>NC_045949.1:2500000-3750000 GCF_004382195.2 Drosophila sechellia
ATTGCCTAGACATTGGTGACAATTGGTTCGGCACTCCATTTCCACATTTGCAATTGTTTTCGCAACTTTCCCGCCTGGCAAGGCATCAATCACTTCGAATTCGCCAAAGTATTGTGATGATTTCTACTAGCAGTTTTCTATTAGCAGTTTTTTCGTATATATATTTTTTAAAATATTTTGCTCTTACTGCGACCTACAAAAATAACCATTTAAGAGTGCAAATAGTGTCTTGGAATCCATCACAAGAAAGCAAACATGTTTTAAACCACGTCCATTAGTTTCCTTACCGTAGGTGGACAGGAAAATTTCCTAGTCGGAGTTGGTTGACACTTAAAGACCATTTAAAATATATCCCCTCCCGCCTGCGTCCCTGTCCGCTTACTACATTATGCACTCACAACACTCGGCAGCTCATTCATTTTATTTATTCTGCACTTCAAAGCTGTGTGTTCTTTGCTAAGCCCCACCCACAACCCACAAACCACGCCCACCCGCCCCCTTTCACCTGGCCAAACAGCAAACTCCGTCGAGCTGAGGTGAGCGAAAAGAATTTGCATAAAACACAAGGCTGGCAAAAACTCGACACTATTTCATTCTATCCTGAATTCAATCCTGCCCCTCTTCACATGTGTGTGTGCGGTCGTGTGTGTGTTTGTTTTGACATCAGTTTTTCATTACGATTGTCACGCTCTCGCGACTTTTTGGGAAAGAAACGAAAGAACCGCAGCTTTGGTAGCTGAAAAAAAAAATCAGAAAATCCCTTTTACAAATACATTTTAGTTCGCTCTGATTAAATATGAATACAGTGGCTATTTGGCGGCATTAAAGTTTAATAAGCTGGGAAAATCTTAATGGTTTGGCTTCAGCTAAAATTAACCCACAATGAAATGAAATTTCTATATACTATTTGATAAAAGTAAAATAACTTGCTTTCCAGCATTTCGTAATGCCTTTTATATTATGTTAACATTGATATTTTGGGGCCATTTAAAAGTAGTTTTATATGTGCAATTTCTTAATAATTTTAAAATATATTTAAAATATTTTTTTTATATATATGTCCTAACATTTCTGGTATTTTCACTCGTCCTGAAAATATATTTAATTTCCATATTTTTACTTCAGCTCTAAAATAGCAGTCACGTGTAGAAACGGGCTAGGCGGAAATTCAATTTAATTTCGCTTTGACCCACTCGCAGTCATTTTGGAGGATCCTTCGCTGGGCTGGGTCTCCTACTCTGTGGGCTGCGAACGGGCGGCACTGGGCAACTATTTTCCGATTTACCACAAGAGTCGTTCTGCCAGTGGCGGCTGCTTTCGGCTACATTTCTAGTTCATTTCCGCCTAAAAATGAGCTGCTGCTCCGGGTAGCTGTAGCTGCAGCTGGATAGCTGGCTATGTGGGTATCCGTAACGAGGATTCACGTGTGGTTCACATTACCATCGATGGCCGGTCGCTGGGCACTTTGCTCTGCCATTTTTGCACGCCTTTGTGCATAATTTTCCAATTACTATCAATAAATTGGCCCATTGCGGGTGTTCCTTGCCGG
The DNA here is from genome assembly GCF_004382195.2 of Drosophila sechellia. Classification (NCBI taxonomy): domain Eukaryota; kingdom Metazoa; phylum Arthropoda; class Insecta; order Diptera; family Drosophilidae; genus Drosophila; species Drosophila sechellia. The sequence continues at coordinate 2,501,550 of NC_045949.1, forward strand.
GGCAGAATCTAAAATTTAATTGAGAAATTATTACGTCGCCATAAATTCGTTTAGTTGCTCCATCTGCACTTTAATTACCGTTTAGCATTTGCATTTTGGCCAATTTTTAGCAGCTGCTCGAACATCGAATCGAACTGCAAATCTCAATGCTGCAATTCGTGCTCGGCAAGCAAACATTGCATAAATTGCTTGGCAATGGCCACTAAAATGCCACATGGAATGGCAGCACGACTTTTGGCCATCGCTTTTCCATCCAGTTTTCCCTGCCCAGCTTTCCCTGCCCTCCCTCTCCTTTACGCTTTTCCCAGCTTGGCCGTAAGCCAGAGCCAAGAGTATGGCAATTTGTAGCTGGAAAAGTTTCGCTTCCCGGCAAGTCAGTTGATTTTGCGGGAATTGCGACAGAGTTCTCTGCTGTGGAGAACGAGTGCGAATGTTGCAGATAAAGATACAATATTCAGATATGATTGGCGGACAAAAAAGTTAGCTCGGCGTCCTAATCGAAAAAGAAAGCCAGTCAATCTGTAGCGATGGATTATAGTTGCTTGTGCTTCAATGGAAATCCAGTTACACAATCTGTAATCTAGCCTCTTCGAATTCCTGGCCTTGAAATGGTGTTGCTCTAAATTAAGGTTCCAAGAATATCCCGCAGCTGAGTATGTATCTCAAGTTACCCAGGCAAAGTGGAAAGCTTTCCTCGAGCTACTTTAACCTTTCACTGCCACCAGCAACTGGATTCGACTTTGCTATGCATTTCTATGAGCCCCGTTTGCCTGACGTGAATACATATGCAGCCCCAGCGCAACCTTGATGGCCCACAATCATCAGGGAAATCACAAATCCCCCCTTTTTCCGCCATACGCGCTGGCGTTTTTGTCTTTGAATCGTGCGCCTGCAATGAATTCGCAATGAGCTGGTGCACCTGTTGCGCACTTCGCCCACTAATTGCCCCGAAAACTAGGCAACACAAATTGTTTTGCACAAAGCGAAAAGTCAATAGGAAAAGCAGAATGGAGCACGAAAACCCGCACAGAAGCACAACTTGAAACTTAAATACAAGGAGCGTGAAAGCAATTTGAGGAGCAAATTTGTAGCCACCTCTCGCTGCCTCCGAACTTTTCCTTTTTCCGAGGTAAAACTTTCACGCTCGCCTTTCTCCACAACTTTCTTGCACATTTTTTGCACTTTCCGTTTGAGGCACAACAATCGCATTTGCCAACTTCATTTATTGTTTTGTTAAGCTGCTAACTTTAGTTTATTGCCAGCCAGCAGCGGCTGGATGACTGGGAAAGTTGCCCGGCAGCTCTCCGCATATAATTTGTCATATTTTTTAATGACTTTTCAAGTGAGCTTCCTGTGCGGAGCTGTAGCTGTGGCTGAAGCTGTAATCGCAAATGAAAGCCGAGTCAACAGCTACATGGCCAACATGAATTGTCATTTTTGTTGGCTAATCTGTTGTCTGTTGTTTTCTGTGCTTTTCTATGTTTAGTTGGTTGTAGTCTCTTTTTCGGGCGCACGTGTCGTATACGTAATTTGCGGTTACCTGATTCCAGTTTATTCTAGCCGGATTTTACCAGCCCCCCGGTTTTGCAACCACAGGACTTTTGTAATTTATTTCATACCGACTTGCCATTTATTATGCAAACGGCCGCTGGAGTGTGGCCAACACAGTTCTGGGCCATAAACGCAGACAAACACCAAATCTGGCACACAAATCATTTTCATTATGTAGTCAAACACAAGCCCCAACTCAAAAACCGGCAATACTAGCGAACAAACCACCGCAAATGGGTAAAAATAATTGAAATTATGCATAGAATCAAGTGGAAATAAACATTTTTCACTTTCAATGAAATAGAGTTTATGTTTATTGATTTCACCTAGTCAAATAGAAATTATTACAAATTAAACGGGCCCAATCGAAATGGACACATATGAACAATGCAATCATAATGTAAAGGCACATTCTACCAACAAATACCATGGAAATTGCGTAATTAACTTTTGTGTGGGAATTAGCGCAGCTGGCGATCAAAAGTAGGAAAAATGCAGATTATTTAAGGCAGTTATGGTTGAACACTTTGCACTCATCAAATTGATGAATGCGCTAGATTAAAATGCATTAATTCCTGTACAAATATATAATTTGTCTGCATTTATCACAATATACTCGCTTTATCGGATGATTTACATTTCGTTTTCGGTGTACTCACTCAGGCATTAAATATTAATTGGCAAAGAAAATCATTTGATTAAAATTCCATTCCTGCTATAACATTTTTCATATTTTGTTCAATATTAAAATCCTATTTCCTTATGAACTTTAAACAACTTTGCTATGCATTTAAGTATTGTTCTGTGGTGAATGAAAGCGTAATCTTGTTAACCCACCAAACTCTATCTAAATTAAAATCATCATGGCCCAATGTTCAACAAGTTGTGACAGCGAAGTTTTTGTGCTTTCGCTTTCGCCTCTGCATTCTAAATCAGGTCCTGCAGGACGGCATCCTCCACATCCTGCCGCATTAATGCAGCAGTGTGTAAACACAGGCGGGCAGACAGGCGCCGGGCTCCTTGGCTAAACATTTATTTGTTTATTTACCGCTCGCAAGTCCAGTTCACAACGCCAGGCACGTCAGCAATGTCAACGTCAGGAGCTACCAGAGACCGCGGACCGCAAAGCATTTTCCTGCTGGCGCCGCAGGATATGCCACGAAATGACAACGGAGGAGGAAAACCAAGAAGGACATTTCGGTAAATCCAGGCTAATGCTTTTCAATATCAGCTGGAAACGTGCGGCGCCCTAACACGAACATGAAATATTGGCAGCCCAAAATTAATCGACAAAGAAGTAAAGAACAATTCAAAATTACCTTTGAAAGGTTTAAGGTTTATCCTAAACTTAAGCTACTTGTTTTCTTAATTTATGAACTTGCCTGTCGCCTGCCTCTTTCAGACAGCCTGTTTCACAGCAAACTTTATAGACGAACTGGCTTTCTTGGCTCTGAATACCTGTTCACATATTTTATCCATATTCTCTGGCGCCGCAATTCAATTAAAATTTGCTGGAAAACTCATTAGGCGAGTCAAGCGACCATAAAGTTGTCAACTATTCCCGGCAAACCGCAAGCGGGCGCACACTACGTATACGTAATAATATTCTGAAATTGCACTCAATTGGTTCGTTATGAGGCCCGAGGTGTCAGACGGAGCCCATTCTCCAGCCACTCCGCCCCTATTCATCAGGCTCCCCATACTCCGCCTTTTTACTTCCTAACTTCCACTTCCTGCTGCCACTTCCCACCCACCAAAGATGGATATTGTCGCTTGGCAATTTGAAAAACCTGCCGCTAACAAGAAAATCGAACACCTTCTGGCAATTGTGGGCGTGTGTGTGTGAGTGGATGTGGGTGTGAGAGCGTGGATGTGCTTGGGCACGTGTGTGCGTGCGAGGACATCAACCCTTGACAACTTTGCCTTACCAGACAATTTTGTAAAGTTCTCTTTTCTATGCTTCCTTCGCTTTCCACTGCACTCGAAAAAGTATTTCAACACCTTTTGAAGCAGATTTCAATTTATTATTGATTAATTGACTAACAGGCATTGTTATCTGGGTCTGATAACAACTTTTTGCCTACGCTCAGAAATGTATTATAGTAATTAATTTTCTTAAATGCATTTCAGTGAGTCCTTTTTTTTAACAGTATGATCTGAACGTTTTCGTCGTCTGAACTTATCGAAAGAGTTAGACGAACATGAGGCGAACTAGCGTGCTGACACACACACACAAGCAGGCCATTGATAACTATATTAGTAGACTTTAGTATGTCATGAGTTTCAGTTCGCCGCTTATCGACATGCTCACACATTGAGCTGCTTTCCCTTTATACTTATTTTTTATTTTTCCTGATAATTACTAAACGTTTTTATTGCGGCGACAACTTGATAAAAAAGGCAGAGGGAACCGCCCAGAATAATAGCCCTTCTTTCAGAATTTATGCTAATGGTTTCCCAACGCCTTTTGGGGCAACCTTTTTTTTGGGGCCCAAATTTATTTGCTCCCTTCACCCTGGCGGGCCCTTTCAATATGCACGATAATAATTTTATAGTGTTAAATGGGCCACAACAACATTGGCCCACGAACAGCCAAAAGAAACCCTTTTCGAGTCGTTACAGGGCATTAACTTTTGTGCCAGCGGACGCATTTTGGTTCCGACAAAACGCTAAGCATATTTTCTTATCACACACTCCCACACTTGCAGAAACATATTTCGCCCGGTTCAGCCCACATAAATCATCTGAAATGCTAATTAACCGCCCAGGTCTCCTGGGAAACGGACCCCACCACTCCAGATTATGGTATCCCAGCTCGCGCGTTTCTTATACCAAAAGTGGGGATAACTCTCTCTCGCTGCTGGGAAATTTGAGCTCGTATTCCATTCAGAGGAAATCTACGCTTTGCTGTTGCTACTCAGAAAATGATTTGCACTTTGTTGGCCAATTGTTTTGTCGACTGGCGTCCTCCCGACTTGTCAATGTAATTTAATTTGACAGCTCAAAATTCGCAATTTGCATTGGAATTGCCAGGGGCCAATTGGCAGGAACAGCGCAAAGTTGAAAGTAAATCCGGAAAATCGCTTTTACATACAAATAATGAAAATGACATCAGCAGCGCGACCGCGAGGGAAAATGGAAAGTGGAAAATGGAATGTTGAGTGCAAAAATTACGCGACCCGTGCGTGACTGAAAATCATTGCAAAATAACAGAGGGAAAGCTGTGTCGAATCTGGAAAAATTCAATATTTAAATCTTGTTTTTGAATGTAATTAATAAGAAACTAAACTATTTTCCTCGCACCTACAGTTGAGGTAATATGCAATAATGACTACCCTACAATATATCGATATTGATAATGATTTAACTTTTCAGTTCAATAGATACATACCACTGTGCAGCCAATCTGCATTAGAGCCAGCTGTTTGGAGCTTCGAGTTTGGAGCTTGGGGCAGCGCGGCTCATTAAGGAGCCATCAGGCATCCGGTGGCGAGTCCTTGCGAGCAACAGTCGATGTTCTGATCCGGGCTCCACCCCTGCCCCAACCGAAGGCACCACTGTTCGTGTAACAGGAGTGCATGAAATGGTGCAGAATCGGCGAACTGACGATGGTCATGTGTTTTATGCAAATTCAATTGTTTCCTGTTGCATTGCAAATTGTTTGCCACTGGCAATCGCAATCGATGCCGATTCCCCTCCCCCGCCACCGCTGGATATGCATTTGTTGCATGGTTCGCAACTGAGTGGGTGGAAGGGGCGGGGAAGGGCTGAGTGCGAAACGCCGTGTGCCCGAAGCTGCCACTCAAGAGATGCGTCTGCATTAATGAAGTCGCCATCAACGGCGGAAGACAGCTGCGCTACAGGGAATTGCGGGGGGCAGAGATCACGGACTTTGAATAAGTCATTTCGAACATTGTAGTCTTTCATTGAGCCTCTCAATGGAAAAAAGGGTTTTAAGCTGTAGAAGAAGTGAATCCTTATATACATAAATGAAGTTAAGACAACCAGTCTTAAGTGCTAAGCAATTGAAATGAATCAAATTAACTTACTAATAAAACATAATGTGCTGCTTACTTATAAATGCATTTTAAATTAGCTGCTACCAGCTGTTCATACTTTTTTCTAGTTCAACAAGCGTTTGCACTGCAGGATTAAATCATAAAGTTTTTATTTGACGCACCCAACCGCTAGTTTACCCGCCGCAAAATCTGTGTGCCATCAGCAGCGCCGAACGACAAACAGAAACCGAGCAAACAAATTAAGCGGCAATGACATGCAAGTTTAGACGCTCCCACAAAACACACACACAGCAACACAAGCAAACGCACCCACACACTCTCGCATTCAGGACACCACACACTCACACTAGCACGCGCACTCGCACTCCCATAACTCTGATGCCGCAATTTATAAATGCCATAAGCCCCGCTTTTGGCCCACTTGCGACTCCTTCCACTTGCGTGTGCTTGACAATTTGCATACAAATGTGTACACAAAATAATACCTGCCAATAAAAATAATTGACAACTGACAGTAAAAATAAACAATGCCACACACGCACACACATCTGTGCTTTGTACGTTGTTGGTAGGGCGAAAGCAGAGCAAACATTTAATAAAATATGTGTATTCAGCCAGGATGCACAAAAAGCCTGGGAAAACTTTAAGCAGCTGTCAGATTGATTGGGCAAGTATTTTCGAGTGGTGAGGGGACTTGCGGAGGGAGCTCAAGTGGCTTATGCCTAATAAAGTTGACATCAGCACCTTGATTGGAATACATGAGACGTGATATTCATTTTAAACAGATTACATTCGAAGCTGCAGAGGAAATGAGAGTGGGTATATGTATATTTTATAATAACATGATATCAAAGTGGATATTCATAAATATGCTATTACTTCCTGGTTAAAAGTTTCCCCCATATATAACTTAATTAAACAAATAGTCCTGCCTTATATCAAATGGAATATCGCATGTCAGGAACGGCTAGCTCAGCTTTTAATACTTTTTACTATCGTCTGTCAAGATGCCAAGCCCACTCTGACGCCCTAACCCCTTTTATAGCCACATAATCCACCCATCTACCTTCCTCAGATTTACTGGCAATTATGCTTGCCTCTGCCTTTTGTGCACAGAAGAAGCGCACTTCATTTGCCGCGCACAACAAGCAAGCTCACATGCATACACTGGGAAAAAATTGGATATTTCAAAATATTGCAATTCGCAGCCAAAGTTCATTAATAATAATCTCATTTATATATCTATTTATATTATATCAGTTTGTTGTTAGTTTTTCATCATCCACTACATTCCACCCTTCGACCACGGCCACATCGCCTTTAGTTCACTCTACTAGCCATTTTCTGTGCGCATTAAAGTTAACAAATAAGGCTTAAAAACTGATTGCGTGTGCGCGTGTCACGCCCCCACAGTGCCACGCCCACTTATATCTGTGCTTCGTGGATTCTTTTAATTAGCTTATGCAAGCTTTAATTGAAATATTTTAAACTGCCACACAATTGTTTCCATCGAAGTTGAAACGATACCCAGTAATTAATTGTATTAAGTCGAATGCCATGCATCGTATTTTTTTCTAACCAAAATTAATGGCATTTTCGGAGAGTAATTAATTAGAGCATGGGGAAATGGATGTCCCAACAACCAAAAACTGACACGGTGCCACGTTGCCTGGTAATTGACAAGCCATTATTGTAATTAAAATAACTCATACGCATCGGTGTCCCAGTCGGAAAACGAAAGTGGGCGTCCGCCCCGCATAAATCATGATGCGCTCGCGGTCGTCACTTATAGCTCTGAATTTATTTATGCAAAACAAACCGAGACCTTTGCCATTCCGCTCGCCACTCGTTTTGATTTCTGCGGTCAGAATAATTGTCGCTTAGGTAATAAAATTTGATTTACTCTGCAACACCCATCCTCCAGTCTGTTTTTAATGGCCACCGCGAACTCTGACAGCGCTGCCGCAAAACCAACTTCAAAGCATTCAAATTCCGAAATGTCCAACAAATGCTCCCACTCTCCTGTGGGCAATAAAAGCGGCGGAAAATTGTAAAATAAAATAACCATTTAGTAAAGTGGGCTAAAAGAGCTCTTCTTTGCAGGATTTTATGTGGCTCTAATAGTCAAAATATCTGTGCAGCATACAAGGCAATTGTTTAATGATAATATTATTATTTTAGAATGTATTTAAAAATTAAAATGAAAATCATAGATGTGGCATTGCCCACTGTAACCCAAACAAGTGGTGTTCAAAATTTGCTGGCTCACAATGTAATGACCAGAACATCGTCAATATCAATAGCTGTCCGGTGTGATAAATGCAGCAAGTGCGGCAAAAACCGCAGCAAGCAGCGAAAGCAGAATTCAATTAAAAAATACTTTCTGGCATTATTTAATGCGGCAACATTTGTTACCCACCGAAGCCGGGCAAAATCACTGCATCACCGCCAACTGGGGGAAAAATCGCATTAAAAGCCTGCGGAAAGAAAACAAAAGCAACAATCCCTTTGCTTTTCCGCATTTCCTTCTTGTTTTGGCCCGATTTTTCGCTTTCTTTCTTTTTTTTCTGGCCGTGTTTTGCTTTGTTGCCCAAAGCGCATTTTTCACTTAGCTGGCAGTTTTGCTGGCTCGTCTCTTCTCCGGCGGGCTTTGTTTGCGTCTGTTTTCCGCGCTGGCCAATCACGCATCTGGCCAAAGCCCAGTCCCGGCCCAGTCCCGGCCCAAACTGGCCCAAACCGGCAGATAAGGCCCGCAACAGCGCCAAAGCCAGAACACAAAGAGCGGGAGCAGCGGGGAGAAAGCAGAACGCAGGGCCAGTAACAACAAAATCGAATGCAATTTATTTTCTAGTTACTGTTAAGCTGATTGCAACTGCGATGCTGATGGCGAGGACGATACTGATCCGATGTCCTCCAAGCCTCCAACGGTTCGGCTGCTGGCTCTTACACGGAAACAAATACCGTAAGTATCTTAAAAAGTATCATACTACTACTATTACTATTATTAGTTTATGGTCTTAACAGCACATACGAGTATACTGAAAGGTTTGTTACTCAAATTGAAGCCAATTGAAATAGTAGGTTTATAGCAGAAGAATTTTCCTAGTGTAAACTCTAGTCCTGGGAAATCCTTTGATCTGCACCTGCTTTCCCTAGTCCTTTTTGACCCCCATAACTCTGCAGTGGACGCGAAAAAAAAACTTGGCAGCCGCGAGCTTGCTTTTAAAGGCCAAAAGCGTCACTTAAAAGCGAATCAACACAGTACAAATGCCTTTTGGCATTGGAGTTGGTCGACGAAGTTCAGGAACTCTATATCTTTAGGTCAGCAAATATATAAACAAATTTCTCAATTAAATGCGAGTTCTGTACTGATCCAGAACAATTGAAGCGTTTCAGTTTATACCCCTTCATATTGCCTAGAAAGTTCAACTTTAAATTCAATAGCAGTTCTTGAAACTAGTTCAGTTTAGCTCATCTCTGATTTTTTGACCACCCAGTTGACAAAGCCGAACGCAAATATTCCAATTTAAGCGTCGTGTCAAAATGGCAAATCAAAGTTTAGGGTTCCCGGGTCCGCAACTTTCACAGAGTGTTTGTATGAAAATTGCTTGATTGAATGCCTGATTGAGTGACTGACAACTGGCTGTCAGCGATGGAGGCGCACACATAGCGGCCAGAATGGACAATTGCCAAATCGTTCCAATTGTCCTCACACCCGGATTCAAATGGTTCTGAGGTACGGAAAGGAAAAGGGTGAACCGAATGGTCGGTTAATTTGGGGCAATCAGAGGGCAAATTGAACCCACAGCCATCTCAGAAACTGCTGTAGTTTCGTCACTTTTATGACACCGATTTGGGGTAGTACTACAATTGCAGAAAGGATCAACCCATGATGCATATTGATCCAACAGAGTTCTCGTTGCCTTTGCCTCAGGCAGCCAAAATGGAACTCACAATCCCCACAGTTTATGCAAATGCATTTCGGCATTTTGCATTTTCGGATTGATTGGCTAGACAAACCGAATTACAGGCAGAGAAAATCTATACGAAAGATATAGGGTAGGGTTTGAATTAAATATTCCTTATGTCCTGTGTATGCTATTTTAATGGGGGCCTAACCTACCCTATAATTTTCCAGGTTCTGCAACACGTAACGGGTACTTGCCACACGATCGTATCTGGTAACTCCGATACGGGGGTACTTCAGCTCAGGACCTCCAGCCATTAACACGTGCTATTCTGGCCGAGGGTGAAGTCCACTCCTGATTTGCTGTCAAACGCTTTCGAGGGGAACAACGTGCATGTAATTGTGTCGCCAGGACAGCCTAATCCGTAGCCAGTGGCCACTTTTGCTGCTGCCACTTAAAAATCGACTTATTCCCGGCGTCTTATAAAAATAACAAAAGCAGCGCAGAGAAGCAGGAAAGTACAAATCTGGGGAACTGAAAAAGTAGAGCCCAGCTTAGCCCCTTGCTCTGACGTATTCAAACTGCAAGTCGATTGTTATTTTTACGCCAACGGCGGAAATAGACATCCTGCCTCGCGTCCTGCGAACAAAAAAAAAAACTTTAGCACAACTTTTGTGGAAAGCGCGGATGGGAAAACGGGGAAATGGCGAAGGAAAAGCCGGCAAGTCAATGTCGGCTGAAGGAGTACATTTTGTGCGGCAGTTGGCCAAAGTTTTTCCCCCGACTGGGCATGCTATATGGTGTACAGCAGGACCTTGCCATTATTGAAAGTGCCCGTTGAGTAATTTAAAAGTTAGCCCCCCGGTCTCAACTCGCAGTCGCCCATTGAACCAGCCGAGGTATCGGGGTCAAATTGATTCTTAATAATAACAAAAGAAATCAGACTTTAAATCATGTGCCTGTGCAGGGCAAACTTGTTGTTTCCGCTTTGCCGATGCATGCAACCGATTGCCTCTCAAGTACATAAATTCCTCAATAATTTCAGCTCGCCAAAAGTTTTTCTTTGGCCTTGTAGTTCATAAAAAAAGGCCAGCGCACTAGGGCAATATTGGCTTAACACAAGTTGGAGATGGGAAAGTGGCGGAAGTATAAAGTATTCGTATTTAAGCTATACAGAAATAAATATTGCTGTATAATAAAAAAAAATATACCATTTTAATAATCGCTTCAGTCGTGACACGAGCGAAACTAGTCACCCATCTCTAGCACTCGCTTTTCCAATTCGATTGCCCCAAAACAAGATTAGTGTTTGGGGCCAACGAAATCCGCTTTTATTACCAAACGCATTAAATATTCTTGCGTCATTGGACAAAAGCCCGTCCTGGGAAAAGGAATTTGTGGTGCGTGGCGATGGATATATAGCACTGGGAATCTGGAGAAGGGCAAAGGACTGTAGGCGACTATGTGTCGGGGCCATTTGGGAATTGTTTTACAATTTAGTCACGCGCTTGGCTCGTTTCTTTTTACGTTTCGTGCCCACCTTTTTAATTAATTTCTCCTTTCGCTTTCGCCGCTTTTGCCAAGTCGTGAAAGCCATTTACCCGCTTCAAAGGATGCTCGTTAGGGATCTCTGGTGCGCTAATGGCGATGTCCATGCAAATCAAAATGGCGACACGGCTATTTCCGTTTCCGGCGCACACTTTGCAGTGGGTGCACGGGTTCCCAGGCTCCAACTTAATCCTTCTTCCCGCACATTTGTCGCATGCGTTAATTTATGTTTGCCTAGTTTCAGTTTCGGTTGCTGCTCCCAACTTTGGCACTTAATTAGCATAATGAGAGCTTCTCGGCTGCCGTTGCCATTGTCCTGTTTGCTGTTTTCCCTGCTGCAACGCCCGAAACGAAACTCCTTCAGCAGGAGTGCATTTAGCTAGTTTGTTGACTTTTCGAGTGTCTGGCAGTTGCACACTTACGGCCAAACTTTGATCAAACACTGAAGATTTCATCTGCTAAACAATGCCGCAGCATTAAAGTATTAAGGCCTGCAAAAGTAATTAAGGTACGAAAGCCCTATTCATTCTGAAATCCACATCAGCAGCCATCTGGAATGAAATATACTCAAATTGCATCACTTCTCCCATAGCTAATACGAATTGACCTCAAATATGTTATATCCTCCTGAATAAACCAGCACGTATGTAGTTTTAGCCACATATTAGGCCAACTTAAGTACGACTTGCATTTGACTGAGGTCCTTAGTCTGTGCATTCAAAACTTCATAACGCCCAAGAAAGTTTAGAAGCATCCATCCACATGTTCAATTGGAGTTACAACTTCACAAACTTGAGCGGCAACATGTTTGTTTTTTTGGTGCTTTTCGGCAAAAGATTTCATTAATATTAAAAGAGGGGGGAACTCTTTATGACCGCAGAAACTAAATGAAACGCTTGTCAGAAAGCTGCAGGAAAACATATACACACAGCCGAAACTTGCCCAAAAGTTTGCCCACCACACCACTAACTCCTTTTCGGAGTCGAACGCAGCCAGCTGTGCAATTTGCTGGGAAAACTCAACAATTTGTGTCTCAAAAGCATAAGGACTGGCCAGGAAGTTTGGGTGATCCCCCGCTGCGAGTTGGTCTGCAAACTTTTGGCCAGCAGCCAGCTGATGAACAACCCTTGCTTTTATTCTACCAAGAGATCGGTACACATTTTAGTCTTCGGCTATTTCGCCATCTTCCAAGGGGTCCTTATTGACCAGGGCATTGGTGAGATCCACTATTGGTTCTTCGGTGCAAGCCCTCTTTCTGTTCAGTGTCTTTATTTTCCATTCCGTGTCAATTTTGGGCTTGGGCATAGGAATATTCCTGGGAGCCTTGACAGGCTCCTTCTGTACATTTTCGTCCGTAAAGGAGATAGTTTCGCCCGGCTTTAGGCGTTTCACCCAATCGTAATCTCCATTCGCCATGGGCATCCAGAACGCGAGCAGCCAGTCGCTGCTCACGAACATGGTGGCTCGCGGATTGAAGCGTATGCATCGAACAGGACCCACATTGTTGCCCTTAAGGACTGCCACAGGAAATCCATCGGCAGCGCGCCAAATGTGAATCCTGCCATTATGCGCTCCCGAAAGGATGAACTGCGAGTCCGGCGTGTAAGTGGCATCCAAAGGCAGCCTTAGATGATTCGAATAGCCCGTAAATGACTGTTGGTAGGTACCATCAAAGGGCGAGACACTGAAGCACCAGGAGTGGTCCGTGCTCAGCAGCAGGCTCTTCCCGTTGGGAGCGAACTGTAACTGCGTCCAATTGGCCTTGGCGTTCACCTGGTATACGAACTTCTGAGCCGGCTTCTCGCGCAGCATCCTTACATCGTGGATCTGGATGACTTTCGTACCCGAACTGGTGGCCAGGAACAAGCCGGCAGGATCAAAGGCGCACAGTGGCCGCCGCAGATTGTTTATGCGGTGTGTGTGAGTTTCGGCCCGAATGTCCCACATGTAAACCTCATCATCCCGCCCGGCACTGATGAACACATTCTCGCTTCCAGGCTGAGAGGCCAGCCTATTGATAGTCTTCGCATGGCCCTCGAAAACTCGAACGCAGTGGCGGGTATTGAGGTCCAGGCATCGGATGGTGTAGTCATGCTGTCAATGGTAAATTTAAATATGTATAAATTTAAAATTGAAATATATAAGAACTAGAACGATTTTTAAAGTTAATGCAGCGCGTTTTGTAGGGCCATTTTATTTTGGCAATTTGTTAAATTGAAAGGCTTGTTGTTCCCAGCTCTTTAGAAGCAAGCCTTGTCCTTTCTGGCCATTCACACTGTGTATCTTGGCCCCACCGTTCCCCTTTCAAGACTCTTACCTTTGAGGTTGAGTGCAGGACGCGAGTGTCCTGCTGGACGAAGCAGGCCACGTCGGGCAGGTAGTGGTGCATGTGCACCTTGCAGAGCTCCACCTGTCGAGTGCTGCTGAAGATCGAGAGGGCTGAGTGGTCGCAGACCAGCAGGCGCAGTCCGTCCGAGGAGAACTCCATTGCAAGCGTGTGGTGGTCCCTCTCTTGGAACACCTTGGCCACCCGAAACTGGCGCATCGCATCGTCGTTCAGCCTGATAGACATTTCCGTTAAATCCGTGCTATGCAAAAATGAGCTTCAATTAGATTGCGATGTTAAGGCCTGTCATTGAAATTATTTCAATCTGTCATTTTGAAGAAACTCTCGAGGCTATATTGTTTTAAATTTTTAATATACGAAAGGGATAAAAAATTGATGCTATCTTATTTTATCTTATCCTCGCCACCAAATGCCACTAACTTTATTTCAAGTGACTGACTTTAAAACTAAATTAAGCCGATTTGAGTTTGCCCCGGAACAAGTTGATTAAATCAAGTGTTGAACCGTCCGCCACGCCCACCAGATCGCCCACTGGCACAGCTGGGGATGCATTTTAATTTCCTTTTCGCGACCAACTCCCAGATAGCCATGTTCCCCATCATTGCGCCTCATTAGGGCCGTGGGTGGTGGTGGGTGATTTTGGCTGGAAATTGAAGGAAAAACTGTCTGCTGAGTTGGCAACGCAGCTCGCCCATCCGCTCCAATCTCCACTTGTTGACCAAATGCCAGCAACTTGTTATTTAGGCCGATTTGTGTCATTAGTGCAACGGAGGACCCGCTCTCCTCCAAAATATTTTCTCTGCGAAAAAAAGACCCAAAATGTAGTCTGGTCGGCAGCTGTCGAGTGTGCAAATATTTTGGCAATAATTGAGGAAAATTCTCAGAGTAGAAAGTGAACTTTTAGCCAACGAAGTTTTCTTAAGTTACTTAAGTTGCAAACAATAAACAGTTTTTCTAAGGGTTGTAACACTTTAATAAGCAGTTGCAGCTGTGAAAGTCGATTATAAAATAGCAATTAATTATTGTTGTTCTTTAACTTCTGTTTCATCAAGGATTTCATGAAAAGAATTTGTCATTCGATTCCTTGTACATATGTTTTTTACCAAGTCTAAGTTTTTCTTTTAAGAGGTCCTTATTTTCCAAGCAGATTCAATAAGACAGAATTGGCAAGGCTGCGAAAATGTCCTTCGGTGCACCATTAAATGCGGATTTGTGCGGCGACCTCGGGCTTAGCACCTGCCCCCATCGATAGCCACGACCAGGTAATGGTGATTGCGACTGCGATTGTGGTCGAAATGGGCTGGATGACCCTGGAGACGAGGATGCGGATGCGACTTGGCCCGAAGGCAAATGTAATTGTAATGTAAGCGGAAATAGGCGACGCGAGGACACGCAGAGCTCACTCCCATCTGGCGTCGCGTTTTAATTAAAATTTATAAGCCTTGGTCGGGGATTTGGCAGCGAGCCACAGGATGTGGATGGCGGCAGGACCCGAAGGCTGGATGGCAGCACCAGGAGCAGGACGAGCTGGCACGGCGTTTTAAGCTTTTAAGTTGCGGTGGATTTGCGAGGCTGCGAATCGGATTTTATGTGAAAATCAACTGCGGTGCGCATAAATTAAAAATCAGCCGCAACAACAAACAACACATTGTGGGGTTTTCCCTGGGAGCCAGTGGACGAATTATTTGTAATTAATTTGCAGTATTAGCTTTCTCGCAGAGCCACAGGTATTTGCATTGATCCCATGTGGAATATAAAAAACCATGAAGAGGCACAAAAAATGGGCTCTCAATTTGCGCATTTGCGGCTTTGATTGTTGAATTAAATTAAATTTATTTCAACAGAAACAATTTCGCATTATCCTTATTATCCATTTCGATGGCTCTTGCCATTATTGTTTTCGATTAAATGTTATTAATAAAATCAATTATGATTATTGCTGATATAAAAATTCGAATCAATAAAGCCCCAACCCCGACCATAAGCGTAAATATAATTCTGTGACATTAAATGCGTTTTTATTTTGTTCAGAATTAAGCACCCATGCAACTTTCGTAGCCAAAAACCCCATCTTTAGATTTGTTTTCTCTTGAATGTACTAAGCTTCCATTTTAAAGTTCACGAATGTTGCGTTTGACCAGCTTCCACTCCCCACTGACCACAATTGTCAGCCATTTGGGTTGGCGGGGATTACTGTTCTCGGAGGTCTTATCATGGCACCACACGCGCTCTAAATGGGAGCAGGAAACCCAAACCGGTGGCCATTAATTGCCGCCTTTCGATTATCCTGGCGACAAATATCCATTTGGCAGCTGGCCAGTCAGGATTTCAGTTAGCCAAAAGCCCTGCTTGTTTACTAATATTCTATGTGCCATTCCCCACTGCCAGCACACTAATTGCAATTTTAGGCACGTTCCCTGGCCATTTGCATAACACGAATTCGGCATATAATTGTTCAAAAAATAGATTCAAAATCGCACATGCACATGACATCGAACGTGGTGTCAAAATCCCAGAGAGATGAGTGAAAAAATCGAATTATAAAACCGTTGCTTGTTGGCCTGCGCTTTAATTGCGCCATGTTGGTTACAAATCGAAAATCCCTGCCAATGGATTTTTGTTGTCAAGCCAAAGTGCAATTTGTTGTCGAGTTTTGAATGAATTCCTTAAGAGAGCATAAATTTTACAAGCACATGGCACTGGGGGTTCGGGAATGTGAGTGGGGGGAGTGGAGTGGAGTGGAAAGTGGGGATCGGGAATTGGGGCGTGCCCGGTGAAGTGTCAAGTTTATTACAGACTGGGGAAAGTCGACTCGGTGTCAAAATGGCAGCACGGCTAAAAATTTGTGCAAATTTTTCAATTTCCAGCACTGACGTCTTGGACCCTCAGTGTGTGTGTGTGTGAGTGTGTGAGTGTGTGAGTGTGTGAGTGTGTGAGTGTGTGAGTGTCAGTAAATCCTGGCGACTGTGCGTTTGTCAAGCTGCCAGCAACAACAATTGCAATTCCCATACTGAAGGCGAAGTGAGTCGAAAACCAAAGCCCAAGTTCAAACACAATATCTCAAAAATGCACAGGCAACCGGCAGACCATTCAGTGGTAGTGGTTGCTTCAAAATACACTAGCACAATAATTCGATAGGAAACTAAAAATATTAATATCGTAATCAATTGTGCTAATAAATGATAAAATTTGCTTTATGTATAAAATTTCTTTACTTACAAGACATTTATATTTTTGCTTCAAATTTATAATCCTTGAAGTGCCATTTCTTTCGCCAGTGGTTGAATGCGTTCCTCGTGCGTTGCTCAGCCGCTGCCTTGCACCTCTGGAATTGAATGGTCGAAGGCCACGCCCCTCCGAGCCGTAACAGAAGATAAATGACAGAAGTGAGCCATATCAGACACAGTCAGCAGCCAGGACGAGAACGAGGACTAGAACCAGAAACCAGCAACCAGCAACTAGCAACCGGCAACCGGCGGCTCTAACTGCTCTGCATTTGGCCCTGCAGGTCGGCCATAGAGAACACAATTTGCCATCTTGAGGCTGCAGACGTCAGCCGTCGTCAAGTGGAGTCCTTGCGTCCCCCCGCCCCTTGGTCCATGTGCCATGGTCCTTGGTCAACTTTGCATTTGATTAAAGTCGGATAGCCGCCTCTGATGAATTGCACATGTGGCAGCTCCTAGGCTCTCGCCTTTGTGCCCTTATGCTATTATCAGGCAAAGTCACGGCAGAGAGGGGTATACGTAATGCGTATTACGTATACGCACTCTCCTTGCCAATTCCCCAGCTCACCTTCACCTTTCGCTGGCCTAGAGAAGTCTCGCAATCTCAATGACCGGGTGGGTAAAAAATTTAATTTAATATTCATACGACTGTAAAGCGCTACAAGAGTCGCAATAAATGAAACGGACAGAAAATGCTCGTTAAAAAAAGCAAAAAGGCCAGAACATAACTGCAAGAGTACATATGTATGGAATAAAAAGGAAAGTAAAAGGAGGACATCCATTTGTCGCCAAAACGAAGGTAAAATACACTTGATTTAACATCCTAATTTATTTAAATTGCATTTTACTTTAAGCCTAACACAAATGCATTATAGCCGATATTATATTAGATAGATATTAGATTAGATTAGATATTAGATATATTAGTAGTTTTTTTTTAGCCATGTGTACTGATTACGTTCCAGAGTGCAATAGAAGTACACCATCACCTCGTTGGAATTCCTTCCGTAAGATCTGTCGCCCATGAATATGACACTCAGCTGCAGAGCGGGTGGTTTTTCGGTGTGATTGCGTTCCCAGAACGTCATACAAAGTAAACACGCTCCGCACTCGGCAATGACAGCGGGCATGAAAATTTATGGCTCTCGCCCCCGGAACTCCGGGCTCCAGGACTCGCGTCGCAGAGCGCCAGGCGTCGGAGTTCCGAGTCCGCGGCGCATTAAATTTGGGCGGCAGGACGATGTCTGCCATGCAACGTGGCAAACTGTGGCACTGACAAAAGTTGGAAGTGTTGGCCATGGCCAAAACGGCGGCATGCGGGCGAGAGAATTGCGAACGCAAATGGATATCCAGGAAAATGAATTCCAGCGCATGGAAGAGCTGTGAAGGATCTCCTTGCTTTATGACTTTTGTTGTTCGAAATATACACTTTTTAATATGCATAAATTGCTCACTTATTTTATTTGCTTTTATACTTCGCTAGCCGAGATACAAATAAAAAGATTCGTAATACGCTTAACAAATATGGATGAATATGGTTAAAAAAAATGGTATAATCCTTGGAAGATAAACTTTTTTTAACATTTGTACTTTTCGATAGTATTATTGTAAATAATAATATTTGGCTGCCTTTATTTTGATGGCAAAAAGTTTGAATATTTTAAGTCCACTTTATGTGTGAATAAATTCAGCGTAAATAAAACTTTTAGCAATGCATTTAATCAAAATCATGTGGACAAAAACCTTTTTCCCATGAACGTGTATACATTTCATATCATAATAACGAGTATATGTGCCCATGTTCATGAATTTCTGCAACTGCTGAAAAATCGCGCAAAAAAGTTAAGAAGTAAATCGGCTTGGGCCTTCAGTGCTGACAGCGAATTCCGTACTGTCCCACAGTAATTGTCCTTCCTGTTGTTGTGCATTTCTGCCTGTGTGTGTGTGATGTCCTGACAGTTGCCAGTGCTCTTGACAGCATATACTTGTGTGTATGTGTATGTGTTGCCAGGGTGCGAAGTGAGAGGGTGTGTGTTTGTCTATGACAGCTCCTGCCGCGAAGCCGTTGACAGTTGTCAATGTTATTAGCGATATTAAGGAAGCACCGGAAGTCGCATGTGGCTGTGGCCATGTGGCAAGTATCTCACGCACGTTTTCCATTCAAAGACACCTAAAATAAAATGATTTTTTTCTGCTATTAGTTTTGATTGGTAAGCTGAGAACTTTTCCCAGACCCCGTCAGGCATAAACTCCAATTTGACTTGAACTTTTAAGTGTCTACCATTCTTACAGAAAGCAAATTATGTTTAATCTCCCTGATGTGCATGGAAATTGAGGTCAGGCACTGTGATAATCTTGCACAAATTGTCCATGACAACCTTGGCTTCCCAGAGATATTACGCACTCATCCCAAGTGGCTTTGGCCAGCAGATTATCTGTAAAGTTTGTAGGATATAAAAAGCAAAACAAATATCGGCAGACTGTTAATCAAGACCTTCCGGGACTCCCACACTGTCCACTCTAATTGAGTTTTGTGCGTTGACCAGTTACAATTTTCTCCTTGGCTTCGTGCAGCTTGTTTGTGTTTGTATCCAATATCTTGTGGCCGATTCCCTTGAAGTCAAACAGCATTTTCCTTATCTACGACCTCCCAAGGACCGCAAAACTTCATCCGTGCTTCCCAAGCAGCATATATCCCACCATTGACTGCACACGTAGTTGCTGATTGCGAAGTAAATATTGACAAGGCCGTAGGAGCCATTCGAAATTCCCAGCCCTTTTTTTTCCAGTTCTCTGTAGCGACCATTGTTGTCCAGTTAGCTGCTCTATAGGTTTTACTCGATATAACGAATGATACTATATGATAGTAACCTTTTATGTTTAAATAAGACTTGATATAACTTTTTTATTTGGCTCAGCACATACAGTTTTCCATGTGGTGCTGGCCCCACTGTGCAGAATCCACAGAGACGCTTCTCTTATTTTTCCAGTCTGGCAAATCGTGTTCCATGTTGACGCACTAGCACAAAAGCTGAAATTATATTTAAAACTCCGCCTTCCTGTCTCAGTTCTCAGTCCTCAGTCCTCCGTTGCCTTTTTCTGTTTCACTTCCTTGGCTTGCGGACGGCATGTTATTTACTTTTGTGGTCATCGTGGGCCATCCTCGGAGGCCCCCAAAAGCCCCAAAGTTATAATTCTTTAAGTTTTTATCTGCCCCACACATACTTATGGCCAGATGGAGGGGTCCTGTGGCTCGCTGGCTGCTTAAGTGGGCGTATTCGCAATATCTGAGCCATATCTGCTGAATGGGGCCACTCCAGCCATAATTTTAGCATATTAATGATTTATAGCGTCTGGTGGAGAGCGAACGAATTAACAGCAACAAAGGCACTAAAGTTCCTGTCTATTTTCATTTAGAATTCGCTTAATTTCCATTCGCTCCCTAATGAAAATGTCCGACAACAGGCAGCGCGGAAAAGTGCAAATTTCGCTCGACTCTTTGGGCCAGCTTCAATTTTAATTAAGAGTTTGAGTCTTTGACCCTGTTCAGTTGGGGCTCTTCCCTTCGGCGTGGTTTTCTGCTTACTTTAAGGTGATTTATGGGCACACAACAAATTTGTTCGACTAATGATGCCATTTTTCCTGCCCAAATTACCTGACCAGGCCCACGGGGCGGATGATCCAAGATCCAAGGCATCGCATGCCAGCTCGGCCTGAAACACACAAATAAAATCAGGCCAAAGATGGGAGATGCCTCAAGTCATGTGTGCTTTTTATTGGGATAAACTGCACGGAGATGCTGCGAACTAATTTTGGAGCTAGTTCCATTCACAAGGTAGAATATTAAATGAAAATATATAGCTGCACAACAATAATTCTTTGCTAACCTGATATTAATAGTTCGTAGTTTGCCTAAATGGCTCATGAAATTACACCTTCATCTGCCCAAAATCTAATAGCTTATAGATAGATAGAAGGTAATATTTCATTTGACCATATTCTATCTATATTAGTTTACAAGCTAGTTCTCTTTGGGAAACTGGACATCTTCATCTCGGTATAACGATAACCTTGTCCAGCAAGTTTTGCCAACTCAGCGAAAATATTTGCTCTGGCTTACCGTCAAATAAGTACCTGCCATAAAGGCCGAAGATACTTAACCTGAGCCGTTCTTTGTCCGCCATTTCGAGTAAATGGCAAACGAGCAGTGGCCGAGATGGCTAGTAGATCTGGCTCGAATTTCCATTTAATTAGCGGCCACGTTTGTCAGGCAAAATCAGGATGTATCAGGGTGAATCAGGCTGAATTAGGGCAGCAACACCATCGAGGGAAATGCAATGAAAGCAAACCGAAGTCTATTAAGCAGGCAAAGCCAAAATGGCAACGTGGCGCTCCGATTTAATGCCAATAAACCGCGTGAGCCATCGGCATCCGAGCCAGACAACCGGCTCCCTGTAACCAAGATAACCAGCCAGAAGCAGAACAGAACCCGGCTAAAACCCCAGACCAAGTGGGGACCCTAAACAATGCCCCAACGGGGCAATCAGCAGGGGGGGAGGGTGTTGTGCACAAGGGGCTGAAGGAAAAGAGTAATCTACCAACTGAATGTGCAACATGCCAATGCACATGATGTGTTTAATGGTTAAATTGTTGCTAATTCCATTAGCCGTTTGCTGACCTGCATTTAGCCAACCTCTCAATGTGCTGCAGTATGCACAAGCAAAAATTGATTGTTTAATAATAATCTAACAAAGTATCCTTACTTTTTAAGCGAATTCTTCAGCTCCGAAAATGTATTAAACCAGCTCACAGTTGGTCAAGTCACTTATGTACATCTCTTAAAATCATCATTTATGATCCTCGATTTTTCTCAGTGCTCCCTTGTGTGTGTAATGACCTGTTTGTGGTGGTGTGGGTGTCCATTTCGGTGTGTTTGTTGTTGTGTTTGTGGCCAAAGTGTTGCACTGCCCCCAGCTCCATCGAACCAAAGAGAAGACCGGGCCAGAACCGAAAGGCGACCCGCTGGCAAATGGAACGTGCACAAATTAATGTTACGTTGACGCAATGTTGGCAAGGCTCGAGTACCGTGACCCCTGCCCCCCGTATCCGCATCCTAGCCAGTCCACGAAGCCACACACCCAGGGCACCCAGCCGCCTCAAATTTGGCACATTGTTTGCCAGGGTGTGCAGATTTGTCAAACGTGTTTCGGGGCGACGGCGGGGTGATGTTTGAGTACCGGAGCTGATTGGAAATGCCATAGATTTTGGGCCACTGACAAACGTCCAGGAGCAGCACTACCCACGGGGATGCCCCACACTTTACAGCCGGAAGAAATTAGCCTGCTGATTTTCCAATGACTTAAAGAGCAGCTACTCTAGAATGGTTCAAATTGCAGCCAAATTTATGTGAGGAGTTTTTTTAACTACAAGATACATATATATCTAATGGCTTTGCCCCTTTTAACATCAGTCCCTTCAAATTTATTCGAACCTAATGAGCACTAACTAGCTAAAAGCCAGAAAAGGCATACTTATAAACCCCTTTCAGGGATTTAAAATTTCAGCATCAAAGATTTTTGGCATCCGAATTAAATGATTTGGCCCACAGAAGGCGTTGGAACGTGGCGAGCACATTAAATTTGTTTAGTATGTGCACTAAAGTAAAAGCGACAGGGCATCAGGCCGCCCAAATGGTTATGGTGCTCCCCTGCCGCAGGCTGGGTATCCCCCCTTTGGCTCCGCTCCGCCAGATTCATTCAGTTAACGCGTCGCAGTGGCGTAGTTGGCACTTTTCTATTTATTTGCCCATTAACGCTCATTTGCGGTTATCAGGTAAATTGGATAAAAGCCAACGTAGCATGAAGCCTGCTCCACCGCCTGTTCCTCTGCCACTGTGGAAAATCCTGTGGAAAGTCCTGTTTTCCCACACCACTCCCTCCCTCTCTGCTCCCCTCTCACTGCTTATCTTTGAGTGTTGTTGCAACATGAAACGAAGGCTTTGGCTTTGACTGTGCCCTCTTTCCACACTGCGAGCAAAATTGTACAGAGCTTGGTAGATATAGATGAAAAAGCTAATGGAGTAAGCCAATTAAAAGGGAAACCGAACCCAAAAAATATAATTACGCTCAGATAGAATGAAAGTTTCTTTTGGATACATGTTTAGAGTGGCTCACAGGATGAAGAACCTTTAAGTAATTTATGATGCCATTCCTCAATTTCTCTCAGTGTCGAAAGGAAATGAAAATCTGCCTTCAAGTACCTTCCATGCCACCCGTATTTATTTCGTTTTCGCGTTAACAGCGCCAGTCATTAACTTTTTACGACTGTTTGATCCTTGTTCGCCAATCCACTCGCAAATATATCAAAATTCAAATGCAATCCAAATATTTGCGGTGACAGAAATCCAGCCTTAGTTTCGCCAGGCAATCCGCAATTTGTGTGGCCTGGTAGATAGAACGTTTTGTTGCCGACTTATGGGGCCACATAAAATTTCATATTCACTTTGTGGCAAATATTTTTCCCCTTCGACGGCGAGCGCATTTAAATGCACCATATTGCAAAGCTCAAATGAAATTTTGTGGCATGTTGCAAAACAAAAAGCTGCAAAAAGTAAAGTAAATAACAACGAGGAAAAGCGCTGCAACACAATACTTGTGCACACGCGGCTGCATTGTGGCTGGGGATCGGTGTTGTCCTTTGTCCTTCGACGCCGTCCACTGCATGCGGTCGCTCAATATGAAAGTGCCTGCAGTGAAGGGGCAGCTGTGCACTCAGAGAAAATCTTAGTAATGTAGTCAGTTCTCATTAGTATGAGTTTATTCTACATGATTTGGCACTTTAAAGCATTATTCATTAGGAAGATATAAGAAATGCATAGTTTATCCTTCAGTTAAATCGTTTTAAAATTTGACGAACTAGTTTTTTTTCTTGTTCAATAAGCTTGATGTTAAGCTAAGCACGAGAAAGGCGGGCGAAAGGGGGCGTGTAAGTTGGTCTGCGGTCGGTTTGCGCTAAATTAAATTTCGCCGCGGCTGCCCCCAAAGTCCAACACACTTGCAACACTCACACACACACACTCGTATTCAAATTACTATTGCGCCAAAATATTAAAAGCGAAACGCCAACAGCAATACGCACATGAAGGCAACATCTGCCCACTGCACTTATGCAACATGGCCAAAAAAGTGTAAAAAACTAGACGAGAACTACGAATTTGAACGCTTCCTTTTATTTCTGCAGCTTGGTATATTTCAGTTCGACATCGCCATTGAGGAAGATTCCCATCCCGGTGTCCGCACCCAGAGGCACCTTCTTCGTCTGCTCCACCTGGTAATTCGAGAGGATGTGCAGGATGGCCGTCTTCACACTCAGTTGACCCACGCGCATACCTCAAAGTACGAATGTTATAAGATTAAGATTATTATAAAGATATTATGGTTGGGGATTCACCTAAACATATACGAGGACCATCGCCGAAGGGCAGGAAGCATCCTCGTTTGTTGAGGACACTTGCTGCTCCGTTGTCGAATCGCTCCGGCCTGAATTCACTGGCCTCCGGATAGATGTCATCGTCATGATGGTACTGATAGGCTGGAACCATCACGGTGACTCCGGGCTCCAAGTCCAGGGTTTTATCATCCCCCAAATCGATCTGAATGGCCTTGGTGCAGATGCGCATAAAGAAACCAATGGGAGTGGTCAGTCGGAGCGATTCTGAAAATATATTAAGATAATATTAATTTCGAAGCTATGAAATAGTGCAGATTCTTACCATTGACGCACTGGTCCAGATAGGACAGGTTGTTGATCTGATCGTAGCTGATTTGGCCCTCGGAGGCCAAGGCATCTAGTATCTCCGAGCGCAACTTTTCCTGCTCTTCGTGGTGTTCGCTCAGCTGATAAGATACAGCGTTGTTTTTAATTAATTATATATGTAATTATATGTGAAAATTGTGGAATTGACTAACCGAGTAGAGCATGTGATAGAGCACGGCTCCAGATGTTTCGAATCCATCTAGGTGCACAGTGAGGGCATGTCCCACCGAATCGTGGATGGAATTACCCCGCTGCTGCAGCTGAATGAGATGGGATAGGTAGTCCGTGCGACCCTCGCCACTTCCACCTAGCCGCAGATTCACTGCATCCTGGGTGAGTCGCAGGAAGAACTCATCCGTTGCTTTGGTGAAGAAACGCATGGAGAACAGCTTTCGCACGAAGATGGCCACCAGAGTCTTGTTGAAGCGGATCATCGAGCTGAAGGCGTGAGCAGTCCACTCCGTGGAGGTCTTCTGGAAGGCACCGATCTCACCCACTTTGCCGCTGAGTGAGCCTGCATCGATGCCCCAGATGAAATCTGCCATCGTGTTGGCCGTAAATCGATATGCTAGCTGAAGAGTGATATTAGCTTGGTGGAAACGAGTTCCGGTCTAGATTCTCACATCTCTGGTTTCGATGATATCGCCCTGTTCCCGCCTCGCCCGCTCGATATACTCGACCAGCTTCCGCCCACTCTGCTCCCAGATGGTGTAGGCCATTTTCAGTCGACTGGGCGTCAGTCCGCCCACATTTTCGGAGCGCAGTCGCTTCCACTTGTCGCCAGCACTGAAGAAGGGCGACCCCGCCACGTACTTGTCCTCCGGATTGTGGCCCACAAAACTGCTGGTGATGGTGTCCCGAAAGTGGCTGAACTTGTCCACCAAAATGTCATGAGCCAGGGCGGGATCCAGAATCAGAAGCTGCGGCTGTCTCGTAATGAAGGTTCCGACTGCCCTGTACTTGTCCTTGTATTTACTGGAGAAGCAAATCTTTTATGGTAAACAATCATCTCCGATTAGTAGCAAAGCTCACTTGTAGACATCCTGCACATCGAGAATGAGACTGCGGCTCTTGTTGACCAGAATGCCCGGATAGGAGCCCAAAATGGTCAGTGGCTCGGCGGTGACCACTCCGCGCTTATCCCAGTACTTGTGGTACCAGGTCAGATAGAAGTAGACCACCGCAAAGGCCACATGAACGACGGTCAAGCACAAAGCCACTAGAGTAAGCATGGCAGCCACCGAAGAAGTCGATCTGAAAACTGGCACGGAATGGAAACATACTCTGCTGCCAAGACCCATCACATTTTAATCAGTATTTTACAATCATCTACGTATGTAGTTTTTAATTTGTTTGGCACTGTGCTACGAAAACTTAATCGCAAGTACCTTGCAGATAAGATTTTGTTGGAGAGGTAAGTTCTGGCTTTGATTAGCTGCAGTAAATAATATGGGATTTGTATTGCTAGTAATTTCAAAATATTTAATCAGTGAAAGCTGGCAATATTTACTGATAACAATACAAGTCTATCTGAAAAAGCGGCGGTATTCAAGAATAACATCTCCCTGCAGAACGACCCCAAATCCAGAATCTCCCTTTGCAATCAGTCGATCCCTGCCCCGCACCACCTGAAAGTTGCTGAGGATGTGGACCAGAGCCGTTTTCAGGGTCAGCATGGCCAGTGGAACACCTATGAAGATACAAATAAAACTACATAAACATATCTTTATATTCAGGATTTTAAGGACTCACCCATGCAGATACGGGGACCATCGCTAAACGGCAGAAAGATGCCTTTCCGCATCAATTCCTGATAGGCGCCATTATCGAATCGCTCTGGCTTGAAAGCCTCCGGTTCGGGAAAGTATTGCTTATCGTGATGGAACTGGTAGTTGGGTATCATGATCGTCATGCCATCCTCCACATCCAGGCTCTTGGATTCGCTCAGCTTAATGACGGTGGGCAATGTGCAGACTTTTGTGTACTGCGGTATCAAGCTGCTAAGTCGAAGGGATTCTAAAACATTAATATAAATATTTCGAATAAAATAACAAATTCAATGTATTTGCTAACCATAGATCACTTGCTCCAAATATTGCAAAGAGGAGAGCTTCTCAAAGTCGAGACTCTTCTCCGATGCCATGCTGCTGAGGATTTCCACTCGCAGTTTCTGCTGAACAGCCGGGTTTTCAGCCAACTAAAAAAATATGCTATGAGATTGGACTCTTTGGTACATAGTATTATCACCCACATAGTACAGAGCGTGGAGGAGAGCTGTTCCCGAGGTATCGTAGCCATCCAGCATCACGGTCAGAGCATGACCCACCAAATCGTCGTGGGTGGCCTGCTTTTGATCCCGAAGCTGGAGAAGATGCGACAGATAGTCCGTGCGAGTGGAATCGCCTGCCTTCAGTCGCAGCTCAATGGACTTCTTGGTCAGGTTGGAAAAGAACTCGTCGGTCTCCTTGGGATAGAAACGGAATCGCAACAGCAGACGACTGCAGGGCGCCACAATGGTGGCCATGAAGAGGGTGAGCATGTAGAAAGCGTAACTGGTCCACTTGCTGGCCATCTGCTGCACCTTGTTGGGTTGCTCCAGGGGTCGGGTTAGGGTGCCTGCATCTATGCCCCAGATGAAGTCCGCCATCACATGGGCCGTGTATCGGAAGCATAGCTGCAAGATTGATTTATGAGGATACGATACTTATAGCTGGTTAGATGTGAATAGAACCCACATCTCTGGTCTCCAGGATATTGTTCTTCTCCGCCACCTGCTGCGTCATGTACTCCGTGAGCATTTGGCCTCCCTGCTCCCAAATATTGTAGGCCTGCCTTAGGCGACTGCCGGAGATACCAGCTTGGGCATCCGTGCGAAGGCGCCTCCAGGACTGTCCGGATGCCCAGAACGGATTGAGGCGCGCGTACTTGTCCCACTTGGCATGCCGGAGGTACGAGCTTTGCAGCGAGTCCTTGTAGCAGCGGAAGTTTCCCACCAGCACTTCGTGGGCCAGTTCCGGATCGAGGACCAGGATCTGCGGCTGTCGAGTCACAAAGACGCCAACAGCTCGGTGTTTTCCCTTGTATTTACTGGGAGTAAATAGATATATCATATCAACTAGAGATTGGAAGTGCTCACTCGTAGATCTTCTGCACGTCGAGGACCAGATTGCTTCTGCGGGTGAGCAGGCCCGGATACGTGCCCAGCAGGGTCAGGGGCCGAGCCGTGACCAATCCCCGCTTGCGCCAGTACTTGTGGTGCCAGGTGAGGTACAGGTAGATGGGCAGCACCAGCAGGTGCAGCAGGATCAAAGCCAGCGACGCCAGGATGTACATATTTCCGCGTTCCGTGTTGCTGCAAGTGCCCCTGGCTCTCGTCCAGTACTGATCGATTGGACGGAAGTCAAAGCTGAATCTCTCCGGCAGCATCGCTGCCCGGAATAGGATGGAAAATCTGTTGATGCGGAATCCTAGTGTATTTATTGATAGCTGACTTATCAGCTACTGCTCGATTGTAGTTCAGTATACTTATATACTTATATACTATACTTATATACTATATACTATACAGTGCATTGAACAAATAAAAGTAAAAAAATTCAATTTTCTTTATTGGACTTTTCAGTGATCCAGCTACGTTTCGCCATCTGCCTGGCAAATAAAGTTGTTTTCATTGGAGCAGGGTATCGTCATCATGCCCTTTTCAGAGTCATTGTAAATGGCGACGCAACTTTCTTCGCCGGGATTGTAGTCGGGTTCATTTCGAGTCCACGACAAGACGGCTGGTCTTCCAGAAGCCAAGGACACAAAGTTTCCCCTCACTTCGTGGTCATTGATGCCCAAATAATAGGGTGGTGGTGGGAATTCGTTCTTTTTTGAAGGTCTTTGGGTACGGATCTCCACGGTGGTGTTCCTCCATTCATCGTGACTGCCTTTGTTCTCTTCATATCGATAACAAGTCGAAACAAATAAAACGTAAATAATTACGACTGACAATATAAGCATTTTAAGGAAATGCTTCCAAGACCAGCTTAAGAATTCAACTGAATGCTGAACACAACTTATATTTGCCTGAGAGCCATTGTCAATTGACTAATTAGAGACCTCAAAAGATTAAATTCACATGCTTTCAAGATTTTAGCAATACTTCAAAGCTGTGTTTTATTAGCTACCTAGTCGAGTTTCGGTTTAATCAGTGTTTAGCAAAGGAATTATGAAGAACTGAATGAATATCTCCTCCTGACTATCGCCTTGCATTACCAGATGCAGTTCTAGGAGGCCAACGGAGTTGGTTTTGATGGCCACCTTGGTGGCCGACTGCATCGCCTTGTTGGTCATGCGGATCTGCTGGCTCTTGTAGCGAGCCACCACCGTCTGTTTGCAGTTGAACATCATCATCATGGGACTGGTCTTGGCCACCTCGACGCTGAACACCGCCTGCATGATCCCTACTGTGGTGATCTTAAAGTGCGGGCGGTTAGGCGATGTCACGAACTCGAACTCCTCCGCGGACTTCTCCAGCTCATTGAACACCTTCGAAAGGTTCGGTCCGCGTACGAAAATAACATTTAGATCCGGATCCTTCAGATTCTGATCGTAGTCAATGGGCTCGTCGCAGTCCATTGTTTTGATGGCGCACTCCGTGCTCACATCATCGTCGTCGTGTGGATACAGGATGATCTTCAGGGGATCGCCCTTATCCCTGTACATCATCCGCAGGCTGCAATCGGCGGATCCAAAGAGACTGAGGCACTCCGACAGCACATTCATTTTCACACCGAAGCACTGGAAGTCCTGCACGCGGAACTCCATGAAGGCGCCCGGCGGCATGAAAAGCGTTGCCTGGATGGACTTGCCCTGCTCCACGGTGATGCGCAGACCATCTTCGGAGACTTGCAGCATTCCATACTGTGGGTAAAATAATAGGGTGTTATCGAGTTAAGTTGGTTACCGAGTTAAGAGAGTTCGAGCTAATCCTTACATCATTAAAGCAGATGGACTTGATGGCCTGGGTTAGGGTCTTAATGTGCTCCACTCGAGCGACGAATTTGCAGTCGCCGTAAGGCGATGGCTCCACATCAGTCATCCTAGTCCCGAAAGACGTCCGTCTGCAGCTCCTTGATGTCCTCTTTCTTAAGGATCTTCTCGGTGGTTTTCCTGCCCGTGTGCTTCAGAAATTGGTGGAGCCGCAATGCCAGGATGTGCTGGCAGGTGTAAGACACTCGGCTCTCCTCGCTCCAGTCCTCCAAAATGCCCGGTTGGCCACTGGGAACGTCCTGGTAGAGGATGCCTCGCGGCAACTGCAGCACGTGGCACTGAAAGAACTCGCACTTGCAGAAATTTACGCCCGGAATCAAGCGGAAGTACTCGGTTCCCTTGGAAATTTCTACCACGCACACGGATCGATTGTTCTTGGCGTGGAAGAAGGAGAAGTTGTGGTCGTCCAAAAGGTGTAGCGATCGCAGGACCAGTTCTTGACCCAATAAAATGGATAGATCGTAAAAGAACTGTCCGCGTTCCTCTAAAAAGTTGGAAATCCAGAGTAGTTACTACGGAATCTTTCAGATTTAATAGCTCGTACCTTTTGTTAGGCTGTTGGACTCTGCTTTACTCCGATATAATTCGAAGACTTGATCAAGCAGATGCGGAACAAAATAGGATGTAGTGTTTTCTGACTCGGACGCCATTCAGGACATTTTTAAATCCTTAAGTGAATTTTATTTATAAACAATACCGCCAAAAAGCCGACAGGCGTCATCAGCTGTTTTGAACAAAAGTCTGGCAGCGCTGCAAATTGGCGATTTAATTATTAGGGTGACCAGTTCCAAGGCTTATCGTTTAAATGTAAATGAATTCCGTTTTCGCGCCAATTAACTTAATTTTATCTAATTCGAATTGGAACTTTACTCTTTTTAACTTTTTAAAGAATGAAGGCCTTAGGCAGACACCCTTATCTACCCTGCGCAACCCCTGAAATGTAAATAAAACCACAATTACTTTTGGTTCGGATTGGTAAAATCATCTTCGAGATCTTTAAAAATCTGCTACACGTTAGTTCAATGTAGTGCTCTACTATCTACGGATTGTGAGAGTTTGTGCGGGCAATACAGCCGTTTTTGGTGCTATTCTAAGTCATTAATGATTAAGTGCTAACAAATTTCTACTAGTACATCTAAATAATGTTCTCCTTTTCGTGTTTGATGCCACTGCTTCGTCGCTTGACGTTCTGGATCTTCATCATCTTGTTCTCGTCGGCGCACTTGGTGGTGATGGCATTGCGCACCTCCTTTTCGCTGGCATTACACTTGTGCGTCACTGCGAATATGATGTCCTGGATCTTCCCAGGATCGAGCATTCGCTTGAGCGGCTTATCCTGATCTTTGAAGGCGGGCGACGGCTTGCCCGTCATCGAATGGGTGGCCAGAGTTTCCCGGTCGAAGATCGAGACCAGTAGTTTCCGCGTGGCCAGCGAGCACACCGTCCAGTTGATGTTCTCGAAGACACTGGCGGGCACACAGGTGTTGTTCGGGCCAATGGACACCATTACGTTGTCTATGTTCTGCTGTTGGCCCTTGTTGAGATCGGTAAGACTGCCATTACGGATTTTGACTTGGGGTTTGGCTGGTAGTTTTAGGTTCGGCCGCGTGACTTCTTCCTCCAACTGAATCTCCTGCAGCTTGCGGCGTTTGATGAACTGTAGTGGAGTGTCGGAGGACTCGGAGGAACCATCCCTCTTTATGCCGTTGCTGGTCCTGTACTGCTGCTGGGAATTGTGGTGATTGCTCTGCTGCTGGTTCTCGTCGCCCAGGCAAATCTCCAGGCGATCTGAGTCCGCAGAGGTGCTCAGGTTGTTCAGACTCTCCGCCGCCAGGCGAATCTCGATGGCATCCGCATCGTCGGGTGCCGAGATGATCTTGTAGTCCAGAATCTGGGGATTCTGCGCGGGCGCACATATCTCCGAACTCGGTGGCGTGAGGATTTGGTGGCTATGGACCGCGGGCGGCGTGGGTGGCCTACTTTCTACCAGCAGGGAGGATGCCTGTTGCATCCTGGCGGATGTGGCATGAATCTGGGACAGCAGATCCTTGTGCTGCTGCAGTTTGGCCTCCAAGAAGCGGACCTTATCGTGGAGCGCCCTGTTCTCGACCTCCACTTGCGGGTCCGGCGCGGAGATGCTGCGGAGCACCTCGAAATCCACGCTAGAAGTCTGCGACCAGGCATTCAGAAACAAGGGCTTGCTCCTCCTTCCCTGCGAATCCTCGCGTGGAGTGGCGCTGACTATGCGCTGATATTGCTGCAATTCGGTGGGACAAACTCTTGATCAACATATTTGGTAGGAGACATGCTGCAGCTACTCACGTTTTCCATGTTCAATCCTCAAAGGATCTGCGTCAACTGAAAATTGGCGGCAGAATGCGAAAAGTGGTTGCATTCCTACCTGCACGCACACATGCGCACGCATATACAGGGAAGAGAGCGCCTGCCACTGCGCGTGTGTGCGTGTGCCTTCCAGGTAGCCGATATCCTGTTCCTCTTTCTGTTCCAGGACCCCGTATATTTCCCAACTAGTCTAAGTCCAGCTGTCTTTTCCTTTTTCGCATGGGATTTGAGGTTTGCCCGGGAACCAGTTAAATTATTATTATAAATTATTGCGAAGAATGCTGCTCTTGCTCTCTCTTTCATGGACAGGGTTGACACCTAGGGCTGTGAAATAAAACTATCGGTTGCAAGTCACGGGGGTTTAGAATACTTTAATTTCAGGTAATATGCTATTTTAAAAAATCCGGCTCATCTGTAAAAAATTACTTCAGTATAGGAACACTTTATTGAAAACGTATTCAATAAATTAATAATTCAAAAACTGTTTTTTTTATTCTTAAATTCATTTTATAAAGTTTACTTAATTATTGTTTGCAATATTCCTAAACTTTTTTTTTCAGAATATCCGTTTGGTAATTCTGCAGCTTGGTGAAGGGCAGAAAATATCAGAAAAAAGTAAATGTAACAAAGGAATGTGTAAGAATTCTTTCCACAGTTCCAAGAACCAAAAAAGACAATAGTTGGGTTTTGTAAAAAAAACCGGTTTTCAGGACCCGGACTGCATGTAATCCATTGCAATTTGAATGTATTGGGAACCCTCCCAATACATGAGATCCTTTTGGAATATAATTCTTTGCTCAAACGCTCTCTGATCGGAAAAAACACCCTTAAATTCCATTTTAGAAGGGATACCTATTTAAGGGTAAGTCTACTGGAATTCCCTCCATTGTAATGCATTTTGAATGTGCATAAAATACATACATATATGGTACTTGTCTTTAAAGTTTCAAGCCGTATCTTTTTTAATTTAAAACATGCACGAGTATGACTTATTTAAGACTAGCCTTCAGAAAGCGCTAATAAGGAGCACAAGATATTTTAATTATGTTACTACTACATTTCCATACACTTTTAACTAGTTTTAAGACTTCTGAGTAAATATAAAGACAAATATTTTAGACTCTCCTTCCAATTATCGAATGCAAACTATCTTTACTCGGCGACCCTGGCAGCCCTGCAAGATTAAGATTTTCGGATTTTCCGGTATTCTCAGGTATCTGGCGCAAGGAACAATAACTGTTAAGCCGGGCCATAAAACACCGATTTGTTCAACGAATAATTCGCAAAATAAGCCAAGGAAGCCGACGCAGCTGCACTTTTTGCCAGAAATAAACCTTTTTGCCTTTACCTGTTGCCAAGATCCGCGTGCAAATGGCCGGCGGACTTCGCCCGTACGATCAGGACTCGTGTCCTAACCTTACAAATAGCGAGGCTCCGGAGTTTAGCATGTCAGTCGTTCGCAGAACGGAGCCGCACTACTTTCACCCGCAGACTGCGATCCTGCCCAGCGTCCAGTACTCCCACCCATATCACCACTATCTGAGCCAGTTCGCCCCGAACTTCGTGCCCTACTACTACCGCCTGCTCTCGCGGCCCATAATGAAGCAGGAGGAGATGGACATAGAGAACTACATCAACTACGAGGTGGCTGCCCAGCAGACCATGATGCGCCAGCGGAACCTGAAGCCCCTGGGTCAGCTGCAGATCCAAATGCCGCCTCCCATAATGGTCAACCATCCAGTTAAGCCAGTTCCCGTCAAGGCAGTGCCTGTCCGCCGAAGCTCTCCGCCCAAGCGACGCGTCATCAATGCTCAGTTGGTGGCTGTAGCCACCGATTCCGGGGGCATTAAAAACATGGAACCGCGGGTGGAGCCACTGCCTCGCCCGGAGGAATCCTTTAAGCAGCAGGTGGCCAAAATCCAGAAGAGCCAGCACCACTACGAACAACTCTTCGGGCGTCTCACTTCCATGCTGAAGACCCTCAATCAGCGGTACGACAACGATGCCGAGGATGTGCCCGCGCCGCCCTCCAAGAGACCGCGCCACATATCCACCAGTTCGTCGGAATCGCACATCCCAGATACTGCCTCCGAAAAGGACGAGAAGGACACTCTGGTACAGTATCCTCACCGAGTGCAAAAGGAGGACGGCAGTGCGGTGTACGTACTGGGTCCCAATGGCACCCAGATCACAGCCCATCAGTACGGCGAGGTCTTCTGGACCAATGCCCCGGTGGCTACGAGGTGTCTTCTCTGCGTTGTCTTCAGCAGCGATGAGTTGGCCACCCACACGCTGACCGGCAAGCCATCGCCCGCATTCTACGGCCGCGAAAGACCGCCGAAGCTCCAGTTGGACCAGAGCAAGGTGGACGATATTGTGGTCTGTGTGAGAAACCGGACGGGCGGCAAGGAGCGGGTGATTCGGGCCACCATCACCACCAAGTGCGCGGATACCGCCAAGAAGTACAAGAGGCGAGCCAAGAAGGCCCAGAAGGTCGCCATCAAGGAGGAGTATTAGCAGGGAGTGGACAACTATTGGCTAGATCTAATCCAGCTATTAATAAGCCTAAGCACTTCTCAACGACGCGCCAAGAAGGCACAGAAAGCTATTGTATATATTCGTAGTAGGTCCTGCTAAAAGTAAAAGTAAATTTATATAATCCAGCTGTGATTGAATAAAGACAAGAAGAAACCAAAGTGCTAATCAATAGCTGAATAATATGGGAATAGTTTGAGGTACTTCACTTTCATCGCCAATGACATATAGCTTATCCATTGCCTCAATTGTTCTTCGAGTGCCGAGTCAACGAAATTGGATTTATTAACTCGCAGCCATTTGCACTTGAATTTAAAATTAATTATAAGCTATGCCACACTACTGTTTCTTCGCCTTGGGATCCCAGGCCTCCACTTTGTTGGGTGTTGTGGAGTAGGGGTAGTAGGCCTCTGCAAGAGCAGGATTGGATTAGGGGGATTAAATAGTGGTAATAGTGCATAGTTACCCTTGGTGCCGGAAAGATTCTCGCTGTGGTCCGCTATCCACTTGTGCTTGGGGCGGCATCCATCGCGAATGGGAGGCAGATCGGTCTATAAGGAAAAAGGTCATGACATGTGCGACAAGATATAGTCTAAACCCACCTTGTAGTGCATCCAGCCGTACCACTCGGCGGGAATCATGGAGCCATCGTAGTCCATGTTGACGTGGGGTGCGAACTCGATCCAGCGGTTGCGGCCATAGAAGTAGTACGGGTTCTCGAAGTACTTGTTGCCGTACTTGTCGATGCCCACCAAGGTTCCGATCTTCAGATCATCGTTCCTGGAATAGCGCATATGCGGTTTTCAGGATTGGAGCAATCTTATATAAGATCGAGATTCACCTATAGAGCTTCAGGTACGCTTGCTTCAGTCCTCCGGCTTCGCGGACGATCTGGAACAGCTTGGTCAGCCGGTTGATGCCCAAAAACTTTGCCATGCTGCCGGGAAAACCCAGAAATGTATTAAACGTAAATAATTGCGATTTTCTTGGACTCACTTGAAACAAAAACAAAGTCAATCTGCAGTGTGGCCAGGAGAGGACAAAAGCAGCAGCTAGAAATACTGAAGAACAGTAAGGAACAAAATTAATACTAAGCTGTCAATTATATTTTTTGAAGTACAAATTTAACAAGATTGGTTGAAACCTACTCTCAAAATATTATTTAAGTCAGTTCCAGTTATTTTCAGTTTAATTTTATTTGCTCAGATAAGTGATTGTTTTGTTGCTTGGATGTATCCTGTGATTATTGTTGCATTGGTAATAATACTGCAGCTAGTATTTTCTGAGGTTCGGCCACTCTGCCACACATCTGTTTTGCCTTGCCGGATTTTGTGATTCATATTTTTGTGGAGAAAAGTGGTGGGAATCGAGCGAAAACATGGCCAAAAACACGTCCAGCAACGCGTTCCGCAAGATCGATGTGGACCAGTACAACGAGGACAACTTCCGGGAGGATGACGGCGTGGACAGCGCGGCAGCCGGTCCGGATGAGAGCGAGATTACGACGCTGCTGACGCAGGGAAAATCCGTGGAGGCGCTCCTGAGTGCGCTGCAGAATGCCCCGCTGCGCTGCAAGAACCAGAATGTGAAGGTGGGTAGCCACACCTATTCGTATCGAGAACCCTACAAAGATAATCCTTGAATTGCAGGACCACGCCCTGAACATCACGCTGCGGGTGCTGCTGTCCATCAAGTCGACGCAAATGGACCAGGCCATCGACACCTTGGACCAGAACGACCTCATAGACGTGCTGATGAAGTACATATATCGTGGATTCGAGATCCCCTCGGAGGGCTCCAGTGGCCACCTGCTGCAGTGGCATGAGAAGGCTTTCGCCAAGGGAGGAGTGGGCTGCATTGTCCGGGTGCTGTCCGACACAAATCGCGCCTAGAGGAGATCAGCACAGCCAAAGGCGGTCATAGAGTCACTATCCGAACTGTTCCCTGCCCCAAAAACCGATTCATACGCATCGCGAAGCATTTAATCAACACAGGATTGGAGCACTGGACACCACATCCTTATCTTCGGGATTTGCCACGCCCCAGCTGGAACCCACTTCTGTTTCTTTGCCGCAATACAAATGACGTTTTCCAAATTAGATTTTAACTGGTATCCAAGTATTAAAGTTTTTATTACGAAAGGTGAGTGGCAGTGATTTCAATCAGGGGATCGAACGTACTTCTAGTTCACTCAAGCCACACCTACATGTAACATAATTTGTAAGAAACATTTTGTTTTGGTAAGGCTAAGCTAACTCATATTAATCTTCAGACTGAGCCTAGCCACCTTACGAACATAATGGCTTATCTAATCGAAATTCCAGGCGTATCATTCAAATTCAACAAGATGACGTTGCCTTAGTAAACCTTTAGCTGCCGTGACAGAAAACACATCTACTACTATGTTTGAATCAACCTTTTCTGCTTTATTTGACTATTCAATGTGTAATAAGTGCTTTGAGTAACCTAATCGAACCAATCACGGCGTCTACAACTTCTTATTAATTTAAAAAGCGGAGAGGCTCGATGATAGACAAATGCCAGGCGAATAGAAATGCGAGTAGGCTAAATGAAAGGCCCAGAATTTGGGGGTCGCATGCAATTTGATGATATTTCAGTGCTCGGTAGGGGGAACATTTAACAAAGGAGTTCGTTCTTTTCGAACGCGTCTTCAATAAATAGATTTTATGTTGCTTATATGCGGGGATTATTAAGTCGAAACGGGTTGCTCCAATCGCCGACCAGCCTACCACATGTGGGTCTCGCGGATTTCGCTGATGATGTGATTCGCCCGCGTCAGTGCCTGAAATCAAAAGCGAGTTTAAATCGATGTCAAGCTGAGTATAAGCTAGCCAAGCGCACCTTCAACATGTCCGCCGCCTCTTTTCGGCGCACTGCAATGTGATCGGACTCGTTGAGCAGGGTTTCAGCCTTATCCGACTTATACAGATGGGTAACCAGTTCGCTCTGCAAGTTGTCCTTAACGTAGTTAACCAAGAAATGCATGATGGCCTTTGGAACCGAGTCTTGTATGGATTTGCGCACAATGTAGAAATACGATTTGATCAGGTGTTCTAAAAAAGGAAAGTCAGATTGAGTTAGGTCTGTAAGTGGCCCGAGTTAACTGCAACCCACCGATGACATCGCAATCCTTCTGCTCCTTGTCAGTGAGGCGACGTGGATTGTGGTTGGCCGGCACATCGGGCAGCAGATTGACCGGCTTCACTGGACTCACGATGTTATTGTGAACCGGAGTGTTGTTGGTCGAGTTCTCAATGCTGTCCGGACGCGTTGTTGCCGGCGGTAAAATGTTCGACAGCCATGAGCTGGCCATCGAAGGCGTCGAGTTCTCGCCGACGTGGTTCTAGAGCGTAAAACGAAAATGGGTTACATAGGTTGCATACATAAAGGCAGATTCTGCTGGCACCTGCTCATGCACTTGGCTATATTGCTGCTGTGAGGAACTCGACTGCGGCGGCTGCTGTTGCGGCTGCTGTGAACCTGCACTGTGCGACGAAATCTGAGGCGACATGTGGTTGCGCGGTGTGTTGGCCCGCCGCTGGCCCAGATTAATCTGTGAGTAGGGATCGCTGTCCGTTTTCAGCAGACTGGGCACCAAGGCGGCATCCTTGTGGAAGTCGGGGTGCTTGGTGTTGATGTAGGCCAGCTCGATGGCCACAATGTTCTCCACCATCACGTTGGTGTGCGGCAGACGGCGACGCAGCAGCTGGGTGACCACGTCCACAATCTTCTCGTGCAGTTTGGGGAAGCTGTAGAGGAGATGGGTGAAAACAAATGACATTCAGCTATTATTAGTTCACATACCGCAGCATCTCCTGCTGCACTTCGTTGCCACAATGCTGAACAATGCGCTGCATCTCCTCGTGAATGAGTTCCACGCAGCGCAGGGAGGGCTCCTCCAGACGGCGAATCTGGCGCTTCACCAGCAGCTCGAACGAGACCTCCGGAACAAATAGGGCCGGGCGTGGACCGGTGGCATTCCGGATGGCTGTCAGTATGTCCATCTTGCTCAGACCCGCCAGCGGGTGAATGGAGTCCAGGGTGCGGCCGAAGGTCTCGTGGAAAATGTAGCCCATCCGGGCACCGCCGCACAGCTCGGTGGTCTCGATATTCCTGGCCGTGCCCTCGATCGTGCAGCAGTAGGCGCTGGAGAACTTCGTGATGATCTGCAGCAGGGTCTGGCTCTTGTCGGAGACATCCTCGCCATAGGAGTTCAGCAGCGATTGGAATTGCGTGGCCATGATGTTGACGCGAGTCTGCAAGAATATGGGAAGTCATTCTCTTGAATTCAGCATGCTACTCTAACCTTATCTGCCATTAATCTGTTGTTATTTCTGTGCTTTATCATAGAAAAATATAAAGATCGATTATAATTGAGTGCCAAGTGACAAAGGATGTCTTTTGTTTCATTTTTCTACATTTTCAATAGTTATATTTAAGATTTGTTTAAAATTCTTTGAAGTCTTAGACTGAGATTCTCGGATAATTTGTGAAATCGATGTGCAGTCTTTATAGACTAGACTCACCTTAAGATCTGGCAGGCAGTCCCGGATGTGGTGCATCAGGAGCCGGTTGAGGGTCTTGGCCAAGTAGGGCGTGCCGTTGCGCGTGGCCAGAGTGGGATACTTGCGCTGCAGGAAGGCGGCCTCGTCCTTCATCTGATCGTCGATGTGCTTTTGGTCCATGATGTCCTTCTGCGAGCGATTCATCACGCCGATGATGCCCAGCTTGACGGGAATGACCCGGCCGCACAGGATGTCGATGGCATCGGTGCCGGCGTCCATGAGATCAAGTTTAGTGACCACGGCCAGAGTGCGCCGGCCATCGGGGTCCACATCCTTGGCCAGCTTGAGTGCCTCACTGGTGGCCATGTCCGTGTTGGCGGCCGTCACAGCCAAAATGATGGAGTTCGGGTTCTCAATGTACTTGAGCACCAATTCTTTGATCTGCGCCTCGATATCCTCCGGCTGATCGCCCACCGGCACCTTGGTGATGCCGGGCAGATCCACCAGCGTTAGGTTGACCACGTGCGTCGAGAATATCTTCAGGTTGATGGGCTCCGGGCAGATGCCCTTGTTGTTGCCCGCCGCCCGCTCCGTTTCGTTTTCGATCTCCTTGCGGATTTCGTCAAAGTCCGTGAAGCACTTCTTGGTGTGCAGGAAACGGCCCCACTCCTCGGCATTGGACGTACCTAAAGATTGGATTGAATTGGATTTCTCGAACTTCTGGCGCCTCAACTCACCATTTTCCGCCGAGCGATTCTCGCGATCATCGAGTGGGCTGTAGATCAGCTGGAGCACCAGTGGGCGACGGGTCACAATGCCCGTTCCTCGGGGAAGAAAGGATCTTCCCACCACGCTCTCGATCACTGAACTCTTGCCGGAGCTCTGGAAAAAGGGAGAATGTATGTATTACTGGGAGTTAAAACGACGACTGATAAAAGACGATGACCTGATAAGGAAGCTTCCAAGCGTTTGCAGCAAGGAAACACTTGGAAAACCGCAGATTAACTATTCTTATCTGGCAATGGGGAGCCATTCTGTGATTGCAAATTTCTCAAACCAAAGAAATCACCCACTATTCTTTTGACTTAAGCATTTGCAACAGAAAAGCAAATGGACGGTAAGAAATGGCACAGATTCAACATATTGGAGCTCCACTGTACTAGGTATCAATGAGTTGCGCGAGTATTTAGTCATACTGAATTAATTCCAGAGCGTGAATCAAAGTGCAATTAAGCCAGCGATCGAAGCATGCATACATACAGACACAACTATCGAAGTCACACATGTGTACGTTTGTTTTTTGCAGTGTGTTCGTGGGGGAATGTGTCACATCAGCAGCTGTTTTTGCTCTTTTTTGTATAATACTGTGGGATATTGATTTTCCATGGCGGCGGCGAGCAGTGCCAAAAATAATTATATAAACAACGGAGACGCCGCGAAGAGTGAAAGCTGCCCGAAATGTTGCTACAAACTGAAAACACAACTAAAATGCCGGCAAACGCACTCAGTTATATAATTTTGCGGTCACTGGAAAACGCGAGAGTTGGGATTT
Source organism: Drosophila sechellia (assembly GCF_004382195.2). Classification (NCBI taxonomy): domain Eukaryota; kingdom Metazoa; phylum Arthropoda; class Insecta; order Diptera; family Drosophilidae; genus Drosophila; species Drosophila sechellia. The sequence goes on from NC_045949.1 coordinate 2,541,952, forward strand.
AAGTTATCTGCGCCATATTCCGGTTCTCAGCGGCACTCCTTTTACGGAGCACGGGTATTTATGGTTTTGGGTTGCGGATTTCTGGGCACCTCGCAGTTTGCATTTACCTGACTGCCGAGAACAACAATTTGGGGCAATTGGATGGAGTCGGAGCCCACGGTGTTGAAGACGTCCTGCAGCTTGTTGATGACCGGGATGAGGGCCTCCATTCTGGGTGTGTGTGTGTGCTGGGTTCCTTTGGTCGCGTTCCACTCGTCTGGCGTTTAATACGCGCACATTAAGGCCGTTCTTTTCGGCTTTTTCTGATTGACGCGAGCACCGAAATTATTTTTGCAATGCGTCAGTGTTGCACAGCGAATTTAGACTGCTCCGTTGGCGGGGCTGCCACACCGGCGGAACTTGGAGACTGGACTTTGTTGCTATCGACGAGGCTGCCACCCTGTGCGAGAGTGCTGCCAATCTATTCCAAAGGGGCAGCTTTCTGGGCGCGCCAAATTTGAATTGTAAGTGTTTCCAATTTTGCCCGTTAGGTGCGTATATATTTACATAAATAATGGAAGGTATGATTTCATTGCATTACTTTAATTCACCTAATAGCTACAAAAAATGAATGTCAGCGTTTAATTCTTTTTCTTATTTTTTTAGTTCATATGTTTCCTTTTTCTTATTTCAGATGCACATGAGCAAATTGTATTGATATGGGCCAAACAAAAGAGTCCTTAAAAACCAATCTGAAAACTTACACACCACAATCCAAAGTCGACAGAATCTCAATATATTCATCCTATTTAACTGAATTGAAAAACTGCCCAGATTAGGCGCATTTTCGAATACCCTTTCAGACATGATAGTGAAAATAAAAATAAATCATAAATATATATATTATTATACTTTTATTCTTATTGTTAATGAAATAAAGACATATTTAAAGTTGCTATACCCCTGAAAGAACGAAGAAACCTTAAAGTTGGAGCAGCAGCCAAGTGGTCAGACCACGTGGCCCAAAAAGGGAAAAGGGATAGTCTGGGGCCCGGCCTCAAGTGCTCGAGATTGGCATGGTCGGTTGGGATGGGGACTTCCCCGGTTGTTATAAGAACTGGAGGGCGGGGGAGCAGTGCCCCAAACCAAAAAGGGTCTACCCGACTATTTCTCGACCACACTCGATTGCCTGGCATGCATTGTGGGCGAAATGCCGGGCTCATCTGTCGTTTTTATCGGTTTATTTCAATGTTCGAGGATGCTTGTCGCCCGGTACACTAAGCATTCAAATTTCGATAGTGGCCTGGCCCAAATGGACCAGAATATTGGACGTACATATGTATGCACCACATCCATGTGCACAGACACCCCCCACTCACGTTTGCATCATCTGTCCTATTTGATAACAGTTCCCATTGTTGTTTGCCAGCTCCTCCTGGCTGCTCCCAATTGAAAATGACAATGAAAATTGTTACGAGTTGGCTGATATCATTTTGCAATGCTCGCTTATCTCTTTAATGGCTTCCAAGCGATTTGAATATACTTGGGATGATTTAAGATGGCTTATTTAGAGCCCCAGTGAAGTATCAATTTATTTGACTTTATTGTTCCGATCACATGATGGTAATATCAATTATAATAGTTGCAAATTTTAATCATTCCACTTCAAAATTAGTTCGGCCATCCATGAAACTTTGATCATTCAAGTTTGGTATACTGACTAATCTCATTTCTTGCCCCATTATTATACATTTTGGCATTTTTCGCACTGCAAGTGGGCTTCTTTAGCATTTTCATAGATAAACTTTCGGCTTCCAATTAACAAATTTGGCCAGCAACTTTGCCAGCACACCTCTGCAGTATCTGTGTGTGTCTGTGTGTTTGAGTGTGTATAAATATTTCAAAATTTCCCCCATCAAATTGGCATTGTTGGACCGGGGAACTTTCGTATCTCTGGCTTGACAACTTGCCGAAATGTGCGGCGTGGCAAACTTCTTGAGTTTGAGTTGACAGTTATTGCGAAAGACGGGCGGGGGTGACGGGGATGGGCCACGCCCCTCTCGGGGCCGGAATATTAATTTGATAATTTCACGGCTGAATGCAAATTCGGTGTCAGGGTCCTTGGCTCTCTAATTGACTGACGAATACTTAAAATATGAATTTCAAATGAAGTTCAGCCATTGTCTGCTTTCTGGCTTTCTTTTGCCGCCTTCGACTGGGTGCGATTAATTATGGAGTGATGATGGTGGAGCTGGAGATGGTGCTGGAGCTGGAGCAGCCTCTGCCCTCCGGTGGAGCATTAATCATGTGAAAGTAATTTTGCACATTTGCATGCGTTGCACAAAGCGATAATTTTCATCCATCATTTTCAAGTGTTTCCGCAGGATTATAGTGCTGCAAGGAGTCGCCTGCCTTTCGCTGTCATATCCTGCGTGTGTGCAGGATGGGGCGTCGCCTCATTATCCATCGCCATGTCGTCGTCAATTATTCTTGTTCTGCAGCCTGCCTGAAAGAACTTTGCATTTAGTTGATGAGCTCCTCTGCCCTGGTGGAAACCACCAACTCCTGCTGCTCCTCATGCTCATCCTGCTCCTGCTCCTTTGGTGGTTTGCTCTTTTGTGCCTCGATGCCTTTGGTTTTCGGGACTCGGCTTTCATCTTTCGGCTGACTGCCAGTTGATCAATGGCTCTGCCCGTTTTCCATGGTGTTTCATGCAATTACGTATTTATATTGCGTATACGCCATGTGAATACGACGGATGGATGGAGTGCCCTTGAAGTAGGTGGCGTTCCGAGGCGGAAACTTCTCCGTATGTTCTCGCCACAACTGCTGCAATAATGAAGTTTGATTTTGCCCTTTTGCAATTCCCGGAATCATGAATGTTCCACAGCTTGTGGCCTGGCTGGAAAATGCGGAGCACGAGCTGGGAAATATGCGATATAATTGCTGATTGATGCGGTTTGAAGGAGCTTGCTCTTTATGCACTCGCACATTTTATTATCAAACTTGGTATACAATCGAACAAACTGACAGAACCCCTTTTTTTTATACAATAACTAAATAAATTAGACATATCTCTTTTAATCATTGCCATTACTAAACCCAGTATAGGACTATGAAGTGTGGCCATAACCGACTCTATTAAGTGTGCTGAATTATGAAGGCCATGTGTGCAGCCACTTGGTTGGGTTTTCGGTGCTCCCCGGATCTTGGCAGGATGTGGTTGCCATTTAGCAGATGTCGCCGCTCTTGGCACCCAGCTCCTTGGCCATTAATCTGCCTGGGAACGCGGCTGCCAGATGCCTGGTGTCTTCTACTGCCGAAAGTGCGAAAGTATCGCACACATGTTTCCCTTATTTATTTTTTGGCAATGCTCTGGCTGCATGTTTAATTGGATTTGCAGCTAAGCGGAATTAGAATTGTGGGCGGAAAAGTGGGGCGCATTTGCATACTCCAGCTGTGGCGGAAAACCTCGGCGGAAAACCTCGAGACACTGGAAAAAAGGGGATGCAATTGAAGTAGATTGATATACCAAGGAATATTCTATTCTGATATACTAATATTCTTACGATACATTTTTCATGGGATTATCTTAGTTCTTTCAAGTAATATTTTAGCAAATATTAAGAACATATTTTTTGGATTTAAAATTCTTACCAAATATATTCAAATTGGCTGGGAAATCTTTTTCCGAGTGCCGCTGCGAGGCGACAACAAGCAAGTGTAAATTTCACTTGAACTGATAATTTCACTCAATTTGTGAGCGCTGATGAGCAAAGTTTTCCCATTTGCATGCGACTACGTGTGCCGGCTTTTCCCCGCCTTCCCCCGCTTTTCCACGCCCCCTCCTCCAGATGCAAGTTTCCATCTTTCCATCTTTCGTTTCTCCTTCATCTGGCGCTGCTCCTGAATCAGATGATTTCTTTTTTGTCGCCGTCGCCAAGTTGAAGGTGCCAATTAGGGATTTCCGCCTCAATTACTTTCGCGCGCACACGAGCAGCGAGTTTGTATGATTTTCGCATGACAAACTTGGGGCTTTCACATCGACGTCACCATTCCCCCTTCCCCTTTCCCCATTCCCCTTCCCACCGGCAAATGACTGTTTCCCTTGGCGAAGTATTCACTTCCCCTAAAAATGTAATTGCAAGGAGTGCGCCCCGAAAATCTTGGGTGTGCGTGATGAAAAAACTCGTTTGCATTTTACATGTTTCATCTGCAGGTGCAGAAAGCTGGAATGCGAGCACATAGTTCATGTGGCTTTTCCTGCGACTTGGTAATTTCCATTTCTGCTGAATGCGCTGCCAGCTCCTTGATTGGCTCTGCGATTACGCTAAAATGATTGCAAATATGTGAAAACGCTGATGGTCGAAGTGGTGAGCTCGAAGGAATAGCAATAATGTATACAAAGTGCATTTGAGGAAAGTCAAACTTTGAGGTAACTATACAATAAAACTTGAATGCAACTGCACTAGTTTTCCGATATCAATTAATTCGAGACTCGGCAGGAAAGCCATTTCATAAGCCAACAGACAAACTGGTATCTGTAAATTCGAAATACATGGCCAACGGGTCGAGGACCGCCTTTCAAATCAAAACCAATAGGGCTAACGACAAAGGCAAACGTTTCCGTACCTTTTGTCAAGTCACGGAAAGGCCGAGAAGCACTTAGGAATATTGCATTGAATACGGCATCGAATCGAAGTGGTTAGATCGGAATTGGAGGCACAGAAGGATGCCGGGTGGCAGTGGGGGTGGAAACGGGGTCAAGTCGGATGTGTGACGATTCCGGATGGATCCCTGGCTCGTCCTGCTGCTTAAGTGTAATTAAATTCACCCGAGCCCCACTCCACTCGCCCGCAAGTGTTGCTCATCAAATGGATTGATTTATGATGATGCCCTCCAGTTCGTACTGTTCGTCCTCGGATTTCATCCTTCTCTGGCTGACGAGGCATGACATAATAAATCGCCATGTCCTGGATCCAGAGTCCTGGGTGTCCTGGTTGCGCTGGCACAATGACAGCCACACACACACACATGAGCCGAGCGCTGAGATTTGAAAATTAATTTGCGAAAAGTTTCGCCTACTCAAATCTCGCATCTCTCACATTTCGCATCCTGCGCGATATATTTATATTTATTATTTAATTTCGCCCCACTGCTGTGTACTTTGGCGCATTTTTACGCTCGACTGCTGCCTCGTTCTTTTGCTGCGTTGACGGCAAAGTTTAATTTTTATTGTTGTTTGACTTTGTTAAATGATTTTTATTGCCTTTCAGCTGGCCCGCCAAGGAGCAGCGAAGAAAGGCGAAGCCTTTGGTAGGAATTTAATATTACTGCTGTGACCATATTGCCGAGCAAACAATGCAGCCGCTCCACTTTCTCCCAGCGAACCGATGCCCCGCCATGTCCTTTATTGCTCTAGGATTTATTGGGGCACTCCGCTGAGTTTGACGCTTTGCCTTGAGATATGAGCGCCGTTTGATTGTTTTCTGTGTACCACTCGCTCGCTGGCTGCCAAATTGCCAAGTTTTCCAGCCAGCCGAACGCTTCAAGTTTTCCGGCATAACTCATAAGCATCTTTTGGAAAATCAAACTGAAAACCTGTAAGTACAAACGTAAAAAGCAGTCTCGGTAGGAAACCACAACAAAGGAGTCTAGAAATTTAATGAAAAGCCTTCGCATATAACTACACTCAACTAAATGGAACACCAACTTGAAGGTTTATTATAAAAAAATGTAAAGGAAGTACTACTTTTGCTAGGAAGTAACGAAGTATATTCATAAAATGAATTTTAATAATTTTTAATTTTCTATATTATGCTTTCCCCTTGACACTAGTTGCTATTTTGTTGGCCCCGACTGTACTTCTGTTAATATTCACTGTGAGAACTATTCCGGTCACCACAATAAAGGAGTCTCCCAAGTGCCTGCTGTTCAAAGACGCTTTTTTGTGGTTAGTTGAAAGAGTTTGGCCTTAAATTTAATTACTTGGCTTGACATCGACCACATTTAGCCGAAGAAACAGAGACAAATAAATGTGAAGTATTTCAAAATTTATGAAATATTTTCAGTCCAAATTTGAATGTGCTATTCGAGTTCAATATGTTACATTGAGTGCTAGTATAAATGAACTTAAATGCATTATTTATAGCCTTTATGCTGGCGGCTTAACTTTAGTGCTCCATTGCAAACTGGCATCAGCTTAATGGGTTAATTATCCGGACAGATGTGGTACCTGGCAGCCTGGAGCTTAAAATTTGCTGTCCGCGCCCGTGGAAATGATTAATTGCAGTTTGCTGGAATGCATTGGCGAGTGCAATGAGTGCCCGTCAAATGAATTGCATAATCAGCTGTCAATTACAGTGCTGTCAGGGGATTCAGCGCTGGCCGATGGATCCTTTATTCGATGCGCCATCGGCATTAAACAAATTGCTCTGCAGGCCATTCTGGGCAGGATTGAGTTGTGAATGGCTGCCAAGCGAACAATGGCGGCGACTCTGGATTAGAACGAATAGTTTCCATGGACGGGCTGCATTTGTGTCAACTGGATTGTTATGCATGTTTGCATTACTGAGCGGCATATCTTTTTCCCCCGCCCAGCAATTGTCCTTCGAAGGACAATGTACGCATTGCGTCACTGCGAGAGATACGCCCATTGTTCGAGCCGAAACAATGCCAAGCCGAGCCGAGCCAAATTCAAAGCCTGCCCTCCTGAGCCTTTTGCTCGGCCTCGGCTTTAGTCATAGTTTTAATCTCACTAATGGCTGGCAGGATTTCAAGTCGATGGCAACACAGAACAGGACCTGCTGCTCGTGTCACAAAGGTCCTTCGCTGCACACGACAATTCAATTTCGCCCCCTCTTCCGAAAAGAATACACATTCCGTGCACAAAGCGAGATACACTCATCCAGATGGCAGGGGTTGTGTTTTAAAAGTTAAGTCGGCCTTAAAACTCAAAAAGATATCAGAAAAGTTTCGTTTAATATAGTACTATATGTATATATACAGTGCCTGCAATAAGTCAATAAGTCAATTGGCACCTTTGAGTAAGAGTGAGTGAATCAATCGATCAGTCGACTCATAAGAGAACTCACTAATTTACTGAGAGTTTAGCAACAAAAGCTGCCTCAAAAACCTGAGAACAAAACTAGATAGCATCAGTAGCATTTGGAATCTCGGCCCGCAAACAGGTTGCTCTCGCAATGAGGAAACTGCAAATATTGGGATTTCTGTGCGTGTGGGCTCTTATTTGCCTTGGCAGTTGTTTCGCCTGTAAGTTGATACATAATAAGCATAATTGCTGATTAAATAAAACTTGTTCTGAATTGCAGATCCCAGGGCAAAGACCTCGTACGTAAATGACTTTGTGTTCCCCACCGAAGATGAGCACGTCATTCCCCCGTGGCAGCAGTACTCAAATGAACACTCATCGCAGTCCAGAGACTTGAAACTGGCCAAATGCACTGACTTCCATCTGGACAACGCTTCTGGCAATGCTCGGCTGATCTTCATCAGCTACAAGAAAGTGGAGGATCCTCTTCAGAGCCTGAAAAAGGCGCTAGTTGAGGAGCTGAATCTCCCGGAACTTGTGGTCAGCCTGAAAGTGGTGAGGAGTGGGAAAAACCGCTTAGTTTTTGAGCTGCCCAGTGCTCTGGATGCCCTCTTCACTCTGAATAGCTACTGCAATCGGTATCGCGATCGTAACGATCTCACCTATGAAATCATCAGCGTTCAGAAGTGATTTAGTAATTAGACTTGACTTAGTATAGTAACATGTACTGGTTAATAACGTAAGAGAATAATACCCTAAAGTAAGATGATTTTCAAACAATAACAATGGCTTTAAATATTCTGCTCACGTCGAGCGTAGTTTTATGCATAAATCGTTATCAGGGTAACGTGCCTACTACTAACTACATGTGACTCATCCGAAAATACAATACAGTTTGGTTTTGGCCAACGGCAATCTTCGCGCGGGTAATCCCCAGTGGGAATCATTAGCGAGAAACCTCGCTTCTAAAAACCGAGGCCAACTATTGTTTGGCCCAGTCTAACAAGCAGAGCCCATAAATAAGTGGATGTGATTCGGCTTGGACGATGGTCGCCAGGTGAAAGGGCCACCTGGACTACGTACACGAATGCAATTAAGTTTGTGCGGCGGCGGCGAGAGCATAACGCATTTGGTGGGGGCGCTTGTTTATTGACGTCGCTGTTTTTGTATTAACCGGGCTGGGAGGGACACCCCACGGAAGCCGGAGTCCTGGTTGTTGTCGCGCTGGTTGCCCTCGCTGTTGAACATGGCCACAATGGAATGGGTACTCCAGGATACCACGATACCAGGATACCAGGATGGCTGCGGTGTAAAGGGGTGCAGGGGCACAAGGATAATAGGGGGAGTGGGGAAATGGGCGAGCGGAGCTTTACAATTTACACATTAATTATGAGCAGACATGTGTTGTAGGCGTTTTGGCCAGGATCCTGCTGCTGCCTCGAGCCTTGCGACGCGGTAACAGGTGCCTCCTGTGACTTCATTGCCTCCACTTGCACTGCAAAAAAAGTAATGCCAAATTGTTCCCACTCCTTCGATAGCTCCAATCCATTGCCATAAGCTATTTGGTTAGTTTTTCGCCGAGTGCACGAAGTATGCAAATTCAGGCTAGGCAAAATATGCCCCTGGCCGGCTTTTATGGCAGCGAATTAATGAACGCAGCCAACGAGGCTGGCTGACGGCGGCAAGGACGTGGGCCAGGTCATTATTTTGCCCATGTCCCTGCTCCTGCGGCTCCTACCCCTGCCCCTGCCCCTACCCCTTTCCCTTCTCCCACTGCAATGCATTGCGGCGTGGTCAGCTTGTGGCTCCATGGAGCACCTCTCGTGGGCTCCCAACCCGCCGCCGCCGTGTGCAATAATAGCAATAATTTATCACCCCGGACCCAAATTATGCACGAACTCAATTGTGCGTGAAATTAAATTTTAAGCGCAAACAGGACGACTTGTCGGCTCGGCCCTGTTTACCCCAATAATTTGGCTAATTTCACTTGAGACCGGCCAACAAAACCGACCCACTGGCAGGCCGAATATAATTGAAAATATTTCCAATTGCTCGGTGCGCCCACAAATGACATGTGTGCGAGTATGGCCGGCATTTGTTTAGCACTAATTGGGAGTTTCTTGGCCCAAATGCCTTGGCTGCAAGTACGGCTTGAAGTCTGAATTAATGAAATATTAATACCTTTAATTGTGCTAGACTATCTGCACAAAGCTATTGTAGATATGAATTTACTGAACACTTGGAAAAGCAATTTAAGTTTGCAAAATGTGTGCAAAATTAAGACTTGCGGGATTAAATTGAACATCAAATGGAGATGGAGCAGGGGACGTGTGTCAAATATTTTTTGTTTAGCAAACAGAAAGGAAGTGCCCACTTAGTTGCCAAATCAAAGCATCCTGCTGCGTCTCGAAACTTTTACCGATTTACTTTATATCCATTGCAAACTTTGAGATTCGAGAGCTCAAAGACACGAGGGTCAGTTGGAATAAATTGGCAAATTGTCGGCGCAGAATTCTCCAAGGACATAAAGTACGAAACTTTCGATTGCATTTTTGTCGCCGCAGTACCTCTGATTGCCTTAAAAATAATTTATTGAGTCAATTGACTTTTGCAGCGGACTCTCCTTTCCGCAAATAAACGCACTGCAATCGAACTTACAATCTCCGGGGAACCCCACACACATTCACTTGATTTGATTGTGTTGACTCTGGCTGCGACTCGGAATCTGCAGAGGGAAATAAACTTAAGTGCAGCAGCCACCAGCCACGTTGCCGAGTTCCAAAGGAACACGACTCGATTCGACTTGGTTCCATTCAAAATTTGAAATTTATTGCGGCCGGAGTTCGTTCACATGGCAAGTTAAAGCTCCGGCTACATTTACATGACTCATTCAAACTCCGGCATTTGCTCATTTCGGAGACGGGGGGATGGAGACGGGAAAGTCCGGACATTTGCGAAATTCCTACTCAGACTCCGGCCAAATGCGAAGCGAGTCACACATGTCAATTCAATTCGATCGGAGGACCGTGACGAACGAAGGAGCCAGGCCTATGAAGGAGTCCAAGTCGAGTCCTTGTTTCCGTTTCCTCCGGGGACCACACAACTCCATTGGCAGCCCACATGTCTAGTATGGCCAAATAAAAACGTCTCTCTTTCATTTACATTGATTGACAGACGGAGTCGTCGAAGATGGGAACTGTCTCGCTGAATGTGTCCTGTGGCTTGTCACCGAAATATCCTTTATAATTGGAAGGCATTTCCATATTCCTCACTGCAACTCTGGCTAAACATTTCCCCAAGTCGAAACAGGATGTGAATAATTGATTAAGACCGAATTGTGTTCATAATAGGAAAGCTGAGGTAGTATACATGGTTATGATTTAAAGAATGAATCTCTTTTCAAAACCAAGTTATATAGGAGTTTGAGTTTATTTAATGCTTGAATTATGTGCCAGAAATGGTCTCCACTCATATTCAGCAATTTGAGTTGAAACTCACCACGAAGTCAGTTCGGCTTCATCCGCTGCAAAGCTACAGAATATATTAGCTTTGTGGTCGTGTGGAACGTAAGTTGTTCGCTGGGATTTCGTATAAGAGTTGCGCAGTGTGTGGATATGAAGTAAGATAATAAACAAATTATTCAGTAGACCAGCCACATAAACAAATAAATACTTACATAATCACCCATTGCAATACTTTGAATGAATATTCTCTCGCTTTGAATAATACTTTTAAGTAATTGAATTCATAGACGCATCTAACGAAGCAAGTAAATCTGAGATTTATACTTATATTTATAAAAATCGGATTGGAATTTATTTGAAATTGGATTTATTGCAACTGCTAGAGCGAAAAGATGAAAAATGTGTATCAATCCGTTGGCAAAGGATGCTGCAAAATTCTGAAGGCAAATACTTTATGGTTTCGCATTTGGTAGTTGCTCGACACTTTTTTAAGGGAATTGCTGGAACAACAAAATTGTGTGCACTAAATAATGCCAAATCGAATATCATAAATATTAAAAACAATTTTCATTTTGCCAAGTTATTCGTGCAAATTGTCTTTTATTTCAAATGCAAGCAAGCTGTAAATAAAAATATTTGTTAAGGGGTAACTCCTAACTTGTAAATAATCAATAGAAAATGAGTGTAACTATTTTAAAATATATCCTGCGATATAAATGGATACGCTTGATTGCAGCATTTATAAATTTAATTAAGTTTACAGTGTGGGGTATATCCCCCTGTCCTCGATTTTGCTATCAAGTATCCCTTTTGTCTCTTTGTGGGGCGCTTAATTAATTTATTTAATTACACTCCCATTTGCATTCATTTTTAAACGAGTCTGTTTATGTCCTGCCAGAAAATGAATAACAAACTGAATGAAAATATCAGCATTATGCGTCGAATGAATACTTTTATCATTCGCTTTTGTTGCAGTGACAAGCTTAAAGCGAATGGAAAACCAATTAGGAAACGTAATGGTCTGGAAGTAATCATAAATTGGTTGGAAATTAATCGCAACAATTTTAAAGCTAATCCCACATAAATCGAATGAAGTCCACAGATTGAAGGGTTTTCAAACGGGGATCAACATAAAATTGTAATTTTAATGACCATAATTATGCGGAGCTGAACCAGAAAACCCTTTTACGCAAAGATTTTAAAAGTTGAGAGCCCGTCGAAAAAAGGGTAAGCAAAGGCAGTTAAATGTATCATTAAATTAAATCCAAAGTCTTAACTCGCTGCGAAAATGTTTTTGAAGAAGGATTTCCTGTCCACCAGGTGGTCCATACCTTTTAATTAACCTAATGTACAAATAATATATTTTATTAGTTTGGAGTGAGTTTAGTTTATTAATACAACTAATTGACTTTTTGTGTTAGAATTTCTATAATTTTAAACTGACTGAAATTGTAATTAGGACTCTGGTTTTGGGGCAATTAGTTTAATTGCAGTTAAAATTTTTAGTGGCAATACACGCGAAATTCGGGAACCGCAATTTTAATTTATAATTTAGATGGCAAAGCCAACAAATTATGAAATAAAGTTTAGAATGTCTAGTTTTTGAGGGGCTCATCGAATGTAAAAGCCACTGAAATGTACGACTTCATATATTTGCATGCCAAGCTAGTTTCATTTGTGTAACTTAAGCCAGTTTCACATGATTTGGCCATGTGATTTTAGGGTCTAAAATCCCAGCATCTCTGATTTGCATCGGAATCCAAATAAAGAACCGGGCTGCCGACGGACACATACATATTCAGAAGGATTTCGCAGGCGGCGCACATTTTTGAATACATTTGACAATTTTCGTAAGAGAAATGAGAAATATTTGCATTTACTTGAGTAGCAGCAGCGACAACGATGACTACGACTACGACGACGGCAATGCAAAAATGTAATTTCCATGAAAGCGCAGCCAACTACGGAGACGAAATGGCTGCAATCCACGGGACGTGGGCGAGGATGTCTGCAGCCGGAGTCACGAGCCAAGCCGGAGTCATCCGAAGTGGCTGCAAGTGCGCAGGCATTCGGATTCGGCGGGGCTGCCTCCAAGTCCTGGGCTCCACGGTGATCCCAGCATGCATGACTGCACTGCAAGAAAATAGTTGACATAAGTCTGAAATGATCGATATGAAATTGACTACTGTAAACGAGTACTTCAAGTATCAATTGCCTATGAACCCAGCAGTCAACTTGAAGTTAGCTGTAAGTAAATATAAAGTTGAACTGATTTCTTCCAGTGCACTTTTCCCAACTGCTGGCAGTAAAACTGTGTAGGCGAGGAAAGTTTCTGGTGTGCAGGGAGGACGTGGCGTTGACGGCGGTGTCTATTGTGCGGGTTAGCAGCGGCTGCATTTGCATCCCGACAGCAGATGCTCCACTCCGCCGGGCGAGGATTGGGATGAGGATGAGGATGTGGATTTGGGTGTGCTATGTGGGCTGTGCCATGTGAAGGAGGGGGGATTTCCAGAGCCTGTCCGGCTGGCTGGCATGAAATATTTGACTTTTGATTAAAGCACCGGCTCAAGTGCCTGGCGGAGCTCCCTGGCGTTCTGCCCTTGCCACTTGACAAGACTCACTTGTCTCCCGACTGCATTTCATATTGTGTTGCATAATTTTCTGCGGTTTGCCAGCCCTAATGTGGGAAAGCCCTAAAAAATCTAGAATAAAAATGCGCCCGGCATTGTGAAAAGTTTCCCAAGAACTTGCTGGGGAACTGGTTCCGTCGTTGTCATCGGGCCTGTTGTTGTGGTGTTGCGAAATGTGCATTGTTTGTTGTGGTGCAAAATAGTCGTTTCCATTGCCATTCCTCTCTGGCTGGCAAAAGTGTTGGCCAAGCTGCTGCACTTGTGCCAAAAGTGAGCAGAGCGAGAAGTTTTATGGAATTACACGTTCCATGGCAGAATATACCCATTTTCCCCAATGGCAAATGATGGCAAATAAGTTTTGGGACCTGCATATGGCAGTTGCCTTCTGGAGCGCTCACAAATAAAGTTATTAACACAAAGCTGGTTTTGAAATTATTTGAACCGCTTGCTTGCAACAGTAAATCTGTATTAGAAATGAGTTACAACATAATTGCACCATACTTTATGCAAAAGGAGCATTTGCTAATTATACTTTGATGAAAATTGAGCTGCAGAGGTACCCAAATATCAATGGCGCTTAATTGGCATGCGAATGCGGAGCACTTAAGCGCCGAAAATCTTGGAGGCACCACTTCGTTGAGACCAGGACAAAAAATTAATCATACGCTCCGGTTGCCCGCACAGTCGAGGGGAATTTGCCGGGATCAAGGGGAATATTATTGCGGTACAAAGGGCAAATTAATTTTTCATAAAAGGCGCACCACACGGCCACCACTGTGGGGTTCTGGTCCCCCGTCTCCTTCGCCTCTCCTACCCATCCTCCCTTCCACATCCTGCGCTCCATATCCTGCGGTTTGCTGCTCACGCACGTAGGATATGTACCTGCCACACGGATATGCTCGCATTCGGGGCTGGGCGCAATTAATTTTCAATGTGCGCTTTATGCAGCTCCTTGCCGGGTTGGGGGTCCTCGTCCGGATTTCGCTCTCTCCGGCGGGAAAATACGGCTGCCAAGGTCCCCAGATGCGCTGGCGAGTGCGGCGGGGCGTGCTAATTGCCACACAAAAAGCGGCAAAAGAAATGCAGCCAGCCCTCCGAGTCCTCGTCGTCCTTCGAGTCCTTCAAGCCCTTCGAACAACTCTTGATCGCATCGCTGGCTAATTTGATGTGTGCTTAATTTCCGCTCTTCAGCTAATTGGCCTCGTTCGCCTGGGTTTCGCTAATTACTTAATCATCAGCCGCACTGACAGCGCCTACATTTTAAATGCATCAAAAATCAAATCCAAAAACTAACCTTGTCGCGCCTGCTACTGTCTTAAGCACATATTAACTAGTCAGCCTAAAAAGAACTATCAGTGAAATCATTTACTGGCATGTTTACGACTCAATAGCGAAAAACAACTTCCAATCCGATGCTGATTGCAATGGAAAACAAGTATTTCAGTGAACTGCACTCGCATCCATCAAACTCGTTTGGCTGTCAACGTTTCCGGTCTGGCAGGACAATCGGGACTGCTAGGACTGCCAGGACGAACCGGACAGATGTCTCGGCTTCGAACTTAGTAACGAGCTCATCCGCAGCCCAGCCACCTGGCCAACCAGGGCAACCAAACCCACTGCTGTCTGTCAAATTGAGCGCAAAAGCCTTGGCATCCAGCTCAGGTGACATCAGTTCCGTCTCGTTACAGTTTGAAGTTTACCGTGTGTGACAGGCCTGGAGTTTGGTTCAGTTCAGTTCGCTTCGGTTCGCTTTGGTTGGGTTTTGTGGGCGGACCACCGCAGAAAAGTTGAAACGAAAAGTTTTTAGTGCGGAGGGAAGTAAAAACAAAGAATTTTTACTACACGCAGAGAAAAGATGTGTACGCAACAAGCAGTGTTGAGATTTTACTGTTGGAAGATCCTTTTCAACGCAGATTCACTCTGAAACATAACTATCATGTCGCTACTTACTTTAAGCCAGCTGTCATAGTAAGAATTAGGTAATAGCTTAAGCTGATAAACAAATTATGATGCTAAGAACTAAGGAAAATAATATTGAGAGTGTAGGAAAGAGATATCAATTAGATAGGTTGCAGAAAAGGGCTTTTCTTCTTAAATTAGAAAGACTCCAAGATGGAACTCCCCCGACCTACTACTATCTCGATGGGGTAAACAGGATTTGGGGGCATAAATCGAAATATTATCAAGATGCCAGCTGGTCGCGTCGCAACTAAATTGTTTGCAAATTTCTGCTCAGCTTTTTCTTTCGACCCCGCGGCGCCTGATGGCCAAGAACAAAAACAGAGAGACAGCGGCAGAAAATAGTGTAAACAAGTTTTACTCACCTATGGCCAGAATTTACAACCCGGCCAACATTGGCCTAAACATTCTTATTTTTTTTCATTTTCATTTTTCACTTTCAGACCTGGCCGGGTTGTATTTCATTTTACTTCAACACTTCGTCCGGCGCTCGTGTGCGCCTTGGGCCAACTTTGGGCATAATAAATAACACAAAAATGAAGCGAATTCAACCTCAAAGTTCAATTCAAATAACCACTCAATAGATCTGCCGACTACTCATGGGAACTTGGCTTCGCAGATGCCTTCTTGTGCATACGAAATGGCCGCCGGCTGGCTGGAATAGACGATGAATTTAAATATGGCCAAATTGAGTATTGGGCACGTAATAAAAAAAGGGCACTGGGCGGACTGTCGGGCCAACGGACGGACGGCCGTTATGTATGGCATCGTAAATAAACCCTTTTTTTACTTAATCCAAATTCGTCCCCGGGGAGCAATTTGTTACACAATTTAAAAAGGGACGGGCGTCGGCAAAAGGCGTTTAGATTTAGTCCGAGTCCAGTCCGAGTCGAGCTGTGTCCTTGCCAGGATTCGAGGACTCGAGGACTCGGGGATTGGAGAACTGGTGGGCTGGGGGACGACTCAGGTCAGTTGTGCATACATTGTCCCTACCCGAAACTGCAATATTTTGCCCATAAAATATTTATATTTTTTCGCTTTCCACTCTGCCAGTAATAAGGTTTTAAATTTCCATTCCGAATACATATTTGATGTGCTTAGACACAGCGAATGTGCTGGGCAATAAAAGTATCCGACAAAAGAAATGTAGACGGTCGAAAAAGATTCGCAATTGCTCAACTGGCTGTAGTTTCTTCTTTTCGGTTTCTCCAGCTGCTGACTCGATGCACTTTGCTGGTATGTGAATAATGCACTCAGCCATTTTGATTGTATCACTGGAAAGTTGAATGGAATAGAGATTTCTAATTTATGAAATAACTAGTAGAGGTACGATCAAAATAGAAATCTGGTGATTTGAATTCCAATCTGAACTGTATCTACGAAATGAGCTTTGAGCCTAATCAACAGCAACTATAACAACTCGGCCAGAGACAAAGGCACATGGGAAGAGCAGAGAAAATTAGCGGAAACGGAAGCCAATCAGCTGGCAGCGGAAACCGCATTGTGCCGCAGTCCTTCAGTTTCGTGGCTTCGATTATGATGAGGCGATGGGCTCCATGGACTCCGCCCATCGAAGGACGATGAGTTCGCTTTGGCTTTGCGGCCAGAACCGAAAATAATGGCCAAGAGCCAAATTACGTTTCCGCCATTTGGTGCCGGGCAGCTTTCGCTTGACCGGAAATTGTGAAAAATCAACTTGGGCCACCCGAGTGCCACCCAGTGTACGAGTGGCTTTCCCCCTCCTCGAAATGAAAGTTCGGGTGGTTAGTGCACGGAGTACTGACTTCGCAGGGAAAATGACCGCGTAACGAGCAAATTTCAATATAAAATAAACTTAAGCAGCATATTCGAAAGCAGCGAAGGGTAATACCCCTGCGAACTTGTTTCACTCTCGAATGAAAAGCCTCAAGGAGTTGAAATTCGAGATGTGCGCGTGACTGTTTAATAATCGTTAAAGTGAGTTCTAAATAATTAAGGTTACATTTTATGAGATCAGTTTTATCACCTATTACCATTCTTGTGAAGTTCAAGTTCTAAGATTTGATGACTTTCCTAGTTGAAATCCGTTTCGCGCCCACCTCTATTTGATATGCCACCCCATTCCCCGAAAAGAGCCTGGCATCTGGCAAATGTCTGCGAATTTTATAATGAAATTCCAGAGCGTTTAATTATGCCCGGGGCAGTAAGTGCCATAAGCCCCCAGATCCGACAGTGGAATTTGAACTCTATCCAAGCTCAGCTCTGCATGAAATGTGTAAAATTATTACAACAAATGCCAGAAGACTCACTAAATCGAATTTGAAAAATCAACAGCCATGTGCACGGAAATTCGGCCCTTCGGCATTCTCGTGCAATTCAATTATGCAAATGTTGTAATGAACATTTATGGCTTTAATGGCGTTTCAGTAATGTTATTAAATTCATTAGGCTCTGTCATTTTTTGGATTTTACAATTGTTCATAATCCATCTCAAAACTCATACGTTTTGATAATGCTCTTCAGTTTACCCTACATCATCCTGATCAGCAAACCCCTTCCAGTTTTTCCAGCTTAAATGCTATCCTTTAGGGCCGTCTTAAAGTCCCTTGTTAACATGCTTGTCCTGGCCAGTCCGATATCATCCATCCCGGCCATATATATATAGACGTACCTGTAGTTTGTCCCCTTATCTTTGCCAGTACGTGAGCCCACGTATGCGCATTCGTTAGCCAAACTAAGGCCGCGTGCAAATCCGCTGCAGACCATAAATTATAAACGGAAAATGTTTGGGAAAAATGGGAAAAGCGGGAGCCTGCGGGTCGCGCGATGAACGTGATGGTTTTTTTTTGGGAAAATGTGGGAATCGCTGCGGAAAGTAGCAACTGTTGCTGGTGCATTCGATAATTAAATAAGGCAAAACAAGATGTCGACAATTCGGGATTTGAATTAACACACATACCCGCACACGAAAGCTATTTAACTTTGCCGACCAAACATCCGCTTTTCCGCCGGGCCATTTTCCAACCGAGCATTTTCCGCGCACGCAAAATTCAAAGCAAGCAAAGTTGAGGCGTCGTGGTCGAGGCTCTGTGAAATTAAATAAGTTGCGGAAACCGCTAACGAGAAAGGTGTCTGGCACTAGGAATTAATGCGGCGGTTATGCCGGGCCGCCGGGCTCCAGGATCCGGAGTCCCGAGTCCTTGAAGAGACCTGGCAGCCCGGGAATCCGGAGGAGAATGGGTGGCGCACAGGTGGAGGGGCCGCGGTGGTGGTGGCGCGTAAAATTGCAAAGCACATGTGTTTGGAGCTTAATCTGTTTAGGCAACACGAGAAGCGCCTGCCGACAACTTGGTCTAAAACTTCAGGTAGCACTAACTTCCTTTGGCACCCCGAATGCTGAGGGAAGGGGACGGAAAGCTGGGGGCAGAAGCCGCACCAGCACACAGAATGATGCACTGCAGCCGGAGCTAGGGGAGCCAGGCAGATGGAAGCGACTTCCTCGCAGTCGTTAAAAATGTTCAAGTTTCAGCCTTTTGTTGCTCCAGACAGGGAATTTATTTCCGATGTCAATTTGTGCAGCTTGTGGCTAAAATTTAATTGCCATTCTGGGCAATTGCATCGCCTGCTGCCTCGGGCATCAAATTTCAAGCCAGTTGGCCGAGACATTTCTGGAAATAAACTTGATTTTGGCCACAATGACCAAATGCAGTCCAAGCAGGCGGCCACACCTTAATTAATACACAATATTTGAAATTACTGTTTCTTGCGGGTCGGAAAAGCATTTCCCTGGCCAACCGCAAAAATTTCGATATGTGCGAAATAGTGAACACTTTCATTTGCGGTTGGAATAATTCGCAAAAAATGTACAAATTATTTTATTTGCACATTGAGTTGCTTGCCTAAATTTAAATGCATAGAGAGACACAAAGTTTCGCCTTTTGTTAAATATCGTTTTCAATAATTAGCCACAAAATTAAAAATATTTTTCAGTTCTCAAACTAATCGGCTTAAGGTATTAAACTTCGCACACCATTAAATACTTCACCGAATTATCTAGTATCTATATGTCCTTTCGAACTGCAAATGTTTGTTCTGCAATGGCAGTGGGGAAAAGCATGGAATTTTTAAAGGACCATGGAAAATATTTGTTTTCCATTAGCAGTTGACATCCTTTGATTTAATTACCTGGCCGACTTAAGTCTCCGGACTTTGCATCGAATTTATCATCGCCGGACAGAGGGAGTCCTGAATGAATTATGCGCAGGGAGACATTATAAGTTTGCTTGCAGCAGTTTTCATTTCGCATTCGGCACTAGCTGGCTTACCTTTGGCCAGGTGCAAAATTAATATTCGTTATCAGTTTGTAAGCCCTGTGCATGTGACAAATAATGCCAACTGATTTACGGTCTGCGTTCCACACAAAACACCGTCAAAAAGCCCGGCAGGCTTAGCAGGCAGCTACTTTCGGCTCAAATGCAGGTGCATTTCAGGATGTGCCACCTCCACTGCCAGGACATTCACAGGACATTCTGCCTGCCGAGCGGTAATTTACCGAAAGGACCAAACGGCCGAAACTCAATTTATGCGAGCGAACAAATCCTCGAGCTGGCAGAAGTACTCGTACAAAAGTAAGCGGACGAAATGGACAGGAAATATTTTCAGCAAAATGATTAGTTAATTAAAACGTCAGCCATCAGTTGCAATGAACTGCTTGCCCTTTGGACCTGGCCAGGACATTTATTAATCGAAATTTGCACCGAATTTAATTGCTTAATTGAAGATGCCAGCATCTCTGTCAGCCAGCGGGACCAGGATCTCAGTTCTTGGTATTGCGAATGCGTATTGCCAACTTTCGATTTACATAATAAGTCGCCAATCTAAATTAAAATCAACGAATGGCCATGCCGCCATTTGCATTAATTAAGCGCTCGTTGGCCATCAGCCAGAAGTATTGATTAGGATCGCTTCTTTTCGCCGTTTCCAGTCCGCCGTCCGTCGTCCGTCGGCTTCCTGTCATCATCACGGAGCAACGGGAATGGCCCAAATCCTCTGCTCCGAGCATTGTCAGCGCCCCTAAATGGTTCAGGTAATAAACATAAAAACTAATTTCCCCCGAAAAAAGCCAAGAATGTTAATCAAAAGATCGTCCTGCTAGATTGCGGCGCAACAACAACCGCCAGGACGAGGACCGCAGCCAGGACACTGCACCCCAGCATGGCTGCCCACTGGATGTGAATGTGTGTGGGGCCACCGAAAGTCCTTGCTGGCTGGTTGGGTGGTTGGTTGGGTGGTGGAGCTCTGACTTCGGTTACGGTTTCTATTTTGTGGTAATTTCCGTTTATGTTTTTGAATTTTTTACTCACGGCTGCGCAAACACAACTGACTGCTGATGATGCTCGGTCGCCTGCACAGGGCCCACTGTACTTTAACGATTGTCTCCGGTGAACTTTGCTCCCCTCGCTCGTATTTGTTTTTATGGAATTAAAAATTCCTGCTGGCGAAGGACTTCAATAAAGCGGCGCCGCAATTCCGTTCCATTTAAACAAATGGATTTTTAAGGCATATCTGCCGCTTAATGGCCAGGTACAGATTTGGCTAAGCAATTAGTTTGTTACCATATATTTGGTAAGAATGTTTCGTCTTCTATTAGAGCTAGTTTTGTTGAACTAACGTAGAATTAAAGCCTTCCTTCAACTGACCTGTAAAATAAATACTTTTATTGCTCAGCAGCTTATGCGAAAAGGCAAAGTTAATCCGAATATTGGGAAGCTCTTTATCGATATGTGTTTTTGATTCGTTTTATATGCATATGCATAAGTGAAGTGGAGTGGCCAGCAAACAATTGTTTTGTGCAACCCGTCGATTGGTGTTGTTTAAAATGCAAATGGTAAAAACATTGCTGAGATAAGCACCACATTTGGCACCTGCAACACACACAAAAAATAGCTTGTATTAAAAGTATTATTCTTTCACGGCTGCTGTGCATATTGTGCATTAATAAAAAATACACAATAAAAAATGAAAAACCGAGAAACAGAACAGCAACAAAGCGGCAATGCTTTCAACTGTAATGATAAATGAACGCAAACTCCGGACATAAATCAACGAGGGAGGAGCTGGCGGAGCAGGAGGAGGAGGGGCGCGGGCACCTCTGATGCCGCTGATGGGATAAGCCCGACTTCAGCCGCGAACTAACTATATATATATTCATATATATTTATACATCCCCCTCTTGGATGATTTAAAAGCGAATGCCTCGGCTCCAAAATGTGTTGTGGGAAATATGCATAAAAGGAACACGGCGGGGCATCACAGGAAACCAGAGGAGAAGCAATACACCAGGGAATACACCTACACCTACACCCACACTCGCACATTGTTGTGTGTGCACGCGCACAATATTTTTAATTTTTCACATTTTTACCAAATGAAAACAGTAGCGAAGGCTGCAGCGAAAGGTGCAGACCAATCCCGGTCCCACAGAGACACCTACGGAGCGCGAAAGACCGCCCGGAGGCAAATGGCGCGGCCACAATGGCATCCATGTGGGTCACCAGGCCCCGCTTCCCCCCGACAGACACACGCCCACCCACCTATCCCAGTCAACCCACTCATCCTACCCATCCTGGCGAGCACCCGATTCCAGCACATCCATATGCATTCGCATTCGTGGCCGTTTCGAGTTGAAACATTTTTTATTAAACTACCCATTGCATCAGTGGGCATATCAGACATGAGGGTTAACTTAAAAGTGGGGATGTATGGAAGGATGAAAATATATAACTGTGTCTAGCTATATGATGTTAATATATGTATAAAACATCTCTATAGTTGTACAATCTTAAAGATCCTTTCTGTAAGAACCAGCTACTCTGTATTATGACTACTGTGCAGTACTGGGTACTCCCCATTCGAACCCCCGGTGCCCATTACCCTTTCACTTGTTTCGAAATTGCATTGTGAATAATGTAGTGTTAATTCTCGAGAGTGCCATGTTCCCTGTTTTATGGGTTTAATGCTTTTGTTTATTGGTCTGCTGTTGCGTCAAGTAAGGCTTCTGTTTCTGTTGCTGTTGCTGTTTCGGCTTCGGATTCGGCTTGGCCGGACTTCGGGGCAGGGATATGATGTGGCAGGATATGGCAGGACATGTGGGACTTGCTCCGAAAGGGATGCGGATGCTCGGCTCTCCTGCTGCTCCTGCTGCTGCTGCTGACACGCGATAAGAAAGCGCGCATTGTTTGGGCCCTGGCTTTGGGCCCGGTTAGTTGTCCAGTTGGCCACTTGGACAGCTGACACGGTTAACAAATTAAATTTGCATTCGGCCGACCAACGCCCCAACAATTTATGGCCATAAGCAATCCTGGCCGGCAGGCAGTATCGTAAATACTCGAAACGGATACTCTAATGTCAACACCTCACGAATGCGAGTCGTCCTTTTGGTGGGAGTGCCGCCAGTGTGCCAATATTTCTATTTCTGAATCGTGGCGGAATTGATGTGGCCGACAAACATTTTAATCGATTCCTTACCGCCTTTCAGCACGAACACTTTCCGTCGCGTATGCATAAATTAAGCTCGTAATGGACAATCAATAATTATGATTGACAATACGGTCGCTGTCGCATTTATTCATTAATTGATGGCCTGACACATTTCAATTCGGCGATACAAGTCCGCAATTGGATTGCGTGCGTTTGTTTGATTTTGTTGGACTGCTGGACTGTTGGACTGTTGGATGTTTGGAATCGGAATCATATCGATGAATAAATTCGCAATTCATTTTGTGCGCCATGTAAATGTCATGTGGCGGAAAACGGCTCTATTTGAAAATACCCAAAAATGATTTGTGGCCTAAATAATGTGAAAAATGCATCGACCGCAGTGGTTAATAATTCGCCAAAATGCCGCAAAAAGGGGATATTTTGTATGGGTTTGGAGTTTTCAGTTTCGCCATTTATAAATGTATATATTTACGAAAGTTATGTTTGGTCAGTTGTGACTAAAAGTGTCATATTATATTAGATTAGTAAAGAGTAAACCTTCCCTTTTTTTATAAAATGATCAACTAAAAACCCAGCCAGAGTTCAATTTAAAGTTTAAAGTTGCTTTTCTGTGCAGCTAACTGCTCGATAATAATGTTTTTGTGTGGCAGGATGCGCACATCCGTGAGGAGCAAGGACACACATGGCCACACACGACAGACCCGAATAAACAATTTTAATAATTTCGTTTTATGAAAATGGCGCTGGGGTTAAATGGTTCGCGAAGAATGTGGGCGAGCAGGATGGTCGTAGCGTTTAATGTTTTGCACGGATGCGAACCTGTTTTTGTTCCGCCCCATGGCGGCTCAAATTTCAATCATTCCGGGCGCCGGGCTTTGAACGGCTCCGCGACCTTTGACCCAATCCAATCCAATCAAATGCAATCAGCAAAAGTCGCTGCTGCAAATCTCTTTTAAATGAGCCACTAATTGCGAACTGAAAGATAATACACAAAGAGCCACGGCCCCGCAACCCGGTTACAAACTAATCAGGAGTGGGTTTGCTGAAACTGCTGAAATGGGGGCAAGAGGAAAAAACTGCGAAAAATCCTCTAGTTAAAGGAGCAATTATCGCAGAGATAGGAAGTACGGGTTTTTGTTTTGCGGCAAGTTTCGGGGATAACTTTTGCTCTCTGTTTGTGAGGCACGTTTATCAGTCGGTAAGTTTTGCCCCAGCCAGCGCACTCCTTTGTTAACTTTCCGCCCGGCTAATGTCCATCAGAGATATAAGGCCAAACTTTTATTTGGTAAGCAATGTCGGCTATCTGGCGGGGCTTTTAAAAGTTACCAGCTTATGTGCCGGAACCCTCACGAATCAACGGACATGTGTATTTACATAGTCTTAATCAGGATGGCTGATTTGCTGGCAGCTGCAACTTGGCTCGACTGGATTATGGCACATGTCTGGGCCACAAACTTCTTTCCAACTTGTTGTGGTTAATCAAAAAGCGTGCTGGATTGGCGAACTTTTAGAGCCCCCTCCCTTCACTGGGAAAGTGAGTGTGAGTTTCCCCGATGATAAGTGGAGAAAATGACTCCTAATTCCCCCATTAGCTGCGACACTTTCCACTGATTACCACGGCACTGTTTGTTTGTTTGCTTGTATTCAATGTTATATCTATCTATTTCCATTTACAAATTCCTTTGAAATATTTATTCCTTTGTTTTCATATAATTTGTACCATTGAATTTCATATTTTTCTCTGCATCAGACAAACAAAATAATTATCAAACTATTTTCGAACGCTTTCGAGCTGATATTTCGCATTCATTAGCTGGGCCGGATTAAAATATATACATATGTGCGTGTGCATTTCGCACTTTTATATTCCATCTCTTAATCAATTTAATTATAGAGAACCTTTTTAATGAAATCCAACGAAATCTGTTGCTGAAAATTAAATTTCTCCCACACAGCAGGGCCAAATAAAAAGAAAATGTTAAATTTAATTTGATTTATTTGCAGTGCTCGCTTTGAAGTTGTCGTTGAAATGAAGGGCGGAACTCTGATTCGAACGGGGACTGGGATTCACCACTCCGGAATGAGGACTGAGGACTCCGGACTGGAGACTGGGGATGAAGGAGCAGGGCAGGATACACAGCTAGATTGTGTATGATGAGATTATTTGAATTACCTTTGCAATCAAATTGACACCACATAGACGTCCCGGACTGACGGGGACAGACAGTTGGACAGGAAAATGATAGCTCGCCAGCGGGGCGGGGAGTCACTGCCACGCCCTCTGCACCGCCAGCGCCACCCCCACCGCCACCGCCTCCGCTTGGAAGTGCATCCAGTTGGGGAGCGGAAGTGGCAGGCAACCACCGACCATTCGGAAGCAAGTGTCAGCCGGAATGCTTTACATTATTCATAGCAGCACGTCCAAATGAAATTTTCACTAATGCCCAAAACATTTTCATTTGAAACCTGGGCTCAGAGTAGGCCGATAATTGAATGTAACTGAAATTCCAGCCACTTCGCATTAGCTGCCATCAACGAGAGCACAAGGCACAAAGCACCGAGCACATCCCGGAATTACATAGTTCGTATATGATAATAATGTCGGACTCGAAAGCGGAGTACAACTGGGGCGATTTGGGTGTGGAGCCAATGGAGAGCTTTGCATCCGGAATATGTGAGGAGTTTCCCAGACTTCAACAGCATCGGGAGCAGGTTGAGCAGCTGCAGCGACGTCAGGCCAAGGAGCATTCTCAGATTTTGGTGTCCAATCTGTTCAAGAATATGAAGATCTCCTGCGAGAAGCCCACATTTCCACCGCAGGTGTCGGCTCCAAAGGTAATGCTTACTACTAAGGAAGCCGTTTATTGTTATTTCGTATGGAATTTTGCATGCACTAGGCCTATCGCTTCAAGGAAATCTATTCCAGTCGCAAGGATCAGCTGATCCGCGAATGCGAGGAGCAGGAGCGCAAGCAGCGCGAGTTCCACAGCCGACCGATGCCCGACTTCCGTCAGGCGCACTCACGCCAGTCCTCCAAGGTCGTCGTGCATCGGATCACCTGCCCCACGACCCCCAATGTGCTCAAGAATTCGCGTGAAATGGAGAAGAAGCGCCGCCTGCGGGTGGAGCAGTTGCAGAGGGAGCGCGAGCTGGAGTGCCAACGTCACAAGATGCAGGCTCCCAGGGCCAAGCCCATTCCGCAGAGCAGTCGTCAGCCCTTGAAGTCCTCGAATCGTCCTTCCGCAGTTCCTTCGGCAAAGGTGAAGGTCGAGCCCTTCAACCTGTCCGCCGAATCGCGCGTCCAGCAGCGGCGCATTTTCAACATCCAGACGTCCAAGGCGCAGGAGGCGCGCCGCCGCGAGCTGGAGGATCAGCGCCAACGGGCGGAACGGGAGGCCTACCAGAAGCTGCGCCAACGAACCACGTTCCGCGCCAGACCCAATCCATTCTCGCAGACCGCACGTTGACCTGGGGGATTTCCCTCTATTCTGTTTTGCCCTTTTTTTTCATTTCCTTTCGGGCTTTCATTTCGTTTGGATTTTCGTTGCAAATTTGTTTTGTTCGAAGAAATTAAATTACTATAATCACCAGCAGGCAACCGCAAACGCACAGTGCGGGCTAAATGAATATTACTTTCTAACTGTATAAACTTTCATTAAAAAATCATGACATTGTGCAAAAAGAACGCTTCAATCGGAAGTGAGATGAGCTTGCATTTTCTTAATTAATCACCCGTTGCTATGCCAATGCCCGCTGCTGTAGGTGTGCATGTGTGCTGCCGCACATTCAATTTGTTCATTTAAAATGGCTTAGGTCGCTGGCTCCATCAATCAAGTGCTCCTGCCCCAACCTCCACCCACCAGATACACATATACATAGTATGGCCCGTATCCCATATCCCCGAGCGAACCGATGCAATCCCGTCCGCAGGGCCACGCCCACGTGTTCCACTACAAACAATTTGTTGTAAGTGTATCAATTTATGCGCCTGCATGTGTGTGAAAGTGGGTGTGTGGCGGGTGTATGGGTGTGCGAGTGTGTGAGTCACATAATCAAAAGCACAAATACTAAAACAAGCACTCAAACTGTCAAAGCGATGATTGATAGTGTTGACATTTGCTTTTTGGCTCCAGCCATCAGCCATAGGATCTGACTTTTTGCGCATTGAGCTCCTGTTAATGGGACGTTTTGGCGGCGGCCTCGTCCTTTCAAAAGATTCCATCTCCCATTTCCCGGTCCCTGGAAAACCGCTCGCGAATCCCTCTTTCACCGGCAGATCATCCACGTGTGTGCGTGTGTGTTTGGCTGAATGATGAATTGCATTGCATGTGTTTATCGAGCTACACTGGAACAGGTATTTATTGCAAATTTGCCGAGCAGGCTAAAAGGTGGGCATCCATCACCTGCTCTCGATTTGAATGGAAATTGAATGTGATTAAATTGTAACAGGCTGTGCGTATGTGCGTAGCTTACATAAGCTTGGGAATTACTCAAAGATGGTGCTCAAGTTATAACCAAGGTGCTTAGGTTGAACTTCTATTTTACAGCAAACTTAACATTTGCGCGTTTGTCCTGTTTGCTGTATAGCCAGGCTGCTCTTAACAGTCTGTAAACAGAAGGACATGGGGAAAACTGTGCTAACGGTTAACAGATACAGCGGGGGTAGCTGCTAACATTTTACTATAGTGGTGCTGTTATCAAGTCATCAACAGAACGTTTGAAATAACGGCCAACCAAATGTTAAGCACTCTGGTAACATGATTTTAAGAGGAAAGAATTAAAGTACTTACTCTTGCCAACACAATTTTCTATTATTTACACTTTTTAATGCTCTGCAAAAAAAAAAACTGGAACAAGATATGGTTGCAAATGATTTCATAGATATTCCGTAAAAATAAAACCAGAACAGGTAATATTTTTATGGGCAAGCCGGAAAGTGTTGGACATGAATACGGATCATGTTGTACACCGATTTGTTGATTGAAAAATCGCCATTGATTGGAAATAAAATGGTGTGAAATTTCATTTAAAAAAAGTTTGCAATTTGCAGCTAGAATAAAGTGAATAGTATCCATTTCCATTTTAAGCCATTTGTGTTTGGTAATATCCTGAAATATAATTAAAGTTGAAGCCCAACGCAGAGCGAGAAAACCTACGACTCCTTCACGTCTCCTTATTGACAGCAACTTCCTTAAGCTTCTCTTAGCAGGGGGATTACTATCTAAACACAATATACATCAGCTGCTTATCAGGTGACAAGTATCGGAGTTCATAATGGTGCGCCGGCGAAAGTGCGTGCCTTGCATTCCGGATGCGGATGCAAAAATCCGCGGAGTGCCTCGAATTTATACGAGCTAGCAAACGGAGCAATTGCGAATTCAAGGCGGAACAATGTGCCCAATTTGGTGATGGAAGGGGGGCGGTGCGGCAGAATGTATACGTTTCTTGTGTTATTTTTTGGCTTTTATGGCAAGGAGCTTGCGGTTAAATGAGACGCCAGGACGAAGGATGCGGATGCGGGTGCGGATGCGGATGCTCGCTCCTTGTGGAGCGCGGAATTTAATAATGCATGCAAAATAACGCATAAAAACGTAAAAATGCACACGCAAAAAAGTAAACAAAGCACATACATACATACATACACATTTATGGACGTACGCCCGCAAAACTTAACCAAAAGGGGGCGCATGGCAAGGGGGCGTGGCAGCGGCGGCAGTCGAGCTGCAACCGCCTCGGTAAAAACAATTTTCGCAGTCAATTTTCTTTTATGAGCAGAAAATATTTCACAGTGAAAATATTATACGAATATTGGCAGCCGTCAGCCGTCGGCGGTTTTGAGCCTGCGACTCCAAAATGGGCGTGCGCCTCTTTCGTCGAAAGTGGGCGTGGCGCGGCGCTGTATGTACAAAAACTTGTGCAAAAATTGGCCGACATTTTTAAGCGGCCAGCAATACACATTAATTGCTATGAAAAACCTTGGTAACGAAACGCCTCCACCCTTCAATTCGTCATTATAAAAAGTTGCATTTGCGAAATGTATATCTTTTATGGAAAATATCGTTTGGGATATTTGCAAAAAAAAAAGCATAGAAAGTGCAGCGAATAAAAATGGCGATCTGTGTGAGCCATCCAATATTCGGTACTGCATTTTTTTAAGCTGTTTGATTTTATTGAAAAGTATCTTTTGTGCATCGGATTCTGTCAGGGATTTGGTGACACATTGAAATAAGTAGATGTATGCAAATAAGTAGCATTGTTGTTATGTGTCTTTGCCACTTTATAAGTAATTCTCTTAATGCCAAAGCTTTCGAAAAAGACGTGCTCGTGCGAAAAAAGTGAAATCAGAGGATGATACAAAGGATGAGCAAACTTAAAGCGAACCAATAAAAATAAAAGCCAGCATAAAATCCAAACGAACACCCAGTCAGTCGTCGGTCTTCAATGAGGGCCATAAAGCGAAACAAAAGTGGCAGAATTCCGAGTGCCAGACGCACACCAATTGCTGCAGAAAGTCAAAGTCATTAAAAAGTAATGTCATCGTCAACGTTTCTCAGTTTCAAAGCCCGGCTTTTCCCCATTTCCCCATTTCCCCCAATCCCCCCTCCACTCCTTACTCTTCCGTACATTTCCCTAGTAGCCCGTGGCGCTTAGTTGCCATTTCAACTCCTTCAGCCCCCGTGCGCTCCATTAATGATGGATGACGACTAGACTCCAGATCCCAGAAACCAGATCCCACAACCCAGACCCCATATCAACTCACTCCAGCGAACTTCAGGGGTTTTCCCTGGGTTTTCCCCGGGTTTTCCCACTGCCGCAGCTACGAAAACCTCACCCAAAATGATTTGATGAAAACATTTGAAATTTTTATCGGGTGCAAATTTATGCAGAACTGTTGATGTCATCGCCGTTGCGTTGGCCGCAGAAAAATGATGACGACGCCGTTGTGACGTTGAAATATGAGGGCACCATTACCTTCCTGCTCATTGCTGGATGTACCACCCCGCATTATTATGATCCCGCCTGTCGCCACCTTTCCCGCCAGCGAAAGCACTTCCTGTTTTTAACCGTGTACATGGCGGCTGGCGATAAGAAGTTTCTGTCGCTCTTCCTTTTATGGCATTTAATTTTGATTAACATTGGGCGAGCACTTAAAATTTGTAACAAATGACTTTGAAATTGATTGAATGCAGGCGTTCCTCGCTTTTATATGCATCGTAAAGATCTTTACAGTTGACTAAGCTGATTTAACTCACATATGAGGTATTTCAGATCCACAGATTCAAAGGAAACCATAACTGTTGAATTTGACTTGAAATTACTTTTTAAGCACGCAAAGTCTTACCACAAATATGCAACGTTCTTCGGCTATTTCAAATATATAAGTTTTTGCTTAATGGTCCAATGGAAAGTGTATTTCCTTGTTTTATATATATTATTTCAATGACTCTGACTGCGGTGCCCTTGTCTAAAGACACTATTTTGCGCTCTACGAGTTTTATTCTCTATATTTCAAAGTACTTTAGTCTGGAAATTTGATATTTATTGAAGTTTTTCCACAGACACATCGATGGTCGGGGCAGAAAGAAAAGACTTTTTGCTTCGTTTGCAACTCCGGGTTTATTATGGTCCATACACCTTGGCGAACTTTTTATTGTGGCCCACCTATTGCATAAACTTTAAGCAAATTGCAAATGAAAGTTTCTCGGATTTTACATGACAGTTTATGGGTTTGATATGTAAGTGCTCGGTGTGCGTCGCTCATGGGGGAATCTCTGTGCTCCATGGTCTATGTGTACATGGTCTATATGGTCATGTGGCATTCTCGTAATGCGAAAGTTTTGCTTTTTTATGCGTGTGCAGCACCCTGGGGGCGAAGTAGTTTCCGCTGTCGGTGGCGTCAAGTTTTATTGCCCCACGGCTTTGGCGCTGGGATGCGTTTGTGATGGTTCCGGGTGGGTCAGGGCAGCCTGCTGGGGGAGGCACGTGCACTCCCACAGGTGACGATGGCCTCGTTTATGAACAAACAGCAAAATGTTGTCAACATTTCAAATTTATTTGTTCAATATACAAATACACACACAAACAGATGGCGACATGTGTATGTGGTGGCAGTTCTACACATGTCTGTGTGTTGTCTCTTTCGCAGTGTGTGGGTGTGTGTGTGCGTGTTATTAAATTAAACACAGAGCTACCATCAGTGGGCCAAAAGCATTCATTAGCCACGTTTACTGCACCCGTGGCGACCTCCATTCCGCCTGATGAGTTTTTTCCTATTTTCGGTTTTTTTTTCCTGTCTCTTCCATCCTGCCAGCGAAACTTTCTGTGTTTGCTTTTTCTATGTACTCGGGGTTTTCAGGGGATATCATAAATAATATGGGGATTATGAAATGCACACTAATATTTAAGTACAAATATACAGCAAGGAACAAAAATTAAAATTTAGAAACTAGAATTTATGTACAATAATATACTAAAAGTAAGTAAAACAAAACCTTTGTGTGCACTGCTTTCATTAAAATTTATTATTTTCTTTACACTACTTAGAAGATATGATTAGTTATTTCGAAAAGCAAAACCAGCTAGTAAGTCATAGCCATTACTTTCAGTGATTTTATGAAAGATAGAACCTAACGTACGGTATCGGCTATTCGAATCTCCTTCGGGATGTCTGGGAGTTAGGGAATTTTTTTCATTACTTTGTCCATTTGCTTAGCATTGTTGTGGCAGTTGCTGCTCGACTCCTGTTTTTGTTGTCCTGGCTGGGTGGTGTTATTATTGCTGTTGCGGCTGCTGCTGGTGTCGCTGGCGCTTCGTGACTTTGTGAATGTTGGATTTTAATATTTCGTCCTTGCCGGGTCCTTATTTGGCCCTCCAGAGCGTCACGATGACGACTGCTACGTGAGCCCGTTGGCACACACAGAAATGATTATTGCACACCATTTTGGCAGCCCGCCGACCTGCCCCTCTTTGTCCTGTTCGTCCTTCCGCGCTCCTCGGCGGAAGCCCATTGGCATTTAAATGTAAACATATAATATAGCGAAACGGGCTGGCTGCTGGTGCACTCAAATGCGATTCTGGAACAGCCCGGCCGGCGCATTAATTCTAATTAACTTTCTGCGGTCGTCTAACCCAAAACTCGCTTTATGAGCACTTTTTTGGGTTTCCGCAGAGCCTCGGGTCCGAATTGCGTAGCAAATGAAGTGCAGGCAATAAAAAGCGACAAAGGCAAATGGCAAATGGCGAATGGAGCATCGAGATCCGTGGTCCTGGGCCTCCTTACACCGTTTTCCGTGCGTTGAGCCATGAAACTGGAAATGAAAATTTATACGCTCTGCGGCGGGGGCAGCGGTACGAAGGACGAAGGACGAGGGGAGCAGGATGAGGGTCCCAGCTCGGTGTGATTAAAACACCTGTGCCGACAGCTGCCTGGAACTCACACGCATATAACTGACTTCATAAAATTAGTACAAAAAGCAATTGCGTTGAAAAGTTCTACATAAACTTAAATGAAATAAATGTTATTTTATGATTACTTGGGATTTTGAGGCAAAACATGATTCCTAATTAATTACACCCACTGCTACTTAGTTGAACGCGTCTGTAGCTGGAGCATTAGTGTCCAGCAGTTGGCCAGAACAACTCCCTTGATTGTCTCTGGCAGCTGGCTAGGCGATCATAGCTTTTCATTTCGCCAGGCTAATGAAACGTCATGTTATTTATGGTCAGGATGCGCTCTAATGCAAAGGCATTTCTCCTCATTTAGGCCTTCACCAGATGACCGCCGAGGGAGAAATTCCAGGAGCAAATGTTGTCAGTAGTGGCTCCTTTGGGGGTGCGTGTTTATCGCTGTGCAATAAGTGGGTAAGTGGGAAAAAACGATCATTTTACTACTATTATCAATTGGCCAACGGAAACGACACTTCACTTTTCCCTCGGTCAACAGATAAACGACAAACGAAGCGTCACCAATGGAACCATAGATTTCGTTGGCACATAATTCATTCAACCATCCCCGAAACTAAACAAGCAAAAAGTTGAACTCGAGTCGGGCCATTTGACACGCTGTTCAATTTGTCTTAAAAATCAGTGCAGGACCCCCGAGTCCCCCAAAATACTATAGAAACCCAACGAGGAGCGATCCAGACATATTGCTCACTTGTCACTTCAGTGAATGCGCTCCACTTCGCATGGGGGTCGGACTTGGAGGGGCTGGGATATCTCAAGGTAGGGCCAATCCCTGGGTTCCGGACTCCCGTCCAGAACAGACCTTTGCCAAAGCAACCCAAACGTGTTCGGCATTGATAAATTTTCGGGGCGTGATGGCGAGGGGAAGGCAAATGACTTCCAGCGGTCACGCCATTAAGAATGCTAATGTGTCTATTCAATGCGAGTTTTATGCAAATGGCAAGGTTAAAAGCAAAATAAGAGCCGCGCTCGGGTAATGCGATAAAAAATTTGACACATCATCACTTTTCAATAAAATCAACAAATTTTATTTAAGTCACCCTCCCCCCGAGGATGCGCCTCGCTGGCCCCCGAAACTTTTTGCCCACTCGTCCTTTTCTTTGTGAGCTTTTCTCTCTACTTTTTTCGCACAAAAGCGGTACCAGAAAGGATGTGGTTTGGTGGGTGGCTGGGATGGCTGCTAAAATGGCACTGGCACTGGGAGCTTATCCATTTTGGCCATACGGTTTTTGCCTCCGCCTTTCTTCTGGCTTTCCGCTTTTGTCCGACTACTGGCCATTGTGTGGGCCACGGAAATAGCCCATAGTTGGACTCCAGCCGGCGGTGGCGGGGTGCATTTACGGGATCGGACTCAACTCGAAAATACTTTGCATTTGGAAAATTTGAAATCCGGTTATGCTGCTAATTTCTCCCCACTGCTCTTTCTGATCCGGCTTACTGGGCCATTTCGGCATTCCGGCATTTCAGCCTCGATTACAACATCCAGCTGGGAGTTCTCAAAACGCTAACCCAAATGTCAATCACGTGATTGATGGCACTGACAATTGAGCCGCCAGCGAAACGGATTGGATTCAGCTGGAGTATACACTGCTTATATGCAGTCGGTTTGCCAGAAAACTTCCCTTTCCCCTTCCACTTTCCTTCGTCTAGGTTTTCCACAGCCAAATGCGTTTTCCGCTGTCAACTCGAGCCGCAGTTGGTCAAATGTGGCAGTTCAATTACGCGATTAAATGCACAGAAGAAAATGTCCTAGAAACGGATCTTTTAATCCAATCAATTTGGTATCGGCTGTCATGAGCAGTTTTATGTGGCAAGTTATATAATTCTTATTGAAACTATGATTATATTTTCTGGAGATTAGTAATTATTTATGGCCATTAGCTGAATGGGACTCTACGATGAGCTGTGTAAATGGAGTTAACACCTGCTTCACGAGTGGGTGCCAAAAACATTTACGTTTATGTTCATTGCTAAATGGCCTTGGTTTTAATTGCCTCGTTGCCCTTCGCTCAATTTGCCTCACCTTTCGTGTAAACATCGCGTGCAATTATTTTCCTTTTTCCGCTGCCCCGAAAAAATCGCGTTCAATTGAACAACAAAACGAAACGCTTATCAAAAACATTAAGTCATCGCCCAAAGTCGCGACAGCAAACAAACAATTAAGATTGCCAAACAGTTTTCCTTTATTAGGTATATATAAAAATATATTTTTTTAAAACTTTTGCAATATGCCTACTTGAAATACTACTTTTTATGATACCATACACGTAATACTTTACTGCCAATTTAGTTACAAAGCCATGTGATTTTCCTTTCAGTTTTAATCACGCTTTCAGCCTACATTTTTCCCTATCTAGATCTGCTCCATTAAATATGGAAGCCTTTTACACACCCAATCTGACATAAAAGTCGGCTTCATTAAAAGAAAGGATCTATGTTTGGGCAAAAAAGAAATAAAATAAAAAAAGGGAAATAAAAAGAGAAATGTGACGGCAATTTAATTAAAAACTTATGAATGAGTGAACAAAAAAGTTTGCTCATCCTTAGACCTCAAGATGTTTTTATCGTTGTTGTTTGCACAAATGGAATCTCTGCCCCACACACACACACTCAGACACACGCACACACTTGTAAGCACACACACACTCTCGCAGTGAAAGTTTACGCTGTGTGAGTAGTGTTTTGTTGGTGTGTGTTTGTTTTGGCCTGATGCAGATCAGCATACGAAGTCAGCTCGCCATCAAACTTTCCATAGCGTAAAAATATAATTGGAGAAATTTAAAAAGTTTTTGTTTTAGTTTCTGGCTTTTCCCGTCAAAGGACCCCTTTTCCAGCATCAAAGGCGGAGAATTTCTGCTGTGGAACTGGCCAATCGTTCATTCACTTATTCAAATACTCTTTTCTTCATAAAACAGATTGGCAAAGTACACATTTGAATTCAGTTGGGTTTGTTTACAAAATGCCTGGCAAACTCCAAACGGAACGGAGTTCTTCGATTATATTCGCCCGCAAATCCAATTGGTAAATCAATTTCCCAGAGTTTTCGTATTTGGCCAGGGCTCAAGAATGCATTGTAAATGTGTTTACACAATATTGTCTCTTAGTCGCAATTTCACTTGGCACGTTCCCGGTCCGCATTTCTCAACGTTTACCTTCCAAGCCAGAAATCTAGAAATCCAACAATCCAGCAATCCCCCCGGACCAGTGCCAATCCGTTGGTTTAGTTTGGTTTAGTTTAGTTCAGTTTCGTTTCGTTTCGGTTTGGCTTGCCCATTTCATTGTGTGCACTCGGGAAAAAGTGAATAAGAAAATTTGTTTGCCAACTTTCGGTGTAATTTGTAAACATCAAAGAGAATGGCAAAGAAAACATGTCGCCGGCTGAGTCAAAGGGATCAAGAGTTGCTTTGCGAATTCGTGCGGAAATCTTCTACGTGTGCGGCATGCCAAGACCCGGAATATGTGCTCCGTGGAGTGCCCCCGGGTTGGGATTTTCCGGGGTCACCACCCACTCCATCGCCCTCATCCTAAGGGATGAGTTTCATGAGTTTCATCCGAAACTGATCCCGCAGGGGGAGTGGGTTCAAGGTGAACTGACTGGCCTGGCCTGGAAACCATTCTGCGTGCAGGTTACATCGCCAGTCAGCATAGATAATACATTGAGAAAAAAGCTTTGAAGATGTAAAGAAAATATTAAAAAAATCAAGTAATTCCGTGTTTTTACTGAAGAGTTGTTCTGTAACATTGAATGAATTATGGAATTTCTATAGCATTGATCTATCGATTTTCCAGCTTGCTGACCAAACTGCAAATGTTCGTGCTAATGAAGCGTCCAGTCGCAAAGTCGAGAAGACCAGAAGTTCGGGCGCAGCCGTTCAGCTCACCAAAGTTATGATAACAAAGAACTAATTAAGAAACATGACGTCCTTATGACAGGCCCAGCCTCCGCAGGACCACACTTCCAGCCCGCCACCCTCCATTTCAGCCAGCTTTTTGGCCGCATCTCTGGCGCGTTGATGGTCTGATGTACTAATTAAGTTTTGAACGTGACGAGAAATTGCAAGTAGCAATTTCGTTGTTTGATTTTTCGCAGCGAATTTCTCTGGCCTCGATTCTTTTGCCCGGTTATTTCATCTGAATAATTAGCTGCAAAGTGGGCAAGTCTCTGGCGGCGAAGGCTTGATGAGCTCCACGTCCGGCTGTGGGCGTGTGGTTTTTCCGGGCGGAGCTGCAAATTAGAATTAATTTCCATGATGCTTCGACAGCTTCACGCATAAACAGATGAGTTCGTGGAGGAAAAACACTATCGTTGGGGGTTAAACAATTACATTTTAGTATAACTTACGTAAATTTAACTGTTAAATTGGTAGAAGCATCACAAAATTCAAGAGGACACAGACATCGTTTCAAATTTACCATAGATGCGCATAAAAGTATGCTACGTTTTTGAATCAGCTAAACTAAGAGCATGAAAAAAACCTATATATTGGAGTTCTACCCAATTTCATACTTTCCCTACCGATATTACTATTTTACCAGCTCGTACATATACTATTTTCTTGGTATGACTACAATTCAACTCATGAGCTGAATATGGCTTATGTATAATCCTTTTCGCGATGTCGGACATTTCCTTTCTTCTTACTTTCTTTCAGATCGCTTCTTTCTGGGCTTTCATTTCGCTTTGAAAATGTTATTGCAACGGAAGCTGAATGCTTTTCTTGCGGCGCGGCATCCTTTAATATGAGTTTTCCACGTTTTCGCCTTTGTCTCCGAGTCTTTTGTGTGTGGGAATGGCGAAAAAGCGATGATAAAAATTACCGTTGCGGGGATTAGGAAGTTTCGCTATTATCATTCAAATTATAATTACTCGCAATTGTTTTTGTAATGTTCATTACCATTTAGCGCCTTCAGAAGCTGCCTGCCAGCGCTTTTCGTCGCAGACATTTTCATAATTATTTTTTAAATTCCCATTTTCCAGTGTTTTCCGCTGGCTTGGGGCAAGGATTTGCGGCAAGTGCGATAGCTTGTGTTAATTAGTTTCGGGATCTTCCGCCAGGGCCATAATCTTTCTTAATTTTCCCATAGCAATATATAGTTGACCTTTCGCAGATCGCAGAGACTAGAGGCTAGAGTTTGATGTGACTTCGCCAAGTGTTAAACTTGTGTCGCTTTCTTTGTTTTCCCGACAACAAATTGCCCGCAAACACGCAAGTGTATCTTTCTGGTGAAATTAATTTTTCATAGACACGAAGCTCTCTTTTCAGTCAGTGGCTTTCGAGGTGGTGGAGTTGTCTACTTCAATTTATCTGATGATAGTTTAATTAAATAATTTCCACTCAGTGTCAGTCGCACAAAACGAAAGTTCAATATGACAATGCAAATGTAAATATAACCCGCTCATGCTGCTACCCTTTTTTTATTGTATCGCAAATCTTTATCGGTCTGTGGCAAATTTATGATTTATTTCGGTTTTTTTGCAGTTCAACGCCCACAATTAGTTCCACTCAAATAAATCAAAAGAAAATTTGTGTAAATATTTACATAGCCAGCAAATATTGCACTTGCATTTACAGTCATATATTTTTATGACCACGGACCTGTGCATTAAGCCACAATGGATTCTCTTTTGTTTTTTATTTCTGGTCTGCCATAATGCATTATTTATTTCTATTTGAATATCTATATTATATCTGCAAAATTGCGCACCCGCCTGCGAGGGAAATTAAAGCCAAGGGTTTGCAAATGCCTTTCTGTCGAGATATTTAGATGGCACATATGTACACATATACATATATTAGGCGGCCTTAAGCAAATGACATCGCAAAGTAATTAAGTAGTAGTCCTGTTCAAATGCAAGCACACATTGTCCTGCCCAGATGCACATTTGTGCTCTGTGTGTTTAATTACGTCGGGCATTCGGCTGCAATTGCCATTAATTTGAGTTTACAAAAGCCTACTTGTGATTTGTCAAAATTGAATTTGCTCCTTATCAAGATTTGATTGATGGCCAAACGTTGGACGTGCTTTGCTCCCAATTTGTGAGCGTCCACAGGCTCCTGCATCCTTCAGCTGCATCAGGTCCTCCACTGGAGCACAGTCCCAGATCGGCGACTTGGTACTCGGTACTCAGTACTCCATACCCGGTAGTTCGTACTTTGTACTTGCGAGTGCTGAACAACTTTTCCCAACAGCACAGCACTTTGTTCCAGACATTTGATTGAGAGCTCTGCGAAATGCAAATGCAATGCGGATGTCATTCAAGGAGTGGCGAGATGTAGTGCGGGGCGGCCTCCCAGGGAACAAGTCACTCAATGCCATCGCCCCGAAAACCACCCACTGCACTCCACACATCAGCACATCAGATTGCATTCGATTGCAAGTTGATTGCGGCACTGCTGCATGCGGATGCGAATGCGGATGCGAATGCGGATGCGAATGCGGATGTGAGTGGAGTGGCGGAGGTAGAATCTAACGCTTTTCGGGCGCTTTAAAAGTGCAACGGCCATTACTCCACGTGCTCTAAAATGTTTCAAACATAAAATAAATTTCGGTTTTTTATGCACAGCATTCGGAACGGGTGTTAGATTTTACAGGGTCGAGGTGGGCTATTCCATTCATATGCAACTGCATCATACCTTTTTTTGCTAATATAAATTTCACAAATATTGCCATTCGCTTTGCGTTACAATGCAAATACAACGTATCCGTTACGGGATTTTTGCATAAAGGGAGTAAGCAACATTTTGTTATATTTTGGTATATGCTAAATGTTGATCTTCGTAAAAATACTTAGTTAAAATTGGTTTGGAGAGCTATGAGTTTCTAATTTTATATTATTTATAATCTATGAAATATCTATAGGATATACTTAATTTCTAACTTCAAGATACAGCTCTACCTTTTATTTTATAGATTTAATCTCTTACCAACTCGGTATCAACAAGTCCGTAGTCCATAGTCAACTTTAATCCATTGCAGTTGTTGTTTTGGCCGGGTAAATCTCAAATGGAGTCACATTTTCAATGGCTGCTGCAAAACTTTTGTCAACTTGTGGGCGGCCAGGGGCGGTGGGCACGGCCGGGTTCGGGTCCGGAAAAAATGGCAGCCGGAAGTTGAAGTGCTGTTGGGAATTGCAAAAATTTGCTGCCTGCCATTGTCATTTTTGTTTTGCGCCGCGGCTGCGATGGCGGCGCATTCGTGCGTTTTATTCCCGGCCAAAACCCGTGAATTCAAAGCCGTCGGCGCAAAATCGAACAACCAAACCCAATCCCATAACAGCAGAAACAGCAAAAGCAACAGCAACAGCGAAACTACCAGCAACTGGGGACTTTTCCAGCCATTGAAATTTCGCAGCTATTGTCAGATTTTGGTGTTGCCTGTCATGCAAATCCCCGGCACAACGTGAGCAGCCATCAAAATTATGTTTGGTTTGACTCTTAAATGCGAGAATCTGCTGTGGGGCACCTGCGTGAAATATATTTAAGGATCGAATGCAGCTTAGTTGCCCGTAAGTCCCTCGTTCGATTTGAAAACATTGTGGAGCAAATGTGCCCCCAAAAACCCGATGCCCGACGATGTCCACTTAATGCCATTAATGGACTTTTAAGTGCCGGCCAACAGAGCTCTCTGACTTGCTGCCGAAGTGTTCCTTTGATGCTGGCGTGCATCTGGCCACGCCCCTGCCGAGGGGCCGGTGGGCGGGTGTCCTGTGGTTCGAGGTGCTGATCCCGATGATGCCGTTGCTGCTGCGACATTTAGCCCATAATCCTTTCGCTCGATGCTCCAGCATGTGCGAACTTTTCGTCACTCGCCTTGTTTCACTTGGTCGGCAAACTAGCAAAGTTTTCGCCCCAAATGGTGTATTTAAATTGAATGATTGCTTAAGCGAACTCAATTATTGGGAAATGGTTTGGATTGGAAGATGGCTGCACCGATATAAGACATTACGAACCATGGTAGTTAAAATGCGATATTACACATAAAAATTGATTATTCTAAATATTACATTTAAATACTCACAAATAGCAGTATCTATTCTGTGAGAGGCTCATTGAAGCCGACACAGAAATCGATACGCCAGACAGTAAATGTATATACACAATAAGGACCCCCGACTCCTGCTCATCCTTCTAATCCCCAGAACACAATGACTCGATGTCCAGATTAGACGCATCCAATGGAGCGTAACAAGTGGTTGCTCTCTTGAGGGTTTTGCATTTCAATATGCTTAGCATTAATGGACCTCAAGTTCAGCAACCGCATAAAGTAGAAGTACGGTGCCTTGGGCTCTTCCAAATCCAAATCCATATTTCCCAGGCAGCGCCGCCTGCTGGCCAGGAATTTGTTTTATTTATGATCCTGGTGGGTGATGCCCTGGCCATATGGCCAGCTCATGGCCCATCCGTTGGCACCGTCCGCCTGCCTCTGCCACAAGATATTTAAAATCAAATTTGTTTAATTTACATGCATAAACGCGTCAAATTTGCTTTAGAATTGTGTAGCAGGCCGGACAAGAGCAGCGGATGCGGATGCGGGTGGATGAGGATGTGGATGTGGATGTGGATGTGGCTCTGGATGTGGGTTCCAGCTGGGGGAGCTTGTGTGCTCAAAGGCAACAACTGTTTCCGTTAATATAAAATGCAAATTTTGAGCAATTTTTAGCACCGCCCCGAAATCGGTCGGAGCCCCGTGTCCACCTCCCGGAATGCCACACCCTTTGGTCCTGCGGTCACTTTGGTTGCGAGCGGCACAAGATATGAGTTTGTAATAACCAAATCGGTTAGTTGGTCGGCATGGATGGGCACACCACCCCGTGTTTGGCCAAATGCAATGAGTGGTGAAGGGCTGTTGGAAATGATGGCCCGAATTCGCCGGATGTTGTTCATATCCCTTCTGTAAACGCACGGAAATACGTAGCCAGCCAAAAATGGAAATTTCGGCCAGCAAATGATGTTGGAAAAACAATTTCATGATGTTTTGATTTCAGCCACCATATGTGCGTAAACACGCACCCAACAGATAAGATCGTCCTGGTCGTGTTATCCTTTCCCCGATTCGATTGACAGTTGTAATTTAAGGCAGGCCGTGAACAATTTACACACCCGTCCTTCCGGGCAAGGACTCGAAGGACAGCCATTCCATTTCCATACGAATCACCCGGCGGCGCTTGACTCCGATTTTTGCCATATTTTTGCAGTCATTTATTTACATTTTCTCACCCTCTGTGGGCATTTATTTATTTAGTGCTTATCTTTGAGGCGCATAAATGAATATCCAATCGACTTGCTTCGCCTCGAATGACGAGCCACCACAGAAATTCCTCGAAGGGAGGGGACTGCTGTCCATTTCTATGCGGTTGTAGCCTGTTTGTCCTGGCCATTTTCTAGATAGATCTGGAATACATTTGAAGGCTTCGACCCCTGGAAATTGAAGTTAACCAGGACTCTTTGATCGTTTAAGTTGGGCAAGGATGAGACACATCGAATCATCAGTGCAGAATGCTGTTTATATAACCAAATACTTTACAGCACCTTCTTTAAATACTTCTAATATTAAAGAGGTATTTATGCAGATGTATCTTTATCTTGGGGAACGAAATAAAAGTGAGGCATCTCTGGGCGATGGCTCGACCCTTCGGCCGTTGTCCGACTGTTGGCCAAAAAACCCACTTTTGGCCAACTGCGTCTTTTCTTTGCACTCGTTCAAGGGGAAAGCGATACCCTCTGCTTCTCGTTTTCAAATCCGATTAGCATCATTTAGTTGGGCCACTCTTGTTGCTCTCGAAGGGTCTATTATTTCCATTAGATTGATTTCCCCCGAAGAGCTCCCATTAGAGTGTCCCAAATGGTTAGCATCTTACAATCGGGCTTAAGGTGAACTGACATTCAGTGGAGAATCAGACCTTTTTGTGAATTCTTTATTCCATTTATTCCTTCGTATTAACTACTAGGCATGTTTGCGATCCACTTTGCATTTGTGGGACCATATCAAACACCCCAAATGTATTCAAGATTTTAAAGGACATCCTCAGGATCCATACAGAAAAGCAGTGGAGTCCCAAGTTTAATTGTCTTTCAATTGCCTAAATCTTTGGAACGGAACCGAAATGGGATCGCACAGACAGACAAATGCGACCTGGAAAAGTGCCACCTCCTCGACTGAGTGACTTCAATTACCCCACACACTTTCGGATGGCAGATGGCAAAGTGTTTCACTCGCCAAACAAGTTCCAGATTGCATCTTTATCTCGGCCCGTACATATTCTTGCAGGCAATAAAAGTTTCTGGGCAATAAATCTGCAAGTTTCTGGAGCGAGACCTCGAACTGAGTGGAGGAAAAACATCTGCAGTCGGCGATGCACACAAATTGCCAAAGAGTTGGCCCGGGGAACAGGTGGCCCGGGATTGGACGGGATTTTATGTCTTGCAGGTCACTGAGTCACTTGGCCTCCATTTCTTCAGGGGGTGGCTTCCGGGCGGTCTTATCAATAGGGTTTTTGATATTTGCGTTGATAAGGACGAAGCCCATCGGGAGGGAAAACCCTCCTCCATTTTTCGGCTGACGAAAGTGTTGACGCATACAAATTGTGCATTAGCGCAAAAACTCGCAGCTTTCGGCGCATTAAGTTGCAAATGCATTGCCCTCGGGTTCACGGGTTTCGGAAGTTCCCCGGTTTCGGGGTTCCCGGGCCCGGTGGCTCACACTCCGGGCCTCTTTTTCCCGGACTAACGCGACAGTCAGTGGCGAAAATCTGCGAGCATCCGCATTTGCATAAATGCAATTTAAAATCTGAATTATTCATGAGCCCCGCCATTTGGCCATTTGTCTGAATGACCACTTGTGGCTTGCTTTTCCCAAATGCACCACCAGCATGGCCCGATTCCGGCGCACAACCCGATGCCGAATCCAAATCCGAATCCGAAAGCGACGCCCGGCCGGCCAGCCAACCGGGCGTATACGTATTTATTTTTTTATGGCACTGGGGTCGCCGCCGCCTGCATGTGACAACTTAATGGCTTCCGTTATTTGAAAGCAAAAGCATCGAAACTGCTGATGTCAAATTGTCGATGAGGATTAACTCTTCCGTCTGTGTACATTTCATATTAGCAGCTGCACATTTGATTTGCCCAGTCTCCTCCCGCAGGACCCAATGTTTATTCTGGATTTAGAAATTACATCGTGTGTGTGCTCAGTTTATTGGGCAAACACACTCGTCGGATGTCCAATGTCCATTACTCGAAGGCGGTTGAATCAATCTATGTATTTGCCAACGCTTTCGTTAATTACTCACTTTGAAGTGGTAAATGCACTTAGGGCTCCGTTTGCATTTATTGTAAAACTGCAACTACAAATCACTGCAATTAGTTGAGTACATTGCTCGTGGCTAATATACACGTTACAATCATCGTTAATCAAAATCTAAATTTCATTGGGAAATTACTTATCAAAATCGGATGGAAGTACCAAACGATACGGTTCCGACTCACACCTCCAGTCTTATTTTCGAAGTTTTCCTTTGAAGTCGGCTAGGCTTTGTCGAAAACTTAACCGCACTTTGCAAATTGCCTGATAATGAAAAAATAAATATGAGGAAAAACGGCCGGGAAACCCTATAGCGAGAAACCAAAGGCAGAAACAAAGCCAAAGTTTTCCACTCTGCCGCACAAAATGTGTGGCTGTCCTGCTTCCTTATTTTTCCAGTACTTCCCTCCTTTCATGTTAACAATATTATAAAACTTTGGCGATTTCCTTGCGCCTCGCTTGCAGGTGTAAAAACTTTGGCCCCGCGGCCCGGGAATTGTGTTTCACTTTTCAATTACGGAATGTACTACGGCTGACCCTTATTGGCCCCGATAAGTCCGGAATTAGTTGGTATCAGCCTACGATTGCATCCCATCCGCCATGGAATACGGAGACACGGCGTCCAGGGAACGGAAATCACAACAGAGTGAAATTGTTTTGGATGCCGGCCAACGAGCAAGCCGTCTGCTGCGAGATAATTTCCTGTCAT
Organism: Drosophila sechellia; assembly: GCF_004382195.2. Classification (NCBI taxonomy): domain Eukaryota; kingdom Metazoa; phylum Arthropoda; class Insecta; order Diptera; family Drosophilidae; genus Drosophila; species Drosophila sechellia. The sequence goes on from NC_045949.1 coordinate 2,585,989, forward strand.
TATTTTGTGGTCTTCCGCAGTCGAACGTAAAAATTGCGACTCAAAGGTTTATATCCAGCACGGCGGACAAACAAGCGAGCAGGACAGATTGGGCCTCCGTAGTCCGTAGTCCGTTGTCCGCAGTCCGTAGTCCAGAGTCCGTAGTCTGCTGTCTGGCAGTTGGAAAAATTGACTGCATTGCCAACGGGTCAACAAATAAATTGGTTGGCCGGGCTGCCATGTTGATTTTGAGGTCATCGCTGATATTGCGGATGCGAATCGTTTTTGATTGCATTGGCCAACTGGAGTCCCGAGATGATGACGCAGTAACCGCACCGCCATGGCCATGGCCACTCCATTCCACCGGACAGACGGACCATGGACTACGGACTTGGGAGTCCAGACTCCCGATCCCCGGACTCCAAACTCGAAACTCGCAACTCCGAATGGCCCGACTCCGGGCTGAAAGCTGTTCCGGTTCTACGGTGTATTAAATGTGGTTGCCACTGGTGAGAATTTCCATTTGCCATTTTAAGTGCGGCTTGACGTTCTTTTCATTCCCGTTAAGGCCATAAAAAGTCCGTGCGTCAAATATTTATTACAAATGGCCATATACGCACACACCCACCGACGCACATCCATCCATTCGTTCGCAGGATGAAAGACAGTCGGGTTTTTTTTTTGGCCACCACACCTGCAGAATGTTAAATAAATCAACTTACTGCCACTCACTGCATTCTGGCCGACTGCGAAATACACGTATTTTAACATAAATGGAATGCTTTCTCTTAAGATTTGTATATAGATTATTCATTCAATATGTAAAAGAAGAATTTCTAACTAAATAGCAAACTATTATGACATTGAACTTAAAATATTAAAATATTTATTAATTTACTAGGCAAAACAGTATGCTAAACTTTTTGTCAAGTTCTTTGCAAAGCAATCACTTCAAAAGGGCTTAAGGGAACACTTAAATTAGCCATCTTGTTAAGTCTAATACTAAACCAAATACATGATGACATATTAAAACGCAGTGTAGCCTTCATGTGGCATAAGTCATAACCCTAACACCCATACAGTTGCAGACTCAGAGCAAGTCCCCTCTTTTTTCGACTAACTCACTACGAAAAAAGTGGACACAACCGGCTTTTGAGTGTGTGCGTGTGAGTTTTGGTGAATATTTCACGAATTGAGCTGTCATGCAAATGTGGCATTTCTGTTTTTGAAGTTGACAGGCCTCGAAAATTGCAGCGTACATCTAGATTGAGGCATTGACATGGGCACGAAGTTTCCCCCCGTCAGCGGGGGCGTGTGTGCTTGTGTGTGTGTGTGAGTGTCAGTCGACTTATTGTTGCACGGATCCTGCCGCAATTGTCAGTGCCATCAGTCAAGGATGTCTGACAGCCACTTGAACGAGAACGCGGATCGTCAGCGAATAGAAATGCCACACAGACCCAAATGTGTTCGTATATTTAGAAACACATTTTTTAGGATTTTGACGATTTTCACTTCATTACCATCAAGTAAATGGCAAAAAGGATACATTAGAAAAAAATGAATTTTCTTGGCAAGCAAATCAAAGTGTCTGTACTATGATTTCTTAGCTCACGATTTTGTTGCCGTTTTGGAGTCACTTTTGATTCTTAAAATTTCATAGTAAACACTAAATTTGCTAGATTTTAACTTTCCGAGTGGAGAAGGAAAACAATTTCAGACTTTGGCTGTCACACAAATTTTGCCACTTAATGCGCTAATAACTCAGATGGCCGCACCCGAAAAGGCAAGAGCCCAAGAAATGGTAAAAGTTTTATTGAAAGCGCCACACAATTTGTTTGTATATTTAAATTATCATACAATTTCCCAAAGTTTCGCCCGAAATGAGCGCTGACCCGACCCCAGCCTGCCCTCGCCACACCAAAAAACCCCCCTCCCTCGCCCAGTCATTATGGTCCCCATTTCGCTTTTGGACTCGTTTTTCGGGTTCTTTTGGCCGCCTTGCCATTTTGACTTGCGCCATTTGGTGTGGGTTGAATGGCTTGGGTGGTCCTGCAGTCTCGTGGCCGAATTACATTTGTGTAATTTTGCGGAAAAACTTTTTTATTTGCTAATTTCGTTAAATTAGAAGCGAAAATGAAAGAGAATTGCAAATAACATTATAATATGCGCAGCGAACGAATTTTTGACAGGCACGTCGACGACGTCGCTGGCGGCCAAAATAATTACACATGTAATTTGAAATTCTTTTTAGTGTCCTGCCAATGGGGAAAACTTTGCAGAAATTCCTTAATTACCCGAAAGTGAGGCTGTTTCCTTGGACATTCCCACTTCTCCGCAGAGGAGCACTCAGTTATGGATATATTCAACACAAAAATACTCAATTTGAATAAATGTTAGTGAATACATAGCGCGTTGGGAGTTCTGAGTGCCGGGTGATGGCAGATGGGTTTTCGGGGCAGCTGACGTGCGGCTTTTATTCTCGTGAAAGGTGTTAATTGAGTGGCTTCATTTGTCCGCCGGAAATGCCCATCAATTAGGGTAATCACGCAACAAAGTCACAAAATGCCACGCCCCCCGAGGGAAAACGAGACGATGGCGCGGACGAGGACGAGGACGAGACGGTCTCATCGTTCGCCGGTTTCGGGCTTCCAGAACGCCGGCTTGGATCGTCTGAAAAACTGCGTGACTGACATGCCATGCCGCGCCACGCCACCAAGTCGACATCCACGCTCACATCTGTGTGCTGCCCGGTTCCAGGTTCGGATGCGGATCCAATGTCCACTGGCCCGTATCCGGGGCTTGGCCACCGCCTTTGTGTTTGGCTTTGTTTGCCGGCACAAAAGGCAGAAAGCGCTCTTAATTGGGCGGCTAACTGAAAGTGGCTGCGTCTTTGCCCATTCACATGTCAATCAAGGCAGCACCAGGACACATCCTCGTCCACATCCACATCCCCATCAACATCCATTCCTGAACCCGGTCAGCCATTAGGGGTATCAATTTCAAAAAGAATCGAGCCCGTTCCAGGGTCGGATTGGGGATGGTGACGGTGATGGACATGGGGCTCGGAAAACGGGGGTCCCAGACGCCTCCTGCTGGCACAATCAATTTATTACACACCGCTGCTGACAAGTTCTACGAGTCCTGGCAACACAAGGGAAAAGTAGAACCCTCCAATTTACATCTTCTATTCCAGCACACACACTCGCGCACTCACAAAAAATACTTTAAACCATTGTTGCAAATAAACACAATTTGCCAGAGGTTGTAAAAGAGAATAATTAAATATTTTTTACATTTTTGATAATCACAGCAACTGATTTGCATTATTGAATAATTTTATAGTTGTGCAATAGGTTTTAACAAGCCAATTGTTGGGCTGCGTAAACTTCATAGTAAAATCCTTGTAAACAAGTCCTTTGCACATAATGATCCCATCAACTCGTTTCTCCCTGTGCACAATGCAAATATTGTAGAGCATAAAATGGGCATTGACGAACGTGCTGCAACATCAAATGATGAGATTATCGTAAACTCGAGCCGGACCATAAAGCAGGCCTAGAGAGCAGGACAAGACTGGAGGAGCGGCAGTGGATGGAGGTCAGGGCCTCTTGTGGCCGTAAAAGCGCTTAATAGTCCATTAAAGGGATTAAGAGGGGCACCAGCACCCGGCGACTCCAAGGAGCAGGAGCCGTAAGAACAAATTTCTGAATCTGTCCATGTCAATAGATGGGCGACGTTAAAAATCAAACAGACGATTCGGGTCGTATGCGTATTATTGAAAACTTGCTGGAAAAGCGGCGATGGGTGGAGCGGGACAATTCTTTATTGCTGCCCATTTGGCCGGGCTTAATACGAGCAAATTAAACTAAGCTCGGCAAATTGCGTTTCGGTCACGTTCCGAGGCCAACGGAAAAATGGCTCCATTTCCATTTTCCGTGGCATTTTCTCCAGCACATTCCATTCCAGAATAAACACATGCATAGAACGACGGCCCCCGCTGAAAATAATGCAATAAAAGCGGCATAAAAATAAAAACCAAAACAATGCGAAAAGGAAAGGAAAGCAAACAGTATCAGTATCTTGGCGATGGAAAAGTGGGAAAATGGCACTACGCGCAAGAAATCATAAATGTAATTGAGAATTTTATGGGGGTTGCCAGTTGCCACCCACCCTTGCATGTTGTGCAAATAAAAGTTGAAATTGTCGCGTAGAAATTCTAAGAATAAAGCGGCGAATTTTCCACAAAGCCAAAAAAAATAGGGCGGAAGAGGGCGATCCAGCAATTTCCACCACCCACACACACTTACACACACGCACATGCATGACGTTGACGCTTTTCCATTTAAACTTTTGTGAGCGGGGCGGGATTTCAGTGGGTGGAAAAGCGAGGCACAAAGGGCGCCTATTCGGTTTATTGCCAGCAATCAATTAAAACGGCAAAGTCATTTGTGACAAAAACATTCACAGAAAATTTGACTTTTTGCGCCGGGAAAAATTCTGCCTATGGCACGCAAAATCGATGGGCCCACTTTACACACATGCATACATGTTATTGTAATATTTCAATGTCACGTCCTTGGGGATGAGGGGCAGCGGTGGGGGTGCTGCCAAAAAACTGAGTAAGTCTTTCCATGCACTTGCCAAATTGAATGGGAAAAGCGGCGGAGAACAGAGAGTGACTTTCCATTCCAGGAAAATGCCAGCTAACGAGGAAATACTTCGAAGTCTCAGGGCGAACAACCAAAAAATCCATAAAATGTTAGAATTTAATAAATGCTTTAATTAAGATGTATTGATATTTAAGCACTTTGATTTGAATTTAAGCTTGAACTAAATCACCTAAATTTAGTAATCATGCCATTTTCTGTGACTTCTTAATTAAACTTTTCGTTTTCAAAGCACCGTAGTATTTGCTGATTTGAATAAAATAATTATATTTAGCTATCGATTTCACTGCTTACAAGTAGACAAATCCAATCAATATTTTGTTTATGTTCAACGAAATGTGTACGCTTTTCACAGGTTTATTGATTAAACCCACCCATAATCATTTGATGCTTAGTAAGTTAAAATCAATATAGAGCGTGGCGGCATATTTGCAGATTTAAATATGGAAACAAATCGCACTGGCTGCTCCCCCAAACATCGCAATTTCCCTAATCAGCTTAGAGGAAAACAAGCGGAAAACGCTTTTCGGGGGGCGGGGCGAAAAGGAAAAGCGGCCTGGGCGATTTCCCCGCCCAAAAGTCGCCACGACTTAGTTCGATTGCAATTAACTAAATACACGGAAACCCGAAGCAATTTTGGCACGGCCTAATGAATATGCATTCCATTCATTAAATTAACATTAATTTATGTAATGTATTGTTTCAGTATCATTGTTTTTTGCCCCCGATTCTTTCTTGCGCACAAATTCTAATGAACAGCCCATACATGCGTGCCACAATAATTGATATTGATGGTTGTAATCTTATTTAATCCCTAATTACAATCGCATTCAATGGAATCGAGCAGGTCGTCGGCTGGGGGCCAATATGTGTGCCAGCATCCACTCTGCGCAGAACAAACATCATACATAAATTATTTTTACACAGACAAGACATATTCGGTGTGCATAAGCCGCCCCCTCTGAATTGCTAAAAACATGCAAATACTTGGGGGCACACAGATCCCCTCCTCCTCGCCCTCCTCGAATGGAAATAATTTCCTAATTAGTTTGATTAGTCGAAGTAGTCGCGAAAATGCCTCCATGCCGTCGACTTGCCACATGGCTCAGATCCATTAATTAGCCCCGCCCACTTAGCCCCAAAGCATCGGCCTAATTGGACAAACATCGCGGGGATAGCTAGGTTAAAGCCACACCACCGCAATCCTGGTTTTGGACAAACAATAATTTGCTTGATTAAGAATCAATCATAGTTCGATTGCCAAACATTAAAATTTGAACGAAAGTGATGCACATGGGTGCCTCGCAATCGCAGCTAATTAACATCTATGCTCTAATTAAAAGTCAGTTGTCATCTATGCTGGCTTTTTATTTAATTAAGTTATTGATTGCAAAGCGTGAACAGCACTAATCACCACTGTTCGTGATTTATTATTTTGGTAAAGGGTTTTAATTAGTTTGCTGCATTAAATAATGATTGGATATGGCAAATTTGATTGCTGCACCATTTAAACTCGTTAGTCACCTTAAATCGTTATCAAAACAAAGCATTTGCTGGTGGGAAATTCACTTAATGGACTTCTAATCCACACAACCCCGCAAAATGCAATACGCATAAGGCAACCTTTTCGATTTTACTCTGCTATTTGCTTAAGTGCCGCGCCACAAGGATTTCCGCTTGTCAGCAGGAAATCGAGAGAAATAAAGAACTAAAGAACTCGCAGCCTTTCGCCCCCTGATTTTCCCTATTCCCCAATCAGTTTCCAAAACCTGCGCTCCACTCTGATGCACATAAATGCAACAAATCCGAGGAATAATATGGATGTGGCAGCCACGGGGATTTTTCCGACCGGCCAACGGGGATTTACCGGGTTTCGCCCATTGTCACATGAGCGGCGATGTCAGTTGTTGATTAAATAAAAGAGTCCCCTAAAAAGTGGAATATATATATATACCATATAGTGGGAGCAAAGCTGCGCTGTAACAAAAACTAAACTGAAAAAGTTAACATTTCTCATCGATTCCCTGGGCGGTCGGAAAAGTTGGGGGGGGCTGGAAAATGTGGAAAGTGCAGCGAATAAATAATGCAGGCCGAAATGTCAAACAGCGTTGTGCCAGGATGATTTCTGCGGAAGTCCTTGCGATGTCTATGTCTCTGCGAGCACTGCGAACTTTGCAGCATGAATAAGTCAGCTCAGCCATTGTCTGGCCGCCGGGAAAGCCGGAAAAACCCCCTGGAAAACCCGCGTGGAATATCCCCCCATGTCAGCCATGTCCTTGCAGCGTCTTCAGGACTCGTCGCCTTTGTTAAAAAGTTGTTGACGTTGATGCTCTCTACGTGTAAAAAGGTGAACAACATTTGTAGACTACTCCGATCCAACTCCAACTCGGAATCCTGACAATTGAAGTGGCATTTCGCACTCCGGCGTCATCTGTCTGCCAAGTGCCTTTTGGAGTTCGCTCACGTCACAATTATTTGCAGCAACTTGAAATTCATACCCAAGCCCCCGCCGACACCACCACCACCCCATCCCCAGCACTCTCCGAATTAATACATCAAACAGCCATCCCCATTCCCCCCTCAGACCGCAACAAAGCAAAACAAGTAATTTCCATTGGGGGTGGCGGTGGGCTGGGTGGATTTGCTGGGTGGTGCGAACATCCCCTGCGGAGCTGCGGAAAATAAGCTGGACTGGCCCTTTTCGGGTTGAAGTTCCATTGTGTTTCATTACTGGATGCCAGTTTATTAAAAAATTTGTGAACTTAATGTCCAGCTGGAGGAGATGGCGATGCACGCTGCTGGAATTTAATAAAAACGTCAGAACCGAGAGCCCGGGGCAAGAAATCACAACCCTCCAAACTTGGAGCTAGGGTTGGAATAAAAACGTAATGCGCCACTTGGCCACTTGCGACACACGAATTTTAATTACTGCCCTACACTCTACAACAATATATATGAATATAGAGAAAAAGTTTGACCACAAATCAATAAATTATTTATTAATTTGTTGCACTGCGACTGCTTTAGAACTAATTATAATCGAGTTAGGAAAAACAAACTATTTGTAAATACGTTTTTTTAAAAAGGATGTATAGTGCATAATTGTGTTGTATTGTTGGATTTACAGGGGTAGGAAAAACAAAGGGTTTGAAAGGTTTGAATACCACATAATTGAATTCGGACATTCAGAATTTTTGTCATCTCTATCTATAATTGTTTGCCAACCCTATGCGGTAGTTTCCCAGTTCTGGTGGAGGTTTTTCTTTCCCATCTTTTCGGAGTTAACACAGAATTTCCTCCTCTGTTTTGGGGTGCTGCAACCCAGGGGGTGGCTTCCGTTTTCCGCCCTCCATCTCCCCCCCTGTGATTCCCCCCTTGCACCGACCTTGCTTGTTTGCAACTGTTGCTTCTGCTGTCTGCCCCCTGTTTGCTGTGCTGCGTGGCAATGTCCTTTGTTTTTCCAATGTGTCGCATCATTAATTTCGCACAGATATTTGCCTGCATCCCACCATCGGCTCCCTTCGTCCTGCCAACGAATCACGCCTTTGTATTTGGCCGCTGTTGTTGCCATAAATTTCGATAATGTGTCAATTTATGAATGGCCAAGCCCATCCGAAGTTATCCATTCACCCGGCCAGCAGGATTTGCAGCTGTCAGCATCTATTGATTGTTTTATTGATGGGCCCAGATTGACTTGGCCAGCGTTTTTTATGGCCTGCCAAGTGAATAGCCAGACGGGCAAGATAAACAGTAGCAATATATGGGTGAGTAAGTTGTTTTGGCTAACAGACGGCGGGCAAGTTGAAGATGTTTTATTTAGATATCACTCGAAATGAAGCCATGAAATATATATTTATTCGACTGCCATGGAGCATATAAAATATCATATTTATATCCTTGTTTTTTTGAAACTTTTCCAATTATTTACCTATCAGGAGGGTGCTCGCACATAGGAGCTCATTAGGTGGAAAACGAACTACAAAGTCAGCGCATCTTGTGCCATCCTGGTTCGAGTTAAGCCAGCAGTTCGCGTAATTAGTTGGCAAAATGCTGGAGCACTTGGAAATGTACGTAAATTGTTTAATTGTTGTGCCAAAGGAACTGAATAATTTGCTCAGTTTTCGTTCATTACTCGCACTGTCTTGTCTCGTCCTTGCAACTGGCTCTATTCCAATCCATTCTCCTTCGTGCTGGCTTTGCCTGGCATTTCGCATCATCATCAGCACCAGCGTCCTTGGTCGCATCTCATCTCATCTCTCGGCGTCATAAAAGGCACTTCATTTGCATAAATGAATTCTGTAAATTTTGAGTAGCACTTGACGCTGCCAAAGAGATCACAACCGACCGGATGAGGAAAGCAGTGGCCGTAGCAGTGGCGGCGTACTACTAGGAATTCCCATCTGCGAAGGCTTATCCACAAACCGCAATTCAATGCGTAGGCCAAACAAATTGATATGAATGGCCTCGTTTCGCCAGGACGAAGCCAAGGTCCTCGACTCGAGTTGACTCGACTTTCGAGTGCAATGCATCGGGCCCGTCGGTGCTTTCTATTCAATTAACATGCAAACTCCTCGAGCGTATGCGTATTCAATGTTGCCATTCAAGAGCTCACTTCATTCGCTTCTTCATTCGCATTTTTATGTGCCTTTCTCTGCCCTCAATGGGGAAATGGTTGGGGCTGGGATGAATACTAGTTGTGGGTGGGTAGTTCGCAAAAAGCCAGCCAGCTTTTTTCGGTACGATCCCAGAACTGAGAAATCAGATGTGATTTAACCAAAAATCAACAGGACTTGTGCAGAAGTGCAGAATGAAACAGATATGAATCTCGATAACTTAAGGACTTCCATTATTTCTCATCAATTGCACCAAGGTGTGTAATTATTTATTCTAAATTTTCCACACACATGCATATATATTTAGCTACACATATCCTTTTGCTGCAGGGACATTCAACTTTTATCATTATGATGCGCAAACGGCAGCAACTTTTTCGCACGGTTGTAGCCCGCAAAGCAAATTATTTACAGTTCGCGCTGCTAAGCGATTTAGTTTGTTGATTAAACTTTTCGCATAAACGCCAGGACCTCGCCCGAGGGTCGAGCGAAAGCCCCAGTGAAAAAACCAACTCGTGAATTAATGTAGCAATTTGGGAATTATGCGTATTATTACGCATACGACGTGGGGAACGAACTTTAATTTGGCCAAGTTTTAACTGCAGGCTTTCAATTATATATCACATAACTCAATTAGGGCCCAAATAAGCATTAGCAATTATCCAATATGATGTAACGATTCGTAAACTGGTGGTAGATCATACTTTTCAGTAGGCAAATCTGTATTAATTAGGCTGAGCAGTCACTTTCAAACTTATCACATATGCAAATGCCGTACGTAAACAAAACACAACGCACTCACCTGCAGGAAAAGTTTATTTTCCATTCATTTTGAAAAGTGCAATTTGGAAATTACATTTGAATAATAGAAACAACAAATGTTTGGCAGTAGAAATTTTGACATTTTAGAGACTAACGAGGTCGCTCAATTTGATGAGACAAAGCCGGATGAATAATTCATGCAAAAAATAAACTAACTGAGCCCCCAGCCTCTCCACTCAGTCACATGTAAGAGCACTTGTTTTTCGGCAGATCTGGGATCCCGAGACATATGTACGTTTAATATAGCACCCAGGAGCAGGACGCAGGACGACGGAGCCAGGCGCACACAATGCCCTGGCTTTTTTCTCGCCAGCTGTGGGTAATTTGTAAACGACAGAAGGCAAACATCGAGTCCTGCCGGCCATTCCCAACTTCAGCTCCAGCTCCTGTTTCTGTTCCTGTTCCGAAGCCAGCGTGCCATGTCAGAGATCAGGGCCAACGCCACACGTCCTGAATGAATTCGCACGTGTCCGGAATGAAAGAAGTTGCCGGGCGACTGTTTCATTTTAAATACAATTTATTGTGCATGTCGGCTAGATGAAACTAAACTGAGCCACATCCCGAGCCGGGCATAATCCGCATTTGCTTCCCTGGCATTTAATATTTAATGCGGCCCCAAAATGTGGCAAAAATGCAATTAATAAAATAGGCCACAGAACATGTGTCATACTCGTACATGCCGGGTATGCGTGTCACTCGCTGAAAACTATTTCCTTTCCACTGCCATCTCCGATTCCCATCCCGATTCCTGGCCCGATCCTGGCTGTGGCTGTCGTAGGCTCCTCCAGGACTCCTGGCAGGACTCACGTCTTCGTACGTGTTCGATTCCAATATGGCGCTGTATTTTCCATATTTACCCGGCATAAATTCTTAATAATCCGCTCGAAAAGCTGCCACAATTGATAAGTGAAAAGCCAAAGAGCCAACATAAGTGGCACAGTGGCATGTGTGGAAAATGTGTTTGTTCTTCTTCGAAAACTAATGCAAAATACAATCATTGTGCTGAATTCATTTTTAAATTGAATCCTCTGCAGAGAATAATATATAATTTAATTAACAAATACTGTTGTGTCACTACGGATTTTAATTTTCTAACATCCAATGGCCTTTTCAGTTACGAAGTGATTTATAAATAAAACTGTTTATTTTCTGGCGAAAAATTTAATTATGCAATAAATGAGTTTCTCGGCATTCAGCATTCAATTAAGCAAAATATGCTTCAGAAAACTCGCATCCTTAAATTCATAATGACGCCATTCCCGGACCAGAGCTCATTTCACGTTTGAAATATTTAATTTATTTTAATTGCGAGTCAACTCTTTTGATTTCTGCACTGCCATTATGAGGCAGTTGTTATTTTCGCATTTCTCCTTTTTTTTTGTTGAAGAACGCCAAGGAAGCGCTTCTCGAGGAGCTGCGACAAGTGGCAATTATGTGCTCACCCGGCCACCGAGTAGAGCACTCAAATTGCCGGTAAGGCGGGGACAAAATGCATTTAATTTCTTATAGGGGCGCGTAATTAGTTTGCCTCGGTGACGGGCAGGTCCTCCTCCTCCACAACGCACACATAAGCAGGTGCACCGCGGCAGCTCCTGTGGAACAGCTCATTTGGAACACTTCCAGGAGTGCCCACTAATGTGTTTCTTTGAGGTTATGCAATTACACACATTTTCTAGTCAAACAGCAAAATGACGTTTTTTATTAGCATAAGATTCAAGGGCTTAACGGTGTCCATTACTCAAAAAATGTAACTGAAGTAGGACCTGCTGAAAATGTAAGAGTAACATAAATTGATAAGCTTACTCAAGGAAAGGAGGTCCATGTTTCTATCTCTGTATACTTTTATCATAAATCAATTGCCAATGAAATAATATTAGAGCACATATATCTAATATATAACATCTCTCATATTCCATGCAACTTTGGTTGTTGGAAACCCAATACAGTTGTTCTACTGAAGCAATTAAAATGGTTTGCTGTGTGATTGGAATTCAGGGGATTCGATATTAACACATTTCGCATTTGTACCCCGACATGCAGTTAATGGCCATTCCTGGCATACGGCTCAAACACAGCTCACTTCCAAGATGCAGCCGAGTGCAGAGCACATAAAATCAAGCCGAGTCCTCGCCCCAGGCGAGTTGGGGTGGGAAAGTCCCGGGGCTGGTCATACCACACACCCACACAGTGCCCCATTGTTTGGCCGGGTGTGGGTGGCACTCCAAGGAGGAGCCTGCTTGGAACCCACGCCACTTGGCACGTTCACCTTTGTGCAGATGGATGCTGTTTGACAACATCCAGTTGAGCACCCACTTGAATGGAACTTTGTCGCCCCGCCAGTTCTCCATTTGCGGCCCGCAGGCGCTGCCAAAGATCAAGGATCAGCGAAGGAGCAGAGCCACTTCATCCGGGCTGCAACAACACGAAGGGTCCACAACAAAGGCCTGGACACTTGAACTGCGTAATCGCGCCTTTGTAGAGTACTTTGGCTCTCTCGAAATTTACATTTTTAATGCAATGACAATGCAGGTACCGCATCCAATTCGCCGTGTTAAGGAAAAGGTAACAAATCAAAATGAATACCATTAAAAGAACTAAAGTTCCGTGGTCTTATGGAAAACTAAACAAAAAGCCTCTTACGAAAGCGGTAAGTGCCGACCGCAAAGGGCTGATATCTACATTAAACCAACGCCCAGGTGGCAAATATCCTGTGGGGATATCCTGGCCACACCTGTCGCTGCAATCAAAGGCAAAAGTCAACGCCTAGGCTTTTGACCCCGACCTTGGACTGACAACTTAATTGTGGTCCTCGGACAAACAAGTTCTATTTTTCGCGGCGCACTTTCAACGCGCCCAATCCCAATGACAACAGCATTAATAATTCAATTTCGTGACGGAAGCGGAAACGGAAGGGGAACTGCTAACGGGACCCGCTCCCAGTCGCTCCGTTGTCTCAATATTTGGCAATTACTTGGCCTAAACCTGTGGCAGGTGCATAGCACAGCCCACGCCACTTGGCTGAAAGCGATATCCCAGGCATAATCCGTTTAACCTCCATGTCAACTGGGTCTGTTATGACCCGACGGCAGACGCAATCTAAATTACCTCTCCCTCGGCTGGGATTGGGATTGGGCCATGGTCTGGTGTTCCGGTTCGGGGTTGGGCTCCCCCGGATGTGTCGTCACATCCTGTCACAGGGCCAAAGAGTCGTTTTAATAAGCGTTTCGCAGCCTCACCTTTGTGTGTCTGTGTGCCGGCGATGGGATGGCCTTGTTTTCATTTTTGCTAATGGCCTACAAGTTGGCCATTGTAAATCCGACCTAAGACTTACGGCTCTCCATGCCGGTGATGATGTTCTCAGCCGAGGACATTAACCTGTGTGCGGGAGGGCGGGCAGGTGTGAAGGCCTCCTCTGGGACGGCCTCATAATGCATTCCGGCAAATGATCTTATTACGCTCCGGCTACAAAAGGATGTATGAATGGCCTGTGTTCCGCTCCAAAATTGCAAAATCTCAGCACTTAAGGACTACCTATCGAACATGGCGTGCCATAGAAGGTGTGCCCATAGCAAAGATTGTTGCTATTGCCATTCTAAGAGGCCAGCATACATGCGAATTCCACTACCCATTAGATACTAAAGGCTGAGCACATACAACTCAATCTGGGAGAACGAAGCCCCAGGGGTGGATAACTGCAAATGCGTTGGGCAATTTGTAAATGTAACTAACAGATACAAATCTGCTCGGAATGCGTGGCCGGAAAAGAAGAGCGCACATAATCAAAATTAAAATAAGAATCTCATCGCTCAGCCGCAGATACAGATACATTCCGGGAGATATGACACTGGGAACAAACGACCCAAACAAATTACACATTTTCCTCCGCTTTATTGTCGGCAATTTATTCGCAGCTAAATTGAAATACACACCATTTACCTGCAGACAACAACGCACAGCCGCTGACTCCCGGTGACACTGACAAACTGGAGGAGCGAAATGGATGTGAAAGTGGGGGGCAGTTGGCATGGGTTTAGTTCTGGAGCAGCCAGCCAGATCGTGACATCATCTACTCCCGCTGCCCTGGAGTCACAGTTGGGGTCAAAGGCGCGATTGGATGCGACGGCTTGACATCAACCAAGCCCCGAGGAAAATTCCATTAAATATATCAATTTCGATCAAAATAAAACCTACTCTGCCGGCTTACAAAAGGATTCTTATCGAGATTGGTTTTCAAAATACCCTTACAAATATTGCTAACAAAAAAAAACTCGAATATTTTGAACTAATAACTTGAGTTTCATTACCAACTATTTAATTAATATTTAATAATGAATTTCCTGCAATTTCTTATCAGAACAAATAACATATTTGCAAATTTAGAGAAGCAGTGCTAGCAACTGCGTTTAAGGCAACAAGGCAACTTCTGGCCCAGTTGGAGTGGCCACACGTTGTATCCTTGCGTAGTATGTACCCATATATATCCACCGACTAACTTCCAGGACAAGGCTCAATTGCCGTGCTGAATGAATGGCGCTGGCTCGGCAGAGTTTTTGATTTTAATTTAGATAAAGTGCGCTATGGAAATCAGTTTCGCTGTAACTTTCCCGTTTATCCGTACTCGAATCGGGCCCAGACAACTAAACACTCCATAAATACAATAACAACAACGGCCGGGTGGTAGTGGGCGGGGCAGATCGGGGGGCGAGCTTAAGGTAAGCTGTAAATTGCACGCTTTCATGTAGATAATTAATCACCGCCAGCTCCAGTTTCGTGGGTAGCGAAACTCTTCCACTGGCCATTGAAGATTTGCTTTTGCGGCGAATGTGAATGTAAACGCGAATGTAAATGCAGTTCCATGCAAATTTATTCCCGATCTTATCCGTATAATTTTAACCCGGCTACACAATGCGAAAGCTGAAGCATTGTGTTGTCCGAGATTTATTGGCGGCGCCATTTTCGGGGGCATCCGCGGAAGTCGAATCAATTATACGCCCTGTTGGCCGCTCGTTGCATGATAGGAAATCGAAATTATTTGATATAAATTAATGCAATTAACCATTCAGCTAAGCGCGTTGAGGGATTAGTATTTTAACAGGGATCAACAGCTGCGGGATCAGATAAAACTGATTGATTAAAACATTCAACGAAAATGGGAGTCTTTAATTTGGTTATTTTGGCAAAGAGCATTGTTAGACCACTTACTTCGATTCAAATCTGCTCGTACATTGACAATTTAGTTTATTCTTGTGCGAAGAAAATGCACTTATAGTAGCAAATCAAATGGAATACCCATTTATCTAAAATAAAATAAATTCATCGGGTGAAGTAAATACATTTATAAAGTATACACTCCTCTCTAGTCTCTGGCTATTGCTGGAAAACAATCAGTTCTCCAGGCAGGAGGACGAAGGCACTCGAAACTCAATCGCCGGAGCAGCTGGGACTGGGAGTGGAAATCTTGGACCTCCACACTTGGCATTGCAAATGGGAAAATATTTAAATGTAACTCAATTTCGAACGCAATATGCGCTTGGGAACCACTCACTTCGTGTCCTTCTGTCGTAATACATGATATTTTGATTTGATTTATTTATAAGTTCAATTTGTGCACATTATTTTTCCAATATTAAGCTTTGATGCGGATGCAGTCGAGGCGACTGCAGTCCGCCGGAAATGCAAACGAAAATCAATTCAATTTGTAGTTGGCAAGCGCAAAGCGAATGCCAAATGAAGATGCCCAATGTGACGATGGGTGCATAAATCCCATCAGAAAGCAGCCGCCAGCTCGATGGAAATGGAAACATGGGCAGCAGTCTTTCACACATCGCAAAAAGTTGTGTCCTTTGCATTAGCAACCTCAAGTTCTTCTTGTCGGGCTGGAAAAGTTGCTGGAAAAATGCAGCAGACGAACAATTGCCGGCGAAAATAAAAGGGAGAGCGAGCGACTTTTCCTTTTTGCGAGCTGTTTCTTCAGTTGCTGCACATAATTACATGAAAAGAAAATTAGTGTCGAGATTCGCCTTGGGCGGCTCTTCAGGTGAAAACTTTTAATGAGCAATTTTCTCACAAATTCCCAAGTGTTGCCGCATTTAATTTTTTAATGAGAGACTTTCTTTCAGCCGCACGGAAAACCGAAAGAGAGTGGCAAAATCCGGCGGCAAGGATTTCCATTTTCATTTCGACCACTTTCCCTTTGGCTTCTCAATCAGTTTCGGCTTCATTTAGGACTCGCATATTTCTTTATCCCATGCGTAATTGGGTGGGTAAGTGGGTGTGGATTTCGAAGTGGTCATGTGTATGGGTGTGGGTGTGGGTGGTGGTGTTACATCTAGGTGTTTGTTTTTATTTATCGGCGGCACAGGGAGAGCTCCCTGACCCATGTTAATGGCCGATTGACACGCCACTTGGCCTTGATGGGGCTTTTAGCACGGCTCGCACTTGACTACTGCTCCAAAAAAAAGAGACTGCTGCTCCACACTTTCGGAGGATAAATGGTGGGGAAAGTGCTCGTTCTCGTCCTCGTCCAGGGGATTCCCACACTCGCCCAACGAGGTGCTAAGCGAGCGTGCTGATTGCTGCCATTTTTGATAAGAAGTCCGCATTATTAAATTCCCTTGCGTTGGTTCCCACCGTTTTGACCAGTTCGGTGATATATGGCTCCAACTCCAATGCCTCATTAACACCAACTACTCCACACCTCGTACGGAAGACAATTTAGGAAGTCATATACAATTAGTTCTGAGACATAAATAACAGCTCATAACTAGAATGCCTACCGAACTAGATATTAATAGGAAATCTTTCCTAAAACATCCCTAAATACAAACTATGATTCAAATCAAATCAAAGCTCAACTTCAAATTATTTTCGACAAACTGCCAAACAAATTGAAAATTCTGCCCGCCTGCACAGCCGGCTTTCTTCATTAAGCTCTGAGCCAAAGAACCAAATCCAAAGATGGCCGACTACACGGGCCTGTTCAGGTGCCACAAGGCGGTGATGATCCTAACCGAGGAGGTCGCACTCGCACCCGCACGCGCACCCGCTCCCGCATCCTGCTGATAGGATGCATCCTGCTGGTCAGGTTTGCTGCCACATAAACAGTAAAATAAAGAGCCATTTGGTGTGCTTTCATATTCATAAATCTGCTGGCCGGCAAAGTAGTTCGACTGCCCACGTCCATAAATCGACATTTCCCAGAACCGAGTGACTTGTGGGTGGCTCCGGACCAGGCCCAAGGACTGACTGGCTCCCGACTAAATCAAGTGTCTGTTCGGTGTCAGTTTAATTGCAAACGTAAATTGGATGCTGTCATTTTCTACGTTTTCATTTGTTCGAAAGTTGCTCGGCCCTCCCAGCATGGCACCCCTGGCTGTTGCCATTGACTTTTGCTGCCATCCGTTCTGACGGACACTTCTGCCAGCTGCTCCAGAATCAGAATCTCAGCTAACAGTTCGAATCTGCCCGGAATGCAAACGTTGCACAAATGCCAGTTTTGTTAATTGGACTCATTTTGGTAGCTGGCAGCTTGTGTATTTTAAATTGGCATTTGTGACATCTAGAAAGGTCGGAGGGTTTTATTCAACATGCAATATTCATCGTACTACCCTGCAGTCCGTGTCCTTTTTCGCCTCCACACTATCTTCCTTCGAGTCGCTCTTGCCGCTGTTCTTCTCGGCGAGGTCCCAGTCGTAGATGAGATCATTGGTGAACTTCAGTCTAAACAGTAAACCCAAGAAGGAGCATCTAATCATCCGATAGTCCGGTTCCTCTTCGAAGCCCAGTTGCCGGGTGTAGCAAATATAGTTGTGGAACTCGCTTGGATAGCCCGCACACAGGCTCTTCGGCGAGATGGACATCTTCATCTCCATGATCACCTCCGCCTTCTGCAACTTGCTGCTGTACAAGAGGCCTTGCCAGGGCAGGCAACCACGCAGAAGGTACATGAGGACGTAGCCCACCGCTTCCAAGTCATCCCGCCGGGACTGCACGACGCCGAACAGTGCATTAACGGAGGCGTAGCGGGCGGTGCCGGCCCACTTTGTGCCGCGCCTTTGGGGAACATGCCTGTTCTCAGTCATGTCCCAGTACTGCTTGGACAGGCCGAAGTCGATGAGGTGGAGCCGGTGTTTGGTCAGGCCAACGCCCATCAGGAAGTTTTCCGGCTTGATGTCGCGGTGCA
This sequence comes from Drosophila sechellia, assembly GCF_004382195.2. Classification (NCBI taxonomy): domain Eukaryota; kingdom Metazoa; phylum Arthropoda; class Insecta; order Diptera; family Drosophilidae; genus Drosophila; species Drosophila sechellia. The sequence continues at coordinate 2,604,252 of NC_045949.1, forward strand.
CGAAGCGATGGATGTGCAGGTACTCCAATCGGTCCACCATCTGGTCAGCCAGCATTAGTACAGTCTTCATGGAGAAGCGGCGATGACACATCACGAATAGCTTCTCCAACGAGTGGCCCAGCAACTCCATGACCAGCACGTCGTGCCGCCTGTTTGAGAAGAACTGGTACGTCAACGGGACTCCCATACCATGTCTCAGCAGATTGTACACCGTGGACTCGACGGGCAAGTGCGAATGGCCGGCATTTTTGCGCTCTACCTTGAGAGCTACGTGGAGTTCCGACGCCAGGTGCTTGCCCTCGTAGATGTCTCCGAAGGATCCGGAGCCCAGTTTTCTAATCACGATGATGCTGTTTACGCGGAGCATGGTTTCCAGTTCGTAGTCGTCCATGTCTATTTTTGACAAAAAAAGTGCTAAACTATTATATTGCGAAGCTTTACTGCAATCTGTCACAGTTTTAGCTGACAAGGTTATCGATTAACTTTTATCGATACCGACTATTACCGAGTATTGAGCAATGGGATATTCACCAAATAACTTTGCAAACAGTTCGTGAATAATAAGATTTTATGACAATATATATTTTTTTATTTTCAATATGTTTCAGACTCAGGAATATATGTCAAACCAGGAAATCAGGAAATCAAAACTATCAAAATAAGTCTTGAAAAAGGCATTCAAAATGTCTGGGCAAAAATATAAATGTCGTGTATTCGATTCCCAAGATTTTAGAATAATGCAATCCGAATGCGAGCAGAGGGTAAAACAACTGGAAAAAGATGTTTACGACTGTTGCCGAATGATAAACAATGGCGAAGATGTTGAAGATATCAGCACTGCATGGATAAAGCCCAGGGAAAAGGAAAATAGAGTGTCCTGGGAGTTCGATATGCGTGATTTTCCCATTGAAAATATTTGCATTCAGCTGAAGAATAGTCACATCTATGTTCGGGCCTATTATAAGAACGTGAATATCAAGCAAAAAATTTTAATGCCCCAAAATGTGGATACATCCAAACTTGCGGCGATTCTGACAACCAGCGGAATACTGACCATATCAGTTCCAATTGAATCCCCCATATCTGACAACCAGAAGATGAGGTGTTGAATATGTTTTATTTATTTTTATTTATTATGTTATTCTATAGAAAAAGTATATTTTATTAAATCATAATCACCGCTTTTGGAACTATGGGGTACTGCAGGTTTTCCGGGTGTGATAGATGTAAATTAGTTGAACTGAGCGGGGTTTTGTGGCTTGGAGCTAGGTATCCAGCACATTTCAGACTCCGGCCTAGGGAATAGATTGGGACTCGGATTCATGTTCGCCGCTCTGCGATGGCACATGACACTGGGAACACAGGGGAATATCATAATTTGCGGAGTGGGTCGAAGAAAAGGCGACTGACTCCTGATTTGCTGTTCGGCTCGGAAGGTCTGCAATAGCTCTCGTTTCAGCTCCTCCACAATGCTTTTCGGGCAGAAGGATTCTCTCTCCAAATCAGATACTAGCTTTGGACAACAAAGATCCCCTCGCTTCGCTGATTCTGTAATATCTAGACCTCGCATAGCTGTGAATTTGCTTCCATATTCACCCTGGGACTGGCAAGAATTCGTTAAATTGGGATCGTCATCGGGATAGCAAACCAGTTGCATATTATTTGGCTTGTGGCTGGTGCCTTCTTCATTATTTCCTGACAAGCCACCACTGGAGCATCTACTTATGGAGGACTCTAAGCTTTGAGTTGATGTTTTGGGTGACAAGGTCGATTTGCCAAAAGGTTTAGGATCTGTATTCCAGATCGGTGGTCTTGGAAAGCTTCGTGGATTTTGGCGCGGCCAACTACTTGTTTTTCTTGGGATTACCTCAATTTTCCTATCTTCACCAAATTGAAAATTGTGGCTCTGGGATCTGTGGCACTCACTTCTGTCATCGTTCTTCGTATCCTGATTTTCCCATGTGCAAAGTGATTTCGCACTGCTACCAGAACTGCACATTGACCCACTAATCATACTTTCCGAGCTATTTGTTTTCAAGACTACCTTTTTGGGCACTGATTTCTCGAGGTTAGTATCCCGTTTTAGGCTCGACCTTTTGGTTATATCGCTTTGAAACAAAGTCGGTGGTCTAGAACACATTTCAATAGTGTATGGTTGGCGCAAGCCTGGTCGGGAAGGTCTTGGTTCTGGCCTAGAACTATAGGACTTGGACTGACTGGTTAAGCTCCATTTGGTGACATGGCGATGACGAGGAGGAAGGTGCTCCGAAGAGCTACCAATACTTGCAGGCATTTCGGGTGGCTTGGAACTAGCCTCAATGCTCTTCTTTTTCAAGATTTGCTCTTGCGAATGTATGGATGTTTGAATTCTCGAAGAATTGCTTTCGGAGCTGCTTTGAGTGGAGGAACAACTATTGTGGGTAAAGTGCGAGGAGGAAAACCTGACATTCTTGAATTGGTTTTCCCCACTAGCACTTTCACAAATTATGCTTCCACTACTTTGTCTCGGTTCTGAACGAATTGCTGGCCTGGAACGGCTTGCTTTGGCTTCACCATTATTGCTTTTGCAGGATAAGCCACGATCCTCAACGATTTTTGATGACACTATCCTCGGACTGCCCGTCAAACTCACATCAGTGGCCCGAATCGTTAGGCAGACGTTAATTTCACTTTTTCCGTTGGGATCTCCACTTTTTCCCTCACTATAGAGACTGCAATTTCCACTGGACACGCGATCGAATTCCTTGTAGGAACTCTTCTTAGGCGAATCAGCAGTAGCTCTGAAATATCGACTGTTTCGTTTACTTAATCCCGGATCGTAGTGGTCATAGTCATCGTTATTTACCTTCGACCTTTGGTTGGTGGAGCTTAGAACATTGAACATGGAGTACTGGTGAAAGATCTCGTTATTATTTTTGGGCAGCTGTTTGTTGGTTCCCTTGTAAACAGTGGGATAATGGCATTCCTTCCCCCTTTTTATACCATATTTTTGGTGTTCACTTTCCTGAGAAGGAACTTCCACATTTTCCGACTGCAAAGAGTGATTACTTGCTATGGGAGAGTTTACGGAGTAATCGGGGCTAGGATTACTTATTTGAGCACAGTTTGGGTTTCGCTGTGCTGGCTTACAATTCTTCATCAGTTTAGATTTGCTTCTGAAAATGTTCGACTTTGACAAGCATAGTTTTGACCTCTTAAAAAATCCAGATATTTTCTGCTTCATTGTTTTCCGCTTCCGACCTTTCCCAACATCATAGAGCGATGTTTGCGGCCTAAACGACTTCGGGGCAAAATTATCACATCCCGAATGTGATCTTTTAGATATATATTCCTCTTTTTGGGGATATGTATACCTTCGATGCTTCTTTTTATACGGTATCTCGATAGTGAAAAATATAGATGATGGGGATTGGCCGTTCTCACGAATTTTATGCGGAATTTCTGAACCATCGTTTAGGTCTGTGAAGCGAACAAAGTCAACCGACTTTTTTCTATCTGGCGAAGATTTATAATGACTATGAGTTTTATAACTCTCATATTCCCCATTTGACCTATCGTACTGTCCAACAGATTTAGTTCTTAAGTTTCTATGAGGGTCCCGTGTTTCATTAATAATTTTTTTCGGGAGATATCTGTGGGGAAGTTCTTCTTTAAATATTTTTCTATGGGTACTAGAAATAGAACGTTCTCTATGAGAATTCCCTTGCATAGTAAATCTGTCGTCTTGGCCTTTACTTGGATATTTTTCGTGTTGAGCAGGACGTGAAATATCTTTTAAAATTTTGTCGTATTTTAACGGGTCTTCTCTCCGCTCTCTAACATAGTTGAAACCTTTCCTACGTGGAATTTCCTCTGGATGAATATTTTGTTTATTTCTATCGGATTTAACATGACGAGTTTGGGCTTCTTCATAGGGGGATACCTCAACCTCATTTACTTTAGATTCCCTTTCAGGTTTATAAATTTTAGTTGGATAGTTCGGGGACGGTGTTTTAGAGTAACTTTTGTAGTACTTAGGTTGAGGTTTCGGAAATGGTATCGGCGGTGCTTTACTGGTTTTTTTATAATCTGGGTATTCGTAGTCATGGAATTCTTCATAAGGATTTTTATAGGCATCAGTGGTCGGTTCCTCATAATAATCTCTGTAATTTTTGTAATTTTCAGGGGATTCATCATAGTCATTGTCACTCCCATATTCCGTTGAGTCATGTGGGTAACAATTTGAATCATAGTTGGGTGGTAAAGATCCCGATGCCTGCCTACAATTCTGTTTCATCCTATAAGAGCTAGATCGTAACTGACGAGGAACAGTTCCTCTGAAGTCTCGATGATAATCATCTTGAGTTTGATGTTCAGTAAAGGGATATCTGTAGTACCTTTTAGATTCTCTGTGATGTCTATTTGTTGACCTTGGACCATGGGGGTAGTATTCATTTCTGCCAGCCTCATATTCTTTGTAAGCTCTTGGATCTTCCTGTTGTTTTGTATAATCAGAGGTTGAGACGACTATATGGGGTTTATCATTTTCTAATTCATAAGGTTCATCTGGGTAATTGTTATCAAAGGTTTTCCCAGTCTCAAAGTCTGTATAGTGAATCCTTTTACTCTCATAGTAACCCGTAGAATCGGCCGATGGAGATGGGGAAACTAAACCCATTGCGGCACGACTTCGTCCTGATTTAATTGGTCTATAATGAAAGTGACGACGTCTGTCGGAATAGGCAAAGTTATCTCTTCGCCGGCCAGAAGTTCGCGGCGTATAATTCCCATGATCAAAATTTGAATGTCCGCGAGCATAGAATTTATTGGCTGCTCCAAATGACATCACACTCTGCGTAATTGGATTGGCCAATCCGCCACCGGGAGCTCGTCCTGGATTTGCGTATATATTCGGGTTAGTGGACGATTGCCAAATGTCGTTAATCAACTCACGCTTTCCATTGCAAACGGAGTTCCTTGGCTGCGTAATCTTGTTTTGGTGGTCACGGCACACTCCGCCCGAAATGGTATCGACATTGAAGAACATTAATGTCCGATTCCATTCATCCTCGTCCTTGGAGCTCTCCAAACGGATTAAGCTCTGATTCGTCAGCGTAAATGACATTTTCAGCAGCCACGGAACTCATGCTCCCCAGAGTCGTCATCAAATTGAACTGCAAATTTAATTCATACCGACTGTTTGTTTATGTCACTGTGTCCGATTTTTTGATACTCTTTTCAAATGCTTTAAAGGCTTAACTAAACAGTAGGGTCAGATCTTAAAATCAAGGTAAACACTGCGTCCTGCGACTCATTTTATTATCCCAGCGAATTCCATTAACTTTCGCTTCCTTCGCTGTTTGCAGCTCCCGCATTTAATTGCAGTATAAATGCCTGAAATGGCAAACACAAAGGATGTGCGAACCGGGATGGAAATCTGGATGAGGATGGAATGGTCGTCATTACTTGAAGGGTGCTAGAAAATATGTTTTTAATTGCGGAAATATTTCCATTTCACAAATAGATGCGATAATTATTCAGAATGGCGCGAATTTCCATCACATTAAAGTGCAGACAATGGGGGATAGTAAAATGCAGCTAGCGGATAATGAAAATCGTGTTCAAGTGCGGAAATGCTGAAAATTATTTCAATGAAACACAACTAAGTGCTTTTTAAGTGCCCCCAACGGTGGCACAAACCGAACGGAAATGGACGCAGACGAGAATTGGTTGGGTGTTTGGTCGAGGGGGAGGACTTGGTGACAGGACACGCAGGACTCTTACGGCCCCCGAACTTTATAAAGTGCACTGACAAGCGACAAATGCGTGGTCTAATATGGAAGGAAAGTAAGTGAGTTATTACTTATGTTCTGGCAACTGAATGTTTTTCTGTCTTTATGAGCCAGAAGTAACTGAGAAGGCTTTCGAAACCCGACTAAAATTTACTGGAGCAAACCTCATTTAAAATGGAAACCATTTTGGGTGTTAAAGGAACTGATTTCGTCATACTGGCCTCGGATACCATGATGTCCAAGTCGGGGATGTGGCTGGATGACGGTGAGTAGGCCTCTGATAAGCAGGATAGTAATAAATTATAAATGAGTGTAGAGGTGGAAAGGACCAATCGAATCTCGGGCTGCTGCATGATGTCGACCGCTGGGGACGGTGGAGACTGCCTGCAGTTCTCGGATTTCATCCAACGGAACATGGATCTTTACAAGGTAACCAACGGATACGACTTGACTGTTCGCGGAGCGGTGCACTTCATCCGGAGCCAATTGACCGCCTATCGCAAAAGCAATTGCAACTTCAAAGTGGCGTTGTTGGTGGGAGGATACGATTTGAGCAGCGGTCCCGAGTTGCACTACATGGATTATTTCGGAAATTCGGTTCCCGTCCGGTACGGTGGCCACGGAATCGGCATCAACTTCTGTACTCCTATTATCGAGGAGTTCTACAAGCCGGACATGGATACCCAGGCAGCCTATGATGTTATCAAAAAGTGTGTGATTGAGCTTTATAAGCGATTCGTTATCAACTTGCGCAACTTCGATTTGTTCCTGATAAACAAAGAGGGCATAACCAAGATGAATCGCATCAACCTGGAGTCCTTTAGAGGGGATTTCTTAGCTGGTCCCAAGCGAAGGATATAAAACACAAAATAATAATCCAATTCCTTTATATTTTTTGTAGCTTATCAAAGATTTATTAAATTTGAATGAAAATAATTGTATCAAGTGATATATATACACTACTTCGCTGAATGGCAATCAAAGGGTGTACATTTTCCCAAGTTTTGGCTATACCTTGGTGTCCTTGGTTAGCCCTCGGTAATGATTTAATTTGCGATTTAATAACCCCTAGCTAATAGCCCAACTGACATCGAAAGGTGATATAAATGGTCGCGCTCCTTTTGAAAGTATGCCAGTGAAAGAAAGACACCAAGAACTCAAAATGAAGCTCAGCGAAACCCTGAAAATCGACTATTTCCGAGTGCAGTTGAATGCCTGGCGAATTTGTGGTGCTTTGGATCTCAGCGAGGGTAGGTACTGGAGTTGGTCGATGCTTTTGTGCATCTTGGTGTACCTGCCGACACCCATGCTACTGAGAGGAGTATACAGTTTCGAGGATCCGGTGGAAAATAATTTCAGCTTGAGCCTTACGGTCACTTCGCTGTCCAATCTCATGAAGTTCTGTATGTACGTGGCCCAACTAACGAAGATGGTCGAGGCCCAGAGTCTTATTGGTCAGCTGGATGCCCGGGTTTCTGGCGAGAGCCAGTCTGAGCGTCATAGAAATATGACCGAGCACCTGCTTCGGATGTCCAAGCTGTTCCAGATCACCTACGCTGTAGTCTTCATCATCGCTGCAGTTCCCTTCGTTTTCGAAACTGAGCTAAGCTTGCCCATGCCCATGTGGTTCCCCTTCGACTGGAAGAACTCGTTGGTGGTTTACATCGGAGCTTTGGCTTTCCAGGAGATTGGCTATGTCTTTCAAATTATGCAGTGTTTTGCAGCTGACTCGTTTCCCCCGCTCATACTCTACCTGATCTCCGAGCAATGCCAATTGCTGATCCTGAGAATCTCTGAAATCGGATATGGTTCCAAAACTCTGGAGGAGAACGAACAGGATCTGCTCAACTGCATCCGCGATCAAAATGCGCTGTACAGGTAATCCACCTATCTATCACTACGTATCCAGTTCTGATAATTTCTCTTCCTTCAGATTACTGGATGTGACCAAGAGCCTCATTTCGTATCCCATGATGGTGCAGTTTATGGTTATTGGCATTAACATCGCCATCACCTTATTTGTCCTGATATTTTACGTGGAGACCTTGTACGATCGAATCTATTACCTTTGCTTTCTCTTGGGCATCACCGTGCAGACATACCCACTGTGCTACTATGGAACCATGGTGCAGGAGAGTTTTGCTGACCTCCACTATGCGGTATTCTGCAGCAACTGGGTGGATCAGAGTGCCAGCTACCGTGGACACATGCTCATCCTGGCGGAGCGCACTAAGCGGAAGCAGCTTCTCCTCGCCGGCAACCTGGTGCCCATCCACCTGAGCACCTACGTGGCCTCTTGGAAGGGTGCCTACTCCTTCTTCACCCTGATGGCCGATAGAGATGGCCTGGGTTCTTAGTAGCCCAGTCATTTCACTCACTTTCAATCAAGTAGTACCACTGAACACGAACACGAATATTTTAAAAGTAAACACAAAATATTCACAATAGTGTATCACTTTAATAAAATTTGTTGTTACCATGGCGATGGAAACTATTTTGGGGATCAAGGGACCCGACTTTGTGATGCTCGCATCAGATACAATGCAGGCCAAATCGCTGGTTTTCATGAAAGATGGTAAACTTCCTCTTATTGTATATCTGATATTAGGTACTCATATAATGCCAATAAATTTGTAGACCAATCGAAAATCCACCGACTATCAGACTTCAACATAATGGCCACGGTGGGCGATGGCGGCGATACCATTCAGTTCACGGACTTCATATCCAAAAACTTGCATCTATACAAGATTTCCCACGGATACCATCTGAGTGCCAAGTCAGCTGCCCATTTTACCAGAAAGACACTGGCGGATTATATAAGGACCAACACCAGATACCAGGTGGCAATGCTCCTGGCAGGATACGATGCGGTTGAGGGTCCTGACCTCCACTACATCGACTCCTATGGCGCAGCTCAGTCAATCAATCATGCTGGTCACGGTTGGGGCAGCATGTTCTGTGGCAGCATTCTGCAGAGATACTGGAACTCGAAGCTCAGCCAAGAGGATGCCTACTCGCTGATGAAGAAGTGCGTCCTGGAGATCCAGAGGCGACTGATCATCAACCAGCGGAACTTCGAGGTATATGTGGTGGACAGCAAAGGAATGCGCAAGATGGAGGCCATCAACCCAGGATCACTAAACAAGGAGTCGATTAGCCTGAGTTGGTAAAGGGGAAAGTATTAAAGCCGTGCTCGGCGCAACTCCTATGCTTCATAAAGCATCCTCTAATGCCTAATAATTGTGCAGTTGGTTTTTGGCTAACTTTCACTGTGATGCTCGAACAACTTCCCAGGGATTAGTTGACGTGACCGGTTGGATTTGAGTGACCAGTAGGAAGAGGAGGAGGTGGGCGAGTGGGTATGGTCGACTGCCTCCGTGTATTAGCATATGTGGCCTGCTCTTGTTCTCCATGTGAGCCATCTGTCTGAATGTGTGTGGCACTGTATTTGTTTGTGCAACAATGACAGAAGCTGCACTCAAAAAGAAAAGAAGTCATTTGTACATAAATAAGTATTCTCTGTTGAAAAGGCATAGTCATATAGGCAGAGTCCACTTAAATGGTATCGTTTGACGGAGAAATATCGTTAGATTTGGGTATGAAAACTTGTTGCATGATTTTCCCCAGTGCATGCCTCACATACAGGAAACGTATACGGCTGCGAATCGGAAGCAGAAAAGCCAACATGTCTCTATTTCCCATTTGAACCACAGTCCGTCAGAATGTCGTTGGTTTGGAGGAGTGAGCGGAGTCGCCAGCAAAACTCATAAAAATGAGCACAGATTGCTGCAAAAATGCACTGAATTGTTCGCTGCTTGGCAGAGGTCTCTGAGTTGAGGGTTTTCCGAGCTGTGCTGCCTGCATTTTCCGGGATTTCTATGCTAGCCAGCGGGTTTTGTTTGTCCGCCAGCGTGGCAGTTGCCATTGCTAATTGGCCGCACATGACAAAGTATCGCCGATTGAGTGGATCGCCCACTTGTGGTGATCGGAACCATGAAATGTCAACAGTGACAAAGAAAATGTAGCCAACGAGTTTACCTCAAAGGTACCGGTTTCGGTGTAGTAACTAGCTCCGAAAATTCCCTTTGAAGGGAATATGTATCTAAGCTACGACTTAAATTACTCACTGCTTTATTTTAGAATCAATTTCGACTCTCCATTAACTTTACCGTGCATGCAGAGAGCCAATTTAAATGTTTGTTTTAATTACATTTTTTTGGAACAGCACTTATCAAGCTTAGCACGAAAAACGGATGCCATTAGAAATGAATTAGCATTTATGTATTGGAAAAAAAGTTAGAATAACATTAATTTATCTATCTCGTCATGTAATACATTTTACTGCAAAAACTAATGTAAAAAATCGAATATCAATTATTTTCATGGCTTCCTGTTCATTTTACTTTAAGTTTCCCTGTCGCACAGAGAACTTTTCCGCAGAAAACTTTTGACATGTGAGCGTCTCAAATGAACGCGGCTGTCTAAGGACACCTGTCCCCCTTTTTTCCACCTGAAGCTGTGAAATATATTCACAATGCTGAAGGGGAGCAACTTTGGGGGCTGGTTGGTAATGTGCATGTAACTTCGAGTCACTCCCCCATTGTCTACCCCCCACCATCCATTCCGACCGGCAATTTGTGACGTTTAAGGGCGCAACGAGGCAGCGACTTCCTGACAGGACATTAACTTTCTCGCATCTTCGCAGTCGTGGCTCCATCCGACTGTCTCGCTGTTTTCTGTTTGCTGTTTGCGTGTGACGACTCTGATGATGATTCATGATGATGATCCTTGCAGTTTTCTTCTTCCCTGTCATTTTTCATGGCCCCGGGGGCAGTGGCTTGGGTTAGTTGCCTTTTTCGACAGCCTATTAGTTTTTATTATTTGCTGCAATTAGTTTTTCGGCCTCGGCTGCTCAGCTCCGTCGCTCTCTTATGACATTTTCTCCACATTTTTCAACGGAATGGGCGTCATCTGTTGCCGCCGGCAATGTTTTCCGTTGTGCACTCAAAGAAATACTTGCAATGAAACTAACTAATTTGAACGAAAATTCTATTGTCTGACTTGGAGGACCACGTATTGAATAGAGATGCCTTAGGAGTGAGGTTCCCTTTTGATACAATTTTATTTTTCTCCAAGTGCAGTAGCTGAATCTGCTGTTTTTCTCGCTGCCATTGACAAGAGCCAAACAATGGCCTGCTGGCTGGTATCTATGATAAATTATGGCCAAAAGTCAAAGTCATCAATCAGTGGGCCATGTTTTATTTGCCGCCCGCGGCCGTTTGCCATTTGTTTCTGGCCAAAACCAGAGGCATATGCAGCGCCAGGGGATGGGGTATATATACGGGAGGAGAAGGTCGGGGAGCAGAAGCGAGCAGAGCGGCCAAAAAGGATTAAATATAAATCGCAGACGCGTAGACGGCGGTGGCACAGGTGTCGGTGGCCGGACGACAAGCATTTCGATTTAATTTTCATTAAAATTCAGGCATTAAATATGCAAAGGGTAAACTGCGGCAACAAAGTCCTTCTGCCGGCCGTCCAAGAGCAAAAGCCCATTAAAATTCCTTAAAGACTCTGCCGCCGGGGCCAGGTGACTCCTTTTCATTCTCGAGTGCTTATTAAAATTGCAAAGGTCCAGGATTTGCGGACATTATGATGCGGTGGCTGCGAATTTATGCCGAAACGGTCGACATCAGCTGCGCTTTCGTTTCTCGGCTGTTTAATTATGCATTTTTATCTGGAAGTCGTTGTGGCAAAGGGCAAGCCGTTTTTGTACAAAAAGGTAAAGCGCTTCTACTTTGCGCCACTAGAGTTATGAAAACTGAAAATGTACGGGATAAGCCAGGAATAACCGTACTGGAGCGTGAATAAGCCAATTCTTTCATCTGAGTGACAGATATCCGGCAACGTTGCGTATACGCAACTTGTGATTGAAAGCACCACTGCCACGTGTTCCTGTATCGATTTGCTGCCTCCTGGATTTGGGTATTGATGTCGTCACCAGAAGCATCGCCCGTGAGTCCTGACAATTGACAACTAAAGTTGCATTTAGGAGCAATGGCAATCCTTCCTAACATTTTTCCAACCACCAGAGCCTCAGGATTACTGAAATAAAGAGAAAGAGATGGAGGTTTTAGTTATGCAGGGTAAAGCCTTGGGGAAATTAGCGAAAAAGGTAAATGTTTACGGAAGCATTCGTTCGAACAGCTTTTTTCGGCACGCAGTTTATAGCACCCAGTTACATCATTAAGGAAAACCTTAAAAGAACATTGTAAAAAGGTAAAACATGCTTCTGATAGGGTTTTCATTTAATTCGTTTGATTTATTTTTTATTTTAGATGTGCTTTAAAACTTCTGATTTTAAGGCTTACCCTACTGGTTAATCCGGAGTGCCCTAGAAAGATTCTATTCCCATGGGATTACAAATTACAACATGCATTCAGCCGCCGATAAACGGCCTATAAATCAGCCAGTTGGCCAGCGATCGCGTCAATATTCGGCTCTTATGCAACCAATTTTATTTCGTTTCACTCGACGGACATAAATCACGGCTCCTGATGGCTGAAGCGGCGGGAAATTGGGTGAGGAGATGCCGTTTCTGCAACAAAATGTGCCCGGAATTAAACACCAGCGATGGCATAATTTATGGGGACGCCGAATTCCGGGCTCGCGATGCCCGGAGACAGATGTGACATCAGCAATGACCATCGGGACATTAATACGGCCCTCCAGGCGTGATGCCAATGGATTGCCAACTGGAAACTGAAGAGCACTCCGCTGTGCCATCTTGAGCAACTCAGCAGGAGGCTTACTATGGGACCCTAGTTTTAGATACTCATTTTAATTGGTTGTGAAATACAAAAAACAATTAACCTGCCAGGATAAACACGCTGAAATATTTTCTCACCACAGTCAGTAGTCGATCCTTTGCGACAGTTGTAAGCCAGCATTTCAGTCGACCATTGTTCGGCGAAAGAGTTGGTGTGTATCCATGCGATGGAGTCCCTTTCGTGCATCCATTGCTGGAACATCCTTGTTGATAATCCTTTTGCCTGGGCACTGCCACGCACTGCAGTCGAATGAAAGAGGGAAAAATTCAGTGGGGCGGCATATAAAAACTTTTCAGCATTTGTCAGAGTCAGAGGATTTGTTTGCCTTTGGGGCTGGCCAAAGCCAACATCCTGCCAGCATTCCGAAGCCTGCTCCTGCCAAGGATAGCTGCCCCCATCTCGACTGTTTCTTGTGTGTTTGTTTATTTTGCTCGTTCGTCCCACTATTTGTTTTCTTTCCAATTTTGTAATTTCAAACTTTTTCTATTGATTTCTTGGCACGCATGAACACCTCGAGCAGAAACGACAGCCAGCCAAGTTGCCAAGTTTCCCCGAGGGCGGCTGCGTATGGGTGGGGATTCAATTTAAGTTGCGGGGACTCCCCCCATGATGACCATGCGTGGCAGGAGTGCACACACAGGAAAAGAAAGGAGTCCATAAAAATACTGAAAAGAAACGAGGGATAAGAAAACCGACCGGCAGTGGCAAAAGTTTCCAATGCACTTAACACTCTGTTCCGAAGGATGCAATCGAGGAAAAAACTGTCAGTGGCATTGGCAACACATTTATTAATGTGTCAATCGGATTGAAGACTTTCCAAGCCAACGGGAAACGATAAAGTTTTTAGACAGAAAGAGATCCGTGGCTGGGATTACGGTTACGCTGTTGCGACAAATTATAAAAAATGCTCTTGGTCAGTTTTCCGTTTTGGGATAATAAAGGAAATACACTTCCTCTCGTTTCTTTGTAGTTAGGGAAAAATCTTGATAATGATTGGGAAAGTATAACTTTTAGAACAAAAGGTTAAAGCTGCTTTTAATCTGTTGCCCGATACCTGGCCCGTTTTAATCAATTCTCCAGCGAAAATGGAAACATTAGGAGCCACAAAATGATTACATGACCCGTCCCCGAATCCCAGACCCCGAAACCCATTCCCATTTCCATTTCCCCTTTCAATTGCCGGTCGCAAAGGAATTGTAATTATTCGAATTGTTACTCGTCGCTTGCCTAATGACTATTAGCTAAATGAAAACATTGCGTGCCGGCGACATTTTATTCGAGTGCACCACCGCACAGCGCCAAAACCACCCGAAAACCACCCAAAATCCACCCGCTCCACCGCGAGCTTTATTTGCTATATTTCATGCCTGCCTGCACTTATCTCCGATTGTCCATCGGTGGGTGTCGTTGGCTTTTGGGGGTCTGGAACCAGCGACTCTCCGGCTGTAATCTAATTTGCCGGCGCTTCGATTCCACTTTATGTTCTAATTACTTGCACAACACAAAAACGCCATTTCAATTTGAATTAGAATGAGTGGGCACCGCCAGCCGCCGGCTGCGGAGGAAGATACGCCCCCCGTTTCGGCCCCATCCCGATAACGGTTAAACCTTTATCCTGGCCACAGTTGGCGCCACAACTTTTAATTACAGCGGCACAAAATTGCAGATGCACTGCCGCGGTCTACGTTCCTTGGCCCCACTTTTCAGCTCCATTCCAATTCCTATTCCAATTCGCATTCGTTTTTGTAGTCCTGTTGCCGCTCCAAGTCCCCAAACCGAAGCCCCAAAGCAATGGCCGTGGCAATGGCAAATCCAAAAAGCATATTAATTGCGCACTGCGTAGACGTCGCCTGTAATGGCCTATAATCGATTTAAGCACGGGCATTATGTGGGCTCGGGTCTAAATTGCAATTTCGTGTATTACAAATGGGCTATCGGAATACTAGTAGCTACACTCGAAAGTATCGAGCTGGAAAATACAAAATACAAACTATAAAAAGGCTTAAAAGTAAGGTAAGTATAGTAATTTTTTATTGATATATTACCCTTAAGCAAATTTTTCACATTTTGTTGAGATTTTAGGCATAAGTAAATTTATTTTCGAAATATAGGCTGTACGAAGCCAATGAAATCTAAATCAACTAAGCTCAGTAGCTATTTTTGCCATGTTCTCTGCACTAACGAAAGCCCAATCGATATTTTCCTATTGGACCACCATCTTGACTGAATATCCTTGTTTATTTGGTTATCCGTCATGAAGTTTCCTTCCAATTAGAAGCTGTGGCGCGTGGCAATTGACCATCAAAATCAGTCTGACTGCAAAGACAGTGGCCCCCAATTTGCATGCTTGAAGGGTTGACTGCTTGCCAGGTTGATGGGCTGATGGGTGGCTGGCTAGTGGTTCCCTCTGATATATGGAGTAAACCACCCAGGGCTCGTTATTGTTGCCGCTGGCTTCGCCGTCAATTGCAGCTGGCGGTGGTGGCTGCACCACAAAATTCAACGCAATTTGTAAAATGAAATCGATTCAATTGATTGTTGACTTCGACGAACACACATCCACACCCACTCTCACACCCATGCCCATGCCCATGCCCACATCCCTGCTCCCTGGATTGTATAACCCGCACTGGCAGGTCGGCAGGACCATCGTAGTGCAGGAGGCGATGGTGACAGGTGTCTGGGGGTGGACGTGTTCATATCCTTGTCGTCCTGCCGTTTGTGTGTGCACACACATATGTATTTGTACATACGGCACACAGTAAGCTCACGAGCGTGTGTGTGTGCACTGCACTTTGCTTGATTAAATTTCAATATTTACTAAAATGTCGCCGAACTCTTTCTGACAGCTCTGTAAATTTCATAACCGGAATCGACATAAAATATGGTCAACTGGGTGTAAATATAAGCTTGACAAGCGCATAAGTTGACTGAAATGCCACGCTTTTTTCATCCAACGCCTTTGTTGCTGGTAATTTGTTATAGTTTGTCATGTGCTTACAGCAACAAATGGGCTATAATGGGTTATTTCCATCTAGATTTCATGGCTAACTGATATGCGGGCTTTGTGAGCGCATCAGATGGCCAAAGCAATTACTCAGCGTAGTGAAAGACAGGATTAACGTTTTGCTTTTGCCAATCAGAGTGATTCATTTGCATTCATAATTCCGAATAAAAAAAAAAAAACTAAATGAAGACATATTTCATCTGCTATTATTTACGTATTGGCTGATTGATGAATATCGAGCAATTAAAACCTGGGCCATTCTTCGGCATTATGTAAATTAAGGAATATTAAGCCAAATGTATTAAGATTACGATCTCGTTTTGCTTTTCCTGTCATAATGATTCATTTGATATCATTTTTTCGAATAACAAATACACCTGGAGTAAACAAAGAAAGGCTTTTCAAATGGATTCCGTGATCAAAAGGTTTAAGGCGCTAAACCACGTGGATAACTACAATGAGTACGTCCATGAGATGAGAGGTTATCCATTAATAATTTGTTAATGTGCCATTTTCAGAAATGACGCAAGATTTGCTGGGGTCACGTTGAAGGAAGGGCCGGCAGCTAAAATATCCAGTTTGGATAAACTTTTTGAAGAACTCAAAATAAATGAAGGAAGTTCTGCAAAAGAAGACTTCACGGAGCCAATACAGAAGGAGGGTTACCTTTATAAGGATTACTTTAACAAGAGTCCCATCGAATTCCCGTGGGAGAAGGCCTATGAGAAGGGCAGTTCCCTGGGACCCGACTTTTACATCGACTACGAGAACGTCTTCGAGAATGTGGCCAACCTTGCCGAAATAGAAGATAAACTGGAGTTGCACTTCAGACCCTTCACCTGTGTAATGGACTTCAACTGCCGTTTCAGTATGTACGAACTGTGCCTGCTGTTGGCCGAATCCCGATTCGATCCGGGTAGCCATCCCGCCGTGGTTGTGAAGATCACCGATCCCTCTGCCCAGGTGAAGATCCATGCGGGCGGAAAGATTTCCTCCACCGCCTTGAACGCCGATTCAGCCAGGACTGGTCTTTTCAAGGTGATCAGGATTCTGCAGGATCTCGACTACAAGGTGGTGATCAAGAACTTCAGCAAGAACATCGTGAATGCCTCCTTTAGCATGCCATTCAAAATCGATGTGGATCTGATGAGCCGCCGCCATGTGATGGAGGTGACCCAGAACAGGAGCCGGCGACCCTTCGTCACATACACCACCGAAAATTTGGGCGTAAGATTTGCCGTCTTTCCCACAGGATTCGTTTTGGTCCTTTACTCGACCAGTCACTGCGAGACACGTGAGGCTATAGCCAACTTCCTGCCGATCCTGGCCAAACTCAAGAATGGATATCCTACGGCAGAGGAGAAACTGGGACAACTGGTGGGGGATATTTCCTACAAGTTGCTTTGGGAAAAGCAATTGGAGGATGACAAGGAAGGAATGTTGCTTTATTCTTAAAATAATAATATTACCTTTAAACTTGTGCCTTGACTTTTTAAAACAAAAAGGAAAACAAAATTCAACGAAATTCAGATGTCATAATGTACTTTTAATCGAAATGGAGATTGCCAGATACCGCGTATCCTGTTATCGCTTTGTTTCGTTCTGCGAAGTGCTGCGAGCATTTGTCATAAACCAAAGTTCCGCACGTGCCCTGTTTACACTCGCCAGCAAAGTTGGGCAACTTGTTTAAATACGTGATTTATTCGCCCGCCAGCTGCTGAGCGACCACCGAACAACCAGTGACACTCCACTCGGGCCAACCACTGGCACCATTTGCTGGATGTTGGATGCTGTATCCTAGATGGTATGGGGTACATGGAGCTGGGGAACGGGCCTAGGCCCGGGGCCAAAGTTTGCAGCAAACACTCGCCAAACAAAAACAAGAAACAAATGACCGAAGAAGTTGCAACTGCGAACTGCAACAGGCGCATACATAAATAACGAAACATTTTCGCACACTTGCCGCAACTTTCCCGGGAAAATGTCACATTATGCGGAACAAGTGGCCGCCTTGAACACGTTTCCGACGTGCCACAGCACCTTTCCCAGTGCTCCGGACTTTTCCCCAGCACTTTTTGGGTGTAAACATTAAGGGAAGTCATACATTTCGTATTTGCGTAATTACCACAGGTGCGATGCGAAGTTGCAAGGCTGGGGGATCTGGCGACTTGAATGGAACGAAACTCAACTTATAGCTAAATACAAGCCCAATATTCTTCTATTTACTGCCAAAAGATTGAAACATTTTAAAATTGATTTTAAGCGACTTTTTGTAGATACTTCATTCCAATTTCAAAGTCCACAACAAAACTTTGTTCATTAGATGTGCACACATCTTGCAATATCAGTTGGTTGAATCAGTCTTTTAGCATTTTAATGCCCTTTTATAACAAGCTGTAAAAAGTAATCGCATGCGCACATTAGAAACTCTAATATGCCAGGGGATATCTAAATTGAACGAGAAGAAATTTCGATGGAAGAGCAAAATAATACGCAATTTATCTATGTTCAGCTGAGGTAGGCGAACTTCGAGGGCCCCAGGCGCCCCAGGCAGAGAAAATTGGGTTGGAAAAACTACCGATACGATATGAAGAAGAAGATGTGGTGGCAATCGAGCGAGGATTCCGATTAAAAAGTTGAACCATCAAAGTTTAAGAAAGGAGACGAGCGGGCTGCAGATTATGAATTATGCATTCTTGCCCGGGGACTTTTTGCTTCAAAGCCAAAGCTAAAAAAATTATCCAACGTAAAGGGTTGCGGCTGCCTTTGAAGATTAGACAAGTTAGTCGGGAGTCGGAGTCCGCAGTAACTGTTTTCGCATTTATAAGTGAGCATAAACTGCATGAGCGAAGAAACCGTATTGAGTTCGGAATGAAAGAGTGCCGAGGAGGAAAAGGACTCCATACCCGTGCGAATTTAATAGCAGTGTGAACCAATGTCGCCAGGACTGCTGCCCACTTCTATTTTGTGTCTGTGGTTAACCGCAAGGATTTCACTCTCCAAAAGGTGTCGCAAATGGACTTTTGCAATTTTAATAACTACTCAAAGTGGCAAACTGGTTCGTTAACTAGCCGCACACACACACACCCAAGCGGCACGTCCTGTGCCGCACCGAAGGACTTTTTGCATATTTAACCAACTTGAATTTAAATGAAAATTAATCCGAGTCCAGAAGCTGCGGCTTCCCGAGCCGCAAATGTGTTTGCTTGGAAAAATGAAACTGCAAACGAATTATTGCGTATTCAGTTTCTCCGCACACGTAAATATTTCATTTGCAAGGACGACAAAGGATTGGTTCGCCCCTGCAAACAGAAAAGCGGTTATATTCAATCAATGCTAAAAAAACACAAATGGCGAGTGCATTATGC
Source organism: Drosophila sechellia (assembly GCF_004382195.2). NCBI lineage: Eukaryota > Metazoa > Arthropoda > Insecta > Diptera > Drosophilidae > Drosophila > Drosophila sechellia. The sequence continues at coordinate 2,623,228 of NC_045949.1, forward strand.
ATTTTGCGACATTTCCTTAAAGCTGGCCAAGATCCTGCAAATCCCCAGAATAATTCCGAATATACTGCTCAAAATATCCTAACCCCATGTCAATGAAATGCGTACTTCTGGGAATCGGAGGGTGGAAATACATAAATCTAAAATTCCAAGCGCCAATAAATTTTCATTTTGATAAAACCCCGTAAGCCTTTTCATGGCCGAAAACAAACTTCTGTGATTTATGAAGTTCTTGGCTACTGCTCGACTCCTTGGGCAATAAAACACAGAAGCCCATCACTGTCGTCTATGGACACGATACAAAACTTGTGCCCCCTCATAAGTATTCCAAAAAATATGAATCACTAATCTTTATGGGGCAAACCAGTGTTTTTTCAGCCCATAAAGCGCGAAAAGTTTTCTCGCAAATAAACCAAAGTGTCGATGCGTTGATAAAAACCGTTCATTTGCTAATAAAATTTTCATAAAAATCAACGATTTAAATTACAATAACATGGCATTTGCTGGCCGTTTGGTCACAGCTTGTCCTGATGGAAATCCATAAACAAAATGAGACATGTTTGCCCTCCAATGTTGCTGATTTTCGCCCGCTGCGAGCGTTATATCCGGATAACGATGGGGGACATGTCATCATGGCCGACATTTGCGTCAGCTGGCGATCAAAGTCAAATTAAATTGGAACAACTTTCCGATGTCACATATTGCGCATAGAAAATGACTCGTTGTGCACAGAAGAAATTGCTTAGTGCCAATTATGGATTTTTGTCTGGAACGTGACCAAATAAGTAGAGAAAATAACACACATGTGAAGCTGAAAAAATTGCTAACACTTTTTGCCATAATTTAGTTAATGGAAAATGCGCGCCAGCTCTAATCCCCCGTTTTATTTCGAAATATATTCACAAACGCACCTAGCTAATTTGCATTTACATTAATCGATTGACTTTGGGCTTTATTCATTTATTAATGTGTTAATTAGCTCAATAATTGCGCGGCTAACACTGCGTATGCGCGATATCTAAGCCCATGGCTCACAGTTTCCCATATTCAGTTGTTCAGAGAATGCCGGCCCCTCGTTACAGCCCAAAACGGCATATTTATAAACATTTCATTAAGGGTGCCTCCCTATGTGTGTACGGCATCTGTTGTTTTTTCAATTTGGGCTCCTTTCGATATGTTAAAAAAACTGGAAGGCTGAGGAAACATTCCGCCTGCTGGCAATGGATACTCTTTACCATGTGCCTGAAAGCCGCGCTAGTGTGCATGGAAGTTCCCTTTATTTTCGTATGCTTTGGACTTACTTACTACTTCTTAAAAGGAGATTCGGAAAACTTGGCTGAGAACGGTATCTACTACTGCGTGCACATGGTATCCCAAGTGGCCATGTCCACTATATCAACCTTTTGGCTGCTGCTTTTATGTCATAGTTCATCCTACAGTTCAATGTTCGTATCTGTGGGGAATAGAGTTCTCCAAATGGATCGCGTGGTAAGGAGATCCTTTGCAGATAAACACATCAGATATGATGAGTCGCTTGTGGTCAGTTTCGTGATCAAAGTTTTACTCACTATGCATCATATAGTGGCTCAATATACGCCTCACGACAAAGATATAGTCAATGTTCGATTTCCTACAGTGAATGTGATTATTTTTGAACTATACTATTGCTGCTACTTCCTGTATCAACTGCTTCTGCTGAGCTGGCTGCAAACCATAAACACTTTCTTGAACTCTTATATTGATAACGTAAAAGACCGTGGTCAACTTAGTACCGAGTTGAGCCGCAAGTTAATATCCGTCTTCGATATCTACAAAGAGATGGGCACCATTCACTTCCGGATGACCAAGGCTTGGTTGAGGGCCTCGTCCATGCTCTTCATCAGTATTTACTATACCGCCCACGAAAGTACCTACACGTTTTACTGCTTGTTTGCCTTGTCTGAAACACCAATGATCGATAGAATTTACGTGTTAATTTTTAAAAAACTGGGCACCTGCTTACATCCACTTCTTGCTGTTCTGCTTATGGGAACAGCCAACGATCGATTGAGACAACTCGAAACTCAGCTCTCGCAAAATATCCTTCTCGTGGAGCTCCTTCACACGCCGCAGGATCATTTAGTCCTGCAAAAGTTTGCCAGACTCATAAGCTGCAAGGTAAGCTTGGCAATTGAGATTTCTATCTTATTTATTTTGTTATATAACCACCCACAGTATCAAGTTCTTTTACTGCAGCAGCAATCTTTGCCCATTCGGAATTTTATCTGGAACAGAAAAATCATTTGTGATCGCGATCTTGTCTTTGAAATCTACATTTACCTCCTCATCAATGCCATAACATTTCTGCAGTTTTTGATAACTGACAATAAGAGCGTTTGCGAAGAAGGACTTTAGGAGTTTACACATTTGCTGAGAATTATCTTTTAAGCTGTAATTACAATTAATTTAGACATCAATCAATGTCAAGTGTAAAGTGCTTTGAGCAAAAGAAATATACCTAGTCATGATTCAATTAACTAGCTGATTGCTATAGAGAAAAGCAATGGTAAGTTCAACCAGTTTCAGTTTATAAAGCCAACATGAAGACTTTGGAGTGCCTGACCTGCCGTTTCCTGGAAGTTATCTTCTCCTTACTGGCCTTGGTTCCACTTCCTCCTATTTCGCAGTTGGGATGGCTGTTTTTATCATTGGCCATTCGCTGCTGTTGGATAGTTTACATTATATATTTGCTGGACGTTGCCATCAGCTTTTCGTGGGTGGACATCGAAAGTGTGGGAAATGCAGTGGGCACCATGCTGTTCGTGGGAAACTCCGTGCTGGGATTTGCGCTCCTGCTGGAGAGTGTCCTGAAGCAGAAGACCCACAGCCAGCTGGAGGATCTGCGAGTCCAGACGGAGTTGCAGCTGCAAAGACTTGGAATGTTCGGCAGATCTCGCCATGCGGCATACCTATTGCCACTAATTGGAGTGCAGTTTACATGTGATCTCGTGAGACTTGTGACCAATTTCGGGGAGCCGGTATCGCCCGTGTTTAATATTTCCTTACCACTAATGTGGCTACTTCGGTATCGATATGTCCAGCTGGTGCAGAACGTCATGGATCTGAACCAGAGATCGATCCAGTTGCGCCGATCCCTGCTGTGCCTGGCCTCCGGAAATGATCTGTGGCAGCCCTACGGAGTCCACGAGTTCCTTCAACTCCAGGCCCTGCGCACCACCTACGAAAGGATCTTCGAGTGCTACGAAACCTTCAGCGACTGCTATGGATGGGGAATGCTGGGACTCCATTTGCTGACCAGCTTTCAGTTCGTGACCAATGCCTACTGGATGATCATGGGCTTGTACGATGGCGGCAATGTCCGTGCCCTGATCTTCAACGGAGCCACGGGGATCGACTTTGGCACTCCGATTGCCACTCTATTTTGGCACGGCGATTCAGGTGCGGAAAATGTAAGTAATATTCAGGGAAACTTAAATTAAGCTTTGAACTCAATCCTGACCACCTTTACAAGCCCCCTCTGTTAATCAGCAATGTGAATTTGAGGACAATCAATCAGGCAGGACTATGCTAAGTGCAAGTTTCTGGCAAATCATAGTTAATGAACGATGACAATGATGGATTGTCACTTTGTCAAGTACGTCTACTGAATTTCCATCCAATTAAATCCCATTTAGTAACAATGTTTCCACCGACAAGAATGCAAGCTATCTCACGAGTGGTCCTTAAGATTTTCCATCTCATTTTGGTGGCATTTTCTTTGAGATCAAGTAGACTACCTAGTTTGGTCCTGTGGTTACGGTTTCTGGGTTGGCTGACCTGGTTTATTTTCACGTGGACTCAAAGTGTGATATATGCCCAAACGATTGACTGCTCCTTGGACTGCTCACTGCGGCATATGCTCACATTTTTCCAGACGGTCTCACATGCCTTCATTGTGGTCACCTCCTTCCTTGATGGTTTCAGAATCCAGCAGGACCAGTTGGACGAAGCGATTGCGTTCGAGGACTCCGATCCCTGGTTGGCCTCCACTGTGCTGGCGATGCTGGTTCCCATTTTGGGAGTCGAGTATTTGGTGTGCTCGAACGCGCCAGAATATGCCTTTCGTATCATGGTCTATCATCTGAAAACGCTGCCCAGTTTACTGGCACTGCAGATGCAGATTATATCCTTTATCCTGGAAGTCATGAAGGTGAACATAAAGGTTCGCCAGACCAAGCTGCAGCTGCAGATCCTGGCCAGGGAATTATCCTGTCGTTGGCCACAGAGTAAGCAAAAGCCGCAGTTCTTCGACCAGCAGATCCATCGAGTCAAAGACCTAAAAAGGCGCTATAATGACCTGCATTATATGTTTGTTCGGATTAATGGCTGTTTTGGTGGCAGCCTTCTGACCATCATCATTGTTTACTTTGCGCTCTTTGTTTCCAACTCCTATTGGCTTTTCGTGGATATCAGAACCAAACCCTGGAGGATATATGCCATCTTGCTCAACTTGGGGTTTATTTTCAATGTGGCCTTGCAGATGGCAGCTGCTTGTTGGCACTGTCAACAGAGCTATAATCTAGTGAGGACACTGTGAATAGCTCTGTGTCCCTTAAACCTATCGTATCCATCTTTTCAGGGCCGGCAAATCGGCTGTCTAATTTCGAAGTTGGTAAAACCGCAGGGCAGCAAACGATACAATGATTTGGTGAGCGAATTTTCGCTGCAAACACTGCACCAGCGATTTGTGGTCACCGCCAAGGATTTCTTCAGTCTCAATCTGCATCTGCTCAGTAGCGTAAGTACATCGAAAGGCACTGAAAGATAAAGTTTCTATCTAAATTTCCATTCAGATGTTTGCAGCTGTGGTCACATATCTGGTCATTCTCATACAGTTCATGTTTGCCGAAAGGAGTTCAAAGCGAAGCAGCGGATGAGAGAATTCAGTTAACAATAGTAGAATAAAGTAGAATAAACATATATTGCATATATATTTCCTAGTTTCATTTCCCAAAAGAGTCTGGATAGTTTGCAGCCTGAATGAAACTATTTAAATGCTCAATGATTTAATTATGAAACACACATTCTCTCGGCAGCAGTTTCACTTTGTCACAGTGTCTCCTATAAGTGTGTAACCCTAATTATTTATGCTGCCCACGAGTTGGGAGTGGGTTGAGCTGAAAGTTAGATTGCGCAAAGTTTTATCTTCGTTTTTCTTAAGCGCATTTTACAAGTCCAAAAGGATGAGGAAGGATGCGGATTTAGATGTGGATGCGGAGGCGAAGGAGGCAGCAGAACTACTTCACGCATATTAAACTGACATTTCACAAGCAGAAAACTTTTTCTAATATGCAAATTCATGGCGACTAGGACAGAACTGGGAGTGGGCTGAAACAGCCGCACATCCTTGAATTAACACGTGCTAGTTCGCATTAATTTGTGTAAACTGGTGTTGGAACTGCTCGGGGTTACTCGCCGGATATGACAAGGATCCGGATCTGGATCTGTATATGGTGGCAGCTACGAGGAGCAGTTTTTGTCGTTAGCTATGCAAATGCCGGGCCATGTAAATATTATTTACCGCACCAGCAGATGCTCAAGATGTAACTGTACCGCCACTTCTGGCCCAAATTAGCATATAACAACTGTGGCAGTCGCTTATAAATATTTATGAGCCGCCTGGATTAGCACCACTTGCCGTGTACTCTTTTTACCGCTTAAATTACTCGGCTTTGGGCTAAAAATACTATCAGCATTGCAGCATTACCTTTCCATGCTAACCGGGTGCTAATACCTTTCCAATACTTAAAACTCGCTGGATCTGCACAGCCAGAGGTTATCCAAAAGGTATTCCACTTGAATGGGAGCAACAATGAAGATCCTGTGAGCAAGGACGATTGGCATTGTCATTATCAGATAGTTGCAATCTATTTTGTACAGTAAATTGTCCTATAAGTCTATATCTTTTTACTGGGTAAAGATACTATGCCATGGTTCTTACCTTCACAACTCAATCTAAGCGTTTTGGCCACTGCTGTTTAAGTTGTACTCGGAGGGAGATGGGGAATGCTAATTGGTTTTTAGTGAAGTATTAGCCAATCCAACTTTTAGGACTAATAGAAACTTGCATGCATGAATATTTCATCCACTTTGCGAACTGTTCAACTTTTTTGATGAATTCCCAATTTGAAGGAGGCTTTGTCTTCCCACACAGCCCCGAGCAGCGAATCATTTTCGGGGGAAGTTTTTAAATATTCATAAAATTTGAACGGACAGAACTTTCGAAATTGAATTAGTCAAATGAACAAAAGTTCATTTACACTCCACATACGAGGCTCGGTTGTCCATACTTACAGAAAGCTTTGTGTGTGGCAAAGCCGAGCTCCGAAAGTTGGAATAAATTACTAATTAATGCAGAGTGTTCCGTATTGGGTCATGTGTGCGGTTTGCAACCTCAAGCCCCATTTCATAGCCGTTCCCATAATTCAGGCCTTTGTTTTATAGTTGGCAATCTATTGCTATTTGTTGGCTAACTGAAAAATATGGTTTTCCCCCATTTTCTGCATCGGACGCAGTGTGTGAAAGCGAAATTGAAGTTTTATGCTAATTCCAGCACCAGACCCATTCAGCACCCATTCATCTGGCTGAGCCCAGGACCTTATCTAGTTGTCGAGTCCTGTCAACACAAGGCATTACAAGGCAATTACGAATTTGTTTATGGCTCTGACTCGCCTCGTCGACGTGCCACTGGCCCACAGCACTCGAAGATCCATCTTTCTCGGCCAGTTGGGATGGATTCGGGCCATGAAAAAAAATGCACTTGAAATCGGATTCAATTTGAGCGGAAAGCCAGGTTTTGTGCATGGAACAGCCTGTGGCCTTATCATTAGCAAGGCCAATAGAAATCATTCCGTTCCACAATATGTGGCTATATCTGTTTGAATTTTCAAAATGCTAATTGGGCTGCACTCCTGGGAAAAGATTGAGTCTCATAAAAGGTGCTCATTTGTTGAATAATTGAAGACTCCGATTGGGAACATATAACCATTTACAAAACTTGTACCAAGAAGTTATGGATTAAGATACTTATTAATATTCAAGAGTTCCGCTTCATACTCGCAAGCAATTGAGAGCAACCCAATCCCATATGCAATCACTTCCCAGCCTAGTGTTCTTTTGCAACTCCAATCCCAGATGAAGAATTTAATCAAGAGCCACTCGAATTTGTTGGGGACACATGTATGTACTTGTACAAATATAAATGTAATACACATGGCCCATAAGTCAGGCCTAATAAAATTCCACTCTGCCAAATTCGAACGACAAAAGTAATCTCCCAACTCTGGCAGGACCACAAGGAAAAGGCGAAAGGCAGTGGGTGGCTTGGGGTGAAAAAGTGCGTCACTTAAAACTTTTGCACTCACTTGACCAGAAACTTTTATTTTCCGTTAGCAAATTTCCCACGGGTAAACCGGAGAAGTAACAAAATGTATATGTATGTATGTAGCCCGGGCGTCTTGGCGAACAAAACTTTTTTCGTGTCCACAAATTGAAAATATTTCACAGTCATATTTAATTTTGGCAGACCGTTGGACCCACCCCCACCCGGTTGGGCGAAAATCTCCGAGGTAATCAAAGATGTTTGGAAGGTCGGATCGGGTATATGCACTTAATTACTGGGGATGCTGCTCGCTGGCGAGAACTGGGAAGTGATACGGCTTAAGTTTCAACCTTGTTTACCCGTCGCGGGGCAATAAAAATGTAAAAGTCTACACGGACAAAGGAGAATAATGAGCGCCTGGGAAAAAGGAGTAGGGCGGTGGAGGAAACGGAGGAAAAACTAAATAAATAATTCAGTATAAAATGTCAGGAGCACTGGGAGCGTTGGCCAGGACAACGTAGATGTCTCGGGAAGTCGTCGCCTCTCAGCTGCAGTCAAGGAAGCAATTGTATTGTCTGACTGCTGTTTTCCACTTTAGGTTGCCACGCCCCAATCGCAGACGCCGCCCATTCACCCACCACCCACCGCCTCCTTCCGCCCACTGGTAACTTGTTGACGTTGATAGTCGTACGTGCCGAAGGTGAATGGCATCTGTGGACGCGAAATTGAATTCGTGCCTGGCAGTTCCCGTTCCCGATCCGCCAACTGGATTGAGTCGCACTGGGATACGGGGAAACTAGGATACCGGGATGGCCAGGATGTGTCAGGTGGCTTTACCTGCTGACTTCAATATTTTGTCGCATTACGTTGACAATTTAGATGTTTGTCTCGCGCATTCTCGCAGGATTCAATTTGGAGCAAATGCAGCCCGTCGTCAGCCAGCCGGGGAAATCTGCAAAGTTAACAGTAAGACGGTAAGGGATGCAGGAATATGGGCATGGTCCCTACCCTCCACATGGAGATGTCCCGATCTGGGTCGAATGCTTACATAAAAATCAGCTGGCTATGGCCTGGCCCAGTCGTTCATTAGAGTTGTAATGTCCCTTCTAGCCCCCAAATCTTTTCCACAACAATGGGATTTTATAGTTCATTCCTGGCCATCGAGCAACGAATTCCGGATGTTCTGTAAGTATCTCTCTATTCAATAAGATTTATTGATATATTTTGAGCAACTACCAAATAATATTAGTCTTAATCGTTGATTTTTAGTAATATCTTTTAACTTTACTATCAATATTTTGCGACTTTGCGGTAACTTGACCTAGGTCAGAATGTCCACTCTCTATCCTGATTTCAATTTACGTTTTTAGCTTCCAAATACTCTCACAAGCAAGTATAAAAATTGCCACAATTTTTTGCTCTCGCTCTAAAAATGTCACCATCTGGGGGATGAGGGTCCTTCAATCCTCCGTCCACTTGCCGCAACGCCCGAGATTGTAATGTGACTGTCGCTGGCAGCCACCCACCACCCACCAAACACCACCCACCACCGCCCAGCAGCCTGGATGGCATTTCATTGTTGTGCTTTTCTTTTCCCATTTTATTTATATAATGTGTCTCGAATGTGTGTCTGCGGGTGTGTGAGAGTTTTTCTATCAAAGCGCAGGAAACACGTGCGGGTAAAACATTTTTTAAGCTTTTAGCGCTGCATACAAATCAACCCCGAAAAAACAAAAAAAAATATCCCATTCACAATAATTTGTTGAACTTCATAAGAGCCAGCGCTTTGGGTTAGTCGGATCGGATGAGTTGGGTGGTTTGGGTGGCTTGGGTGGTTCAGTTTCCAGTCAGCTGTTGCAGTATGTAAAACCCAAATATAATAGATAGGATGCGGGAAAATTGAAAACGCAAAACGCCAGGCGAGCAGCACTGACGTACGTCGGCATGTGAAATCATAGTTTCGCTTTGGTTTTTTTGCCAGACTAATTGGGTTTCATTTCATATAATTCAAGGCACTTACTTATCAAACTTCATTTCCGTCTGCCTCGGGCTGTGAGCTGCATATGCCAGTGTGCCCATTAAAATTCCACAAATGCAAATTAATTTAATTGAATCCAATTTGGCATTCGCATTATCTTTTTCATTGTTCCCTCAACTTTACAACTGCAATTGCGTGGGGATGGAGATTATGTGGGCTGGATTAACCACACGCTGGGAACTATTTTGTAATCCAGATTTATAAATTTATGCTAATGTGCGGTCTTAAGCGAATAAACCTTTATTCAAGTCTAAAAGCTTATTAGCAAGCCTGGCGAAATTTCTCTAAAATGTGCTTAGTCTGTAATTTAAAGGATTTGAAGATGGCATGAATAATTGTAGTCAGTCGACGACTTAAAGCTACTGTATTATGTTTTATACCATTTTTACTGTAATAAGGTTGTTCTGAACACTGCAGTAAGTCGGTATTTAAATATAATATTAAGTATAAGATCTATACAATAATTTCATAAATAACAGCGGATTAGCAGCACTCGTTTAAATTGTTAACAGAATTATAGCAAGAGGGGACTTTCTGTTAAGATAGCGGATAAAATGCGGATAACTTTCTAAAAGAGAAAAATTTTAAAAGTGTATGGGTAGAATTGGAATGGCGAAACACACCACTGTTGATTAGCAGCACAATAACAGTGAATATGCGCGCTTCTGCGCAGTCCGTTATCCGGTGCTCCGTGGGGTGTGGTGGATGGGGGTGGGTTCGTTCGTTGTCGCTCGGGTCACTCGCTGCTGCCGCTGCTGGTGAATTTAGTCTGCCTGCTGCACTCGAATCGCGTGGTGGACGCCACGTTATCGGTTTTCGCCGGCTTGCTGCCCAAAAATCACGAGTTTACGAGTTCGGGGGGTGGCGTTTCCACCCAGTCTGAAACTGCGAAACGGCCTATGCCAATGCCAATGTGTGCAGAACATGCTGCAACATAAATTAAATCGAATTAAATCCGCACAAGATGCACACTAAAGTGAAAATATTGGAATAATTCGCCTCGCTTGTGTGCTGCACATTTCCGCTTTCCCGGCCTTAAAACTTATGCCGCATTTCAAGTTCGAAACGGAAAGTAAATGAGCTGAAGGTAAGGCGCCGCACTCACATGGAAATCAATACGATTGGCCGGTCCTATTCTTTAGCACAATACTGGGAAAACGTCCTGCTCGCCCGGCAGCTAGAAACATAATTAAATTACAACACATGAGTTCATAAATATCTCAATTTATTGCCACCTTTCGGGGAAAGTGAACCATATTTCACACGGTCCATAAGGCAAGTTTAAAGTTAAAGCTCGGTGACTTTCTCCTCGCACATCCTGCGGAATGCGGAATGGGATTTTAAAGTCGAGGGCAGTGTTTAATTTATGGCACAAATAGCCGGGCATGCACACCTATACGTACGCAAGGAATGGCACGGAATGCCATTGGATATGCGCATCATAAACAACGTCCAGCACCGGAACAGACAGCATATTAAAAATGTGACTATAACCTTGGCTTCCAAACAAGCTGTGTGCGGGCAGGCTATCTTGGCACCCATGCCGCCTGCACTTCCGCTGCCGCTCCCGAATCCTGGAAACCGCACCAAGGCCACAGCCACCACGGGCACTGCACCACCACCCCAGCCAGTGGTGCCCGACTATCGATGCAACAGAGCTCGCACCTCAGCTTATCCTAATCCGGCCATTAACCCATTTCCTTAAAGTGAGAGGATGTAGGAGTAGAGATTTTTGAACTAGTAAAATCTTATTTTAAGTTAGTTTAGTTAGTCTTTTGGTTATGTAATTTGATAATGATATGGTACCATTTGTAGTATACGAAGCCTGGCGTGAAATCAGTGCAGTTAGCACCACTGACGGAGGACCTCCTTCTTGGCAATCCCTTCTTGCACCCCGCTCTGGTTGCTGGTTGCTGTTTGTTATTTGTTATTTTTACTGTACACATGACAATAACGCCGGCGGCAGGCACAGCTCCTTCTACATCCCCCGCTTCCCCAGCTTCCCCAGCTTCCCCGGGAGGAGGAGGATCGGCTCGGCACAAGAGCGTCGAACAGCCAGCCCATCTGAATCCTTTCCAGCTCGGCCAGCTCGGGGCTTGTGCAATAGTTTCAAGTGGCCGGGCAACTTTTTCCATTATGAATGGTGCGGTTGCACTTTTTTCCATCCATTATTTACGAGTTTTGAGTGCAAACTTGTTTCGCCAGCAAACAAGTGGCGGCCAGAGGATTAGAACACTCGCTCGACCGCTTTGGAGCGGAGTGGGATTCCGGAGGGGAGTCCGGGCACTAAGTGCTAAAGTTGCTGCCATAAGCCAAAGACAAAGCCACGCCTCCTTCGAAAGGGGCCAGCCGGATATTGTTTAAATCCCAGAACCCATTTGATGCCCCTCAATTACTCGTCTTTCCATATTCATAGCACACTTTATGCTGATTTTCCAGAGTCCTTTGGCATTCCGTTCCCATTTCGATGGTAGGAGTATATGGTACTTTGTTAGTTTCCAAGTGATTTCTACAGTCTAAATAGCTACAATTTCTGTGTTGTTCTATATGCCATAAGGAGTGACAAACTTTTTCGCTATCGATACGAGTGTGATGAACTTTTATGTTCGCCGCTTGTTTCTCGTGGACTGCAATTTTGATAAAAAGTTTCGAACATGTCTGGTCTGGTGGTGGTGGGTCGATGCATTAATGCGTGTGCATAATTTTCAAAATCACTTGAGTATTTTGCGAAACAAAGTCAGAAGTTTCGGCAACTTGTTTCACGCACTTGCAGGCACCGCCCACAAGCCATCGCCACCCAACCACCCAGCCACCCCACCACCCAATATCAGAGGCTAGGCCGTTGCAATCTGCCGCCATGCACAAGTTCTCTCGTGCGGAGAGAGAATGTTCTGCATTCTCTGACATTGATAAATGATTTCCCCCCAACCCCCCTAAAAAGTTTAGCTGAAGAAAACCCAAAACAAGCGGGCCAACGGGGCGGATGGGCAATGCTGCTTGCAAAATGCATTCATGGCAGCAAAGCAAAATTGTTGTTGCTCACTAAACCGTGAACGGAGAAATTCGCCTGCTGGAATTATCGCAGCCCGGCTTTCTCGAGGACCAGTGACAAGGGCCAAAAAGGCAGAGCCTGAAGAAATCATAAATAAAATATAGAAGTAGTATAGTAGTGTAAGTACACTGGCCTGGTGCTTGTGCCCAATTTAATTATCCTCGGCAGCAAGAAAGAAGTGGCCTGGCCAAGAAATTTCATTCACTTAAAACTCCGGGACGAAGTTCCGCCAAGCGAATGCAAATGAAAAGCCACAACGCATGCTCAAGCCGAGTTTTCAGTTTGAGTTTCCCGCCAGGCCCCCGCCATTTTCCGGCTTTTCCCCCGGCTCAACATGTAATTAGAGTGCGAGGAGTGCGCGCGGTTGCCAAAAATGTTGTGGTCGTGGGCGCTTTGATGTGTATATATATATATTTTGCGACATATATGCATGTGCGAATATCTGTGGAAAATGTAAATGTAAGTCTTAACATCTGGCTGGCCGCAAAAGTTCAAGTTTGCTGCTTGTCTGCCGCCGCAGTCCTTTCTCGAGTTGCCTCGCCTGTGTGTAAATTGGACGAATGTGTCGTTATGTCGATGTGTTGACATCCAAAGTGCACGGAAAGGACCCCCAGCAAAAAAATAAAAAAATGTGGCGAAAACTGCACAAACTTCGCTTGAAGTTGGCCAGAAGAGCAGCCGTTGGGTGGTGTGGGTGGTGCGGTCAAAACAGACAAAGTTATGCACTTGCAGTCTTCTTTTTTCAAAACTCCACACACACTCGAGTGTGCAACAATTTAAGCCAGATGTGGCATATATGTATGTGTGCGTTGCGAAATGAGTCCTTCTTACGGTCTGCGTGGCTGAAATTGAAGGAGCAAGCTGTTGGAATGGACCAGAAAATAGCGATAAATATATTGAAAATGTATATTTTCTTATATTTTCCATTTTCACATTAAAATAGAGCATATGTTTAAGACCTTAAATGTGGCAAGTTAAGCTGCGTGGAATCAACAGCCTTGCAATTACTATCATAAATAAATGCAAATTCACTAATTTCGAGCGTTAACCATTTAAATGGCGGATGGCCTGCTCTTCGAGTCCTGATCCCCGTGACTTATTTAAAACGGATACCAAACTCATCATTAATATCCTGCACATCGCACATAAACGCCGACTAGTTTATGTCCATATTGTATCGGGTATACTGTGCGGAATAAATTGCTTTTGAAATTTCTGCTCTTTGTACATAAAAAAAAGTGGGGGAATGAATGCTGAAACGCATTATTAACGCACATAAAACTCGCATATAAAGTGATTTAAATTTATTAAATATAAAACGCCACCACAACGCAACGCAACGCATCGCGCCGAAGATGTGAGCGCATAACAATTGCAATAAAATTTAACGTGCTTCGATAAAAAAGAGTATGAAACCGAATGAAAACAACAGCGGAGCGGAACGATCCGCTTGCCAGAAGAGAACTTCATTACTTGTTTCAATGGATGGGAAATGCGGAAAAGTGCAGAGGCAGGAGGAAAGCGGGGAAAAGAAACGAATATGATGGAAAAACCGCTCACAATGGGCTCGACGGATACGAGACCATACTTCCATACTTTCATACAACCAACAAGCAACAACCAACAACGAACAACCAACAAATGAAGCGAATGAGTCAGTCGGGCCATCAACAAAGGAGCGCGTTAAATGTTTTATATTTAAGAGCTCGCCAAAAAGCATTCAGCCGGGCATAGCCATTCCTCCCCACCCACTTGTATAGAGCACGGCCTCGTCATGAATAATTATGATTTTCAATTTAAAGAACATTTTCCCACATCACTGGCCATTTAATTGCTTTTCCTTCGATCGACTCGATACGGAAATTGACTTATCGACGTCGCCCCTGCAAAAATGTTAGGGGTGCCGGCAAATTGAATTCAATTGTTGAGCCATTTTAAGCTTCTTCCAGGAATCCACTTTATAACAAATATTTCTCGTGTTTTTACCATTAAAAAAATTAAAGTTGCTTGAAAGCCATGCGAAACAGATGGATAATAATTCTAGAAATCTGTATAAAAAGTCGGTTTGGCAAATCAAAAATGTGGTTTGTGCTCATTCTAAGCATAATTTATGCGACAGGCGGTAATGTTATTATTTCAAATCAGCGGAATTATTATTGCACTGCCGTTGGATACACTCGCATATATAAATGAATATCATTTTGATTCCGCACTGCATGCAAATGGAATAAAAACGTGGCTAATTTTCCTTGCGCCTCCAATCGAAATCAATGCCAACTGTCAGCACGACATGCCAGCTCCACCCCAAAAACTCCATTTCGTTTGTGGCTGAATAAAAACAATAAATAATAGAAAAATGCGCATAGAAAATGCCATTGAGATGGGTGCAGAATGGGGCTGAAAATGTGCGTGACACTCGCTCCACTGATGGGCTTTCAAAGGTCTCTATAAGAAAAGTATCTGAATCGAAACAGACTTCAAGGTACCCTGGATAAATGTTACTACATAGCTAAGTTAAGCAATTATATGACAATTAAAAGCTCCCTAGGAACTTTCTTAAAAAATGTCCTGGAAATCGTATATTATAGTAACACAAGTTAGTTGAGAGTGTAGAATAGAAAAGCCCAAGGAGGTAGCTTTCTAGTCTAGCCTGCTCCTTCGACTTCGATTTTAAAATGTGTCCTTTGTGCTGCCATTGCCATATGCCCATTTTCACACAATAGACAACAGATACATTTTGGCGGCTGCCATCCTGACAGAATTGACATCGACGACGGCTATTGATTTACACGGGAAATGGTGGAAAATGGCGGGGAGGGGGGGAAATGCGCCAGAAATCCTTTTACTAATTAGGCAGCACATTTTCAATTACGCGCCGCAACGTAGCACAATGGATAGCACTACATACATACATACATATATTCTCCGGCGAGAGTGGGAAACTGCGAAAAAGAGAAACGAATTTCATACTAATGAATCGAAAACAATTGTCTGACATCAAACAAACAGCGCGATGGCCTGTCAGAGATATTTAATAGCCGGCCGCAAAATAATTACCCCGAAATAATTTACTATGAATTAGATACAAAGCCAAACAAAACAAAAGCGGGCAGCTTGCGCAATATAAATTAGAATTTGTTGTTTAATTGGAAATTTGATGCGAATTGTGCTGCACCAACGCTTTTCTCGACGTATTAAATTTCATCAATATGTACCCATTATTCCCCCAGCATGAGCTTCATTATTTCTGAAAATAAAACGTGCACCCCCCATTCCCCCGGGCAGCAACTTGCTCTTCCTGGATTACTTTGCACGGGAGCAGGCATGGCAGTCCTCACGGCCGAAGGATCCATCCGGTTTGGCCATCAATTAGATTCGCTCCTTGTGCTGGACACTTGTGCAATGGAAACCCACATTTAATGGGGAGCACAATGGGTAACCAGCTCGTCATGGGGTGCATAGAATTTCATTTTAGAATCCACAAGGCCATGACTTGAATGCATCGAATTGAATCGATCTTGATATTTCGAAGCACTTGAAGGACTGACCATCTAATTTGCCGACTAGTGTGGCATTTCATTAGGAACTTTTTAGCAATTTTATAAATTATTTCTGCAGCTGACTGAACGCATTCGGCTTCATCGAAGCCACACGTTATAAAAACACTTCTATGCATCAAAAACATAATATTTAATAAATAAATATTTCACATTTTCCTTGCAGTGCCACCGTGAAACGCAGACAAAAATAATAACACATGCAACGAATCCGGCAAGGATCAACAGCATTTTAATTAAACCACAACGAATTCACTTGATGGCAAAACATGAATACGCAAAAAAGCATCGTTGCTGCTGTTAAAATTCCTTACTTGCATAAAATATGATATGCATAAAATTTTAATACTGCCATTTGCGTTAATTAAACCATGAGCAATTCCAATCACCGGAGCCACACAAAGCCACTCGCTTAAAAATGCACACTCCCAAGTGCCGTCGTCCGAGGTAAGTTGTGAAAATAAACACAATAATAACATGAGATATTGCCCACGTCTTGAAATACAATATTTTCATACAATTATGTGAGCCATGGCGCGGGGGGCGGGGGTAAATTTAATAAGAGCCGAGAGCTTTTCTACACATTCAAAATATTTTGACAAGTTTTTCAATAATGCAATAAAGTTGCCAACTGGGAAGCTGGTGTGGGGAGGGGGGAGGTTCTTTTTCCCAAGGCGCTCCAAGGACTCTCCTGATGAAATGAAAATATTGCCCACAATTTGTTAGGTCCTGGCCGAGAACGTGGCCCGGAAGTGCTACTGGTCAGGAGCCGTCGTCCTGGCCATTTGCGGCTACTTGTTTATATTCCTGCATTACTTGCTTCTTCTGCGCTTCGCGTTTTGCGTTTCTCCCCGCCAGAAGAAAGATTTTTCAATAGACCATAACGGCGGACGGGCAACGCATAAACAAATAATAAAAAAAATAACACAGCAGCGGCCATCGCGACCCTGGCAACGACCTTTGGGCCACTCATTTGTCAAGGCGGTGGATGAAGTGGAGTGGGCAGTCCAGCGGCCCAGGAAGGATCCAAGCACCCGCGGCCCCAGGCATTCATCTTGGTGCCTGGCAACCAAGACATATGGTCGCGCTCCGAGCAAATCGCACTGCTCCCGTTGGCCAAAACAAATTAAAGCCCCACTTTAAGGCCCAGCCAACAAATCAAGTCCTTTGGCCAAGTCGGAGTGAAAACCAGGTCCTGACACCACCGCAACGAAAACGAGACGCAGGAGACAATTTTTACAGGATTTACCTGACCGGCATAAGTAATCAGAGTTGATTCAAGCGCCAGCCAGGGGCAATCGAACTCTAGACTGTCATCCGAAAACGATTTGGACACAATACTAAAATCGGGATTCACAGGGCAGGGACACGAGGCCATCAATCTATGGGTGCTCCCAAAATCAGATTCACTGAAGAAAATATTTTCGTTCAAATAGAATATTTTGAGATTGCTGTACAGGGTTTTCTTCTATAAACTCTCTTCCATTATTTACTTATTTAAAGATCCTTATTTTAGTTTAACTCGGGAATCATTTTACAACTCATAATCATATATTTATAAACTGCCCCAAAAGGTATGCTATAAATTTTGGAACCAAATTAAAGTTTAAGCGTTTCGGGGAACTTGAGCAATTTCCTGACCTGAGACCTCTGCTAGCCGACAATGAAATCGATTAAGCACTGCATGTCCATGTACACATCCCCATCCCAGTCCACATCCACGTCCACGACCTTGTCGATGTCCTCAAACATTTGCAGGAGCAACTCATTAAAAAGCATTAAACGCCAGGAACGGAAGTCATTGAGGCTATCAGACGGAGACACGCTTCCGTTTCTCTACTTGAACAGTTCCCTCCATTTTACTTTTTCTCCTCCTGTTTTGTCTTCCTCTCCGGCACAGATTTACGGGCCCAAGAGTGCGTGAAGAACGGGTCTGGGTAGTTGGCGGAAGGCGGAAGCTGGAAGATGGAGGCAGTACGTCCGTCCGGCAGAGATTGTCACCGGGCCAATGGTGTTGGAGACTTCAAATGATTTATCGCCCGATAGTTGAGTTCAAAAGCGAGACGCAAAGAGACAGCAGTCGGCAAGAAGGACTCGCCCGCACAAATATTTATTTATAAAATTGTTATCCCAACCGGGCGGTCGGTCTGCTCTGTGTTTCAGCTCGGTTCGAGTCCTGTTTCCGAGTCCTTCGATTTTTTCATCCTGGCCTTCCGTGGGCTTCCTGGCCTGTGGAGCCGCGTGTCTTGCTCATTGCCAGGCATTCGCTCATTTTCAAATCGGATTTTATCCACTGAATGCCATTCTTGTGCAAATATCTTATCTCGCTGCCGCTGCCGCACAGGATAATGGCAACTTTTTTGCGTTCATCTCTGCTCCTTTTGGCTTTAGTCGCAGCTCAGCCTCGGCTTTGGATCCCCGGCTTTTGTATGGCTTTGGAATTATTTCGAAAGCGGAAATTGATTTTCCCTTCTTATTGTGCACGGTTTTTCGTGTTTCTGTTGCTCTGCTTTGCTTTGCTTTGCTGATTTCCCCCGACTCGGCGACAGTACTCGCTTTCCATATAAATAATTTGGCCAGAAGCTGGGTGAGGGAGCAGCTCACGGCATTTGTTTAGCCATAAATGGAAACTCACTTTCACTTTCCTCCCCCCTGATTTTCCCCTTGCCCCACCCATTAGGATGATAATGTGGCGATGATTAGAAGTCCCCGAAAGCTGAGCGCAAAAGGTGAATCAGTAAAAGTGGATTTCAACGCCATGCGGGGTGAAGTCCTCTTTGGGAAAATCAGATTGTTAATGGGAAACTATGCAAGAAATAGAATTTATAAACCGAAAATGTAAGGCTTAAATAAATTTAAAGTGTTGCACACGCCAAATGAAGAGTTCTTGTTATTGGGAAACTATGCAAGAAATTGAATTTATAAACCGAAAATGTAAGGCTTAAATAAATTTAAAGTGTTGCACACGCCAAATGAAGAGTTCTCCATACGCAAAAGTTGCTCATACGCAACGTTGGCTACGAGGAGTTAACCAAATTTGGGCCGAACAGCGCAGCGTTTGTGGGCCAAGCTATCAGTGGTCCTGCCCTGACCTGGGCCATTCATTCTCGCGCCGGGGTCGAGCCTAGTCCGAGGTCCTGGAGCAGAGCCCCCTTATCCTTTGGCGCGTCTTTGACATTATGAATGATCAGCATAAATTTCCCAGAGCTACCGCGTTCCAGCTGCAGATGCTCCGGCAGCACAAAAAAAATGTAAAAAAGAGCGGAAAAGCGGGACCAGGCAAACGGAGCCAGATAACTAGCGAGCAAAGTGAGGGACGGCTCAGAAATTCATTTCATTTCATTTCCTTTGTACGTGAGCAACATTTTTTTATGCAATTCTTTGTAATAATTCTCTCGGTTGTCGCCTCTTCACGCATGAATATTCAAGCGGGTCTTCTGAAGGCCGGCTAATGAGACTTTCCATGGAATTTGAAGATTTCCCAAAACCGAATTCGTGTCCGAATTGGTTCATTCACGGCCACGGCGAGTGGCTGCAAAATGTTTGGCCAACAAACTTGCACAATGGACCCCAAATAAGGGCCAAGCAAATAATGTCAAACAAAGGCGGGGAAATGGAAAACTAAATTCGGTTTACATAATATAGCTCATAAAATATTTTTCGCACATTCATTGTCCCTTGAACCCAAAACTAGGCCACACTCCACTGGTCCTCAAACACAATTCGGGCATAAACAATAAAGTAAAACGACAATGGAGACGACGACGAACTTGAGGGCAAAATAACTTGAAACTTGAATATTTACATATGAAACGAAACCACCCACGCGACACAAGCCCACACATACACAGGGAAAAGTGTGTTAAATTCTGGCGGAGATGGGGTGGATACGGGGAAACCGGGATCTGGGGTCGGGTCTCGACTTCGAGTTCGAGACTAAACAGCACTAAATTAATTCTGCACAATTTGCATTAAAATATGCAAATAAAAAAAGAGTCGGAGAATGGCGGAGGGAAGCCACCGTTTAAGGCCTGCTCCGCCAACTATAGTATAAAGGGGATCCATCCGGCGGGCCATATACCATGTACCGCATACAGTCAGTCCCAAAAGTAAGCGTTAAGCATATGTGTGCTCCATCCAGTCCTTCCTCTGCAGACAATGGCGGTTTTTGGGGGGAGTTTCCCTTTTAAATTTCGAATGCCCCGTTTACGGCTTTAATGGGCTAGAAGCTCCGGGAGCTGCGTCGGTTTTTGGCTTTCTTTCCGGCTGGCTCGAGTGTTTCGATTATGAAAGTGCCACCCACATCCACATCATTGCATGCGGTGCAGCAGGATGGGCCGCAGGAGGGGGTAAGGGAGGAGCACAAGGATACCCAAGGAGCACGGCCACATGTCTGACTGGCTCGTCCGGAATATTACACCCGGAGCAGCTCGTTGCAAATTTGATTGTTCTTGGAGAGCGCGTGCCCCGATGTTGCCGCCAAGAAAACGGTCTCCAAGGATCCCGGCGAATGGGAATCATCTGAAGATGGGAGATGGGAGGTGGGAAACGGGCCCGGGCGTCGGCATCCAATGAAGCATGAAACTTTAGCACACTTGCAACAGTTTCCCATTTTTTCCTACTCCTTTTCCACCCAGCTTTTCCTATTGCTTTCTTCATTTCTTTCCTCCTTTTTTTTTCTTGCAAAATATGTTAGCTGCGACTTTGGTAATCTGCAGTGGGTGTTGCATGTCCGTATGTATATCCACACATCCAGTAAGAAAAATATATAATAGTGTGGAAAATGTATGTATGTTTATCCCTCTGAAAAGTACTTGAAAATGGCTTTAAAGCGGAAGTTTCTACAGTACGGAAGGCTTAAGCCAAATGTCAAGGTTAAAAGCCCAAGAAATATTTCATGAAAAAGGACTCCATGATACTTTAAGATACATGTATTTAGGAGCAGCTCGTTGGAGTAACCAATACCTCTAGTTTCCTTCAACTTGTGCAGTTTCAATTACAGTTCCGCTGCCATACGTACAAATATATCTGCACATTCCCTAACTCCAGGGAGTCCATGATTAATTTGAGCACGGACATGTCAATATACACGGGCATTGCTATAGCTTATTGCTACTCTTACGAACTCGCTTTGCAATGGTTCATTCTTGGCTACAGGATACTATACAAATACATACAAGGGTACACATGCACACATATATCTAAACTATATACACATGTATCTATTGGAAAGTTGCAAAGCCACAAGCCAAACGGGTATTATTGCTAACCCGCTGCACACCGATGGATGTTTCAAGTGCATGTATTTTTCGCATTCGCATGTTTCGCATCTGCGAGCGTGTGCCAATCGATTTTTAATAAAAACTGCAAACGAAATCTGTAAGCATATTGTTTGGCTATAAAATTAAAAACCAACAAGCGCTCCTGCGCACGTGAGTGTGTATGTGTGTGTGTGTGTTATGGCGAGTTTAGCGAAAGTTGTTTAAAAAGAAGCACACTGAGACAATTTCTAACCAACTTCACTTTACCTAAACATCAATTAATGCCAATTAAGTTTTTATATCCACTCACACAAAGAGCAGAATAATTTCACTTAATTTGTAACTTGATTCTCCCACTAAATTTGATTTGTACGCCCTTTTTTTCTCAGTGCCGCCAATAGAGGGAAGAGCAGTTGTATTAGTACCCATTTACGGTTACATTTCCCAGCAGTAGATTTTTATTTCCATTTGCGATTTCGATGCCCGTTGCCCGGATTCGTTGTTATTCTTCCGGAGCTAAACAATTTTCGCAAATGAACGGATTTTTTCATTGTTCTCGCCTTCCGTTCTGGTCGTCTGGCAAATAAAAACACGATTTTAGTTAATTACCGCTGCTGAACAGCGAAGATGATGATGGAGAGACATCGTCTGCCTTTTCCTCCTGCAAAAATCCCAGCTGCAACCGAGTGGCGGCTACATAATAGCACCCGGAATCCCCTGGAAATGGGAATCTAAAGAACAATAAGAGCAACAATGCAGTCAATTGGCTCGAAATGAGTTTTTATGGAATTTGCATACGCTGAATAGAAGAAATTGTCTGCAGTCCGCCGCATTTTCGCTCAAGTCCCAAAATTCCTCACCTTCTTTCAGGGCTTTTCCGGTTTTTTTTTTTGAATTTGCATAATTTTAATTTTTATGATACGCGGCTGTTTTTCTTAATTGTTTCTCGTTAAGAGAGTTAAGCCACCGCGCCAGTTAATAAAAACAGAACATATTTAATGCGCGCAATTACTTTGCATACGTTACGGCGCAGGAAGCAGGACGAAGGACGCAGGACTTCCGAGGACTCCGAGCTCCTGGGCTTGCGCCTAAAACACTCCACACTCCACGCAGATTTGTGGACTTCGAGTGTGCGTCGGCTCTTTTTACGGCCACGGAGCTGAGCTGCCTGTCCGGCTCTTTACATAATAAAAGCGTAAACACGTTTTCACCATCGCCGGACTGCAGGACTCCAGGACTTCAGGACTCGCAGAGCTCGGACCCTGGGCCTTCATTACAATGGCGCCAGCAGAAAGAAGAAAGGAAAGCCGCCACTTACGCGTGCCTGGGGCGAATAAAATTGGCTTTTTGTTTGGGCAGTTTTATGAATTGCTTCAATGCTCATTTACCGGTCGGCCTAATGGGTGCATTGCCACATCGCCCAGACACCCAAACACCCACCCACCACCACCCACAAGGTCGTAATGCTAGTTCTCTGCGGTTACAGATCCATAAAGTGCACAAGTGTTGGTACTTTTATGGTCGGGTGTCGGCCTGAATGCGGATTGAAGTACTCATTTTCCTCCGCCTCCAAAGGAGGAGAGTAGTGACTAAGCTGAACTAAAATATGTGGATATTTCAGTTACAACACACTACTACATATATGAATGGTACTATTAAAAAATAGCTAGCTTTAAATGTTTGATCGAAAAATTCAGTCTTTCCTTTGAAGGATATACGTTTCCTTTTCCATTCAAGGAACTCGCAACATTTCAAAAACTTTGGCAAGCGTCACTCATTAACGCCCCAGTCACTCCACTTGCAAATCAATTATCTGATGTGCCAAAAAAGTTGATTCAGTATCAAAAACTCGTTGATTTACTGGCTCAGCAACATGGGCGCGCTCCTCCAGTGGCTCCTCCTGGTATGGCCACAAAAAGTACTCGAGTGCTCGCACATATCATACGTATAAAGGAGCCCAACAATAAACTGGGTTATGAATGCCAGACTCGACCGACACGATTTCAATTTGCTTAGTTGATAAATGCCAAAAATTAATTCAGCCAGCCAGCACACAAAATGCCTTACTCTTCTGGTTCTGGTTCTGGTTTGGGTTTGGTGCTGGCTTGTAAAAGGAACATACACACACATATTATAAATATGCATGTGTGTGGCTGGAAAATATTTTCACTTTTTTGCTGTGATTCGTTTTGGGGCTTTGGACTGCGAAAGAAAGTTGCCTTTTCTTCTGGCCGTGTCAGGCACCAAGTTGCACCGACTTTGCACCCACTTTCCACCTGCCTCGTTCGCAGATGTACTAAATAGTTTCTCACGTGACTTTCAACCATAAAAAATGGCTTTATTGCTGCACACGTATTCATTAATGGCAGCAATGAACTCACATGTGAACCCCTGTGGCAGTTTGGGCCACATCCAAGCCCATTCGATGCCATGCACCCACTACTTGTTGTTGGCTGGCAGGGGTGCTGCATTCGGAGCTGGATGCAAGTCGTCTGCACAGGAAGTGCATATTAATTGTGAAAATTTGTGCGGATATTTCCTCGAAAAATAGCTGCCCTCCTTTGGGCTTTTCTTTCAGCCAGCCAAATGCATGGCATGCTCCAAAAATATGGCATTAGCTGCAGTTCGAGAGAACTTGCATAAAATGTGAGCTTCGGAAATGCACAGAAAGCCAGGAGGCTTATATAAATAAGTCGATAAGTACTCACTTCGTAATCTTTAATGCAGCCATAAAGTAAAAACATATTATATAAACACACACAAAAATAAAACGCTACTCAAATGTTATTTAAACTGATCCCTTATTTAAAAAAAAAATAAAGTTGTATAAATTCGCAATCAATCAAATTGGCAAATAATCCGCTGATTCATTTCATTGCCGTTTGCATAGTTTCCTTCTGTGCGGATAGGGAAATTCGCGGGTCATAATAAATAAATTTCCATAATGAGCGAAAAATGTCTGGATGTAAATCACTGAATTTTTCATTGATTTCGGCGGATTGCACACCACCTTGCCCGGTTCTTATATTATCCAGCCCGGCGTTTCAATTATTGGCGTGTTTCGAATAATTCAATGCAGCGAGTGCCTTCGTCCCTGTCATCCGCTTGTAATTACGTAATAAGGCAGGGAATGTTTTAAAGCCGCTTAACGTTAACAATCGTCCTGGGAACACATAACTGGAGAAGAAGGCGGCAAAAGTCCTGTCGTCCGGGGCGAAATAACATGTTATTGCACTTTTCTTTTAAATGATTGCAGTGAGCCCGACGTGGGGAACACACGACAATGGCAAGGCGCTGATAAAAGTCGCAGTGTTTGCGGTTGCTCCTCCTTCATCCTGCAGCTCGCCCATGTCCTTCCCCACCCACAGGATGGGCAGATGGGTCAGCAAGGGTGGACTGTCGTCGGAAAATGCATTTTCAAGCCACAAAAATAATTAAAAACTTTACGCCCTGTCCCCGGGCAGCAGCACTCGCATTTAATCCTGTCAGACAGTCCCGGACAACAGGACATCGGGACATCAGGATATCAGGACTTGCGCTCGCGTCGTGTCGGAGGTCAACCGATAAAAATCAAAGGAGCCAAAGTCTTGGCTTTAAAGCGGCGCGCAGCGGTTAATGAAATTGTCTGCACCATCCGGGTCGATAGTAGGCGGACCTTATGGCCGCAGAACCTCGTCCTCGATGCAAAGTCGCCTTTTGTCTCCGCCACATTCCTGGTTTGCATTCCAGGCCTTTTATCCTTGCCTTCACCTTGCCGCAGAAGTGCAAAAGCCAAAAGGTTTACACACCATCGTGCTGTTTGCGATTGTGGCGATCTCGAGTCCTTCCTTTCATGCGGCTCTGTTTTTGCGTTAACCCATTTATTACTTGCGAAATTGATTGACCCCAAAATAAAGCGAACTGCAAAATTAAAAAACAAAAACTTTTATTTTTTGGAAAGTTAATGCAGATATCTCTAATGGTTATGGAGCAAAATAGTATTTAGATTGACTCTCGTCAGTTGAAATATTAAAATATTAAATATTTCATGTGATGGTTATTCCCATTGGCGTACAAAAATGTCACATTCAAATATCTAGCACCATAATTATGCCCAAATTGGAAAGCCTTTCATCAGCATTCCGTTGGAAGAGATAATTTCTAAAATATTGCGTATCCGCCCCGAGGGACCGCTCCTGCTGGCCACCGTAATTATTTGAGAATTGGCGCAGAGCGCAACTTTTCATTTGTCCAGAGCCACCAAAAAAAAATGGAGGATCTGGCACTGCCCCGAAATGGGTTAAGGCCCAAGGCCACCAGACCAGCAGTCAGTCATCTTTAACGAAGGAGCTGCCCCTTTTTCGGGAGGCTGAACCAAGCCAAACCAAACCGAACTGGACTGGTCTGAACTGGCGAAAGTTGCTCCTTCTAGCCCCGTAAAAAACATTTGCGCAATGTCAACAAATTTGCGCGCTTATTAGATTTTCGTGGTTGCACACAATTTCGCCAACTAAGACCGCCGCACTAAGATAAAGTGCAGCCTGTGAAAATATGAATAAAATAGCGAGAACTGAAATGGGAATGGGAACTTTTCGCCTCGAAACGGAAGTGCACGCTGCGTTTTTCTGTGGCTCTCCGCGTTCGGACTCTGGAGTTTTCCGCCGATTTCCCGGGCTGCGGTTGACCGGCGGCCAACGCCCACACTGTGCAGGCGAAAGTGGGCGTGGCTGCGGAGAAGGGGGGTGGGGGGGCGGCGGGTTGCCACGCCCATTTGCGCGACGGTCACGGTCGCCGGTTCTGCTAATGAGTTTTGTTGTCACTTCTTGCTGGCCAAGCACAAATCGGGTGGTTGGGGATCATTTGGCTGCCCCATGTCCTTGCCTTTGCGTTCCTTTACTTGGATTTATGCGGCAGGACTCGCTCGAATGTGTGAGTGTTGGTGTATGTGTGTGGTAAGTTAATATTTGCTGCATAAATTCCACTGCGTCGGAATTTACTGCGCTTCGTTTCGTTTCGCTCCTCTCGTTTTTGCTGCTCCTGGAGGGCCGACTCTCCCCAGCGTTTTGTTCGCTGTTGTCCTGGAATTATGAAAATGCAGTCCGGCGCAGCTCCACTCACCACACTGTCCTGCGGGATGCGAATCCTTCGGACCACCACGCCATGGACACACGAACACAAGAATATTAATTACTTTTTGCATTTTTAGCTCTGCGCCTGGCATTCAAATGGGCAGATTTTAGTTAATTTATTTTTCAGCGTAAATACATATAATTTTTGTTTAATTTAAGCTCTTAATCCGAATCCACTGCGCAGCACTAAGCTCGCAAATCCACCAAAAACTGCGTGCTTACTTATGTGGACTTAGTTTCCGGATGAGCCACAAAGGAAAGAAAGCCACAAAAACCATTGCACTATTTGATTAACTTAATTGCACCGCAGCTTTGGAATGCGAATTAAAATATTCATTACTTGGTTTTATTTGACCTGAAAATTCGATCTGCTTAAAGTTGCCATTAACCGGAAAATGTTAAAACTGATTTCACTAACTACCTCAGCATCACTTTACCCATATGGAAATGCAAACAGCGAAGTTAGTTAGTCGGCCAGAAAAAGCGCTCCAAATTATCAACACTTTACTGAACAAAAGTGGGAGCTCTGCATCCCCGCATCCCAACAGGACCTAAGCCACCGAGGCGATTCCGATGAGCTGCGTTTACAAAACAAACACCGAAGGCGGGCACACAAATATGACACTGAATTGTTTTTCATGTCGGCCAGCACAAATCGAAGCCACCTGGTCAGGAGTGTGGCTTTTGGGTTGGTGGTGCCAGGGTGCCAGGAGTGATGGAGCCGCCGGTTTCCAATTCCATTTGACACATTTTCGCTACCGATTCGATTTCGCTTGGTTTTGTCATGCTCGCTGTCACTTTTATTATGCTAGTCGGTGTGCCAGCACCTCAACCAGGAGTGGTGGAGCCACCAGAATAGCCATTCGAAGCCATATCCTCCAGGTGGCTGGGCACTGCAAACATTCGATTTCCCGGGCGGAGTGCAGTGGCAAATCTGCATTGTAAATATGCGAGTGATGTGGACTGACGCCACTTAAAGGCAATGACTTGTGGCTTAGTGTTAAAACAAAGTTTTGAGACCCATTTAAAGCTGGCATAGAACTCTCCAGTGTCTCCGGGCGTTTTTCCGACATTTATGAGGCGTCTCAAGATCTTAAGAGCATAAGGGGGAAAACTTGTGTGCAGTGAAAAATATAGTTTATTGTGGGAACAACCTAAAACGAGCTGAAATGACAAATGGATCTTAAGGGATTTACCAATCGGTGGTCCTGTCGCCGTTCTTCTGGAAATGATTCTCCCAGAGCAGTTTATAGTCGATATCGCCACGGCTGAGGCTCAGTTTGCATTGATCCTGATTCGGATCCTTGAAGCGGTACAATATGGGCAGGGTGTGGGCTATAGCCAACTTGGTAATTTCCATGGAGGTGGAGAACAGCACGATTACGTAGCCCGTGGGGAAGATGGCTATCTCGACCGTTGTTTCCATCATCTTGTACACCAGGAACGGAAACTTCGAGGTGTCATAACGGGTCACTACCGGATTTTCCAGGTGGAACTGCATCAGACTCAGATTGAAAGGCACACTGAAGGTGGCGTTGACCGCATTCGTCTTCAGCCGTCGCAAACGAGGCGCATAGCCCAGAAACATCAGCTCTCGCAGTATATGAGTTAGGCCACTGCGGGCGCTGCTCTTGCTAAAGGCCTGACAATAAATGTTGCCATGGGGATAGATCTTTATACTGCGAATCGGCGAATAGCGATAGACGTACAAGGCCGTATGCTTATTGGGTTCGAATGCCGTACTTTTCAAAGCTAGGTGCAGTTTCATGAGATGGAATTTGCACGTGGTCAGGGCCAAGCAGTAGAAGGGTCTACGAGGATGGGATACAAATTAGTGTTGTACATTTAGTTTGCGCTTCCAACTCACTTGTATATAATGTTCAAGTATCGCTCTAATTCCCCCAGTTTGCCCCCATTTTCGTATATGCTCAGCACATCTTTCAGCCTCGGCTTCCTTGGATTCACGATGGGCATGGACTTTTCCTGGCCTTCTTCCCTTCCTTTGTTCGCCAGGACGTGGGGATCGGATGGGTCTTGATCAGAAGTCGACAGTTTTGCATCCTCAAGTGGCGTTTTCCGGGACGTTGATGCCTTGTTCATGACTTTACTGTTGACCGGGATTTCCATGGGCTTTGAGCGCTTCGAATTATTTCTGACGATCGACGAGAGTAAGCGGAAGCACTTTAAGTATCTCTTAGTATATCGTACCTGGGTGAAATTATTCCAATTCGATTTAACTCAACGCTGCAAATACCAATTAAACTAAAAGCATAATTTAGAGTGACCAGATCTTCTTAAGAGTAGAGACGCCATGTCGATAAATCGCTAAAGATGCAGAACCTGAACTCATTTCGAGCGCATTTTTTAATTTTTGTCTATTAAAAATATTTTCTTTGAGCTTTAAAAAAATTGATATTAAATTAAAGAAAAATATAGTATAAAACTGAAATCGAATACAAATTTAATCATATAATGTTCGATAATGGTCGATGTTGGCACTAAGTGCCCTTTTTCAACTTTGATGAAATATGAATGCCAATGAGAAGTTTCTTAATGAATTAAAACGCAACGATGCTAAAATATCAAAGGCTATTAAAATTTGGATGTTAAAAAACACGTTGAATTCTGGCCATTTTAATTCGCAAAGTGAATTATTTAACAATTAATTGCGCTCGACTGAGTCCCATGGCAAGACCATTAGCTCTATGATTAAATTAAAACAATGCATTTGTATGCATCAATTTTGGGAATCCTCTAACAAACGCAAGCAAACAATCAAAATATCATTCAAATTCAAATCGCAGAAATTGCATAATTGAAACCCCATTGAAGTCCATTAATAACTTTATGCAGCAGTGCAAATCAAACACACCGACACGAGGAAATCAAACACCCACACCAACTCATATTTCTCAGCCGGCAAAATGGGGCGTGGCAAGGCCGGGCGCGCCCGAAGGACTTGACGTTAGCTCATCAAACCCGAAAAACCACTTTGCTCAACTCTTTTCAAAGTGCATACATCATCAGCGCTAAGCCAAAACAAAAAAGCAATGCAAAGGGAGCGAAATGAACGATGACGTTGGCGGTGGCGTCGGTGGGTGTAAGTGGGTGTAAGTGGGCGCCAGTGGGCGCTAGCGGGTGGTGTCAGTGGGTGGTGCCGGAGATTGGTGGTGCGAGGAGCGCTGAAAACTTTTGTGCAATGTTGATTTTTCCGCAAGAGTCGTTTTTTGCCAGCGCCGGACGGACAAATGGACGGACAGAGGCGGACGGAGACGCTCTACGGGATCCATGGAATCCACGGAGTCCACGGTCGACGATGGCGGTGCTGGTCTAGGGAAGCCATGCCGCAGGCACCTTATAAAACTCGCAGCTCAGCAAAAGTCTTTCAATAATAATAATATTGGGGCGCAAGAGGGACAACAATGGCAAATGGGTGAAAGTGCCCGGCTTAAAACTCCCCCAACAGCACATATCCGCAGGTCATAGGTGAGAAGGTAAAGAAAAAGCCCGCAGAAACAATAAATAGATCTGTGGAGCTACGCTGGTTACCCCAATTAAAGCTGTAATCGAATTATAAGTGCATACATATAGTGGGTAATTTGAACATCCGAAGGATACTTTTTCATTCAGTAATTGCGACTTAAATAAAGTCAATGTCCTAGGATTTAGTGACAGGTTCTACTATGATGGTGGCTCCATTAAAAATCAAATGGCTAGTCGTGTAAATCACAGCCTTGACTTCGCCCCATACCCTTGTCCTCCAATGACCCGTGACCTCCTGGCGTGAGTGGGGAATTGAAAATGGCCAGGAGTGCGGGGACTTACACCGGGAAACGGGAAATGGTGCTTGGGTTTGGGTTTGGGCTCGGGATTTGGTTTGGTTTGGTTGGTTTTGGGTTTGGGAGTGATGTTGCTGTTGGCGCTACTGCTGCTGCTGCTGCTGCTGCTACTGCTGCTCTTCTGCTGATGATGATGATGACAAACAAAACAATGGAATCAAAGCGGTTAATGGCTTTTGTGTGTAAAATGAATGAATGCGGCAACGTTTCCTGCTTTCATTTGCAGCGTCATTTGCTCTGCTAGCCACATACACACACACATACATACACATGTGCCTCCCCTTGACCCCGCCCCCACTTTCTCAAGCCCCAAGTGGGGAGCGGTGCTGCGAGGTCATCGGCCACAGCAGTTTTAGTAACTTGCTTGTTTGTGTGCATTGCAAATGGCACTGAAAGAAATGAGTTACATACTATTATTTTAACATTTGAACAGCTAAGCATTTCTAGAGCATTTTTTGAATAAACTGCAAGCGACTTTTCGTTCAGTGCACTCACATTCCCATAGGTAAAAGCTGTTACACGCGCTAATCGATAAAGGGGAGGGCATTCCTTGCCGGTGGGGCAGTGGGATGCTGCAAGGGACTGACATCTCCGGCATTGCAACTCCACTTTCATTATTGGTTTTTTGTTACATCCCTGCAACATGCCACATGCCACAAGGATATGCCCTCGAAGCCCGGCAAGATTTCGCCCGCCCAGCTCTTGGTACAACCGATAATTAAATCGAACAAATGCTCAGATTTGACAGTCCCTTGCAGTTCCGCTCGTTTATCAACTGGCGAAAAGTGGCCCGCACTCACTCACCGAATTTCCATTCGACTTTTCACCATTTCGTGTACGCCATCTTTAAGTGCCTTCCCTTCGGTCAATGGAAATGGATGAGCTGCATCTCAAGGCTTCGTTGTATGCCTCATTTTGTTGTATAATCCAGCAGTGGAGAAGACTTCCTTCAAAAATTGCCTCCAGATTAATTTGCAGACTTGGCTGCCGTTTGAAGTTAAAGAGTGGGAAAATCAGGAGCAATCCATTCCGCGGACAGGCAGCTAATTAGCCGATCAAGGACTGCCGGGGGCATGTCAGAGAACGCCCCTTCGGCGGCCATGGGCGTCATTAGAGGGGTTAGAAAATCAATAGCTCTATTATTTGGCGGAATGTCGACGGCCAAAACGAGGCAATTCGACTCGACGCCGCTCCATTCGATGTGTTGATTGACAGCCTACTTGAGGTTTCTTGACTTCTTCGATTGGGGGTAGGCCAATGACCGTTTACTGTTTGTGCTAATAATAATATTGTTGTTTTAATATCGGCACAGCGGCGATGGTGGAAGGTAGAAGGGGGAAGGAAAACAGCTTGTTTAGTTAGTCATTAGGCTGGGGGTTAAAACACTAGTCTCACACCCCCCGAACCCAAAACACATTAAATATTTGCCGAAACTCGCACTTGACGGCCGTTGTTGTGGGACTTCCGTTTTAATTTTTTATTGGCCTAACTGTTTAATGTCAATTGCTGAGCAAATAGCAATCAAACGCTTGCTTTACGCAATTAAGAAGCAAACACCGCCCCGTCTGCAGACATTTCCCGGACCTACCTAATTACCATCTACATTGCGTGCAACATGCTGCAAGACATCAAATTAACGCCGCACCGAATCGCCCTGCCCCCCTTATTGATTCCCAGCCTTCGATTTGAATTTGGGCCTGGGAATTCGGCACGGGACTGGCCATTAAAAAGTCTGGGTGGCCAACAGGGTCGGGCTATTCACAACTTTTTGTTCCGCACAACTAACAATGGGTTGATTGAACTCTTTATTCGTGGAAAAAATAAATAAGCTCGCTGAATGAACAAAACCCGGTGAGAAGGAAGTTTACAAACATTTATTCGTTGTTTGGTTCAATGTCCCATTGATGGGGGGGATTGAAGAACGGCGCCGAACTTTCGATTGTGGACTCAATTATGTGGCACATCATTGGAAAAGTTGGCCAAGATAAAAAAAATTTTAAGCTGAAATAATCTTGAGCATAAAGCAGATTTCGAGTGTTTTAAAATGATTTCGAGTGGCACTCATGTGCTGCTCTATCCAACCACAAGGACACAAAAAATTTCAAACACAGCGCGATTTCCGTTAGTGCTCATTCAAATCGCATGCAAAAGCTATCTAGCATACTTTTGGCACTCACACCAGCGCAAACGCCAAGGAGTCAAGGATTGGAACTGTTCCAGATCTGCCGAGAGCCAGGTCCTTTGGCTTTGCGGGCAAGGGCGACGGGGGCGGGGGCGCAGGACGAAAGGAAATCCAAGCCGAAACGGAAGCGCATAGCGCTGAAATAAAGTGTTGCATACTGTTCGGGGCAACAATAATAAAATATTGCATATTTTGCGGCTGCAGAAAATCCAAGGCAAGCAATCCGTTTTATGGCACTTGGCGGCACAAGCATATTTACTTTGGCCTTAAGCTTGCCACAATAATATTTATTTGCCAGCTCCAGCACAGATTTTAATCGCTTTTTGCGGCTTTATTTATGCATTTGAAAGTTTCTGCACTTATTTCGATCTGGAATTACCCATAAACTCGTATTTTCTACGGATTTGAAAGAATTCATAGAAATAACTGGCACGATATAAATTTAAACTTCTTGTCTTAATTTTTCCCCTAAAACTGTTAAATTGTTAAATGTTAGGGTATACAAGTTATGCTGCATCCTTAAAGCCCAGGCTTTCTTCAGTGGTTTACGCTCAGCTGAGTGCGACGTCCCACTTTTCCACCCACTTCCAAGGCCCTCTGCATCCAATTTCAAAGTAAAACTTTAATGGCAACAAATGCTCCCCTGCCAGGACGGACCATCGCCATTTTATATTTGATATTTTATTACATTACATTTCCCTGGCTTATTACATTTTGGCTTTTAAGCTGTTGACACAACTTGATTTCCGTGCGAACCGGGTTTTCGGACAGAGAGAGAGAGAGAGAGACAGACCGAGTGCAGGAAAGAGAGAGAGAGAGAGAGGGAAATAGAGAGTGGCCTGGTCAGTTTCCGTACATCCGCCCACCCATTCAACTCGTTTTGTTTCAATTTCTCCCCCTCAGACAGCTTCGACTTTTTCCCTGCCTGGGTTTTCACTTTTTCACTTCTGGGGAGTTGGAAGTCTGCCGGCTGACCCAGAAACAAAGTGTGTCTAATGGGTTTCTGTTATGTTTTTTGACATTTTGGGAATAAAGTTTCCGCTTCCGGTTTAAGGTGTGCTGCGCTCGTATTTTGCTGCAACTTCCGCCCGTCTCCAGTTGGCCCAGAAACAGGGTCAGCTCTTAAGCTGAATAATGGAATAAAAAAAATGAAATGTGAACAAGTGAAAAAGTGAAAAGTCATGGAAATTTCCGCCTTTGCAAATTCCTTCGCGCTGCGCGAGATCAACATCAAAGATGTGCCGCCCCGATACTGCCAGCTAATTTCAGCGCCGTAAACATGACAACCTAATTATTTTTTCAATTCCGCCCACTCGCGACGCCGCCAACTGTGCAGCTGTGATTAATGGAGGAAGCTCGACTGCGACATTTGCATACGAAATTGAAAATAAATATTTGCACTGATAAATAAAAAGGGAGCCAGCGACAGAAGCCAGCTGCCTGCTAATTGCACTTTGACTTTTCGAGCGCGTCCTTGGCCGCATGCAGCCGGAATGAAAAGGACACGACTGAATGATATCCTACACTATACGCTGTAGTATGACTTTTAAAGCTGTCTGTCTAAGAGCAGGCAGTAATATATTTTGCACTACAAACTTAACAAGCCCGCCTCAACTTTTCACAATATCTTCCTTAGCTAGCTACTAAAATAGCAAGATTAATAGGCTAGTTAGAGTTTGGCGCAATTACCGGGTAGAAATACATCGTCACTATGCAAGGACAGATGGCTCGCGTCTGGCGCAGGAAAATTAGCAAAGTAATACCCGACGCCAGCTGAGAAGCCTTTCGTCAGGACCTTGAGGCCTCTTCATGTCTGCAGACAGGACACGTCTGGAGGGTGCTCGATGTCCTCGTTTTGCTCGCTTCTGCCACTGCTGCTTGCCTCGCTTTCCCCGCCACCAGCTGGCTGTCTTCGTCTGTGGCGCCATTTGATTAATATATACTTGCCGCTCGTCGTCCTGTGATTGTCTCGCTTTATTTTCGACAATCGAAATTAATTGGACTGCTCGAGGAGGTCCTGTCTGCGCTTTGTTCTCAACTTTTGGCCCAACACCTGGCGGCGTTTGTCAGGGTTAAGTTTGCGCGGAACTTCGAAAGACACCGACTCGGCCTGAAGTTCTGCCTGCAGGCACAGCAAATACAAAGCTTAAAGTGCAAAAATCAATAAATATAATTAAGGCGGTTATTTAAAGTATCAGTGGGGAATTACGGGATGTCATTAGAGCGCCGGCAAAAGCCCGAAAGGAAATCCCATGTCTGTGTAGCGGATATTTGTTTAATTCGCTTCGAATTATGTTTAAATTGTTTCAATTAATTTGTTCTTTTGTGGTTACGCTTTGCAGTTTCGTATTAAAATTTAAACTGAATAGTATTAGAACATTAAAAAAAAAGTTATACATAATGTTGTAAGTCGAAATGTTGTGACTCAGCCTAAATAACAAGAAATAACAACATAAAATTAGATCAACCTAATCTCTATGATATTTGAGGTCATTTCTATTTACGAATCATTGCAGGAGTTCCGAAAATAATGTTACTGATGAGCTTGCATAGACATTCAGCCGGTTTCATCGAAAATCACTTTGGTATTTTTAGGGAAATCATTATATTTAAGAGGCACATTCCGGCAAACTATCGCTTTCATCCTCGACAGAGCCAATCA
This sequence comes from Drosophila sechellia, assembly GCF_004382195.2. Lineage (NCBI taxonomy): Eukaryota > Metazoa > Arthropoda > Insecta > Diptera > Drosophilidae > Drosophila > Drosophila sechellia. Next base: position 2,658,284 of record NC_045949.1, read on the forward strand.
GTTGCATCCCCTGGGCCATAGACCCCATCATCATCCCCGGCAAATGACGGCCATTCATCCGACCCATTCCCATTCCATGGATGTATTTATGAAAGTATTTCGTATATGAGCAGTGTATTCACATTTACTATTTGCGTGGGCGTCATTATCGTTATTAGAGCTCATTAGCAGCGTCATTGCGAAGCCAAAAAGGGAGTCCTTGCAGGGTATGGGTCGCTCCTTCAAAGGATGTGGGAGTGCCCTCGTCTCAGGGATTTGTGTGTTCATAAAAGCTGGAAATCTTACTATTTTGGGAACTGCGCTACCAGGAAATATGATAAATTTAAACTAATATTTAGTGAAATATGAACAGGTCAATCAAATAGCCTTTTTTCGCTATTTTCGTAACTATTTTGATTTGATTTTTTATAAAGGGTATCAAAACTAGTGCCAACTTATTATTGCCTTCGATTCTCATAAATCGTTTTACCTGGGTACTCAGAGTGTCATATGCAACTACTGTGAACTTAATTCGCACTCTGCGAATCTTTACGTCTGCGCCTAAATCCTGAATCTGAATCCGAATCTGGATCAGAGTTACACTAGCAGTGTACATACGTGGGCAAATGCCTGCCGGAAATCGTATGCAATGTGCGAGATAACAATTTTCGTGTCCTGAGCAAGGCATGAATGTTCAGTCGGTCCGAGAATCCACCCGCCCAGTCATCCAGTCATCTAGCCACCCAGATGCCCAGCCACCCACTGAGCCGCTGAGCCACGGACCACACTCATTATTCGTAAATGGCGCTGATGGTGATGATGACAACAGCACAGGCATGGCCAACACCAACCGAAAGGAATGCCATTGCCATTGCCATCGCCATCGCCGTATTCTGCATTTCAGAGGCTGTGCTCCAGTATTGCATGTTCGGTGTTTCGCTTGGCAGGACGATCCAGAATGTCGTCGTAACATTTAATTTCCGACAACGGGGTGTGTTGGTTGTTCGAAAGGGGTTACGGCGGGGGGGCTTCGTGGCGGGAGAATTGTATAGATTCCACGGATTCCACGTAGACACAACATGTCTGCGGCTAATATGAAGCGAAGAATGCCATGACAAACGAGTTCAGCCAGAACAGACACGCTGACCACCACGATGACAACTACACTGGCACTACGTCAATGATGCCGATGAGGACGATGATGGCGGCATTTGTCCAGTCGAAGCAACGCCATCCCTTATAATTCCACTCCATTCCATTACGGATACTTTGGCCCACTGCGGCAATAATCATTAGGCACGTGCATTCAACAGTTTTGATTGCTGATTGGGCAGGGGTTCGATGGCCAAAAATAGGTGTGCTTTGTTGGCGAAAGGATTTGCCTAAAAAGGTAATTATTCCTTAATGGCTGTCAATGCTCACTGGCAATACTGGGAGCTTAGAAGCTTAACAACATGATATTCACAGTGTTCTTTATTAGAACTCTATAAATGCCTTTTAAATGTATTTACACAATGTATCAAAAATTCAATGGCGTTCACCTGGAATTTGCTAACCGAAGAAAAAAAAAATTAAGTAATTAAACCGTGCTTAAGGCCATCAGCAACGGCAACAACATCGGCTGGATAAAAAAGGAAAATATGTAAATTTTGTCATAACGAAAATGCCGCAGAGAATGGCCCATCTGGACGAGTCGGAGGACCTGCCTCAGTCAGGATTAAGTGCTTTGTTCTTGCCGTTGCTGCCGTGGCACTCGACTTTTATATTTATATTCCGACTCTCTCTCTCTCTCTGTCTGTATGACTGACTGTCTCACTTTTCCCTCCTGCAGCATGTCGCCGACGCTTTCCCACAAGGACCTCGCAGGACTCGCCGGCTGCTCGGCACTCGCTTTTGTCCTGTACCTAAACACACTTAACGCTGGATTTGTCTACGATGACAGGTGAGAAAAATTTAACCGAATTAAAAATTCCATATGTCAGCAGGTTGACGAAGGTAAATGGTCTGGTTTGGCTTGGGTGTCTCGTCCTTGGTCCTTTGGCTTTTCCGCTTTATTTTCCTGATGCCCAATGGCAATGCCTTGTCGCCAATGCGAAGCATGAAAAAAGGCAGCCGAAAAATACAAAAGTTTATTATTAATTGTGCGCCAAGTGCCGCCATTTATTTGATAAAATCACCATCATAAATTCCCGGCCCGCCTAATTGTAAAACTTGAAGCAGACCAGTTGCTGGCTTATCGCCTGGGCATTGTTGATATATATGCGGCGCATCCAGATCCCCCATCCAGTGCCATTGTCAGCATCAGCCTCAGAATCAGACGGCGTTGGCAATGGAGCAAATTAAAAAACAAAATGTTGATTTATGCCCCTCTGAGCTGGGACCTGGCTCTTCTCACTCTCACCTGGCCGCATTGAAATGCTGCAAACGCAAACGAAATTACCCATAAATATCAAAAGTCATGTACAATGGACAGGAATTTCCCCAAGGACTCGGCCAGCACTGCCAGCCCTTCCTAGCCTAGGATTCAGGAGTCAACCCGGTCTGCCGGCCAGCAAGTTCTGCTCCTGGTTCAACTACAATGCCAGCGAACAATTGTCGTGGCGGATTGGGGGAATGTATAGATGTTTGTATTGGTGGAAGGGGAAGGGGAAGGGGAAGGGGAAGGGGAAGGGGAAGGGGGAGGGGACTGGGCCAGTTATGCACAAAGTGCTCAGCTCGATGCCTTGGCCGTTGCTCGTTATTTTGTGCTGTCCAGAAAACAAGCGCAAAACTTACCGCCACACACACACAAAAATAATAAACGCAACTTATGTAGCTCAGCTTCCCCTTTGTGCCACACGGAAAAGTTGGATGCGAGTTTATGTTTTTTGCTCGGGCGGAAGGTCCTGCGGTCACTTTCACGCATTTGCCAACACCAGTTGGAACTGGCACTCTGAGCACTGAACAAAAATAAAGTTTAATCCAAACTAAGTCCAAACATTAGGGAGCATAGTAGTAAAAGTTTTTTTTTCAGTGCAGGAACCCACCTATCGGCCAGTTCCTTCGCATGCTCTGCGGTCATCCCACAACATGGCCACATGACCACACGAGCACAAGTTATTATTGTCAAGCCGGGCCAGACAAAACATGATTTATTAAATGGCAGAATTCCCTTCAATTTGTTTGCTATCAACTGGAAAAAGACCAATGGAATCAGGCTGCCGAATGGGAAGAAAATGTTTTTGGCACAAGGAAGCTCTGCTGCTGGCAATTGCAAAAGGGAGATATGAGATTTTAATAAGTTATGGCTGGCAACTTTTTGATAAAGTGTGGCGATCGAGAAGTTTGTCCATAATTGAGCAAATGTGATATAATTATGTGTGATTGGTGGCTCACTCTTCCACTTGTATGCTTGCGTTCGAACTTTTTAAAGCGATTGTTGCACCTTTAATACGCCCGCTTTTATTGGTCACCCGATTCACACCTTCAAGTTGATATATTTCCATTTTTCCAAAAGGTAAAATCCCCCAATCTGCAGTCTTACAATAATTTATGTGCCGTATTAAAAGGACAGCGACAACAACAACAACAACAGCGGCTGTAAAAAATCAACAACAGCAGTAACAACGTTACGTATACGTAATTTTGATGGCACACAACCACCGGACGCTAGGCACTCTGCTCCTCACAAACGATGGTTGGGCGGTTTGATGGCCGTTTGGGTGTTCGTTTGCCAGCAGAGTAACAGAAATGTGTGCTCTTTTTTCTTGTACCTATATAAAATCGAAAATTTTCACTTTACATAAGCACAGCGGCAGCAACAAATACGAATGTTGTGGGTAGCCAGGGATATGGGCAGGGGGAAATGGGAAAGCGGGCGACTGGCACTGAACGGAAGGCAAGAATGGTGTCCACATTCGGTGCTGATGCTATGATATATTGTCTTCAACAAAAGCCAACCACAGTCCTGTTTGCCTGTTGGTGCTTTTGTGTGTGGTATATGAGCCCCACAGTGGAGTGGAAAGTCAAAATATTCTATCACAAATATTTAGAGTAGCTATTTGGCTTAAACAAATATAGCATTCTTGTTTTATATCTTACTAATATTCCACACATTTTGCATATATCTTATAAATTTGATTTGATAATTGCTTGATTGGTTCCACTGTGCATGGAGTGTGTTGTGGCTGGCTGTTCCTCCTCGATTGCCAGAGACTTGGTTCCTGCTCCTCTGTCGCCGCATTCTCCTCAGGATCCTGATCCTGTCTCTGGCCTCCTGGTTGAGTTGAGAGTGAAAAGCGAGCGATAAGGGCAGCAACATGCCGCACTTGTAAGCTGCTTCAAGCCGGCCATTGTTGTTGTCGCCGCCCCTCTGGTACGCCCACTTACCGCCTGCCCCCTTACCCCTTACCACAGATGCTGCTGTTGTTGTCGGCGGTGGGTGTTGATGTTTTGGTTGTTGCTATTCACTCACTAGTTACGATGATAAAGCACAAAAAAGGAACTGCGGAAATTCTGCTGATGACGATAATGTTGACGCTGACTTCGAGGTGACTTCACCTTCGACCCCTCGATGGCTCGGGAGTTAAGCCCATCTCCAGCTCCAGCTCTGCCATTCTCCATTTCCCACTCCCGTAGTTCCCAACGCAAATAGACGTCTTTTGTGTGCATTCGCCCCGAGGTATGCAATGAAATTTCTTTTATACTCGAACGCTACCTTGACATCGCCTTGCAAATGAGGCGTGGAGCCATTTTTGGTTCCTTTCTGAGCTACAGGAAGTTGAAAACGCTTGCAGCCAGAAATAGTAGTAGCTACACCCCAAATTTGCCTACGAGTAGTACAGCAACGGTCATAAGATTAGGATTGCAAGCTAGTAGAAATAATAATACCATACATCTTGAAAGCATATAATTCAAATTATTATTAAATTATATTATTATATTACCTAAAATAGTTTTTAGTGTATAATTTTATTTCCTTATCGTGCGTATATTGATTTATATGATAGAATACCCTGGTATTTCAGCCACAACTGTGCCCAGCATGCGAGTATTTCCGACTTAGCAGCTCCTTCATCTGCGTTCTGTGCTTTTGCTTTGTGCTCTTCCGATAAGAATTTGTTTGCTCTCAAGGACATTTTTGTGGCTGCTTTGGCGCAAACTAAAAGGAATCGGCTGATGCGGGGAAGTGGGGCGCTGGTTTCTTCGGAATGCCAATTGGAAGTGAAGTGTAGATGAGTGGGGCTGCGTCCCGCACCCGAAAACCACTTACAGAAAAAAAGGCCACCACCGACGCAGGTCCTTCTTGGCAATAAGTCTGCTTTATAGTTGGGCACGTCTCTGCGGCGAATTTGTAAACCCAATTTGTGGCAACGCCATGCTGCAGCACCTCGTTTTTTATTACCATATCCCTGGCAATGAAAGAACTGCACACACACATACGTGCAACAAACGCCGCCACAATTCCGGTCACCCATGCCGTGGCATTCGAATTCGAATGATAAATAAAATATTAAATTGAATGCCCAATTTTTATTCAAAATGCTGTCTAACTTATGTGTTTGCACAAGACTTTTCTTTGGACTTTCCAAACCCCCGTTGGCCTCCGGGCTCGGTGGATACGTATTTGTTTGCCCGACCTCTCCTGTGCACCCCAAAAGACCCTAAAACTACAGCCGGGGGACAGAAAAAAGCCAAAGTAAATATCAGTGCACATAACTTCATTATTTAACAGCATGAAATTAATTTAACATTTTCGAAATGAAACGATACTCGCTTCAGTTATTAAAAATGTGACTTAAGCGAGCGCAATCAAACGAATTTTATTTCAAAAAATGTTCAACAAGTAAAATAAAAATAATAAATTGATGTGCAAGCAAATCGGCAAATATTCAATGTAAATACATACAATTTATTAATGGCAAATATTTGGTGAAATTTTAATATTAGCGCGCACACAGATTAAACAGGACTATTAACTTTTTGCCAAACATCAAACATTCAGGCTAAATAGCACTTAATGATTAACATTTACACAACATTGTGTCATTTATAACTCCTAAAAGTTATTCAATTCAACGAATCGAGTGACATTGATAAATATATTGATGCAATATTGTTGCGGAAAACCCAACTGAGAGCCCTGTGCAAAGTTGGAAAGTTAATTAATGACATTTGCTGGGCACATCTAAAAACTAATTATGCATAAAATGGCCAAGGTATTATTGCAAGCCCTCTATAAATTGCCGCAGAACAGCAGCAACAACGCCGATAACAAACTAACCCTGATTATATGGCCACCTGACCCGGAGCGGAGCCACTGTGCCGGCCAAATCGATTAGGACAACAAGGAGCGCTACAACGGCGAGGCAATTACCAAGAACCTTCCACCACGTCACCAATACAATGACACCGGTGTGCTGTGTGCTGTTTGCTGTTTCAGTGTGTGTGTGTGTGTTGTTTTACAACAAAGGCACAAAATACGCCAGCAAATCGGCAATTAATCAAGTGGCAAGTGCACAGCAAGGACGATTGTGGGGGGAGGGGTGGGGCGCTCGAAAATGGGGGCGGGGCAAGCGAGTCAACTGTCGCTTGGCACTTTAACAATATTTATGCCGAGTGCAAAAACAAAAGGACAATAAAAATGGGCGGACATGAAATTGCCACGAGTAAGAACAGCAGACCATTGCACACGCTATCCATAAAAAAAGTGGTTTCTATTAATGAGTACGTTAAAAAAAACAGAAAAACAATTTTACAATTTGTTGTAATAAAAACCACATATTTATAATATGAATGATAAGTGGATTAATGTAACCGTTTGCATAACAAACATTCCCCACCGCACAGTTTCAACCAATCTAAGTAAAAGCAAAATAAATTGGACCATAGAAGTGGTCCCATAGAATCCAGGACTCTCCGGCTTCGTGTAGCAGGAAAGACGAGACGAAAGGAGTCAGCTCGGGGAGATCCGGCCACTTTGGGGAACTGTAGATGGGAGGTGTGAGAAATGAGGAGAGATAGACCAGGTCCTGGCTGTACAATTAATCATTTTAATTAATTGGACAGGTGTGCCACAGGTTGTTCTTGTCCATTCCGAGCAGAGGTAATGTGAGTCTACATATCAATTTCCTAAAATAAGGAGCCACAAAATAAGCACCAAATATAGCTTATTATATGAAATCTAAAATATCACTTTATTTTAATTAATTCGAAAAGGTGACCATAACAACTTGTATTCCATAATTCATCTTCCTTATTATCTAAGCTTTTTAAAATAAAAGTATTTTGTGTCAGTGTAGCTGCATAAATCTTTATGTTCCTGCTTTTATCTTTTTTGCAGGCGCGCTATCTTGGCGAATGGCGACGTGACAGGAGCTCACCCATTGGTCAATCTTTTGCGGAACGACTTCTGGGGCACTCCTCTGGTGGACAGCGGATCCCACGGCTCCTGGCGACCGCTGTGCGTGCTCAGCTTCCGGCTGAACTTCCTCGTCGGCGGAATGACACCCATGGGCTATCACCTGGTCAACGTAATGCTCCACTGTGTGGCCACGTGGCTGGTGTTCCTGGTGGCGAGAACTCTCCTGCCATCTCGCATGGGCGTCCTGGCCGCCGGCGCTCTGTTCGCCGTTCATCCCGCCCACACGGAGGCGGTGGCCGGATTGGTGGGCAGGGCGGATTTGGCCGCGTGTGTTTGCTACCTGCTCGCCTACCTCTCCTACCGCCGCCACATGATAAACCGGGAGTGGGGATCCCTCATGCTCACCATTGTCCTGGCGTTGGCAGCACTGCTCTGCAAGGAGACGGCCATCACGGCGCTGCTGCTGTGCGGATTGTGCGATGTCCTGTCGCCTGTCGGTCGGGAAAATAGCGATAAGGTGTGTGATGGATCCTTCTCAGGATTAGCTTCTTTCAACTTTCAGCGCCGCATCCGATCGCTTAGCATTTTGGGATTTACCCTAGTGTGCGCCCTTTACTGTCGACTGAGCCTCCTGCCACGCCCCTCCGCCGCCTTTTCGGCCTCCGACAATCCGACGGCCCATGAATCCTGTTTTTGGACTAGGACTCTGACTTTTCTGTACCTGCCAGTGGCCAACTTTGGGATTCTCCTCTGGCCACAGGAGCTAAGCTTCGACTGGGGAATGGAGGCTGTGCCGCGGATCAGAACGCTTTGGGATGCCCGAAATATCCTGACGGCTGGCTTCTACGGATCCCTAATTGCCATACTGTGGAAGGGATCTGGACTGCGTAGGGCAGCCTCACCGATGGATTTTGCGGAGGTGGCGAACATTTCGCTGCCCCTACTGAGGCGATTGGGCGGCAATAGCTGCCACACCTGGCTGGGCCTCACCTGCGCCTGCCACCACCAACTCTCTGCCCCCAGCTTTCGCTCTGCGTCAGCAATCTTCTCCAGCTCCTCGCCCTCGAAAAGCACCTCATGGACAGTAGCCCCCATCTTGGGCACTGCCTTCCTGGTGTTGCCATTCCTGCCCGCCAGCAATCTGCTCTTCTACGTGGGATTCGTAATGGCCGAAAGGGTGCTCTATCTGCCGAGTGTTGGCTATTGTCTGCTCTTTGGCCTCGGTTTCGGCCATCTCTGGCAGCGGGTCAATAGCTCCCGGCGATCCCGCCTGATGCTCCTCTGCGGCCTGGCACTGCTCCTTGGCATCCACGGAGTGCGCACCTGCAGGCGCAACTTGGATTGGCGGGATGAGGAGCAGCTATTCCGCAGCGCCATCACTATAAATCCTCCAAAGGGTGAGTGCACACTTTCTTACATATTAATATGTACAAAATACAAGAAATATTTTGAATCTATCTATAGCATTTGGTAAAATCAATATATTAATTTATATATTTCAGCTCTGGGCAACCTGGGCAGCGTATTGAGTGCCCAAGGAAAATACGAGGAGGCGGAACTCGCTCTGAGAATGGCCCTTGGACACCGGCCCACCATGGCTGATGCTCACTTTAATCTGTGAGTAAACGCTACCGACCATGTGGTGGTGCCCAAAAACGCGAAACACGAAAATCCGAAAACCCTTTTGCATTTTGAAGCGAGTCTCGCGCCTTAGCCGCGCAACACGGAACCTGAATCCACAAAATGATGTCAGTTTTTGCTGGCCGTCTTTTGAAAATTCAAAAGCACAAAGTGAATAGCTGTCGCGACCTTGGGCATTGGGTGGTGCGATGGTGGCGATGGGTGGCTGGCTTGGGGGCTGCTCTTAATGCCGAATGGCAGATGCTTCTGTAGTCGCTGTTCTGTTCCCTCTTCCGTTTGCCGGCAAAAATGTTCGGACAACATCTGAGAAAAGCGACAAAAAAGAGTGGTTGGAAGTGGGTGGTTGGGTTGGCCTGGGCTTGGGCTTGGCGGGCGAAGACTGCCCAGATGCATCGCGCATACAAATCAACTCGGTCAGAAACTTTAGCTCCAGCGCAGGGGGCACATGTTTTGCATCTTTTGGGTGGCAATTTGCATGCACTCGGCAGCCATCAACAGCAAATAGCTGCTGGTTTCAGTTTTTTACCCGCCCACAGCCCACAGCCACGCCCCGCTTTTCCCATCCAACTCCCTTTTTTCCCGCCGGTTGTACTCCTTTTGTACCTTTGTGAGGGGCAGAAGCAACGGAACCTTTGAAACAATACGACTGAAATGAATGCAAGAGCCATTGCGCACCCTAATCCCCTGCAGATATGCTGTTAATTAGGCCAAAACTGAATGGGCTTACGAGTGAGACTCTGATTCTTCGAGATACTCGCAATTGCTGGCCGGTTGCTAAGTACACATGAGTTGGAGTTGGAATTTCCATCGAAGGCACATGCTCCGTTTAAAGGGTTCTCGAAAAAGTAAGGATTGTGGGCCTATGCCAATATTTGCTGGGAAAATGTTTGCTAAAGATTAGTTGGAAATTCGTAAGTTACAAATGCATAAGTAATTCGAAACGGAATACTGGGGTTTCAAATCATCAAAAAATGTGCCTTAAAGTGCAGTGCTCGACCCAATTTGTCACCAGATTCATGTATTCATTTCTGTCTGCGTTCCTTTATGCCCAAACTCAAATACGTTCGTCAATGCAATAAAGCAGCAGCTGCGACAATTGCATTCCTCGGCATTTCGAGACTTTTTCCCTTGTCCAAAACAATAAATAAACAAAAGCCCCGACATATATAATGTCCTGCACAAACATAACAACAATAGCATATCTGCGACTGCGATGGGAATGTGAATGGGAATGAGAATCCGAATCTGAATCCGAATCAGAATCGGAATAGAAAAATAGTAACAACATGGGAGAAATTGGCATTTGTGCTTACAAGCTGCACTTGATGCAACAATATGAGAAAATAAAACTGCTGACGCATGACGTTGGCATCCTGCTTATCCCCCGCATTTCCCAGGCTTTTCCCAAACCCACCCCTCTCCCCCGTTCCCATTTTCCGGGGCCAATGACACTTCTACTCTGGACATATAGCAGGCACACTCCGAGCCAGCTTTGTACAGTCATAGTGCAATTTACTCGTTGCATCGACGTTAACGGCGACCGCCAACTGAGCACCCTGTGCCCAGACTGCCACATCCTCGTCCTCGTGCTCGTCCTTCCGCTGGGATTTGGGCAGCAGGACTATGCATTACGAGAGAAGCGCAAACATGCCAACGCTTAACGAATGCCACTCGGCGCCCCATCGAAGACACCCTGGGCAGAAAAGCGGAAGTGCTTGTCGAAAACTGTGTGGAATTCAATTAGTGGGGCAATCAGCTGGCGAGCGTCTCAGAATAGCTAACAATGGACATTTAATATGGCATATCTTTTCGTTTTATAATAAGTACAACAATCAATTAATAATGGATAATGGATCCTTTATAGTTTTTTCTTTCATACCAAGCCCACTGTGGCGTTTGTGAGCTGACTGCTCCACTCCTTTTGAATATGCAGAACGTCACTTCCACTGCCGGCCGCTCCTCGAGCTGCTCGCACTCCCCACACTCCTGGCACTCCTTTCACTCCTCACACTTTCCCCAATAGCCGCGTGTCCTTGCAGCGACTGCCAAGCAGTCGTTGCTCATACGCCCTGTTGTCAGTAGTGTTGCTGCTGCTGCTACCCGCTTGTTGTTGATTATTGTGTTTGGCATAATAGGCTTTACGCTCCAAAAAAAAAAAAGGAGAATAAATCCGTTCGCTTTGCTTCTTTGGCAAATTGTAGGTAAATTCCTTTTCGCTCGCTTGCCAAGTCATTTTTCCAGCTTTTCCGCCGGGGGAAAAGGCTGCTGAGGAGCGGAGCCCAATACAAATAATTGCTGAGAACTCCCGGGAGCCACGGACAATGGCAGCATCTGGGGAACGGAATCTCCTACCTCAGTCATGAATACCATAAACGTTCTTCGCCGAATTGCCTTCGTTTCGAGAAAAGTGGATGCTAAAACTATGGCAAACTGGGCGGTGGGTTGTAGGAAAAGTTAACTCCGTGAGTGTATTAAGCGCTCTGTTTCAATGGAAGCCAAATATGCAGTAATTCCGTTTTTCCTCGTCATGGCTCCGAAAAAGCCCCTTTAAACTGCTTATTTGTGTGGCTGTGTTTATATATGAGCGGATTATCGGCTTATGGAAGACTGTTACATTAATGCTCATACTGACGATTATTTTTGAAAAGAAGTGTAGTTTATTATGCATGGCCATTTTCTAACAATACCTGAATGAGATTTAATAAATATTTTTCATTTATTGCTCACTGAAATGTGATGAGTGCATAAAACAACAGATGAACAAAACGAGAAACTGTTTTAATTTCATAAAAGCCGTATTGAAAAAGGTCATTAAATTTTCATTTAAAATTAGTTAAACATTTAATATTACTATAATAATCCGTATAACCCATCTAAAGTCTATTTACTTATCCCTTCTAATTGGGTAACAAGTACTACGAACAGAATATCCTGCCGTACCGCAATATCCTTCATAATCCTCGGGGAAGACCCTTGTATAAAATATGAAAAAGCCAAGAACGGAGCAGAACGGAGGAGAAAGAAAATACAACTGTTGACGGCTTAGATAAAATTTCAAATAATGTCAATGACATAAAAGCAAAGCGCGAACTTCATAACTGCTAAGGCTTCGCTAGCCTGCAGGTTATTAACTTGGCTCAAAACGATACACTAGACGTTGGCCAACTCAGTGGGTGAATGGCCATGGCTTTGGAACCAACTCCCACTCCTCCGGATGCCTAGCCGCTGGCACATTGGCCTCTGACCAAGTCCAAAGTGCTGGGAAGCCCAGGCAGAGATTTCATTTTAGTGCCGTGGAAAGTTTAAAACGCTTTTCTCGCCCACTTTCCCACTGCGAAAGCCTGCGTTGCCTTTGCAGCTTATCGAAAAGTTGTCTGATTGAATTTTTGCCCCGTCCACTTGCAGATTGCAGTCGGAGCAGCTCCTCTTCCATGGCCTCCAATTTGGCTACACTATGCACAAATTTCAGTTGAATGAAAAACTACCCGTTTTTAAGGAAAAACTGAGAAACTCAAGTCTGATTTTAGGTGCTTTGATGTAAATGTATTTCTAATTAAGTACCCTGACTTACGAACTACTTTGTTGCACACTTTCTGTGTTTTAATAGATTTTATGAGCGCTGCTTAATCTGAAAGTCATAAGAGCAGATTGAAACGTTTACATAATGAAAGCTTTAAGCGCTGTGGCTAGCTGTGAACCTGCGATGGCTCGTGGACGGAGTGGTGTGGTATTTAAGAATTTTCCGTTCTCTAATCGAAAATCAATGGCAGGTGGCCTTCAACCCCGGCAGCCACCCATTGAAGAAGCGCCCGGGGACGGAGCTCCGGGGTGCCAGTCCGTCGCGGATAAGCAGCTGTTTGTACATTATTTACTCGTAAGCCATCAATAGCCGGGATATCTCTAGCCGGCACCTTGCGCCCTGCGGCTATGGATTTTCCGATCCCGCCACGTGCCACCGCCCGGAACATAAAGCATCCTGTTGCTCCCTGCTGCAAGGAGCAGCTTCAGCTCCAGCTCCTGCTCCTCAGCTGCTGCTTCTGTTTCTGATGCGCCAGTCAACTGTCAGGGATTTGTTGTGCTGCTGCGCCGGGCGGGGATGCTCTGATTTTTAGCTGCAAAATGCCACAGCAAAGGATAAGATGGGTGGTGGGTGATGGGCGGAAGTGGGTGATGGGTGATGGAAAGTCAAAGTAACAGGCAGCCAAACACCAAAACCAAAAAATCACTGAGCTGTATAATTCGATTTCTCGTTTTCACTCTTTCTGCTCGTTTTATTTTCGTTCAGTTGCCGTTTGCTTACCTGCACAAGGAAAAAAAGGGTGGAAAATGGGGGAAACCCATGAAAATAAATAGAATAACATGGCTTGTTTTTCTTTTGGCCCGCATGGCATTGCATAGTATAAAATAGAATACTCAATATTCAGGTGAGCAAATCCATGCGTTGTTCGGTTGCAATTCGCATGCATTCACTCGGCTCCTTTTTTCGCTTGTTTTATTTCCCCATTTCTTTTTTTTTTTGTATTCCTTGCTGTGGAAATGCAGCCCCAACTGCAGCATACAAATTTTAGAGTGAGGTTGGAAAATCGGTGAATGAAATTGTGGGCAACGAGGGATTTTCAACATGGAATATCGAATGGCTGCTCATTCGAAAATAAAATTTAAACAAATTCACCCCACTCGCCAAGCGCCGGCATATGCGAGTGTTCATTGAAAAGTTTGCTCACACCCACTCCAAAGTGGAGTATCTAGTATCTAGTATTTAGTATCTGGTGCAGAAGCTAATCGGCGAAACCATGGGGTTGGATAGATAAATTTGGGGTGGCCTGTGAAGAAAGCTGCCCATATTAAAAGTCATCCCACGATGACAATGTGAATCTGTAGGTTTTTCTGAAAAGGGTTCTATATGCATTACTAGGCAAAAACAACAAAATCCTGGATTAATATTTTTTTTTATTTATTTATTTAATTTGTGTGTGAAGCTTCCGAAATTAAATCGAAGAACAATATTTATGTGCAATATTAAAATGTTCAACAAAACCTGCAAGTTAATCCTTCCCTCTTTTTAGGCATATATTTCACTTCTGTACTAAAATTACATTCCTGACTGATTTTAAAAATTGCATACATAATCCCTTTTTTTCCAAGTCCGAAGTCTTTACAATCGGCCCTCTTGTTGATTTTATAGCCTTGTCGCTACTCAACACAACATTTTCAGGACTCGCTGTTTGTTTGAATTATTTTGTTTCTGCTGCAGATGTGGCTGGTTTGCAGAAATAGGAGCAATCTGGGCTTGGCTTTATTTTGCCACATTCTTCTGGAATGTTGCAAACAAAACGCTGCCTTTATTTAGAATCACTTATCCATGCATGCGATCCGCCGAAACTTTGTGTTCTCTATTTCTGGGGCCTCAGACATCCGGGTTGGCAGGATGTGTAGGGATATGTGAGGATAACCACCAGACGACAAGTGATATAGGTATGTGCATATATATGGAAATGTGTGGGCGATGTATACACATATATACATCGAGATGGGGGAATCCAGCTGTCCGTTGATTTAATGAAGCCGACTAAAATCAACTTGAAGGTCAGCACTGTGCAATTAGCCGGTGGAAACCGCAGCAAAGCAAACTCAAAGTTAATTTACTCCCAACACTTTTGGAGGATCCAGCCCTCGAGTTAAGTAAATTTACCTTCCCTGGTTTTCTCTTTTCCATTTCGCATATTTTTTAAACAATTGTTTCCAACGACTCCTTCTGAGTGAAGGGCAAAAACTATGAAGAGTGCATTTCCTTGGAAATTCAAGTGCATTGTTGGGCTGCAGAAGCAAGCCAAAGTGCCAGAATGGCTTATGCTTAATTCTGTAAAACATTTGGCTAAAATTTAATAATAAAAGATGCTTAGGTGCTCAAAAACGAGAGAGACAGCAAGGAAATAAAGTCACTCTTTCAATTAAAGCATTCGAAAACCATTCATTTAAGCAATGCTTTTAACTTAAAGAACTTAGGAAGGATTTAAGAATTTATTTAATGGATGATAAATGTTATACCCTGTTTGTCTTGCCACATTTTAGGGGCGTGGTGCACCAGAAGCAGCTCAACTTCAGCTCGGCAGTTCCATGCTTTCGCAGGGCCATCGAATTGCGACCCCAGCTGGCGGTGGCCTACTTGAATCTGGGCACATCCCTGATCTCCCTGGGCGACCATCGGCAAGAAGCCATCTCCGTGCTGCGGACCGGTGCTCGTCTGGAGGGGAATGGGGTTCGGGATCGAGGGGCGCACGTGGAGGCTCGCTACACCTGCTACTTGCAACTGAGTGTCCTTTACCGCTCCGAAGGAAGACTTCAGGATGCTGCTGCAGCGCTGAGGGAATCCCTAAAAGCTCTGCCTTTGCTGCCTCAAAAGCAGAGGGCTGTGCTGCATCTGCGACTCGGCGAAATCCTGGCGGAGCTGCAGGATTGGAACGAGGCCGAGCATCAGCAGAGATTGGCCCTGCAATTGCAGCCGGAGCAGGGGGCAGCCTACGTCACCTATGGCCAGACGCTGGCAAGGAATGTAAGATTGCCACATGCCACATGCCCAATGATAATGTAATAACATATTTTATTGGACTTGCAGGGCAGCCGCCTGGCGGAGGCAGAGTCCTGGTTCAAAAGAGCCCTGCAGTTGGCGCCCTTGGAGCCCAGTTCGCATCATCATTATGGTAAGAATCAGTCATTTTCATGGTTTATAGCAGTATATTAATTTATATGTGTTACAATAACTTTTTCTTTCAGCCGACTTCCTGGAGCAGCAGGAGCGTCATGATGAAGCCCTCAGTCTTCGCTTGCGAGCCGCTGCCTTGGCGCCCCAGGACTACACCCTGCAATCCTGCGTGGCGGACGCACTGCGTCTGCTGAATCGCCTGGCCGAGGCGGAGCTGTGGTATCGAAAGGCAGTCACCCTGCAACCGCTGGCGGCCCATGCCCATGCCAATCTGGGAGCGATTCTGCAGATGCGTGGTCTTCGTAAGGAAGCAGTGGCGTGCTATCAGAAGGCCTTGGAGCTTCAGCCAGGACATGCCATCAGCAGAGCAAACCTGGCCAGGATGAATGTGCACAAGGACGAGAACGAATGAGAATACACTACTAGAGAAATAAAAAATGTAAATAAATTTTAGATATATATATATATATTTTGTAAAAATAAAGAAAGCAATGATTGAAAGGTGTTTACCGGATTTAATGGATTCTAATTTATTTGTCCTGGTATTTAAACAAATATTTTGTTGCGAGAGCAACAATTGAAGGCGCATTCCTTTCAACCACAATTAGTTTAGCCAGCATTATGTGAACATGCCAATCTGTTGCCGACGCAAATTCCAGAAAGCCAAACCGCGCTGCGAACTATTTCCATATCAAGACTTTGGAGGTTTCGTTTGGGTAAACGGAGCCAGGTGACGACGGGTCTTAAACGCAGACAAAAGCCTGATGAGACCAAAGGACTTGAAGGGCATCGAAAACAGAGGCTTGCTCAAAGCCAGAGGTCCTGGCAACGAGTGGGTGAGACAGCCAGACACTCAACAGATAGACAGCCGGATGGCGACGTGAGAACATCAAGTGGCCTGGCAAAAAGGAAAACCGCAGCAACCAGAATGGGTGGCCAAAGCGAGGGGTTTCATGCGAGAAATAGTGCTTACTAAGCATTAAATTATAATTAAATTTTAAACAATGAAACTGAGTTAAGGAGCAGGACGCGGGCACGAGCTCGAGCACGAGGGCCCCAAAAAGCTCTTAATCACAAACATGCGCAGCCACTTCAAAGGTGAGTCCTCGTCATATCAATGTGGAGAACGGAGAATGGAATTGCTCAGGCCCAGACTGGCTGGTCTGGCTAAGCATATGCGCATATAAATTAACATAGACACCCGAGTATTTAATTAAAATTCCATCAGCATCACACACACACACACGCACAGTGGGGCACCTGGCCACCCGAATATGACAGGTGGATGGAGTCCAGGTAGACACACATTTTAGCGCTAAGCCGAGCAAATGCCCCTCGACTAAATCCACCAAAAACCACACACACACACGTCCGACGAAATCTGCAAAACGCCTTTGGGCCCTCGTCAGTCGGGAGTGCAAACAAAGGGGAGTAGCCCCCAGTTACTCCCAGTAGCCCCAAAACACACACAAACTCCCGGTGAAGCAATGCCCCGCAATCGCAGAAGCATAACCGACCGGTCCCCATCACTGCGCACCCCTTTAATATAGTGCACTGTAAACAAAAAATGCAATGTTCTACAAACATATAAAAAAAACATTTTTATTCATAATAGAGAAGCTAGCTGAAAGTATGTAATCATGTGATCATAGAGTAGATTTAAAAGGCTTTTATTTCCTTAAGTTAATACTTATACACCACTGTTTCTCCCAGTGTAGCGTTGGGCGACTAGTTGGGCTTTGGCAGCCTCGATACTGACTGATGAAGTGGCACTTCCGACACCGTCGCCCCAAACACACGGCTGCGATGATTATGATGACTATGACTATCATCGGGATGAGCACGGAATCCTAATTAAGTCTAGGCCCTTGCGCCGGCTATGGGTTAACTGCCCTGAGATGTGGGCGTGGGTCTGCAATCCATAATTAAATATGGATTCGAGAGATTCTGGCTTAACCAACTGAGACCCTTGACATTCAACAGATTTGTTCGTATTATTAAGGTCAAATCGGTGGGTGAGGTGAGTTACAACCTGAAAGGAAAAAGGTTCAAAGTTCTAGAAGTGTGCTGTTTGATATATAATACAGGAATATTTATAAGAAAAACCAGACTGGCAGCCGTTTATTAATTAACTAAAACATCACTTCTCTTCTAATTAGATTGTTCAGTCGAATGTTGCATAAGGACGAAATCAGGCGCATATGGTGTGTCAAAATTTTCTAACACTCGTTTGTGGTATTTTGGTCGGAGCACCCGAAAACCTCGAGAAAACCAAACGAATAGTCACCCTGGTGCCAAAATACAAGTCGGCAAGTTGCCCAATGAGTATTTAATGCGTCAAACTGTTTAAATTTCTATTGGATTTTTTGTTTGGCTTTTCCTTTTGACTTTTGTTTTGCCCACAGATGTTGTTGTTGTTCTTTCGGATTGTGCAAAAAGTGACGCTCGGCTTTCAACTTTTCGACCATACACGGTAGAAGAGACGCTTATGCGAACATAGGACACGGGCACCAGCGGGCAAATTGCTAGTAGTCATCTTATTACTTGAAATAATTGGGAGGCAAGATGTAATATGTTAGCACTCATTTATGTCAGCTCTATATATAATTACTTTGAGTTGCTAATTACAGAAGGTAGCTATTCGCTTGTCCCACACTGTATCTGCACACATACTCCCAGGCACACCACGCAAATGGTCATCCTGTGTAACCATTTATTTTCCACTTTGGCCAAGAGACAAAAACAACAAAATCATGCACACGGAGATAGCACAGATATATCTATGCGGGGACATATAGGACGGGAATCGGAATAAAAACTAAAGTGAAACGAAAAGTTTTTAGTTAGCTTTTGATGAGGGTCAACTCGAACTCAACGGGTCTGTGGCGCAATTTTCAAGTGCCCCACCCCGCCGCCCACTGCACCCTGGACAAAAAAGGATGACACACAATAGTTGGGACATTGTTTTTGACATGACTTTCTATCAAAAACAAATTTGCCCTTCTTTGTGCTTCTATTATTTTGTATTTCCCATTCCCCCCCATCTCCCATTTTCCATTTCCCATTTCCCAATTTTTCCGTCACAAATCGAGTCGAATATGTGGGGTCAAAGCGAAGAGAAAGAGCAGCAAAAACAAGGAAAGTGGGACATTGACAACTTAATTTGTTGAATTTGTTTACAGGTGAGGCAAAAAGTGCAAAAGAGAAGAAATTGTTTTATATTGCAATTCTCGTTCAAATGTTTGAACTCATAAACCTTTCGAATGCAATTTCAACTGAGCAGTAACCCAATAATGCCATTTTTGGATGAGTAACTTTAAACATAAACCAATATTCCGCTTAAATCAGGATGAGACCTATAGTTTAAGCACATTAAAGATTGCTATGTGCATGCTGAACAGCTAAAGTACCTTTAAAATCCCATTACCCTATTTGTGTACACAAACATATGAGTGCGGAATAATATATGTCCGCTGGTGATGCATTTTCCGGCTGGAGCTGGGCCACAGCGGAAAACCGCATCCAGACAGGCAACAAAATGATTGCATCTGACGCATTGTAAGCCGCAATCAGAAGACGCAACAAAAAGTTGTGATGATGAAATGTGCAAGCCCATAAAATCAATGCAACGCCCACACACACGCACTCCGGGTGGTTCCCGAACTAGGGGGTGGTTGGGTGGTTGGGTGGTGCACGGTAGTGGGTGGTGCAAAGCCGCACGCCGCCGCTGTCAACTGCAGCGATTCAGACTGGGCTCCAACAGAACGCAACGCCAGCTGCAAGAAAAGCCAAGGCGGGAAAACCAACTTGCTGGCAGTGGAATCGCGGCTTCTACATGCCACACACCCACCCACTCGCACACACACTTTCTCAGCTTTCTGGGGCTGTCAGAGGAGCTTGGGAAAGTGGAGAAGCCCCCTTCAAACAATTAGGTGGAAATTAAATTTTCCCAATCGCATGCAACATGCAACTTAACTTGCAGCCCGACTAATTGCTGGAGAAAGTGAAGTCGTTTCGGGGTAAGCCGCCATGTCAGCATCAGTTTGCCACTATGGCCAAGTCAAATCAAGTACTAAAGCGGTGGACGGAGCTCCTCCGGCTGCTCCTCCATCAATGATGTATTTTTGATTGCAGCTGCTCCAAAACACAACAATCAGCAGAAATTGCGGGGGCGATGCGGTAACAAAAAGCAGACAAAATGCCAAGGCACCGAGGACAAAAACACAAAACACACAGTAGCAGCAATCATCATAACCTGTAGCTTCAGGCCAAGTAAAGCATCCCCAGCAAATGTATTCGACTGAGTGATATCCTGTACAGCAAAAGACTTCGTAAACGATTAAATGTTTGTTTCATTTTACTGGGCATATTACTAAGTTCAGTGGCTTTGGTTTATTAACATTTAGTTACAAGGACAAACCCCTTAGTAGCTTGGCATACCCTTTAAGTCCCCAACTACTGGCATCGAAATGGCGAAAAACAACTCCAAGTTGCTGTGAACCCAAGAGCGAAAGTTCACACTGAAATTGAAACTCGAGGACGGAATCTCTGGCATAATCTGAGGCGCAAAATGGAGATGACAATAAATTCGATTCGATTTCGGTTTTGATTTAGTTTAGTTTGAGGAGTTTAGGGGAGTATCATCATCCTTGGATTACCGCGCACCCAAGGCCCCAAAATGGTGATGTCGAGATGCCAATGATGATGATGATGATGACGGTGATGGCGATGGAAGCGATTGTCGCCTTATGGCGAAGGGAAAGTAAACACAAATAGATAACAGACAACAAATAAAAAGCAGCAGGGCGAAATGAAAATAAGACAAAGCACACACAAACAGTCGGACGGATGGCCCGCGATATTCTTGGTTACCCAATTCGGCGTCCCAGAAAGCGCCCAAGGAGCTCCGCAGACCTCCGCACAGCCATTGGGAAACACATTCGCCAAATCCCGCTCAGCTTAAGTTGGCTTTGAAATTTTGATTGAAAAAATCAGGGGAATCGGAAGGGTGGCCAGCGAGGGCAACCAAGGCAACTAAGTCAGACACATCCCTCAGAAATGGGCGACAAATAGCGAATTGTTGCCATGGATATTCCGATAATGAGGGAATCGCAAATGGCGAGTGGCGGAACCCAAAGCCGGTCGAATGGCCACACAATCTTTGCTCAATAATTCATTTTCATTTCCCCACTGTTGCTGGTATTTTGATTTGGCCGAATTCCAATTATGGTACCCACTTCAGCTTAGCCGCTTTGTCCAACTTGGCTGCGACTGTTGATTCGCAGAGATAATTCCGCAGAAGCAAACATAATTGGAAATGTAATGCAATGAACTCGGCAAAAGAAAATAATCGCCAAATCGTTGATATCATAATGCAGTGGTGGACTCTGACCGCCAAGACTTATGTATTATAGGGAATATAGCAGATAAGATCTTAAGTCCTATAATCATTCGAAACTTGTTTATCAGCATTTTGATGGTATGATTAGGTGAGAGGTATAAAATGGTGTGCTTAATGGTAGAAGCCCTTATTTTGCGTTAATATACGATTCGGTATCTTGAAATATAAATATATATATAGCGAAAGTCCTCTGAATTCATAGTATATTACTCATACGCACTGTTACCAGCGATCAAAAATGCATTACGTTGTATGTAGCGTAGACTCGAACAAAACCTTACGTTGCTAAACATATTTCATGGAACCAAACTAATCTGGTTTTAACCTTTGCTTGGTATAATGTAAATATACAATATACACCGAATGTAAAGTATAGGTAGAATATAAGACTTTTAAGGGTAAAATTAAAATGCTCTGTAATAAATGTCCACTAATTAAAATTATAATTCATTACTGAGGTCTAGATTAATTTCTGTAAAACATAACAATTAGCTCAGAGACGTAAAAACCTTACGTTTTTACTAATTGGTAGTTTCTAATTGGTAGTAAACAGATACAATTTAACAGTACCATAAACCCGGCATGGACCTGCAATTGCTAATTAATTCAAATAAGTTTCTCACGTGGAAACGCGTTCCAACAGAAAGTCTATTGGGTTAGATCAAGTTCAGATTAGACTGGGCATCACGATCACGTTTCAAGTACTACTGCCCAGCTTCCAGGGCCTAAATAGGCGTTAAATTGCATTGCACTTCCCTTCGTCGGAAATCGCATTAAGACCGGTTGGAAAGGTAAGCGCCCGTTGAAGATTAATACCATTAGCAATCATTCAATTTGTTAACATGAAAATTACACGGCGAACAGAAGGGATAAGTATGAATACGTTAGAGGCGTTAATCAGAGTGGAAATGTGTTAAGTTTGCATGTAAAATAGACTATCGATGATCGATGTGCCCTATGACTATTGATCTACCATGCATATTAAGTCATATTAAGCTCAGACTATATTAAACGAGCAACAGTTATCTTAATTAGTTAGTCTAGCTTAACTATAGCAGCAAGGTAACATTTAATTACTTTTATACACACGAAAATAGATCAGCTGCTCAAATGAAAAATGTATTAAATCAAAAAAGCTGTTCTAAAACGTCAAATTAAGTTTAAAATGCATCGATTATATCTAATGGGGTGCCGCAAATAACGATTTTTCAACAGGCAATTATATAATTTTTATCGAACTTGAACGAACCGGAGTTTGCCTCAAATGCAAGCCCGCTTCAAGAACAGCGTGTAATTAAACTCGATTGCCTCAACATCATTCATTTTGATAACAACTTTTCGCAAACTCGAATCTGTCACATCAGTTGCGCGTGGCACGTCAAATCGAACGGAAGCTAACGATACCATTTGTAATGGAAAAGGTGAATAAAACAATATTATATTAGTATTAATACCGGAATGGGACTAAAAATAGCTATGTTTTAATGGGTGAAATTCCCCACTTATGTTCTTCTTGGGTAACTTTGTTATCACAGCTCCAAAGGCAAGTCACGACTGAACCTTAACCCTGAAATCAATATGTGTGCATCTATCAATTTGCTATCATATCCGGGTAGGTAAAGCGCGACATCGCCTATAATTTGCAACCCTAGGGCTGCTTCGATCTGCCAAACAAAACTTTCTGGCAATGATTAAGTAGCCACACGTGAAGCGAATTAAGTCGTGGGCGTTGTGGATCTCCTTAATACCCGGCATTAAGTCACTTCGTTTTTTAGCTTAAATTGTGTGCCAGCGAGGCCCAATTAAAATCTTTACGGGCTATGATATAATTTTTACACACCAACGAAGGTCTTTAATTATTAGCTTATGGCTGATAGCATTCATTTAATATCGCACCAGCATTAATGGGCTTTTTTTTTAAGTTAACTCAGGAACTCGAATTGAGGACAATGACTGGCTTCGCCACTTCCAGCCCCTTTAATATCGTCTTCGAGGATCTCTATTATCGCGTCGAAGTGGGCAAAGATAGAGGTGAGTGCACTTCGATTCATTCAGAAATTGGATAATAGTGGCTAATAGTTGAAGCTGGCTATTTGCATATCGCCGTGACTGCCATGCAAATCGTATTGAATTCATACTTACACCTATTGAAAATCACTCAAACTGCAGTCAGATCTTTCAGACTGACTTGCAGTTCGATGTAGTCAATAAAATTGCAATTAGATACACGTAATGCATTCATCAAACTCTGATCTTATTCCAATCACAATTGATTCAAATTCCGATAAGTGCTTGTTGACTCGCCCAGAGTTAAGTGATAAATCTTAATGTGCCTAATTGGCTGCGCTACCAAACTACCAATTACAAAATCATAGGGGCCAACTAAGAATTTTATGGGCTAATCGAAGATACAAGATACTTTATTAAAGCGAATTATGAGCAAAGTTCAAGGGTTAAGCACATATAAAGCTGGAAAAGAAAGTGCCCGGCTGGAAGCATAACAACTTGGAGACGCACAATCAAATTCTAAAATTCGCAAAACCCGTTTCCCACAAACTGGCTGGCCATGACAACTCTCTACGTCACGTCTATAAAAAAACTCGAGTTATGGACTCCTCGATACTTCTGCTTCAAATATAACAATCAAATGGCTGGGCAGCAGTCAAGTTTCCTGATCGACGCTTTACGGACATCGATAATTCAATTTATTATGAGCACTTGGCTTGCTTGTAAAAATAAAAAACACTCATTCTTTATAACACCGATCTTAACGCTTAAACGTGTTCCGACTAAGCGTTATTTAAGTAGTTTATCTTAACCGCCTACTGTTCCATGTTTGTTTTTCAAATACTTCTGGCTCGTAGATCAAATCAAATGTTATTCAACTTATTTTGCTGTGAATCACATCCCATAACCGATAACAGATAATTGACGAGCCTTGGGCATAACTTTCGATTCATTAACTGGCATCCCCGAACCGTTTGCTTTTATAGGATGCAGTTCATTGAAATTTATCTAAGGTGCGCTGGGTTCACTCAACCGTGTCGCTGCACCCTCTCAGACCCCCACACCCCCAATCGAAACAGGCCCAAACCCAGCAACAACCAACAATACCCCCAAAGGCCTCCCAAAAGCGTCGACTTCTGGCCAATATATAGATAGATATAGATACCCATATATGTATGTGGGCACATAGAGGGGCTTTGTGGGGGTTGGGGGATCTTGGCGGGGTCAGCGACATTCCCATCGAGCTTTTTTTGGCGCTCAGCTTTTATGCTTCGCATTTGCTGCTGGACTTCGTAGCTGCTATATTTGCTTAATTCCGATTTTTGTGGGCTAAGAAGGCCAGCCGGTTGTTGTCGTTTCCAAATGTTGTACACGCTTTTTGTCAATGGGGGAAGATGATGAAGTTAGACCGCCAGTAGTAGTGGATTGTAGCTGCTTGTGGCATTTAAAGCACACATGTTGCAGTTGTATCTGCTAATGTTGCAGGTTTGTTTACTGATCTGCGCGCTGCTGTTGCAACTTCTCATGTTTCGGCTTTGTTTGCTCTTGATATTGCGGTTTTTGCTGGCCAAGTTGCCACTGCAAATGCCACTGCTACCAACTTGTTTATTTTTACAGCTCTTTTTTGGTGGCTGCTTCTGGTGTTGCTGCTGCTGTTGTTTTTTGTTTCGATGTAGCTGCTTGCTTGTTTTTTGTATTCGCAGCGTGTTTGTGTGCGCCACTCACTCGCAGCGTACGATGTTCGATTTCAATGTCAATGTCAAACGCGATCGCGATCGCATGTCGGCTCAAAGCACGCAGGCAAATGCTGCCGACGGAGCCGCTGACTTCGCCGCCGATTTGTGGCTGCCTTTCGTTGATAACGCCGCACTACAGACCCCCATCTAAGCCAATACACATCCGTAGATACAAAGATACTCTATACGCAGGCTGTCTAGACCGCGAACAGACTCTTGTTTTTAGAACCCTCCAGCGGCAACAGGTTTATCCCAAAAAATGAAAAAATTCGTGGAAGTTAGAACTTTCACAACCAGATCTAAGCTCAATCGTATTCATTTGTATAACCCACACACACACACTCATACATTTTGGTCCATCAATCAAAATGGTAATCAGAACAATAATATTTATGGGTTAACAATTAATTAATAAGGCTATCTGAGCGATTCCAATCGATTAGCGAGTGCATACTATTACGTTTTAGGTAAGTGAATAAATGCAATGCAGTTGATACGATTACAAAAAATCACTCATTATTGAATTTCAATCAATTACTATTTGTTATTTGTACCTTTACAAGCGACTCAGCGGAAGTGGAAAACTTTGCCCATCAGTTGCATATTTTTCAAAAGTACAGATTGCCCACAAAGCATTCAATAGTCGCAAATATTTGTATTATTGCCTTTGGATTACTAAATAAAGCCATAATCAAGGGTTTCATTTGCTCAGCAGAATTAATTTGATAAGCCAATCAATAAACAGGTACACACAACATGCAGCAAGCTCAATATTAATCTAATAGTGCATCGCAGGAATTTATAGATAGATAGATAGATCATCGAATATAAATAGTGTGGCCCCGCTTAATGGCCAATTAGAAATTAGGCTTATCAGTGCAGCTGAATCTCATTTGGTGGTATTTATGAAGGGCTTATGGTCGTGAAACGCACAGTATGGGCTGTAATGTAGCACATCGATAACAATCAACAAGCACGAGTATCTCTTTCTATTGCGTCCATTATTATTGAAGTGCAAATAACAAATATGGGGTCGTATTTCATGACGAATCCAGAGATATGTAACCCTTTTTTCAGCCCGATAAGATCGCCTAATTAAAAGGCTAATCGGAGGGGCGGCAATTGCCATATGCCGAATGACATTTACTGGGTGACGACGCAAATACCCATGGAGTTTAAAGCCGCCAAGTCGGAATTCCCATAGACAGCTTTTACGATACTCACGAGTAATTGTCTATTATTAATCCACTGCATTGGCAATTACCATTCGCGTACTAGAGGTGTGAACAAATTAGTTTCGAGTTAATTTGTTGAATTTTTCAATCCACTCTAGGGCTGTCTTGCAATATTAATCACCTAATCCCTTCCTCAGCATGCGCTTGCACTTTTTGTCCGCCTTATCAAACTGCAAATGCATTGGAGGCATCGTCAGGAGGACGGACTTTGCCCGGCTATATTTGTATTTTGATAGGGCACCTCTACATATAATAGAAAGGCGATAATCCGACTAAGCTACCTCAAAAAACATATTCAAGTTCAAGCTGTACAAGTTCTCAAATGTCAGGCCGGCCAAACGAGCAATTCCCCATTTCAAATGGCTGGTTAACTCTGACCTTCTGTGTCACATTATCACTGATTATATAATCAGCGCTAAGCACAAAATTACAGACCGTGTGTTGCATGGACAACATCAAACTTGAAAAGGAAATATAATAGATCGGCTGGCTGCCAGATAAAGCTGCAACTCTATGACTTGCGGAACGAAATGAAATGTCAGAACATCTGATTGTATACTTTAATTAAAACTCTTAACAAATAAATTATAATTTTTGTGTAATTAATATATAAAAAGCAGCATATAGATTGAACTTTAATTAATCAGAGCATTTGGCGAATGCGACATGTGCATTTTGCACATTGTCCCAAACTCGTAGAATACTGAGAATCGAATTCGACTCGCCGCACAAATCACGCGGGATATCATAAACAATGGGGCCGCGGCTCGAAGAAGCTCCGAGCGACCGCTTTTATTAATAACACTAGGTACAGTGGGCCCTGCTCGGCGCGATACAGTGGCGCATGTATCTACGGCCGCGCTGACGCCGGCAAGCACTTGGAAAAGGCAAACTAGTCGAGCGGCCCAGCGTTGTACTTAGCCAGTCGCTGTCTGAAAGTCGCCTCAGTCTCGCGTCGCAATTCGAGCGATTCGGAAGCGTTTTGTCCACGTCCGAGCTAAGAAGCATATATAGCATATATATATATTCTTGGCCAGAGATATACATGGTATATGGTCTCGGTTCTTCTGCGCGCGTGTTACAAATCAAGAAGTTTGCATATTTTCCGAAATTATAAATAAAATCGTTTCATTCGCCGGTCAACAACAATCGAGTGCCAGCTGTGTTTTTTGGTGTGTTTCGTGTTGGAAAATCGCAAAAAAAGCATTGTGATCGCGAGATCCTATGTTCCCCATTCCTATTAGCCAGTTCAATTTGTGTGAGTCAGCAGAAATAGAAGGAGAAAAATTTTAAATACGCACGCAAATCGAACGGAAAACCTGGCATCCATCTATTCAAATTTATGCCACAAAAATCGTTTCGAAATCGAAAATGCACACCTTTCTGAACTCCGTTGGGGAATAGCTTTAATTTCCAGCTGTGTTCTATTTCCCATTCTACCCCTTTTTTTTATTTTTTATTTTTTTTTTTGGCACGTTCCCCGGTTTTCTGTGTCCCGCTTTTCGGGGCCTTCGCCTCGCTTTCTAGGTCTTATTCTAATTGTAATGAAATCATACAGAAAATAGACCGCAGACACACATCAACAAATGAGGCATAACAATTTATACTCGGCCGATTCTTCTCGGATCAAAGTTCGCCACTCGGAGAGTGGTTTTTGGTCTCTTTCTGTGTGGAGAATCTTGCACAGGGCCTCCGTGTCGGCTACGCAATTAACGCACGTCAGTAGTACGCATACGCCCCGTATGTCGTTCGGGTTTTAATGACCAAATGTTTGGACTTGTTCGCCGCGGCGTCTTGATCAAATAAACTGGAGTATTTATTTGCATTTTATTAGTCAGCGATTATGCCCTGCCAAATTGTGATGATGATATCACCCGTCGCCCGTCACCAGTGCGAACGGACATGGCCAGAACGGAATGGAACCAATGCCAAGATGGCCCCACCCTCGCGGACACGACGATGCCATTGTCACCACCGCACCGCAGAATGTGGGCCAGGCGGCAGGCTCCACTCGGTTGGGGTTGGGGCGGCTCTTATTGCGGGTGCTCCTCGTGATGGTTGTGGTGATGGTGCTAGCGATGGTGATGGTGATGGTGCTGGTGTGGAAAAGTACAATTTGTAATGCAATACCCACCGCTTTGCATGGGGCTTCAAGTTCGCGCCCCAATCTAAACACAAGTGCAAACAAAGTCAGTCATTTCCCATGCAGAGAAAGAAACAGCAAAGAAATTGGCTTCGTTTTTGTCTTTTATTAATATTTTATTAGGTTGTAATTTTGGAAATTAGTAGGTAAATAATTGGCATCTATAGTAGTTCAATTATAGATCAAGGCTAGCCCATTGTGAGCGAGCTGCAAAGCTTGAGAAGTCCTTTGCTTGAGTACGAATATTTGAGTTTAAACTCTGCCGTTTTTTCTCCCAGTGCACATGACACACAGAGCATATATGTGTGCGTGCTTCGGGGGGCGTGAGGGTGCGGCTGTGCAAAAGGCTGACCCTCCTTATCATCTATTGGGGCAAACAAAGGACTTATCGGTCGGTCGGAGCAACTGCACCAAGGAAATGGAAGTCCGATCCGATCCAATCCGAGCTTCTGTTTCCAGCCCAGTTGGCCTTGAGTTCGGATTCGGATTCGGATTCGGATTCCTCTAATCAGTGGAATAGATGATCGCGAGGCAAGAATGTAGCCCAGAGCATAATTTGATTTGGTGTAACCTTGCCGCCACTTTATTCGTTATATCTCTTGGCTATATAGTCGCATATGTGTGTGTGCGTTGTACGGGTGAGAGAATGCGCCCCAAGTGGCTTGAAATCTTCAGCGGGGCGACAGAAGAATTCTATTTTCGGACTATAAAAGCATGAATGAGCGTCACTTAGTGTCTGTCAGTTGTATTCTTCTCTCTTCATGCGCATAATTGTGTTGGATTTCTCGCTGTTATCACTTCGGGGGAATAAAAGTTTGTTTTTCCAAAAGCTCTATCTATGTGGGGCAGTTGAATTTTTTGCACTCTTCCATCGAAGAAGAAGTCAAGACTATAGAAGGAGGAGCTATCAGCTGGGGTCAATTCGATACATTGTTGCAGCCTTTAAACGGCACTATCATAGTCTTATGTAAAGTAAGAGACCTTGCTTGCAGACTGGGCTAATTTACATACCTAATCTCTTAAGATCTAGGAAGTGATTAACTGTTGTAAGCGGTTACAACTTCAAATCATGGCCAATTACTGCAGTGGCTTACAACATTGTTGCCATAATTATAGAGCCACATGCAGTTTAGTTGTTAATTTCAATAAATTAAAAGAAAGACCGCAAAATATTGTGGTAAGCACTTTGCCAGAGACCTTGTTAGTCGATTGCTACTGTACTGGCTCAGCAATATTGGCAATTATTGCGCCAGAAATGGGGTTCATTGTCCATACTTTGGAATTTTTAGCCAGCTTTCAAAAGGTATTGCTAAATTGCTAAATCCGCTGACAGAACTTGACACCCTTCCTGAAGTTTTGACAGCCGATGCATAGATAATTGCCCAAGTGCCGAGTGTGTCTTCTCAGTGTAAACGGCGTGTCGAGATCGCCGCATGAATGAGCTACTATATATTTGCATTTGGCCGTTACGTAAGCGCAATAGCGGCTAATTGAATGCAAAACTTTTTGCCCGACTGCTAAATCACAAAGGGTTGATAGCAGAATAGTAGACGGTTATAGCATCGGGTTATGCGATTATTTATGTTACTTGAGTGCCGCAATACCAATATCCTCGGATTGCACAAGCGATGATGATCATCTTCATCATTGCCGCACACACACGTGCGGGAACTTTTCCCATCCGACGGATTGGGATTGATGGGCAGGCAGGGTGTTTCTCTTTCAGCACTTGCCGGTTTGTTTATACGATTTGTTTTGTTTATGCAAGACCAAGATTAGAACGTATTACTATGCCAGGCATCTGTTTTTCCTAGCCCTAGCACCCGGAACCAAAACACTTGTAGATCGGATCGCAAATTGAAAAGTGGGAGTATCATAGGATGAGTCATGTTCCCAAATGGATAAGAAGTTAGGAATGGAATCTATCTGTCTACTGCAATAATCTAATATATTGCATGAAGTGCCATTGAATCTTAACTACTTAACAACTGACCAGTATAATTTCCATAGACCTTTCCCAACAAACAAGCTCCTCTATCAAATTTTCCCACTTCTCAGCTTATCCATAGGATTGCTTTATGTTCCCCAGTAAAAAACTTCCCATATAACCATACACACATTTTTCAAATGGCAGAGTTTCGGGGAGATTCGACCAGAATGACTCAATTCGAATGTGGAAAAGTCAAAGGCAATGTTATTACAATTTATTTTAATTGATAGCAAGTGGCATTCCAGAGTTCCGAGGCACAAGTGTGTGCCTTCCCAAGACATGTCGGTGTTTCAACCTGCGTTGTTATTGTTGTTATTATTATTATTATTGTTGTTATTATTTGTTATTGCCGTCCGGCCGATGATAGTCGCCTGCATTTGTAATTTTATCGAGCCGCGGGTCAGCAGAGGTTTCAATGGCGAAGGTAGGACAGCTATTAGTAATTGACATTATTTTGCCCAAGCGAATAGATAACCATGGGAGCCCGGGACAGCTGACTGCCGCCCATAAGTAGTGCTGGATCATAATGATAACCTCATTTCGTATATGAAATACACTATACTATAATTATTTGCCGCTTCCGTGCCCGCCGTTGTTTGCTGCGCGAAGGTTTTTTGTGTGCAGCCAAGTGGCGTAAGAAATCTTGAGCCATCAATTCAACGGTCACGTAATCAAGTTCTAAAGCCCCAATTCGAGACGAACTGGTGTCCATTCAAAGGAGCAATTCAATGGTCAGTGGCGCAAGATTCGACAACTGCGGAGTGAGAACAAAAGCCATAAAGTCAGCCGGCAATTACAGTGGTCACTCGATTTTTTACTACAAAATTATGAAAATTGCTTGGCCTTAATGCAGAGCAATTATTTTAAGGTTGCTGGTTTTAATTACTCTGCAGAGAGCAGAATTACATGGGGCAGTGTAAATGGTTTCGGAAACTGATGTTGTCATGAAGGTTGTCTTACAATATTATATAAGTAATTAAACATAAGCTGATGCCTTGACAAATGGCTCAGTTTATATCGGGTGCTCACTGTAGTAGGTTTGCTTCCTCTCTCGCTCTTTCACACCTCTTACAACTCTATTCAGTTTCACTTTTCCAAGTTTGTCGCCAAACCAGTTTTCATTTCTATTCTAAGAACTGACCGCCGCAACGTTCTGTTTTCCACCATTTTCAACGCTTTTTCATGTAATTTCGTAATTATCTGTTTCGCAATTTTCGCTGCTAGTTTTTTGGCGGTTTGGCAATCGGTTCTGTCTACTTGTTGCGGTAATTGTGATCCCCTAGCCCGCAAAACTGAGGCATATCGATGCCCTCAGCCCGCTGAGTCAGCACCGCCAAGCAATATTCCCCAGAAAGTGGTGATCATTCCAGTTTACACCATTTGCATGCCAACAAGTTACAGCCATTCCCTAAAGTCAAGCGTAGGGCAAGTGTTCCATGGAGCGAATTTCCCGAGATCATTAGTAGGTGTAATGGGTATTTGGCGGGCATATTACTAGTGAAACTGAAAGTCACGTAGCGGGTGTTTTCCCTGGAATTGAACTACGTGTTCCATGACTAATTGAATAATTTGCGGAAGTTCTTTGAAAGCGGCCAGCGGAGAAGTGCGAGATGCATATTTAAATCAAATCTGGAATTTTCGCCAACTATTATATGTACATTCTTGCGCCTGCGAAAAGTAACGAGTGGAAATCTCCACAAGCCATTAGCAGAAAAGGTGATTGGGAATTCGCCTAGTCTGCGCCCAATTCTCCCACACTCTCCAACTTTTGTTTACAACTGAGCTTGGAGAAATCACAAGAATAGTATTTCGCACATTAATTTTTAGTTGATTTTTTGTGTTAGATGTTCTGGTTTCGAACAAGGCCGTTCGCTCTATAGCGTATTTTTTTGTATTATTATTATTTTTTCATAATTATTGCTTTCCACGCAGGTGTGAGTTAATGGCTGAATGGCTTGGAATTGGCACCTTGTGCGTTGTTCTCGACGGCCCAAAAGCTAAAAAAAAACATGACTTACTAAAGTTTAAACTTGAAATTTAATGCCATTCTGCCGGCTCCTTTGCGATTGTTGACTTCCAGCGCGTTTTCCATTGCGGGCTGAGTTGTTTTTTTTTTAATTTTCGATTTGATATGCGAGTGTGCTTTGCGCTGCCTGATTATAATTTTTATATATTGTTTTTGTTTTAGTGCTTTGCTCTGGCTGACGCCGGCAGAGGCAGCGACAGAGCAGCGACTGAGCAGCGGCAGAGCTTCCCACCTTTTCAGTCGGCGGCGAGTTCTTCCGCAGTTATCAGCTGTCTGCCAACGGGGGCGCATGCGCAGATCGCTTGTTAGTTTTTCAACGTGATTTTCCCATGCTAGCTTTTCCGCAAGGAAAATTCAGAGCCCGCATACTGAGTTCAAAGTGTAGAAAACTTAAGAAACGGTTCGCCAGTTTTCGTTACGAAAATCCACGAGCCTTGAGGTCACTCGTTTTGATATAATTTCCGATTCCCGCAACAACACACATTGCAACTGGAAAGCTGGACCAACCAGATGGCTGGCAATCCATTATAATACTGTTGTTTGTTTTCCTGCGCGCAGCCACTTCGAGAACGATTCCAGAGTGCTCTTCGCCGAATTTGATATGTGTAAATAATGTGCAGGGCGAGCGAGCAGAGCCAATAAATATATTCCGATAAGGTTCCGAAATAAATCAGCGTTCAAACGCTTAAACGTTTTGTAAACAGCACGGTGGAACACCAAGAGTACACACAAAATGGATAGCAGCAAGTTATTGAAGAATGTCTACGGCATCGACATTCACTTCGAAGATCTCGTCTACCAGGTCAACGTACCCAAAAAGCAAGGTAAGTGCACAAAAAGGCCAAAAATGTGTCTCAAATCGGAAGTGAGACGGGTATTTCATTGGAGGATCTTTTATTTCAAATCATATAGTTCAAATCTCATAGTGCCACTTCATTTCTCCCAGTGCACTCCATTAGCTCCAAGTGGAAATTGACTATCTCTATTAGCACCGAAAGTGTGCCGGAAGAAAAGATCCCGGAGCACAGGTGTTACTCCTTGATAATCTAGTCTCAATAGAGCAGACGATTGCCGCAAATGGGGCACATGCAAAGATCGCGCACGAGTTCCCAAGTGGAACAGGCCATCGTTTTTTGGATTGACCCATCCGAAATAATACGAAGCATACGCTTCTGCTTTACGATGTATGCACTTTTAATGAGCGTTTTTAGCCTGTTAACCTTATTGCTAGCTGGTTAACTGAAAGTTACACAAACCGAATAGCATAAAGGTTTTAACACAAACCCCAACCAGCAATCAACTAAAATATAGTAGCTAGTATTGACTCACATTATATTGCAACAATTAACTAATCACTTATGTTTGCCATCCATTTGATTTATATTCACAGAGAAGAAGTCGGTGCTGAAGGGCATCAAGGGTACGTTCAAGTCGGGCGAACTGACCGCCATTATGGGCCCCTCGGGGGCGGGCAAATCTAGTCTTATGAACATCCTCACCGGTCTGACGAAATCCGGCGTCAGCGGGAAGATCGAGATCGGGAAGGCGCGCAAGCTGTGCGGCTACATAATGCAGGACGATCACTTCTTTCCCTACTTCACCGTGGAGGAGACCATGCTGATGGCGGCCACACTTAAAATCTCCAACCAGTGCGTCAGTCTCAAGGAAAAGCGAACTCTGGTAGGAAACCCAAGCAATTAACTTTAGGAGCATGCAAATCTAAATTCCCTTCTTTTTTTTGAGTGCACACTAATTGACTTGTGATTTACAGATCGACTATCTGCTGAACTCGCTGAAGCTGACGAAGACGCGGCAGACGAAGTGCTCCAACCTGAGTGGCGGCCAGAAGAAGCGCCTGTCCATCGCCCTAGAGCTGATAGACAATCCAGCTGTGCTATTTTTAGACGAGCCCACAACGTGAGTGAGAGCGAGTTCCATTGTGGTCCTCGAAACCAGTTGCGCTCCGATCAGATTCCAAAATTGACACATTCCGACCTTGAATCACCCACAGCGGCTTGGACAGCTCCTCCTCCTTCGACACCATCCAGCTGCTGCGCGGCCTGGCCAACGAGGGACGGACCATCGTGTGCACCATCCACCAGCCGTCGACCAACATCTACAATCTCTTCAACCTGGTGTACGTGCTCAGCGCGGGTCGATGCACCTACCAGGGCACGCCCCAGAACACGGTCATGTTTCTCAGCAGCGTGGGCCTGGAGTGCCCGCCCTACCACAATCCCGCCGACTTCCGTGAGTAGCTGCTGCCAAACGGGGCGCCCTTCCCTTTCGGCAACTCACTTGGGATCCCATTAATTGGCATTTAATGCGGCACCATCCTAATTGAACCCGTTCAATACCCAAGCTGGTGAGCGGGAAAAGGGCGTGTCATTAAAGGTGTTAATCATTTCAGTGCTGGAATGCGCGAACGGGGACTACGGCGATCAGACGGAGGCTCTGGCGGAAGCGGCCAAGGACATACGCTGGAGATACGATCAGCAGTTGATGCAGGGCGAGGATGCCGATGCGCCTAGCGAGACGCAGGTGGCCAAGTTCAACGAATCTCAGTCACCGGGGCAGGTCCAGGTGCAGGTGCAGAAGATCGAGATCCAGAACATGGAGTCCTCGAAGGATCTGACCAAGCACACCTATCCGCCCACGGAATACATGCGACTGTGGCTGCTCATCGGCCGCTGTCACCTTCAGTTCTTCAGGGATTGGGTGAGTTAGCTTGGCTCTTACCACAATTTAAGCCCTTATTAAGTATTTAAACACCCTTTCCAGACTCTGACCTACCTGAAGCTGGGCATTCACGTGCTCTGTTCCATTTTGATTGGCTTGTTCTTCGGCGATTCGGGCAGCAATGCCACCAAGCAAATTTCCAACGTCGGCATGATCATGATCCATTGCGTATATCTCTGGTACACCACCATTATGCCGGGCATATTGAGATGTAAGTCGGGATGGGGGAGCGCATACTATGTGCCTCTTTCTATAATACGATGCGTGTTACAGATCCCGCCGAAATAGAGATCATCAGGAAGGAGACCTTCAACAACTGGTACAAGCTGCGCACCTATTACCTTGCCACCATCATCACATCCACTCCAGTCCATGTGAGTGTACAATCCTTTGGATTCCTGGAAAGCCTATCCACACGTACTCATATATTCTCACTCCCTTTTCAGATCATCTTCTCGACGGTGTATATAACGATAGGATATCTGATGACGGATCAGCCCGTGGAGATGGATCGATTTGTTAAGTATCTGCTAAGTGCGGTGGTGGTCACGATCTGTGCGGATGGTCTGGGCGTCTTCCTGGGCACCGTGCTGAATCCAGTGGTAAGTTGAGAGCTCTTTAACCAAGTGCTAGAATCCTTTGTCACCACAAACTTCATTGGCAGAATGGAACTTTCGTTGGCGCCGTTTCGACGTCGTGTATGCTGATGTTCTCCGGCTTCCTCATCCTGCTGAATCACATTCCGGCTGCCATGAGGTTCATGGCCTATATATCGCCACTTCGCTACGCCCTCGAGAACATGGTGATCTCGCTGTACGGCAACCAGCGTGGCCAGTTGATCTGCCCGCCCACGGAGTTCTATTGCCACTTCAAGTGAGTGCATCCTGTGCAAGCTGCAAATATTCAAAGTACTCATTTATTATTGACTCGATTAGGAACGCTGTGACTGTGCTGCGACAATTTGGTATGGAGGGCGGCGACTTTGGGTACAACATCCTCATGATCCTCATGCAAATAGCGATATTCAAGGTTCTGGCCTACTTTACGCTGAAGCACAAGATCAAGACGAACTGAGGGGGGCTTTTAGTATTCGGCTTAATTTGAATCGAATGTGATTTTATGTTACTTATGTATGTATATCGCTTAGCTGCAAGTAAACCCAATCTTTTATATACCGGCGTGTGATACTTTAACAAATGCAACGGACCATTGCAATATGTGAGTGCCAACTGTTGCGGCAACCTCTAAGCATAGCGAATCATAGTTTTTATACTGTTTATGTATGGATAACTAACCTTTATATATGTACGTGTAGTTATTTATCTAGTTAACCTAATTGTAAGCGAGACCTGTATGAACAAACGAAATAAACAAGAAGTTTAAGCAAATGAGTTGCGCATGAATTTCTATGGCACTAAATGCGATTCCATTCTGGGGTTAATGTCTCTTTAATAACACTTTTCAAATATTTAAAAGTCCGTTACGAAAATTCAAAACGTTATAGTGTAAACTTTACGTTAAACGTTACGTCAGTCAAGTAGTGCTGCTCTTACTTGCGTTGCCCTTGCTTTTCGTCATCTGGCAGCACTGTAAGGGTATGTTAATTTCATTGATGTGGCAGCACTAGCGCATTGCAGAAAATTTCTTTGCTTGCAAAACAATAATAAGCTTTCTTAATTTTAGTCGAATAACAATAGAAAACCAACGACGAGAGGCAGTATAACAGCACAGAAAACATGTTTCGATCAAGTTTCGACAAAAACTTAGGTAAGAAATACCCAAGTCAAGGAATTAAGCCAATGAGCAAAAATGACTCATCGAAAAACAAAAAAAAAAGAACAAGAATTTAAGAAGTAACAATAAAAAGGCGATTGAACTCCAAAGCAATTGGAGATTGTGATAAACACACAAAGGTCTAACAATTACGCATGCTCCACTCCCAGAAAATGCCACCAGTCACTTGCGTTTGGAGCCCGACTGGCCCTCAATTCTCCTGATTTGCGATGAAATCAACCAGAAAGATGTCACGTAAGTTTTGGGGGATTCCCCAGATTTGTCATTTTAATCAAAAACCTTCGATTTGCAGCCCCAAGAATGCCTTCGCCGCCATCAAGAAGAAGATGAACTCGCCCAATCCGCACTCCTCCTGCTATTCCCTCCTGGTCCTCGAGAGCATCGTCAAGAACTGCGGCGCACCCGTTCACGAGGAGGTGTTCACCAAGGAGAACTGCGAGATGTTCAGCAGCTTCCTCGAGTCCACGCCCCACGAGAACGTGCGCCAGAAGATGCTGGAGCTGGTGCAGACCTGGGCCAACGCCTTCCGCTCCTCGGACAAGTACCAGGCCATCAAGGTAGGATTGGGTGCTCCATCTAATGGGCTTTTTACTATGAGATTCAAGCGCTTTTAGGCTATAGAAACGTACTATAGTAGAATGTAGGTTCTCTTTTGCATTGAAAATAACACTTTGCATCACCCCAGCACACTTAGTTCAAAATCCGCACCTGTGCTTTGCCATTAATTTAATTAGTAGAGAACAACTGTTTGCTGCTGAGCAAAACCCATTGAAATGTCATCAGTTGAATAGAAATGAGCTCCGAGGAGGAACTAAGCATTGAGGAGGAATCCCCTGTAGACTCACTCCACCCAACTACACCTACCATTGCTAACAATTGCATTCTCTGCAGGACACCATGACCATCCTGAAGGCGAAGGGGCACACGTTCCCTGAACTTCGGGAGGCAGATGCCATGTTCACGGCGGACACGGCGCCCAACTGGGCAGATGGCAGGGTATGCCATCGCTGTCGCGTGGAGTTCACCTTCACCAACCGAAAGCACCACTGCCGGAACTGCGGCCAGGTCTTCTGTGGCCAGTGCACGGCCAAGCAGTGTCCGCTGCCCAAGTATGGCATCGAAAAGGAGGTGCGTGTGTGCGACGGCTGCTTCGCTGCACTCCAGCGCCCGACGAGCGGCAGTGGCGGTGCCAAGTCCGGACCACGTCCGGCGGACAGCGAGCTACCGGCTGAGTATCTGAACAGCACTTTGGCGCAGCAGGTGCAGGTGAGTCACTCTGGAAAACAGCTATCTTATCGAAACAGAACAGCCGTTTAATGGCCAAACCATATTCCTTTTAGACACCAGCACGCAAGACCGAGCAGGAACTCAAGGAGGAGGAGGAACTGCAGCTGGCCCTGGCCCTCAGTCAATCGGAAGCGGAGCAACAGAAGCCCAAGCTGCAATCCCTGCCAGCCGCTGCCTATCGCATGCAGCAAAGGTCTCCCAGTCCGGAGGCACCGCCAGAGCCCAAGGAGTACCACCAGCAGCCGGAGGAGGCTACCAATCCGGAGCTGGCCAAGTACTTGAACCGCAGCTACTGGGAGCAGCGCAAGATCAGCGAATCGTCCTCCATGGCAAGTCCCTCGGCACCGAGCCCCATGCCTCCAACTCCGCAGCCCCAGCAGATCATGCCCCTGCAGGCCAAGAGTGCGGATGAAGTGCAGATCGATGAGTTTGCCGCCAATATGCGCACGCAGGTGGAGATCTTTGTGAACCGCATGAAGTCGAACTCGAGTCGCGGCCGCAGCATCTCCAACGACTCCTCTGTGCAGACCCTCTTCATGACCCTGACCTCGTTGCACTCCCAGCAGTTGTCGTACATCAAGGAGATGGACGACAAGCGCATGTGGTACGAGCAGCTGCAGGACAAGCTCACCCAGATCAAGGACTCGCGGGCTGCGCTGGACCAGCTGCGTCAGGAGCACGTGGAGAAGCTGCGCAGGATCGCCGAGGAGCAGGAACGTCAGCGGCAGATGCAGATGGCCCAGAAGCTGGACATAATGCGCAAGAAGAAGCAGGAGTATCTGCAATATCAACGACAGTTGGCACTGCAGCGCATCCAGGAGCAGGAGCGCGAGATGCAGCTGCGCCAAGAGCAGCAGAAGGCGCAGTATTTGATGGGCCAGTCGGCTCCACCTTTCCCCTACATGCCGCCATCGACTGTGCCGCAACACGGATCGCCCTCGCATCAGCTTAACAACGTCTATAATCCCTATGCTGCCGGTGTGCCCGGCTATTTACCTCAGGGTCCTGCCCCGGCTCCCAACGGACATGGCCAGTTCCAGGCCATTCCGCCGGGCATGTACAATCCGGCAATGCAGCAGCCAATGCCGCCGAATCTACAGCCCGGCGGATTAATGCAACAGCCCGCGCCACCTGGAAATCCCCAGATGATGCCGCCCATGCCCGAAAATCAGTTTGCCAACAATCCTGCTGCTATCCTCCAGCAGCCGCAAGTCCCGCAGCAGCATTCGATCGCCCAGCCTCCTCAAATGCCATTCCAACCGCAGCCTCAACAGATCCCTGGTCAGCAGCCACAGCAGATTCCTGGTCAGCAGCCTCAGCCACTCCCTGTTCAGCAGCCCCAGCCACAACCCCAAATGGGTCACGTGATGCTGCAGCAGCACCAGGCTCCTCCAGCAGCACCGGCACCTCCAATCACCGAAATCGCCAACAATCAAGTCCAAGCGGTGGCTGCTGCACCTGCTCCGCCGCAAAACGAACCGGGACCCGCATCCGTTAAAGCTGAGGAGCCGGCTACGGCGGAACTGATTAGCTTCGATTAATCCAAGATATGTTATTCCATTTGTATTGCCCTTCAGGGCTGGGTCAAACCGTTCTCGTGTGGTTCTTAGGCCAAAAATGTATGTTTTGTTTAGTTGAACGCGGTTATTAGTTACTACTTCAAAAGTTTTTGTTGCGCGAAAGGAACATGCTAAATTTTAAGTTTAGACAAAATTTATGGAGGCAAAAAGACAGTTGAAAAATGCTGCACGAGATCTGTTCAAGTCGAGGCCCGCTCTTTTATCACGTTTTAACCGACTAATGTTATTCCACAATAAACATAACTTTGTATTTGTATTTATAACTTTGTAATTGTCAAAAATGAATTTAAGATACATGTACATTTAAGTAGAACAACCATTGTAAAGTTGTGCGTTTAGGCATCCGAAAGGGCAGCCACTCCTGGCAGGATCTTACCCTCCAGCAACTCCAGGGAGGCTCCTCCACCGGTGGATACATGCGACACCTTGTCGGCGCCTCCGAACTTCAAGCAGGCGGTG
Source organism: Drosophila sechellia (assembly GCF_004382195.2). Taxonomy (NCBI): domain Eukaryota; kingdom Metazoa; phylum Arthropoda; class Insecta; order Diptera; family Drosophilidae; genus Drosophila; species Drosophila sechellia. Next base: position 2,698,346 of record NC_045949.1, read on the forward strand.
GCGGTATCCCCACCACCGACGATTGTGGTGGCTCCTCTGTTAGTGGCCCCGATTACTGCCTCCAGCATGGACTCGGTGCCCTTGGAGAACAGCTCGTTTTCGAACAAGCCCGGCGGTCCGTTCCACACGATGGTTTGGGACGCACAAATTGCGCCAGCAAACATCTCACTAGATGCCTGGCCATGGTCCATACCCATCATATCCCCCGGTATGCCCTGTGTGGCATCCACATGTTCCACTTTAACCGGCTGCTTGTCGATCTTGTTGGCTATGACGAAGTCAATTGGAAATAGTATGTTCACGTCCTTCTCCTTCGCCTTGCAGACTATGTCGTTGACCAACTCGGATCCCTTCTCATCGAAGAGGGACTTTCCAATCTCCATGCCATTGAGCACTTTGAGGAAGGTGAAGGCCATGCCACCGGATATGATCATGGCCGTCACATTGTTCAGGAGGTTCGTTATCAGCGGAATTTTGTCGGCTATCTTGGCGCCACCCAGAATGGCCAAGAAGGGCTTGGCCGGATCGTGGAGAACCTTGGCAAAGTACTCCAGCTCCTTATCCAGCAGGAAGCCAGCCGCTCGCACCTTGTAGCCATCGCCCATCATGGAACTATGCGCTCGATGTGCTGTTCCAAAGGCATCGTTCACATATATCTCGCCCAGTTGCGCCAACTTGGCTCGGAATTCCTTGACCTTCTCGGGATCTGCCTTGACCTTCTTCTTGTTCTCGTCCTTGCTGCTGCCCGTCTCCTCGGCATAGAAACGAAGATTCTCCAGCAGGACCACAGTGCCGTCGGAGGGATCTTTCAAAGCTTTCAGGGTGTTATCACCCACGCAGTCGTCCAGGAATTGGACAGGCTTGCCCAGCACACTTTCCAGCTCCTTGGCCACCGGTTCCAGGCTAAACTTTTTGTTCTTCTTGCCATCAGGACGTCCCAAGTGGGATGCCAAAACCTAGACAAAAAATTAAGTTATTCATTCTATACTTTTTAGGAATAGAAAGAAGATATATGAACTCACCAGGGACTTACATTTCTTTTCCAAGGCATATTTAATAGTGGGAAGTGCGGAAACTATTCTTTGGTTGTTGGTTATTTTACCATCTTTCATGGGTACATTAAAGTCCACTCTAAAAATAAAGTTATAGATCACACACACGTATCTCTCAAGGATACTCACCTCATAAAAACCCTTTTTCCAGCCACATCTACATTTTTTAAGCTCAACTTCTTTACTTGCTTTCCATTGCAATCGTCTTTGCTAAAAAATCGTTGAAACTTTAAATTTGTGAATCGAGATTGAGCCCGTTGGTATAAGCTCTGCCGCATAGGAAGCATATTAAATAAATTTAAATGTTTTTGACTGAAAATCCAATGCACAATGAGGGGGTCATTAACTATTTTCAATAATTTTCGAAAAACTAGAAGAAAAATCAAGTCCTATGGCAACACCAAGTTAAATTACTTCACCACGATCTGGCAACCCGGGCGAACATATGATTTTGCTGAAAACAATAGAAAAGGAGGGAAAATCTAGAATTGCTTGTAATTTGTTTGTTTTGCTGTTAAAACCCAAACCAAACCCAAAATGGGTGGCGGAGATCTAGTAAGTACTGTCTCCCAACTGATTATCCGTTAATAACCATTGGTTTTTCCCTCAGAATCTGAAGAAATCATGGCATCCGCACACGATGAAAAACCAGGAGCGCGTTTGGAAGGCGGAGGAGCAAGCGAAGATGGAGGAGCGCAAGCTGCAGGATCTGCGCAAGGAGATCAACGAGGAGCGGGACAGGGAGGAGCTGAGGCGGTTGGGCGAAAGTTCCGGTGTGCTGAGCAATAATGGCGGAGCCGCTGGCGAGGCCAAACTGGAGTGGATGTACAAAAGTGAGTCATCAATGTGAAACTCTAATAAAACACATTATCTATACATATTTATCTTGCTCCAGACAGCACAGAGCTGATCAACCGCGAGGAGTACCTCTTGGGCCGGAAGATCGACAAATCCTTTGAGACCCTGCAAGCGGAGGAGAGCCGCAAGGAGCAGAACACAGTGGGTCTCAAGCAGACGATCAACCATGTGGAGCACGACTGTGTGCCCTTCTCTATCCGGACCTACCGCAATGTGCAGTCGAACGAACAGGTGGACATACAGCGCAAGACCCTCGAGGATCCCCTGATGCTCATCAAGCAGCGCGAGATGGAATCCCGTCGAAAGCTGCTTGAGAACCCCGTCAAGCTGAAGGAAATCCATCGCATTCTCAAGACTGAACAGGAACAAAAGACCGCCCAGGGAAAGAAGAAGAACAAGAAGAGCAAAAAGTCCAAGAAATCCAAAAAGAAGAAGAAGAACAGACGATCCAGCGATGATGAGAGTAGTGACAGCGAGAGCAATGATAGCGACGATGACTTGGACAGAAAATTGGCCCGCCAAGTGAGCAAACTCAAGGGAGACCAAGGTGACCTTAAACTGGACAAGCTGCTGGACGCCAAGTACCGCACCATTTCGAATCAATTAGACATGGCCACCAAGAAGAAAAAGAGCAAGAAATCTAAGAAGAAGAAAAGCAGCGATAGCAGTGATGAAAGTAGTGACGAAGAAGAAAAGCCAAGAAGGCAAAGGTCTAGGGAACCACAGCCAAGGAGAAAGCACAAGAGAAGCCACAGCTCAGAGGACAGAAATCACAGGGAAAGATGCAGGAGCAGAAGCCCGCGGGACAGAAAAAAGCGACATAGTAGAAGTCCCGAACAAAGGAGGAGGCAATGGAGTCCAGAAGAGAGAAGGGAAAGGCGGAGAAGCAGGAGCAGAAGTCCCTTAGCGAGAAGAACCAGGAGCCCCGAGGACAGAAAAGCAAGACATCAAAGCAAAGACACTTCAAAGCATCGCGAGAAACGCAGTAGTAGGACGCCCGAAGAGCGCTCCAGATCGAAACGCAGCAGGAGCCGAAGTTTCAAAAGAGATGTCAATCGAAGGATTACTGAAAGACCGCCTCCCAGCCGTCCCACCGGCAAGCCAAAGTTAAGCGAAGCCGACCGAGAAGCCCGTCTGCGCGAAATGATGGACAACGCCACTTGGAGGGAAGCGGATCGCAGCCAGGTGGTTCGCAAGCACCGAGAAGCCTACGCGCGCGAGGAGGCCCAAAACCGCGAACGTGACTTCGACAAGGAGTTCATTAACAAGGAGGTAAAGAAGGCCATTGCCAACCACAACTCCATTGGCGATCGCATCCGGGCCAATCTCAACAACATACAGCGCACCGCCTCCTCAATGGATAGCAACTTTGCCCGCAAATAAACTAGGATTCCTTTATTTCGTATGCATTATATGGTTCCGCAACAAATAGATTCAACACTTTAACGTCGTGGTTTGTGCTTACAAGATAAACGATGCGATTAACATTAATATACCGTATATATGTACGCTTAGGCGCTGGACAATGCAGCCACGCCTGGCAGTGTCTTGCCCTCCAGGAGCTCCAGGGAGGCGCCGCCTCCGGTGGAGACGTGCGAGACGAGTGCCTCCGTGTTCCACTTGGCGCAGCAAGAGGCAGTGTCGCCGCCGCCGATGATGGAGACGGTGCCGTTCTTGGTGGCGGCCACCACGCCGTCCATGATGGACTTGGTGCCGTTGGCGAAGTTGGGGAACTCAAAGACACCGGGGGGTCTAAAATGGGAGCACCATTATAGGAAATCTTTAAAAGGATCTTCAGTGTGTCACCTACCCGTTCCACACGATCAGCTTGGCGCGAGCAATGGGCGCCGCGAATAGCTCGCGGGTCTTGGGACCCACATCCAGACCCATGTGTCCATCGGGAATTCCGGCCTCCACGGTGGCCTCGCTGACGGCAGCGTTCTCGGCGAACTTGTCACCGCAGACGAAGTCCACTGGCAGATGCAACTGCACGTTGTTCTTCTTGGCCTTCTCCACCAGTTTCTCGACGATCTTGGAGCCCTCCTCGTCGAACAGGGAACCGCCGATCTTCATGTTGTTGAGAACCTTCAGGAAGGTGAAGGCCATGCCGCCGCCGATGATCATCTCGTTGACCTTGTCCAGAAGGTTCTCAATCAGCTGGATCTTGTCGGCCACCTTGGCGCCACCGAGAATTGCCAGGAAGGGATTTGGTGGCTTGTCCAGGGCCTGCGAGAAGTACTTCAGCTCCTTGTTCAGCAACAGACCAGCTGCGCGCTGCTCGAAGCCATCGCCCATCATGGAACTGTGGGCGCGATGCGCAGTGCCAAAGGCGTCGTTGACATAGACATCGCCCAGCTTGGCCAGGCTGTCACGGAACTCCTTGACCTTGGCGGGATCGGCCTTGACCTTGCCACCGCTGGCGTCCAAGCCCTTGCCCTCCTCCTCCACGTAGAAGCGGACGTTCTCCAGCAGAATAACGGATCCCGGTGCGGGGTCCTTGCAGGCGGCCTCCACTTCGCTGCCGACGCAGTCGCTCAGGAAGATCACATCCTGGCCGAGAAGGGTCTTCAGCTCAGCGGCCACGGGTGCCAGGGTGTACTTGATGTTCTTGTTGCCATCGGGACGACCCAAGTGGGACATCAACACCACCGATTTGGCTTTCTTGGACAGGGCCAACTTGACACTATCCAAGGCGGCGACGATCCTCTGGTTGCTGGTGATCTTGCCCTCCTTGATGGGCACATTGAAATCGACGCTGAAAAGAAGCACGGACAATGTTTATGCAACTGAATTTCACGCGAGGATTGGCTTTGGATTACCGCATCAACACCCGCTTGCCCGCCAAGTCCAGGTTCTCGATGCTCAGCTTATTGAAGGCCATCTTGGAATTTTTCTGGATTTTCTGGATACTTGCTGTGCGTGCTAGCAAACTCCGGATTGCGATACCACTGATTCCGCGAATCTTCTTCGTCCTCAACTGCTGTGCGGCAATGTCAGCGCAAGGTCATTTTGTCGGCGAACTGCTAGGGTTGCATCTCCACTTCCAGGGCGGCAATCCGTGGCAGGCGGTTTTCCAACGCTTGGTAGGTGCCATGCGCAGGATCCAGATGGGTATACTCCCATTTTGGGGTCCGAATTTGGTAGCGGGTTGTATTATCGTTCGAAAGTTGGATAAAAGATGTACTCTCCAAATGCAACTCTGTATTTGGCGCCCAAATAGTGTTGGTAAGTGCTGTCAGCATAGTGCTGTGAAGCATCCATTCCAAGGGTGTCGAAAAGGGGTCATACAATTCTAAAATTTAAAAATCTATTCTTGAAAATATCATTATTTTCATATTTTTCATAGATAAGCAGAAAATGCTAAAATTTAATATGATAATTTTTTCTGAACATCTTGATAAGATCATACAATTGATCATTTCTTATTAGTTACAGTATACAATTTTCAACCGTTTTTTTATATTAACATAAATAGAAACCGTTCATCCAAAAGTTTCGATTAAATACATATAAAATAATTATTTTTGTAATATATTTTTATAATAAATTCGAACCCCTTAGAACTTTTTTCTTCCACACCCTTGAATATCCGTTCAATTTAAACTGAAAATCCGAACTAGTAAGATTTTATAAAAATGTATAATTGTTTTATAAAAATAATAATAAATGTTTAATAAATAATTATTGTTATTATCTTATTTTATGTTTCATCTTTATGTTATATGTATGTTACATACATATGTAACAGCCGCCCCTTTGATGTTTGTGTGTCAATATGTAATTATTGAATAAATGATTTCTGTGGAGGCCAACAAAGTCAAATCACACAATCTTTCTCGGTAGCCGTTGTTTTATTTTGACTGTGCACACGAATTCCGCCTATGATGCCATGATGATGGCTCCGCCTCTTCCCCCAATGATTCATTCATGGTTGCCCACTCTGTATCTCTACTCATCTCCGGCGGTCCAAGCAACCACCGCCGCCGGCACTCGGCACTGGCACCACCGAACGCTAACCCACCGCACCACCACCCACCACCCAGCGCACGGAGCACAAGTGCTCAGTGCAGCGAAATGCATGACGCAGATGGCAAAGGAAGGTATCTGGGAACGAACGAGTTTGGGCTGGTTGCTGCCCATTCGGGGGTTTTCTAGCCAGAGTGGCGGGTTCTCTAAGGACTAATCTGCCCAAAGGAACAATTGTAATGTGAGCAGTAAGCTAGAAGGGATGACATGGCATAGTTAAAGTAATAAAATATACTATTAAAACTATATTATATAATATAAAAAATATTACATACAAAATAACCATTTATGTATGTACCTACTTACATCACCAACATAATCGATAGATTGCCATATCTGATGGGGTTTTGGGTGGGTGACTGGGGGACTGGGATGCGTATAAGCCTATTTGGGGCATTTCAGATGCAGCATTGCAGTGGCAGCGGCTGTCCTCTCCCATCCTTCAGCCAGCCGCCGGAAGAATGTCCACTCACACGTCACGGCTGTGGTGCTCTGCGCAATTAAGGCACCGCCGAGGACCCGGACCCACTGGCGAAGACACCACGGCGCTGCTGCTAGGTCAGGTGGTATTGGAAATCGAAGACAATGGGGCTGCTTAAATTCATTTTAATAATTGCGTGTAAACCGCCCGTTGACGCAGGTGAAACGCAGGCGAGAGCAGGTGAGCCGGGCCAGTACATGTACCTGGTCGAGTCGCGTCCACATGGACGGCACGGCACTCGTGTGGAAACATTAGCACATGCCGGGAAAACGAGACCCGACTGCGAAAGTGTCCAATGCGACGGCGATGACGATCGTCTGTGTTAGCTAGCGCTAGAGATCAAGAATCCAGAGAGTCAAGCAGCCAAGCGAATCGCCCATCTAGCAACAGTCTAACCATCACTCTAATCTAGTCGTAAACCTGTTCATGTTGTTCCACCCAGCCATCTTGTTAGGTACCTAAGCGCTAAAAGGGACGGGCTATGGTGACTATTCCAATGCGCTACAATTGAATTTGTATCTGAACGGGGAGCTGCGCTACTCTTCGTGCCTTGCTTACCACACTTTCGATGATATCATATCGAAAAAAAGCTGTCAAAAGAACAGAAACTTCCCATTTTGAAAAGCCTAACAACCCGATTAGAGATCTATTAAGCTGAGAGAGCAAAAAACTTAATCGCCGTGAATACAAGCTGATGTGTGTGTTTTAGGTACACATGCTAGCTTGAGCGTCTGGCTATCGATTGTTTGCATTGAGATTTGTTCGCACCTTTATGCTACAGCAAATTAATGACGCAACAACGTGTAAGTGCACTGGGAGAAATTCCTGGGGCAGGTCAGGAACGGCATCGGTCGGGGCAGAATCCCTTGCGTTAGTTTTGAGTTCAAAGGGGCCACAAAATTTCCGAATCGGCAGATGTTTGGGTTCCGGGAAGCAGGACCACCATCCATCCATTTCTGCCTGCTCGAGAACCTTCCTTATCGCAGTGGCCTACCCGGTGGTTGCCTGGATTTGAAACCGTGGCCTAACCTTGAAGTAACTACGGTCGCAGTTACCGATAACTCGAGAAATTGGCACAGGTTGTCCTCAGGAATCTAGATACCATTGTTCAACACCGAGAGCTGGTCCCACAAGCCCGATGAGCACGACGATTCGTATCGCGAGACCAACCATTCTTGGGCAAGCGAGCGCCAAGCCACTCGAACGGATACTGTGAGTTCGGCGGGCGGAAAGTGAGAAGACAGCCAGAGAAGAGCGGAAGGCACATGGAGGCACAGCGAAATGGAGACGCAAATCGGCTTATCAGGCAGCGATGTTCAGGCAAAAAGTCATCGCTGCTGCTCAAATATGTGATAACTGAGTGGACGACGGCCCACGATTACAGGTGTTTACGTCCACCACGCCGCCTCGGTTGGGATGCCGCGGAACAGGTTCGCCGGATTTAATTAGCGATCCGCCTGTCGAGAGTCGTCCGCTCGCTCTGTCGTCGACCGTATTATTCAGATTACCAGCTATATAGCCTAGGCATTCGTATTTGCCATTGCTTTCGCACGAAAATAACTGAAAGCGAGAGAGGCTGACCAATCGAAACTCGACTGTTGGATACCCGGTAAACCGGCGGCTGTTAGTTATTACCGATAATCTACTGGAAATAGCACCAAGAACCTTAGGGCTTCCGGTCGAATTCCTTTAGTATTGCTTCATGGGTTGTTATTCCGCTCGTTAATGTGCTCATTTAGAATGAACTTGAAGATCAACCTCGCAGTGATTGTCCCACTGATAACACAGATTTATAGTGAAGAGCCAGTACACCTCGAGCACGTTGGCTACCAGGTGATATGGGTGATATGTTATAGCCTACTCGGCAGTTCCAGTTCCCCATATATTGGGCGATTCCTCACTGGAACCCACTGGGTTCGTGCGGCGAACGAAGCCATCACCATCAAATGGACGAACCACAAGTGCGGGATCAACAGAAAGATTGGCACATGAAAAAAGAGTCAAGGGTGGACCCAGTTCGACGAGTAATAGATATTGACATTTAAGTATAAGTCTTTGGTGGGGCCATTAGGACTTCAGGAAGTTTAATTAATATTTCTAAAAACCAACTGATTTCGAAAACTAACCCTTAAATGTTTTCGAAACATATGGGGTTGAAAATTGCCGTTTTACTGCTCTTTCTCCAAATTAATTTTCTAGTTCTAAGACTCATAGTCCCGGAATAGAGCATTTTCCCGATAGCGTGCATTTAAATCGTTAGAATCTCAAAAATAGCTGCCCGCTTTCCTGGGCCGCGAAAATCACCTGCTTCCCCACACGTTACCAATCAATTGACCCCAATCCGCGACGACATTGCGTCCCACGCTGGTCCACTCTATAAATACGAATACCGTGCTGAGTACAACACACGGCACACACATCTGCATCTGCGGCAACAATGGTGCAACACTTCTTCCCATCGGCAACATCCACATCCACATCCACTGTTCTGCTCCGTTCTGTTCTGTTCCGCCGACGAACGGTCAGAACGCCACGGAGTGACTGCACCACACACACCACACACCACCATCGACGCTACCAACCCCCAGACCCCGCCCCCAGGCCCACGAGCGCACCACTGGCGCGCGCAATTTTCAAATTTACCGCCAAACGCGCCCACAACCGTACTCACGGAACCCAAGCAGATTTTGTATGGAATTAATCAGGAAACCCACTCAACTTGTCATTTGTGGATCTCGTTTTGATCGCAGCGCCTCGGGAAAAAGCCCAAAATTAAGCGGATACTACCAGCTATAGCCTCGATCGGTCTCTGAACCGATCCGAACAAAAGTATTCGAGTTATAGGCGAAAATGTGTGCAACCGATTTGGCGCAAGAAGAAGCAAGCGGCAATTTCTAGCCATCGAACGGACGGCAAGCTCAGTCTTGTACGAACCGTCGACGGGAGCACATATCGGTGGTTAGCAAACCAAGGGCAAACGGATATTCCATACATCAGTAAGGCCTACGAGTAAATCCTTTAGCCTGCCGTAGCGCCGCCTGATATATGGCACCTCCTAAAGCTATTTTATATAGATACTATATTATCAGAAAATCACCGCAAAATAATATTACAAAAAATCCAACGCTCGCTCTGCTCTGGGCTGTTGTTGTTGTCTTATCGACTGCGGCTGTACAAATGCCGCGGCGATTTTTTGAGTGTATTGTATGGGCCAATGGCGTGGGACAGAGAGCGAGAGAGCGTCGTAACGATTTCGGGGAGAGCGAAAAAGAGAGCAGCGAGAGCGCCAAAAGAAAGTTACTCTCTCCGCGAGCGGCAGTGCTTAAATAGACGGCCCGCAGCTGAATCGCATTCAGTGTGTTTGTGTGCTTCGTTCGGTGCGGTTCTCTCTGTCTCTATCTCGCCTTCCCCGAGTATTTTGCGCTGGTTTTTTGTCAACAACAAGACAATCCACAAAACCAAACCGAATTGTTCTCTATATAACGCAGAAACTAAATAGTTCCGGAAAACCTCAAAGAAATCCATTCAAATATGTCGGCTGCTACGGAACAACAGAACAACGGCGATGTGGCCGTGGAGAAGGTGGCGGCGGATGATGTGTCTGCTGTTAAGGACGATCTCAAGGCGAAGGCGGCCGCTGAGGATAAGGCCGCTGCTGCCGATGCCGCCGGCGACGCGGCCGACAACGGCACGTCAAAGGACGGCGAGGATGCCGCCGATGCCGCCGCCGCTGCCCCCGCAAAGGAATCCGTGAAAGGCACCAAGAGGCCAGCAGAAGTGAGTACTGATCTATGTGACTAGCTGCTAGTTGTTTACGCGGTAAAACCAAAAGGAGGCCCCTCTAATGATTCACTCCAAGTCAATATGCGAGTAACACTTCTTGTTCGGGGAAAAATTCTAGAAATAGATATACACACGTTTTTCGGAGCAGCGCACTCTCCCAATGGCTTACATATGCCCCCAAAAGAGAGAGCGTATAGCTGCTCGGTTGTGCGTTTGTGTTGTTTACGATTAACCAAGATGATTGCGGGTCCGGCAATCAAAGATTATTGTTGTTAGGTTCAAATCGAGGTTCGGAGGGCCGCCGTGCCTATATAGACGGGGAGTACAGTTAGCCAGGGCCTTTTCTTTGTGGGGTGGGTAATGTGTTTTTAATAAACCCATAGGTCATTAGCATTGACGTGTCCGCTGAACAGCATTACCCAGCAATAGATACATTGTGGCATTACGGCTATAACTCATACGCTTGGCCTTATTTATAAGTCGCTGTGGCTACGGGAATTGCAAATGCAAACGCAAACGCAATTCAGCGCGATGCCAAAGCACTCTCTCAATGAAAACAGACATTGCCGGCCGGTAAATTACTCATGTCATGTTTGGCCACTTTATTTTTTGGTTAGTATCGCCAAGAGCACGCGGTATTCGAACAAGTTTTGGGAGCCTAAGCAGTCGCATTCCATAATCAAATAGCACATTTCTTGATAAAAATAAAATAGTTCGGTCAGTAAGGCAGATAAATTGGCAAATCAAGCGCTTTTCTCAGACTCAAACTCGAAATAAAAATGTACAGTTTAACGGGAGCGTTCTCTCGCTCTCGCTCTCTCCCTCTCCCCGGAGAAAGATAGATACAAATAGAGAGCGCGGCTAACTCTCTCCCTCGTAATTTGTATACACACCGTTTTATCTGTTTGCGTATGTGCTTACATTTATCTTTCACTTTTTTTTTGCTCTGCTTTATGCGTATTTATTTTAGTACATAAAACAAGACGGCTAAACAGGGTGTCGCATAAGTTAGTTGGGTTTCTTCGAGATTCAATTGAATAATGATCATCTTCCCATAAATGAATCAGTTGAGATACGTTTGGGACGGATAATTCTTAGTGGTACAGTAACGAATTGTATAAATTTCAGAAATAGTTTTGAAAATTATTGGTCGGTTTCCATTTCTTTCGATTCCAAACAACAGATTAGCTGTTGTCCCTATAAATGTGAGGTCTGTAACTTAATCAAGATACATTGATTACCCATTTATTACACCAGTATCGGTGTAATGATAGGCTTAGTCCTTGCCAATGCTGATACACCCTGTTCGTCTTAATCCTCAATTGGCCTTTTCTCGAGTTCTGGGTCTCGTGACTTATGCTGTAAGCGAAGTGAAAGAAGGGGGCGATGGGTGGCCATTAATTTTGCACATTTTTCCACAATCCGATTGTTTTTCGCTTCTTCCGCTTTGTAACAGTCTGGTAAATAGGGCCCTTGTGTTGCGGCTTCTCTTCGACTTGGGAACGTGACCGCCTATATACTGCCCTAAACCATATACCATTATGTGTATCTTGTTGTTGGTTGGTCAGCGGCAAAAGTTAAACCCACGCATGTTGTTGTTTTGCGCCTTTTTTCGCTGCCGACGTCGCTGCAGCAGCTGTCGTTCGGATGGCTGTGAGTGAGAGCGAGAGATTCATTCATGCAGTTCAGGTACAGTTTACAGTGCTGCGGATTCAGATACTTTCTCTCGTGCGCTCTCGCCCGCTCTCTGTTTTACAGGGCACGCTTCGTTTCGTATCTCACGGATGCGGATACATATGTCGCTGCCGGCGTCTCTGCTTATTGTTTTTTTTCCTTCCCCCCTTATGTAGTAAATATGTCGCCTTGTACATACGGAGCACAGATGTAACACGGCTGCACTTGTAATCCGCTCTCTCTCACAATGTCTCTCTTTGCCGCAGCGAATTACATTGGCGCGCGCATTTTTCAAATGTTTTTTTACGGCGAAAATAACGATTTTCGTCGCTGCTTGTTTTGTGTGCTGAAAATATACATTTTATGACTGTGTACACACGCACAGGAAGTTGAGAGGGGTATTGGATGCCCTTGATCAAGGAGATGTGTGGGTTTGAGTTGGGCGCGTAGGACCATTTCGCTAGGTAATTCTCCCTAATATCCTTTAGTCTGTTTCTCAGATTAATATCAAAAATGCATAATTAATAGTGACGGGCCCTAATTTCTGTTCAATAGACTTGCTTGTAATGGAATAATTCATCATCTGAACAAGAACCAAAGGAACTCTTCTAACTTCTCTCTCCTCTTTCGCTTCCAGGCCAAATCCGCAGAATCAAAGAAGGCCAAGAAGGCCGCGGCCGCCGATGGAGATTCCGACGAGGAAGAGGCGCTGGAGGAAATCATCGAGGGCGACAGTGAAATCGAGAGCGACGAGTACGACATCCCCTACGATGGTGAGGAGGATGACATTGAATGTGATGGTGAGTTCACGGAAGCACTTCCCTTTTCCACATGAATATAATCCCCGGATTTTCCCTTTCCCTTCCCTGCGCAGATGATGATGATGATAATGATGACGGTTCCGGCTCGGACGATCAGGCGTAATAATAATGTAGTCAAAAATACAAACAAAAACAAACAAAAATTTAAATTAATAATAAATAAAAGTTACAAGCAAAAACAAAACAAAAAAATATAATAATAAACCAAGAAGCAGAAAATAAACCACAACAAGGAGAAAATGAGGAGGAGGAGAAAAAACCACAAAAAAATCGCAAAAGTATATAATTTTTATGTTTAAGAAATAATTTTTTATTTCTTACCTTATTTTAATTGTATTTTATGTGTACTTTTTTTATAAAAAACTACAAAACAAACAAAAATTGTAATTGAAGGCATTTTCGTATAAACGCAACCTATACGGAATCCAACCAAAAGTAAACATCCCCACTATATACAAGAACAAAACAAAACCAAAATCTTTCTTTCCTTTACTTATAAGTCCTAATTTAAACGCCCAGTTGATGCGTAAACCAAGATATACAAAGATTTCAAATGTAGCGTAAACGAAGCCGGTGAATTAAACACAGATACACCACACTCACACACACACACACACACGATATTCAAATTCATTATTAAATTAGACGTTACATTTGTGAATGAATGATCGATCGAAAGAAGCAAAAATACAAAAGTGAACATTTGAAAATGAACATGAAAAGAAAACAGCAAATGCAATTAAATACAAAACAAATAAAACATAAAAATTGTATTTAAATAAATCGCAAAAATCATTGAAACCCCATACTCGACAAGCATTCAATGACACTCAAGTTTTAGCTATGGTTTCAAAAATTTCGCGCCCACTGTGGCCACAGTCACCCGAATTCCCCAAACCCAAGGCACTGGGACTACTTGGTCTTCGCTTTTGGGGCAAGCTAAAAAAGAAAAAAACGAGAGGAAAACATCGGGAAGTTTGAGTTCTAACCTTCTGTTTCGTTTCAGCATTTAACTATAAACTATGACTAATCTTAAGTACTTATGTCAGTATTAAAGCGAGGGGTTTATTATTCTGTTGATAAGTTGTGCGAGCGAGTCGTTGATAAGCCTAATTCATTTGTAAATTGTAAAAACCAACTCGAGAATCGAATAACGAGCAAGAAATAAACTTTTAATGTTACATGTATCTATTAGTAAGGGCATCCAAACTATTTATACACACAACACCCGTACGACGAGTTCTCAATATAAACATATAACGACTGATATTTCAAAACGAATCGTGCCCAGCTGGTCAATCGCGGCACTCGACACCGAAACCACCCGACCACCACCATCCTCGAATCTAACCGATTTGTCCCGGAAAGACAGCCACATACACACACAATCCACCCACTGACCCAGATCCAAACTCCAAGAGGCTTAAAGCTGGTAATGCCAACCAGCAACTGAATAATTGAGTGCAATTATACCAATATGCCCAAGATAAATCAGCCGATTTGATACTGATAAACAATAGCGATACCACAGACAATGTTAAAGAACTATGCATTTTTGTAAATACCAATTACTCATGTATCTGCTCAGTGCGAGAATTACATCTAGTAGCGCGAACGAGCAGAAAGATAGAACCACGAATCGAAAACGAGAATATGAAACAATTTTGAACGATGAAATAAATTATTGTAATTACGTAAAAGCGAAAACCGTACGTACATACCACCCATTTGGCATCTGTTCGATGCCAATAAAAGTTTGTTTCAATTGCTTCTGGCTATTTTGGGTGGGGCAATCACCTCGCTTCGGTGTTCCAGGGGTAGTAGTTCTTATCCAGGAGCATGTATGTAGGTACATAATTCATAGATTGGCCGCCCCTACATTACTCCGATCCATCCCTTCCATATCCCGGCCTGTTTGCATTCGGGGGTTGACAAGCTGGTTCCCACAATCCTCCCTATGAATGAAATCATATACTAAGGGATGATGGAAAAATTCAATTGGAAACTTCCTTTGATTACGTACCTTTTTCGGATTGAAAATCGATTAGCTTAGCACATGCCTATTAAAAAAAGGAATGAGGAAATTCCAGTCTCTTCGTTGGAAAAATTAAGTTAAACTACTTTTATATTTCAATTCAAATCTAAGCGCCAAAACTTCAACTTCTAAAAGCTTAAGAGCTTTTAAGCTAATATGAAGAAGTATAATAATCACTGACTTCATAAACCATTTCTTTGATTTAAATCAACTTTTATTAAAATTAATCTCCTTATTATTTAGTATCAAATTTAAGAATAAACGGCTAAAAATGTACCTTTTAATTAAAATACAACTTTAATTTGATGCTATTGCACGAGTCATGATGATGCCGAGCACCTGGTGACCTTCAGTATGCAGAGATGCTCGCCAGGAATGCGTCGCTCCATGAACTTAACAGCCCGGAACTGGAGGCCCTCTAAGTATTTGATAATTTCCTCCGGCTTGTTCTCCCGCAGCAGGAGTAGGTAGAGCACACCTCGAGGCGAAAGAATGTCATCCAGTTGCTTGAGTAGAATGTCCGTGACGCGTCGCCCGTCCTGTCCACCAGCCCAGGAGAATACCAGATTGCGATCCGTTGAGGATTCGCTGTGCGAATCGAACTGATGCGTCTGCAGCTCCTCGTCACTGGTAACCACATAGGGCGGGTTGAAGAGCAGCACGTCCACGGATCGCGGGCGCAGTGCATCTGCTAGGCTGCAGCGAATGCTATCCAAGCGAGCGCCATTCCGAGTCGCAGTTCTCCGGGTGGCATTGCAGGCTTTGGGATTGATATCCGTGGCTAGGCACATCGAAAAGCCAGCCAGTTTCTTGGCCAGCGCAGTGATGATCACTCCCGAACCGGAGCCCAGTTCCACGCAGAGACGCGGCTGCAGCCGGTCCAGATACTCCAGATCCTTTTCCAGGGCGTCCAACAGCAGGAACGAGTCCTCCGCTGGCTCGTAAACGTGCTCGAAGTCCTCCGGGCTCAAGTGGTCGGTGTAGGGCGTCTCCATGACGAACAGTATTTCGATTTAGGATATGTTGGTGCTGAGTGCGGAATCGAGAAGCGCCTGTCGCCGCCGCTGCTCCTTCTCTATCAGCTTGTGCAGACCCGTCAGCCGCTCCTGGCTGGTCACCAACACGTTGCTTATGACCGTCACCTTGTGCTTGACGTTCAGCAGCTCCTTCACCTTGTCCGCGAACTCGGGTATCTGACTCTGCGCCTTTTCGATGTCCCTCAGCTGGGCGGCCAGTGCGTCCAGTTGGCCACGCAGCTCCGCCTGCAGCTGGATGGTGGAGGCCACGCGCTCGTCCAACCGCTCGATCGTCGGCTTGAAGAGATTGGTGATGCCCTCGGCGAGGATGTCGCGCGTAGGATTCGTGCAAAAGTTCTCCGTGTTCTCCCCCAAGGAAGTCACGGTGCTGTCCGAATCCATTGCAGAATTCTGATCAGAAAACTAATTAGAGATGTTGTTGCGAGCAACAGATGGTATCGATGTATCGAGTACATAGGGGTGGCAGGTATTTGGATATATAAGCAGAGTAGTAGCAGATGGTAATCTACTTTCAATAAACTATTCATATAAGCCAAATATTATTTGACGTTGAAACTATTATAATTATTTTTATTGGACCTTAATATTTGACGCAGTTGACAACCATAAATAATTTCAAGAAGTCCTTCAGACTATCGGTCATACACCTTTCAAAGTTATCGCACGCCACCTCCTTGAGTTATCGATACACGGGATGTACGCAATCAACCATCGCTAATAAAGTATAATAATAAGTAATTAAGAAAATTTATGCGCTGATTTAAGCTGCCGATGAAATGGATACGTACTCGGTGGACGTGGTGTACCAAGCAATCAGCGCCCTCTTCCAGGGCAACAATCCCAAGGAGCAGGAGAAGGCCAACAAATGGCTGCAGGACTTCCAGAAGTCGGTGAGTGATAGTCGCCCGGTGTACGAAACCTTCGTGCGATTGCTAAGTTTTTTTCTGGAATCCCTTAAAGATCTATTCTTGGACGATTGCGGACGAGCTGCTGCACCAGAAACGAGACCTGCACGCCAACTACTTTGCTGCGCAGACCATGCGGAACAAGATACAGAACTCCTTCAGCGAACTGCCCCCGCACACGCACGAATCTCTGCGGGATTCGCTGATCACACACATAGGCCAGATCGACGAGCAGACGGACAATGTGATTGTGACACAGCTCAGTCTGGCGGTGGCCGATCTGGCCCTGCTGATGGCCAGCTGGCGGGAGCCGATCAACGATCTACTGGTGACACTGGCGCCGCATCAGTGCGCCATCTGGCCCCTTCTGGAGGTACTCAAGGTGCTGCCCGAGGAAATAGACTCACGGTATCTGCGGCTGGGCGCCAACCGGCGCGAGGAGGTGCACAAGCAGCTGGACGCCAGCGCAGAGTGCGTCCTAAAGTTCCTGTGCATGTGCCTACAGCGGGAGGATCTCGACCAGGAGCGCGTGTGGAATGCGGCGTTGCGCACCTACAGTGCCTGGCTGGTGATCCATGCCTTTCCCGTCTCGCACGTGTATAACAACGCCCTCACCCAGCTGGCCTTCCGGTTGCTCTCGCTTCCGGAGACCAGTGGAAAACTGCACGACAATGCCACCGAGTGCGTGTGTGCGCTACTCTCCTGCATAAACACACGACAGGATAGCGCCAGTGATCCGGAGTCCTCCTTCGAGGCTCAACTCTTTGGAGCTGTCTGCATGCTGGAGACTCCCTACCACTTGAGTGTGGCGCACGAAGACACCGATAAGACGATCAACTACTGCAGAATTTTCACCTCGTTGTGCGATGCCTTCTTCTACGATTTATTGGCCGATGCCCAGAAGCCACACTACAGTTTGAAAGGACTGGATCTTGTGCTGCTTTGCGTCGGACACTTTGACTACGAGGTGGCCGAGATCACCTTCCACCTGTGGTACAAGCTCTCCGAGGATCTCTTCCAGCGCAACGAGGATAAGCTGACGGTCCTCTTCCGGCCGCACATCGAGCGGCTGATCAGCGCCCTGTTTCGCCACTCACAGATGGAAAGCGACCACGACGGGCTCATCGAGGAGAACAATAATTTCTTTGTGAGTGTGTGATATTTGGAGACTTAGGACTTTTAGTAGTTTTAATTAAATTAATAATAATGGTTTGGATTTAAGTGTACTAATCTTAAAACAATTTAATTGCAGGACTTTCGACGCAAAGTCTCAGATCTGATAAAAGACGTGGCCTTCATAGTGGGATCCGGAGCGTGCTTCAAGCAAATGTTTCATATCCTGCAAGCACCAGAAACTACGTGGGAGTCCACAGAGGCAGCACTGTTCATTATGCAGAACGTGGCCAAAAATATACTTCCGTACGTATGAAGCTGTGTATTACCATGTCAGATTTACAATACTTATGTACCATGCAGAGATGAGAACGAGGTGATCCCCAAGGTGGTGGAGGCGATTCTCAATATGTCGGAGCAAACGCACATAGCAGTTAGGTACACTGCGATTCTACTGATCGGGGAACTGTGCGACTGGATTGAGAACCATGCTGAATCCCTGGAGGCAGTCCTCAACTTTTTGCTGTACGCCCTGCAGCAGAAGAATGGCTTGGCGCCAGCTGCCGCCATCGCATTGACTTCCATTTGCTCCGCCTGCCGACAGAAGATGGTGTGCCACATCAGCGGTCTTGTGGAGATCGCCCGCAGTCTGGATAGCTTTCAAATAAACAACGATGTGGCAATAGGATTGCTAAAGGGCATATCGCTTATACTGACACGCCTGCCACGCGAGCAACTGCAGCCTGCTCTGCGGGAAATCGTCGGCTTCCAGCTGCAACCACTGGCCCAACTGGTGGACAGCACTGGCGGTACTGCTCAAAAAGGTGAGCGCACCGATCCCGTTTATTGGATAGATCGCGCCTGCGCCATTATCCGGCACACGAATCCCGACGTTCCCGACAACGTAGAGCACCCCACTGTAGCTATTCTGAACGACGCCTGGCAGCTGATATCGCGGGTGATGGATAAGTACCAGAGTGACCTGCGTATCATGGAGCGTACCTGCCGACTGATTCGCTACGGCATTCGGATGGTGAGAAAGCAAGCAATGATGCTGGTGGAACCGCTGATCAAACAAATGGTCGTGCTGTATTCTGTGCAGCACCACAGTTGCTTCCTCTACGTGGGATCCATCCTGGTGGACGAGTTTGCAAAGTCCAGCGAGTGCATTGACGGACTGTTGGAGATGCTTCAGGCATTTATAGAGCCCACCTTTGGCCTGCTGCAGATGGAGAACGGCCTGAAAAATAACCCAGACACAGTGGATGACTTCTTCCGTTTGGCATCGCGTTACCTAGACTGTTGTCCCCACCAGCTGCTCCAGAGCAGTCTCATCACGCCGATCTTCCAGTGTGCGCTAATAGCCTGCTCCTTGGACCACCGCGAGGCCAACTCGTCTGTGATGAAGTTCTTTATCAACCTATTGGTTTGGGGAAGATCGAATAACCACAGCCGGAACGCCGAGTGCCGTCCCTTGGTGGTGGAGCTGGCGAGCCAGCATGGCGGTGCTCTGGTGATGAACCTGATTCAGGCGTCCGTCTTTCAACTGCACTCCTACATGCTGGTGGATGTGGCCGAGGTGCTCCACGAACTGAAGCAAGTGGTGGGCAACGAGCGGATGCAGCCCTTCCTGGCCCAGGCGCTGGATGCACTGCCCAAAAAGAACAGCGGTGGCTACGTGACAGCCACGCAGCAACAGCTGGACGAATTCAGCAGCACAGTTCTGAGGTAAGGATTTGCCTTCAAACGTTTTGTATTTTATTCATAATGCATTATATTTCTTTTTATAGAGCGGACACAACGAAAGCCATTTCGCAAGCCTTGAAAACCTTCACGCGACTGTTTCGCTAATCAGAGAGATGAACGAGTTTGGATTCTGATGATTCTGTACATTTTGAATGATGTATGTAATGTGGCAAGGGTGCTAGGAATTTGTTAAAAACGCACGTACCCCTCTATTTATAATATAGTTGAATCGATTGTTTGACGTCATAAGTTATATATAATTTCATTTGTACATTTTGAGTGCGGTCAAGAGATCCTCAAAGAATTTAGCAGTAAGTTATTTACATCAGCGTGCACTCCTAGCTCTAAGTTTGAACCCTAAAATGACTCACCAACAAGCATAGGCATAAGGCAAACCATTAAATATATACCATTTAGATTTAATTGACCACATTTGTTCTGCAAAACACTTGAGTATAATATTTATTTATTGAAAAAGCAATCACAAGGCATTGGGCTGGAAGAAAAAAACAAAATACTCTGGGAGCTGTGTTCTATCGACTTATCTGATGTTTCCTCAGGCTGATATGGAATTCTAGGCATGGATTTTTTGAGACACTGCATCATGGACATTCGATGATGCGTTTGTGATATAAGTCACAACTCCTACTGGGTACAAACTACACAGACGATTGAAGATATCAAACAATACGTAACATGAAACATAAATACGCTTAAACTAACCTTTAAGTTACCAAAGCAGTACGTTTCGAACATAACCTTCTTGTTTCGGATTACATTTAGTCGCAATATTAATGTAAGCTATTTATAAGAACCAATTTTAGTTAAAATATTTCAATATCTCTGATTTAGTTCTAAAAATCGAACATTTTAAATTGAAAATCACAGTTTTAAAATAACGAATTAAACATTTAGACGAAGAGACGTACATACTTTTTCAAAATTGTTGGCTAAAATTGGCTTTTGTGACACACTGTTTGCCAGAACGGACTACTTTGGAGGACAGCGTGGGTACATATGGGCGCTACCTCAAAGGTTGATAAATACTCCTTTCACCTTAAAACTAATTGCACACATTATCTAATTGCACTTTCCACCGGACAGCTGAAGACTACAGAACAAAATATTGAACTAATTGATGAAAATTGTAGCGGAGATTCGCGGTTCAAATTGTTTCAGTGCGAGGATCGATCTTGTGAATAGCCTGCATGAGGCTCTCGGTGTTCGCCGTGTTGATGCCCTGCTTGGACATGTCAGTCAGTCGGTCGGTGATTGGCTTTTGGTCCTGGCCGCGCTGCCACCTGAAAGGATGAGATATTCAGATTAGCCTTTTCAATTATGCGGAAGGATTCGATTGCACACACCACAGATGGGCGCAGGTGTGGAGCAGGGGAATATAGAGCGGCAGCAGATCAATATCGCACAATGTCTCGAAGCGACTCAGTGCCAGCAGGGCCCACCTCTCGGCCGCGTGATGAGGCACTGGGGATGAGGTGCAGGCAGCCACCAGACGGCAGAGTATCAAAAGCACCGGCCTAGATCGATTCATGTATATCTTGTTCAGCAAGCGGAAACAGTTCTCCAGAATGGGTATGGCCATCTCGTTACGCCGCTCATCCAGAAACTGGCATGCCCTGGTCAGTTCGTCGTGCTGGAGAAAGCGCAGGAAGTACTCCGAGTCCCGGAGCATCGCCTGGCTTGCCACATACGTGAGGAATGCCTCGAAGGCCGCACTCCGTTCGCCAATCAGCTCGGACTTGAAGTTGCCCATCAGGACCTTGGCTGGGAAGTACTTCTTGGCCATCTCCGTCGGATGCTGCCGCTTAAGGCCCAGATAGAGCTCCCGAAAGTCGGTGTATCGGCGTTCAATCTTTGCCGGCTGAGTGTCCTCCGTGGCTCCATCTTGCTTCACAGTGAGCTCATAGACCACGAACCGCTTGATCTTCACATCTTCGCCATCGGGCGGCATTATGTGGGCCAGCAATATGTCAAAGCGGAGCACGGTGCTCCCATCCGTGGTCGGCTTATATTCCGCACTTGTGTCTCGTTCCCAGACACCTACGAAGATACAGACAATATTCGCCTTATAGATTTTCCACTGTACCTTCATATTTGGCGAGTGTGAGAAAATGGTTACACAAACCTTTTTGGAGCGCCTTTTCGGATTCGGGAGGGGGAATGTCGAGGGCCGCCGCCTCGATGGCTGGACTGTCCAGCTCATCCGGACCGGGTGGCTCCCCATCGAAGGAAGGCTGGTGGCGCAGGCGCTTGGCCATCACGGCGTGAACTGGGGGAGAAGAAAAACCAAACCAAATGAACGACGAACTGCTAATTGGAGGTTTCACTGTGCTCACTGGGCATACGGGTTCTATGAATCTCTTTGTGATTTCTCGCTGGGCTGCTGTTTTCGATCTGCAGCTGGGCACTTGCAATTCGCTTCTGGTTTACGGCGGATTATGCGGTTGGCATAGTTGTTGAGTCAATTTACAGTGACTAATTCCGCCCCAAACAAAAACATTGCAAGTGGGACGGAGGCCTTTGTTTTGTGCGTGTGAATCCCGCATAGGCGGCTTCTAGAACACCCTACGCGGGTATGGCTCTTAGGGAACGTTTGGAATAACTATAATCTAAACCTTTAAATAATATTAAATATTTCTATAAATTGCATAATAATTTACTAGGCTAACATATTTATTGGCTCTAATACATATCGTGTACTTTAGCAACAAGATTTTTAGAATTAACAGACTTTATATAGTAGGGTATGAAAACATTAGTACTTTTCAATCTGGCAGCCTTAAAAGAAGTAACTTCAAAAGTGGTCATAATATACCCTTTCATTAGTCTAGTGGATACCACTCATAAAGGCTAACTTTGGTTTATGTATACAAATTGAAACAAATGATTCGTAACTGAGCAATTAAGTTATGATTTAAGGATTCAAATTTGTTTGGATAATTCTCGCAGTTTCAAACGCTTGTATACTTTTGATTGAACCATAAGCTAATCGCCTCATCTATTTAGGGTATGTACACTACTAAACCGTACAGTGTGGCAGCCCCAATGACTTTTTGAAAGTCTGGCAACTCTATGAGAGTCTCTGCTTCCTCTTCCCAAGTAAACCAAAACACCCACAGAGCAAAAGAAAAACCAGGAATATTACAGAGACAAGATGACGTTACCCGAGTTCTTTGGCTGCACCTTCATCGCATTCGGACCGCCCTTCGCCTTGTTCGTCTTCACCATCGCCAATGACCCAGTACGGATCATCATTCTGATTGCGGCGGCATTCTTCTGGCTGCTTTCGCTGCTGATCTCTTCCCTGTGGTATGCCCTGATTCCGCTGAAGGAGTTCCTGGCATTCGGCGTGGTCTTCTCGGTGTGCTTCCAGGAGGCCTTCCGATACATCATCTACCGAATACTGCGCAGTACGGAGCAGGGATTGCATGCCGTGGCGGAGGACACGCGAGTGACGGACAACAAGCACATCCTGGCCTATGTCTCCGGCTTGGGATTCGGCATTATATCCGGGATGTTTGCACTGGTCAATGTGCTGGCTGATATGGTGAGTCCAGCAAAGGTGCGTAATATGCTCCGTAATGACTAATCCCGTTTTTCAGAGTGGTCCCGGCACCATGGGTTTGAAGGGCGGAACTGAGCTGTTCTTCGTCACCTCGGCTGCCCAGGCGTTGTCGATTATCCTGCTGCACACCTTCTGGAGCGTCATATTCTTCAACGCATTGGACACAAACAACTATATTCACATAGGCTATGTGGTTGGCAGCCACCTGTTCGTCTCCTTGATAACTCTGCTCAATGCCAATGAGCTTTACACGACCACTCTGCTGATAAACTACTTGGTCACCATACTTACGGGAGTCCTGGCCTTCCGGGTGGCTGGAGGAACCTCTCGCAGTTTCAGAAAATTCATAACATGCCAGTAAACATGCTCCTAGTATTAACCGCCTAGTTAATAGCTTTTGTATAACATTATTAAAAACAAATTACCTTGTATATTCTCGATTAGTAACGCATTCTATGGACTTAAATCCCTATTACTAAACGGATTTCTTGAAAGAATGAAAATACATTTAGATCCCTACGACTTTCCCAATAAATATACACAGATCTATGTTTAAGATACATTCCTTTTAATGAGAAAAAAACTACTAGGACTAACACAATGCTTAGTATGCCATTAACTACTGGCTATAGTCCACTTTCCTGACATTAATGCCGTAGTCGGCCAAAGCCGGCTGCAGGTCCTCCATGGTCAGGGTGAACTTGCGGTCCTTGGCCTTAGATCCTCCCGGTGTATTGGTGGTTTGCATATGGGTGCGCGCCTTGGAGTGCTGCAGTGCATCGTCGATGATGTCGGACATGTACTTCTGGGCGGCGAGGCTGATCAGACGAACGATCCGCTTGTCGTCCGACTGGAAGCCTCCCATGTTGAGATAGTGCGAGGTGACCGCATCCGGAATCAATGGAGTATAATCCTCCAGCTGCGACATGAAGTCGCTGAGATGCGAGGATGGTGTGGTCCGATCCCGATCTCCTCCGCCTCCTGAGGATTGTCCATGACTGCTCGCGCCACCGGCGCTGTTGTGGTAAATAATTCCGAAATTGGAGCCCACCATCGAAAAAATGTACAATACAAATTAAACACAGTGCAGAAGTAGTGATGGGAGATGCTAGTTATCGAATTATTCCGTATTGTTGCTGCCAGTGCTATCGATTCTTCTAACGGATCGTCATCGATTACAATATAAACATACACACATATACACGCCAGCTGAGATAACAAATTTCTGGAAATAAACAATTAAAAAGTGGAAAACAATGGCTTCCGATGGCGAGGACATCACCGTAACACCCGCAGAATCGGCCACGGACACCGAGGAGGAGGATATAGACTCGCCACTAATGCAGACCGAACTGCATTCCGACGAGGAGCAACTAGACGTGGAGGAGGTTCCTCTGACGGCGGAGGAATCGGAGATGGATGAGCTGGTAAAGCAGCTGGAGGACTACTCGCCCACCATACCAGACGCCCTCACCATGCACATCCTGAAAACCGTATTTATATACCGGAAACTATTCTTTTTAGCATTTCTAATACTCCATTAAATCTTCAGGCTGGCTTCTGCACAGTGGACCCCAAGATACTGCGCCTCGTCTCGGTGTCCGCGCAGAAGTTCATCTCGGATATTGCCAACGACGCACTGCAGCACTGCAAGACGCGCACCACAAACATCCAGCATTCCAGCGGACACAGTTCCAGCAAGGACAAGAAAAACCCCAAGGACAGGAAGTACACGCTGGCCATGGAGGACCTGGTGCCGGCTCTCGCGGACCACGGCATCACCATGCGCAAGCCGCAGTACTTCGTTTAGATTTAGTTAAGCTCTAAAGTTTTGATTTGTGCACACAAATATAGCTAGTTTTCTTCAAGTTGTAAAAACATTTTAGCGAGGCACTTTATTAGACAAACTAGAAATTTGGCGCTACGATGTTAAAGAATTCGTTAGCCAGCTCAATGCCGAAGAAGCAGGCAGCGTTGGCGGGGAAGGCTCGGAGCATGATGGGCGTCACGCCGCGGTACAAGGCCAGAGGTCCATCCTTGACAATCAGATCCTTGAAGACACTGCGAATGCCGTGCTTGTAGGTGCCTTCGGGAGCCGATTGTAGGCGGCTCTTCAACACGTCGGCTGGCATGCCCAGAATCCAGTAGGCCATGCCCGCCACTCCACCTGCGAAAATCGTTGAGGCAGTGCTAATTTGGCCCGTCTCTGACTTCGATTTGGCCACATCCTGCAGCGCCTCGTAGACCAGGAAGTACAGACCGTTGGCGGGCAGATCCCTGAGCATTGTGGCGCAGCTGCCCTTGAAGACGCTGCGAAGTCCACCCTCCTTGTAGAGCTTGCCGGCGCAGTCGATCATGCCGTTGTACTTGCGCTCGCCACCCTGACCCTGCTGCGTCTGCAGGAGCACCTTGATGCGCTCGCCGGGCGCCATTATCAGGGTGGAGAACAGCCCGGAGAAGGAGCCGGCCACGAAGATTTGCGGGTAGGTCAGCTTGGCGTCCTCGCCGCGCTGCTGCAGCCGCTTGCCCAGCGCGTAGCCGGCGAAGCACATCGCAAAGATAGGAGCAACGCCCGTCAACGGTGCGGACATGCCCTTGTACAGACCGCGGACGCCCTCATTCTTGATCGTCTTGGCCGCACAGTCGAAGGTGCCGCGGTACATGGGCTGCTCACCCGGCGCTGGACGCGGCATGGTCTGCAGGCGCACCTTGATGGTGTCCAGCGGATGGCCAGAGAGCACATTACAGATCCCACCGAATCCGCCGGTCAGGAAGGACTTCACTGGATTCGCTTTGCGCTCCGTGGACACGTTCTCTGTGGTGGTCATGGCTACAGGTAGCTACTGCTGGTCTGTTCTGCTCCTCCTTCACCTACACCTTCACGCCCGGCAGCTGTTCGATTTCGAAACTAGTGTTGTTGTTTTCTGGCAAGTCAAGTGGATTATTGGAATTTGCACCTAGCCGATAGTTTCGAACTAATCTTGAGCATTCTATAGCGATAAGGAGCGCGGCAACATTACGTCACAAGCTGCTGATGTTCCCACAGATGCAGAGAATCTCCAGATAAAGATACTGCACTGATATCACCAATTATTGCCACGGAGCAACTTGATCTTCCGATCGAAGAGCAGTTTTTCTGGTTTGAAGATCTCTATGATTTCCATATGTTGCAGCAGGGTTCAAAGTCCACCTATGTGCACCTCCTTCTAATTGGATTTTCACTGGCCCTAATTAATTAAAGCGATCTATGGCACTAATCACTTTTGCATTTCCCTGTAATAATTTGTTAGTTTTTTTGTTAATAATAAATAACATTATAGCGACGCAGGTGTGAGGGCATTCGAATACCCTAAATTTGCCGCTCTGTGTGAATTGTCTCAAAACCAAGTTGGCAGCGCTCTTTCGATGTTTTTGTCAACCGGCCGGAATTTCTTTCGTGTTTTCAGGTGAGTTCGTGCGAAATTGTCTTAATTATCTAAAGTGCCGCGATTATATACTGTATTTACGGTGCAGCTCTCGCCAAATAGCCAGCTGCAGTGCTAGAATGGCAAGCGAAGTGGAAAAATCGCAAACGGCAGCCGCCAGTGAAGACACCATTTTCGGCAAGATTTTGCGCAAGGAGATCCCATGCAAATTCATCCACGAGGATGATAAGGTGAGATCGCGGTCCATTTGGTTGGTAGAAAAAGATGTTACCTTTCGAATCTTTCACAGTGCGTTGCCTTCCACGATGTGGCGCCCCAGGCACCAACCCACTTCCTGGTGATTCCTCGCAAGCCTATTGCCCAACTCTCGCTGGCCGAGGATGGAGACGCCGATCTGCTGGGACACCTCATGCTGGTGGGCCGCAAGGTGGCCAAGGAGCTCGGGCTCGCGGACGGCTACCGCGTGGTCATCAACAATGGCAAGCACGGCGCCCAGTCCGTTTACCACTTGCATTTGCACTTCCTCGGCGGCCGCCAGATGCAGTGGCCACCAGGATAAGAAGCAGCCTGTTGCAGCTAGCAGATCCAAGATCACTTACAGCACAGAATTATTGAAATACACTATGTAAAATGCTAAAATAAAGTGTTTTCAATCCGCCATGTTCATAATTCCTAAAGGAAGCTTCACTTAAAAACCAGAGAGCAGGACATTCCCTATGCTTACCTTTCGTATACGTATAATACTACTTAATTTTTCCATAAATTTTATTAAAAAATTGATGGGAAACTAAAAAATAAAAGGTCACAAGTGGCGGAAACTCAACAGTGGAAATCGCTCCTTAAACTCGACGGCGCGGTTTAGGAAGTCGCGCAGTTTGCCCTGATTACGGCTCTTGTCCGCAAAGCTCTCGGGATCCAGGCAGTTGACGAGCATCTCCTCGACGTTCAGCTGGTGGGCAATGCTGCCGCTTCGACGCAGTGGTCGTCGCATCAGCATGTCCAGCTTGGTGCCAACCACCAGAATGGGCACATGGTGGCGTTTCAATATGGAACGTATGCGCAAATGGCGATACTTGCAGATCAGTCGCAACGGATCGTACAGCCAATCGTGCAGGCTGTCCTGCGAGCTAAGGTCCAGCATGCTGTACACGAGGACGATGCCGTCAATATTCTTATAGAAGCTATCGCGCTGATGGCGGCACATGCGCCAATCGCTATTCAGGTCGTAGAACTCCACAAAGTACAGGATATCCGTGGTGGTGGGCGTACTCTCCATATACGGGTAATTCTCGGAGTCCTCCGACGAGGAGGGCGTGGTCCAGGTGGGCGTGGGCGGCAGGATCACCGGCTTGGGATACTCATGTAACCGCACCTGGACATGCCACGAGTCCTCGCCAATGGTTCGTGAGGCTGGAGTGGGCGTAGTCTCCGTAGTGGCCATCAAATTGGTCAAACTAGTCTTGCCCACACCTGCAAACGGGAACGAAACACAATTAGGAGTTTCCAATGGACATATTATGTATAACTCATGTTAGCCCACCTCTGTCGCCCAACATCAGGATACGAACTGTGGGCACATCCTTGAGCTCTTGCTGTTTCATATCTGTTTTTTTCTGAGTGTCTGAATCGTGTTTGTGTTTGTGGAATCGAAGTTTCACACTACGCAGTATCCATGCCTAGCCGATACTCATTGGATCCTCGCCTGCTCCGTTTCATTTCTAATTAACTACGAAAGGACTGCAAGGTGATGCCACATAAGGTGTCCAGTGCCAAATGGCAGCCAATCAAAGAAGGCCAAGATTTGTTTTGCATTGAACCCGAATTCTGTGGAAACAAAGTTCTAACAGTAATCGCTGTTGTCAATAATGCTGCGCGCCAGTCTATCGAATGCTTCGATTCGCCGTTTCGAAAATGTTCAACATTCGCCACCCGCGTTCGCAGTTTCCAAACTAAGCCTACTTTGTAACTCAATTGTGGATAAGAAGTGTCCGGCTTTGGGGAAATATGAAACAGTCAGCTTAATTTGTATGAGATAAGCAAAATTGCACATAAGCGGCAAAGAGAATAGATGCTATATTCAGTTCAAATATAAATAGGGATGGAATATAAGTTTTTGAAAAAATATTCTATCTGATTCATTGATGCAATAATACTGAATAAACATTAATAATCTGGCTGGTCTGCATTGCAGACTCTGCAATAATGCCTCCTTCGCTTTTTTCTATAGCACATCTTTAAAGTTTGACTACTTACTTTAAGCAAATAAATCCAACAAACTGCTATTCAGCCATCCTTAGTTGTTCCTTGTAAGTTTAGCTTAAAGCGATAAAGTCCGAGCTGCAGCCCAGAAATAAAGGCACGCTGTTAGTTTTCAAACATTTGTTTATTGTTTATAAACATTCCTCTGTGTCGTTCACATCGCTAGTGTTTTACATAGATCTTCTATCTGTGGCGGTTTCTTTTGTCTTGGGGTTCTTTTTTCTTTTGTAGGGGGTAGTACGGT
Source organism: Drosophila sechellia (assembly GCF_004382195.2). NCBI lineage: Eukaryota > Metazoa > Arthropoda > Insecta > Diptera > Drosophilidae > Drosophila > Drosophila sechellia. The sequence continues at coordinate 2,727,388 of NC_045949.1, forward strand.
TGTAGCGAATTCTGGGATCCCTTCGGCTCACCTGCGATTCCAGACAGCCGTGCACAGGGGTCAGAGTTCACCGGAGTGTGTGGGTGTGTGTGTGTTTGGTTAAATTCTTTTGCCTCGGAAATAAAATGCTATGCTTGTCTTGCAATACAGTTGCACATTAGTGTGTATATATATATGCAGTTTATTCAGTAATATTCATCTTTAGCTTGCAAATCGCTGCTTGCAGAGCCTCAATTTAAGATTCGTTTGGTAATAGTATTTAAAACATATACATATTACTATCATATATGGGTTTGCTTTAGTGTTACTCTTTGTTTTGCCATATAGTAAATATAATTTATTTAAAATTCAAAAACAGCTATAAACAGTTTATCGTAAACAACAAAACTCCGGAAAGAGTCATAAAATGATATCCGCGAGTGTAAGTGCTGGATGAGTTTCTGTACGTGTAGGTATATATGTATAGGTATATGTGTATGTAGGTATATAGCGTCTGGATCTGAACCGAAGGATGGATAGCTCCTGGGAAAAGTACTCGTGGACCTTATGTCCTGGTGTATATGTATGTATGCACATCGCTCGGTTATGTGGATACCTGTGTAGTATGTATGTATATGCCGTATGCTGTGTTCATACTATGCGGTGCTGTCGATGGTTTTGTATAATGTGACTGCCCTCCTCTGCTCCTCTGCTCCTCTGCTCCTCTCCTCCGATCCCTGGGTATATAAAACGATCCTATCAGAGGGCCTATCTTCTGCACTATGTATGTATGTATGCATGTTCGTATCTATGCATATAATGCGCACGCTAGGTGGCCAGATTAACTCATATCAACATCAAACATTGTCCTATATCTTGGGTCTGTTCAACCTATAACGCATATTTCTATATCTTGTATCTTTGTATCTTTACTTGCTATTCGATCGTTCCCTCAGGTGCGCTCTATATGTATACTAGGCCGATTCCGCGAAGTATCTCTCGGATTAGCCCAGCTATGGTGAAGGTAGGATGATCGATCCTGATCTTTTGATCTGCCTCGATAGTGAGTCCTAGATGCGGTTCATGCTCTTGTCTGGTTGCTAAATGCATAATGCCTGATTTACCTCGAATATAAATTACATACATACATATCTAGGAAATAAAAGTACATGGACTGCTACTTATATTGTTTTCCCATATGTTTTTGTTTTCTTTATTAATCTCTGGCCTATTTTAGTATCTTATTTACTTTAACTTCCTTTCTCTACTGATTTGTGCTTTCGTGATGGGCTATGCGTTGCATTCTGCTTGCTTCGAGAACGTTTTCGAAAATAATACAATATATAATATAGTACATTCATGTGTTCGACTTGCTTTTGGTCAGTTCGTGGGTGTTTTCATGTGTGGTGTGTGGTGTGTGGTGTGTGCTGTTTGGTGTGTATGTACATGTCTTTTTGGGCTAACACTTGCACTTCGTTTCGCTCAGTGTAACGCTGTGTTCGTATTATGCGTAATTAGTTATACCAACTAAAAGGAAAACACAAATGAAAGTTCTGCTTTTGTTTTGTTTAATATTTATATATAGGTGTATATATAATTTGTTTTATTCACTTTCTCAGTTTTAATTTAAATCAATAATCAACATCATTTTATATAATTTCATATAATTTGTTTAATATGCAAGTATATATAGTTTGTTGTCTTTTTCTTGTTTCATTTTGTTGCTGTTGTGGTTAGGCTTCGATTTTTGTTAGTAATTTACCATTTGTTTAATACATAATACATATGTGTGTGTGGGTGTGTGTGAGTTTGGTATATGTGTCTTATTTTGCTGTTTTTGGGCTTGAGATAATTTACAGTAATTATTTGGAAAAGCAAAGTTATTTTTTTTTATTGAACAATACTCGTAATAAGTTGCATAACTTGTTCTTCCTGGCGTCCACGTCGATTTGTTAAATTTAGATGAATTATATTACATAAATATTTTTGGTATTTTCTCGATTTGTAAGTTTGCATTCTTTGTTCTTTGTGTACTCCTACGCATAAACCTTTTGCTTCAGTGAACATAACTACAACTGTGTAAGTGGGTGTACAGGGGATACACAGATCCCTAACTACGCTTTATCTTTATCATTATCATTATAATATACCATTTACAGGACAAAAACATCTAATGTATTAGTTGAATTTCATTTACTTTCAATATGGAAAAAATCAGAAAATCATGGCTCACTGTTAATCCTTATAAGTTTTTGCTGCCGCCGCTTTTCCATATTAAAAATCCCAAATTCTTAGTAGGCTTGTGCAGCAAGGAGCACAAGTTTATATAAATGTATATTGTTTAGATGTCATATACTTGAATATAATATAAATAGTAATAACTATTATTGTTCTTAATATTTCTTTTTCTGTTTTAACATTTTGCCATAATCATTTAGTTAGTATGTATATTTTCATTAGGTCCTAATATGATTTCTAAATCAGGGAATGTGGTAAGGTCGGAAACGAGTAAAACGACTCATAGATAGTAGTAGAAACCTTAATATTTGAGAAGAAGCCACCGAACGAAAAATCTGAACTCGAACGAAAATTCAAAGCTAACCGAGGGAAAAACTTATCGGAAATGGAAACCTTTCCCAAACTGAGCCATATCTCTACTAATTTATCGTAAACCAAGGCGTTCGAACTAAGTTAATATTCCAATCTGATCCATTGTGCAAAATGTTCGATATTTTCTTTAAGTTTAAACTGATGATATATTCCGTTGAAATCACGCTTCAAAGTTTAACTTTTGTTATTTGCTTTTGGTTTTCGGTTTGTTTGGTTTCTCCTCTACTTATTCGTCTGATTCTGTTAGGTCGTTATACATAATATTTATATATAATATATATTTTATGATTTCCCTTCCGTCCTCTTGTTAATATGTCTGCCATGTTCACTTCGTTTAAACACACATATAGATTAATACTTACACAGTTAAGTACGCAATGCTCAATAATTTAAACATAATAAATAATTTACATAACAATTTAAGTTGCCTTTACGTTCTTGTTTGCTTGTTTGTTTATATATTCATTAGTCAGTAATATTATTCACTAGTAATCCTTCAACGATTGAAAAACAAATTTAAAACCGGAAAGATCCTTTTAATCATTGCACTAAGTTAAAAACGAAAGTAAACTTAACCTTTAAAAATCATACTCTCGCGGTCATCCGTTAAATAGTTTGAGTATATAGAGTTTTGCATTTAATAAGAACATACTCGTAAATTTCATAGTTTGGAAACTCTCAATCAGGGACAACAACTAATTCATAGATCTCGGAATGAATTCATGTGTGATTATGATTATATGTAAAATCGATCGAACTATTTGGGATTCCGGCCAGTGAAAGGGACACATTGCACATTGCTTTCTATATAGGATTTCATAGCTTTCACTTCGCTTTGCTGTTCAACCAATGAGATATAACTTAGACACCTATGGTATTACTTAATCGGCATTTTGTGTGTTCCAGTATGTTTATGTTGAGATAACTGCATAGATGAACAATTTTTGCATTAACTACGATATTTCGCTGATTGTTGCTTGTCGTTTCGGGTGAGGAGGATCGTTTTGTAGCTGATGATGATGCATTCGATTTCAATGTCTGACGGTTCGCGTACTTGTTCTTTGGTTACATTTATACGTTTGATAGATGTGCTGTAAGTCTGTCAACGATGAGATCGAGTGGAGAGGTTAGTTCTTGAGTTCATGGGTTGAAAATTGAGGTTTCGAGACCCCAGTGGGTAAAAATGACCCTTTAAGGTGTCTGGAAGTATGCAGTGAGAGGGCAATTTATTGTTGCATACTTTTAGACACCTAGGTTATTTGTATACTTTTCTGTTTTAAGTCACTCACCTGCATTGGTTATCCATGTTGCCGCCTTACTTCATGTTCTTCAGGATCTCGTCGGTCTCCTCGGGATCCTTGAGGGTGTGCCACTGGGCGATGGGCCGGCGGGGCGAGGCCAACATGTCCGACCAGTGACGCAGCTCGGTTCCGGTGCCCATGCAGCCAAGTATGCAGCGACCGATGGGTTCGGAGGTGCCAATACGATCGTAGTCCACGACGGTCACAACGAGACAGATTTTCTGTGCGCGATTGGAGGGAAGAGGGTTCAAGGAAAGGAACGGCATTAGTAGGGGTATTCTGGGTGCGGCTACTTTCGATTCGGTCTATATCTCTTTTGAACGGGAGGGGGCTTCGCTTTTGAGTTGAAGAACTTTTCGGTATTTCGATATACGTGTTCTGTTTGGGTTTCAAGTTGTTTTTTTGGGGGATTGAAGTGGGAACTGTTGTTCGCTAACAGGCAGACACTACAACAATGCTGTACTGGGAAGCAGGTTATAGACAGAGGTTTTCGGCACTACGTGGAATATTTTCGGCTTTTGAGTGCTGTATATTAGTTATAGTGCAGGCTAGGTTTAATCGTGGAGATCGTCGGGTGGAATACTTCCAGTTTGCACAAGCACTTTGGTTGTGGTACATATATTCGATTTGGGTTCAACATCTAAGGGCGTTCAAGCATTACAAAAAGCTCCTTCGACAAGGAATTTGCTTGCTGTGGAGTAGTATTCCCTTATGGTGTTCATATTTTTGATTTTGAATTAACAAGCAGTTCATGCAAATGTCTAAGGCTAAGAATGAGTAGCTTGAAATAATAAATGTTGGTAACGAAACTCAAGAAATTCCTAAAAGCTTTGGATATGCGTAAGGTGAGAAGCATATGAAGATGTCGGCAGATTCGGATTCATGTAGGGACGAGAATATATATGTTATCTCGCCACCTTTAACCTCGGGGACTAATGAACAAATTACTTTTCTCGATACTTGATAGCAGACACTTAAGCTGTGGCAAAAAGAAAAATGTTCATTAAATACGTGTAAACGAAAATGTATAATATTCAATCCCATTCGTCGTTCTTTGGTAATTGGTCATGGCATGGGGTCCTACTTATAGACAGGGGCTAACTCTTCGACTAGCACACGTAACGTAACCGTAACAGAGTTCTCCCAGTTTCCAGATCGCTTGGCTATATGTTGGTTTGATTGGTATGATTGGTATTCATGGTGATACGCTATACTTCTCTGTGTTGGCATTTGGGTATTTATTCTGTGTAAACTGTATTTGTACTGTAGCTGTTGTAGTGCGATTGGTATTCGATATTCAAATCAGAAGACAGTGTCAAAATAATGTACCCACTGCGATTTGGTTGCTGCGTGGTGCATTATTGACGCCGCTGGTATAGGAGTTTGCGATAGTTTGTATTATGGAAAGAGTAGTTTAAGTTGGTATTCGAATTTGTATTAGGTTGTATTCACTGTAGTTCTCTGGAGTGAGCGTAGTGTGTGTAAGGCTCGTGCTTGGCTGCATTCTTGCGTTTATGCTTTTCTGCTCGACTGCTTGGACGCTAATGCTTTATGCTTATGCTTTTCTGCTCGGCTGCTTTTTGCTCGGTTGCGAGCGAAGCGGGCACACTACGGCTTGCTCTCCATTCAAAATGTCGTCTAAGACGGTGTGTGGATTGGGGCAACTAGATTGCCGGAGTTTACGGATTCCTAAGCCACTAGGCATGCCTGATTGTCATTGCTTTACCGCTTGCCAGATTGTCTTCAAATCGATCATTACACATTTAACAACTAAAACATAAACCAAATCAGCTGGGCTAAGCACACATCGAGGCTGGTTAAAACTCAAGTTCAGAACAGAAATCAGATTCCAAAAATCCAAAGAAAAATCCAAAAATTTCTCAAAGACTACACAAACAAAGGCAACAAAGTAAAACATTTGCTAAATTTGTTGGGCTTTCAGTTTCCGTTTTGCATATTTACAATAGTAAATCAGGGATTATAAAACATAAAAGAAGCTCGAACAAATTTTGGTTAAAATTACAACATTTAACATTGAATACTTTTTGTTTTTTGTTTTTAGGGGGTTTTTGATAGGTCTTATAGAACACAAAGATTGATTAAGTTAGTTTTTGGGGGAAGTTTAGATATCTTTATGGGTAATACGAAGATTAGTCTCTAAGAGTGTTCGGTTGTTTGGTTCAGAGTTTGGTGTTGTTGTCGCTTGTTTCGGAATACAAGTATTCAATATATGGATATATATATATACGGGATATATGTAGTATAATTAACAACAACGATTGCACGTAAGTAGGCTAGTGTGTGTTTAGAGGGAGGTTGGGTACTCAAAACTCGGTTTGGTTTGGTTTCATTGGTAGATAGTTCAGAAGAGGACAGTAACAGTAGTAACAGTAATAGTAGTAGGTAGTAGTAGTAGTAGTAGGTAGTTTGTATAGGCAGTAGGCAGTAGTAGTATAGTAGTAGAGTAGTAGTAGTTGTGGTATTTATAGGATAGTATAATACATTCTCGCATACTTGTATTTGTTCAAATGGTACTTCAAATGAGAACGACTCATTATAGTAAGGGTTGAGGGTGCATTTTTTGATACTTGTCTTCTTCTTTTTCAAACGTTTGCCATTTTGCATGATTGCAATTTTCACATATGGATCTATAATATTGGAAAGAATTGAAAGAAAGAAAAAGAAAACATTTTCGTTTTATAACAAAGTAAAATTTTCACAATAATCTGATTAACACATCTGATTTTTTTTATGTTTTGCTTTACACACATATAAGTAATGTACACCAAAAACATTGAATAATTATGTACTTGTTATATATAGAGTAGATCAATTTTTTACTTTGCAAACACAAAAACAAATTAAAAGTCGAACAAGAAAACAAGAAACAGGCCAAAGTGTAAATGTTTAATAAAATAAAAATGTCAATATATATTAATAAAAATCGTTGGGCGCCACAAAAATATCCAATGATTTGAATCCACTCAAAAAAGTATCTAAGAGTATGCAGTGAATACTTTCCAACTTCATACCTTTTGATACTTTTGGAATTGTTTTCAAATTCTCGCAGATTTTTTGGAACACAACTGAAAGTGTAATTTTTACTTTGGCTTGCTGGCTTTTTGAAATCATTTAAAGTTCACATCAATCACTGATTGTACCATAGTTGAATATTTTGGAACTCAGCAACCTGTTAAACTCAAGGCATTGCTTCAAATTATAATTTACACGAATAACTCATCCGCTTCGTTACGCGAATTACTTGTAACCGATTATTGTTGGAGCATTTAAAAAACACACTGGAAAATGTTCTGTTGTTTGTAAAAGCCTAGAAGAACTTTAAATTGGTTTGGATATATTCGGCGGCAACGCTTTTCATTCAGCATCTGGCATCTGGACCCGAAATGATGTCGAGTGTTTGAGTTACAAAAAAATTGTACAGATTACATGCAAAAGTGAAGCTAAGCAAGCGATTTTGGCCATTTGATTGGATTGATTGGCATAGAGCTTAAAGTCGAATTTGGTTTTCTATTGGTTTGCCAGGCATAGGAGAAAACTGTGCGAATATTTCGGGATGGAAACGCTGCCGCAGCACAAATATATCCACTGATTAATGATAAAATTGATATTTTAGCGTACGCGAATTGGGCTAAATACGGTAAGATATGCAAGTTGATAAGTTGGCGCTAATTGATAGTAGAAAAGTAGTTGGCAAAAATTAGTTTGAATAAAAGTAGTATCTCTTTGCTCTCATTGATTTCGCTTTTTTTGTTAGCTTTTTTTTCGTTACAACAGCAAACGTTGCCTTGCCGTTTGCCACGTCTGAAGAAGTTAGTACGAGTATATATATATATATTGTAAATGAAAGTAAAAGTATGCCACAAAACCGAAAATAAAACGAACAACGTACGTCACACACTTAGCTAAAATTACAAACACAGAAAGCAACAAAGTCGCGGACAGGACCGTCGCAGGTCCAACAAAATCTCATCTCAGGACCCCGATCGGCCCCGCCCACGATTTGGTATAACGCCACATTACCAGACAGTCCGCCCACGTCCATCTTCTTCAAGTTCTTGGCCTCCAGGATGACGACGGTTAGTTTTCCGGCGGTCGGCACGTAGCGCAGCGAGAAGCAGATGTCTCCCAGCTTTTCCTGTTTGGCGATATCCGGAGAAATGGAACGGAAACGGAAATGGGTTAGTGGGGTTCGATCGTGCGATTCAGTGGTCTTGCATCAAATAACATGTCACACAGACTCTATTGGTACGATTACATATACATATCCATTTCAAAGTATATAGGGGTTAATATTTATATAGGGTTTGGGTCGCCCGAGTTTTGCATTACGAGTATTATAAATACTGCTGCAACATATATGGTTTTATCTACTTGGCCCAGCAATGGCTTTAAATTAACCACCAGTTAAAACTCAGTTTTGATGCTTTTCGAAAATGGTGCCAAGGATGGGAAAGTGAGCCACATATGGTTTAGAAATTCTTTTTTTTATGTGGTGCTTTCACTTAGTTATTTTGTTTTAAGCCACCCAATGATATATATTGGTTAAACAAACGACGAACTAAGCTTTAATCGAGATATACGGTTGCAAAGTAACAAGTATATATAGAATAACCAAGAATATTCGATTATACACGTGGAAAGTAGGGCAAATCAAATACACTCGGATAAGTTCAAGTTAATGGGTTTTTCGGGGTGGGGTGAATAGTACGATTTTTTACGAGAACTTTAGTTCTTAATTATATCTTATTGACATAAAACGAAAACGCCACAAATAAGTACATTAAACATTTACTGCACGTCTTAGAGCTTCGATTTTGTTAAGTGTAAGTATAAACCTATTGAGATGTTTTTCAGCGGAAAGAGTATATCCAAAGAAAAACTAAAGAAACCAATGCAAAGTACTCAACTGAAAGTAAACTCGTTGATATTGTTCAAGTGTTTTTTTTTTGTTTTTAGGGGCTTGTGTCTTCTCCGTTTTGTATTGATAACTTTACCAAAACTTACAGTTTCACTTCTGAGTAGTATGTTATATCTAATATGTTCTATTTTCTTGACTTCATGTTTGTTTTATGAAAACACCCAGCTCAAAACCGACTGCACAAAATGCAAAAATATGTTGGTTTTCAAAAATGTTCTTAAAAAACTACTGAGAATAGAAAAATACAGAGACAGAGAGATAAGAAGTTGAAATCAGGCATAGTTGAACCGATTTGTATGTACATTTCAGAGACTAGCTCTAGTAGAACTCGTTTTTGGAGGAACATCGAAATGAATAAGAAGTTAAAAATGTACATGATAATTATATATATGTATATATTACAAATGAAAAATCTATCTAGATACGCAGTACGGCTAATAGGTATAACACATATAGGACCCTAGGCTGGTTCGAACCGCTTGCAGTGGTGGGATATAGATTTTACTTCGATTTCTGGGTGTTATAACACAAACCAATCCGATGCCAATTCCTCGATCACTTCTCCAAGGGCCAAACTAACCCGGGAAAACGAAACTGTATTTGTTGAACTATAAATGCTTAGCTATGGGAAGTGTGGTTGTGTGTTATTTGGATTAGTTAAAAAAGTTTCAAGACAGAGACAGAGAGCGAGCGAGCGAGACAGAGACAGAGAGCGAGCGAGCGAGCGTTATAGAGAATTGATAGAGTTTTTTAAATCGGAGTCACTTACCGCAACTTTCTAGGGACTTAAATATTTTGATTCTCTGAATTCGATTCAAGTTCAGTTATCATTTGTGACTTTTTTGGGTGCCTTTCGAAATATTCTTTGTTAAATGTTTGGTGAATGTCTCATGGAAACAAAAAGGTCCATAATCGAAACCGAAAGTAATCGAAGGTAATCGAACAAAATATCGAAATTGGAAAACAAGATTATTGAGCATTGTTTTTTGTATTTGACTGTCATCGAAGCTCTGCTTACACATTACAGTACACAATCAAGTTATGCAACTCAAAACATAAGGACAGTACACACACATCGGGCGAGACAGCGACAGAGAGCTAAACACAAAAGTTAAGACTTAAATAAGCGTTTTTACGTATGTATGTATATAATATGCAATTCGTTCTTCGACTGCTCCAATGGAGTGATTGGCTCTCGATTTGGATTATACGATTAATTTGGCAGCTCGAACAGAATTTGAACACAAACACAACGAACAGAACTTTGAACACATTTATGACGACAACAACCAAAGCAAATAACGATAATTATGAATCTTCGTTCCTTCGATCGTATACTTACATGGATTTTTGGGCATGTTTCAGGTTTCGGATTGATTTCCCCATGGCATGAGTCAAAAATTTCGAGTACAGTTTGGAAATTTCGAGTTTTCGAATTTTGTGATTACAGATTTGGATTTGTTTTTGATTTGTTTTTTTTTTTTTGGTTTTTTTTAGCGATACGTTCAAAAATAATTAAAGAGAAAAATGAAGAGCGTATTAAAAATCATTGAATTCCATTTCCAGTAGAATTTTGATAAGTTTCAATGTGGTTTTTGCAAATTTCGTATAGTTTTGTAACCAATCAATGGTCGCATGTCCGTGTTCAATGTTTTCGTGTGGATTTCTAATACTTAGTGTGAGTTATATATCGGTATAAAGTCGTAAGCAAAAGGAAAGGCATGCAGTAGAGTAAAAATTGTTCAGAATGGTATATTTGCAGTGTTTCTAAACTAACTGTAAGTAAGTTTAATATTCATAGTAGGAAAAGTTACAGTATTAGTCTGGTAATAAAGCTTATGCCTATTTTCTTGGCATAATGGTATTGGGCCAGGCTTAGGCATTCGCTGGATTTAAATTGGCTTAGATGTTGACTTCTTGCAAGACCACCTAAATATTGGAAAATAAATAATAATGTCAGTGAAATAAAAAGAAAATAAAAGATCTAAGCAATTCCTGGTATTATGGATCATAAATCGGAAACCTTGTCTAGTAAAAATATTTCATTAAAATCCAGCAATTGCCTTTCATTTTCGGCTTCCGAAAAGATTTGATCAGACAATACCATTTGTTTTCTGGCTTTCACAGGCGAAAAATTAAAGCTGTTTTCCATCTCTGAAATTGTATCTTTTATCTTGTATCTGTGTGCCTGTTTGTTGAATTGTGTGTGAGTATCTGTATCTGTACATGGCTTTGTGTGTGTTTCTGTGTATCTGTGTGAGAGATTTTTAGAGCATTCATTCCATCATCTGACCAATTCAATGTAATCAATGCAAATATTTTACAACATTTTCATTTATTTATATAACTTATCGTTTGTTACTTCAGAGAATTTCTTCTGTGTGTTTTAGTGTGTGTGTGTGTGTTTGAGTTAGTGAGTTTAACAGAGAAAAAGAGAGCGTGTGAGTTTCGGGTATGTTTGGATAGTAAAAGTTTGACAGACTTTATGCAAGTAACTGGGGTGCAAAAGTTGGTTACTACTGTAAGAAAGATATGCAAAAGTTTTCAGTATTTTTGACGTTTAATTGTTCCAATCCAAGTGCAAACAAAAAATGTGTGAGTAGTGTCGTTTTGGGGAGAAGATTCAGCAACTAAACAATTCGATCAGCATGGTCAATAAGTGGCAAAGGATAATTGGCCCGAACTTGGGCGAAAAGTTTTGGGGAAATGGAGAAGGTTCGAAGTTGGGGGGCGGGAGGAGAAATCAGTCAACCATGCTGATTTACTTTAGCTTTTCTTATGCCACAGGTTTTCTCAACAAATTAATATTGCAGTGTGATATTTGCATATGGAAATGTGAAAACATTTGTCATTTTGATTACTCGGTTGCAAACAAGACAGCCCAAACATAGATAAATCGCTTATATTATATTATATTAATACAAAAATTCAACTACAATATTAATGATGCGAGAAAGTATGCAGACGCAATAGTATAGTTATTGGATATATCGTATAAGGAAATATAGAAGAGACAGAGAAAAGTCACAGAACAATCGCTCAAGACCAAATTGATTGATTATCGTGGGAAATGGCTATTGAAGATTCGCTTGGTTAGTTGTGGTTGGATGCATTGGTTATCATAATCGTAGTAGACGGCTTTTGTGTACAAGAGCGACAGTTCACAGGTTATATATGTAAAGGGGAAATCATAAACTCATATGATGTATGCAAAGGTGTTGGAGGATTCTCTGTTTTGGTTTTTGGTTTAAGTTTAAGTAAGAATTGAAAGCATGTTTTTGTATTTACCTTCTACAAAAGTTCAAGAAAACAAGAGTTTATATGTTTCGAAATCAATTTTTTGGTTTGTTTCAGAGGGGTGAATTGGAGAAAGAGAAATTTAGAGTTTTATTTTTTTGTAATAGTTGTTGGTGTCGTTTGAGGGCTTTCAATGAAAATAAAAAAAAAATATCAGGGGCACGTGGGGAAAAATCAAAGGAACAGTGCCATTTGATTTTCCCCCCGCTTGCTGTTGGTTTTCTTTGTTGAGTATTGCTTATTATTTAAATGGTAAGATAATTTCTTTGATTTATTTATATTTGCATTTTGAACTGGGTGTGTAAAAAGTTTCGTTTGAGACTCGAACAACTTTTGCTTGTCTGTTCCACGAAGTTTTCATTGTTTTGTTGATATTGTATCTGTTTTGGAAAGTTTTCGCTGTAATTGTCTTTGTTCCCTGCCCTTAAAAGTACTTCTGGGGAGGGCTCGGGGTTGGGTTCGTTGACTTAAAAACAAATATCAGTGGGTGTCGAAAATGCTTGGATTGCTTTCTGCTGTATTTTCATATTTTTTGGTCGTGGCTGAAGTTCGAATGCAAAATACACACAAAACACAATCATCGTACTATATAGTAAGTAGGTGTTCGAGATTACAGAACAGAAGTCAAGCAGAAGTCTGCTTTCGGCTCCAAAAACTCAGAGCATTACTAACGAACGCATAAGAAATCATAAGGTTCGAATCATAAGAGTACGAAAGACAGATCTCAACTGATGTTCTTGAGTTGGATAAAAACACACTTAGAGGCACATCGAGTTGTATATAGTACGAGTATATAGACAGAGAGAGAGTTACGGATAGCTTGGATAGTACTGGTGACCCCGGCGTGGACCCCGGCCCAGCTCTACATACCTGTCCGCCCTCTCCTTCAACGCTGACCAGGTCGCGCCACTCCTCGATGGTCTGCGCCAGGTCGATGGTGCACAGCGGCACCTTCACCTCGCCGATCTGGTCGTGCTTCGAGAAGCGATCGAAGTCGAAAATGGCAAACACGAGCGTCTTGTTCATGGCATCGGCGTAGGGCAAACTCTGTAACATTATGATAATATGATGATATCCTTCTGTAAATCCGAATAACAATCGAACTCTCTAAGAAAATCCCTTAAAAGGGATATTCTTTTCGGCACTTGTTTAAAAAGTAGTCAATCTCACCTTGAAGGTGAACGTCTCATTGAAGACCGGACTCAGTGTCTTGCGGTGCACCTTGGTCTCGAACTTCTTCTTCTTGTCGGGCAGCAAGTACACCTTGACATAGGGATCCGAGGTACCGCCCATATCCAGGGCGGGAAGTTCCTCAGCTTGGATCACCGTCACGGCCAAACTGTTGGAGTTGAAATCGTATTCCAGCTAAAAGAGAGAGATTCGAAAGGCGGCAACAACAGGGGTTTTTGGTTTTGGACCAAAAAGAGACAATGGAAAGTAATATATTAGTACAGTGGTATAAGGATATGTTTGTTTAATATGTCAATGTAGTGCCAAGATCTAATTGAGTGGGTTTCACACAAGGAAAGATTCCCCGCTTAATGCTTAAATTTCGGGCTTTTGGATATTGAATCTAGCTATTAAAACCCAATTAAATTAAAGAATATGACCCAGTGGAAACGGAATTTTTGTTCAGTGTACATGAAACATTATAAAGGAAGTTGTTACAGTATTCATTGAGTTTATATCTGTGAGTGTGTTCCCCGTGTCTAGAACATCAACTCTGCCCACACTTATGGAACACCTATCTGAGTTACGTTTGGTTAGTTTCCTATGCTGGGGATTAGGCTTGCTGTGTGGTTGGGTCCTGGGGAATTCGGGGATTGGGAATTGGGAGACCTACCTTGAAGTTGAGGCGCCCCAGCTTCTGCTCGCTCTGCTTGTCCTCCTCGTCACCCTCCTCGGCATTTTCGGTGAGTTCCTCCATATCAGGCTGAACCTATGACATACCAGAACCCAATAACTACTAAGATTTGATGGCGCGTCAGACACTTACTTTCTCCTTGTACGCCGATCCCAACAACTGTACCGACTTCATGTCGACACCCTTCTTACCCTTTCCATCTTTGGTTCTTCGCTTCTTCAGGAATCTCCGCACACAGAAGAAGATTATACCAAAGACGACCAGGAACACGAGGATGATGATGGCCACCACGCCCCATGTGGGCAGCCCCGTGCGCTCCGCGATCACCTCGGTGACCACTTCGCCGACATGCTCGATCTTTTTGATCACCGGCACTGAGGTGGTGGTGGATTCTGCACGGATAATAACTAAATAAGTATGTTGCTTAAATACATCATTCCGATTGGACTCACCCTGAGCCTCTGTGGTTGCACTCCGTGTTGTTGATTCCACCTGTGCGATTCTTTGACTGGCCGCTTCCGCCGCCTTCTCGGCGAGCACCTCCTGCTCCTGCCTGTCCACCTCACGGAATTTGGAGTGATGTGTTTCTTCCAGCTTCTGGTCCACGGACTCCAGTTCCGCTGCCGGCTCGGACGCTGGCGCTGGTTCCGCTTCCGGTTTGGCGTCCGTTTCCGATTTTGCATTTGGCGGCATTTTGTTTTGCTGTGTTGTTGCTGCAAAGTGCAAATTTAATGAGTCGCTGAACGTAAATGGATATTAATGATGTGTGTGTGTTTAATTTCCAGGCTGTCGCCGGCTCAAAAATAGCGCTGAACTCGAGTGTGGCCACAAAGAAATCCCACAAAAGTCGTTAGCAAGTTCTCCCACACTCGCATCCTTGAAACACTAGAAATGCGCTGACGGCGTCATCTAAAACGGGCTGTTAATTAGCTGGGTGGTTGGGTGGTAGGTTGGTGGTGGCAGTGGCAAACGCATCAAGTAAAATTGCTTATCCTTAGCCACCAAGGGCACGCACTCTCTCCCAAAGCCACCCAACCCACCCATCCACATATATATATGTGTGCTTCCACAATGGCACCCACGCAAAACGCTTTGAACGGCTGGGATCCCCCTTACGATATTGCTAATTTTTTTCCCCATTTCGCCGCCTTCTTCCTTTAATTGAATTCATTAATATTAACACCGAGCTGCTGGTTCTGTTGTCCAGCTGCTTTGTAGCCCCTCGTTTTGAATTTTCCGCATTTTACTTCATTTCGTTTACTTTAACAACTTGGAACTTTATGGACGGCGGATGGCTGCTTGAGTTGGGTGCTCGGCTCCTCTTTTCATTTTGACCCTGAACTGCCATTGTTGCAGGGACGGACTCCCGGGACTTTGGGAGCTTGGGGGTTCCCCCAGTGAAAAATATACGCGGGTACTTATGCCTCGCTGATTGGCAATTTCTGCTTTCATTTAAGGACTGCAATTTGGGTAATCCATCAAAAGTTGAACGACACATGTCAGCCGAAAGAATACTTAAAGTCTTATTTCATTGGAATATTATTTATTCACTGTAATCTGAACAGCAGAATATGAAATTTATTGTCCTTAAGTTACTCCCACTTCAAATTGATTTTATGTTAAATGATATTCCAAGTCCGCTATCCATTGTTTTCACCTTTTGTTTGCATCTCATTGTTTTCATAAAGCATCCTGAGCCAAAGATAAATTAATACGTCACCAAAACCACTTATCCTCTCAGCCAGAAGAAAGAAAAGCAAACTGGTGTAAGAGCAATTTAGAGCCAAAATGACTGGAAAGCGCTTCTCCTATGGCTTTCCTCTTGTTTACTTTGCAAATGACGTCAAAGGACATCCATACCCTGAAACACGCTAACGCACACCAATGGAAAAAGAACTCGGAAACTTGAAAAAAAAACTCGGAGAGCCGCTTAAATGAAAAGCCTGAAGGCAGCTTTGTTTATTTGGCCCCATAAATATGCTTAAAATTCAAATGTTGTGGATGCCAGGCGCGTGGAAAATTTAGATGCAAACTCAGTGTTTGCTCAACATAAAGTTTATTTTGTGGGCGGGCTGCAAATACAATTTGCATGAATAATGTGCGAAATAAAGTTATGCGGGTTAATTGCCTTCTAGGCAAACGCAATTTGCGATTTAATTCAGCTTTGGGTCGAAAAAAGCATATTTAAAATCGATGGAATTAAGCTAAAATTGCGAACATGTTTTTCGCATACTTAATTTTTACCTGTATACTTAGCACATCACTTATTTATTTGATGTCTATATCTCACAGTTAAAGTATAGCGACTAAAGAAAAGTACTTCTGCTAGACTAATATACATACACGTTCTTATCACCAATTTAATAAAATTGTTTACTTTTCACAAATTTTGCAAATGAATAATAAACAGATGCCTCTTTTCTCTGCTTATCGCTTTCTTCAATGAGTTTTTGCTGCTCATCTTGAATTTCGTGAAGATTGAACTTAATTTCTCTGCACATTATTTAAGAGTGCAAAATTGATAAGATGACAGTCCATCAACATTTAAACGTTAACATGCTCATTATAAATTTAAAATATTGTTCTACTTTTAAAGGAGCTAACTTATTATACTTTATAGAATGAGGGACCACGCCTCTTGGCCACTTGAGGCCGAAAAGGAAAATTCTCGAGAAATCAATAAATTTAAATGCATCTAGGACAAGTTGTGCGGCACAGAAGCTGCCTGGAAATGACTCCTTGAGGTGGAGGGGGGGAAAAGCAGCCATGTGGCAGCAAAAAGTGTAAAGCTGGGAGATGTCACGATTTCCGTGTGATCCCCTGACAAATTGCGTTGCAGCCCAGTGGCAGATAAATAAAATGGATAAACAGGGGTTTCCTGCCCTCCAGAAGACTCATCCATAATAAATGTGCACGCAACAATGAGAAACACCTCCCGAAAGTGCAAGATGTGCAGCTACTGTGATTTCCAGGAAGGCACAAGAAGGTCACAAATATTGTATGTGGCAACTGACATTTTTGTCATTATGCCAGCTTTTCGTGGCACTCACACGGGTCAACGGGGCGTATGGGTGTGCTGGTTATTTTGCGGTGCCCACTTGTCTCGGCCAAAAAGAAGTGGCAGCTAAATAACAAACTACGCAGTCCAAAACTACTTCGTTTCGTGCTAAAGTCTAAATTACATTTAGGGCCAAAACAGCTGCTTCCAGTAGTTGTTATTGGCAGTAAGACTCTTGAGTGGTCAGTGAGTTCATTGTTGAACACTCGATTGATGGCAAAACATTTCCAGTAACTGTCAAAAGTGCCATAACCATGGAGTAAGTGCTGCTTTTTAAGGCCAGTCTCGCAAAAGTATTGTAATTGAAATGAAATGAGGTAATATCCTAATGATAAGTTCCTGTTTTCCTTGAAGTAGTTCCACTTAACATTGTAAAATGTTATTACCACTTCTTCTTCCGACTCAAGTTTTGATGAACTTACTCATTTTGAAGACAACTTTCATGTCGAAGACCCAACTAAATTATTCAAAGCTCAGTTTGGAGCTCCAATCAGGGACGATAGGAGTATGTGTGCTTTCCTAGTAATAATTGCTACGATTTGACCTTTGGCGAAGGACCTATAAATAGGCAGCTGTCTGCTGCTTTTTCATAAATTGTGGGCGGTGGTGCAGAAAAAGCTGATAAGGGTGCGTGGGCTGGTGAGCTGGTGGGTGGTGCATTGCAGTGACACAAAGTGGAGCACAGATATCGGCAATTGGCTGGGCATTTTAGATTAGCACGGGGCTCGCATGGCGATAAGATAAGTGGGTAAAAGGATACTGCGAGTAAAAATAGAGTTTTCCACCGGTCTGGCAATCAAGCTGTCAAAACAAATTAACATGGGATGGATGGACAGGCAGTCATTACCCATTACCGGGTCCAAACAAACCCGCCAGCGAGCTGCTCCGCAAATGGAGCTCGCTACCAGAATCGCAATCCGATTCGGGTTCGGATTCGGATTCGGATCTATGGCAACATCTGTGGAACCCACGCACGTAATACGGGCGAATCGAGTAGAAAATGGCCAGGAGGCTCTCGAAGCTCCCGAATGGGGAAACGGTTAAACTTTTTGG
Organism: Drosophila sechellia; assembly: GCF_004382195.2. Classification (NCBI taxonomy): domain Eukaryota; kingdom Metazoa; phylum Arthropoda; class Insecta; order Diptera; family Drosophilidae; genus Drosophila; species Drosophila sechellia. The sequence goes on from NC_045949.1 coordinate 2,745,489, forward strand.
CGAGCCGGAGAGTGGAAAACTATGGGAGCGGAAGGATGGAAAAGCAGAAAAGCCACACATGCCCACAGCTCTCTGTCTTTCTCTTTCTGTTTCCGCTCTCCTTACTGCGCACATAACCCAGAGAAGGCAACAAAATAAAAACTCGGAAAATGGCAAGGGAAATAAAAAAGAAATGAATATGAAGGGAAAATCAAGCTAGACGTTGGAGCACGACATTGCCTCAGGACAGAAGAATGCCTGGCGGAGAAAACCAATTTTCCACATCATTATGCTTTTCGCTTTCATTGAACAATCCGTCTCGATGTTTTCAAAATCCTAAACATTTCATTCATATTCTCGAATTTCACACAAAAGGATTTTCGGGCCGCAAAGGGTCAAAAGTACGCGGCCGTTCGGGCCAACTTGATTATTTTGTTGTTGCAATTATGTGCGGACTCCCGAGCTTGTCTGCAGCATTTTTATTGCTATGCCCTTAATAGCCTGCCCCCCTAGGAATTACGGCCCAACTTGGGGCTGTCCAAAGCTAATTAGCGAAGAGCAGGACTAAATCAGGTTTAGTTCTTATTAGACGAAGATAAGAAAGGACACGATGAATAAGTGATGTGTGGCACTGGGCAGAGGATTTGGCAGTCTGGCAATTAATCAAGTTAATAAACGCAAAGTATTTTCGACCTTTAGGGTTTAATGAAAAGGAAATTCCTGCAAATTCTTGCGAATCTATTAATGAACTTGATTATTTAAATATTAATCTAATTAAAGTTGAAAGTTTACCTTGGGAGATATTTGTATCTTAATTAATAAATTATAGAATAATAAGCAATCGAATTTCCTCTAATAGCTTTAGAGTTTTCCAGCTACTTTAGTTGCAGCAACCCCTTAGTTATGTATTTTTCTCAATTTACTCGATGGGCTGCCCCAAAAAGTGTGCTACGTTTTTGCAAATACCAACACTCACCCCCTAATCAGAAATGCTGCCAATGTTTCTCCTTTCCAATCAGCAATCGGGATCCAGACTAGCGTTAATAGCTCGGTCGCTTCGGTACTTAATGCGCTTGTTTATCGTCCGCTTTATTAGTTGGATGATGGGTTTTGAGCAGCGTTTAACGAAGCGTGACTCCTGCGAGGGGAGCGGGGAGGGGCGGCAGCAGTGGCGACTATTTGGCAGGAAGGATATGGTGATGCGGATCCTGGCGCTTGTCGATGTATGTGTGAGCTGCTGCTGCTGCTGCCTGATTTATGTTTTTGTTTTTTTGTGGCTGGCTTTGGCTAGTGAGGCCGCGGCTCGCTAGTCTCACATGAATTTCGTATACTTTGTTGGATAATTTTTAATGAAATTAATTCAATTTATTTAGATTTATTTGCATATATTTTGCAGTACGAAGGATGTCAGCGGAGAGAGAGGGAGATAGAGAGATACACAGAGAGCGTGAGTAAGAGAGTGGGAGAGATACGCAGCGTATACGTAATATCAAAATACAATGGTGTGCGTAAATATTGATAGAGCGAACTCGGCTTTGTGTGTGTGTGTCTGTGTGTTGTGTCTCCTTGCCAAAAGAGTATTTGTGTGCGTGTTGGTAAGTGGGCAGAGAGAGAGACAATTAGAGAGAGAGAGAGTGGGAGGTTGGCAAATTCGCTTTTTCCTCGAAGAAAGCAAATTCAGGATAGAGATTTTCTTAGGCCCATTTCTTTCGTCCTTTTCAGGGCCTCTTTTGACTTAAATTGAGCTTTCCTCTTTCTCTCGCACTCAGACACTTCAAGTTGATTGTTAAAAATCTCTTTTTAATTTGAGTTTTTTATTATTTAATTATAGGGCGTTGAAGGACTGTTTTCGGATTTCCCGAATTCACATTGATATGCTTTTTAATCCTGGCTTTCGACTGGCCTACAGCACCACAATAGTCGGGTGGGAAAAATCAATATCCCCGCAAGTGGCTCACATGCGTTTTCACTTTCAATGATAGCCCATTTTTCAGCGCTTCTTTCATCTTCGCATTGCACACTGGAATATTCAATTAAAATTTTCTTGCGTAGCTGCCATTTTTTCTCGACATTGGCTGCAAAAAATTCTGATACACAAAAAATGTTCTCCTTTTTTGTCAGCGCGTGCTAAACACTCGCACACACACAGTCGCATACACGCACCCACACCACACACACATACACACGCGCACTATACATTTCGGGGCTTTCGATGGCCTTTTCATTTATATAACAAATGGGAAAACACTTTCAACACTTTGCTTTGCTTTCAACCAATTCTGTTTAATATTCATAATTTTTTTAGCACATTTTTGGACGATTTTCCATGGGCATTGCCACTTTTTATGAGCCTCTAGAATTGTTATATCCCATTCACCTTCAGCCTAGCGCTTTGTACTTCAGCAGTCAACTTCCACGGTCGATGTTCATTCGCGTTTTGGCCCACACGCTCCAGGAGCAGCGCTGAAAAGCTTGGGCCACTCGCCAAAACGCGAGAGCGAACCGGTTGGGGCATCGATTTTGGCTGCTCGGCCAGCGGGTGAGGGGGGCGGTGTCCACCGTGGGGAGCTTTTGGCCAGCGGAAATCTCGGAGGGGAAGGGTCTAGGCCAGCTGGACATGGCTGAGCCCCTACGATTAGGATATGCAAAGGAGCATATTCATAAGAAAATTCCATAAAATTCATCCTTCTCATGTCTAGTATCCTTATACATATTTTCAAAAAGAACTTCTCAAATCCGTGCTAAACCCTACTATTTAGAAAGGCTCTCTCTCTAAATTTTCCCAAAGGACGTAAACATCTGACTGGGAATCACATGTAAAAATGAAAGCTCCTTCAGAACCTGTTCGCAGTATGTTTTTTGGTGCATGCGTACTGGAGCGGAAGTGTCTCAATGGCACACAATGTTGCCATTTGCTGCAGAGCAAAGCTTTTCTCTGCCAAGTTTCACTTTCCGTACTATTTCCTCCGCCTATGATAACTGAGATTTGACATGAACTTTATCTTCTATTCCTAACAAATCAAAACAAATTACTTATCTAACGATAAGACAAAATAGTATAGCTGTGACATTAAATCACAGCAATTTATTTTGTTTTGGAAATGCATGATTAAAAAGTCGTGTCTACTTTTGGGCTGACAAGTCCATCTTAAATACATTTTTAAATTTATAATAATTAAAATATATAATTTAATTAATACTTTGTCACAAAAATAGTTAATGTTTTTTACACATTGTTTTTACAACTAAAAGGATATATTTTTTAATATTAAGAATAAAAATACTATAGGAATATTAATACATAGTAACCTGATACGATCTTAAATCTTACTTATTAGAACAGAACAATTTATCGACTTGCTTTCCTATGACTTTTGTATTGCTTTATCTTTGGTGAATCATTAACAATCCTTTACGACGCGCAAATCACGATATTGGATAGTGCTGGTCACCTTCACGCCCCAATCAGGCGGCTAGCCATACTCGGGGTTCGTGATTTCCCATATCGTTTATCTTGGGAACCCTCGCACGGCAATCGGTAATCGCTGGCGAAGAAGTTAATTAAACGGCCAGTCCTCGGGCTCAAATCGATCGAGATCGATCGCCGATGATTGATGATTGAAGCGGAGAGCGGAATGTTAACACGCACTCGCTAACGCACTTATCACTATCGGTTATCAGTGGGAAGTGGACAGAAGTGAGCAGGGAGCAGCAGTGACTAGTGGCTCTTGGTCGGTGGTCACTTGAACTTGCTCCCAAATGGCGATAAGCGAGGCGGCACGCGCTCGATCCGATTTGGCCGTGGGGCAATTGCATTATTGGGGTTGCTGCGTCATCGAGACCAATCGATTTGAATTGGGGCAATTGGCATGATTGCTGTGGTTTGGTTTGGGGCAACTTGATGAGGTAATGCGAATTTTCCCACCCCCAAAATAGTGTTCTTTCCGCCTGCATCGCCCGATTAGACTCGCAATCAATGAATGTTTGGTTTTTTCCTATGTTTTCTTTCTGATTCCATGTGGTATCAATCGTTTTGGTGGTCGAGGTTATGGCAAGGCTACACGAGCCACCTATAATGGCCATTGGTTTTATTTGCTTTGCATATGTGGTTTATTCGGCACTTGCACCTTATCAAGTGCTTATACTCGAGCAATCCAGATGTGCAATAGGCACAACTGAAGTTCTCACTTCTTCTAATCTTCATGTAGATTATAAAGATATATAGATTATAGCTGATAATTTCACCAGGTTTAGACTTTGTCTTCGCTGCATGAATACATGAATCACATAGATTGCGTTCGTATATGATTCTTAGGAAATATATTCTGATTCCAACGTGTACGACAAAGGTCAATTGATTGTTAATGCCTAATGAGCTTATCTGCCACAGAAACCATCGACAAATTAATTATCATTTATGCCATGCATGCCTAATTGTTTACTTTATCAGTTTAATTAACAAAGTTTGTCAAGGCTTCTTCGTTACTTATGAATATGAACCATCATATCTTTCTCATTGTAAACTAAACAAAGACCACCCAAATACTCTTTCCGTATTCCTAGTAAGCTCTAGTTCTTATACAATCTAGATAGACTATCCATTAGCACCTTTCCCGCAATCTTGGGCATGTGGTACGGATTGGCTCGAGTGTCACTTGGGGACCATAAAAACTGACCACATCAATTCGAAAATAAGTGGAAAGGAAGCTCGATATTCGTGGATGCTATTTTTAGATCGGGTCGCCTCGCCACACTAGTCGGCGATAAAGAGCGTTGTGCTATTTTGAATAAATGCAAAAAGAGGTGACAACAAAGGCAACTCGTCGTCGTCGCCGTCATCATCGTCATCTGGCGGAGGAGCAACGTCACGGGTTGGCGTTCATCATCTCGAGCGGTTGGGAACTCGAAATTCCGGCAGACACGAGGTGCATGCGTGGATGCCTTGGCTAATTGCTCTGGGTGCAGCCCAGATGATTGAGTGAATTGAGTGAGACGATTCGATAAAATAAGATTCGAATTTGGTTCACACACGACTGGCGCATGACTCGTAAGTGGACTTTGGTCCCACAAAAAGATATTCACTTATGCTTGTGCGTGGTTCAGTTTCGATCTGCGCCCGATCTCGTCTAGCCTGTCTGTCTGGATGGATGGTTGGTTGGTTGGCTGGATGGTTGGATGAAGGGATGGATGGAGGGATGGGTGAATGCAGGCGCCTCATCTCGCGTGCTCCAAAGTCCAAGTTGTCAATTCCGTTCATGGCTCCGCAATTACTACGCTCAATATCAATTTGTTCGCACTTACAGAGCGAGCGGAAAGTTTCCCCAGCGAGCTGATTAAGTGCCCCCTCATTCAGCTGAAAATTTTAATTAATTTCACTTCGTTTAGTCCGAGCTGTAGAATTATTTTTGGCTCCAGTTCGATTATCTCCTTGAGGATCCACGCTCAGTCCACATGAACAGACCACAATCGGAGTCACACCTGTTCGGTGGAATGCCCGCAAAGTCGAGCACGTGTTAATTAGTTTGCTAATTAGTTTTCAGCTTTAATTACTGCCCTTAAATTTCGATGGGTGCTCAGCCATTTTCAACACTGTGATTAAAATAGCTACTTGTTGTTTATATTTTATTGGGTCAAACCATGAGTTTTTTTTTTTTTTGAAATTACTTTTTATAATTAAATCGAAAATCGTGGGTGTTATCAATGGTTATCAAAATGAATATATAAAAACAGTGTATATGGTATTTGTGTTTTGTCTGGCTACTTTCCGGTTGTCAACAAGAAATCCTCTGTAATCAGAAGACTTTGTTCTGCTGGCCCTCTTCTTAACCTATTAAACCAGGAATAGTAGAACTAGATTCAAATCGTTTCAATAACTCTATTTTTTGAGTTCACATTTTTAGACTTTACTTTCCTGATCTGTTATTTGAATCAAATACTCACTAGACAGGCGTATAATTTTCCTGATCAAATGCAAGGCCAAAGTCTAGACGAATAAGGCCATTTATAATCAAATGAAGCGAGATGAATAATTCAGAAAATAATAGAATGAATCTTTAAATGTTTAAGTTAACTTTAAGCCATAATTTGAAGCTCAAACTTGTTACTAAAGTCATAGTACCCCTATCAAGGGTATGAACATCTTATATTGTTGACTTAATTATGACACAAAAATACTGTTTTAATGAAAACTGAAATTCCAGAGGCCTGGCCACGATAAGCCGACATTTGTGACGTGTTTTTCAGCACGCGCGCCACATTTAAAAATTAGACGTTTAAAGTGAGATTTTGCCTCGATCCTGAGTATACAAATTACGAAAGGTATATTGTGCGATTCCATCGCATTATATTTGAGGTGAATGCTTTATTGTAAAATCTCAAGGTAAACAAAACTCGGGACGGACTTAATCAGTCGATTGGCATGAGGTTTGAAAGTGAAACACGGCGATACGCAATCAGAGCCAGCTTTTAATTAATATAAGCCATTTACATATTAAAGTCCTCCGGGGTAATCTCAAGAGAACCATGCTCGACGGGCGTGAAAACTTCAAAATTATGATATCACACATGCTAATCAATGGAAGCGGCCAGCAAGTTCAAAACAAGAAACCCCAAATGTCGTAAAAGCCACATCGTAAAATGGTCAAGAGGAGAGCGATTAGCTGGCCAAGAGCTAAACAAAAACAGGAAGGCAGACGTTGGGTGGAGTCTGAAATTGGGGATACTTAGTGGGAGGCTAATAGTATATTCGATATATTACATTCAGGACATCGTTTGCATATTCTCCAGTTCGATGATGTCATCAGGAACACATACGTACTTTCTTCTAGAATTCATGGTAATACCTCAGTTTTAGTCATACCCCTCGCTAGTACCGCGTATTAATAGACTTTGGGCCATCAAAAGAAAGCAATGGTATCGCGTTGGCTGTGAGAACCAATCGCCATTAGGCAATGTCGGCTATCAGGGAAAGGCAATCCGCCGGACTGGACTGCCGCTGGACTTTGGACCGGTTGGATCGAGCGATAAAACCCCACCGGCGCGACGTCAGCTCACGTTTTGGGTGACGAATGCTGGGGCTCGATCCCCATCCCCAACCGGCTCGAACTCACGAGCGGCCATCGAACATGGAGCGCCGGCCAGCGAACGTGTTCGATGCTCCAGCCTCGAGCCGCGTGGGTGTTCGATGCAGGAGTCGATCGGATGGGAGCCAACCGGACCTAAAACGCCGCTGTGGGCCAGGGGGGAAAGCCACCCATTATCAGTGGCTCTCGCTCTCTCTCTGTCGCACTTGCTGGGAAGCAAAGTAGAATTGCGCATCGCTTAAAACGCAGAGCAGCGGAGTGCGCCAATGATCGGCGGCGGGTCTGTTATCAAACAAACTGAAACTGAACTGTCTGCCGCCCGAAGAGTGGGACATACCCATACCCATACGAATGCCCAGGCCCATACTCACACCCATACCGCTCCCCACAGATACCGTTAGTCGTACCGCTCCAGGGCAGCTTTTGCGGCCGCTGCGCCGCCCATCGTCGAATTATTCACACGCAGACGTTCCCAACGATCGGACCGAAAATTATTCAAATCGTGCAAATCGTACATGAAACTTGGTGTGAACGAATAATACTTAATGTATGTTTCTTCAGAACATTTGTTTTTGCTCAGCGAAAACATATCAGCTCGTCACTTTTAGGAAATTAAGTTCAAGTGGTGAAATTCAAAACAATAAAGAGTTTGCGAAAGTGATTTGCGAAAACAAATAAACGGACAATCGGTTGTAGAATCACTCAAGGACATTTGATAAGCATCCTTTCGCAGAAGATTGCAAACAATGTGCTAAGTTATTCGAGCATTTCGACAATGGATTATTAAGTTGGGTGAGTTACATAACACAAGGGCTTATTGTGTAACCAGATTAAATAAAAGTGCCACAAATGAGCTTAAAGTGAAATAGGAGAGTGACGAATTTTGGTGAATTGCTTAAGCATGAGATACTAGAAATTGTATCTTTTGTTTAAAGACTCAAGATCAAGTATTACCAAATCGCAGGGAAGTTTCTAGTTTCACTTTTGGAAAATCATGCCGTGATTAAAAACTAATCATGCAGTGAATGGTTTATCGATCAGAGGCCTATCCATCACCGATTGATTGATTGATTGATAATTTTCGAGCCTATAACCCAGGCGCATAACCTCCAAAAGCTCTTGGCGAATTTCGGCCACGTCGAGAGTCATTGGCCAAATTTAGTTGCTATCAATGATGATCTTAGTTAATCCCTGCACTTGATTTATGGTAGCATCGCCGATGAGCGTGTGGCGAGAAAAGTATTATGGCAGATTAATTTGCGACGCTTCTGGCAATCGGGGCAATCTCCGTGAGTGGTTCCAAAGTCCAGATCGTGGCATGCTCCCAACCCCTGATCGGCGAGAAATGCGTGATCGCCGTGATTTATTGCCAAAAACCGATGGAAGCCGCCGTGTTTTTGTCGCAGTGCATTCAACTGCAGCGCGCGAAGAAGAAATGCAAGTGATAATGCCCGGCAATTACGATAGCCCCACTCCAAGTCCGAGTCCCAGCCCCACATCCAGTCCCAGCTGCCCCGTAATTAATGCGAAAATGATACGGGCAGGCCCATGGAAAACCCCCAAGCAGAGTCGCTTAGTCAAGAAGTCATCTCCTCCAAGCGGCTGTACTTTGCACCTCCACTCGAGGCATCTCCAGACCCCCAACTCCCCAACGCCCCAACTCCCCATTCGCAGCCACAGCAGTTTTTTGCTCCGATTTGCATCGACATGGCAACCGCGGAGTCTTCACTTCAGCTTTTGCCTCTGATCACGCGCTGGTGGCGTGCTCGATGACGTAGCCATGACTGCCGGGCGTTAAGTGACCTTCTTCAACTTCTGGCCCCCTTCCCAGCCGCACCCCTTTTCCCCTGACCCGCATCGCATCGCAGTCGCACGCCTCGGCTTCGATTCCTGCCTGTGATAAGTCGGTCAGTCAAGTCAGTCATTAAGTCAGTCATTGAGTCCAGTGCAGTGCAGGCAGCTCGAGTTACGTCAAAAACGAAGAGTACGTACAAAACGTGTCACATGTCGCGTGTGTGCTACCATCCAATCCCTGCTTCCTCATCCGATCGCAACCCATCCTATCAGATCCCAGCCCATCCGATCTGATCTGTCATTATGTGGCCCCCAGTCGCTTCAATCGACGTCAGGTTGATTGTGGTGGAAAAAACAAAATGGAGCAGATTTTGGAACGTGGCAATCTACGTAGATTGTGGAAAAATATGCGATGAGTTGATAAGTGGTGCGACCTATGCTGAGGGCCAGTGGAAAAATGTAATACCTTATGTAACTTATAGGAACATTTAAAGCTAAAGCTGCAATTGTAAAGTGGTTCAAAGTTAATTGTGCAAGTAAAGGTGCCATAGTCCTATAGCTAAACATCTGATATGAAATCGTGCGTCGTAGCTGTTGTGTATTATTTTGTGACAAGAACCCCCATTAATTTGCTTTTGGTTAAGCCGCACCAACAATGTTGCCAGAATTCGCTGAGGCCTACAAAATTTCTATCAATTAAATGGACCTGCTCCGTATAGTATAGATCATTTCTATTCATCTCGATGATCTAATAGGCTTCAGAAAATCACAGTTCGTGACAAGCGAATCCGGCACGTGTTCAGCTTTTATGGCTAAATCGAATAGGCGGTATAATATAAAACTCGTGATCTGCCGGTCTTCAAAATGCTTTTCTTGACCTTACTCGACTGCTTCACATTTAGGTAGCCGAGACCAGAAATTCTGGCTGATGAAATTCCCAACCGAAATACTCATGAATTTCCCGTTCGCATTTAAATTGGAAAACACACACTATGTATTTGAAATGCGCATCTATTAATCGAATCCGATTAGGATTGCCCAGAATCGCATGCTAAGCGCAGTTAATTGGTTAAATGCCGCACTACATATTCCATGCTCCCGATTTGTGGACCAAAAGTGGGAGACCGCCCTTATCAGCAACGTGTTCACTATTAATTGATTGACACACAATCGAGTCGGATCATCAAAGTCAAGCTTGATAACGCTGCGGGGTAATTAGCATGAATGGGCCACTCGACTCGACTCGATTCGAATCGATTCAATTCGGTTTGAAGCGATCATAAATTCACTTGATATCAAAATGCCCCATTGTGGCCAAGCGAGTGCCAAAAATGCCATCAGATAGTGACGCCGCCCACTGGGGGCGTGGCATCGTCAGGTTGGGGAGGGGGAGGTTAAAAATAAAAGTGCAATTAAGAATTTTATGCAATTCGGTGGCTTGGCGTTTTCAAGAAGCTGATGCAATGCTGCACCCCACTTGCATATCCAATTGTCTTCGGCTAAAGAGAGAGCGCCATGTAACCATAACCATTGTCTATAGTCATAGTCTGGGAAATCGAGAGCCGAACCGCTCAGCTTGGATCCGATACGAAACGATCCGTCAGATACGCTACGATTCGAGTGGTTCGGATTGTTTCGGTTCGGTTCGGTGCGGTTCGGCTGGCGCTCGCGGAACGATCAATCAAACGCTCGGCGATCGTCACATAAATTGTTCCACTAATCAGCCAACCGCTTCATTCATTCACAACTCGTTTGCGCTGCCGCATGTCGGAAGAGAAAGCAGCTCCAATACCATACTATACCATATACCATACCACAAGTGGAATACTATATAGACGCGCGATCGCAGCTATGCTATAAGGCCCGTGCCACTCGCGTTTCGTGTCCGGGTTCAAAGTTAATGCCGCAACCCCCGGCGGCTTCATCCGGCTGAGCAGATTGAGATCCCATTGGAGCAAGTCGGAGTGTGCTCACCACGGTACGTGTGGGATCCACGTCCACCTAATTGCCATCTAATTGCGCCCGCTTATCAGCGGATCTGCGCAACTACGCTTTCGATTCGAGTCGCAGTCCAGATAAACTATTTGCCCCAAGTGATAATGTGAAATTGAATACTGAATTAAACTAAATCTTCCCGGAATTAATGTCAAAAAACGATGTGCACTTTGCCACCTGCCAATTCGAACTCAACGATATGGAATAAATGATGCAATTCGGTGCAAAAATGAAGCGAGACTTCGAGCTTACTGAGTGATAGTGATAAGTGCACCTGATCCGCTGGCATATTAAATTGCATTTTAATTGGGGCAGCGCGTTCGGAAAGATATTTATGAGAAAATTTAGGGCATAGCTGTTTTAATTTATATGATTAATGATCGGAATGTGCCTACAATATTAATTAAGTTACAAATTTCTTCTTATTTGCAGACGAAACATAACGAAAATTTTAAAATATTGAACATGCATCATTCAAGCGTATAAGTCGTTGCTATATAAAATCATAAAAAACGGATAAACGTTTTAAAAGTGCTCAAACAAGGCTATAAAACGGCAACAATAAGTGAAACTAGCTGCAATTCTATGAGTTTTGTAAACCTGAAAGCCGGAACAATTGATGTTTTAATGCTGCCAAACAGATAGCAATCAGCCCCAGCCGATAAAACAAGAGTGAAACCAAAGGCGATCCAGAAGATCATAAGATACATATAGAATATCTCACAGTTTGAAAAAGAGAGAAGTCAAAAGTACATATTCAGAAATGGCCAAGTACTTTATAGCCCTGGTGTTGCTGGTGTGTCTGGCCCTGGAGAACAGGAACGTATACAATCGCCTCCACGCCCGCTCCCATCCGAGTTCCCGCGGCGACATCCTGCGACCGCATCCCAAGCACCAGCCGCATCCCCATGTGCAGCACACCTCGCAGCAGCTGCAGCAGCAGCACCACATCCGGCAGCAACGATCCCGCCAGCTGAAGCACCTGGAACCGGATCCGACCAGCGAGGAGGACGATGTACCGATCACCAAGCATGAGTACTATGCCCGCCTGAGGCGCCACGTCATCCAGAAGAGGCAGCACGTCCTGCAGCAGGAGCTGAGCTACAACCATCCCGGCTCCCATTCGGAGCAGCTGAAGGTGCCCCGATTGTGGCAACATCTCATGGAGCAGGAGGAGAAGGCACACCGATATGTGAGCCCGCCCGTGGAGTTGCCCATCATGTACGGAGATGCCCCCGAGGAGTCATCCCTGTCCTCCGATGATCAGTTCGATGATCTTTCTCCCCTGGACTTTGTACGCAACGAACTGATGGCCGAAGACCAGCAGGATCAGGAGAAGGATCTCGATCTCGATCTGGACCTGGATCAGAAGCCGGAAACGCCCATAGAGCCTGAGCTCCCACTGGGTGAGAGGAACATCACCATTTCGGTGAAGTCCAGCGCCGGAGGATGCCCCAAGTGCGAGAGCAACCGCCAGGTGGAGCACATCACCGAGGAGCAGCTGACCCACTTACGCATCGAGTTCGTCAAGCAGCAGATCCTGGAGAAGCTGCGTCTCAAGGAGAGCCCCAAGGTGTCGGCCGTGGAGCTGCCCAAGCCCATCTTCGACGGGATGACTCTCTCCCATCCGGACGACAGCACCAAGAACAAGGAGCTGGACGATTACTACGCTCGCACTAGCAAGAAGTTCATACTGCTAAATAGAGGTAAGGAAATTTACTAAGAAAGTAAATATTGAAGCTTAACTTCAAAGGGAATCCTTACCCCATTCCGACTTTGCTAACAGTCTCCTTTATTCTTACAGAGGAAGTCGAGTGCAACCGAGCGAGAGACGGAAAATCCAATCCGTCCATGTGCTTCACCTTCAAGATCGACGACGCAGATGCCGAGGGCTTCGACGTGAGCACCGCCGTCCTGTGGCTCTTCAAGAACAAGCAGAACCGCACCGACAGGGCGTCGGTGAACAGCACCAGTGCCCAGCAGACGATCGTCGTCTCCGAGGTGGAGGTGGATCACCAGAAGGACTCCAAGTATTTGTCGGCGGCCAAGACCATAGCCATCCAGTCGGTGAATGTGCAAGGTGGGTACACGCAGTATACATTAGTATAGTATAAACACTCATCCCCCCAGAGCGTAATCATGCCCCGAAAAGAATCACACACCAGCCGCGGAACGGCCAAAACTGACCCCCAATACCCTCGGGGGACAAATCAAAATATGTGACATGTCTATACTAGATGGGTATTATAAAAATTATAAAGAACGCCGATAAGTGCCAACGTTGACAACCGCTTGTTTGTGTTTTCAATTAGACAGATCATTGCGCAGATTCGTGATAGCACTGCTTGATAGCTCGCCTCGAATCTCGAATTCATGTGGGTGAATAACTTGACAAAATATTATTCGTGGGTGCAAAAACTGAACTTTGACCACAACCCAGCGCAATTGGGAGTTCCTGGGGTCAGTTGCCAGATAAGGAACATGTTGCGATTCTGGGAGAAGAGAAGGAGCCTCTGTGGAACACCTAACTAACTGCTCTGCTTTTCCTTTCGCATACTTTCAGATGAGTGGATGAAGATCGACATTGAGTGGCCCATCAAGCACTGGATCAGCGGCCACGAGCTGAGCCACCTCATCCAAATCACCTGCGGCGGCTGCGATGTCAGCGACATGGAGGAGATCATCTCGGTGGACAAGGACTACCGGCCGTTCATCGTGATCGACATGCAGAACAGGCGGCGCAAGAGTCGCCAGAAGCGCAGCATCAACTGCTCCAGCGGAATGACCGAGTGCTGTCGGGAGCACCTGTACATCTCCTTCCGGGACATCGGCTGGAGCAACTGGATCCTGAAGCCGGAGGGCTACAATGCCTACTTCTGTCGCGGATCCTGCAGCTCGGTGGCGAGTGTTACGCAAGCGGCCTCCCACCACAGCTCCATAATGGTAGGTAGCCCATTCTCTGAGGAATTGCTGATGAAACTAATGAACATCCTATTCCCTTGCAGAAAATTCTCTCCACGAGCGGTGCTAACAAGTCGCTTGAGTTGGTGCCCTGCTGCACCGCCAAACAGTATTCCTCGCTGCAGCTGGTCGTGATGGACTCGAGCAACACGGCGACGGTGAAGACGCTGCCCAACATGGTGGTGGAGTCGTGTGGCTGCAGATAGAGAGGCGGATAGGATTAGCCAAGTTACATTTACGTTACATCGGACAAATTAGACGTAGACTCCATTTCGCTCCATTTCAGCCAGCATCCATCCATCCAACTACATTTCTCTCCAACTAATTTAAACTCATTTCGCAAGGCATTTACATTAGCGATTAGCGTTGTCATTTAATCGTAGTTACCTGTAATGTATGAGCTGCCACTAGTTGATAGTTAAAAGCTAAAGTCAATGTACTTAAGCTCTCGAAGTATGTAGGTAGTTAGCCAATGGCTCCAATTAATTTAATAGCTATCTTTAAACGTAAAGCAGTGATTTCCATTGTTTAAGTAGCGTGTATTGAGTTATTAGCAGAAAACATTAAAATCGCAAAATAAAACATAATTTAAATATGTAAGATATGCATTTTTTATAGGGGCAGCATATCCACAAACTAATGAAAGTGCATAATGCACTTTGTTGCATACAAAACCAAGTATTTTAGTTACAATATGGAATGTATGGTTTTAGAAACTATCTTAACCAATTGAAAAATGGTAAAACGTTGTATCGCAAAAAGCAATTGTATTGTAGGAAGTCCATGGAATGTAGCATACTTTTGGGCATTTTACAGTTTGGCAGGCTCTGCATTTCAACTGCGCTTAACAATGAACTTCAGCCAATTTAAACAATAGATTTCTAAAATAGTATTCCTTTGTAATAAACAGCTTACTATCCTGTTCGTAAAACGTCACAGAGTTTTTTATAACTGCAGAGTGATTGATTTTAATGGTAGTTGTCCAAAATTTTAAGTTATTCCTCTTATCCCAAATTTACAATCATGTCGCTGTCCGCGAAATCCGTGCTAAAGGAGGGCTCCACCCAGCTGAGCCACATCTGCGAGCTGGACCTTGTGCAGCAGGCGTCCCATCAGCGCCTGGTGTCCCTGATCGCGACCATATCGGTCAGTTCACGGAACGCCGACACCATATACACCATGATAATGCGCGGAGTGAATATATTCCGTCTGAACTTCTCCCACGAATCGCACGAGATGCACTCGAAAACAATCGAGCTGATCAACGAGGCGCTGGAGAGGATTCATAAGGAGACGGGCCAGATTCGAACGGTGGCCATTGCGGCGGACACGCGTGGACCCCAGATCCGTACTGGCCTACTGGATGGAGATGTGTTCCTGCGCAGCGGCGATAATCTGCGGCTCTCTATCAACCGGGATCTGTACGACAAGGGCAACAAGGAGGCGGTTTACGTGGACTACCCGAACATCATTAACCTGACCAAGACGGGCGATCGTCTGTTCATCGACGACGGCAGGCTGCTGCTCCACATCTTGGAGGTGGGTGTGGATGGTCTGCTGTGCGAGGTCATTCACGGCGGCCAGCTGAACAACAACTGCAACGTGATTCTGCCGGAGATCGAGATCGATCTGCCCGCCGTCTCTGAGAAGGACATGTTCGACATCCAGTTCAGCATAAAGGCCAACGTGGACTTCCTCTTCGCCTCCGCTGTGCGCAGTGCCAAGAACGTGAAGGAGCTGCGAACGGTGCTCGGCGAGAAGGGCAAGCACATCAAGATCATCGCCAAGATGGACAGCAAGATAGCTCTGAGCAGGTTCTCGGAGATTCTGCGTGCGGCGGATGGATTGCTGCTTTCGCGAGCGGACCTGGGCACCCAGATACCCATCGAAAAGCTCTTCATCACCCAGAAGAGCATACTGGGCCAGTGCAACAAGGCGGGCAAGCCGGTCATAGTGGCCTCCCACATCCTCGAATCCATGCGCACTCTGCCCCATCCCACGCGCGCCGAGTGCTTCGATTTGGCCAACTCCATCATCGATGGAGCAGACTGCATCATGCTGTCGTCGGAAGTGGCCATTGGGTCGTATCCCAAGGAGACGGTGGCCACCTGCGACACATTGTGCCGGGAGGCCGAGAAGGTTCTCTGGTTCCGAGACCTATTTTCCGACCTGGTCAGCGAGGTGCGTGGCGAGCTGGACGCGGCCCACTCGCTGGCCATTGCAGCCGTGGAGACGGCCAAGCGCACCAACGCCACCCTGATCATCGTACTGACCACCTCGGGGCGCTCGGCCACTCTGGTCAGCAAGTTCCGACCCCGTTGTCCCATCGTGGCCATCACGCGCTGCGAACGGACCGCCCGCTGGGTTTACCTGCATCGCGGAATCCTGCCGATTCTGTACACCTCCGAACCCAGCACGGACTACGCCACCGATGTGGACGCTCGGGTGCAGTTCGCCATGACCTCTGCCAAGAAGTGGGGCATCATCGACGACGGCGATCCCATTGTGATTGTGAGTGCCTGGAAGGATGGCGGCGGGTTCACCAACAATGTCCGTGTGGTCTACGCCTTTTTCGAGGCGGATCGCGTGGACTGCCTGTTCCGGTCGGACAGGCGGCATTCTCGAAAGAACACCAACCTGCAGATGGCAAATCGGGAGCCTGGTGGTAAGGATTCAAATGTGGGTTTAAATGGATGTTCTTGCTATTTCATCGATTTTATCCTTGCAGATAAGAAGAGTATTAATGCGTAGCTGTGCCCGAAGCAATGGAACTTGGTTGCCTCAAATGTGATTATCAAAAATATTTTGGAAGATCGTGATTTTATTTTTATTCCAGTATTATTATTATTTTATTCTGCGACCTTAGTTTTTATCTGTACAAAATTAGAAAAGCCTCTATTCTAGTAAAAATTCGATACGTACTTAACCAGTACTAGGGAATGAATGGCATTTCTTAAAAACTCATAGGTCAAGAAAACGAAGCGACCAGACTGCTTAAACGTGGAAAGGCGCAATCCATAGTTAACAAACTCCAGGACGCCAAGGAATCGGCATCGCCGCCAAAATGATGATTGTTTCATTTCCCTGGAATGAGGTTGATGCAGTTTGTGTATCCAAAATAATCACACTTACAGCTTATATAGTGGCGAGGCCAAAGCCAGTCCCATTAGATTTCCCAGATCTCTGACAAGTGCAAAGATAGGACCAACTTCATGACGCAAATATGTGGGTTCCGGACACCATTTAAACGCCTGAAAAATCGTATATTTAATAAGGTTTCAAATAGTGTATAGAAACTTACCTCGCGCACCGACCAATGGGGATCGATATTGAGTTCCAGCTTCACATAGTACACCGACAATGCCAATCCTCCCAAGAAGCAAACAGCTGAGACCGCATAGCGACGTGGTCGCGAGAACAAGTACTTCACATTTCCCTCAAAGGTGCTGAGAGCCCTGATGCCCAAGTAGCTGCCCAGGATGCACTGGTGCAGAAACTCGGTGGCCAGGTAGAGGCGACTCAGCCACATACAGACCACCATTCCAATGATCAGCAAGTACATTATGCAGCGGCAGAAAGGAGAGCGCCAGGCCACGGAGCGATCCCAGTAGCGGACGAAGAAGAACGAGGCCAGGATGAGCACGAACACCGTGAAGGTCATTGAGTGGGCGCAGGGCAGTCCACCGGACATCTCGCAGCTCAGCTGATGACTTTCCAAGGCCACCGCCGGTTTCTCTACAACCACTTTATTGGCAAACTGCTCTCGCAGGAACCACAAAGGACGCGTCTCCGGAAATATCCTGTCCGGAAAACCGAGTCCAGAATAAAGAATTAATAAGGAGGATTGAATTCAGGACTTCTCTCTCCTACTTACCACTTTTCGAAGGAGTTCAGTGTGCTGATCAGGGTAAATGCCGAGAAGAGATGCAGTAGGATTTCCTGACTGAAGATGCCACATAGGGGGATAAAGATGTTGAACATGTTGTTTGGCTCCATCTGAACGCTGAGAAAATGCCAAAGGGGCTTTCCAAAACTCAAGCTGCAAAATGGATTTTATATTGGCTATATTCAGCCGGAAAATTCAGAGAGTTCGAACCGTTCCTGAGCCCATTCGTTGATGAAAAGCTCCCGCGTGAGCGTTTTATGGTACGCTTCCGAAATAATGTGCACCATCGACTCCATTGTTTTCAGTCTTAAAATATTTTAGCAACTGGCTTCTTTTATGTTTTCAAGACTTTCTGCCAATATGAAATGTTTGTTATGGCCTGCTTGTTTACTGGTAAACATCCTTAAACAGCTGTTATTTTGTGGTCCTGCGCACTTCTTGGCAAAATGGGGTGGTAAATAAATTTTAGTACTTTAAGTGTTAAAAGCGCAACTGCTTGCAACTGCTTGATGGCGCCAATCTATAAGAAATTTGAAATATAGCTTTTAACCCCCACATTAAACACAGTTTCGTTTTCATGTATAATGATAATTGTAAATTTTTAATAAATAATGTGAACGGTTTACAAAAACTGATAACAAATCATATTTTCAATAAATACACATATACATACATACACATATATAAGTAGAGGCCTTTTTGTTGTTCTTGCTATGATTGCAGTGATTTCGTTACAATGGGATACATTTTCTTAACGCACTAAGCAAATCTTGACTAAATTATGATTGTACGATTAGCCTACGATTAAGGAAGATTTAAGTTGTATGTTTGAGCAGCCGAATTCGCTAAAACTAATGAATGAATCTTACGGGTAGAATTCGCTTTCGTTGAGGGGGAAGACAGTGAGGCTGGCGGGTGAAAGATTGGATACAGCCAACAGAGCACACCTATCCAAAGTTCTCGAAGTGGTGAATGAAATAGGGCAGCTTGCGCGTCTTGTTTACTTCATCACAGGCAGACATCACGCTCTTGGTCAGCGGACGAGGACCGCAGGAGAAGACTCCTATCTTGGAAACCTGGAATCAAATGTTTTCAATGTGCTTTCTTTCAGAGGAAAGCAAAAGCCCAAGTACTTACGTATGAGTGCTTCTTTTGCACGAACTTCAAGAAGCTGGACATATCTGGGCGACCGAAGTGATTCACCGCCTTGAGACCCGTGAATATAGAGGTCTTCGACAGTCGCTGGAAGTGATTCTCACAGATGTACTGAAAGCAGGATTAATTCTTTAAGTTAATACTTAAAACTCTAATGTGTGTTGGCACATACCAGCATTGTTGTTCGCAGATCGAACTTGTGGAAGAACTGCGTGATGAATATGTGTATCTCCAGCACGTTGGTCACATCCTTCTTCTCCACATCGCGCAGGACGTCGATGAACCACTCAAAGTGCTTGTGCGATGGGCAGATCCACAGGAAGTACACCTTCTTGCAGGCCACGCCCGAGTATCGATTGGTACTGGTGCCAAAGACCAGGTCGTTGAGGATGGAGGCGTAGGGAGTGACCCCGATGCCGCCGCCCACCATCACAGCCACCTCGAACTTGTACCAGTCCTGGTTGCCACCGCCGAATGGTCCCTCGATGCGTATCTTGGGCTGGTCCTCCGGATTGTAGTTGCAGGGATCGAAGTAATTGCGCAGCTTCCACGTCCACGGACCTTGGGCCTTGATGTGGCAGCTGAGGAAGTTCTCGTGCGGCGCCGATGTCAGCGTGAAGCTGTGCATCTCGTGCGGCCGGAAGGCGGTACAGGACAACCGCACCCATTGGCCGGACAGGTACTTTAGATTCGGTGGCCGATAGAACTTGATCTTGATCACGTCGGAGGGCAGCAGATCCGTGTCGATCACGTCCAGGGCCATGTATTTGGTGCGCAGCGAGACGATCTTGTCCAGCGTGTACACGATTCCGGGGCCCAGGAAGAACATCCAGAAGCGTGGTGGTCCGGTCAGTCGGGCCAGTCCGTGGATCAGACTCAGAAGATACAATCCAATGTACAGGGTGTGCATGTTCCAGAAGAAGTTGTAGGCCTTCTTGCGGATCGTAGGATGGGCGAACACGAAGATGATGCACATAATGATGAACAGCATGACACCTGTGGTGCCGGTGACCGTTTGGAAGAGCCAGAAGGTGATATCCGGCTTGTAGTCGGAGGCGAAGTGCACCTCGCGGGTCAGGCAGCGCAGGTTCTCGTGCGATTGGGTGGACACGTGATAGAAGTTCACAATGTGACCCACCGTGTGCAGCACTGAAAAGAAGAGCGCCGTGCAGGCGGCAATCTTGTGGAACTGTATGTGCGAGTCCAGGGGAATGTACTGTTGGATGGGGAACTCCTTCAGCTTGGTAATCAGATTCCGGGACATGGTCAGCAGCAGCAGGGAGTAGCAGAAGGACAGCGATGCGGCGGATCCCCTGGTGATGGCAATGCCCACGCCCATGATGTGCCGCAGATCGGTGTGCTCCGCCATGAACGAGTAGTGGATGAAGCGCTCAACGAACAGAACTATGGTGACCACGTAAAAGAGGAACAAATAGAAGATGTTCTGCCGGTTCTCCTCGAGGAACGTGATGTAGGCATCCCATTTGGCCAGCAACCAGTGACGTGGCTTGTCCTGCATTGGCTCGATGTTGAACGAAGTCATCCGGGCCACGTTCGTCGAGGTGTCCAGGAAGTTCTGCTTGGCTCCCTTGCAGTCCAGTCCGATGGCCACAAAGTCACCCTTGTACTCCTTCATCATCAGCTTGAAGTCCTGGTAGGTTAGATGGTTTTTGTGCTCGAGCCCCACATCCTGGAACATACCATCGATTAGTTCCGTAACCTGGTCGTCACCCAGGCTCGTCGTCCTCGCAATCTCCACCAGCGATCGCATCATCTCACTCAGTTCGCCCTTGTCGATGACTCCATTCCGATCATTATCGCACATATCAAAGATTATGCGCAGCTTGTCGTCAGTTTTGCCACGAGAGAATAGGACTACGGTCTCCAGGAACTCCTGGAAGCTAATCCTGCCATCCTGATCCTTGTCCACAATGTTGAACATCTTGCGCACAAACATGTCGTTTGGCTTCATGCCCAGAGCGGCGGCGAATTCCGCCTTGGAAAGACTGGTCCGCATCACGGTCATTACCTCGCCATCACTGGAGGCATCTGAACGCCTTCGTCGTTCTCCGGGTCTCAGGCCAAAGGTCAGGGCGTAAGCCTCCCGGAAGAAATACTCCAGTCGCTTTTGGCGCCGCTCACGTGTCTCCGCCCTCGCCAACATTATGTCCCTGTTGACCTCCATCAAAGTCATCTCCTTCTTGTGGAGCAGTAGGAAATCCTCCAGCTTCTTTACAAACTTCCTGCGTGCTCCGTAAGATTCCAGCTCGAGCACCAGATCATGATCGCTGGGAACACGCAGCAGGATGTAAGGTTTCTTCTTGATGTGATTCGTGGCCGACTCCTCCACACTGACCACGTCGATGTGCTTCAAACTAAAGGTACGCAGCTTCTCGCCCTTCCTGTCCACCGTGTAGATGGCCGCCTCTGGCCCGAATTTAACCGTGACCAGTCTCTTGTGGTTGGCGTGCAGCCACTCTCTGGCCAGCATCTTGTCCACGGATCCCTTGTGCTGCGGTGCCCTCAGTGCCTCCTGACGGATCTTTAGCCGGCGGCGCTTGCTGTTCTGCAGTTTGACCACACAGTATCCGGCTCCGGCGCACAAGATGGGCACAAATCCAAGGAAGACGCACACGTAGATGAACATCAGCTCCGAGCCGGAGAAGTAGTCGTAGCCTTCCAAGTAAGTGCACGGCTCCAGTTCCGTGGCATTCAGCTGCATTGGCTGCGGGCAGGGATCCCCAGTGCGCCACATGAACACATCCTTTTGGATCTCCTCCTCCTTCACATCCGTGCTGTTCACTATGATGTCCCAAAGGGTAATCTTGCGCAGCTCGGCGATCTCCTCGGGAGTAAATATGCCGTTGCGCTCGTTCTCGAACCAAAATCGATCGGCATCTCGCAGTCGCTGGAACTGCTCCTTGATTACGGCCGTAAAGAACTCGCCCGGCTGACCGTAGGACTCCAGCATACCACCCACATAGACATCCACATCATCCAGCTGGTTATCGTACGCCTCCTTCAGCATGCTGAATAAGATTGGTGGTTAAATTAAATGAAATGTTTCAAACCGATTTGTACTTACTCCAAGAGCTCTGGCTGCGTTTCGAACAACGGAGGATTGATATCCGTCCAGGTCTTGTGCCTTTTCAGTCCATAGGACTCCCTCGCGGTATTGTAGTCAGGCAGTCCATTGTCCCGACCCCGCATTATGTTAAGAGCACCCAGATCCCGTCGTGTGAATTCCATGGGTCCGAACAGTTTGTCCCGCACATCTGAGCAGAGAACCGGATCCTCACGTTCGGATATTTGCGAAGCCAAGCCCATCAGTACCTCCTCCACGCTGGTGTCGGCAAAGAATCCCTGATAAATAAAGTCTTTCATAAATAATATCCTTTTAAAAGAATCCGAAACTCACGCTGGAGTCCCACCAAGTGGAGCAGAGTCGGACCGCCGGGTAACCCATGGGCGTTTCCTTAAAGTTGCACTGACCATCCCGTCTGTAAATTCCTGGCGGGATCATCGTGTGGCCAAATCGAAAGGCAGCCGCCTGGAAGATGTGGCCAATGCCAGGATGTATGTCCTGCTTGTAGCCATCGTAAGGTGGCAACGAGGTGCCCAGAAAGGCGGGCAGATACTCGTAGACTATCACATTTTGCAGACTGGCAATCACCGTGTGGCGTGCCCGCTGATAGATATCCTCATCGCTCCAATCCGGATGCACCCGCTTGATTCGCTGGGCCAGGGTGTTGTGCCAGCGCAGGAAGAGGATGGCGAAGGAGAGGATCGCAGGGTTCTGATTGGTGCGAGGATCGCCAAGAACTGGAAACAAATAGAGACATTTTACATGGCACTACTACTATAACTGACAATACTTACGGAACAGGCGCTCCGGACTAAGCATCTTCATGACACTCGGCACCGGATTGTTGAAGAGCGGCACCCGCATGGTGTTCCGCACCGGAAGCTTCCCATCCTTCTCAGTGAGCAGGGTGCCATTGTGGAAGGAGCGCATGGCATTGAGCCAGGCCTCGGAGGTGCTGTAAATGAAACTGCCATCAATCCAAGCAGTCATTTGATTTATCTGCGGAGTATGATTTCAGTAGTGGTGGTTAGACCCATCCGATGGTACCGTAACCCACCTGCTCCCTCGGCGCATTCGGGCTTTGCCCGGTATCCCGGTCGTAGGCTGCTCGATGGAAGGGTATGTACTTGTCGCCACGGCACTCCCGGTCGTACATCTCGTCGCACTTCTCGATCTCGATGCGGTGCATCTCGATGGGGCAGCCGGACTCCGAGGCCATCACTATCTCGTTGGCCACCAGCTGGCCGAAGAAGGCCAGCAGTGCGGTCCGGTTGAACTTTGACCCCAGGCCGTCCTTTCCGCGCATAAACAGCCGGCTGAGCCTACGGGTCGAGGGCCGGTTGGCACCTGCCATTGCGTAAACCCCATCCGAATAGGAGGGCGGCGCCTTGCGCACCAGGTGGCTATCTGGAAAACAATGGGCAGGGGCAAGGGTTAGCCTTCACACAGCTGGCCAATATGGTAATTGCAATCCGATCGATATGCAAATCCAGGCCAAGCTCACAACTAACTGATTCTAATTACCGGCGTAATCGGCTCAATTCACCCTTTTTCGGAAGTTGTCAACGGCCTGGCGGAAATTCCAGTCTGTCCACTTACCCACGGATCCCCAGTCGGGATGGGCCAGGTTATTGTACCAGCCGTCGTAGCGCTGTTTCTCGGTCTGACTATACATTTTCTCTGAAAGATAGGAACGCAGGTGACACATGTTAAAGTTTACTGCCTTAGAGCAATTACATTTAATCTATTTGAGTGTGGGAACCGTAGAACAGTCGTTCTCGTTTATTACCTATTTAAACCATATCTGAGGTCACCGCCATGGATCTAAATTATCAAGTTTATCCAACAAGTTTAATTAACTTTCAAGCGGATAACAGAACATTCAGTTAAGTAATAGTATAATAATAGTTCCAAAATTTAAACAACACCTTAACCTACATATCTCATTCACAGCAATTCGCTGTTGTCTGTAATAAAACCAAGGTGTTACGACTTTTCTAATAATTTTGCGTTTATTTGCGTAATTTAATTCGGTTTTATGCGCGTAAGTGACGCATTAATTTGAGCTAGTTTAGATGTGAGAATGCCTTAAATGTTCACTTCATATTAGATAAATAATTTACGCATAAACTTGTCTGCGGACAGTAGCCGGTTTTTAGCAAAGTCAAAGTGATCCGATAAATTGTAGATTGTGATATTAGACACTGTTTTTGGTTGACTTAGTTTGGTTTTTAATTGACTGGAAAATTGATTGACTTGAGGTTTAGATGGCGGAGATTGAATCGCACCCAATGGCACAAGTGGCTGGACGTAAGGAATGGCGCCAATTTGCATAGATTTCAGCAATCTAATGGTTCTAACAAGTTGCTAAGCAATTTTGAGGAATTATCTACATTCGACTTGTCATCATAAAAACTAATTACAACACAATATCGCGTGAATTTTAATCGAATTCGACTAATCGCCCGGACACACCCGGACATTTGTAAAGAATTCCTATCTGTGTTCGGCAATTAGGAAAATGACATTAAATGTATAAATTCGGGTCTAAGTAGGGTATAGTTTACACACTTGAGGGATGTCATTAAAGTATACTATTCAAATCCGCAAACACAATAAACAAAGCCCAATTAATCGCACCTTTTTATTTTGCCAAGCGCAATTAATAATTCCACCTTTTTAATGCCGACTTTATGCATGATTCACAGAAGAAAAAAAGCACACAAGTTGTAAAATAAATATTTGTTAAACAGAAGACACCTTTAAGTGATAAAAATCTGCAAGGCGTAATTGTTCTGACGCTAAACGTTATAATTATGGTTTATTTGCGAACAATTGTGAGGGGGATGGGGAAGATTTACGAGAAACCAGTTTTCAAATTAACAAGCCAATGCCCGCAGCCCAAAAAGAAAACATGCCCAACATTCTAAGAAGTGTTTAGATGGAATACCCGCAACAGACATTTAAACCAGTTTATTTGTTCTATTGTTTTTAATACAGCTTCTGTTACGGCGTCAACTTTTTGAATTCGACCATTACTCCCCGTTCTGGACCGAAAAAGATGGTTTGTTTGCCGGATTCGTGGGTTCGCCGTCTTCGTCGTGAGCAAACCATGGCAGATGTATATGACGTTGGCAGCTACAGCTACAAGTCATGAATATATTTCGTACCATTTTCGAGAGCCACTGAGTGAGTGAGTGATGAATGGCACGCTAGCAACAGCGAAGGCAACAAACAGCATTAATTTCCAGGTCTGAGATGGCAAACAGAATCAGATCCGGTTAACCAAAAACGTAGCCAGCTGAGGAGACTCGGAGAGAGGAAGCCTCAGCTGACTCCGATCGGCTATATATGCTTATATATATATAAAGCTATATGTACACAAACACTATGCGTTGGCGGCGAACGGAATGTTGGTAAAATACAAAAAAAGAATCACTAACCAACACCTGCACGCTAAAAAAGCTTCCACACATAAGCTGCTGTTATTTGTTTTCTTTTTTTTTTGTAAAAACATGCACGACATCACGGATTCCCCTAAAAAAACTAGATATTCACATACTATATAAAAACTACTGGTTTTTGTGCCCAACTCTGTCGGCGCCATCAATTGTCGCATTGTACTTTCTGTGAGTCTCTCTTCAATTTCGTCAGCTGTTTCGCGTTCGTTTTCTAAGTCTTTTGATTCATGCGAGTCCGGTACGTCGCAAAATTCACTTTCATCTCGCTTCGTGCGTGACTCTTGGCGTTTAAACAAAAGACGCTGATTTTTTTCACGTGGCATTGCATAATTAGTTTTTGGAAAATACATGCAGAGTAACATACTAATTGTAATCTACCGAAAGTTAAAGCTCTAAGTGAACTAGTATCGAATTTGTGAAAAATAACCTAGTTAAATAAAATATAAAATTTCTTTTTACAACTTTAAATTAGTCGATCATAAGCAATAGCAGTACATTTCAATGCGATAGTTTTGAACGCAGTACGCCTGATCGGCGTATCTGTCTGTCCTGGTCACAGGACCTCCCAGCTTCATATCCGTCTTTTCCCCATTGAACATGGTTATGAGAACGGTGGCATCGAAGTTTCCATCCCCGGGCGTCGTTTTCAGGCGGACCATAACCTGGGACACCCTGTAGTTTCCTCGATAGGTACTACTTTTGGCGCGGTAGGCAGAGCGTACTGAATGCAGGCTAAGAACTCTACACTGAGGATATGGCTTTATGAGCTCGTTGATCCTGTCCACTGCGAAACTGGCAGCCTCTTGAATGGCACTTTCATGGGTGGATACCGATTTCAGTTCGTTGCAGAGGCAGTAGTGTTGCTTTATCTCGGCGGTTTTACAATTTCGGTTCTGAGGAATAGGTAAAAACAGACTGATTCCGCGCTCGTTCGTCAAATAAAGCGTTCTATTCGTCACATTGGCATCGATCAGCCGATCAAGATGGATCACATCTTTGAGGGTTTCGTGCAGATCGAATGTGGTAATGAGACTTTTGGCGTTTCGTTCGAAATTCGACATGGCGAGCGGAAATCTCCTTTTCATCCATTCGGGATAAATGGCAATCAAGAGTGGCTGCGACATTTCGTGTTGTCCCGGAGCAGTTCGGGCGAATGTATCAAATCTCAGACCGTGATCACCCATAAACAGGATCAACGTGTTCTCCATTACTCCCTTTTCGTGTAGCCTGGTCAAAATACTCAGGTAATCCTTATCCACAAACTTGGCAAATGGAAAGACGTCGTGTATGCCGTGCATATTCCACAAAAATGAGAAAAATAACTGGCGTTCCATGTGCGGAATCAGCCTGGAGACGAAATCATAGTAAAACTCTCCATAGAGCCGATGACCCGTGCACTTTAGATCGAATGTGGTGCGGTATAACGAATGAGATTCGATTTCAGTCATCAGAGGTCGCATGTAAATATCGGTGGGCTGCTTCTGGAATCCTCTCTTTCTGTAAATAAACAGCCCGGCGGTATCCGTGTCCTCTGCAAAGATGGTCCTGTATCCCGCCCTCTTAAATTCATTCCACAAGAAGTTACATTTATCAAAGTTAAATTCGTCCTTGTAGCAAGACTCCTCCATCTCCGAAACACTAAGTCCGCTTACCAGAGGGATCAAGTTGGGATAGGTGTTCAAGGCGACGCGATTATAGCCCCAGAATTCCGTGTGCGGCAGATGCTCGATGAAGTCGGCCACGCGGTGAAAGTAACGCATGTAGTGCATGTGCGAGATAGAATCTACTCCCAGGATCATCACGGACAACTTTCGCTTCTGAAGTTCTGTTGATCTGTTCGTAGCCTGGGGCAGTGGTGGCAGGAAGTACAGAACGTCGTGGAATATGATCCTGCCAAAGTCCACCCAGCACCAAGTACGAATGTGTTGCAGACCAGTACCCACCTCAAGGTATCTCGTTCGATCGGTGAGCTTGAAAAACTTCAGGGATATGTACTTGTTGTGTGCGTCATCGACCCTCACAAACTCCCGATAAATGCAGGAGACTTGTCTCCATGAGAGAATCCCATGCCTCGATATGTTGCGCACCAAGTAATTCCTGTCTCCAATTGTCTCGGCGACCATCAGCTGCTCCATTCTACATAAAACGGGTTCAATGGGCTCCATGAAGGACAGGGCGTAAAGCGAAAGTGGCTTCGTCGCACTTATTCGACATCCCGTGGTGTTGACAAAGAGTTCATCTTCCTCATTGATGTAGATCTGGGGCACTTCGCTTATATCAATCGTTTTATTCCGATCAGAAAGGGAAGTCAATATCAGATAGCACAGAACCGCCAAAAGGAAAATGTTGAACAATCGACTAGCAATTCGCTTTCTCTTCATTAGTTATTTTAGCTTATACTTTTCAGTAAGTTAACACGCCTACTTGAATACTATTTCTATGCCTCATGATTTCTAACGTACTATTATGGAAATGGAAGAAACTTGTATTATCAAGACTTTGTTCTTAGATGTTCAATTGGCGAACAGAGTCCAAAATCTGAAAACTTTCGCTTTCGGTTTCAAACAAGTTGCTCAAAACTATGACTTTTTATGGCGATTAAAAAAATAGTGAATGTGGACAGTGACATCTATTTGTTAGCTGTTAATTGGTTGCCAAATTGGAAGGCATATAAAAATGCGCACATGACTTAATTTAATTTTACATTCCCGGGCGAGTTCTCGCCCCGCTTAACATCAGTACTAATGAATGCCAAAGAATTTATTTTATCTCCAGCGGCTTAATTAAGAGTTGCGATTCGCAAAGAATGCAGTCATTCCCAAATCGAAGTTCTATTGAAACACTTGCCTAACTTATACGATCAGTTCAGTTTACACGATGTTAATGATTCAGTTGACTGACTGGCTTGCTTTTTCGTTAATCAAAATACCATTTGCCTAATTAAGAACTCTAGTATTGGTCATTTTTGCTAATATGTATGAATAAGCACTCAATTCAAAAGTCCAAATGATGATCAATACCAAACGAGGGATTTTAATAAATAGGGGATTTATTCACATCTTAATTGATGGTTTTGATTCTGAAGAAAAAGTTCTTGAAGTGTGCTAAATTGGCAAGGTGATTTTGGTGCGACACGGGAAACTACATTGTAAGCAATTTAGTTAACGAAGGAAATATTAATGTTTTGTTTGGTCTCTTTAGCATCACTTTTTATTGTGCATATATACCTTTTTTGTTAATTTGATATAGCAAATTCAAAATAATCAATCGAAACTGAGGCAACAATAGGCCTTCGCGAATGCTAATAAATTTGATGGAAGGAAACAAAATGAAACAAATTATTTGGCGGGTCGAATTAATCGACCGACTTCCCCAAAAGCCACCTGCTGCGATCGGAGATCCAAAATCCGAGATCCGAAAGCCGTCGATCTTTCGATCAGGAAGAGGGCGCACCGCGGGGGGCGTGGCTGGCCAGCATAATGGTATACATTTCACGTTTGTTTGCAGTAATTTCATTACGCTAAATATTTCAAAACAAAAGTACAAAATCGTTTGGTCGATCGTAAATCAATGCATAAGCGAAATGGCAGAGCCAGCAAAACAATGTAAGTCGGGGTGAGAAATGAGATACAAATGCTAAATCGAGAGGAAGCCAGTTGATCGTGCGTTGACATTTGACTCGCATTGAGTGTCGTGCCACGCCCCCTAGCCACTGCATATACACAGGTGGGACGTGACCAGTATCGTCAGACATCGTGGAATCTATAGAATATACTGAGCGGATTTATAGCTCGAAAATGCATCTGAACTTCTCTGAAGTATAATATATGTGAGACCAATTTCTAGAACTCAGATACTATTAACTTGGGTTAGGAAACCCGAGAACAATTTCTCACAGTGTGCGTATAATACATACAAACACTTTTTTATGCATAATAAATTGCTTGTGGCGGGATCTAATCGGTCATTTTGAAGCCACGAGATCTTGGCACGTCTGGCGATTCGGATGCAAGGCGTCTATGGGATGACGTCAATGTGGACCAGGTAGTATTTACGGAGTTCAAATATGATGGGTTTATTTGCCTTTGAGTCGTTATTTCGCTAACAGCACATAAATCGCCATGCAGCAATTGCATTTAAGTCATGAGTGCGAGTCATCGAGTAAATCTGGACAACTCAACTTTGAAACTAAGCCCAATTATGTGATTTAAAACCAATATATTTCACTGCTCGAACTGGGTGATAAAACTGATGACCTGTGCATTCCATTCCCAGGCTAAACAAAGCTCTCCAACGGCACGATCCATGTCTATGCAAATGGACCTAATTGAATTGAATAACCATACGATATCGGGAAGTGGTACTCACCATAACAATGCACGGAGCCCAGATCCAGACCGTAACTAATCAGTAGCAACAGCAGGGCTCCTCCGTAGGTTGCCCCCGGCCAGTGGAGCCGGAGCTTGGTTCGATTTTTGTTTTCTGCCCTCTGATGGGGCGCACTTGGAACACTCATATTGATTGCAAACAATGTCTT
Source organism: Drosophila sechellia (assembly GCF_004382195.2). Taxonomy (NCBI): domain Eukaryota; kingdom Metazoa; phylum Arthropoda; class Insecta; order Diptera; family Drosophilidae; genus Drosophila; species Drosophila sechellia. The sequence continues at coordinate 2,775,424 of NC_045949.1, forward strand.
CTATTTCGTATGCTATTCGTTGTTCGCTATTTTGGTGCACGAAATTCGGTCGTTTGTATTGTTAAACTAATTAGGTAGACCAACACTTGAGTTTGGGATTGACTTCGAGGGCATGGGCTTAATTTTGCATTATTTCGAGTTTCATCACATTTGGTTCACACTTTAAATTCTACTCGGCTGAGATTCCATGGTTTTCCAATTATGCACTGCGAAGTAAAACAATCGATTCCTTTGAGAAGTGATCTTCTTAACTCTATGATTCATGCGGAGATTCGCACACTTTGTTTGCATATTTTTTCGTACACCGACTCACTCCAATTCTCGTTCAAAATGTTGACGATCGACTAAATTACCATAAACCTAATGAAGTCATATATTATGCAATTTTTCGGTCATAGTCACTTGCTTTTTTGGAAAATACCAGAACTTGCCAATTGATATACAACTAGCTTATTTAATAGCTTATTTATTCCCTTTTAAGCCGCATTTTGTAGTCAAATTATAAAAATCGAAATCGACTTGACCGCAGAGGGCCAAAAGTAAATAGCGAAATGGTTCGTTAATGCCGAGCAATTAAATTGATTGCACAAAGTGAGGCGAACGAATTAAATCGCATTTATCGAATGCAGGGTGCTGAATGGCCAAAAATAAATGGCAAAGCAAATAAAGGGCGAAGAGGCGGCCCAAATGGAATTACCCACAGAGCAATTGACCTTCTGCGGCCTTACAAACCGCAGCCGACAAACGACGGCCAGATTCCATTAGTCATAATCGACAATGGTCGGAAAGAAGCCGAAAACTGAAGATACAAAGCATAGAAGTACATACATATGTACATGTGCGCATATGTGCCAGGCAAGGCAAAAAAGCATATAAAATGCCATTGCACAACTGCAAACAATTAACATTACAGCAACTGCAGAGTGCTAGAGCTAACAAAGTCATAAGCCCACCCCCACCCCCACACCCTCTACCTTCTACCATTTTTACATTAACTTTTTTCCGCCAATGCAATTTGGAGTTTGTTTGGAAACTATTATTAAATGGACGCGCAGAGAAAAATTTTTGTGCGGTAAAAGCCAGATCCAAGTGCTCGGCTAAAATTGTGGGCGATCCACTGGCCAAAATACTTATATACATCCCCATATATATATATAAAAGAGATCCAAAGAGTGAGCGAGAGAGAAAGTCCAGAAAGCGTGGAAGACTGAACGGCATTAATCACTTGGAAATTACGGTATAATACGAAAAATTATATTGCGGCAAGAGTTGGAAGCCACAACTTTTAGCTTTCCGAACATTAGCCATCGCCCCCGGCCATTTCGCATTAATTAATAAACATTTCTGTGGCTAGTTTCAGAAATTGTTGTCCGCAGTCCGAGCAAAGATGGAATAAATCCGAAATTCCTATGGATCAACCAGCTTCTAAAACGCAATCCAAAAACCAGAATTAGCCAATTTAAAAATATCACTAAAATAGCAAGAAATTGTTATTGTTTCAATGGCAAACTTAGGGAATGCGATAATAATACATTTCGATTGAATGCCACATAAAAAACGTAACTTCGCTTGGAATCTCTCACTTATCTCACTTATAATTCTCGTTATTATTCTGGAATTGAAGTAACTAGAAGTTTATGTTTCGCTGGCTCTTCTTGGCCACTAGTTGTGTAGCCCTAGTCTTGTGGATGGTCTCCAATGTTTTTGCAGTCGCCAAAATTGCGCAAAACCCCGCTTTTGTTGCATGGGAGGCTGTGCAAGAAGAAGCAGCAGCAAATCAGCAAAAAAATTAAACACGAAAATAATTTAAATTCATGAACGAAAACGTAAGCAAAGACAAGACGGCGACGAAGCAACGGACAAAGAAGACTCGGAACTCCAAAAGGGGACCCGAAAATAAGAAGAAAACAAATACAAACGCACCACACACACACACACTCACACACAGATGAGAGAGAGGGTGAATCGGTGAATCGTTCGCTTGTGGGCGAGCAAAAGAGATGGGCAGCTGCCGAAAAAAACTATACACAAAGTATCCAATCCAATCATCTCCGCATGTGGGTGTTCAATGCTTATCGCGTTTTTGCACTATTTTCCAAACAATTTGAGCAATTTCGCCTGGCGACAGCCACAAAGAGCCGCACACAGAGCCACGATAACGGTGAAGAAGACGGCGCATGCGCGACACGTTTCAGCGCTTCGGCGCTCCACCGTTTCACATTCACTCTCGTCGGCGTTCGCTCGCTCACCAGCAACACACACAGCACACACGATTCGAATCCGCCTCGCAATCGAGGGCTCCAACACACGTCCGCAGCGGCCAAGAGTTCGTTCGAAACTGAGCCCAGCTGTGCGGGGGACCCTCCGTGTTGGAGCTCGAATCGGTCCGCAATGGAACCGGTTATGCACTGAAAACGAAATTTGGACAATACATAAACGAATCCGGAAATAAGGCCGGTAAAGTTGCGAATCTGATTCCGCCGGAGTGAAAGCATTTTCAAAACAAATGAAAAAAATCTACACAAATTTTTGTTTTAGAATATAGATACATAAGTCTTAGTTCAACTTGTGGGATGCTTGGAAAGATCCGGGTTCGATTCCGCAGGGAGGTAAGCAACATTAAACAAACTTTAAACCATTCGAATAAGCTTCTTATTTTCATAGCTGCATAATTAAAATCATTTAATAATTTCAAAATTATTATACCAAAATACCAAAAACCTAAAAAAAAATATCTATCTAAGGCATACTAATACCTTTATGATTACCCATAAACTTATGAACTAGTTAATTTTTCTCAGTGTCTCCTCGCTCCCGCTCTTTGGGGCTCCCGAACCGCTGCTCCATTTTGCCTCGGCTCTCGGGATCTAGGTGGTGGGACTGGATCCCAGGCCATGTCCGTCTCCAAATGGGTTCCGTCATATTCGACATGACGACGTGTCGAATTAATCATTGCCGTGTGTCTCGCCCTTTCTCTCGCCGCCTACCGGGAATTTCCCAGCCTGGCGGATGCACTGCAACCGGGTGGAGAAGGAGTAGAGATCAGGCGAGAGAGAGAGTCCATCCTCAAACGGCTGTCCGCTCTTGCGGTTAATGGAGTGGTAAAAACCGGCACCCATGCGCGAGAAGAGTTCCTGTTTGCACCGCGAGCGATGGAGATGCCAGCGGTGGGTTCTTGGACCGCCTGGTATTAACCAACTCATTTTGAGTACTCTGAATTTGCATACTAATCGGAGTGCCATCCAACTAATATGATGGCTTTATATTAGGTGGAACTGGAGGTTCTTGAATGATAATGTATCTATTCGTTACTATATGCGATGGGATGATGAATAACATACCCAACTGGAAGTTATACAACAGGTATTGAATTTTTGCATCAAACATACGTGCCTAATTATTCTGGTTACTTTAAATTACAAAAGCATAGGGCAGCATTCAAGTTTCCCAGATACTCAATCATTCAATAATTGAGGTCTGAAACATTTAACCATTGTCCAGAGACAATATTTTATGCCAAGTATTCTAGACAGCTCACTTACCTCCATGGCCCCATACTAGCCTCTTCGATCTTTGTTCGGATGTCAGTCAATAGTCAGAAGTCGTCAAATGCAGCTGTGCACATTAAAATCAATTAAGATTCTTATTTATCTACGATTCGAGCCGGGCTTAACAAGTGCAGCCAGGTATTTAGCAGAACGGGCGCATCTATAAATATTTATTAATGCAAGAGAACGATCGACGCTTACTTTTGACACGCATGGAAAATCAAAAAACCAAAAAAAAAAATACACATTTCCAACTTTTGAGTGCACTTTGAATGAGTTAAGCCGAAGAACAAAAAATGATTCGAACGTTTCATGCTCGATTGTCATTAAAAAAATCGCAAAAATGTATTGGAATCGCACAAGCATAGGTCGAGAACTCGAAACTCCAAAGCAATTCAGTTGGATAAGTAATTAAATTAATTAATTTCTATGTGCTGCCGATTGTCGTCGAGTGTTGTGATTTATCTGTGCGTGCAATGAGGCAACTTGTAAATGATTTTTTAGCGATGAGGCCTTCCAAGCGGCAATTTGAAGTTGACTAAGTTAATTCGATTGGTATCTGCAGCTGTGGGCTATTTATCGATTCCAAATCGGAATACCAACCATTAAATGTGCAATAAACTGAAATAATAGCGTTAGGTAATAGCCAAAAGTATTAAAACAATACAAACTATAAATACCACTAAGATTATTTCGGTGTTTAATCGCAATTTAGCGTAATCTGTTTATAGCCAGGAATTGTGGTGCCAAAAATAGTCCAGTCCCGAGTCCAGACTCGAAGTTTCGAGCACCCACTCTAGGCCTTAATGGTACTACCAAGCCCAAAACACTCTCGGCCTCAACAGCAAATACGAGTTCTAAACAAGCTCTCGATCAACAATTTACGCACACAGAACTCACAATAAAAAAAAAAAATATAAAAAAAAAGTGGAAGACAGCAACAATGATATCGCATTCCTGGGCTATGTGTCTTGGCCACCAAAAGTGAAGGGTAAAAAAACGAGCAATAATTTCTGTGTTTATGTGAAATGGCCTGCAAATATTCGAGCCACATTAATAATTAATTTATCTTGCTCAGCAAAATCAAATTCAAAGCACCAACAACAGTGATGTTAAATGGTTTAACAACTTTCACGGCATAAAAAACCAAAGCAACCAAAAAAAATATATATGTATCAATGAGTAAGGCACGGCTACGCATAGCAAAGTAATTGATTTCTTACAGCTCGGATTTGGGTTTCGATACCATTTCAATTTCAACTACGAAAAATATCAATTTTAATGGCTTGCAAATCGAGAGCGAGTGAGTTCGAAGGTCAGGGCAACGCACAAGGCGGCCAAACAAAAATAGTAATAATAATAATAATAATCGGACAGGTGACAATAACCAGAGCAGCAACAAAAAGCTGCGAAGCTGGTGTTGGCCCACAAAATGGAACACGCGCCATTGAAACACTCAGAAAACTCGGATTCGCGGCAAGAGCAAGTCAAAGTTAAGCCAAACGCATTAAGCATACGCACCGTGTGACGGCCGTTTTGGAGCGCTGATACATTGTGTGCTGCTTGGGCAAATAAGTAAGCTGAGCTAACTAGTCACTAGTCACTAGTAGGTAGCTGCAACTGGTAGCCGTGTTAGCCTAGCTTGTTAGCAAATAGTTGCAGTGCGAAGAGCGAAGAATTAAATCATTTTCCGCTAATTGGATTTCTTGAGTCAGCCACTAGACTGGACTGGACTATCAAGCCATTTGCCCGCTAAGGGCTTGTGCTAGTTTGCCATGGAAATGGTTTTAGTTGTGGCAAATAGTATTACAAGCAATCGAGATTCGAAATATGCAACATAACACGAGCCAAGAACCCATTCAACATTCCCACAGTCACTTTGAATAAGTGTATCAAACGATTAAGCTCGAAGTGAGTGCGCAGAGCTGACTCCAAGCCAGAACCCATCCCATATCGCCATATCCATGGCTCACTGCACTGAAGTGTGATACCAAGGTGCACTTGTGGCCCATTCCCAGCACTCGAAGTTAAGCGCCCTGTTTGCACAAGTGCTGGAGCAATCGCAATCGCATTCGCATTCGTACTCGCTTCCTCAATAGCGCTTTTCGCATTTATGTTCAATTACTTGCGTTAACCCATTAACACACTGAGCTCATGTCTAACTATAAACCCAATCACACAATGTTGCTAGAAGATCGCGGCGAAACAAGTTCCCTTTCACTTGCATCTCGTACTTAACGAGCCATGCTCGGCGCATCCCACCAATGATGTTTCTAATGCAATTTTACCATAAGTAGTCTCGCAGCCGGCTTCTAAAAAGTACATCTCTATCTGCTCCGAAAGCATTCCGAGTGGAAATGCCAACTGACACACACCGCGCATGCGTACGTGATTTTGGATTTAATTAACTTTGGCTTCGCAACAGCACATAGATACATACATGCATGCATATGTAGTTCATGTGTGTTGGCAGGTGAAGTGAAGCAGGTGAGGCGGCTTTAAGGTGAGACTGGGGCATTGACTTTGGTAATGAAAACTGAGCCTAGTTCAGTCGGTCAGCCCTTCATGCAAGAATGGCCCCATTGAAGGATTTCCATGTGCTACTTGCCGGGTTTCGGCCTTATTTTCCAGGCCCAATCCCTCCGCTGCTGCCCATTTTGCTGCCACGTTTAGCTGGCAGGTGTTAGTTAAATACCGCAGTCAATACCCGCAAGGTCAATGCAATAAATTTTAAAAATATATTACGGACCATGTGACATCCGCTTAATACCAATTGCGGAATCTTTAATCAAACGCAGGTGAAATTCACTCTGGTGAACTTGCTACACCCTTATTTGCTATAAATTACGAAAAAATAACAAATAACATTCAGCTATTTAAATGCAAACTAAAGATTATTTTATTAGCGTATAACTTCAAGTACCAAGGTGGAAGATAAAGAAATTCATGTCGTTTTATGGGCACTTAAGGTTATAACCAAGATAATTAGTTTCTGTAATTAGAAAAGTAAGAACTAAAATGTATTTTAGAGAATAAATAATAAAAATTATCCAACTTAATTGAATATGTTTTCATAGTCAGTATTCTTTAATTGCATATTAACTAATGTAAAAAACGATTGATTTGACACGGCGGATATTGTTATTATTTTTTTGCCATTTTTTATCGCACAAGCCTGCTTCAAAATGCCTAAAAGTAGGCAAAAGATTTTACTGCTCGGTTTTTTGAGTACGTTTTGGCATTGCACAGTGGTTCCCATTGTATGGGGAAAGCGGCCAAAAATACCTCTAGTTGCGGAAGACACTTGAAACTTAGCACAACATTTTCGGTCCCATATAAACAAACATCATAGTTTAACAAAAATATCATAAATATATTCATTAGTTCATATCACAATCGTAATAACTTAAGCCAAATAACACGAATAAGCATCTAAAAATTATCAGGTTTCTCAGACATTTGCAGCAAGTCTTTTATATTGGAGTTATCTTCCAGTGGAAATCTTCTCTTTAAATCAGATAAAGTTAATAGACTTCTGTGTCCGCGTTCTGAAATCTGGTTAGAATCGAAAACTTTCAGATGATAGATTAGAAACTCGTAGAGTAACATGCGTTCTCGACTGGCATAATGAAAGGCCACCGAGTAGTTGGAGCAGCATGCCAAGCCCTAAAATAAAATATCATCATCATCATTATCATGTTTGGATATCATCTTAGGACTCACCGTTTCAACTCGAGATAGACTCATGAGGCGCAGCCACTCCGGAATGGTGTAGTTCGCATCCGACATGTAGTTCTCCAGATCCAGGGGCATAAACTTTGGCTTCATGTCTCCATCCAAAGCCTGTGTGGAGTCGACGAAGTGGACGCCCACATTCTGCATACAAATTCCCATGTAAAAGTCCTCGATGCCCATCCTTTTCGGCTGCGGGCAAATCACCTCAGATTCATAGGCTTGTGTTGCAAATCTTTGGAGTGCCTGACGACTCAGAATGTACGAAGCTCCGCCAGACATATAACTCTAGAGAATAGCAAAATTCACTAATGTCACAAATTGTCATTTTGAAATGGTACTCGCCCAGTGGTAAATTACCAAACCCGTTCCCATATCGTAAAAAACGCTTATGCTAAACTATGAATATTTACTTCAAAGGCCCGAAAGACCATGTTTTTAGTAACGCCATGAGGTTTTTAGCATACCCGCACCAACGAACTCAAGAGGAACTTAATCCCGTCTTGGAGGTCGCTGGGAATGATGTATCAAAACACGAATCAAACTCACTTGGAAGTGAAGTATTAAATTCAATTGTCACATTTGACTTGGGATTATGTGTTTGAAGTGCGGCGCGTTAGCGATGCATAATTCATGTGAGCATAAAAATATGTTAATTGGTTTGGTATCCGAACGCTATTCAAAACTTGAATAAAACACAGTGATAAGCAGAGTCGTGCGAAATAATCACTGTAATCAATCACAAATCATTAAACATTTATGATGCATTAGGAATAATCAATCCGTCAGATAAACTATTCAAAATGTGTGTGTGATGATGAAGAAGCTGAAACAAAGAAAACGTTTTAACATCTTAGTCTCTCGTCAGTAACTCATTCGTGGACTTTACTTATTTATTCAGCCCAGATGTCCAGATGTACTTCGGCTTACCAAGAGCTTGCTCAACTCTTGGAAATGCCAAGTGGCGAAGTAAGTCCGCGCCCGCTGGCCAAAAGGCGCGGCTGTGAAAGATGCGTGACAGGTGATCGCCATGACCTCAGGTGAGTCACTGCCATTAGTCTGCGCAGACTGCAGCTCGGAAGGCTAATGGTTAATGCGAATTTAATTTCCCTCCACTTGATCTATGCGCACGGAAAATGCCGAGGGAAGACAAGAAGCTTTTGGCCAGTAGAAATGTTAACTGCTTTGCGTGATATCATCGCACCAATAATAGATTTAATGCTTGTTTACCGCCAGACAATGCACAATAAATCGCTATTGGATATTTGAAAATTACACTCACAATAGGGGACCGGTTCTTCCAACAAAGAGATCCATTCCGGGATTAGCACATTTCTTCGGCAAATATCGTAAAAGCACTCCGCCCAAATTCAAAGTGCTTTAATTACCGCCTTTTGTTCAATTTAATTAACTAACTAAATAATTATTAAGCGATATTGCTATAAAACATTTGAAAATCATTATGATATGCTCACTCGCTCTGAATAATTATAGACTAATTAAAATTTATTGACCGTAAGAAACTCTTTTCGCCGGGAGCATTTTGGCTTGGATCGGAAGAAATAATTTTAACAGCTTCGAAAAAGCGAAACTGAAAATCGAAAATTAGAATTTCAAATTAGCTTAAGGAGCGGGCGACAAAAACATGAAAAGATGAGCAGTTAATTAGAAGCTAATGCCAGCGATCAACTAGATCACTTATTAAATAAATCACCTGCACTGAGCAAAATCGTACTAAAACGAAGTTGGAGATGCAATCATTATATTCCTAAGCAATTTTTCCCTGTGCAGCGAAGCTATAATCGATTAATTACGAGCCAGATCCGGAAGTTAATGCTAATTTTGTATAATTACTCACCACATTGTATCGCGACATCTTGTAGCCAAAGAAGACGGGCGTATCCGGATCGAAGCCACGGAGCAGGTGCTGCAGATTCTCCATGACCACGTACCTGTGGACAGACACGTAAGTAAAGATGTATCCATAACGATCTCCGCCAGCTTAACTCACGTATCGTCGTCCGCCTTGAGGAACCAATCGTAGGCGCCAGCGTAGTGCTCCCAAACGTGGCGGAATCCCTCGCGCGTTTTGTTCCACAGATCCTCGTAGCCACCGCCTGCTGGCTCCACCACCCCGACCACGCCCAGCGGCTCGTAGTCCTCGCTGCTGGCGAAGATCAGGCGGCTGCAGCGCCGGCCCCAGGTCTCGTAGACACTCCTGGCCAGGCTCTGCACGTTCTCGGGACAGGTGAGCACCATGCACAGAACACGCGGTGGTGGATCATCCTCAATCCTAGCCGTTGTGGCCGTGGACATGGTGGAGGTGCTGCTCCAGCAGGGCGTCACCCTGCTGACATCGTAGACGTAGAGGAGCAGCACGAAGGCCAGCACGAATCCCGCCATGAAACCAGTGAGCAGATGCAGCTGGGACCGCAACTTCATCTTGGCCGTCATTCTCCACGAGCGTTGTGTTCTCCGCGACGATCGGTTCCCGATTGCCGACAGCTGGCCGTTTGTTTTAGCCAGACGGCAATCAGCCAAAATCAGGCAGCATCTTGGCATCAGTCAGTTGGCCAGCAACCGGTTTGATTCGTTTTCTTATCAAGAGGCATCAAACTGCGGCGATTCAGTGGGAGATGAGGGATCGCCACGCACATGGGATTCTGAATTAAGTGGGCTGGTATATTAAAATTTCTAATAAGCAATGAATAAATTTAAATATTTAATTTTAAGCGAGAAGTTTTGCAGTATTTTTAGCTCTATTGAGCTGTGGTTGAATTCTTCTCCACCTTTATTGCCAACTTTTGTCCCAATTCTGATGTCCCCACGATCACACACCTCCTCCATATCATCTTTTAATAGTGTCGGCGCTTACGCAGCATAAAAGTGGTCACAAATTGAAAACGAAAGTGTTACCAATATGGTGTCGCGACTTTGGACAATGGTAAATCAGTCAATTGAGGCGCATGACATTGTATAACTACCAACATTGGGTAATGAACTGCAATTGGGATGAAGTATAAAAACTCCGGGCTGCTTCAATTATGACATCAGTTAGCTGACAATTTGTAGAGGCACTCCCACGAAAGGAAGATCCAAACGATTTGAGATGGCAGCTAATGTGAGTTGTGATCAGGATGCAAGGACCTAATGGATATATTCATATACATTCAATGAAACATCGTATTCCTAGAAACTCAACTTTATTCCCATATGTATTTGCAGTTTTTCGCCCTGCTGTCTCTGGCACTTTTGGCCACTAGCCAAGCGGAGTACAACTACAACGAGAAGGCGGCAAAGGCGGCCAGACCGTCGGAACGCAGTGCGACCAGTTCTGGAGAGGATTTCCTGAGCGACTACCACACGCCCAGCAACAATGCTCTGAATTCGGAGGCCACGCCCGATGGCTATGACTACGTGGCGCCCGCCTGGAATCAGTTCGCCGCCGGCAGCCGTACGGCCAGTGTCCAGGCCTCCAATCTTCTCCAGAATGCGGCCAGTGCCGCCAATGCCGAATCCGTGCTGCTGCCCTCGCCGCTGCCTGTCCTTCGCCACGAGCAGAACTCGGAGGTGGTTTCATCGGCGCAGCAGCAGCAGGAGCAGCAGATAGTTCAGCTTCAGCAGTCGGATCCGGTGGTGGTCAGCTCTGTTCTGGGCCAGCACCAGGAGCCCGAGGTCTTTCCGCCCGCCAGCTACAGCTTCAACTATGCCGTGAACGACGAGAACACCGGCGACATCAAGGAGCACAGCGAGACCCGGGATGGTTATGTGGTGCGCGGATTCTACAGCCTTATCGATCCCGATGGCTACAAGCGCACCGTGACTTACTCGGCGGATGATGTGCATGGCTTCAATGCTGTGGTCAACCGGGTGCCCTATGCCCTCAAGGCGGTGGTTGTCCCTGTGGCCCAGGTGGCGCAGCGCACTCCATTCGTTGCTCGCGATGAGCACTCCAAGTCGGTGGATGTCATTCGATCCTCGGCAGCAGCAGCTACCCCAGAAACTGTCCTGCGATCGGGCGCTGTTTCCGGTTCCGGTTCATCTTCGGGTTCCGCTTTCGGATCCGGCGTGAGCAACACCTTCGCTGAGGACAGCTACGCCAATGCTCCACGAGGCCTGGACTCCTCCGGTGGTCCCTACGCCTGAGTCCTGCTCGTGGGCTACGCACTCCTTGTATATTCCCTCATTGTGCTTCATCTACTGCTAGTTTTTTAAAAAATAAATACAAATTGTTCACCATAGCTGCTTTTGAATGTGTTGCCTACCTTTAGGCCTTTTTAGTTAAGATGGTTAACAAAAAGCTTGGCAAAAGCTTTTCGCTGGCATTTTGAAAATTTTGAACACAGGTGGTAAAGTGAAGCCTGTGTTGCGGAATAACTCAGGTCATTAATTTGCGAGAGCCAAGGGTTATAGCCTTTTAAGGAGCCATCAAAATGGCTCAACGGCTTTTGGCCAATCGGTGGGCCCCAACAATGAAAGGTCAAAGTTGATTTGGCATTTGGGTGTCAGCAACAAAAAACCTTTATATAATTATTTAATTATAAATATAATTAGCTAACTATTATAGTTAGCATACATTTTTCTTCCATTTAAAGCATTATTGCTAGACTTGGCAAGTATGTATTCCCAAAAACTAACTTTAACTGACTTTGATATTTGGTATACTATATATATATTTTATTTGAGGAATTCATTGGAATGAAAAAACGTGTATGGTCGTTAAATATCTGGCAACATGGCATCGGGAGAAGCGTTAAGGTATTTCACCAGCAACATTTTCGAGTTGGATTTAAGCCGAGTCTGTCAACTGCCGGCAAAGCGTGAAGACGTTGCTAGCTGTTTGTTTTCGAGTTGCTTTTTTCCGTATTGCCTTGGCTCTTTGTTTATTTTTTGCCTTTTTTTTGGGCTTCGAGTCGCGTTCGAGCCGCGTTTACTTTTATCGCCTTTGCGCTGAGGGCTTGTGATTGATATTCTGTGCCAGTGCGCCGAGGTGAAAGAGTGAGGAACTTCAAGTATCCGTCGCATAATTGAAGCCAGCGATTCGAAACGGGCCCAAATATGTTCGAAACGGCTGGAAAAAGCGTCACTTGCCATTTGCAGCTCAGCAATTGCGGATCGAATTGAACTCGGGCCAATTGAGCCAACTCCAATCGGCCGAGAGCACAACACACCTGAGCAGAAAGCCAACTGAGTGTTTTCCCGAAGGTCGACCGCATCTTTACAGGCTTTCGACTCTGCGTCACCGGCTCAAGAATGTGTTAATTCGGTGATTCAAAAACAATATCAACGACGACTGGTCGGTCGGTCGCAGCAGCAAAATTTGCATAAAAAAGTAAACAAACGCGGATCGTAAAAATAAGAGAAAATAAGCAGAGATAAAATCGAAGCGAATCCAACAGTCCATACATCAATCTTTAAGCTATGAAGCTGAATACTACAACGCCGAGAAAAGAGCGTTAAATATTTGACAAAATATTTATTTATCCTTTATGTCTGCTTCGATTGTTTATTATGTTTATGTAGCAACTTAAAACCTAAAGCCTAACTGCCCTGTGTCAAGTGTATATCTTATAGATACTTTGATAGCTTATCAAATAGCTTATCATATTGAATCTGTGACGATAAGTTTATCTGATAAGTGTGTTTTCTCTGTAAAGCCTCAAGAGGAGCATCGGAATGATGGGAGTACGACCCAATCGAAAGCGTCTGGAGCTGATGCTGATGTTGCTGATCGGTCTGGCATGGGGACTACTTCTGTCTGAGCTGATGAAACGAACGCGATGGCAGAACTCTGCGGATCGGCTGAAGGAGGAGAGCAGTCCCTTTCCGAGCAGCCAGCGGAGCAGGAACCTACCCACCCCACCAACCACTGCTCCCTCGACCACAAATCCACCGCCGGACATCCAGGCTGCGCGACTCTTCAACGAGACGCGTGTCCTGTGCATGGTGCTGACCAGTCCGAAGACGCACCACACCCGCGCCGTTCACATCAAACGCACCTGGGGAAGGCGCTGCAACAAGCTGATCTTCATGAGCACCAAGGCGGACAAGGAACTGGGATCCGTGGCGCTCAATGTGAGGGAGGGCTATTCCAATTTGTGGCCCAAAACCCGGGCGGCGCTGCAGTACGTCTATAAGCACCATTTTCAGAAGTACGACTGGTTCCTCAAAGCCGACGATGACACGTAAGTGAAATATACTTTTTAATTTTTATAAATAAAATATATTTTATTTTCTGTTTCAGCTATGTTATCATGGAGAACCTGCGAGCCTTTCTACACGCCCACAATTTCAGGGAACCGGTTTATTTTGGAAACAAGTTCCGCCAGCACGTAAAAGAGGTTTAATATAAAATTCGAAAAATTTTATATATTTTAGTCATATCATATTTAGTTTAGATTGTTTTCATTTCTCTACATAAGGCCAGTATTTACACGGAGTCGCCAAAAAGTGTGCTTCATGATCCAAGTCCACTTAAGAAATGACCATTCTCTCTTTGTAGGGATACATGTCTGGAGGAGCGGGTTATGTGATGAGTAAGATGGCCCTCCACCGACTGGTTAAACTGGGTTTCAGCAACAGCAGCATCTGCACCAATCGCAACTACGGCTACGAGGATGTGGAACTGGGACGATGTCTGGCCGGAGTGGGCGTCGTGGGTGGTGATTCGCGGGATGAGAACGGGCTGAGTCGGTTCATTCCCTTCTCGCCTCTTCACTGGTATCCACAGCCACCGGATTGGTACCAGCCACTGCTCTACTACACATCACCAGATGTAAGGAACCCATCAAATATGAGTTACTAAATTATTTAAACACTTATTCGCCTTTGTAGAACTCCAGTGACTGCTGCTCGAATACGGCCATCTCGTTCCACTACAACATTGCACAGGAGTTCTACGTGCTCGAATATATCATCTACAAGCTGCGAATTTTTGGCATAAACAGGGAACTTGGTCCACTGCCAAAAAAGAAGACCAGTTCTGGAACAACTTCGAATCATTTTCGGACCACAAATGATGAAACGGGCCATAACGCTCTTATCAAAATGGTGCCAGGCAAAAACGTCACAAAACCAAATTACAGAACTAAGACCACTTCGAAGTTTAAGAAATAATATTAGGACCTTAATACTTTCATTTTGGATTGACTGCAACAGACTAAAACCAAAGAGTAAAACCAAGATATCGTAAATGAGTCTAAAACTGCTCCTTGAACTTAAGCATTACGTTTAGTAGATGCCATCTAGCATTAAGGTTTAATTTGTTATTTAGTATAAATGCATCTATATTTAAAATACGATATTAGTTATAATCAAAAATTATACTGCTGTTTCCTTAGGCGGTTTTCCCTTAATCTTCTTGGAGGAGGATGTCCAGCGAGAAGTCCATATGGTCGCCTTTTGTACAAAATCGTTTCCAGAAAATGCATTTCATAGGGAGAGACGTTGTGTATGGAAATTGAATAGGTGGAACAGCATTCCAATCCCTGAAAGTAAAGAACGGGTGCATAATCTTCTATGATTACTAAGAAACCGCTTTATACTCACCGTTCCAGTAGTTTGGTATAGATACTCCTGCAGCCAGAAGCCCTCATCATCGCGATTCGGAATGAGGAAGTGTTCCAGCGACAGTGAGAAGAACCGCTGTCGTCCGAGCAGATCTCTGGAGTCTCCCGCCTGGACTTCCAATAGACTGAGGCACTTGCCCATCACATAGTCCTCAGTGCCCTGATCTCCAGGCTGGCAATTCTCGGCGGCGCCAAGATTCAATAGCTCCACGGCACTTTTGCTAAGGACATAGCCGGCTCCTCCGGACATGTAGAGGGTGGAGCCCAGCTTGAATGGGGAGCCGAAGTAAATCGGATTTCTGGGTGAGTAGGGTTTCAGCAGTTTGCGCATATTCTCCATTACGGCGTAGGTATCGTCATCCGCCTTATAGAACCAATCCGCCTCGTGGCCATAATTCCGGTAAGCATGACGAAACGCCGCCTTTGTTTTGCCCCACAACTTACTGCGGGTATCACTGGCATTCAGACCCACAATTTCCAAGCCAGAAATAGTAGTTCCGGGGGAGCTGCCATAGTAAATCACTCGGTTGCAGTGACGACCCCAAGTTTCACTTATAGCCCTAGCGCCACTCATATACTTCTTGGGCCAGGTCAAGACCAAGCAGATAATCCTAACCGATCTATACATCAACTTGGCCAGCTGATCGTTCAGCGGCCTGGATGCTATGTTCGTTAGAGGATTAGGAGACCTTAGTTCCGGCAGGGGAGTCAGGTGGCCATAAGGACGCAGGTGGTAGAGCAAGAACTCCAGGACATACATTTGCATGGCGCGGGCATATGGATAGAGCACTGCTCCTCCAAAACAGCTCTCCCAGCTCTAGAAATGGCGATATAATATGAAATGAAATTATATAGATAACCACTCACCTGATTATGGTAAACAACGCGAAAGGAGCAGGGCCAATGCCAGAAGTTATTCCGCAGGCTGTACGGGATCAGCGCATCCGGAACATCAAATGGCAGGAGCCACTCGCTGGGACCCGTCCGCATCCGCGTCAAGCACTCCCTGAGAAAGATCTCATTCTGCAGGCAGCTCCTCGTGGCCAGCTGCTCCAGCGCCTCGCTACTGAAGATGTAGTCCGTGGTGGAGACCTGACCCACATGGGCGTACACATGGACGGCATGTTCCGCACTAAAGTAGATCTCCTCGGATGGCGAATACTGCGCCAGCAGGTAGCGCAGATTCTCCATGATGACATACGAGTCCAAGTAGACCACCAGCAGCCAGTCGAGCTCATTGTGGAATTCCTCGTAAATCTGGCGACATGCATGCAGCAGAGGGATATCCCTTTGATCGATTATGGTCAGCCGATTGCAGCGACGACCCCAACTTTTTTCGATATGCTTAGCCTTCTGAGCACCGTACTTGTAGTCAGATCGGTCCATATAAACGAGGCAGTGAACACGGACATTCTCCTGAAGAATTCGCGCAATCCGAACATCGTCCCAGTGCTCACTTCGCAGACCAACGTCATAGGAGGTGATCGTCTCCTTGTACGGCGTTTGAACCAACTCGATTAGATCGGTGAAGGTAGTGCTATTAAAGAATATGATTGCTTCCAGGACGAGGAGCCAAAAAAGCATTGACAGTATCAGTAGCCGGAACCAATCCCTTAGCTTCATTTTTTATCAGTTGATAATAGTTACATTATTGTGAACAGCTCCTCAGATCAAGTGGAAAGTAGGATTGAAATCCAATTAGGAAGATATGAAAGTGGTCTTTTATTTCAGTCAAAGGATATATCATATATGGGAAATGTCTTGTACGGCTTATTGAGTTCGTCATTGAGTTGTTTCTCAATCCAAGGCCTCATGTGCGAGATGTTCGTGTAAAAGGCAGGCACATTAGGCAGTCCGCAGGACAAGCCGCTGTTCACAATGCCGACGAACTCGTAGAGCGCCGGGTGGCCGGGAATGGGACACATTAGCGGGGATCCACCGTCGCCAATGCAGGCATCTCGACCCAACTCGCCGCCAGCACACAGTATCGAGGGATCCAGCTGGAAGCTCCGGACCACCGTCCTCCGCAATAGGGCTTCGCAATGGGACCTGCTCACGATGGGCAGATCGATTTTCTTCTGCTTGTGGGAATAGTTATTGGTCCGGGAATTCGGCTTGCCCCAGCCGGGCACCAAGCAGCGTTCCCGATCGAAGGACACTCCGAAAGTGGGCCAGCAGATAGGTCCAATGGACGGCTTCATCTCGAACGAAACAGCCAGTACGATCAGGGCTATGTTGTTGGCCCCGGTCACGTTGCTGAAGCCCGGATGTGATACAATCCTGGCCGCAGTTCGCAACTGAATCGTTTTACCAGACAGCTGGTTCAAGTTCCATGCACCGCCGATGATCCCGAAGTCATTGATGGTCTTATCTTGAATCAGGTGCGCAGCGGTTATCACAATGTTTTCGGTGACCAGAGTTCCCGAGCCAAAGAAGTAGATCATGTCTTGCATCAGAGCCACAGTCCAAGGGAACTCATTGGGTTTCGCCTGATCGACGATCGCTTCTACTGTGTCGCCCAGGCCATTGGGATTACTCTTGCCACAGTTTAGCGGAGCACCGATCACTAGCTGCAATTTATATATTACGAGTATATATCTGGCAATCCAACTTGGTTCACTTCATACTTACCATTTGAGAACTGTGACAGCATCGTTCCGATCTCTGGCATGGGCTTGGCGAAGCATTCTGATCCCAGGCTCTCGTTTTACAAAGTCCCTGGGGCACGCACTCCATCTGGAGGCCACATGGTGCTCCGGCCTCAGTCAGCGTCCAGAAACAGCAGCTGATTAATATGACTCGTCGCCACATTGCTAGCTTAACGACTGATTCAACACTGATTCAAAATATTCCTGAGAGGTCTTTCCGTCGAACTCGTGTTCTGGGAAGAAGAAATCACCCTCTTCGTTATCAGAGAACAATAATGCAAAAAAAACGGTTCGATTCAATAAAGTGATAGCTTTAAAAAATATTTACTTGAAAAATATATTAACATGTATTTAAATAAATATACCATATATAAAGGTAATACTACAAATGTGAACATTGATGTGATCTGTATTTCGTGCACATACTAAAATCTTTTGGGATAAACCATAGTATATATAGTATAGTATGTATAGCGTATGTATAGTTTTCTTGCTTATAGATAACGCGCAGCAAAACTTGGTTTTTTACACATCAATGATGAATTTTCTTTAACTGGAAATCTGTCTATGAAAGTGAACACGACTAACATTTTAATACAGGAGAACATTAGTTCCAGGATATTATGACATGGCAGGAAGCGTATTTCCTGGCACGCTAAGCACTTGCTTCAAGTGCGGATTGATCCACTCCCTGAACTTGGACACATGGGTGAAGGTGGTCGGAACGTTTGGCTGGCCGCATCCAACGCCGAAGCTTACGATGCCCGCCTGCTCGTAGCGATTGGGATCACCGTCCAGGGAGCACAAGAGGGCGGATCCTCCGAATAGAAAGCAGACATCCCGTCCCTCCTCTCCGCCCGCACACATTAAACTGGCGGGCAGCTGGTAGTTCGAGCCCAATCTAGTTAGTCTGAGCTGTCTCTGGCATTTGGGACTTTCGACAACGGGCAAGTCGACCTTCTGCTGGATGGGCTGAACATCAACATCGGCCGACGATCTCATTCCCCAACCGGCGACCGTGCAGACCCTTTGATCGAACGTCTTGTCAGGAATGGGTAAGCGAATGGTCTGGATATTGGCCCCCAACTCGAAAGGCGAATCCAAGAAGAGAAGCGCCAGGTTGTTGGCTGCGCTGCTGTAGTTAAATGCCTCATGGTTCAGGATCTTGATCACTTGACGTTCCATCGTTGGACTTAGTTTCTCACTGGATGACA
Source organism: Drosophila sechellia (assembly GCF_004382195.2). Lineage (NCBI taxonomy): Eukaryota > Metazoa > Arthropoda > Insecta > Diptera > Drosophilidae > Drosophila > Drosophila sechellia. The sequence continues at coordinate 2,794,134 of NC_045949.1, forward strand.
GATCCCATTCGCCAGCTCTAACCATGATGTCATTGGGTGATAATTCCACCAGGATGTGGGCAGCAGTTAGCACAAGTCCTGGGGTAATCAGAGATCCTCCTCCCAGATAAGAGTCCTTCACGAACAATGCCATGACCCAGGGAAATTGATTCGGCTTGGATTGGTCATCATGGACCTGTGTGCTTCCAGCCAGGTCATTTGGATTACTCGTGCCAAGGAGTCTGTCCAGTGGCTGTTGTGGAGGGCTGTTCATGCCGATCTTTGAAACATAATAAAGCGCGTGAATACGGTTGATAGAAATATTTATGTAAATATATAAACCTACCACATTTGACTTTTCACAGCACACTTCTGCGTCGGAGCACTCAATGGTGGACCCGAAAGCGAAGAAAGCCTCCTCTTCACGACAATTTTCCCTGGGAACACACAGATTGGAACTCAGGCACATGTGAGTGGCACCGCTCGAGAGGATGAGACCCAGAAATATAACCAAAGGAGCGAAGAACCGCGACATCTTCTCCCAACCGAACAGATTCCTAGACTACCCATTCTGTTACTTGGCATCTGCGCGTTTCATAGCGATAAGCTGAAGCAATTATACACAAAAGACTAATAAAATAAAATATTTAAAGTATATACTGATTATTGAGCTGGGAATTTTTTTTTTTTTTTTTAGAAATTATTAACATATATAACTTCCTATCGATGAATTCTCTAAACCTCTACTCAGTCACGTTTCCATTTCAAAGATGACAAGAAAACATATAATTTGTTTTAAATTTAATCACAAGTTATAGTAAGAGAGATGACTTAGTGAGCATTTTTAATATGTGGGCGTGACGAAAAGGTGTGACGATAAAAAATACATATATAATATTTGGACTCAGAAGCCGAGAGCAGTAATGGCGAAAATGGAAGGGAAGCAGTGTGTTTTTCTGGATAGGAGCAATCATTCCCAGCCGAATACAACGTCGCCATCATCCACTCGCCCAGTGCTCTTCCTGCTCCTGGGCATTGGAATTGGCTATCTGATCACCCAGGTTCTTGTGTGGCCAATAATGGATCTCAAATCGCACACGAATCGCACGGGTGCATCGACTCCACTGGACATCGATATGACCGAGGAGGTGCGAGTCCTGTGCTATGTGTACACCAAGCCCACTAATCACAAGACTCAGGCCCAAGCCGTCCTGGAAACTTGGGGCAGGCGGTGCAACAAGCTGATCTTCTTTAGCAGCCGCACTGATGTCAATCTAACTGGATCTGTGGAACTGCCCGTAAGTCCCTACTTCCGGGAGTCGTGGCTAAAAACGAAAATGGCCTTAAAATACCTTCATGATCATCACCTCAACGATGCCGATTGGTTCCTGGAGGCAGACGACGAGACCTACGTGGTGATGGAGAACCTGCGGTACATGGTCTATCCCTACAGCCCAGAGCTAGCCATCTATTTCGGCTCACCCGGCACCGTGATGAGTCGTGCTGCACTGCGTCGCTTGGTTGAGCTATCCCTGCCCAATCCCTCCAAGTGTGAGCAAAAGGATGCGGGTCCCACCGCAGAAAAGCTGAGGGAGTGCCTCGAAAATGTGAATGTGCTGGCTGGCAACATCTACGATTCCGAGGGACGCAGGCGCATGTATCTCATCGAACCGCAGGCCAGATCCAATCTGTTTCTGCACTATGATTCCAAAAACTGGTTTTGGAAGTTCCTCGCCTACAGAACGCAAGATGTGTGTATTCTTAAGATATTATATATTATAATTCCTATAAAATTTACTTTCATCACAGGGAATTTTCGCTTGGTCCAACTATGCGGTTTCGTTTCACTACGTTCAACATCGCTATATCCACTGTTTCGAGTATATGATCAATAGATTAAGGACATTTGGACGAAAACAGATTGTAGAATCACTTCCACCTAAGTATAATCCCGCCGCCGAAAAGGATCAAGGAGCGCAATCTATTGATGCTGAGCAAGAAATACAAGCTGACTACGCGTATTAGAAAATAAATCTACATTCTAAGCTTCTTTTTTAACTGTTTATTAAAACGATATTCAAGTTGTAAATTGGAAATTTCAATTTCAATAGTATTTTTATCATCGAAAAAAGCTGCGTCAGCATTGAAAGCTCTATAGCCAAGTTTTAAACAATCAAGTGACTAGTGACTAACACTTGTCAACAAAAAGCGGTTTACGCTTCAGCACCGAAGTTAAAAGATAATCCCTCTATCTTAAAATTGATACCACCGAATAATTGTTGAAAATAAAACTCTTTTGTAATCGTGTGTCAATTTATTAAACTTGCAAAATTGTGGACTATACTTAAGTGTTAGTAAAGTAAGAAATTAATTAATTCTCGTACCTACTTTACAAAGAAACAAGCGGAAAACCATCGGTGTTAACTAATTGCTAATTTAAGGACAAAAAGGCGTTTAAACTTAAAGCACTCGTCAACAATTGCTTAGGGTAGAGTAGGTCTATAAGTAGCATTAGGTTTTTTTAAATATAAGTATATATGTATATATATATATATATGGTTATGTACAGGGGACAGTGTAACGTTCTCTTTCCGGGTCCATGTTAACATTTTTATAGTAATTGTTATCTTTAACGTTAGTGTTATTGTTATGGTTAGTGTTAAATTCAAAATACAAGCTCCGAGTGGTTTTAATATGAATGATACGGCTTATCTAATAAATAGTTCGGTTTCCTTGGGGGAGGCCATTAAGTTGATTTTGGACGTGTTCTTACTAGTGGTTTTTCCATCTTTTGGTTAATTTTTGTGCGGAAGTGAGTGTCTCACTGAGCAATTCAAGTCGGGGTACTTCGAATATAGCCAAACCCGCATTCACCTGGCTTCCAATTCGACTCCAAATAATCTTAGTCCCCATTCTTTTGCCAAAAACTCGCGTCTCCATCCTCTTGCCTTTTTGGAACATTAGGGTATTGTGCATAAAGGTACTTTGGAGTCGTCGTCTCCCAACTGCGATATCCCCTTACGCCGACATAGTTTTGACTGTGGTCGACACTCCGGACGTGGCCATTGCCTTGGCGCTGCGCGCCACCATCGTCCGGATGCGTTCCTGGAGATAATCACAGATGGAGGTGTACTTCTGCTGGTGCGCCAGCTGCAGGGCCGTCAGACCATCGTGGTTTTTGAGCAGGACATCGCTGCCGGCGGCCACCAGCTGCTTACAGACGGTCATGTGGCCAAACATGGCGGCGGCATGCAGTGCGGACTCTCCGTTGGGCAGCTGGCCGAGATTGGGGCGGTATTTGAGCAGCACAGTGATTACGGCGGCATGGCCCTTGTGGGCCGCCTTGAAAAGGGGAGTGGCGCCGTCGCAACGCACGGTGTCCACATTGGCGCCGTTCTGGAGCAGCACCTTGCAGATGTGATCCTGTCCCATCTGGGCGGCTATCCACAGGGGCGTGGCGCCGTCTATCCGCTTGATATCGATCTCGGCACCAGCCTGAATCAGCAGCGATAGAACCGTGCGATGGCCATTTTGGGCGGAGATAAAAACCGGCGTTGCCCGATCCTGCAGAGAAATAGATCACTGTTAGATTATGTCTCATCAAGATCTCGGATCACCCACCTTCATGTGCGCATTGACATTCGCTCCGCAATCCAAGAGCTCGCGAACGATCTTCACGTGACCTCCCTGGCAGGCCACAAAAAGGGGCGTGCCGCCATCCGCGGAGGGCGTGTCCACACTGGCGCCAGCCTTTATCAGTATCTTCACCACGTCCAGGTGTCCGCCTTGGGCGGCAAAGAAAAGGGGCGTGGTGCCAGTGAGGCGACGCGAGTTCGGATCGGCTCCCTGATCGAGCAGCTCCATCACGCAGTAGGTGTGACCTCCGGCAGCAGCCAAAATCAGTGGGGTGGTTCCATCCTACAAATAATTTGATCAATTAAAAAGATATCTATAGAAATAATAATAACTAATAGTATATAGATATATATAATTATGTCTTGGACATATATACAATAATATAATGAGTACATTAATTTCAGGCAAAGTTATGGTTCATACTACTTTTTTTCTTCATGGCAATCAAAATATTTCTCAAAATATGGAATGTCATACCTCGTTGTAATCGTTTTAAAATTCTCTTTCGAATGGCATTCACAGTTGTAAATGTCAAATTTTTGCCATTTTTCGCAAAAAATCATGATGTAACCCCTTACAAAAAATGAAAAAAATGGCCAAAAATTGATTTTCAAAAATCAGCAAAAACGTGATAGGGATAGTTAGTTTGGATCATTAGCTTTAAAAATCATTTATTATTTCATCTCTGTGACTCTTTTAGGCCATCTTATGACCAAAAAACCGTGTAAAATGTCATAATTGGCTAAAGTTTGTACCAATAATACCAATATAATGAATTGCACATTCAAAACCATAAAATCTTTAATTATACGATGAAACAAAGTTCCAATCGTCTGACATCACAAATTGACAGCTTACGTTTGTTTTTTCAACTTCAAAGCGATAAATTGTTTAATTGTCTAATTGGCCATCAAGTGATTTGAATAGCAATTTGCGATTAGTTTCACCAAGTCAACGCTTAATCGCATCGTGCGGATTTGCATGCAGGTCGGACTCGTCAAAAACCAAACAGAGAAAAACAACTGGGGAAATTGAGGCATGTCCCAGCGGGAAAATCGCGCCACAACTTGCAAATCGCTCTCGATGCACTCGGTGGTCTGCATCCAAATGGGGGAGTCACGTAGTGGCCACCCTATCCGCGGACTCTTGCAGACCAACTGGCACAATAATATACTAATATATATATAAAGAAATGTATACACATACACATAGAAACACAATGGCACACTGCCCCCGCAGCCCACTTTCCTTTCAGTTGGACTTGAGTCCATGCTCCACTGAGTGGGCAGCGAAATTTAATTTCAATTTTTATACACTAACAGAAAGTACTATAACTGAGATATTCAGGTGGAAATATCACATGCTAATAGTTAGGCTCACAAAAAAATAGTTATGATATAATACTAAGGTATTTTAAATTATTATCTCAACATTTAAATACTCTTTTCATCTTTGATTGCTAGAGTATTCAAAAGCCTTCTGTTTACTTTAGAAATTTCAAAGATTATGGCTTTTGTTTCCCTTGCATGCAAGTTTGCTGCATTTTTCGTTTTCTTTGCTAATTGGTGCGTACTTAATTTAGCAACGACGTGTTAACTGATGTTTGCCTCGTAGAGGCTTTAAAAAATACTTTGTTTTTGGCTACGATTTCGTAATACTTCACTGACAGCACTTTGAAGTCGCATGTGTCATGCATTACCGATTGCATGTACAAAACTAAAGTGCATTTAACCGACTTTATATAACTGGAAGTCGTGTAATTGCATAAACTGATTTAAATGCTTTTTATAACTTACCTCGTCCTTGCAGTCGACGTGCACTTTGCCGCTGTCCAGAACGCGAAGAAGAGCCACCTCATCTCCCCTCATCGCTGCCATGTGCAGTTGCACATCCGAGGGCGTCTCCTTCTGCAGCCGCCAAATCGAAATCGAAAAACGAAATCAAATCAATTATCAACTTGCCCTGCAGCAGCTGTCCAAATAGAGAGATATTCGGGGAAGTGATACCCGTGCCCCGGGCTTCCTGGCCAAAGTTACCACTTCATAGCCCCCCATTCCGCAATTGGGCGCCACGTGGGAATATTACTCTTCCTGTTTGCAGTAATTAGGGTCAGAGCAGTGACTAAAAAAAAAGTTATTTCGCAGCGGATGCCCGTGCCACATTGAATGCATTTTTTTAAAATGAAACCCAACCCTCAGATGGACAGGGTTGAACAGTGAAATGAAATGCAGAGGGCGGCTTACGGGTGGTATGAGTAATATGTGTCCAAGTCTAAAATGCATTTGTTTTTTCTGAGGGTTAACTGGCATGCCAATTTCCCAAGTTGCGCCCATGACCATTTCAGCTGAAGGAGGAAATGCAATAAATATTTTTTCCAGCTAAATGTGTTTGAAATGTCAACATTGCGTTAATGAAGCGAATTAAGTGGCCCAGATGTGTGCCTGTGTATGTGTTTGCTTTTTAGCCAGGTTTCTGCCATTGATGAAGTGGTCTGAAGCACCTGTTGAAAGGCAAAGGCAAGTGAAAACCCTCGCATGAAAATGACGTGACTCAAGTTGCGAGGGGAACAACAATGCAAATGCTGCTGCACTTTGAAGTGACATAATGACAATGAAGACGGTGATGCCATCGTGATAATCACGTTCCTGATGACGACGACCAAGATATATGTTTGTGAGTAGCAGCAGGTGAGAAACACTTTTAAAGCTTCAAACATAATCTGGGCATCAAGATCTGATTTCAATGCATTGAACTCTTTCAATTTTCTCAATTTGAAATTCATGACAGTGCTATTAAATCATAGTTCACAGTTGCCAGTTGCTATTTATTTGAGTTTTTCCCATTAAAAGAGCCATCAAACGCGATCCGGTTGAGTCAATTAAGTGCTATATGGGTCAATACCTGTGCATTTACTCACCTTAAGCGACATGCCTGCGCCTCCAAGCTCTCCTGGCCTCTGGATCCCCGGCTGTTTGGTCTATTCCGTGGCTCTCGCAGCGATTGCACCTGCTTACAAGCCCGTTTCCATTGACCGATTTTCCGAACTGTAACGCTGCCCCTCCGACAGCAGCTGCCGCAGCAACAACGACTTCTTCTGGCCAACTATATAGCTATATAGCAACGAGATCGCCTGGCAAGTGGCACCAAATCAAATCAGATGGGAACCAGCAGCCGCACCAGCAACAGCGGACGACTTTAGATGCGGCATCATTGTCCAAGTGCGATTCCAAGATTAATTCCAAGCGACCAGTTCCCGAAACTCAAGAGCACTGCAATTTGTAAAGGGGAAAAGGAGCACAGCCAAAAGGCACGGGCCACATTAGAATTAAGTTGCTGCGGAAATAACAGGTTTTCGTTAGCCGTAGCTTAGAATTATAGTGCCAAAATGGTAGGAGAGTGAAAAGTTGTAATCTCATCGGGTGGAGTTGCTCGCAGAAGGCTGCCAAATCTAAGTTCTGGTGAAAGGTTTAAATTTTAGTCGAGTTATCTTATTTTCTGTCAGTTTAGACAACCACATAAACATTTAGCTAAGCGCTGCAAGACCAATTTAATAATTCATAGAGGGGCAAATTGAATTTCCTCCAATCGATAAGGCTCACTTAAAGCCAAATGCCTTTTAAAGGGCCATAAAAATCACCACTGTTTGAAGAGGTTCTCTATATTGCACATGAATGCCATTAATTTGATAAGGTCTGCAACTTTGCTGCCCTCCAAATGAATTCACTTTTCTTGAAAGTAAAGGCTTTGTCTACATTTTTGCAACTCATGCGATTTCCCCTGTTGCAAGAACACAACAATTACTAACTTTTTTGCATGCTGTAATTTCTCCGTTGTTAATAGGAACTCCCCCTGGAAATTGACAGGCGGCATCTCAGATCGCAGCTGACTTGGCTCAATCAACACGCAACAAGCCGGTCACAAAGTGAGGCATTTTCATTTTCTTTTTCATTTACTGGTCTCTTACTTTGTGGGTACACTGCTTTATTAATTGCATTTTATGCAGCCGCACTTTTTTCTCTGATTTTCTTCTTCGCTTCTTGCCTTTTTTTATGGGCATCATCATGGTGATGTTTCCCTTGTGCCTTTCAACTTTTGACCTAGAAAGTGTTTTAGTTTTTCGGACTTTCCTCATGCGGCTTTTCATCATCATCGTCTTTCTGGCCAGGCACGCAATGTGTGCTGCTGCTGACATCATGAGTTCAAAGTTTTCTTAGCCTGAGTAAGACTTTTAATTGCCCTATTCACATAATTACAGAAGGGGCTTTCATTGGGAATATATCTAAAATATACGGCCGAAACGGAAATTCGGCTTAGCTGAATAAAAGGTATAGTTCCGAAACATTTTAGCACCATTTGAGCCCTAAGGTGTTTTTAAAGTCATTAATGTGTAATGTATGTAGTAATTTTCTTACCAACTTCGTACACTAAGTTACAGATAAGCCAGCAAACTGATAAAATATCCGTAATATGCGATACCTCTTATGGTACACGGTTATATCTACTGATTAGATTGTTTTGGCAGCCACTTGTTATTTTGCTTGAGTTTAGTGATCAATAGCTTTTTTACAGACTGGTCACAATGGGTGGACTTTAACATAATTTATCTAATGTATTTTGTAAGCACCATGATTGGTTTCACTTTCATTTCGTTTCATTTACTATTTTGCCACTTTATTATGGGTCTCGGGATTTTTGCTTTTTTGTTTAGGTGCTTATAAATAGCATCTCACGTTATCATGATCTCATTTTATTTCATTTTATCTTTTTGCTCTCGGCTGAACTGGGCTGGTCGCAAACATATTATGCAAAAATATCATAATTTGCACACACAAAAGGTCAACGAGCAGCATAACCACTTGTGAAATCTCACCTCAAGAAGTTTCAGACGAAAAAACACAACTAACAACAATAAGGCAAAAGTCACGCCGTTTGGGATTTTTGAAATCAAGCGACGCGAAGCGAACCGATTGCTTCAAAAGTTGGCGAGCAACTGAGAAAGCCAAGTCCGAAATCACAATGAAATGCGATCAGAGAGTTCATTCAGTGAGCGACGCCTATAAATAGGCAACGTGGACTGCGAATTCCGCGACATGGCGCGCGATGAAAACAATGCCGCCCACTTGGGGCGCCCCAACAGCCGCACAAGCACACGCGAAGTGGCACTAAAAAGTGGAGGTCCGCATCCATTGACGAAAATCGCTGCTGACATCGAGCGAGGTCAAAGGGCAGTCGCTCTAAACGCCCACCCAGCGAAAACAAAATCACTGACTGACGACTGAATGGCTGTTTGCAAAATCAATACTCACATGCTGAATAAGTAAGTCCGTGCAGTTGGGAGCTTGCGAATAATATATTGGGCCACTCTAATGGGAGCCATTTACTTGATGCGCCCTAAAATATGTAATAGAATTTTCCCGACGCGAAATCTGCAGCCTTCGCTTAGGCCTTCGAAAGTGTGACCAGTCGCTGCTGGATGGAATATGTATCTAATAAGTAATTCATTAGATTTTGGTATTTCCTACTAATGCGGGAAAATAGATATACAAATTTATTGATATTTATTGATATTGACATACAAAAACAATGGAAATAGTTCTTTATTACCATATTATTTTTAAATACATTTTGGTGCAAAGCAAATATTAAAACTTGCCTGCTCATTAAAGGGGAATAGATATATTTAACTAAAATGCATAATTAAATAAATACCAAAACCTTTGTTAGCTGGTCACCCCAAAGCGAAGTACGCAAAACTTCCGGCAGGGGGCGCCACGCGCAGCGCAACCAACTTCACGTCCAGCTGTCATTTCTTTCTCTTTTTCGCCTCCACCGACGAGTTGCGGTCGCTAGATTTGTAAATTTCTACAAAAAAAGTGAGTAAATCAACAGTGGCCGCCACTAAAACTGGTTAAAAAGCAAGCTAATTGTGTCCCTTACCTTTCAGACCATTAAAATGGAGAACGACGCCGGTGAGAATGTTGATCTGTACGTGCCCCGCAAATGGTAAGTGAAACACGTGTTCCCCCCGCAATTTGCCGTACGGATTACTGACCAGCCGATACCCTTCCCTGCAGCTCGGCGTCCAACAGGATCATCCATGCCAAGGATCACGCCTCCGTGCAGCTGTCCATCGTGGATGTGGACCCCGAGACCGGTCGCCAGACCGACGGTTCCAAGACCTACGCCATCTGCGGCGAGATCCGTCGCATGGGCGAGTCCGACGACTGCATCGTGCGTCTGGCCAAGAAGGACGGCATCATTACCAAGTGAGTTTGTGATAGAATCCTCTGGATGAACATCCACTAATCGCCCCCCTTTTTCGCCCTGCAGGAACTTCTAAGCGTGGCGTACCCATAGCTAGATTTTGATTTGGTAATAAAGCGATTTCCCTTTGTAATTTAACGTATAACGTTCGCAATTGTGTTATTTACTTCTGGCATAAACAATGGAATCATTCAAACAGTTCAGTTCGGTGGCAGTTCAAACCAGGATTAGCTCAAAGCAAATCATAATTAAGAAATACTTGGTGTGTGCAGCAGTTATTCTGTTTTCCAATCGAAATTTTTAGCAACTTTTTAAGAATTTACGGGTGCTTTTAAGAAGCAATTCATTTGCATAAGTGGAATCCATGAAATACATGGAAATACTAGTGTTCTATATTCAAAACAGCATATGCTTTCTACAACTATTATAAAGGAACAGCAAACCTTAGGCAAAACACCAAATTATTGCGCCTGAGCCAAAAAAACGAAGGCATATTTAATAAAGGCCAATGAAATACAGTTCATTTTAAATCAAATCTTATTGGTGGAAATGGAATATATAACAACCAGCTGCAAAAGATGTTATATGTTCTAAATAATAATCCAATCCTGTATAAACAGAATATATAACTTCGTCCGCAAAATTTAGTAACAAAATTTATAAACAAAATTTAAATTTTTATTGCCCAGTATGACCATTAGTCAAAACAGATAGTTCCTGCTTTGTGTTTGCGAATTTTCGAGATATCGATGTAATCGATAGTGCAATCGATGCTTGGCCATCTCTAGTTCGGCAAACGCGGTCACACTGCAAGTTCGGAGCTCGAGTGATTTTCATCGCGTCGAGAAACGAAAAAGTTATATATATATATTAAATTTGCGAGGCATAACAACCATTTACCCATTCCTGGGGGCCAAAAGTGACGGTGCTGTTGTAGTTGTAGTAGTTTAGGGCACAAGCAGTTGGTTGTTACAACAACAACAAAACGAAAACGGAATCCAATTGGAAACGGGAACTGCGCGTCCTTTAAAATATGTGACAAAGAACAACAAAGAGGCAACTAATTGTTAAGCAACTTGCTCAGTTACAAGAATATATAAATGTGATGCAATAGCATAGCCATTTCCACACAGAAGCCACAGCAACTTGGACAGTATTAGGCAGACTTCGTAACTAGCATATTTCCGCAAACAGTACATGGTGAGTAGTTCTTCACCCTATAGAGCATTACGTATCTACTAATGTACATGTGCATGTATGTATGTATGTACATTCATGTGCACCCCAAACAAAAGCATAATAATCCCCTTACTTTTCGCCGAGTTTTCCATATCGCGTTGTCGCGTGCTGAATTCCTGACTCACTAAAACTCACTAAACGCCATCACATAATGGCGAAAAAACCCATTTCTAATTACATTAGCTGAAGAATACTTCGGTCTTAGAAGTTATTTACGCAATTGGCATTGATTACTTTTGAATTGTTTTTGCTGTATCTGAAAATTAGCCGAGCCTCAAAATATTCAATAATATATTACATTCTATATCGTTGCCAAAAATCAAACCTATAACCGCCAATAACAATATAAATAAATAGGGGCGGGCAATTGCTTACATAAAACCTTGACATTTAAAGGTGTGCTGCTTTTGCCCCACTGTGCGCCGCCCACTTTCCGCACGGTGCACTTGCACCCAAATTGCACTCAATTTGCACCGGGCGCCTTTCTCTCTCCTCCGCTCTCCTCGCCCCATGCTCTCTGCCGCGTCATTCGCCATTAGTAACGGCTTTCAAACATTCAAACACAATGACATGTCGCACACACACACCCAACAAATACACACACACAGATACAAAAGCCCACCACCAGTCAGCCAAATTTGTTTTTGTTTTTGCCTCGGCGCTCTCTTTGTTGTTATTGCTCTCCCATATGATTTTTATCATACTTAGACAAAAAAAAGAAGCAACTGAACTGAACTTATCTACGTGTCCGCAAATAAATATCTTCTGTCTGTTGACTTGCACTCAAAAGTTGATTGGCGAGTACAGGGAACCCTTGCTTTCAATGACAAACGGTCATCAAGAGACTGGTTCTTTATGACTAAGAATTAAGGCACCGAATTCGCGAAATAAAACTCTCTGATAAATTCGCTGTGATATCAAAAGTACATTAAATCAAAAGAACGATAGGCAAGACGAGATTTAGGTTTTAACTTTTAATAAAGTATTTTCTTATTTGAAATCAAAATGTAAGCTGTCAAGAATTCGCTGCGATATTTGCACCCGAAATAGAAAAAAAGAGATAAGTTATTTTTAAATTTTGGAATAATATATGGTTCAGTTTAACTCAACATAACATAACATATTTATTTATTTAGGAACATTATATTCCATTAATTCCATTTCACTGTGTTTTCCTTTGAGATCTCCGTGTCTTTTCACTTCTTCAATCGACACACGCAACGCCGAAGCATTTCATTTAAAAGTGATTCAATCAGTTTAATTGATCGCACTCGTGTGTGCACTTTTAGGCACCCCAAGTACGTGAATAAGTAAAATATGTCAATCTTTTTGTTTACACTCATGATTTGTCTGCAACGCTCGCAATTTTCCCAGGTCAGTGCAAACGGTCAATTTCCGCGCACTTCTTTGTCAATATATGTACGTATGTACATTAAATCGCTTACATTGATTACACGATTTGCTTTTCCAAGTTGCGATGACACGCGCTCAAAGGCAAACTTTTGAGGCAAGGCATCTGCCCAGGTAATCTAGGCAAATATCGAATGCAAATCTATTCAGGTATTTTCGTATTCCGCATAAACGGAAGCGTCGCCTTTTGGGGGAAAAAGCCGAGGAGACGCAGTAGAAGGAATTCGGTTTGTTTGTAGGTTAAATTCTGAGCTAAATTCATTAACCTTTTTCAAGGACTTTGGCGGCTCAAACGCCTTAACAACAACGTCTTGGGATTTTCAAATGCTAGATGCTATATTGAAATCAACTCTAAGGCTCTCAAAGGAATGCAATAAACCAAGTATAATTTTCATGGGGATATCAATGGATTCTAAACGTCCTTTCAGTATCACGAATGACCACGTTTAAAGCCATAAATAGTATATTCATTGAATACGGTTGTTCAGCTTTCTTTTCCCGTCGAGAGGATTTCCTACTCTAGTTTTATTTTCTCTAGACTTTGGGGCTTGAATATTCATTTGTGACACACATTTGGCAATCGAGTTTATGGCTAACATCAGCGCTTCTCTTTCAGCTTACGCTTAGCACAACTTAGTGGGCCACAGTTTGCACTCATATTCCCCCAATAGGGCTCCAAAAAACGTAGCGCTCAAATGGATACTTTGTAAGTACGTAGAAACAGGTGTTTGTTTCTTGCCCCAAAAACCATTAAAAACGCATGACTTGTTTATTTAGTACGTAATCTGCATGGGAATGTTGTTTTATAGTAGTTTCCAGTTTTGCTCGCTGATTTATTACAGTTGTGGATAAACAATTATCTAATTGCAAAATCGATTGAGCTGATGAAATATTTATCTTCCCTGATTTCCCTCATTTAATGGCTACGTCAATCCTTGGATTTGCGTAACATCCGAAATAACTATGCAATTACGCCAAATGTGCAAGCATTAAAAAATCGTTGGTCATTATGGCGTTTTAGTTGTCTCATTAGCTGTATTTTTAAATTATGCCATTATTTCGTCACAATGCGCCAAATTTTGAATCAAATTTGCAGATAAAGGTCAGCAGCACTTACTTTTCATTTAATCATTGTGTTATATCTGTAATTACTTTGAAAACAACAATAGTGATGATAGGAAACCCAAGTTCTGTGACATCATCATTAACTACTATTCATGTCTTCAGGGGTGATAAGAAATTTGAGGGCGTCGTTCTGGTCAATTATCAAACTTAACAGTTATCTTTGGGTAAATCGTGTTAAAACGTATCATTTTGTTCTTGCGAAACTCAATTGCTTACTTGCAATTGATTGCAATAGGCTATTTGCTCTGCACATGAATCACCCTGCAATTGAATCCAACTTTAGTGTTATTTACAAGTGAGTCTCGCCCATCATAGCTCAAAAGATAGTAGTGAGTCAGGCTAATTAAGGTGGTAAAAATATGATTGCCATGGGAAAATAATTAGGGAAAATGGCTTTCATATGTATACTATAATATCAGAATCTCAACCGCATATAAGCTGACAATATTGGTTATAGTCTACGTTTAACTGCCTTCAAACCGGTTGATTACCGGCTACTTTTATATAAACTAGAAGATACATATGTGTACATATATGAAATTGCTTGTTTGTTTTGAGGATTTAATTTGTCGTGGCTTCCAAAAAATTGTTTGCAGAATATTCATTCACTCCATTATAGACTCGATTAGCAGCTCGAAAGTTGCACGTTTCATGGGATCGAATAATGCCAGTGAGATTATTTCGTTTTCCCTTTAATGAACGCTAATGACGTCTAAATGGAAATTAATTGAGTTATGTGCGCCGAACTAGTGTGGCAAACTTTTTGGCTGAGGCGACCGCTTTCCAGTTAATTTGAAGGTCGTGAGCTGGCATTTCGAGTATTCCTCGGTCATTTGATCAATTTATTATCAATCAATTCAACGAGACGCCTCACGTAGGCCGAAAAGAGCATTTAAAATTCAAATATTCTTTGGCTCGTGTCGCAGTTGTGCAATCTTCAGTACGCCTAACCTTTGAATACAAGTAGGTATTTGCTATCTCAAGGAATTAACCGCTCCTTCCTTCCTTGCGGCCAAATTACAGACCCAAAACTTTCCTCTCAGCCCAATGGGTATCATTATTCGTTCAGCGCTTGTCAAGCACTTACTATAATTTTGTTTATGGGCGTAACGGACACGCCACTTCCATATACAATTCGTACTTTATACTTTATACTTAATACTTCATACTCGTGGACTCGTGGAAGTCGCAGCAATTAGCTGTTTAAAAAAATATTCTATCACTTATATGTACGAGCGCCTTAGAAGCGTAATCAAATTAAAATTACCATGTATTATTTGAGGCACAATTATGGGCACGGGCGAGCCAAATGGCGTGCACTCCAAACCAACGTACTCTAAAAGGGGCTAGACTAGTCACGGAAAAAAAAACAAAAACATGGGGAGTACCTGCTTATAAAGACTGTCGTCGTGACGTGATCAACATTATGTGTTTGCACTCTCGGTACGTGTAAATAAAACACGGCAAGCCCACAACTTCTGCCCAGCGTTCGTTCAACCAAGGGCCCCGAGCTCTTGGGATCTATAGTTATATATCTATATCTATATCTATATATATTTCTATTCGAGTCTCTCCGGAGAGCTGCACAGATTCGAAAACCTGTTGAAAAGCACTCAGCTGCGGACGTAGGAAAACTAGTTTCGCCCATTGAGCGCTTTTTGCCTTTCTTTTTGTGGATTAAAAGTTGTTTAGGTGCTTAGGTGCAGGGGAGTCACACTTTTGATTGGACTGCATGGGTGGGTTGAAGATTTTCTCTAAGGCATCTACTAACAGGAAATATTTCTATTCTTATAACCATAAGCATAATATATATTTAACATTTAATTGTTGACTAACAACTATAACTTCTAGCACGCGCAACTAAGTGTTTTGCACTTGAAGTTAATAGCTAATAACCCAGCGACTTGTTTGCTTAATTACACTTCCATTTCTGCTGCAATCCCTATTTTTAAAAATAATTAATGCCTTCCTGCATCCGAGCTTACTTGGCCACTGATAAGCCATTATGCAATTCAAATATTCGAATATTCAAAGATATAGGCTGCTAGTCCATGCGAATTGAATTTATTTCCATTTCAAAAAAAACTGGCATGGATATAAAAAACGGCGAGAAGTTCGCCTGTTTGTTTATGGATACATTTATTAAGCCAAAGCGGACGGGCCGACGCCGACTCGTGATGGATATTAATTGCCGACTTGCTGGTGGGTTAATAAAGAAAAAGAATTCGAGTACGCGCAGCACTCGAAGAAGCCACTCAAAAGCGCGAGTGGAAGAGAACCGGAGAGCCGGAGACCCACATTGAGTGGCATATGGACTCACGAGCAGGCGAGGATCGCCCGTAGATGTACTCACTTCAGTCTGAATACTTTGCGAGTCGGGCGCTGATCGTTCGGATCGTATCTGCTAACTAATCGCATATGTGCACTGGCTGGCACTCATAAATATATCGCGTATTCTGTTTACTTTCTGGTGCTATTTTCGTTACAATAAAACAGAAGATAGTGCTGCCCCCAAAAAAACAAAAGATATAAACGCAAAACTATTGGATATGTCCGCTGCGCGCCTGCATTTTCCGGTTTCCCATGATCGTCTGTGCCTCAAATGAAACCGAAAGCGAAGCGCAGAAAATTGAATTTATTACAATGGTGGGTGACTCTAATCGGACCAACTGGGCATTGGAATTACGTGTATTTCAATATTTCAGCTCTAATAAACTTTCGCTGGCAACGCACTATGACCAAATAAAACCAAATTCAGGCTATGCAGGCATGATACTTTCTTAGATCTTAGAAATATTCTAATTTAATTTCAGCAACGCAGTTGCTATGACTTGTAATATAAATTATAGCATCTAGTCAGTTTGTTACCTGCAAATAACCAAAGTAATCATGATATACTTCTTGAACTATAGAAGTATCTTATCAACAAACTCAACGAATACAGTGTGTTTATATAGTCAATTAATCATTATCAAATTAAGACAAATTATTCAAACTTCTAGGAGCATGAATCATACGATTTGTATTCCCTATAAACTACAATTCCTTTACCACTTTCTCGATAAACTTCTCTTCCTGTGCAAAAGCTCGTTCCGTTTGAAATTTGAAAAAAGTCTCGCTCAGTTGGCTTTGTCTTTGACTTTTGACTGGCTTTATCTTATCGCCAGTTTGTCGCCGTCAGCAAAAAGCTAAACTAATACCCTCTACTAAAATGGGAAAAAAACATCCAAATGGGTGTGCAAATGCATAACCTTAACACCTTATTTATGGTTTGTTAGCCGGCTCATTTTATTATTTGTTTTCGGCCTTAAATGGATTTTCCAATATGGCAACACATGATTTATGAAGATATTTCTGTCTACAAATTTCTGGTTTCCGCTTTCGTTTGGTTTTAACTAAATGGAAAATCCACAATTTTTGGAACGAAAGTAACCCTTTTGGTTTGCTTTCTGCGCTTTGAGCAACATCTCCAAAAATAAATTTATTATAGAGCACAGATAAACATTTTAAAATCTGTTGTTTATGTATTTGGCATTTGCTCTTCCCAATTACCTATAAACACTTTTTCCGCCGAACTAGGAGCACTTAATAGAGAGAGGAGCTTTTCTAAGAAAAAGTTCTTATCAATGATAAAAAACACACTTGCGCTCAGTTGAAACGAGCAAATATATTGGCTGTGACGGACACAACGACCTCATAAACATTAAAAACAAATTTAGCAATTAGCGGAAAAAAGGCTATTAAGCATCGCAGTGTAATTAATATGCCAGTTAATAGGTAATAATTGTCGGTACGCCCTTCCTTTGCTACCCCTTCCCCTCCATCAATTTGCGGCCATTCATCAATGGGTTTTGACCACAGCAAGAAGAGCATGTCAATTGGCTAATATAGAACGACAGCTCGATGGAATTGCAGCTTGTGGCCTGTCCCGATGTCGGATCGGTTTTATTTTCGTACTTCATTGTGTTATATCGTGGGTGTCAAGTTGCTGGCAGGCATTATTATCGATGCCCCAGTCTCTCGCCATTTCAGATGTCCCTGTGTGCTGTTTGATTGATGGACGCACGGCTGGGCTGTGCCGGCTTAGAATCGTTGCTGGCATAATAATGCCAAGTGCCAGCGGGCCCAGTTAGCCCCTTGAATCCTCCTCCGTGTGCCATCAGCACCCTGGGTGGCTGTCAGTTGTCTGTTTGTGGTTGGAAGGGGTTCAACCATATTCCATTAACGTATTTGTTCTAAGTATAGTGTATAGCTAAGATCGAAGATAGTATATGGGCCAGATATTATTTAATTAAATGAATAGTAGGTAGTTGAAACAAGCATTTGACATTCATATCGCCTAAAGAATTCGCTTATACTTTGTTATTAAATGTAGATCTTTATTCCTATTGCAAGCTAGTTGTTCATCAATTTTGTTGTTCGATTTATATTTCATTTGTGCATGCTTTGTGGGCCACAGAAAGTGAACCACTCGAGGTGTAGAGAGAGTACCCCTAATGCCACCATTGCCCTGCGTCGGCTGTGCAAACATTTGCATTTGCTTTTAGAGTCAGTGAGCAGCCGTCCAGACACCAGAATTCAATGTTTATTTAAATGACACCCTTTGGCCCCACGTTTGGCGGGTATCTTGCTGTTAGATGTTTGTTGGTTTGCCCAGCTTGCCCAGCCGAGCTATCGATTTGCGCTGCCCTGATGTATTAATTAAGATGTCTGTTCGCTCTATTTGCAGTTGATTTAGCATAGGATGCTGCCCAGCCTGGATACCTTAATGCGTTGCTCGAAGCGAGTTCTGCAATCGCCGCTGGAGGCGGCTGCTAGCCAGATGCGGAATGGGCACAGCAAGTCGGCCGCCGGGGGCATCTACGGCCCCTTCACGCCGGACAACGATCTCAGCTGCTCCGGACGGGGCGATTGCGTCAACAACACCTGCGTCTGCGACATTCGGTACGCGGGCAACGAGTGTGACATCTTCAATCTGCCCTACTACGCCGGAATCTCCACCGTCTTCTACGTGGTGGCCCTCGTCTCGGTCATCCAGCTGCTCATCTGCATCGTGGCCGAGTATCAGCGGCTGAAGCAGCCCTCCGTTCTTCGCGCCTGTCGCATCACCACCCAGAAACTGCTCTACTTCATGGTCTTTGTGGCGGCCTCGTTGCGAGGTGCCTACTTCACCACACCCGTGAGTAATCCCAATCCCGCTTCGATCGGATCGTTTGATTTCATGAATCTCCTTGCATTTCAGCTGGATCTGCAGCCACAATGGGCCGTCACCCTGATGTCCGCCTACTATCCATTGCTCATGACCTGCGCCTCGCTGATTGTGTGCATGTGGGCCGAGGTGAGTCCACGATTAGCTAGATATTTAAAGAGGGATTTCGGTTAGTTGTGTACTTTTGAAAATTAAATCTTAATGGTATGAATTACGAGTATGTCAATCGTAGGCCAAAGATAAGATTGTAAACTAGTAAACGTTATTATCTGCAAATATTACATAATAGTACCTCTTCAATTGCATCCAATATCTGTTGACCAGTAATACTATACGAAAGCAGCACTGCACTATTTCATTTTATTCTCATCCCTAAGCGCCTTTTAAACTTTAGATACAGATAACGTATCTGCGGGGCTACAAACTCTTATAAACTTCGGTGATAAGTTAGAGCTTATAGGCAGTATTTCAAGTCTCGAGTCCACCACTAACTTAAATAGTAATCAGCTCCAAAATGGCGATTGAACGGCCGCCTGACGTAGTCGTATTGGATCGCACCCGAACCCTGAGAACTTACAGTACTGGGATGTGAATTCCATTATCAAGTATCAAAGTGCGTCCAAGTGAACTTGCCATATTTCGTATCTAACGAATGCGCGATAACGAGTCGAGTGCAATTGTACCGCAACTCGAGCCAATTTTATTGTGTTTCGCAGAACGTATCTTATGGCCTCCCGATAGGCTGGCACAATTAATTAAGCTGGGTACATACGTATATTAGCACTTGATCTGGAATATAAATAGTAACTGTGGGTGACTTTTATGGGTAACCAAATCGGTGTGGGTACTCATTCACATTTGCTACGTTCGCCATTGCAGATCTTTCACCTGCGCGACATCCGCTGGGAGAAGTCGCAGTTCCTGTCGAAGAGCTTCCTTGGCTTCGTGGCCTTCAACTTCTTTCTGTACAGCCTGTTTGGCATCGAGGTCTTTAACTCGCTGATCAACGCGGAGCGTCGCGACTACGCCCACATCTTTAACGGATGCTATGCAGTATTACTCCTGATCGTGGTGGTCTTCTTCCTCATCTACGGCGTGGAGGTGTTCTTCAAGCTGCGCGGCGGCTTCGTCTACGACCAGACGGGCAAGATTCTCGGTCCCAGCGAGGCGATTGTGAATGCCTCGCAGTTGCATCAGTCGCGATTCGGACTGCTGTTTCAGGCCGTGATGCTAATCGTGATTGTGGGCTTTCTGACTTCCGAAACATTGGGTGACTTCTGGAAGACCAAGTGAGTAGAGGCTTTTAATTAGTTTTGCAGCTGCCAATTTTACTAAAAGCTTTTCATTTCGCCACTCGAAAGGGTTCCAGTTAACTCGCGCAACTGGCATGACATCATTTTTCGCATCGCCGAGATCGGTGTGGCTCTCTGGTTTCCCTGCTGCCTTTGGAACTCGATGGCTCCTGAACAGCTCTGGATTCTGAATCCTCGCAAGCTTCTATCCCGCCAAATCGATCCGTCGATACCCACTCTCAATGCGGAGACCAACAAGCTGTCGCCCGAGGAGGGCCAATCGTTTTTAACCAAGAAGGATTGCTGGATCTGCTATGACAGCGATAAGCCAGAGCCCCTCATCCAGCCCTGCCGCTGCACTGGCGACGTTAGCTCGGTGCACCACGAGTGTCTCAAGCGCTGGCTGGTGGAGAGCTGCAGCAATTCGGAGGCCCAGTTGTCGTGCAAGGTCTGCGGACATCCCTACGAGATCGAGAAGTCCAAAAAGTAAGTGCTATTTGCAAATGGGTCACCGCGACATAGCTATCAGCTAGACCATTTTAATGATAAGAACTGCTATAACTGATGGTAAATAACTGATAACACCACACTCTATTACAGACTCGAATGGGACAAGGGCTTCACCCTTCAGCATTGGTCCAAGACGGTTATATTGATCACCTTGATGTGCGTAACCGGGGCCACCGCCTGGGTGGTGATCCAAATGTACGTCGATCCGCTGGTGCGCGTGATGACAGTGGGCATCGCCGTGCTCATTGGCTACGTGTGCGTCAAGTGTCTGGGCGAGAACACCGTGGTGGCCTATCAGCGGGCCAAAGTCAGCTCGATCAACATCGTGACCAGCTCGGAGATGGAGAAGCTACACACCATTTGCGAGGAGGTCAGCGCCAGCACCTCCGCAGAGGCGGTGCGCGCGGGAGCTGCGTCCTAAGAGGCTACCACACACATCAGTTGAACCTACAGACATTACATTACTTACTTACTTACCTAGTTTAGTATGCGTTTTGCACAGGTTTTGCTCAATGCTCAATTATTAGTTTACACATCACACGTGAGGTGGGTCCTAGCACTCGCCTCCCTATCCTCAACCGTGTACATAGGTTTAAATCTCTAGCTAGTAGGCAGAAGAGTAGCGAAAAGCGTTTCGATTAACGAGTCAATTTCGTCTCTCAAATTATCATGCAGATTTCCAGAAGCAAAGTGTATTACAAGAAGCCAAATATTACGTAGAATAAGTGTATGTCAGTATCAATTGCGAAAGCGAAAACGAAACGGAAACAGAAACAGAAACGAGAACATCCTGAGATTATGATTATAAACGCGTTGCCAAGTAGCCTACAGAGCGAAGAAGATAGTGCTTCAATGCGCCAGTGAGTCAGTCCCCCATGAGCTGCTCTATAGTTTATAGTTTTCTTTTATTTACAACTAATTTATGAAAGCATTTCGATTTCCTCCATTTCATTATCGGTTTCATCCATGGATGCAAACAAGAAGCAAGCAAAACACGAGTACTTGGCGAATATTAAATTAAGCAAAGATGTTTTTTATTTGATTGAAATACGTTTCTTATTACCCTTTAAGTTTACTCCTTAAGAAACTGATTTGTATAAGCTGCGCCCATATATACATACACACGAACATATATAATATATATATATATATATATACATTTTATTGTAGTTACTACAAAAAATTTGTCAAAGGAAAGAAAAACAAAACAAAATCCACAAAAGGAAAGAATCCAACATATAATTTAAGTTACCATACAATTTTTGTGATAAAACTAACAAATAAAATACAATTTATAAAACTCAAGCTACCAAGTAAAAGTGTTTTTTAATGAGTGGTAAAATCTTGTTTACCATTGTTGTATCCCCACCAGTAAGAATGCATTTCAAGTAGTTTTCGTTTAAGCCTAAACTTTATTTTACACTTATTTACTACAAAATTTATGTATTCATACAGCTGCTTAGTATGCGTAATAAAAGCCATGTCAAGTTATGAATAACTTTTTTGCAGCATTAAAGCAGAATATGTTTTCCTACGCTTGTAATTTAAAAAGATCAACAACAAAAGAGGTTAACCCAAATCGCAAAGCAAAAATGCCAGTCGTAACAATCGCAGTGTTAATTTAAAATCACGAAGTATAAGCCAGCCATGCACTTAATGATAAACAACTACTGTGCGTGCACGCAATAAATATTTCATATTATTTAAACAATGGCTCCAACACGTGGTTAATAAACTAGAGAAATTTTGTAGATTACACTGTATTATCCTAAATTTAGACTTAGTTCTTCAGCTTTGGCGACGCTTTGCCTGGTTCAAGCTAAAATTAGAAACAATTCAACTAGTAAGTCCAGAGTTTTTGCTAACGGGGTTTGAGATGGTTGGTTTGGGTGTCTGTGGATGGGAGCAGTTGGTGGAGCACAGGCTTAAGTGACGACGGCCGATCGCTTGTCACGATTCTTTCCACGTGTTATGGAGCGTGCCTTGAATGCAGCAGCATTCACAAGGTGCTGCAAAAGCAACAAATAAATATATTAATATTTGAAGCCAATGTTACCACATTTCAATCAACTTACCCGCTCCAGCTTGGACGGCTTGACCTTGGCGTTGCCATTGATGCCTGTGTTCGTGGGTCGTGGGCCCAGCTGGAAAATGTCGCGGATGAACTCGTTCTCCTGCAGCTGCGAGGTCATCCCGGGACCCATGACAGTGCACATGGCCGAATACTGATGATGGATGGACCAGGAATCTAGTGTCAGCGACTCGGTACCGAAACGAATGCTAATCTCCGGGGAAATGTCCTCCTGCAACAAGATGAAAAAACTTTTAAATCAAACTAGGCTTCGAGCAATAGTTCTAATCTTATTTCGTACGATTTTGAAATGTATCACTATTAGTTTCTCTTTCAGCTCAACCAGACCAAATTTCTCGTTTAAAACACAGATAGAAAATTAATAAAAAAAAAAAAAGTTTTGGCCAACTAGCTTTGTAGATTTCTTATAACTTTTTATCAAGATGATGCTATCAACCTATCAGCACGACTATGTCCCGCCCAATGCCAAACGGTACGAGTTCCTAACGCGTCCCAGGGGTGCCGACGATCACAGTGGTCCGCAGGTGAAGGAGTGCGAGTGCGTCGACGAGTCCAAGATCGTGATTCCACCGAACGCGTCCAAAGACTGTGGCGGCGTCGAGTGGACCGGCATAGCGCCAATGGGAAAGCTGGTGGATCCGCGTATCATACCCACCCAGCTGACGCAGGACCAGGTGGACAAGATGGCCTTCTCGGCGGAGACGGATTGCTTTAAGCTGCAGCCAAACCGCTTTCTCAAGATCTTACGTACAGTCTACCCGGATCTGTATGAACGCCTGAAGGTCATGCCCAAGGAAGAGCTGAGCCGCAGGCTGGAGACCAACCGTATGAACACCACTTATCAGATTGATTACTGTGACATGAACGAGTACCCGGAGGGTATTTACGAGAGCCTAAAGACGGAGGACGAGTCCAAGAACGCCAGCAAGCTAATGAGCGAACGTGGGCCCTGCAACGAGTTCCGCTCGAACGTGATGAACGAACTGGAGCGGGAGGCGTCCGCTGGCTACGAGATTTCTAGCGACGAATGCCAAAAGAACTACAAGCCATTCAAGACCAGCTTCTCGGACTCTTCGCAGACCATTGAATCCGGCAGCAATTCGCACTGGAACTCTGCCCCAACCACATACCGGAAGGTGCCGACCTTCAGCGAGTACATGGACTCGATAAGTCGCAACGGCTGCGTCATCATGCGCAACAAGTTGCACGATCACTCCAAGTGCTTGGCCAAGTACTGCAAGCACGAGCTCAAGTTCACTTGCAATGACATGAAGTAATCGTCCGAATACTAGTGCATCTCGTGCAAATCTTCAACTCACCTCTAGGTATCGCAGCACATCACGGAAGGTGGCACGCTGGGCCTTGCGGTCGCGCTTGGCGCGGTACTTGTGCGAATCCGTGGCCAGCTGCTTGACGGCCTCCGACAACTCAGCGATGTCATCTTCCAGGAAATCCTCCTCGTGAGCACGGCCCGACTCCAGAATCAAAGCAATGGTCTCGCCAGCGGCCATGCGGACGTCCAAATGTGTAGATTGCAAAAGACCCAAGAACTTCTTAATAGACCTGCAAATTGTAGTTTAAAAAATTATAGCAATGGTTTGATGTGTGCAATTTCTTAAACTTACGGAAACATGTTTTGGCCAGTGGTCATCAGCGAAACAAAATCCCCCGAAGGTATAAGTGTTAGTAGAAGCCCCCAGGCGTTCAAAGCCTCCGCATGGAAAGTCCCAGCCTCGGCGGTGACGGATACCGGTGTCTTGTCATCGCCACGCAAATAACTGCCTGCGAAGATGGCCTCGAAGCCCTGCATCAAGTGTACCAACTCCCCAACATCCTCGCAGCCCAGGAAGCTCAACAATCCCACAGCTGTGCAGCACTTGGCACGGGCATCGAAGCCCACGGACTTGTCCTGAACGGTGTTCAACAGGAATTGATTCATCGCCTTGGAGATGCCCTCATCCCCGCCCATTTGGAGCACCAGCAGGGGCGCGAGTCTTGCGCCCCACACCTGCTCCTGGCCCTTGCCCCGACGGATGCTCTTCTCCACGAAGTCCATCAGGGTCATCTTGCGGTCCTCCACGAAGTCCGGCATGTAGCGGTGCATGAGCAGTTCGCAAATCGCTTGCAGGGCCTGCACACGTGTCTGGGCCGACTTCTCGGTGGCCTGTTCCAGGGCCTTCTCGAACTTCTCCTCTAAACGCTCATTGGCCAGCTCGTCGGTGGCCTCAGAGGATGCGACTTCGGACACATGTGAGTAAACGCTCACATTGTCAAAGGACTCGTCCTCAGAATTGGAGTCATTGGTGCGGCCTGAAAAAGAATTAATTTCGGTAATTAATAAGGCTTTTTTGTAGTTTAATGGAGTTGGTATTAGTAACAGAGGTATTTGGCGATAGTCAGCAAGTTTTTCAAGCATAGTTCATAAATATTTATTATGCTAATAGGTCGCATTAGCCTTTTTAAACAGCTATAGTTTTGAACAATATGCTTAATTGCACATTTTAGACATTCAACGAACCCATTGGAATGTAAGCTAAGCATTTTGCAAATGGAATCCCAGTGAATACCAATGTAATGATTATTATATTTTCAGAACCCCATTTGTATCCTTTTTAAATGGATGTTGGGACCATCCTCGTCCAAGTGCCAACATTTCCCCTCAGTGACTGTCAAACCAGCGGAAAAGAGGCATCAAGTTTTGTCATCTTCGAGCAGCTTTTCATTCAATTGCTTGTGTGCTCATTTAGATGGGGAAATGTATGTGTACTGAAATTAGAAATTCAATTACACGCTTTGCCACACAGCAATGACCTTCAAGACAAACAGCTCGGGAGCCGCCAATGTTGTGCAACAAGTTTTCTATCCATCTTTCGATGTTTCACTTTGTTTGCTGGCCAACTGCGACGAAGAAAACCCGTCGTAGAGCACAACTTTCATTGTGGCGATTTCCCAGTGCCTGTTTTCAGTTTTCTATTTGGGGCAAGGTAGTTTCCGCCTCGTTTTTTTTTTTTTTTTGCCTTTCACAAAAGCTGCGAGCGAACTACAAACACAAGAGCATGCGGTAACTGCGGGCTAGAAAAACGAATCAAAAGTAGTGGAAAACAGCTGGTTTTGCTTGAAAGTTGTTTGGATTAGATTCGGGCGAGTAAACCATCTGTGTTTTGAGAGCGACTAATGCATAACACAAAGTTGCATAAGTTTTTAGGTCACCGATGAGGTACTTAGATGCGAGGAAAGTTCCCCGAAGAGCCACAGCTTCCGGGTCTTTATTTTTAAACTTAATATTTGTGAATAATTGTATGATGAGCCTATAAAAACCCCTTCGGATTTTTAGTTATATAAATAACATAGGTGTAGCTTGAATAATAACTAAGCATAACAGAGCACTTAAATAGAATACATAATTTGATACGCCCCACGAAAACATACCCACTGATACCCTGCACTGAGGTATTTGGTTATAGGCGTGATTCTGATAAGCTGGCATTGAGCGTACACATATACATATATGTATAAGTCGAACAAGTATATTTATATTTACATACAGTTGCGCTCAACATAGAAACAACGCAGAAATTTAAAACCTTCTTTGGTGAAATGCAATTAATTAACTTTATATTATATAATTTGGAATTTTTTCCGAAATTACTGTGGTTTTATTGTTATTATTTCGAGCACAGCTGTATATATATATATATGTATACGATTGTGTATATATATTTAGTTAACCGCTGATTACTTGTTGTTGCGCAGCCAGCTGAGCGCGTGAAGCTTTTGGTGCCAGCACAGCAACAAAACGAAAATAATTATTTCATTTCGAGGGTATTGCCAAACAGGTTGTAGGCAGCGAAGCTTCCTTCGTTTGGAAGCCAACAAAATACACCAAACAGTGCACGGTACTCATTAGTCAGTGCATGACTAATGCAAAGGTCAAACGAAAAGCAGCTGTGAAAATTCACCTACACTGATCGGCTTTTTTGGGGATTTACTATTAAGTGTATTGTTCAAATGTGCGATCTAATTCGATTATTTTGTAAAAACCAAGAAAAATATTAGGTTAAGGTGGTAGTTAAACCCAAAAATGCACTAAAGGCAAAATAACTCATTTTCAGCCTATGAAGTCAATTGCTTCAGCTGGAAGTTCACAATCGTATCTTATAGATATTTTATACGCATTTGGATTCGTTCAACCTCGCATTTTCTTCCTGTGCACACCCATACACTCGCTTTTCTTTGTGACTCACCTCTGCCTGCTGCTGATTTCTTGTTGCGTCGCGGCATGTTGCTGTTGTTTTTGCGTCGTTCAGGTATTTTGCTGTTTGAACTCGAAGACGACGTTTTGGTTTCTATTGTTTGGCCTACTGTTTCAAACACAAAAAAAAAACAGATGCTTTGTAGCCGAGTGTCCTTTTCCTGTTCTGGGTCCTCCGAAGGTGGAGAACAGACGGTGAAGTCTACAACACGGCGGAAATGTCTACACTTTCGTTGCTTTGGCGGCAACTACTAAAACGCACGTGTTCGTTCCGATTTATTGATTTTGATGCTCTAGGTTAGGAAATTAAATTGCGTTCTTGAGCCGAGCCGTCAGTTTTTTAATCTTTGTCTTTCTAACTCGAAACGTTGCCGATCAGGACGCACCTATGCAAAAACTTTGGTGCTTCCAATTTTTGGCAATTCTACACGACTGTCTTTGCCGTTTGCAATTGTTCAACTCCGATCGCGATTCGTGCGGCCGTATCTTAAATATAGTCTGCTGATTCTGATGGCTCTGCTGCTTGGCGTTGATAATACAAAAATGTCGTACTCCCGTCGTCGTTGCAGCAAATTTCATGTTTAATTGCAATGCGTTCACTTTTCTCCGCGCTGGCAGACACTCCCACTCCGCCCTCGGTTCGCAGTTATTGTGAAATTTAATCGAATGCGCTGTCTTTCGATCTCTGGTGCTTCGATTTTGCTATTTCCGATTCGGCCAGTGACGGCGCTTCGAGGACTTTACGTTGGTAGCTTTCGGAAAGCTCTAAAAATAATGCAAATAATTAAGCACTTAATTCGATTGCTGATTTTTAGGAAATGAAAAAGTGAGTGACCATATGCGTAAACGGTGGAAAATACCATGTGCTCTGTGCTCATGCGATAGTTGACTTTCGATGGCTATTCTTTATAAATAAATTTAATTATAATTATTTATAATTAAATGTGGCTAATAATAAATAAAACTAAAAACTCTTATTCTAATAATGCATTGATAGATCCTATGCTTTTCCAGAAAATATACATTTATAATTTAATTTTTGGACAAATAAACTATTTATTTCATTGTTTAAACAGCGATATTCGCGCTCCCAAAAATGTCATCTCCACGCTGCACCTGTATCGATAAATTCGTTGCAGCCCTGCGCCACCCGCACACATGCACACCTACACACTCACACGTCCGCGCTCAGTGATTTGCAGAGAGAGTTTTCTGGTTTTTGTTTAGTTTTATTTGATTGCAACTCGATTGGAACGCCAGCGGCTGGCTCAGCACACAGCAATTCCACAGCGAGGTCGATAAGAACGGGGGCCAAACTAAGAAAAAGCTCCAGCCGACACGATTCGATTCGAAGCTCAGAAGATTGGACTTCAGAACTCGAACTTTGGCACCACAGCAGCGCATCCACGAACGTCGCACCCAAAAATTCATGAATGCCCAGCAGCGGATTGGGACTCGGATTCGGAATCGGAATCAATAGTGAACGACAACAACGAAAGGGGGAGCCGAAAGTGGGGTTTGCAACACCGCGGATTGCACACAATAATTAGGTAATTTGTAAGCGACGTTCACCTGGACAAGGTGAACTTGGCACCGCCTCTATATGGCAGCCATCGTACCTGTGTATCTTATCGATCGAGTGCCCTGGCTAATCGCGGGATAATCTTGCAGGTATGGCGGCGATTGAGGAGCGTTTCCAGGCGGCTGTTAATGTGATAAAGGGCCTGCCCAAAAATGGCCCCTACCAGCCCAGCACCAGCATGATGCTCAAGTTCTACGGGCTGTTCAAACAGGCCACCGAGGGTAGACCAGATGTGGACAAGAAGCCCGGCTTCTGGGACATCGTGGGCAAGGCCAAGTGGCAGGCATGGAACGACAACCGTCACCTGACCAAGGAGGAGGCCATGCAGCGGTACGTGGAGAGCCTGCAGGAGATCATCGAGACCATGTCGTTCACGGAGAACGTGCAGAACTTTGTGGGCAGCCTCGATAATCTGGGAAACATCAGCCTGGACGAACTGGAGCTGGTCTCGCCCGGCATGAAGGAGCTAGCCGAGTCGCATCCCAACTCGCCGTTCCACTCGCGCACCAACAGTCCCCAGCACGGCTCCAGTTGCAATGGCGAGTCGGAGCCGGAGGCTCAGGCCACCAGCACCGCACCGCTGGCCGCGTCCGAAACGATAAAGGAGAATGGCCACAGTTCGCCGCCACTGACCAATGGCTATGGACCTAAGCCAACCGCAAGCTACACACAAAACGACAAGCACAACTTTACGAGCAACAGCAGCGTGGCCATCGTGGAGCCCTCGGACGATGAGTACGACGATCCCTACGATCTCAGCCACGAGCTGACCCAGGCGATTGCCCAGAACACGGATCTGCTGCGCCAAATCCAGGCGGCCATCACGCGGATGAACAGCGATGTGGGTGCAGTGCAGCAGCGCGTTCGCAACCTGGAGCAGTCGCTCAACGAACTGCGCAGCGGTCAAAAGGTAGCGAAGGGAACGGTGGCGCACCCACGATCACTGCCCGCCTGGTGGCCCTTCAGGAACATCTCCCCGCTCTGGTTTGCCGTCCTCATCCTGTGGCCTTTCCTGGTGAGGCGGTTCGCGCGGATGCTCCAGTCCACTCCGCAGCGCAGGCACTGACGCAGGAAAGCTATACTTGCGGAGGGCGGAACATGTGGTAGTTAAATTGTAAGTACAAAGCAACTAGACAAAGGCATACGTTATCATTCCCGCTTGAAATCGAGTTGCTTGTTTATATTTGTTGGGTATTCCCGCAGTCAAGAGAATTCAAGAGCATGGGGAACCTGTTTCGTAGCGAAAGCTTTTACATCATACATTATTTTGTTCATATTTGCATTTCATTAACATAAAGATCTCTATGCAAACTCAGATGGTGGAATATCTTTGAGTATTTGGGCAAGGGAAAGTGCTCAAGCATCCGCTGTTTAAACTAATTATCAGTAATACGTCTGTTTTCAATCAATTGTTTAAATGAATGGTCACTATCACAAGTAACCATATACTGTTTGTATCGCCAAAGTTAATCGTATGTAACCTTCTTCCTTTCCAGTTATCTTCGGTTACGGGCACGAGCTTGGTCTTTAGCTTTCTTCTGTCCTAGAAAGCGCTTCAGTTATTGTACAGAGTTGGCCTTATTTATACCTTACCCCATGGTTATCCAGTTGCAATATCTTTACCCCCTTTTGTACAAGTCTATATGTATATTGTATGTATATTTATTTCGTACACACAAATCGCGACCTTTGTGTCACATTCCCCATCTGATTTAGTTTGTAAGTCGAATGTTTTGGCACTTTTGTCCAGCAGAAGGCGAGTTTTAGCAACCTGAAAGCGCCGATCTACTGAAAATACGGTTGTAAGCGTATACTTTATTGTGCATTATTTGTTGTTAATTATAATTTTTTTAATAAAGCAAAAAAGTGAGAGCGCTCGCTTGTCATCCTTTAGGGCTGTGGAGTGATCCGCAGGTAACTCTTTCCGGAGGGCAGTTCAATGGTTTCGATGCCATCAGGAAAGAGCTTAGGAACATCTTCGGCTTTGACGGTGGGCAAGACCATGCACTTGCCGCCCTGTTTCCAATCTGCCGGCGTGGCCACGCTCTTCGTTTGGGTCAACTGGAGCGAGTCGATCACTCGAAGGATTTCACTGCAAGGGGATAAAGTAATTTGTCCGATTTATCGACGTTGAAATCGTTCCTATTTAACTTTCATCGTAATATTCAAGGTTAGTACTTAGTTTTCAGCAATAATACTTCATTAAATAATTATCTGCTAATGCGATTAAGTGCACGATTGCTTGCTAAAGAGCATTACAGCTTTATAGATAGTGATGCATGCTAGAGTACCCACTCGAAGTTGCGCCCAGTGGTGGCAGGATACAGGATGGACAGGCGAAGCTTCTTCTTGTCGTCCACCACGAAAACGGCGCGACAAGTGAGGGGAATGCCCTCAGCATTGATCTCGTCCTTGTCCAGCATATTAAACTTGAGCGCCAGTTCCCTCTTGTCGTCCGCAATGATGGGATAGTTAAAGGAGCTCAGCTCTGCGAATGGAAACACCAATTAGAAGCGATTCCTGCCCAGAAATCAGTGACCAAACCCACTGCCAAAGCTCTTGATGTCCTCGATCCAGCCCTTGTGCGACTCCACGTTGTCGCAGGATAGGGCAATTGGCTTGACTCCACGCCTTTGGAATTCCGGAACCAATGCCGCCACCCGCGCCAATTCCGTGGTGCAAACCGGCGTGTAATCCGCCGGATGGGAGAACAGAATGGCACAGCTGTCCTGCATCCAGTCGTAGAAATCGATATGTCCCTCGCTGGTGTCAGCCGTAAAGTTTGGGAACTGATCGCCAATGTTTAAAGACTTTCCGGACATGGTGGATATTTGAAAAAATCAAGATACGAATTTCAAGCTTTTTGGATAAATAAGAAACAAAATTTGCCGCAAAATGCAAATCAGCTGACTGGCCTAGGGTGCCCGTTACTTTTATTAGCTCAGCAACCAGGGATGCAAATATAAAAAGAACTAGTTCTCGTAGATGAAGATGTTAAAAAGAAGGCTGCTGGTGTGCATTTAATTTGCAATCATTTCCTTTAAGAGTTTTAAATCTAACGTATTTTCCTTGACCCAAGCAAACGAGTGTTTCATATATTTTTGAATTTATGAGCTTAAAAAGTGAGCCAGTGAACCGAACCACTTACACTTGCTTGCATCCCTGTCCATTACACACATACACACTTTATCACACATACGCGAAGTGTAAACACAAGAAAAGCTGAGAATTTCTTGCATTTATTTGTTTGAATCGCGCTAAGTGGACACAACCATGACAGACCTCAGCATCAGTGGCCAGCAGGTGCTGCCCCCGCCCGCATGCACACCACCGGAACCCTTCCGCATCACAACGAACGCCCCGCACCAGATGAACGATGCCAGTTTGACGCCAGGACGCAGGAAGCTCCAGAAGTGGCTGGGTCGAGTCCTGCGCATCGTGATCACGGACGGACGCGTGCTGGTGGGATTCTTCAACTGCACGGATCGGGACGCCAACATAGTGCTCTCCATGTGCGCCGAGTACTTGGTGGAGGGCCAGGAGCCGCGGCTGCTGGGCAACGTCATGGTTCCCGGCCAGCACATAGTCTCCCTAAGCATCGACGAGCCGGATTCGCAGTCCAGCCTGCTGGTGCAATAGTGCTCTTCATAATGCTCTACAATATGTGTTTTCAATAAAATAAACTGGCATGGGCCGCTATTTTAAATCGAAGTTTGTTTAGATTTCACTTCATTTTTGTGTGGTCACAGCAATCCCCTTCCACTACACCCCTGCGTTGATCAGCTGTTTGATAAGCCCCACTGTCGCGTTGCCAACCATCGCGCAGATGAATCAGCTGGGCTCGATTGGATTCGTTGGGTTATTTGTTTGCTCGCAGCACTATTCCTGCCAATTAATTGAGTTAATCAAGCGAAACAGCGCGCCGAAGAGGATCTGCCTGCCACCCGATACTCATTCAATTGAGCCCAATCAGCGATGGACTTCACGACCTTCGTAAAGCCCTCAAATGGCGGAGGCGACGGCGGTGATGGCGATGCGGATGGCGGCGGCCAGAAGCTGCAGTTCTGGAAGCATGTGGAGTACATCGAGAACCATGGGAAGCAGGAGGACGACTACGAGTACTGCATGACCGAGTTCCTGCGCATGTCGGGCATCTATTGGGGCACCACTGCCCTGGACATTATGGGCCAGCTGGAGCGACTGGAGCGCAAGTCCATCATTGAGTTTGTGAAGCGTTGTCAGTGCCCGAACACGGGCGGATTCGCACCCTGCGAGGGCCACGATCCTCACCTGCTGTACACCCTGTCGGCCATCCAGATCCTCTGCACCTACGACGCTCTCGAGGAGATTGACCGCGAGGCGGTGGTGCGTTTCGTGGTCGGACTGCAGCAGCCTGACGGCAGCTTCTTCGGCGACAAGTGGGGCGAGGTGGACACCAGGTTCAGCTTCTGTGCGGTGGCCTCCCTAACGCTGCTCGGCCGCATGGAGGAGACCATCGACGTGGAGAAGGCGGTCAAGTTCGTGCTCTCGTGCTGCAACCAGACGGACGGGGGATTCGGTTCCAAGCCGGGCGCCGAGTCGCATGCGGGTGAGTCACCACATCGCCTGTCATGCTGCTAAAGCACTTCCCACCCTCATAGTCAATATCATTTCAATTTACACATATTAATCTTCTAGAAGCAAAAAGTATAATAGAAAAAATAGCCAGCAAAGTGTTCTACTTCTTGCATCATGAAGCTGGTGCTTATAAACTCGTAGTTTAACCTACTTTTAATCCGCAGGACTCATCTACTGCTGCGTCGGCTTCTTTTCGCTGACCCATCGGATGCACCTGCTCGACGTGGACAAACTGGGCTGGTGGCTCTGCGAGCGGCAGCTGCCCTCCGGTGGGCTAAATGGACGGCCCGAGAAGCTGCCGGATGTGTGCTACTCGTGGTGGGTGCTCGCCTCGCTCACCATCATGGGTCGCCTGCACTGGATCAGCTCGGAGAAGCTGCAGCAGTTCATACTGTCGTGCCAGGACACGGAGACCGGTGGCTTCTCGGACAGAACCGGCAACATGCCCGACATATTCCACACGCTCTTCGGCATCGGCGGCCTGTCGCTGCTGGGACATTCCGGCCTGAAGGCCATCAACCCAACGCTCTGCATGCCGCAGTACATTATCGACCGGCTGGGCATCAAGCCGCAGCGTTTGCCGAGGCCTTAAGGGGATTCATCGAGTCCACATGCAGCCAGTGTGTAGCCAATGTGTAGCCAATGTGTAGCAGCAGACCTCTGACGTATTTCCACGCTAGCCTCTCTTAGTTTTATTTGTAAAAAGACCAAAATTCCATCGCAGGAACACACTTTACTCCTTTTCTTCGTTGTGCATTTACACAATTATTAATATACTTTGTATAGCGAACGAAACTCAGCAATAAACAAATATTATAATTTACTTCAGATCAGTTAACATTTGATTTATTTGCAAAAATAACTAAACTAACATTTGCATGTGTGAAAAACCAAGTGAAATGTTTGGGCTAGTAGTCTAGGTCGTTATACATATCAATGTGTAAATTTATGTACATGAGGACACGATACGGGTGTAGGGACTAATTAGTTAAGAAGTTGGCAAAAAACTACACTACGAATATGGCGAATCACACGAAATTGGAATTACAAACTAAACGCTAAGTGTAGTCACCGTGTATGGGTTAGCTCAATTAGAGGCAATTGAAACGAATCTTGCAGAGCACAAACAAATATTAATCGACCACATATACATATGTTGTGGGCAATGTCCGAGTGTTTCTGGGTGTGTGTGTGTGTGGTGTGTGCGGTGTGTTGTGATTCGATGCACGTCTAAGGCACTCTATAAACAATTTCAGCTAACAATCCGTTTAAAATGTATGTCTTCAACTACGGACTAATGGAGGAGCATTAGGAATTACTGAATTTCTCGTCGCTAGTCAAAACGTTGTATGCACAGCCGAGGGCCCAGGAGATTTCGTGACCATCTATCTTCTTGTAAAGCTGCCAAATTAAATCAAGTTACTAGAGAGCTCAATTTGAGTTAAGTGCGCCAGGTCTCACCTTAATCTTCTTGCCATCGTTGAGGCCAAATCCTTCGCGCAACAGCGTTGAGATGAAGGTAAGGTCGAAGCACATGAAGGGCTGCTCATCGTTGGGAATGGCGCAGATCTCCTGGGCCTTCTTGCGATAAGCTTCCACCGTGGTTTCGCCGCCGGCCAGTGGATCCACCAGACCCGACTCGATGGCCCGCTCAAAGTAGTAACTGAACGCGGCCACCGCGTGCTGCTTGAGTGTGAAGGGCTTGGGCTTGACCAGCGGCATCACCTTGCTCTTGACCAGATCCAGGCAGGCATCGAAGTCCACGATGGGCTGCTCGGCACTGGACTTGCCGTTCTCCTTGCCGCTGACCTTGTACTGCACATTGCCGTATGTCCACGTGCGATTGGCGATTATGGGATTCACGCAGACGCTCTCCAGCACCGAATCCTCCTTCTTGTAGCCATGCGTGAAGACAGCATGACGTGCGGCCATCAGACCCAGTCCCAGATAGCTGTGCGTGAAGACGTTGATCTTCTTGCTGGAGGTCACCACCTCGTGCATGTACTTATCGTACACGGGCACCTGGTCCGGATCCGTTGGCGAGAAAGTAACCTGCGTGCTACCGCCGCCCAAGTCCAAGGCAGCTGCCTGGTTCGTCTTGGACAGGCGGCCCAGCAGGAAGTTCACGGTAAACCAGCTGAAGATGCCCTCGTCCGTGCCGTCCATGATCTCCACGGCATCCATATCCACACTAAACTCGGACTTGGCGAAGAGATCTCGGACGGCATTCAGAATGTTTTCCGCCTTGCTGGCGGGCAGGAGTCTCAGGCCGGCGGTCGCTTTCAGAACCAGCGGTGTGGAAGACCAGTGCTCCTTGGGTATGAAGGCTCGGGCCTCGTCCAGCAGCAGTTTGATGGAGTGGGCACCCTCGGCGGGATTATCCGCGAAGGAGCTCAGACCCGGCTTGCGCTCCCTGAACAGCTCCTCGTACAGCACCAGCTTGTTGTCGATGAAGCTGCGATTGAACTTGTAGGCCAGCACACGGCTGCCCGTCGATCCGGCATCGATGATGGCCGCATACTGCACCTTGCTGTAGCCAAACTTGGAGGCCAGACGGGCCAGATACGGACTGGCGTTCTCGGAGACGAAGCCTGCATCATTATCAGTCGTTGGTTTGTTGGCGATGGGTTTTTTAGTGACAACACGGCGAACGGGTGGCGCAAAATGGGGTTCCACGTGGGCGTAGGGCACGGTAACAGTGGGAAAATCAGAGGTTTTGGTTAGTACAACTTTGGGAACTTCGTCTTTCACATTATACAAATGGTACACACCGAAGACAAAGAGCAGGAGGATGACGGAGATGATCAGGCACAGGAAGGAGATCTTGAGGCCGCTGGGCCCGCGGCTTCCACCGCTGCTGGCATTTGGCGATCCACTGCTTTTCCGCCGCGGTGGCTTCTCATCCGTGGCCAGCTGAAAAGGCGGAAGACAAATTAGTTTTTTGACCGACTACTGATGGTTTATTGATGGTTTTTCTTGGCCAAGTTCTTCGGGTCTACCAGCTTATATTCGTATTTCATGGCTCGTTCCGTTGCCTCTGCTGGCTCCACATTTATGCATGGCCGGTTTCTTGGTCGGAACACATTTCAGTTGTTTGCTGCTCAAATATTAACACGCTGGCTGTTTGCTATCTCTGCCAATGTCAATGATATTCATTTCTTCTCTTTTTTTCGGTCTATTACGGGCTTTATCGTTAACTTGTGCCAGGGCTGCAGCGTCCGTGGCTCATCGATAACGTTAACCAGGGCTACGGCGCACTTTTGGCAACGGTAATTCAGGGCAGTTGGCAGAAAGAAAACCGTTACTTAGTACAAATTAATTTTTAAATCGAATTATTTGGATATTTTCACGATTAGTTTAATAAGTAATAAAATATTAAATATTTCTTCCTAACGTTTCACTGATTTATATTGGTTGTTATTCAAACAGTAGATTGTCACTAAAAATAGTAAAAATGTGGTTCTATGGGTTAGCTATGGCTATTATTAATTTTATCAAAATGTAAAGTCATGCCAAATTACACATTTTAGCTGTGAAGACGCACACCAGTGTCCATTTGACTAGAATTTTATCGCGTAGCCTTCTGGGCGATATGACAGTGATAAGACGCAATCAGTTTTCGGGGGCGACTGGCGTGTCTGGGCACCACTGGCAACAATCATATATAAGTGGGGCAGGCCACGAAGCGATCTTTTAGCTAGATTAAATATTAAAGTTCCCAAACAAACCTGATGAAATTCCCATTGTTTAAACAAATGTTCCGCTGTTGGTAAGCGACTGATGCAAAAAAAATAGTTAAAGCCAATGAAAAGTAGTCAAACAAACCAACATAGCGAGTATATATAATTAAGCAGTAATGGAGTTGACAGGGAGATGGAATACACATACTACTTCCAAGTAATTACACTGATGGCATAAGTGAAACTCATTAAACATTCAGGGTGTGAACTTATCGCATATGTTTCCGGGCGCACGCTACTGCAATCAATAAATCTACTGATAAAAGGCGACGTGGGCGCCTTTTGTGCCGATCCACAGTGACTAAGAAGCATGGTCCCATAGCAAAGTGCATATTTATAATGGGGAATGCTTTAATCGGTTCTATTTCAATGCCGAGCAATATTTTGCGTCAGCTGAAAAGTAAATCTTAAATCCTAAAGAACCCTAATTGATAAATGTAGCTTGAAATATATATAGGAAAGACAAAATGTATTAAAGATACAAGCATTGAATGCTGGTAGAAGGGCGCTATCTTGAAAATGCTGATAAGATGTCGTGAAAACAACAAATATCTAGTTGGATACAAAAGTATCTAGTATATAGTACCGAGTACACGTAGATAAACGAGGGTTAAGGCCACGTTAGCAGCCAGGCACTTTCTGCACTCACTTGCAACCGGTTCCGGTTTGCTCGCATCCTGTTCTCCACCCACATGCGATGCAAATCAGACGAAACTATGCGATCCAATCGCCCCCGAAATGGGCCACTCTATGTGTACCTGTGATCTTTGGGTTCCGCTGCGAGAAAGCGATTGAAAAAGTTGTCTAGCGAGATTCGGTCAAAACGGCTGCCAACTGAATTGTTGGCCTTTTCTATGCTTTTTTTTATCAGTCCCCCTAATGACCTTGCAAATGAGAAAGTTGCTGTTGACTGGTCACCCTAATGCAAATACAAAAATATTTCAAAATAAACCGGCCGGCATTAAGATGGTGATAGAAAACTCACAAGTCATCTATTTCGTAACTAAAATCCGAATTTGCATAATTGTTTACAAAAGCGTGCTTAGCGGCCATTTCGTATCTATATTTAAATGTCTTGTAAACACACAATTTGAGATGCAAATTGGCACAATCGAATAGAATAGAACTTGAAACGATTATTATGCGAGTAACTTGATGTTTTTTACTTCCGCGTCAAAAGAGCAACAATTTAAAGAATTCGCATGTGTGCGTGTGTGTGTGAGAGCGCCATTAAATTGGCATTAAATGTGTGCTGTGATTGCCCTTTTAACCTTTTCCTTACTTTTCTCTTTCGCACATCGGTGTTCGTCATTCTGTCGTCGTTACTTTGCACTTAAATTATGTAAATACGCGAGCGTTTGTTTATTTCCGATCGATTGCTGCCGATCGCCGAGCGGAACGCACTAATGTCGATCTAATCTAATGATGGGCGCGCCCGCCGAATGATAAACTCTGATCAGCAAGCCAACGCGCACGGAATGGCGTCTTGAAATCAACTAAAAACATTTATTTACCACCTCCTCACTTATATGCTGCAGCCCTATCAGCTGTTCGCAGCGGCGCGCGCTATCAGATCATACGGTCACACTTCGGGGCGGCAGGGATGCCAAAAAATTATGTGGTTAACATAGACATATTTAAAATTGTGAAATTATACGATTGTGATAAATTTATCAAACGGCATTCTGATAAAAGGTGCAGAAATCCAGTGCATTGTACCATAATTTTCATATAAGAGATAATTCGTTGGGCCTGAATCCGCATTTTAAATCAATTTAATCATAGATTATTTAGTAGATTCCTTATCTTTATTTTGTACGGACATGAAAAAATATGGCAATAGCAATTATGTGCAAATTAGATAAATGGACAAACTAGTTATGATAGATTTGATATTAAATTAAAATGCTTGCCCGTTCCGAAATTTGGTTTTCTGGATTGTGATAAGAAGCTAGTGTTGAAAGGCTACCCAATAACTGCAATTGAATTTTTAAAAACGCTCGGAGAAACAAATTGATAGATAAAAGTCAGATCGCTAGACACGCCGGTTCCAAAAATCATTCATTTAACAGATAATAAGTAGGAGAAAATCTAAGTTTTTAGCAAATATGCAGTACCGACATTTACCAGCACTGGACCTATCGCCGCACAGCTGATCGCCCGCCAATCAGCTGGGCGATAGTTGCTGTATCGATAGCCGACCCATCGATAACGATATGTGTATTTTCCTGCTCTCTCTGCACCAACACAAAACACGCAACTAAATTTCGGTTAAAAACCCCAGCTAAAAACAATGTAATCGAAACGGAATCATATAAAGTGATTAAATGGCCAACGCGGCGGCGCCGAAATGCGAGCGCAGTGCATTTTCCGGATAAAATCGCGTTTTCGGGGAAACTTACACAAACATTTTTTTTCGTAAGCGCTCTCATGTTGTCTCTTTCGCACAGCAGAATTACTAGTTGCTGTGTGTGTGCGTGCGTGCGTTTGTGTGTGCCGTATGCCGTATGCCAGTGTGTGCGTGCGTGATTGTGTGTGTGAGTGACTTTGACTGCAGTTCGCGTACGTTTTTTATTAATACACCACATAACAACAATCACAACAACAAACAGTAATGGAAACTAAACATATTTAATGCGCGGAGACCAGAAATCGTCTGAAACGGCAAGGCTTTATCACCATCGCCACCACCACCAACAGCACAGCAACAACAACAAATTACTACAGCATGTATGCTAGTGTGCGTAAACGTATTTGTGTTAAATAATGTTTAAACTGGCATTTCTGATTTCGCACACAAAACAATATTAAGTTGAAGTCACCAGCAGAGAGGAGCAATTGGAGTAATCGAAAAAGAGGTAAGTGCAAAAAGCAGACAATTGTTATAAACAAAATGTGTCAAAAGTTCGTCATGTCGCGCGCTCTTCCTCTCTTTTTTGCTCGCTCTCCCTCTCTCTCCGCTCTGTCCTTCTCTCTCCCGCCACGCCGAAAAGAAATTAATTTTGATATTTTTTCCCTGCTTTTTTGTTGCACTCTCTTGCTCTCGCAAACTTTTAATTTTAATTTGCTATGCGCAGCGAATTCGCGCGCAAAGGCAACAAAAAAAGAGGCAGCAGCAACAACAATAATGGCAAAGTAATAAACGTCAAAATGCCAGACGGACAATTCCTCTCTCATGCGCTCTCTCCGTCGCTGTGTGCGTGCGTGTGTGTGTGTTTGGGTTTGCTAGCTTTTTGTTTTTATCAATTATTTAGGTGTTTGCCTTAAAAAGAATAGCTGAAACGCAGAAAAATGCCAATACATGTATACTCCAAGTAAAAAATGGGTGAAAGGACACTTAACAAGGAGAATGCGAATGATATAAAGAGGATGTGGAGAGAGAGAGTCACACGCACACACACCTCAAGCAATTCTGATAAGAACAATTGTTATTTGTTTGAAAGCCGACATTCCAATAGTCCACGTCCGTTCGCACAGCCATTGAATAAAAACCTGACAAACTTAAATACTATTGTGTTTGTAAGCTAACCCAGAGGTTCTTCGCCAACTGATGAAATAAATATGCCCAATGTCGTCAGAATAAAGCGAAAATGCCATATCGGATTTCTCTTAATGTTAACATTGATTACTCCATTTTCTACTCTCTAAACAATGTATTGTGAAGTTTAAAACCTATATGATTCTATGTTTATATTGATAATATTGTTTTTATACTTTGAATTAGAAATATGACTTTAATCACGTACACAACTAGCCATGTATGCAAGTACTTACATATGTATGTTAAAAGAAGACAACGAAGAAAATGAGATTGCGTTCTTCCTAAGAAATGACAACATAAGTTTTCACGAAATGTGAAAATTCTAAAGCATTTTCCTAAACAAACAGTTTAATAGAAGAGTCTTCAATGAAAAAATAACTTATTTAATGAACTCCTCTGTTAAAAGTTGGTAGGTCAAGGCATTTTCAATTTTTTCTGTTAAATGATCCAAATAATTCTACGATGTAATGTTTGCTATAACATCTCCAGTCTCTCTTTCATTTGCTTTTGTTATTAATATGAAGAGTCGACGTCATTAAAATTGATTCATGGAGTCGAATTACCAAACAAAAGGTATTTACCAACAAAGAAAGAAGAAGAAATAGCCGAGGAGAGCATTTTGTCTTTTGTTATTTGCACGGTTTAGAATTCAAATTCCAATAAGCATTCCTCTTTTTCCTCTCTCTCTCTCTCTCAAGAAATTCATTCAGTTTTCGTTACAATTTGATTAAATGTTTAACTATAATTTGCATAATCAATTAACAACAAAATTAAAGACGATCTTTGGCACTGTTAGGTCTACATTGCGCTAACATTAATGTTAGCTGTCTGCTCGCACTGACAGTCGGCAAAATGTTTGAGATAGCGGTTCGATGGCGTTTGACGGCTCTCTCAGTACGAGTTCGAGTTGCATGCGGTTGAAGGCGAGCGAATCGTCGAATAATAACGGTAAAGATGTAGTACTTTTTGGATTTCGCAGCCGGTCGAACACGAAAATCGGCGCCGTCGTCGCGCCGTGTAAAAAATGTGAGCGAAAACAGCAAAATAAATTTGTAAAAAATATAGAAAATACAAATCGCGCCGCCCAACCGAATATCTGCAATCGAATTTCAATGAAAGTGCTTGCCATCTGAAATATATTCATTTCAAAGAAGTGTGTGTGTGTGCAATCCATGTTTTTTCTGTGTGCAAAGTTCAAAGGCAAAAGCAAAAAGAAAAGGCAATAGCAAGTAGCTAAGGCAAAGGCAAAAGCAAAATCAAATCTAAATCAATGTAATCTAAATCAAATGTTATTCGAAAACGTAAGTTCAAAGAAGTGAAGAGTGTAAATTCTTAAACGAAACGAAGCACATGTGCCACCGTCCCCCTTTCCAACCCATCCCTCCCATCGCTTTGTCTCGCTCGCTTGCTCGCTAGCTCGGAGGCGAAATTTCCTACGCATATCAAATGGAAATCAACAGATCAAATACAAATACAACAACAAATTTGTTTTCGCAAACATCGAGAACAACAAAAAACAGCTCGAAAACGGAACAGAAGAGACTTCAAGCAGAAGAGAGCCCGAAAAAAGTGAAATGCGCATTTTTTATTGTCAATTTTTCAAACGGCACACTTGGACCTGGACCGTGTGATTTTCTTGCTCTCTCACTCGCTCTCGATCGCACTCACTCACTCTGTCGCTCTCTTTGCTTTGCTAACGGAACTGCCGTCTTCTTCTTCACCTTCTTATTCGTTGTTGTTGTTAGGCAAAAGCAACGCCAAAATGGAAAGGAAAATTTTTGTTGTTGCGGTGCGTTGCCCTTTGCTTGTG
Source organism: Drosophila sechellia (assembly GCF_004382195.2). Classification (NCBI taxonomy): domain Eukaryota; kingdom Metazoa; phylum Arthropoda; class Insecta; order Diptera; family Drosophilidae; genus Drosophila; species Drosophila sechellia. The sequence goes on from NC_045949.1 coordinate 2,836,432, forward strand.
CGCTCTTCGAATATAATCAACAACAACAACAACTAATGAATGAATGAATGTGGTAGCCGAAGTAGCAACTTCAAAAACGAAGCAGAGCAGATACATTGCGATAATTTTCTCGCTCATCTGGCGTCTTTATGACATTATATACGCTACATTTTGATTTTATATTTAACACCTGCTGCTCTTCCATCAACGTTTGTATGTGCATATGAGATAAGTGCATCAGAATGTGTACGTGAGTGTGTGTGTGCTGCAATTGCGATCAACAGCTGTTGCAGGGAGAGCAAAAGAGAGGGAGAAAGAAGAGTGAATATCTGTGCGGATGAATGTGTGTGTCCTTGCTTTTGGTTTTCTTTTGTGGCATTTTGTTGTTGCAGCTGGAAGAATGTTTCCCGTAAAGGGGTTTTTTTTGAAGATTCCAATCTGCCATCGAAACCAAATCTAAAATTAACATTCTAGGTTAAATAAATCCATTAACAAAACAACATGGCCAACCGATTGACACATTTTAAAAGTATATCGTTATAGTACTGATAATAGAACTTAAAGAACTACTTTCATATTTACAGCCAACGTTATCATTAAAATTCGCCTCAAATACAAGCAATAATACATTATATAAATAAAACCCGAAAGAAAAAAGTTCAACTTCTAGTAAAGAAAGCAAACAAAGTTTAGAAACACTTGCATTAACGAAATCGTAGCCATTAGCTTTAACAAAGTCGCGTAAAAATTTTGAGCAGAACTTAGCAAGCCTATAAAGTACGCCTTCCAATAGTTATTATATATACACGCATTATATATATATGCATATACACAGCCATAGCACTTACATACATACATATATACATATACAACATCGGTCGAAGGGAATTATAAAATGTGAAACCCACACGGGAAGCGAATGAACGATACGGAATCGTGGAAAAAGTGCGTTATATGCTAACGGTGCAATCAAATCTTAATGTAGCCAAGCGATACTAACATATATAGCACATAATACATAGATATATATTTCTTACATCCATCAAGTAAATCAACAATTTTTACAATCCGCAAACTTAAGCAGCTTCAAAATCAACCAACGCAATTACTTTAAGAGATTTACTTTATCGGTAAATGGACAAGCATAAAGAAAACATACGAATATTGGAGAAAAACAAAAAATCAAGTGCAAATAGCAACAAGTTATTCTAAATATTATAATGAGAATTATACGAAATTTCTAATATTTAACTTAAATTATCCTATTATTCATAGGTCTAAGTAATGAATAATAGATTTTATATATGCGCCCCAAGTGCTTAATTAACAACAACATCAACAACTACAGCAACAACACCACACAACCAAATCAAGATTAAAAATAATAAAAACTATGTAGAGCAACAACAACCTCAACAAACAGCGAATCGAGCAATATTATCAATAATAACTCTGTACATTGTTAAACGTTAAAAATTGAAATTCAAACAACGCTAACAACCTGCCAGTATCAACAACAAATAAAACAACAACTAATGCGGTGCCCAGGGTCCATCGCCCACTTAAGCATCCCGCCACAGGAAAAGTGCACAGAAAATCCCCAAGGAGTCGGATATCATCCTCAAGTGGGGCAAACTAAAGGATACGCAGTTCCCGCTGCAACGAAGTCCAGCGGCCTTGGATTAACTAAACGCCCACTTAGGGCGGAGGGATCCCCTTCTATGAGGCAACCAACACTTGCAGCAGCAGCACCAGCAACGATTTGGATCCGGATCCCCATATGGATATACATATGAAAAAACTAACTAAGCCACGGTAAGTTTATTCAGTTAACAATTCAATATCATAATGCTTATGTAAAGGCGCCAAGGTTATGGATGTATTCTACCTTAAGGTTTTGTATCATAATTTTTGGGGGCTGTCAACATAGATAGTCAACGATCGGAAAAAGGTTCAAATTAGGGGATTAAATGGGGACAGATACATACTTCGAAAAATGAACCCAATAGGTTTAGGGCCCAATCAATTGCGGGCTTAATCTGCGGACATTTCGCCATTGTCCGTCTGTGACAATAAAGCAAATACTACGCACACGACATCGAATCGGATCTGTTAAAAACTTTTCTCATTTCTGCGAAGCGAACCGTTTTCTTTCCGGTTCTGGGTTCTTTCCCCGTTTTCTCATTTTTTATTGTCAATGAGCTGCGGCGGCCACTAAAATGTATAATTGAAAATTGTACGCCCACATTTATTGCGCGCACACACACACTCACAGGCGGGCAAACAACCAGCCAAACAAACTGACTGACTGACAAACAAACAAACTAACAAACAAACAAGCACGGGCACAAGCAGCACATCCATATAATAGATACGTATAAAGAGCAGTCGCACCAAAAAAAAAGCTGAAAAAGGAGAGGAAAAAGCGGTCCCCAGTTGCTTTTAGCGCCATGCAATAAACAGAGCGAGAGAGCGCTGCCAAGTTTTGCGGGTTTTCTTGGCCTGCTCTTTTCCGCCAACTCAGACGGTTGGCTGAAAGGCCACCCACCGCCCCCATTTTCAGCCATCCGCCGTCGTCTGTTGTCCCACCTTGAGTGCAAAAAAGTGCAAAAATCTAAGTTTTCATGCTCGTTTTTCCCTGGGATTGGAAAAGGGTATGTGGCAATTGTTAGTATTCGAATCTGAGAGGGCAGTAAAATCCCTTCCAGGCACTCAACTGTAATTAAAATAACAATTAAGAAAAATGTATCTTTTGGATACAAATGGGTGTAGAAAGTGACAACCCTTGTGGAAATAGCCAAGCATCCCTATTCATAGCTCTACTACAGAACTGATCACAGTGTGAGATACAAAAGTATCTTGAAAGTGAAACGGATTCGAAACGTAGGACTTGCAACTCTTTAGAACTGAGCACAGCGTATCCCAAAGTCGGAAAATTGCCCCAGAACGCTCCTGCTAGTTAGTTCTCCCCTCTTCTCTTTGCCTCGTGTTTCGTTTTTCGGTTTTCGGTTTTGTTGTACATTTTGCCGGCGTCGCCACGCACTGTTTCCCCATGGCTAAACCATTGTGCACTTTTCGCTGCAATTTGTCGAAAACTTGGCACTTTTTTTTCATGCGAAAGTTTAACCATAACAGATTTCTTTAGACCACTTCCTCGTCCCGAAGGGCGGGACGAGGTCTTCTTAAGTTGAGCTTTAGAGCTTCCTCAAAACTCTTGAGCCCTCATTTGATGCCCGAAAATTTGCCAGGCGCAAGAAGTTGAATGCAAAAAGGGTGCATTTTACAGAACATCATAGTTTTGGGTCTTATAGAAATTATGCCCTGAATTGCAAATAAATTAAAGCCAATTAGAACTATGAACGTTTCGGTTACTTTATGACTTTGGCTGTCTGCATATTAGTTTTGTATCCAGTGGGTTTGCGAACCTAGAACTCAGAAACAACGAGCGAACGAAACGTGTGCGACACTCTCAACAAACTGATAAAATTTTAATTTCTCCAAAATTGAAATTTTAATGTGTGTCTAGAGCGCGGTTTACCCCCGTTCAGCACCCCTTTTACCCACCAACTCGACTGCACTTTGTGTCCGCCTCCTCCTGCCTGGTTTTCCCACCTTGCCGGGAAAATGTGCTGCTACACCCTATGTGTGGCACTCCGCCATACACGCGCACAAGTTTTGGGTTTTTGCGGGTTTCCCCAACCCAACTCAAACCAACCCAACGCAGCCCCGTCCAACCACCACCCACTTGGCTGCCCGCATTCTATTGCATTTCGGTCGCCCCCTCTTTGGCCGACTTTCTATCATTCGCCGCCTTTGGCATTGGCCAAAAAGCGAATTTGCTCCGTTGCGTCCACATTATAGAGTTGAATTATTAAAATTTGTCTGGTTGTGTGTGCCAGTTATGAATAGCTAAGTGCTTGCCAAAGGAGTGGGAATAAGTTCATATATACATATATATCTATTGGATATATCCATTAAAGGGTCTGCTCAAGAATCCCACTTATGCGGATTGCTCGATGGATTATGCAAGATTCAGAGGTGACATAATCCACTATTGAGTTGTCATTCCCTAACTGATTTTCGAGAAAAACTGGCTAATGGATACGTAAAACTAGTTTAGGAGTTAGTCATAATAATTATGGCACATTTATCTATTTAATGCAAAACCTTTTAATGGTCTCATCGGTCTGATTCAAAATGACCACTCAAAAGTCCGAAATGTAATCCTTTTTTTTGGCCACGCTGCCAACTGTGAATCATCAGAGTGGGCCACCTTGCCCTTTCACCTCAATCGCATTGGCCCACTTAAACTATTGACCCACACACCTAATTGATATGCCTCACGTGTAGTTGGCAATCAAAGTGGAGAATGTGTGTGCGCTGGATGCCAGAAGCCAGGAATCTCTCGGGGGATTTGGTTTTTTATGTTGAAATTATACATTTTATTATGTCATTTTAATGCTACAGAGGCACACCGAATGCGGAAGGGGGAGGGGGTGGGGGCTAGGGGCAGGGTAAAGGAGCGGCAACATGCAAACTAAACAGTCATCCAACTTGGCCCCTTCTCCCCCAAAGGGTGCTCCATCTTATGTCAGGCCATAAATCAGCAACAGTTTGGAGCCAGGACAACCGGGATTCAGTAGTATTGTATCTGGGCAGAAGCAGGAAGGAAGTGGTGCAGGGTAGTCCTGTTTTCATTCGCTGCGGAAAAGTGGTAAATAGAAGGTAGTTGGTGGAAAGGAAAGCAAACATGGCAAAACCAAAAAAGTATAAACCCTACTGCAAATCACTGAAAATAAAATATTTTGCATCTTGCAAGTTATGGGATTAAAAATACAGAAATAACAGATCATACTCTTTCGACTCATGAAATATATTTGATATATCAAAAGGATCAAAGTTTGGGGCAACTACCCTTCGAAAGTTTCGAATGCGACCATGTAATTTTTATACCTTATAAAATTCAAGCAAACCAAAGCAAACAAAGCGAATCGAAGCAAGATATGTGCGCACACACACAAATGACAGATGTTAGGGTGGAAGTGGAAGTGGAAGTGCAGGAGGCGAGGAGGAGAGGAGAAGGACGAGTTTGAGGACAAGGACGAGGACCGAGAACAGTCATTGAGAGGCAGCCAAATTGTTTTATGTCTATCGATAAAGTAAATCACTTCCCCTGCTCGCACTTTTGTTTGCAAATAATTCGCTTCGTACTTTTTACAAGGGGTTTTCCACACGAGTCCTTCGTCCTCCGACTGTTTACGCTTGTATATACATACATACATACATACGTATAGGTTTGTTTGCATCTGTGTGTGTGTTTGTGCACATTGGCCGTCGCTTTATTTAATGACCCGAAGCTTGTGCTTGAAGCCCAAACGCAGAACAAAAGCAAAAGAGCTGGGAAAAACAGCTAGCGAATCTGAGCCACAATTGACACGTGTTGTGGGGGGGGGGGGGGGGGGGATTGGCATTGGCATGTGTGTATGTGGACTTCACATGGACAGTGAAGGGCAACCCACCTGAATCGAAGCACAGACTGAACCTCTGGGAGAAACCAATTAAACAATATGGAGGACAACAAACGCTGCGGTTGCCTAGTGATCCCTGTACTCCAGCTTTGAACTGAGTGGAAAGTATGCACTAATTTTGATTTCAGCTGTTATAATTGGATTGGGATTATCAAGAGACGACGAATAACACACTTCCCATTAAGAGGAACTAACTAAATTGCCATGCCATGTTATAGGATAGCAGCCTTTAAGTCATTACTTTGGGTTCATAAGCGCCAAATGCAATAGCACACCTTGCCGAGTAGCCACTCCCACGGCCTTGCCATCCGAGATGTGACCCCCTGCCTCCCCAGTGTCGCCCCCTCAATGATTAACTGTTGCACACCGCGCCACGCCCATCAGTCAGTTGCAGTTAAGCTGTAGGACGCCCATCGTGGACGGGCAGGAGGTCAGGTCAGCAGTTGGGTGTGGGGCTTAACTGCAGTACGTAGTTGTTGCCTTGGCGATGTCCGTGCATGTCGCACTGCATTGTGGCTCCAGCACCACTCCCCATCTCACAAGCACCTCCTCCCCCCTCAGCTCCTTCGATATCGCACATTTCACGCACAAGTGCCGCCACTTTAAGCCAGAAACCCGCGATAACTGGCGAATTGAAGACAGAAGAACCACTACTGGAACTGTGGAACACCGTCTTGGGTCTTCCTCCGCCACGGCGGCTTCCTCTGTTTGTTGATTTATACCCTTCTAGCCAGGGATTGGATATATTCAGCGAGTTAGGAGCGCCTAGTTGTGGCTTTAGGGCTTTGTCTTAATATACGTTTACTTGGTTCATTTCTGATGAGTGGTTATTCCGACTTTCTCTAATAAAAAAACTCGAGATGTGCGTTCCTGGGCAATGAGTCAGTTTCTTAAGACTCGAAGGATGATTAAATGTTTCACTTCACCATCGCTTTTCTTAGTTAGTTTAGGACCAACTGGGCAATATGGAGAATTGAACCCCATGAGTACTTAGTACCTTATGTAGTAAATGGAGCAACATTTTGAGTAAACAATGCCTTGACATAATAAAATGTATATTTAGACTCGCTGAAAGAGTATCCTTACGCTCCGTCCTTGAAGGGGGGTGGCATACCATATGTCCTCCGCCTGGCAAGTTCTTGATGCTCCAGTCCAGTGCCGCCCCTCCTTGGGCGAAAACCAATGCAAAGCAAACCACCCAGCCACCCCACTGGATGGCGGCCATCCCAGGAAGCAGTAAATAAGTTGCACTTTTCCGCTCACACAGGGGAGGATTTCCCGTTAGCCTGCAAGTTTCTTTTTTTTTTTTTCTTTTGTTTTGCTTTCCCAAGAAAAGGGGCGTTGGGTGTCCTTGGTGGTTTTTGTTGCGCCGGCGAATAAAAACAAAAACAAAAACTTATTTGCCATTTATTTGCAGTTGACTTTGTTTCGTCGTTATTAATATTGACAAGCAGCAGCGGGCAAGGAATATCGAGGAGGGCCGAGTGAGGAAAGCCCAGGACTTAATGCGCTAAACTGGACGCTTCCAGCTACGCTCTTCCCCTTCTCCCTTTTTCCCTCCCCTCTCTCCCACCAGTCACTCCGTTTCCTTGCCACTTCCGGTGGTGAGACATGGAGGTCTTAAGTTGTGGTTTAAAATTGTAACCTGAAGCTTTGCTGAAGGACTTTTTAATGAGTGTTTGCATTGGCAGGGAAGTCGTCTCGCTTCTTGGATTTTCAGCAACATCTCTCGCTGACCTGAGGAACGTGCTCTGCGCCATAAATTGATCGAATGGCTCTAAATAAGACAAGTATAGTAATGCAAAATATATAGGAACGTGGGTATCGCTGGATAGTTGTGCACATCCGGTTTATGAGAATCCAATTTCAATGAAATTCTGAAGATGCTTTTGTGGCAAAAAAAGAGATATTTATCCCGCTCTTGCTTCTCGCTGTAGTTTCTCACGAAATTCTTTTTTTTTTTTTAAGAGAAAATGTTTCTGATTGTGATATGGCAGACGAACGAAAAGTGTTTCTTTTCAGCAGTTTTATTCGTCTTCTTCATTTCATATTTATTTCCGTTTTGCCGCTTGCCACTTTTTGTTGTTCTCGATTTAGTTGGTTTGTTGCTTCTGCCATTTTCGTGGGGTTTTTCCAGCGTCATGCACACAAACACACACAGCACAACAGTTAGTCGCTTGTGGAACAAAATCACTTGGGTGGGTGGTGTCGGAAACCCCACTTTCACCCACCCACCTCCCACCTCTTGTACACTTTTGCCCGCCTCACACGTTCACCATAATTAGGTGTTAATATGACATTTTGCTCGACATTCAGCAACTGAGCAAAAAGCAAGCTAAAATATTTATGCAACGCTTTGCCAGCCTGGAATATTTGTGCACTATTAATGCGAGTGTGCTCGCACTGGAAGAAAAAACTAAGAGACGTCTCAAGCTAAAGATAATTTCCAAAGGAAATTATAAGATTTGTTTGTACCAATTACTATAGGCCTACTGTAGTCTTGCTAATAGCCAGGCACTTACGATTTCTCGCCGTGTATCTATTTATTATTTAAGTGCATTTGTATGAGTAAGTGCTTTTTACTTGTAGCGCCCTCTCGCTCTCAAACATTTTGTTGTTGCTTGCTTAACGATCGATAAACTGTCTCAATGTGCGTTTCCTCCCGCCGTGCGCGTGTGTGCGTGCGTATCTGTGTGTCCGCATATGGCAGCGAGTTGGTATTGGTACTTTCGGATTACAATGTAATGCTCCTCTACCGCTGCCACTCGCCGCCAACCCTCTCGCTCGCACCCACACTGCCTTGGCATTTTGTAAACACTGGGAAAATGCCTCAACGTGCGAGCTGCGATGGCAACTATGGATTACAATGAAGTGGATATTCCAGTGGCTGTGTGAACTAAGCTTATTAGTTCTCTCAAAATTAGATTAAAATTGGTCCGTTGAGTCTGCGTTTGCAGGGGGGTTAACTCGCTATTTTGATTCGTTTGAACCAAAACTAATTAGAATCGGAATGTTTACACGCTATGATTTTCAAATATATATCGCTTTCAATTGAAGAAGAAGGATGGCAAGTATTTGGTGTGAATTAGAAAAAAAACACTCCGCTTTGGCCACACCACCATGTACTTTTCGCTTTTACTCGTTTTCCGTTTTTTCCCGTCTTTCCTTGTTTATTCTATTGTTTGTTGTAGCTTTTAGCTGAACATTATTCGAGACGTTTGCTCGTCGTAAATGTTTATCGATTGCCTATCGAACAGGGGGATTCCCGCCGCAGGAGATTAACTTTGTGGAACCCTTGGGCGTGTGTATAAAAAGTAATTGTGGAAATGTGCGCTTAAAAAATACGACAAGTGTTGTTTATAATTATGCATGTGCTGTAAGTTTGAAGTGTTATGCGGTGTAAATGGCTTTTCAAAAGGTTGTGAGGGAGTGTAGAGAAACCATATTAGCTGAAACTATCTTTTATATATGTAATATATAGTAATAAATAGCCAATTAATAGAGGAGCCCTGATAAACAACGCACTTTGACTTGAAGCTGAAACAAGCCCACATTTCGCTTATGAAAATAAAAGTTCATTGAGTGGAGATGTTTTTCGCCACCGGCAAGGGTTAGACATTCCCATTCCCATTCCCGTTGCCATTTCCATTTCCATTCTCGTAAATACAAAACAAGAAAAATGAGTGGAACAGACCGACAGACCAACGAACCGAACCCCCTGAATTCCACTGAGAAATCGCACCGAGTTGCCCCAGTTGCGTGACAGAGACGGCTAGAGGATGTGCGAAAGAGAGAGGTGCGACTGTGAATGAAGAGGGTTAGTCAGTCAGTCAGTCAGCCCAAAGTAACCGCTTTCACCAGTTGTTGTGGGAAATTCTGGCAATCATCATAACTTACTCCATTATTATTCCCGGAATAATCATAACACGCAGGACATTTGGGCTAATAGAAATGCACTAACCCTTTTCAATTAGGAATTTCCCAGTATTTTCAATGACTTCTGGCGAATAATTTTTTGGTAGGAGAAACAGTGCACAATCAGCAAACTTATCTTATACTTATACAGCGAAGCTAAAGTATTTTTTTTCATTTTGAAACTTGGGAACTCTGTACCAAAATCCTTTTTATCATTGTAAATCCTTTTATCATTAAGTGGGGATGTGAAGAAAATGAAGTCAGATGAAAGTGCTGCTCCCTTTTCCAAACACACACACACACATATACGCTTGGATGCAGGCCCAACATTGCTGATTAACACTTCATTTGCATGCAGAAACTTCAATCACTGACAAAGATCCAAAGACCAAGAAGACGACAACTACGATGACGTCGTCATTGCGGCAACAACAATGCGAAAAACGTGTCAATGCATGTGCCATGAATGTCGACACACGCGCCAGAAAGAAAAAGGGGTTACTGAAGGGGGGCGTTGGGCGGAGGGTGATGGATGAGGGGGCGTGGCAAGTCGTCGCCCAGCGCAGACAACCCAAACAACCGCCCACACATTCCTAATCTGCCAGCAGCACGGCAAGTGGCCAAGCGAAATGCCTTTGCCACCAAGGGAAAAACTTTTATATTGGCCGAAATCTGCAGTGTGTGTTGCATGCGTTTTAGCTTTTCCACTTTTCCTACTTTAGTCTTACTGGTTTTACTAGTGCAGTTCAATCATTTCTGTGGAAGTAGCATACCCACTTTCAGCATAAGAATTATAAACCCATCGATGAGGCAGCCAACCAATCAGAGATCTCCAAAGGGGTGCCACACATGTCCTTGCTCATCGGTTAGTTGCGATTTGCTTTTGCTTTTTTCCAGAGAATATATATGTATATGTATTCAATGCCATTCCAATTCCGGGAAAATTCCGCAAAATCCAGATAGACGATGGCGGTGGCGTTTTGTTTGCCGTATTTTCTGACCACCCACTTAACGCAAATGAAAAGCAGGCGGCAACAAGAATAACAATCATGAAAAAAAGTAATTTTAGCTACAAGTTTGTTGTGTGAATGCGCGCGGCGGCTATTTTAAAAATAAACATCGACAAGGCAGCTCACGCGGCATCAGAAAATAGATAGAAACTTAGGTGAGAATGGCCCAGAGAATTGCAGAGCGAGATTGGAATGGATGGATGGAAGAGGAGATACAGACAAGAGGAGATACAAGATTCTTTCCTTTCCTTCTTTTATATAAATGCAATTTGCCGTGAAACTAATTCGAATACATCACTTTGATTATCGTTCGTGTTCAACTAGTGCGTTGAATGATTCATTTGTGCTTGGAATAGTTTATAAACCAATTTCAATTTCATTGTTGTCTGCTGCTGGCAAACAAAAAAACCCAACCCCCTCGAGGTTTATAAATAATTTCCCATAGCGCCATTATATGGTCGTATAATGGCCAACCGATTTGTGCAATTCTATTTTAAACTTCCATTTGCCGGTGCTTTCTCAAGCGATTTTCGGCTTGGCGCGTTCATTTTTAAGTTCAACGAGAATACGCCCACATATAAATAAAGCACACTGTTTTGCCAGATAAGATTGGCGATTGGCAGTTGCCTAAGTAAACTTATTTGCTAATCACGAGTAGCCCGGCTCTTATCGCTGCACTTTAGCATCAATTGATAATTTCAGTCGAATCAATTGCCAAGAGAGAGAGGGCGAGATAGGGAGAGCGATAGACAGAGAGCGAGAGAGTGTTGATACCACACGTCGTATATTTAATTGGCTTTCATCACACACAAACTACTTTCGCCGGCAAACTTCTTAACTTGGCCCGAGCCGCCATTACCGCCATAATCAAGTTGCTAATGCTTTTGCGTTTTTACTGAGCAGCTGAGCACCTAGAATTAGGTAGCAACTCTCACATGCCATTCAAGGTTAACCAAGTTAATAATCTTTTTTTTATTATTATTTTTTTCGCCGATTTGAGGGCTTGCTGCCATCACGTTTCATCTGCCTGATAGCGGAGCGAGCGGGACAGCGTCTGCTGGGCGAGACAGAGACAGCGAGAGGTCACAGAGATACGCATTCGGGCGCACTTACTCCACACTTTACTGTATAGATGTCCGATAAGTTGCCACTTGATAAGACAGCCGAGCGAGCGAGCTGTGCGATCGCATTGTTATGGAAATTGCGATTCTTTGCATTATTCTTGGGCATTTTTGCACGTTTTCGCTGCTGCGGTTTGTTGTTTTTATCGCTCTCTGTTTGTTGCCTTCGCTATCTGAATTGCGCGGATTGTATTTGCTCAGCTTGGTTATTGCATGCGAAGTGAAAAGTTAAGTGCAATCCGATAGTGGAGTTTCATAATGACCGGCGATGAGATTGCTGAAATTGTTTAACATTAAAGAGAAAACTTCGTACCTTTAGATACCTAAATTGTAGGTTAGTATGCTCACTAAACATAAATTCCATCAAATCTCAGCACGTCTGTAAGTTTTCCAACGAAAAATACGGGGCCGTAAATCAAGTCAACTCAATTTGTTATCGATAACTGCGAGCAATCACATATTAGTTTGCCAATTTTTCATTTATACTTCCAATCGAATTATGACAAGCGTGCGAAGACAGCAGCACATCGAACCAAACTTCCACTTGCACTCACTGCGTACAGTGGGCACCGAACGGGTTTTTTGTGCTCATAAATTGTAATATACAAAGGGCTAACAAATTTATTACAATTAATAATTTATTTCAATAGCACAAAATGCTAATATTTCATATATTTTTATCATCAAAAAACTGACTGCGACCATCGTGTTTTGGCAATAAATTTGCCTGGCAAACGTCGATTTCATCCGTCCGCCGAACTAACCGAAACCTTAACACATTTTCATTTCTTTTCAACGCGCGCGCGGTTCCAAACTCGAAGTAACAAATTTAGCCCCTTTCGTTGCTTCCCCCGCAACACACAACACGCAGCACATGACTGCACTGGAAAAAATATTTGTGGGTCTATAAAACAATATAAATTGAAACTTTGCAAGTAAAAGTGAAAAACTACAAGTGCTTTTCAATCTTAACCTTTTTTAAGTTATAAAATATGAATTGAATGCCCAGTTGTCTGAGTGTAGTGGGGGCAGCAAGGAGCTGGATTCCGAGTCACGTAATTTAATAAAATGCCAAAGTCCTTGCTGCACACACCAGACAGAAATGCTGCGAGAGAGATGTGAGGAACGTGAGTCCCGACCGAAACTCCTCCTACTTGCCTCCCTCTCACCTCTCACTGCCCAGCTGCTCACCTGGTTCACCTGCTGCTTCGTCGACTCCCACGCGTGACACACCCCCTTTTGGCGCCCAAGCTGGCACACGTGTCAATAAATAATCGGCAAATTGGTTAGGTCGGCAAAGAAGGGAGCCCGCCCCTTGAAGGGCATGTGGGGCACCCACATCGGATCGTCAGCGGAGTATGAAATTCGCAAGAAAACTAATACCCGACCGCCTTCTGTTTTGCTCACACCATGTAGCATATGAATGTAGAAAGGCTCTAATATAAATTATACTTTTCTTCGAGGGTTTTTCCTGGCTTATAAATAAAGCAGTTGTAATTATTACACTTCGGGAGCTTACGAGATAAACTATCTGGCCTAAGACACTTTAAATAGATTGTCTGAGGTTTAAACCTGAGCATTTCTTTACGAGCAACTGATTTAGCTATTTCCTGTCCCTTAAACTTTGTCCCCTTGGCCATTCCCCTGTTCCCACAACCGGGGCCTACATAGACATGCATTCCCACAGACTCACTTCAATGACGTAAAAGGCTATGCAAATTGCAATTGCAGCATCAACATAAACAACAAACAAAGTGCAAAACTCTACTGCAGACGGCGACTGTGACTGCAGCTGCATCCCAAGTGAAATAGCAACAGTTACTCGAAAAGGGAAAGGGGCGCTGCGTGGTGTGGCGAGGGGAGGGGCGTGGCACAAGTTGGGGACGAAAAGAGCCCAGCCAGGCCAGAAGAAACCGCACCCAAAAGAGGCAACAACATTTACATTTCGCCATCTCTATCTATAAACCCGACTCGCCCATCTCCCCCCACGCAGCCCTTAACACAACTTGACTCGCTCGTTTGGCGCTACTTTTGCGGCATATCCTTGCATATCCTGCAGCCTCAAACACTCCCTTCCCCCCGCTGCACTCTGTCACTTTCCTTTGTGCCTGTCTAATATGGTCTCCTTACCGCCCGCCCGCCCGGTCCTTGTTCCACTCGCTTTTAAGTTGAGCGCCTAAAATGCGACGGCAGCAACTGCAACAACTACAACATGTACACGGAACACATCCTTTTTACTTTGAGAACGCAACATTGAACTGTCAACTGCCTCTTGCGCCACGCCCCCTTGTCGTTGGCGTCTCACAATCCATTGCAGTTTGGCATGCAATTTCCAAATGCAACTTACTCGCACAGCCTACAAAATTGTTCACTAGTCCCTTTTCAAGGGACTTGCATGGCTACATAAGTCTTAGAATGGGTAACTACGCACTGGAGATGATATCGTGAGGCTTAAAGTGTGTTAAAAAATGGTCACTACTTACAATTAAGACGAAATATTGGGTACATTCTGTGTAAAGCGATGTACTTTAACCAGGAGTTCATTAACCGTAACTTATCGAAATATTCGATAACTATTTAGTTAACCATATTGAGGAATTCACTTCGGAAATTACCATCCTATTACTATGATATTGAAACAATGCATGTGATGTGCTTTATTTATTTAATATCTGAAGCATTCTATTGCACATTCCCATCCCTAATCTGTGCATTCCACTGCCACTTTTTGTGTGTCGCTCCCCAAAAGGATTCTTTTTGGGGGCATGGATCTAGCATGGTGTCTCTGTTTCGCCCGGGTTTGGTTTCTGGGCTTGGCCTCCGCTTAGTTTAGGGCAAGTTTAATGGTGGCTATAACCCAGAAATTGCATGAATACTCAAGTGCTTCCTTCTGTTCCCGTTCCCGGTGCCCGGTGCTCGGTGCTCCGTTGTAGGGCTCCTCCTGTAACTCTGGCGGTCCAAGGCTTGGTCCTCGTACATAAATCATCATTGCTTTTCAGTTTGCCCGACTCGATGTCGTCGTCGTCCTCGTCCTCGGCAATGGTTGTCCTCGTCCTCGGGCTCGATGTCGTGGGGAAGATCCTTTGGTCCTGCGGGGCGGACTCCTCCTTGGGCTTCTGCCCTGCCCATGTCTTTTGTTTTCGTTTTCTGCTTCAAGTAGCAGTTTCATTCTTTTCGGCTTGTAACCCCCACTCAACTTTTTGTCGGGAGTCCTTTGAAGCTTTTTTTTTTATTCCTGGCTCCTTGTTTATGCCTGCCACTGTTGCCGCTGCTGCTGATATGTATTTTATAGCTCATTGGCGGCAGTTACGCTTCAGTTTTCCGAATCTTTAATTGAGCGTGTGCAAATGGAGTTTTCGCAGCCCGGAGCGTCCGAGCAAACTCACAGATTTGAAGCAAGGATACGGGCGGGAAGTAAGGAGATGTAAGAGTGGGCAGAGGTCACGGCCATAAAACCAACATGATTGATACGATGGCGTTTTAAATATACGACCATCTATGGGAATGTATCGAGCGGAATTCTGTGCTTTGTCTTTTAAAAAATAGGTATTACGACTAATAAACATTTTTGATTGGAAAGCATAATGGAACATCGCGCTTCCTTTTTGATTTTTGTTTGCTATCGATACACACAATGCCTCCTAATTAGAACAGCGATAAATCGGGCAAAGTCAGGCCATTCCATTATTTACAAATATTTAATAACATTTACATGCTGTTTATGTGTGTCAATGCGTGTCATTCGATGCGGGCCCACAAGTATGGGCAGCAACTTAATCCGATTGTGTGTCAGTGAGCTTCGAAGCGGAATGCAAATACCAATATATCGGAGGTTTTTGCACGCGTTTTTGCAACTTGTTCTGCTACTTTTTACGGTTCTTTTATTTATTTATTTGGTTTCCATTTAACGGTGGTAGCAAGACGGCGCTTCATTAAACAAGCTTCTTGAGTGACCGACTTTGCTCAATTTATCAATACCAATTACGCAGCGTATGCACTCTCTTTTATTTTTTGTGTCCGCTGTGTCCGTTGTGTCCGTTTAAAATCGCTTACATTGATTGATTACCTCGGAGGCGCGACTTTTGTTGCGTTTTTGCACGCGTGCCCCGCTCATTCGCCGTCTCGCTCTGCCCGTCGTCGCCGTGTCCCCCTCTTTTGGATCACACATACACATGTGTGTTAATTGTTGTCAAGGTTGCTTTATTTAGTTTATGTTTTTGCTCATTTGCGCTTCTTCCTCATTCGAGCTTTGCATATGTTTTACGTTTTCGCCATCGCTGTTTTTATGCCCATTATTTATGGAGAAACAGGGGGTATAATAGTGTTGGTTAATTTTAGAAGAATACTTTAATTATATTCTGAACTAAATTTAAATATAAATATAACGAGTTAAAAGTTTTATCTTTTATTTGCTACAATTTTATATACATAATTTGGACTATGCAATACAACATATGACAGAAGATTTATTACAGGGTATCTTGAGTGGTTGCACTGGACTGAAGCGCTCATTCTTCACTTTTTTTTCACTTATTTATTTATCTTTTTTGTTTTAGCCGCTTGCTTTCTTTTTGTCGATGGTTGTTGCTGTTCCGTTTCAAGCTTGAAAAGTTTTGTGTTGCTGTGATTTGGCTAATGCAATTTGGTAGCTGTTTTGTTTGTCTTTGGCCTAAATTTTTTTGTTCGTTTTTCGCTTTTTCCCCACATTTGTCAGTTTGAGTCTATATTTTTTTTTATTTTTCTCTCCGCTCAGAGCTTTGTTGCTGTTGATGATTTGATTTGATTTCACGCAATATATACACAGATTTATTCGCCTCGGAGTGAATTTCGTTTTTGGGTTTTTGATTTTTCGGCTTGAAGAAATCACTTTTTATTTTATTCATCAGACATTTGGGTTAAGCGAAATGAGAATAAGATAAAAATAATTGAAACCAGGCCACCGAGAAGTGTTGAGGCTTTTGCTTTCCGTAAATATTTTAATCAGAATTTGCAGGCAATAAAACATAAATAAAAGCAAGCAAGAAACAAGAAAGACATACATACATAAATTTCTGCCGACTTTCTACCCACTGACTGACTGACTGGAGGAGTTGTTGTTCCATTCGTCACTTTCAATGGAATTTCACGCAGTTTGATCGATACAACTTTAAAATAGGCCAAGTATAAAAACGGGTAGAACCGGCATTAAAAACGCGTCAAGGTCGTCCACAAGGGGGGAGTTAACTTCGCGGCGTAATGGGGAAAAAAGCAATAGCAAGTTTGAGAAGCCAGTGAAAATTCGATAAGACAATTAACTACATTACTGTATGAATTGAAGTGAAGTATTTGGGACATTGCTTTGATTTCAGAATGCCACAAAAGCCACTTAGATGCGGTGACATTAAACAAATCTAAGCAGCTGGCAAAATAAACATTAAATATTTGACTGAATTTTTCCAAGTACTTTGCCTATTTCAAGACGAGAATTTTTTTTTTCCTTGTGGTTTCGTGTTTACGTGTATGTAAACCGCAAACATGACAAACTGATAACAGGCTAAAATTATACAATCGAATCAAGAGAGCCGAGCCGAGTCGCTTAAAGTAAAATAGAGCGAATCTATAGCGAGTTATCAGGCAAGCAAGCAAAAAGAAGTCTGGGAATCGAGGGGTATAACCAGAAGACAGATCGCCAGTCAGATTACGTGGAAGAATTCAACGGCAAATATGTCTATATAATCTCCACTCCTTACCATGTAATCATCACCAATACTAAATTTAAAGATAATAAATCTAATTTTGACAGTTTACATTAAAAGTCAGAACAGTTTGACTAAGTTAAAACAGCAAACATGTTTACTTCCTAATCTCTCATTTACTAGGAAGCAGTTTCAGTGGAGAAACACCATATCAGCTTATCGAGCATTTAAAGAAAAAATGTTTGCTTGCTAGCTAAGGTTTTTTGATACGATACTCAATACTGGTCTTAGATTAAAAGTACAAATAGTTTCCTAGTAAAATATATTTTTTAAGGGTTCCCTTAGTGAGATGATAGGATCGATGGTAATCCGTTGGGTTTAAGCAAGCGTCCACGTACCACCTTTATGTAACCAAATGAAATCCGCCATCACCTCCAACCACAACTTCCTTTCACTATAAAGAGAAAAAAAAGAGTTGTCAAAATTATACAACAATTTTGCATACAACCGTAGCGTCGAACACATTCCATTCGTTTAAATTCCATGAATAAAACCGAGCATTTATTTTGAATTAATGCCCATTTTAATATACCTTTTATCTCTTTCTCTTTGCAGGTGAGTCACACGCATATGGAGTAAAAATAATAAAAATAATAGTAGATATCGAGCCGTTGAATGTAAGTTAGCTCTTCATTTTCTATCCGACCGAGTGAAAGTTATGGCCAAGTTCTTTCGCTCAAGTCTGTGCGCTGCAGTTGATAAACCACTTGAGTGGAAATTTATGACAAGTCGCAAAATCGGATGAGGAAGGCGAAAATTAAAATTTTAACTGCCACAAAACGTGTGAAAAGTCGCGCCCACATCCGAACGCATTTCTAGATCCAGAAAGTGACAGAGACGTAAAAACATTGTTGTGGTGGGTGGTCTTGTTTTGCCAGTGTTGTAGGTAAGTAAGTAAGGAATCGCTAGGAAAAGTGCTGTGTGAAATTTTTTATTATAGATTTCACTTTTCACAACGCAAACCTTGCTGCTTGCAAGGAAAAGTTTACGAGGCGTATGCTTGATGACTTTTACGACATTTTGACCCGCTCTAAAACTCCGAGTCACCTCCTCACAGTCGAGCTTATTAAAAAAGGTTGAGCAGCAGACCAGAGAAGACGAAAAGCATACATACATATACGCACATTTTGTCAACTTTGTGGCTTGGAATGTTCTCTAAAAAGTGCTTGAGGGTGAATAGAGCTATTTTAGATTTCAATTTCGTTCCATAAACTGCAGTTTTAATGTACCAGTTTGGATGGAGCGTGGCCAATAGAGGCCACGTTCCGTTGGGCTTCTCGCTTCTTCGCCATCAACTTTGACCTTTTCAACAGGCTGTACCCGCGCGTAAACACTTGGTCTGCTCAAACTTCGACCTTCTGGCCCCGCGCCCGTCTTCGTGTACTTATTGTGTTTGTCATCATACAGTTTGACAGCCCTTGGGTTTCACTTTTCTTGTCTTTTCACTGGCGGCACGCGATGCGTGTGCCACTTGTTTGGACCAAGTTACCCACCAACGAAGCCACCAACCCACCTACCCGCCATCTCGACGATGAACTGTCGCGCTGTTTGCTGCCATTTCTGCCCGCTCTTGTTATTGTTTAACTGGCAATGATTAATGGCAATGAGGCAGGGCAGAACAGAGCAAAGCGGAGCAAGAAGGTGTGTGCACCGAGTCTTGAACTACACAGAACTGAACATAACATCGCTGGCATTTCTTTTTGCCAGTGACCCAGAAACATTTCTTCGCCAGCTGCCATTCAACACTTGAGGGTGATTAGAATTTGCGCCATCACTGGAGCGGGCGGCGATGAAAGAGGAGCATTTTATTGATTTGTCTGACTCATTGGTGGATGTGCGTGGTCCACAAATGTGTGTATATAAATGAAGTTGAATCTGAATGATATGGGTAATTTTATGAGGGAATGTAAAGCTTTTGATTGAGTAGGTTTATTTCACCAAGTATCCAAACAAATCGTTTGTATGTATGTATAAAATAGAGCTGAACTTCCAAATATGAATAATTTATTTCGCAACTGATAACTTCTTGAGTCACACAATTCAAGTTTAGTGTTGTAAAGGGACCTTCTTATGCTTAGCTTTCTTCTGGCTTCGCTGGCAAAATGTATTTTCGTTAAAAGTTTGAATCATTTCATGATTTCGTGATGCTTGAAGACAGCACACAAACTTTTCCTGTGCTTTAATTCGCTGTGGCATTTCACATGGCTGCATATATACTTTACATACAAAGCTGTTACCTGTTTTCTTTTCTTTTTGTATTGCCCGCCTTTTTATGAAGCTTATTTTATTACACGGCGAACGACGCTCTTGCCATGCATCCCTCTCGCTCCCGCACTCTGTCCGTCTCTTTCGCTTCGAGCTGACATCGTCGTTATGTGAAAAACCTGCCTCAAGGTTATTGCCTTCTACCCGAAACCAAGGCGAAAAAGAGAGCGCAAAAACAAACAAATTTCTCCATTACACGATGAGGCGGCTCTTTAGTGTTGTTGTTGTTTTTGTTGTTGGCATCAGCTCATTTAGCTGATGCTACATTTGTTGTTGTTGTTGGTGTTGTTTTCCCTCTCTTTGGGGCTTTGTGGAATATAGACAGCGAATAAAACCGAAAAGAGGGAAAATACCCAAAAAACTTATCGAGTTTATTATCTTATGTACTTGAAATTTTCGACACGAGTAATGAGGTCAAGGATTTTTATATATCTTAGTGCTAAAGAACACTGACTTGCTTTATTAACTGTGTGAATAGAGGTTGAAATATATTTCAATCCGGCTCGAAGGACCAATGTGTACAAAGTGCAAATGCTTAAGCTGCTGGAATGAAGTAACAGTTTTGTTAGCTATATTATCCATAATTGTATAATTTAAGGCCAAGCAAGAGCCTAACTAACTTTTCTTCCTGCCATCCTGCAGCAGTTAATTACTAATTAATCAAAGCTGCCCCAACCAACTTTTGCTAATGTGCAAGTTCAAAGAACTTCAGCCAAAATGCCAACAATAATTTTTCATTAGGCCAAGAACAACAAAATCGAACAATATTTGCTATACTTAGTTAATTGTGCGCGGAGGTGAGAGAGAGCGGAGAAGAGGACGGGGTCGTTCGACTCTCTTGCCTTTGTTGTTTACGGCCAACTGTCAACGGTGTCAACAGCACGCTACAGACATTGGGTCGACGTCATTTGGTCATTTGTCAAAAAAACGAGAAAAAATTGCTCGGGAGAGAGCCGGAGGCAGGCAGACAGAGAAACAGACAGGCTCCTGGGGTGGCGAAATATTGTGGGTGGTGTTGTTGGGGCACAACGACGAGTGGGAGGATTGCCGCTTTTGGGCACAGCAGTCCATAGATGAGAGAACCCAAAGCGCTCGGGCTTAAATGAATCACCAACACTAGCGAAATCGATGACAGTCTTGGAAAAGAAACAGTAATAAGTAATACTATAAAAGATTTCCTTTTATAAATTAGATACAAGTTTATTAAAAGCGTAAATACACATCATATTTCACAGGCTATACCTTATTTTCAATATGGCCCAAAGAGCAATATTCTTTCCGTGTAAATCATTCTGACCTCGACAAGATATCCAGCTCCTGCTGATATGGTTAGTTGTTGGTAGTTGGCGCAAATTAAAGTGGCATGCAGAAGTTTTTCTTGAAAGAGAGGAGTAAACGAAGGAAATGCCAGCAATCACACCCACACAACTTGCCGTGGATAAGGAGGAAAACTAGAGGAAAACTATGGTAAAAAGTAGCAGGAAAACAAGTTGATGAGTCTAAGTGGTTAAAGAAGTTGAAAAGTCAAAACTGGACGATGCGTTCAGTTCAGTTCAGTTCAGTCTCCTCCTATTCGAAAGGATCTAGTTGTGGGGATGAAAAGTCTGAGCGTTACTTCAAGCAGCTGTTGTGGAAAGTTGTGTGGAGTGTTGTTGCTATTGCCGCTGTGAGTTTTCCGTTTGTTGGGGAAAGAAAGAAAGCAAGCAAGCAGGCAGGAATGAAGTAGTAGTGCCTCCATGTGCCTTTTGATTAAAGGATGGTCGAATTATTAAGGAGCTGACAAGTTGAGAGATACTTGAGTTAAGCTCAAGGGGGACACGTGCATACACAGCAAAGTGCAGGATGAGGTCAAGTAGTTGGTTCTTAGATAAATGCGATATGGCTGGCGTGCAAGCGTTTGATTATTTGTAGATTATTGGAAAAACACTTTTCTGCAACATCATACGAAATGGGATTCTAAACACTAGAATTTCTTGGTAACTGTAACATGGTTATATCAATTATATGTATGTGAAACATATTGAAAAGCAGGAATAACAGTCGGCAAGCAAGAAGGAAACAAGAAGAAAGCACTTGAGCCAAATGGAGCGAGCAGGGGGAGCAATTGGTAGTACAAGGTGGCAATGGAGGAGGGGGTCTTCTGGTCTTGTGGCATCGGCAGGCGAAAATGTACGAAACAAGCTTTTGCCGACGACAAGCAAACAGACGAAATGTTACTGCCTCCGGCTAAATAGCAACAGCCAACAAGCAAAAGCAACAGCAAAAGCAACAACCAACCAGCAAAAGCAAAAGCAACAAGCAACACCAACAAAGACAACAGCTTCAACTTCATTTCCAGATGGGCGGTGCTTAAAGGGCAGAGGGAATTTGTGGGCATAAGGTCGTCGCTTTGGTTGCCAAATCTTTTACCCACCATCCCCCCACAATGTGGCGCCCACTTGGCCAGCGTTGTAGCCCACCCACTCCACCTTCTGTTTGCGGCTTCATCCTCCTGCAACCGGTTGCCACCGCCAGGAGTTTTCCTTTGAAGAGTCGCAGGTGGAGCCGTTGTGCCCCAGCCTCCTCCTCCGCGCGGAGCATTTGATGAGTTTTTAATTGGTAGTTCTTTTTTTTTACCCTCTTTGAGCCGTATTTTTTTTCCCTTTTAGGTTGCTTAAAATGGAAGTAAGGCATAGGACTGCGTTGCGAGGTGGTTTCGCGGTGCTTTCAGCTGCTTATGTAAATAGAGCCCGATGCAATTAAGCAAACAATTCGCTGGTCAAAAGCTGTAAGGAGAGTACACACAGCTAGCTAATTGATTAATGCCAAGTCATAAATTAATGGCTAAAAAGCTGAAGTTGAGCGGACATTAA
This sequence comes from Drosophila sechellia, assembly GCF_004382195.2. Lineage (NCBI taxonomy): Eukaryota > Metazoa > Arthropoda > Insecta > Diptera > Drosophilidae > Drosophila > Drosophila sechellia. Next base: position 2,858,837 of record NC_045949.1, read on the forward strand.
ATGCGGATTTATCTCAACTTCTAGTCGTTAAGTTTAAGATGAAGAACTTATTAATCAAGTAGTACCTTTCATCAGTTCATAACGAAAGTTAGTTGTTATTGACTGGTGGATTATGCTGCACTTTAACCCACTTTTGTTTGTTCTCAGCTAAGTTCCGCAACAAAATGTTTATCGAAAGCTGTCCCTGTTTGATATAAATTAGCCAAACGTGTCACAGACATTTGTGTCAGTTTTGTGCCAACCCAAACCGGTTGGGGCCAAAACCCCACTACCTCCATTACCTCCCGCTTCCTGGCCGCAGTTTCACCACATGCAACCCCCATCATCTTAATGATGTTTGGGTGAGAAAAATTATTGACCACTCTCTCGGTCTTTTGGCTTAATTGATATGGGTTGCCAAGTATACGGAATATATATGTATATAAGTTGGATTGGATTGGTGTGGCATATGTACATACAAGTTTATTACTTCTGCCTCGAATATTGGGCGTTTGTTTATTTTTATGCACTTGCTTGCCAATCAATAATCAATATAAACGATGTCATCTAATTTTTTTCTTGATTTTATGCGAACTTTGGTGTTTGCTTTTTTTTTACTTTGTCGAAAGCAGCAGCTCGTTAATTTGAAAGTAAGAAACATTTAAGTGTATCCGTTAACCGTTTTTTATGGACATTTAATATCGAGAAGGCCGGAATGTGTTAGCCACTGTTGGTGTTGTTAATTTCAGTTGTAATCATTTTTGCAATTGTATTCAATTGTTGTGACATTTTAATTGATCGCAATGTAAGCGCTGTAAGCATAAATTACGTTATTAATTTATGCTGTACGACTTTTAAGCTTTATTTCACAGTAAACTTGCATCGGTCATTTAAGTGGAACTCGCTGTTTGTTTTATATGTCATAGTTAAATGATGGCAATGAAGCAGAAACAATTCTGAGAAACATTTGTGGTATTTCGTTCTGTAGAAGTGGGTTTATGTTCTAGAAAAATAAAAGGAATATAGTAGTCGGTAATAACCTGTATAACTATTGTGCGAAATCCACCGAATCGATCGACCTACAAGTAACTCAACATGTCTTACCTGAACTTCCAGGGGTTGCCTTTAATGTGTGTCGTTTAATGTCAACTTAAATCAATTGAAATGTCAATTACAACAAAACACGAATCGAAATGGAGAACCCCCCCTAAAAAATAAAAAGAAAAAGAAATGCATAGAATGCAGTCGGAGCTAAAGTTATGGGAGGGGAATCTCCAACCCTGCTTTTTCCCCTTTGCAATCCCCACATTTGCCCAAGTAATCGAGTCGAATTGAAGGTGAAATCGGATCGAGTTGGGAGCCATCCTTCTCGTCTGGGGCTTCCTCCTCTGCAGTCGGCTCCTTCTATTTTTAGGCCCACGAGAAACGGGCGAGTGGATGTCTCGCTTTGGGTGTCACTTTGGGAACAGGTTGACATCAAAGTTTCGGTGTTTCGCAGTTCAAATGTCATCGGCGTCGTAGCTAGCCAAATTGCCGGGCATGCCCACAAAATGCCTTCAAGGAAGCAAGCCATGGCTACGGCATTTCCGAGGACACGGCTTGCTTCGCTTTGGTTTGGTTTGGTTACTTAGACCAGGAATTAGCACAGGGGCTAAAATAAAGGAAGGAGCATTTTGGGGGAAGACAGATAGATAGACAGACAGACAGACAGACAGTGAGCAAACATGAAGCGAACTTGCAATTACACAATCTCTTTTTCATCAGGCAGGCCAGTGAAAAAAAAAGTTTGTCAAACTCTTGACTGTCGATTTGTTTAAACAGCTTTTGCCGTTGTGTGTAATATCTTTTTGCCAATTTCTTTTACTTTCTCCCACTACCCACTTCTTGCATTTTACTTCTTTGTTGGCTTGCATTTTTTCCCTGGTCTCTCCTTATGCAAATGGCATTCGTTTGAGATACATTTTTCTTTTTTTAAGAAGAAGATGCAGCGCTTTTTTCGGTGTTTGTCCTCAGCTTTTATTTCTATTTCGAGAGCTGTGTAGCCAAACTATTAATTAGTGGCAAGGTACACACAAGCAGTAACGTTAAATTAAAAGATCTTTCAGCTGAGAATATACCATTTATCCGTGAAATGCATCTACATGCACATATATGTGATATGAAATCCCATTCTGAGATGCTAAGTAAACCACTGTGGGCGAATTTGAGTGTTGGAGGAGGAACAGGTGTTATTCACGGCGAAAGCATCGCTTTTTTCCGCCTCTCTGTGCTGCATAAAAAATATCTGTGCATAATTTCATAATGAGGCACTGAACCAACACGTGGGCAGCAAACTATTGTGGGCGTGGCAGGGGAGGATGCGGCAGAGATTTCAGCATATGCTCCTCTTGGCATTTCGAAATGTGCTCGCATTTTCGCTTTGAGAGCGAGCAAATTGCTCATACGCCGCGTTGGGCGCCAGATGCGGGCGCCAAAGGACGACGACGACGACGACGGTGAAGAAAGCACGTCAGTCAGCTCATAATTATGGTTATATGAGCCGTGATTATTCGACTTTGCCCCTGCAACGAATGCCGCCGCGGCTCCTGTGATTTGGCCTGTGGCATTGACTAACTGACTCGCTGCTTGTCGCTGGGGGGAATATTGGGGATTGGATTGGAGTGATTGACTGGCTGACTGAGCAAGTGACGATGGGTAAGTCCTTCTGAAAATGGTGCGACTTAACAGGCGGTAAATTACGAAGTGAGTTTCGAAATGGATTCGAAGCTAGAAAGGAAATGTGAAGGCTTGTTAGTTTGCCCTTTAATTACATTTAAATCGCGTAGGCGATAAATCTAATATCTGTGTTCACTCACATTTTGTTTGTTGACCTTGTGACTCAGCATATTGCGAAACAGTAAATTGATGTATACATACATGTTTCGTAACCGCAAGTTGTTAAACAAATAAAGGCAACAGAACTCGGCAAAAAACAACAAAAGCAGCGGAAAATGCAATAGTTTCAGAGAGGATGATGGCAAGGGGGGTGCAAAGCCATATTTCAACTATAATCTTATCAGATTTGCAATGTTGAATTATAGTCCGGAAAAACGCAGTCGGATACAACGAAGAAAATGCAAAGATATTTGTATACAACACAGAGTAAATGGTAGTTTTACATCACAGATGTAATACATTTCCGTTCGGGCGATTGTATGAACTCGTTTGAAAGGAACTCGTCGCGAATTCTTCAGGACTGAGTGGTCACTCCAATCCGAATGATGTACTCGCTGATTGTGAGTTACAATATAGTTGAGTTTTAAAACATTGTTACAAGCAGTGTGATATTTTGCAAGGAATTAGTTTTATTGCCAGGCGATATTGCTGAAGGGCGGAACAGAAGTCGGATGTTTGCACACATGGCTCTTTGCTGGCCGCATTCGAAAATAAATTTGCATGACGATGGCAGCAGCAGCAGCAGCAGCAGCATCAGCGGCAGCGGCGGCAAGCCAACAATTGTTGCGGTAGTGTCCTTCCACGTCGCCCCACTCCCCTCTCCCCCGCGGCTGCCAGCCAACGAAAAGGCAACAACGAACAGCAGCCAGTGGTCGCCTGCAGGGATATACTTGCTCATCTCCAGTGCTCTTTTCATAGCATCCACCATCCAGCAGCCACCAGCCTGCTCCCAGTTGCTTCAAAATTTACGAGCAAAAGCATTTTCAAGAGTTTTATGCGCGTTGAGTGGCCAGAGGGAGGGGACTGGGTGTTTAGGGGCTTCGGGGGCGGACCAAAATTTTAACTTTGCAAAAAAAAAAAATGGAGGAGCATATCCGCCTGCACAGACACTGTTACGAATAGATATAGACCATATCTATGTGTGTACATGCATACATATATAGATATATGCGCATAGCGAAAAAAAGGGAATAAAATCGCGTTTCATTTGAGTTGCCATCTCCTCTTTCATTTTGGTTTTTCTGTGTTAGTTCGCCGTAGTTGTAGTTGTTGTTGTTGATTTTTAGTGCATTTTCCTAGCCAGTTCGTCAGCCAGGAAGTAGGAAATTTTCCGGTTTTACTGTTGAGCCTCCTGCTGCCAGGAAATCGCTCCTACTGCTGCGTTCACAGAACAGAAAAGCAGCAAAAAAAACACACTCACACACACACGGAAAATGAAAAGCGCGGAAAGTCCCTTGGTCCTTCGCGCCCCATCTATCCAACCATCCATCCATCCACTAACCCCACCAAAGGCAATTGGGTTGACGGGCGTAGTAATTTCAGTTGAGAGACATGGCCAAAGAGAAGGCTCTCTGGCGAATGGAAATGGAGCATTTATTGAACTTTTCGCAAAAGATATTTTTGTATTTTCCGAAATGGGTTAACTGGGTAGGGTGCGAGAGTGGGTTTGGGGGAGTGGGGGGTGGAGGCACAGAATCAGAAACTCGAAATGTAGGCCGTTTATTTTTGGTCCCGCATCCCCGCCACTACTTTTCCGAATGAGATTGGGCGAAGAGTGTGTTCAGCTACCTTAAAGTTTTTCCGCTTTTCCCCATGCAATCGTAAGTTCGAGTTCAGGTGGGCGTGGATAATGGCTGCAAGGATAATGAGCAGAAAGAATGGCGGCTATTAAAAGAGGAGTTGCGCCTTGGCTCGGGTCAAGCATGTAATAGCCAGAATAGCTATGAAATATGAAATATTCAACTAGCATTAAGCTTATTTAGCACAGCGCAGAGTAATTCATAAAGAAATGTAAATGTATTAATCAACAACTTGTGCAACAAGCGATTATTGGTTACTTTTTTTTAAATACACAGCTGTGGCACAATTGCAAGTTTATATACGACAACTTTTGACCTCGACAACAGAAAAACCAGGAAAAACAGCTATATTTAAGAATTTTCCAACGTAGTCAGCAAAGAAGTCGAATGAAAACATTCTTACCTCGCAGTTTTTTATTATTTTCTTTTTTACCCAAAGGAAAGAAACTGATGAGCAGCATACACGGTTTGTTCCTTCTTCGCCTCTTGTTTGTTTGTTGTCAGTAGTGCGAGGGAAAATAAATAAATTATTGGTGCTGCCAAGGAAATTCCCCCAAGGAATCGCGGGGGGGAAATGAAAAGTCGGCGGGAAAAAAGCGAGCTGCAATTTTTCCTTTTAATTTGTCACCTGTGAACAAAAATTTGCGGAAATAATTATCGTTCGTACGTTTCGTTGACACATTTCTTTGCCGCTCGTTGACTTCTTCGCTTTATTTGCTTGTAAATTGCTTTTAATTTACGGCGAAACATGAAAACCCATATTGTATCGATGTACAGCAACAACAACAACAATAATAATAACAATAACCATAAGTAACGACAATCGTTTGGTGTTTTTAAAGCGTTTGCCAAATGTTTCATGAATCATTTCATTTGTATGGCCAATTCGAAAAGAGGTTAGTGGTATTTCAGCATAGATGGGGGATGTTTTATACATTGAGAAGCTGCAGATTAATAGGGTCGATGGTCAGAGAGCCACGTTTGTGCGTTCCATGGGCAGGCAGGAAAAACCCGCCAGCTGCGGCCAGATGAAAATGTCAAGTCATCGGCAAAAAATGCAGAGGAAAAATGAAAAGAAAACACTGTGGTTTGTTGACTCGTTTTGATTTGTGCCTGAATTTTACACACTCGAATTGTGAGGTAAAAATAGATTTCTTAACTCAACTTTTATGGGAAAAGAAAACCCTTAGGGTACCAAATAGTTTATTGCATATATCATGTAACTGACCTATCGCATAGTTATTTCCGCCTACTATCACTGGTTCGTTTTCATTGTTTGAGTGTTGCAAAGCTAAAATCAAGATTTTTCTTTACGCTGCCTTGCATTTCTCGTTATTCTGCTTTCTATTTTGCACCTAGATTGTTTCTTTCTTTTTTTTTCACGTTCTACAATATCTGTTTATTTTTTTTTTATTTTTTTGTTATTATCAAAGCATATTTTTGTTGCTTTTTAGGTTGCATTTCCGTGGGTCTTATCAAAGTGGGTAACATTTTTCTGCAGAAACCGAATGCCAGTAGAAAAATACAAATACGCCAAAAATCGCGTTGAGTTGAGCTTGGTCATGGTGGAAATGGAGACACTCTTCAAAAGTGAAAAGGTGTTGCAAAGTATGCAAATACAGATAGTAGTGTTGCATAGTTTTAAACACCTTAAGGATTGCTTATATTTTAGGAAACCAATTAAACCTCGGCAATGCAGAAATTCCCCAATTTATTGCCACTTAAATCTGTGCTAGTTTGAAAAAGTGCTCCCAACTTCCATCGCAGTAATATGCAAAAGAGTATACAAGTGGGGGAAAAAGTTTTCCTGCCGTGAAAAACATATACCCTCGCGAGTGACTGACTGTTGTGCGACAGTATTTGTTGTAGTTACTTAAATATAAGCACATATATATATATATTTGTGTCCCCTCCGATCTTTTTCGGTTAGCAAGCGCAACAGTGAAATAAAAAGAAAAGAAAAGAAACGAAATGAATTGAAAGGAAAGTAAAGGGGGTTCTGGCTTCTGGTGACGTCTTGCGGTCGTTCATCTAACAACCTAAATAAATTTCGCTGCCTTCGCCTCCATGGAGCGCACACTACACATTTGTTTGTGGGCCTATTTTATATTTTATGGTAATGGAGCACAGACCCCGACCCCCGGACCATCATCATCATCATCACCATCGCCATCCTCATCGCTGTTGTCGCAGCCGACGCCAAGTTACAACTCACTTGCTGTTGTCCCACTGTTCCATCGACCGACTGATTCACTCTATGAATAGGCCCAGCCTAGACCAAAACAACATAAAATAATGCCAAGAGAAAAAAAGGGGAAAAAGGGGAGCATTTTTGCAGAAAAAATGGCAAACGGCGTTGACAGGCAGAGCTTGAAGTTAATTCTTTTTTTTTACCACGGGGAGTAGTGCGTGTGTGCGTTGTGGCAACTTTGTTGTTACCGGCTATATTTAGCTAAAACGCCCAGAAAAACTGACTTTTCAAGTGTGCTCGCTGCTATCAAATTAAATTAAGTTCAATGTATATTTAGAAAATATATGTAACAAATTCGAAAGTTACATGATGTCTACATAAAGTTCCATTGATTCAAATTAACTTACATCCAAGTTAAAGCTATTATTCATAAAAAAAGAACACTCAAATTCAATTGACTTTGTTACATTACACCTATTGATATTTCAATCGAAATATAAATTGAGCTTGGTATCGTAAAACTATATTCATTTATTGGCAAATAAAGCCAGTAAAAGCTTGCAGTTTGATGACTCGACAAATAGCCGAAATGTTTTAATTCAACTTAATCTCCGATTTAGCTGGCACAGAGGAATAGAAAAATACTAGCGTATTCCATAAATAACAAAATAACAGCAAAGTTATGAAAATTTGATGGTCGGCAATTTGAATACACTCTCTTTAGGAATAAATGTTTTTTTTTGGAATTAATGCTGCAAGATATCTGTTCGAGATTGCAGTTAGTTATTGCAACAATAGATTGCCAAATTATTTGCTACTCAATTTCGGGCTAATAAAATTCGATCTACCATCTACCTGCACGCAAGGGCATCTGGAAAACTGCAGCAAACCGCACGGGAGTCAACAAAGCGACAGTTGGACAGGCAGTATGGATGGCTATCAATAAAAACTAAATTACAAATACATAACAGATGCAAAAATAGCTCAAAACATTTTTATATGCCGGCCGAAAAATGCAAACACTTCAATTTGCGTTCGGAAGTGGGCTAAATTGGGTGGTGTTGGCAAAACACTCTGTACATGGTTGCAATTTGTCCCAGAGGGAAAACTCTTATTGAAATTCAGAAATTTCATTTATGCCATTTTAAGATGTATTTATTTTCGTTTAAATTCTTTTTTTTTTTTGTTGCCACATTCCCGGCAATTATGAAAGTCACTGTGTGTATCAATATACATTTTGCCCCCACAAAAAGTCCTTTTGTTGACTGTGTGTGTGTGTGTGCTTTCTTTTTTCCCAGTTTTGTCATCGGCGCCCAGGGGTTAATGGTTTGGGCTGCCAGCAAACAGTGCATCCACCATCAGTTGTTCTCCATCTGTCGCAGACACCTGCCACCTCCCACCCGCAAAAATGGCAAAACAAATAATGCGAAAAAAAAAACGTGGAAATGAAATGTAAAAAATAAGTGAAAAGTAGAATTTGTTTAGACTGAATGTCATTGCAGTCAACAGTCGTAGGTAGCCGGCGGCACTGAGTTCAGTTCAGTTGAGTTGAGTTCAGTTCAGCCATTCTGATTCTATGACGATGATTACACATTTTTATTTGTTTTTCCTGATTTTGGCATTTGTTTATTGTGCCCCGTTTCAATTGGCTGTTAATTATAACTGACTGACTTTAATGGCATGACTTTGTGCCGTCCAAAAGAAGGATTTGGTTTTGATGGCGACATAAACTCCATATTTCCATTTCCTACACTGTGTTGCAAACCCTATTTAGATGGCAACACCCTATGAAAGGTGGCAACACCGTTTATTGGAAGAATTTTGAAAATAAGCTCTTTTTACTTTTGATATAAGTTTGTTTATCATGCTTATTAACTTTAGGGAGTGATATGGAAGAGTATACCAAGCATATATAAACATTTTGACCAGTTTTTAACCATGTGGCACACCTGAAATTTAAGTAGCTTTAAAGTGTATTTAGCTGTTTATTTAGAATGCAGGTATATTTTTGTTTCAAGTGCAATCGCAACTCTGGCAAACAAGCCGAAAACGCTAAAAACTTCTAAACTTTGTTTACTTAGCCACACACTGTGTCGCCCCAACCCGCCAACCCCCGCCGATCCCCCACTCAAATAAAATAGTAATTTTGACAGCGCGGAAAAGAGGGGAGGCCGAAAAAAAGGAGCAGAAAATTAATTTGCAATGCAAATTACTTTTAATAAATTTTATAACATTTTTTTTTTTGCTCCTTCGCTTCCTACTAGCCAAGTGGCAATGGGGCACTTGGAATGGGGCAGCTGTTGCTCACTTTTTTTTTTGTTTCTTTCGTGGGGGTGGCTGATGGCATATGGGGGTGGAAAGTGGGCGGTGGGTGGTGTCTATCTCATTGCTTTCGCCAGACAGACGGCGGGCAAAATTAAGCGTCGCAACGGCATTTTATGAAGTGGAGAAAGAAGACTTCAAACTGGGGCCACCGGGAAAACGGGGAAATGGTCACGATGGCGGACGGAGTGGAGTGGTGGAGCAACCGATGACAGGGTGGATAATTTATGCCACGTGGGTCGAAGGGGGGCGATGGGCGGTTGGGTTCGCTGGAAGCATTTAATAAAACGTGCAGCAGCAGCAGGAAAATAGGGCCAAAACTGCAGACACTTTTCGGGCCAACTTCGGAATAACAGAAAACTTTGCTTCATCAGTACACAGAAATGCAAAATGCAAAGTGCTTGTTGGCTTCGCTTAATTGATGCTCGCCAAAGTTCATTGGCAATTTCGATCGATTATCTGAAAAATTTGAATGCTGTGATCAGAGAAGAAAACCTAAATGCTAACTCCATTGTATTTGATAAATGAAAATGGTTTTAAAGCGACTTTGAAGTAGAAAGACGAAAATCTGCTGGGAAAGCTGTAAACCCTGATCGATTATCTGAAAAATTTGAATGCTGTGATCAGAGAAGAAAACCTAAATGCTAACTCCATTGTATTTGATAAATGAAAATGGTATTAAAGCGACTTTGAAGTAGAAAGACGAAAATCTGCTGGGAAAGCTGTAAACCCTGAACAACAGTTTCGTACTTATAATAACAGATTTCTGCATTCATTATTTTATTATTTATTATTATTTCTAATGACATCGCGTGCCAGTCCAATAATAAACCAAACTGTTTCAACCACGCCAATTTCCGCCACCCCGCAAAATTAGTTTTAATAACTACGGCTTGTTATTATTTTTTTTTTTGCTCTGTTGTTTTTCAAGCCTTTTCATTAAATGCTTTCTTTTTAATTTTATAAATAAATCTGTTAATTTAAGGGTATCTCATACGCTGCTGACCGTTGCTAGTTTGCTTTTCCATAGTATTGCTTATTTACATTTTTTGCGTTAATTCATTTTCACGTTGTTTGCTTGGTTTTAATGACCTTTGCATTTCTGGTGATTTTTTTTGTTAGGCGATTGTTGTTTGAGTTGTGCCTTATTGACTTTCGAACAACAGATAATATTTTGGTTAATTGTCGGTTTGACTCTAGATGTCATAATTCATTTGTCTTTCGGTTATTTGCTGGTTGTAAAAAATAGCATCGCAATAATGGCAACTATTAATCAACAGTTTATCTGGTAAAAACGAATTTAATATTGCGAGAGATAAACGATATGTTTCTTCAATATTAAAACAATTTATTCGAATTATTCGAACTGTGTACACTTTGTACACAAATTGTATTTAAATCGGCATTACTATTTTTTTTCCTTTTGTGAATCATATGAATGCCCCTGCTGTTCGCTGACAAACCTTTCATGGTCGTTAACCCACTGTTGCCCCTCAGTTGCCGCATGCAATGCGATTTATATTACTCATTTGGCAGCTAATTACAAATGCCGAGCTAATAAATTTAAGTATATTAAGTGCATTGGCAACAACAAATCACGAAGTAAAAAAAAAGCGAGTCGGGAATGAATTTTGCTTGCTAATTAAAATGCATTCGGGGAAGCAGAAGTAAACAAATGGAATAAAATGCATTGCGCCATTTCATAAGCCGCATTTTCGAACCATAATTAAGAACCAATAACAATATGATGTCAAAAGCTAAATTAAAGGTCCATGCAAAAATATAAACAAACTAAAAGCGAAATGAGAGAGCTATAAAATAATGCAAATCAACCGAATGATTCCGTCCTTGAAAAGTTGTATATATATATAATACATGCCTAGAAAGTTCTGTTTTCATGCATTTACTGCTTTCTTAATAGCACTTATATTAAATATGTTCCAAATTAGTTGAAAGCTATTAAATGCTTTAAATAGTAGTTTAAAGCCATCCTCTTCAATTTATAAATCATTCAATTAGTTATTCGCATTGCTGCAATAAAAGCTGTTTTTTGATTGATTGTAAAACAATACAATGTGCAATGCAAAAACAATTACAAAGTCGCACGTACAATGCACATAAATCAATTGGTTAGAAGGCAAATGTGAGGAGCTTTCTTCGATAATAACTTAAATTTCATAAGCCACTTAAGTCGTTCAAGTTAGTTGTGAATCGCCACCAGTTGAGCGCAAACAATTCAAAATAGTTGGTAGTGCGCACACGAAGGATATTGCTGGACAATTAAGGCCATAAGCGGTCATGATGACGACCAAGGACGCGCCCAAAAAAGGAGGTGGAGTTGGGGTAGCAGGGTGGTGGGAAGGTGTAAGGCGTTCGCATTCCGTGCAACACGTTGGCAAGGACATAACAAGTACAACACACATGTTGGCTACGATACGCTCGCTTTTTCACGGCCATGAAAAACGCGACTCGCAAAATTGTTGCGTGGTTAGTCAGCAGGCCGAAAAGGAGTTGGCTTAGTTGGTTGGCGGATGGAGGAGGTCGGAGGTGGGAGGAGGGGACTCTCCGGGTTGAGGCTTCCGGCCTGCTTGTGCTAACTGCTCTGCCATAACATCACTGGCTACGTACAACATGTGGCACTCATTAACGCGCCCCCACAACGGCCACGCCCCCCCTCAGTTGACCACATCCCCAAAAGCAAGCATGTGTGTGTGTGTGTGGCCAGTATCGTGTGACAATTTTCCGACGCTTTTCCGCACTTTTTCTTTATATATTCGGTCACCGCACTTTGACCATTAGCATGGCCAATAAGCAAAGCCTTTGTTTCAGCAATTGCTCCTCCGTTTGGATGGCAAAAGTGGGAGTTGGTATCGAGCTAATCCCCTCATTAGGCTGTTAAGAGGCAGATAAATCCTAGTTCAATGGATCAACTGTGGTTCAAACTAAAATGGCACTTATTCCGATAAATTGTGCATGGAACGAACTTTCAGCTGCAATCTTATCATATTCTATGGTAACAGTGTTAGTCCTATATAACGTGTGAATCTTTAATTCCAGTTCCATGTTGGTGATTCCCTCGAGCTGTTTCGAAACTGGTCTCATTTCATGATTCATACCTGTTTCGAAATTACACCAATGAGAATGAGTGCCCATCTGGGGTTAAACCATTAAGTGTCATGTATATCCCCTTGTCCATAATAAATCCCTTTCCCATCGTCAATTGTTTCTATATTTTCGCTGTTAATTGTTGCATGTCTCGTCAGCGAGGCCAATGAACTGAAAATTGTGGGCACGTGTCCTTTGAGTGGACACGCAACAAAAAGTCCAAGTGGGCTAGAAATGTAGATACATGCATGTATGTATATAACACTTGGCAGATTAACCACCTGAAGGGGTTCCAATCTCATCTAGAAAACGGCGGAAATAGTGCAAAAGTAAACAGCATTTGTGTTTGCCTTGCTAAGTTTTAAAGCGCCTTGCTAATATTTGTCTATATTTGTGCTTCACACCAACGGCGGCGTATGCGGCGTATACGTAATGAGCGATCAATTGCAAAAGTAAAAAAAAAAGAGAAAGAGAAAGAAACAGCGAGAAAAGTTGACAAACCGCGTCAAACCCATTCGATTGTCGCTGAAGAGAGAATTGTGTGAGAATGCCTCGGCTTGTTTCATTTTTACTGCTTGTTTTTTTTTTTATTATTTTACTTATTTTTGTTCTCGTTGATTCTGCCGCTTTTTTCTGCTTTATTTTCATTTTTATTTGTATTTTTTCTTTTTTTTTTTGTTTTTGTATTGGCTTTGCGTCACCATCTGTCGCTCTTTTCCTCTCATTCGCCCATTCGACTTCCCACATTGCCTTTGGCTTTTGTTTCGCTTCTTTCCTTCGTTTCGCTGCCTCTTGGCTTACATTTGGCTTGCAAATTGTTGCTCGCTATTTATCGCTTTCTAGCTGATTTAATTAATTTTATTTCCACTAGTAGATACACAAGCAAGCAAAACCTACCTTCGTCAACTAATATTTAATCGAATTCACTTCTTCTCTTTGCAGGTGAGTTCAAAACCTTTTCGAAGCGAACGCGAATGAAGAAGAGTGAGTGCTTGCATAAAGATATTCGTTTTCGATTAATTATAAGCAGCGAGTTTGAAAGATACCTAATGAAATGCAGGAAATGGAGTGCTAGAATTATATGAACAGAGCATCCCAGTTATCAACTTGACTTTCACGTTCGAAAAGTTCGGATTGGCCATCATCAACAAGTCCATGTGGAGGAAGTCGGTCGAAAGTCCTAAGTGGGCAACAAAACCGGCTCCTTTCCTGCAGAAAACACACACAGGCAAAGGGCAAGTCTAGTCCAGGAATTGAGCTTTTGATAGTGGAAAGCCCATTGAGCTTTTTAAACAATAGCCGGCGAAAGGGAGAGAGAGATAGAGAGCATTCTGGCCAGAGCGAGATGGAATAGTATCCTTTCTAAGGGCCTGATGAGTTGACTATTTGCAATGTTAGCAACAAATGTAGGCAGATCCTTTAAAACAACAATGCCAAAACGATGGTGATAAAGGACCAAAGAAACTCTCCCTACTAAAAGCGAGAGAACATTACAAAATAACAGAAAAAAATGAACGGGAAAAACCGACATACGCTAACAAAAGCCTGCTGCTGTGCTTGGACAATAAAGGGGGCGAAGTTGGTTTCGGGCGGCGAAATGGGAGGCATACCAACTGTGTAGAGTGCATTAAACTGCGCCCAAGCCACACACTCGAGCGATAGACAGAGACGGAGCGGGTAGAATACGACTAGAAAGAGAGGCAGAACTGTGCTGGGCATTTCCTAACACTAACTCTAATGTGGCTAGAAAAATGTCGTAGGAAATGCTATAAATATCAAATCAATTATTTGTATTCATCGTATATCTTTATGTATTATAAAGGTAAGAAAAGTACGTTTCTGGTATATAGCGTTGTTTTAGACACCTTCGTATAGTATTTAAACTTCTGTGGGGCTATAAAAAGTTTTTGTTACCCTTTTTAAATAGGGTATTTTATTATTTAATCTATTTGATTTCTTCCCTATTTTCGCTATCAGAAAAAAGAAGTTTAGTTAGCTGAAAAATAGCCAGATTGCCATTTCTGTCCGTTCGACGATGGCGACAATGACGACCAAGTCGAGTAGCTCGCGGAGATTGCGATTGGCGGCATAAATCCAATCCACTGGTGGATTTGCAAAAAGCTTCAGCTACATGCCAAAACCAGCGTGTACACACATACACACACACACACTCGTTGTCGAAAACAATAATAAATCTCAGCAGCAGCGGCAGCAATATCATAAAAAAAGTAATGTAACAACGGCAGTCGGAGGGAGGCCCATGAAAAAGCGCAAATAACTCAAATAAAACGAAAGACAGAGAGTACAAGTAAAATAAAATGAAATAGTCCGCACAGTCTGCATAGCCCCACTAGCCCCCTTTCATTTGATCATTCGTGGACTTCGAATCGAATCGAAATCAGGAGTAGATGCAACAAGAAGTGTAGAGCCAGTCAAAGTAAATGGTGGCGAAGGCGAAAGGAAAGGAGAAATGAGAAAGAGTAAACTTCCGATAGTGTGGGTAGTGTGTATTTTTTTTGTGTTGGCTAGTGTATGAAATAATAACGGCGAGGGATAAAGAGAAAGCAGCTAAGCAGGATATGAGTCTGGATATATGTACATACATATGTACATATGTATGTAGTGCATACGCGTATAGAAATGATATAAATGTACAAAATAATAATAAAAATGGTGTAATAAAAGCACAGTACAGGTGTGTGCGCAACGCAAACAGCTAAAAACAACAACAATCAGGATGAGAGGTAGTCTTTGATCAGAATGAAAACACAGAAGTGTTGCATACTTTTTGACATCTCTTCAAGTGAATTTGGGAGTTCTCTCAATCTGTGAATTTCTGTAAATATAATTCTTGCCCATTTGTCATGTACTTACTTAACGATACATATCTTAACCAAGTTAATCCTGCCAGTTGAGCTGTATTGATCCCAATGCATTCACCTCTGTGAGGATTGGCCCACTATGCCAACAATGCAGCTGGGGTTGGGAGGTTGAAGAGGAAATGCGAAAATCCACACACCTTTGGTCTGGGTATACAAATGCATTTCGCTATATGGCGGTCTGTTGTATGCACATACATACGGGAGTGATTGTTGGCCAACAGATATGACCCGACTCATTTAGACCGGCAAAAGCGGCGGTGGCAACAAAGTTAGCCATTTATTCTGTGGCGTCGGGAGAGGGGGTGAGCGAAGGGGATGGCTTATAATTATAGCCGCTGTTGTATTTGCTAATGGGATGGCCCTGAATGGGCGTCGTTCGGGGCGTGGCAATTAAAGCACCTTGTCCAAGTGCTGCGATTTCGGGCGGCGTGCAATCAGTTGAATTGCAATTGGCGAATTTGGGAATTGCGCTTTGCAGCCATTAATACTGTATTTATAGGGGTCTGGCACACGAATGTGATGACCCGACCTGATGGAAAACGCTTGTGATTCAAGGGAGTTAACATTTAGACATTTTGATAATTGCTTCGGCGTAATGTTTTTCCTGTTGCTAGCTTAACTGCTCGACAGGGTCAACATGTCATACTAATTTTATGGCCTGGCCCCCATCGCCAACCAAAAAGCAGCCAGCCAAGCAGCCAAAAGAGTCTGTCTCGTCTCGTCGCCCGGTCTGTAAACTGTGAATGGCCTTTTGTGTATACAGGAGCAGGATTTGGGTGTGGGAATGGGAATCAGAGTGGGAATAGGGCATGGCCAGGAGGGAAGTTCGTTCAGTGTCCACTGGACGCCGACAAGAGAGTGGAGCAGAGAAAGGTTGCCCTGAGCTACGCATTTTTGTGGTGTTACGGCGAGTTGAGCTCTTGTTTGTTCATTCCATGTGAGTTCTATGAGTCCAGCCGCAGCAACTTCCAAGTGAATGATCGGCCACAAAGTACGGTATAGTTTTCTCGACTCCCCACTACTTTTTGGTGGAAAACAAATGGGCTGGCACTCAAAAATCGATGCCAACTTAAAAAGTTCACTCGCATATGCTTCCGGCACACATTTTTTGCTTTTGGCAATGGAACTTTCTGGCACTGTTTTCAATAAGCCAGTGAATTCATTGATATGGAATAAAGTTCTTTATTTCCTTGGCAAGAGCGGCTGCACACGATTATTAGTCGATGATGTTACAATGATATTGAAACACTTTCTGCGTTGTATTTTCAATATCCAATCATGATTGCAGATTGATGTCAATCATCTGCGGTAACCTTTCTAAATCCATTCAATCAATAATTCAATCAGGAGGCAAGACAGCCTTTTCATTGTTGTTGCACATCAATCAGTGTTGCCGCCCCATCAGGACTTTTGAAGAACTCCCCTATTAAATCACTGCTACCAAACTGAAATCGAACAGGAGAAAGCAATTCAAATTGCCTGGCCGACGAGCAAGAGGAGCTCTGCACCTGACACACTCACCACGAAGCGAATTCTGCTATTGGTCATAGGCCTAGCTGTTGACCTTATGGCTTTTCACCGCTTTTCCCCGCTTTTCCCGCTTTCGCCGTTCTGTTTCTCTTTGCATTTTAAGCCAGGACTTTCTTGCTTCTCCAATTTTTTATCTTCAACAAGATTTATGCGGCCTTGTGTCATAATTCCTAGCGCTCTACTCGTTGTATTCCCCCTTTTTTTGTTTTTTACTCTCTCGTTTTGGTGTAAACTTATGTCGTATTCAGGCGACATCGGAAGATATAGAACAAAAGTGAAGGGGATGGCCAAAGTTGTTCAAGTTTTTGGCGCTGCCGTTGTAGCTGATTCATTTTTCACCTTTTAGTGTTTATTATTTACTTGTTTCTTGTGCATTACCTATAAGCTAGCCTTCTGCATTTGCGCAACTCCGAATGCGTTTCAATGTCCCACTTTTGCACATGAAATGGAAATTTGGCTTTGTTCGCCTTATGTGTAAGGCCAAAATGCCACACACACGACGTTTATTAGGTTCTTTGCGAAATCCAGTCTTGATATCCTTGTGGATTGCTGTTTCAGGGATTCTGGTTGAGTCATAAAAATGTTGTAAAAATGAATAGGATTTAATTAACACCAATTTTCAGTATTACGAATTTATATGCCAAGCATATTAGTGACTAGGCTGAACAACAAATTCAAAATAGTATAACAATATTAGTAAGTCTTTTTCCTCTTGATTAGAAATAAGTGTGTCAACAAACTGCCTTTTTTATTTTCCCACACTTAAGTGGCGTCACTAATGTATTTCGAGCATTTCCTGCTAATTTCGACATCAAATTTTGTCTTCCCATTTTGCGTCAGTCACAAAGTCATCGCCGAAAATATGCCAGAAGCTCAATTTGCCTTTTGGAAAAACGTCGTTTTCCCATGGATCAACCTTAAGTCTTGCCACCCGGGCAATTATATGGCCAGTCCAACCCGCATTTGACGCCCAGCCGAGGAGCTGCAAACGAAAATTTCATCAAAATCTGTCACGTACGTGTGCCACCAGAATCCACAATACCAAATCCAGAATCCAACCATCTCACACCCATCCACTTAACCCCATGATGATGACGATGTCGTGTTTGCTGTTGCTCTTGCCCCATTGTGTTTGTTGTTCTTCGCCTTTCCAGCTTTGTTGTGCACATTAATTTTGACGAAAACAATTTCATTTAACGGCATTTCCGGCAGCAGAAGCGTCAGCAGCAACAGCAGCAGCACATATCGCTTCGCTAGACAGCGACACAAGTACGACATTTTAACCGAAAGACAGGCAGAAACCCAAGCCCGGAGCCAAACACAAACCCAAACCGAAACACACAAGTTGGCTGACAAGATGAGTTAACCAGGCGCATAACAATATAAGTATGTGGTGGATACAATGGCGAGGGGAGCTGGTGGTAGCAACCCTTTGGCAGGAGCATCTGGGCCTGGTCAATGCATTTCCCGGCTCCACTTGATTGTATTGTCATTGTCAGGACTTTTGAGTAGTTGACCATGATGGTGGAGCCACGTAATTCACACTACTTGAAAAGGAGTTGATGATATTCTAAGTGGACAACCAATAGTTAATACAAATTGATAAGAAAGTTGTCCACATTCATGATGACTATGTGGTGTCACAATAAAAAAAAAAGTATATTTTATAATGAATAATGCTGGAATTTACGTATTTTAAACTAGAGAGACTAGAAAGTACACAAGAATCTGGTTCAGCTTGAATGCATTCCAAGGCAATTAGTACTCAGCACTGGTAAGGGTATTTCCGCGTCGTTTTGACCGCCTGAGCTAGATGATCTCAGCATTCCTCGTGCTCATACATTTGCCATATTTGAAATTCCCATTATGCTCCCTAGCTGCGTCCGACTGCTCCACTCGCTGGTGTCCTGGTGTCTAGTGTCTTGTAAGGGGAAGTTGTGTCTAACACGCACGTACGACCCGTGGCATGACCCTGCACCACACCCACCCCTCCTCAGTGATCCCCCCTGCTCAACCGACTTGACTGGATGTTTGGCTCAATATGCCAGTCAGTCACTTGGCCGGGAAAACATGGCCAAAAGCGGTGGGGTGGTGGCAAGTGCTAGTAGCGTAGACATTTGGCGAAATGATTTTCATATTTTGCGTGCGAGGGAGAGGAACTGGCTCTTGGGCGATGCGAACTCACATTCTAATGCGAAATGAGCTCACACCACTGCGAGGAAATTTGATTTGAACGACGAGTGGGTTAACGCTCACCCCTTCAGCGAGATGCGAATTAATGAGGCGTGTCTCACTTATGTTTTGTTGCCTGTGTCAATATACTCGCAATAATATTATCGTTATTGTTATTTATTATGGTTACTGCATATTTATCCAGTGGCCACGCCCCGCAGTTTATGGCCTTGATGGTTGGCGGGCGTAAGCCGCTTAAATAATTAGTTAATTGATTTCGCTGGCCACTGTGGAAATTGTGGAATTATTTTACGTTTTTTCCAGCGGTTTTCACGCAAATTATCATATGTGTAAAATTCTCTAGTTTTTAATTTTGATCAGTTTTGGTTTTGCTATTTAATTAGGGGTTTTGTGGAATAGTTAGGCGGTATGGCAATTTCAAATTGAACAACGCAGCATAAGCATATCTAGATCGTAGAGTTTAAGCCTGAATGATATATGATTTGCACTTAAAATGCATTCCTACCTTCGAATGGCAATAAAATCGTTGACTGCTTGTCGAGAATTTACGCTTAATTCCTTTATTTATTTAGCTGCGTTTTGACACTTAATTCTCCAGCACTCCATCTCCAGTCAGTCCCTCCCCTTACCCCCGCTCCATTATCAACATCATCTTCGACTTTTGTCTCGCTCTTCTCCATGGCAACCGCAAACAGTTTAACGCGACCACAGCGTCCACGGTTGTAATCAACTGCCACTCGTCCTGCGGCAATCGACAGTGGGCCCCAGCTTTAAATTACGTATCAAATGGCTGTCGTTAATGAACAGTAACGAAAATCAAATGAACACCAAATGAACAGCCAGCAAAATGAACAGCAAATATCGAAATGAACACAAAGCAAGATGAACATATTTATAATATTTACACAAAATGTATATTTCTTTCGAAAATCAAGTGAAGCGCATCCACTGTTCGTTCTGCTTACATTTTGTTTACGTTAGCGCTGCGTTCGCATTAAAGGCTACGCGGTTCTTTATTTATGGCCATCAATATTTTATGACGCGCAACGCGCATGAAAAGCCAAGGGAAACCGAGAGGAAAAGGAGCGGAGTAAGAAGTGCCTGGACAGACGTAAGCATTCTGTGCGCTGGGAAAGCAAGTTAGTTACCCGATTCCCCCCGCAGCTAGCACTTAAAGCATAAACGCAATTAAGAAAAAATAAGTGAAAAAGCCAAGTCGAAGGACCAAGGACCAAGGACGAACCCAGGCGAAGATGGCTAAGGAAAACTCTTTGCAAATTAGTTTAATTATCGGGAAATGCAAACAAAGCGACGCTAAAAGTGTGCGCATTCCATTTACTACTCAAACAACCCTCGCTGGAGTTAGCCATGTGTGATGCTGATTATAGCATCATCTGCTAATTCCAGTTGCCTTAATTAATATTTATAGGCGGCCGTGTCTTCAGATAATCAAATCAAAGTCTACCGAAACTCTCCAAAACTGTAGCCACCACATAATTGATGGCGGAAATTTTTAGTTTATTTGTATACATTCTATACAATGGAAAAAATTTAGCAAAATATATGCGGAAATATTAAAAATAACGACACAAAGTAAATTCCAAATCTTCATACAATTTGCAAGGATGAAAATAGTGGAAACTGCGAAGAATTGCTATTGCAATAATCCGCAGTGAAGAGATGAAGGCAACCGGAAATGACTGTTTGCTGGTACAACTGGGTGGTCGTTGCAGCTTTAAGAGCTGGACAAACAATCTATTACTTTGAGCTCAGATACTAACAAACCAAACAGTATGCAGTAGTCAGTTCAAAGGCCTGTATTGCATTATTTCATTGGCCTTTTTGGCGGTCCAACAAATTGTTCCTGCCCACGCTCCCTAAAAACAGTTTCATTGGCATTTATGCGCTTAATTGTGTTTTGTTGCAATGTGGTGGTGCACACGCGACTGAAAAGCAAACTCCTAATGTCAGCCCTAAAGCATACAGTAGTGCAACGTGTGGTGGCGATGGCTGGACCACAAGAATCCCCATTACCCACACGCCCTGTTGTTCCCGGGTATAGCTGGCCATATCCACATCCACATCATCCTGCGTCGGTGGCGCCAAAGCGTCCGCATAAGTTTGTTTTTAATGTAACCTTGTTAACAGCAGTCTGCGTGGCACACCCCACCACCCAACTCAATATATATATATCTATATATGTATGTATATAGATGACTATATGGCCAACAAGTCGATGAATTGCATTAGCTGGCTGCTAATAAAAGGATCCTGTTACTCGCGCGGTTTTGGGTTCAATAACATGTCGGCATGCAATTAAAATATTTTAGCATTACGCATACGCACCGTTGATCTCTGGTGAAATTTCGCAATCATGGCGATTTTAACTCAATTTCTGCTGCATTGTATGTAGTTAGGTTTTACATTTAGATAAAAATGATGTTAAACATTAAACAGGGAGCTAACAATCTGCCCAATTATAAATAACTATCCCTTATCCTCCTGCACAGTGTGCATAGTTCTGTCGATAAAGCGAAGAACTCGTATCTCTATCTGTCTGTATTGTCGAGCACTGGTCTTATCACCTTCATATCCCCCTCGCAAAGCCCCAAAACAAAACAGAAGAGAAGAGAAGAGGAGTGGAGAAGAGAAAAGAATGCGGGGGAGCAGGGCGCACATGTTGCAGAAAAGCAGCGTAGAAAATACAATAAATTACGACAGATAAACAAGGGAAAACTGGCGGAGCGAGCACACAAAATACAAATGCGGAAAAGTGATGGCGAAGAAAATAAATAAATAAGGAAAATAAAAGTTTGCTTTTCCCTGTATTTACTTGGCTGTTTTCCTTATTGCGGCTACGAAAATTATCATTTTCAGTTTTCTTTTTTATCATCGTTTTGTTTGATTTCGGTCATTTCCCCATAAATAATATGCCCATAATTTCTGAATCATCCATAATAATTTATTGTGCCATTCGATTTGAAGTTAATAGTAAGTTTAGGAAGGAAAATTAAAAATGCACAAAGTTTGTTGAATTTAGTTAATATTTTAAAGTGAAAAGTTTCCCTTAAATTATGACAACCTTTTACATGTCACGTTTTCTAGAAATTTGTGTAATAATTCCATTCAAACCTTTCCTTTTTGTCACGTTCTAAAATCGCATGAAAAGAATTACGTTTAAATGAAAAAGGTAGAATAGTTAAATTTATAACTTTTACTTTTTGTATTCCTTTATATATTTATTTCCTTTGGAGTTTTCTGTGCACAACGGAAACCATAAACATGTTTGTTGCGCTTGTTTTTCCTCACGTTGTTGTGATTTTTCACAATTTAATTGAAATTAATTGATTAATGTTGAAAACGTTTTTATTGCCCAGCGCTTGCTGATGGTTTCCGTTGTTATTGCCGTTCTGCTGTTTTGGGGCTGCCATTTTCCAACTTGTTGAAAGTTCTCGTGTAATGAAAACAGCATTGAATATGAATGGCATCGCTTGTGGGATTATTCGGGTTTATCATTTATTGATTACACCTACACCAGGTAAACTGGTCTTCGATTTTGGCCTCGTCTGAGAACTGAGACGCAAATGCATTCGGAGCAGAACTTGTGCATAACTGAATAGTTTTCATTAAGTTAATTGATTTGGCCGCAAGGTGGACAGAAAGCAGAGCAAATACTATCAGTTTAAGCCATTTGGGGCAAAGCATTTGCACTGCTTTGAACTTGTGAGCGTTGTGAGTGGAAATTCAAATTAGATTTGTGCATAGGAATTTTAAATTTTAAATGATATGTATGTGAATAAAGCGTTTTCGAACAGCTCTGAAAGTGATTTTGAAAGGCCATTGATTTCCGCTCAATGAACTTATTATATTCGCCTCTTAAAACACCATTTCTTTTTTGTGTTCAACCCTTAACCACCACGAACACAAAACACACTTAAGCACACGAATATGGAGCCATAAAAGAGCATGTACCGCAAATCGCTTATATCACTCAGCAGCGCCTAAAAGCGGGCAACGAAAAACAATTTAAAGTTACATCGACAACTTTAATGGCCCAAAGGGCAAAAAGATGGCCATTACGAGGAGCAGGAAGGCGGCTAGAAAGTGGGGGGAATAAAAAGAGGCAGACATACATATAAAAAGGAGATGGAACATAGGGATTCGGATTGGGATTGGGATTGGGATTGGGATTCGGATTCGCGCACATGTGTTGCCAAACGCAGGGCTGCCAAGCAAAGCTATCTGCTTGGGCATATACTATACATATATGTGGCGGATACACACTTACGAACTTGCCTCCGAAAGGGGCAACGAGTTTAGTGGGGGCGTGGCACATTCGGTTGGCGGTCGCGCGACGCACGAGTAAGTTGTCAAAAACAGCGGCAGTGGCAGCGGCGGCAGACCCAAAGCGCCAAAAAATGTTGCCCCAACTATCAAAGCGAAACTTTTGTGAAATAGAGAGAGGACGATATAATGTAGATTATACACGGACAAACTTAAAGAGGAAGTGCCAGCCAGGAACCACCACCACCAACAACACTGCAGGCATGTGTGTGTTTTGGCCATGGTGATGGAGCAGTAGATAAAAGAGCAAAACTCCCAGCCAACTTTAGATACATTTATTTCAAATGTAGTCACGGCAACCGACCAGCATTCGGATGAAAAGGAGGAGAGCACAAAATAAGGCAGCTTGGTGGTCAATTATAATGTTAACTGGATGTCGATAGCTGGCATTAACCCCGACTTAGTTCAAATGGAATCCTATCATGTTCATTTCAAAAGTAATTTACTTACAGCAAGGTGAAAGATTTCCGTTAAAGGATTAACCACTCTTTATCAGGATAACAAGCGAGAGAGAGCTTTTCAATTTTAACCCCCCAGTTAAATGATTAAGCAGTGCCTGTCCAACTGTAGACTGGCAATCAACAGTGGCAACAATAACAACAAAAGCAACAACAAAATGTGGAACAAACAATTGTTGCCAACCGCAAAACTTTTGTCGCTCGTCACTGGCTTTTGTTGAAAATAATATAAAAAAAAAATTTGGAGGCAAGGGATTTTGTTGCACGGACTGCTGTTGTTTTTCCCCTCGCCGGTTTTGTACTTCTTGCAACAATGCAATTTCAATTTAAACTGTTATTATTTTGTACATTTCACTTGAACAATTTCTCTGATTTGTTTTTGTTTTAGCCGGCACAGCTGTGCCCGCCCGTCGCTCGAATGGGCATTATTGTGATCCAATGAACGTGCCGGCTTATTGGAAATCGTTCTGACCATGTATTGATGCTTTTTCCCTTTGCCCTGAAATTCATAGAGCCCCCGATATATATTTTCCCAAAAGACCAGAGACCAGTTTGCTGCTCAGTTGCATTTAAGCTTGGCGAAAATTTCCGTTTAAACGCTGGAAAATAGCTGACATTGATTAGGACTTCGATGGAACTGCTGCGCAATACATAATAAATTGATTAAAAAGCAGCAGTTCGACATGATTACTATATAAACTGCGCACTACATCTTCCAGGGATTGGGCGTGGAAATACCTTCGGTTAACCACAGGATGCGCACACTACGCCCACTCCCTAGGCCATTGCTAGCACCTGTGGATGTGGGATTTGTGTGACCCTGCGTTTAAAGTTATCTTCACTTCCAAAGCCTGGCAATTTGAGGCACTTGATTCAGTGCAGTGGCCTGGCCACACGACCAGTGCAATTTCGCTAAGAGATCCGCTGGGAGAAGGGAGAGCATTGCCAGCGGGCACAAAGGATTAGGAGGAACACGGAGGAAATTGCAGCAAATGTTATGCCATTTTATTAATGGAATTTTTATGTTGCACATCCTTCTTGCTCGGAATCTCAACGCTCTCGTTTTAAGCGCCGAAATTTGTTTGCCCCCAAAAAAGGATGCTATGCGGACACAAAAGGCGGTAATGATTGCGCTTTGTTCCCGGCTCCTTCATTATCCTCCTCGCTGGGACTCTATAACCTACATCAATTTAGGTTAAATCCCGAAAACTATTATCATTTTAATCAAATCAAAACGTCGGACAGCGAACGCAACAAGAACAACAACCCTTGCAACAGCAAGCACAGCAAATTCAAGTTGTGTGGAAAAAGATGGAAAGCCGTGGAAAACCTAGGCTGAAGGGTAGAAGGTGAAGGAAAATGCGATAGAACTTCTTCTGGGTGAATAGGGGAAAAAAAAGGTAGAAGAAACATTGAAGATAAATGGAAAATGCGAAATACCCTTTCTCTTATTCAAAGCACCTATGGCATTTGAGCACTAAATTATTTGTTGCTTAATTTTTGTAAATAATTAAATACATACGCAAAGTTCCAAATTGTCAAGCTAATGCTCGCTTCCTAGAGCTGGGGAATACAATTAATAAACATGGACTGAAATGGAGCAGCCCAGATAAAGTGACCAAGGATGCCGGAGTAGGGCAGCAATTTCTAGGGGAAAACTCTGACAGGACCCAGCTACGCGGAAGAGGAGGCGGCTCGAACTAGGACGACGACGTCGTCTCGTTAAAAGCCAACGCCAGGTGGGAACAAAAAACGATAAAGGAGAAGGAGGCGATGGTAGCTGCTGAACGCATTGCAGTTTTTTAGACCCTCCTCGTCTTACGGTAGCTTACTTTATGGCGGCGTCGCCGTTAATGAAGCAGGAAATATGCGTCAGCATCAATATGAAGCCAGGCTGTTTGTGTTCCAAAGCCCGGACTTGCAACGGACAAGTCAAGGTGGTGTCCGCACCGAGCAGATAATCGCTGCATGTGCAGATAATAGTCCTCTCTATGTATATATAGCCATGAAAACTGATCCAAGTTGACAGGAGTGAAGGCATCCCGAGCAACCCACTCACCTGTCAAATTGATTGGAAAGTGCTGGCGACCCAAAAAAAAAGTAGGCAATTCAACACTCTCAGCTCAAACGGGGCTAATTGAAAGACAAATGGTCGGTAAAATAATATGCACAATTTGATTGTTGCCAATTGTTAACAGTGGGTTAAAGCCATCATAGATAGAAACTAGTGTGCACAAAAGTGAATTGAAGTGCATTGTATTTTACATCGATATGAACACTTAATTCGATTATAAATAGTTTTGAATTTCTATCTAATTTACAATTTGCAACTAACAGATTGATTTTGCACTCGACCGAAAGCTAAACGGCTCAAATTAATTAAATAAATAAATTTGCAGCCACAGGACACGGACACAAGGTATCTGCTTCGTACTTAAGGATATAAATTAACCCACCTAAGCCGTTTGAATTCGAGTTTGAGGCGCTTTGCTGAAAGAAAGTTTAATGACTGCCATAAAATTTGTTGACTCTGCTTGTACGGACAGACAGACGAAAGTACTGTGCGCGCTGCCATCCGGAGGATGTTTGTTGCGGGAAATGGCGGGAAATGGCGGGAAAGTGGGCTGGCTGGCAGCAGGACACACGGCGAGCTGGCCATGGTCGTTAGTCTATGGCGCCCATTTGATAATAAATCCTGTCCAGCGCACACACTCCCAGCTAAAAGGACCTGGCTTTGTTTATGCACTGCCCAACAAAATGGGGATAATTCAACCCCCCCGTCTCACACAATCTACTTACTCCGGACTGCGGCATACCCTTGTCAAAGGTATTCCAATTCGGTTGGACACTTTCCGATGAGAATCTTAATTTTAGCGAAAAAACTCAACGCGAATTCTTCAGCACTTCAACTATGCTCAATATTAATAATGTCATGTGCCAGATAATAAAGTAAGAGGTATTCCGTGCTTCGATCAATCTATCTACCTGCTCCACCTCGATTGCTTTCTTATTCCTTTTTCACCTCTCCAGTTGGCGGCTTAGCGCGGCGTCTCTGCTTGTAGTTTCCATTGGGGAGTTAAGTAGACTTTTGTGTTATAAATTAGGCGTGCCGATGTGTGTGCAGTGACTGCCTTTTGCCCTCCCAGCCGCACATCCTTGCCCACATCCTGGCCCGACCTGGCCACCACTCTATCCCGGCGTCATCATCTTGTGCTGTATTCTGCGCCTCACCCCCCGTATTGCCTGGCTGGCTGGTATTTAGTCTAAATATGCATATGAATATGAAATTAGTCGCATGTGTTCGTTCGCTTGTGACTTGGTCTTCATCCTGCCAGCCAGCCTGCTTTTATCCTGCGCCCGTCGTCCTGCCACTGCCCCCTTGCATTCAATTGAATTTTCTATGCCAAGAGCCAGCCTGTGTCTTGTTTCGTGGTGTCCTGGGCCTTCTCTCTCGCTCTCTGTTGGCAAAAAGGAATGCCATGCGTAATTTAATGTTTGTGCATGCTGTTAAATGATTCACGAGGAGCAGGCTGCAGCAGCCGTGAATGAAGTGAACCTGATTGCCATTAGGGCTCATCAAAACGAAACCCAAACGAAAACGATTCTTGTGCAGTGCAGTGCACACTTTTGCTTTCCTCGGCAGTCTATCATCCTGGAATGGATCTTGGAGGAATATCGTTGTAGATAGGAAGATAAAACAATGGAACACAATAAGGCATTTAGCAAACAGTATTGTTCAAATTACTGTTTCCAATAGCTTAAAAGTAACTTAACTTGTTACTTCAACTTTTGCTTACAACACAGACGCATTTGGTTTTTGTTATTTTGGCAACACATCCCCGAAAGCGATTTAAATGTTAATAGAGCAGCGAACCCACTGGAAAACGGCAAACAAATAAGAATTTATAACGTCGCGAATCGTTTTAAACTTTTCTGGGCAAAATGGTAGTGCCATCGAGGAGTTGGGCACTCTTCTCCCCAAACACATTTGCATAAAATTCATAACATATGCCCCAGCACAAGCGCCAGAGGTGCTATCCTGTGTGTGAACTGTGTTTGCACTGAGCGAAAAGCTGTAAGTGATATAGGGAATTGCAGTTTTTATTGCTATCAATGATTAGATAGGATTACCCTATAAGTGAATCTGCAAGATGAATGAAGAAACCATTTTGAAACTACGTTCTTGATTATTATCTATAGGTAAATCTACAAGATAACTTAGGAATCTTAGTTAGATTTTTCTCCGTGTTTCTTTATTTTGAGCTGGAGTGTTTTTCCCATTACTGCAGCGTAGAGTTGCGAAGGAAAAGCTCAATGAAACAGCAGCAGTGGCTCGACGATGGAAAACTCAATGGAGAGAAATCTATGGAAACTAATTTCATTTCTCATTGAAAGTTGGAGTCAGCGATTCGCAGGGAAATGAAAGTTTTAAGCGTTAAAGAATTTAAACCTACTTGATCTAGATTTAATATAACAGATAACAGAGGTAACCGTAGTCAAATACTACCCGTGTATGTTCGCAATCAGGTTACCAAGTGGGGCGTACTATTTGAATAGACTGTGAAAATTATTTATAAACCAATGGAATTGCAATCCCCAGGCTAGAGCAAAAGTCAAAATGCAAATAAAACACAAACACAAACACAAAGAGCCCAATCTCGCACAAACAAAAACAAACGCACACAGAAACAGAAAAGGACAAATTATAGTAGCTTTAGATTAAATGGACGCACATTAAAGCAGCCGCACAGGATTGGGATTGGGTTTGGGTTTGGATGGTTTGAGTTCCAGTGGTTTTTGGACATACATACATACTTATATATGGCCATACATATAAATTAAGCAATAGCCAGAATCCGAAGAGGCGGCCCAGAAAGTTTGTCAAGCTTCTCCACTGGCCGACTCGTCGTCTTCCATTTATTTTCGGTGACGTGCATAAACTATTTGCAAGCACTGTTGCTGGCGGTTGGGGGCAGGGAAAGTTCCTGCGAAATAAAATAATTAAATGTTTGTCTCTCTGGCTGCGCCGCCACTCCTTCAGTTGAGATGTTAACAAAATTTATAAGACAAATAAATTGTAGCAGCCAGAGCACAAAAAACCGAATGCCCAAAAGCCAGCAGATTTGTGACTGCACACATTCTGTCCCTTTTTTTCCGACCGAGAAAAAGGGAGGGAAATGGGGGAAATGGGGAAATGGGGAAAAAGGGGAAAAAGGGTCGGCGTGGTGCGTCTGTCGCTTGTGACCAGAAAATTAATTTAACTGACACGTTTTTCATTCATAAATAAAAAGTACACTTTGTCCCACAAAAAAGACAAATTCGTAGAATGGTAGAATGGACCGTAAATAGAAATGCATAAAAAATATGTCCAATCTACTGCATAAAAAATATGTCCAATCTACTGAAAGCTGTTGAGCAATTTTACACGCATAATAATAATGTTTTTAAGCTCAGCGCAGGATTGACATAAGTTACTAGAGAATACAAAGAGTTTCAAGAAACCATTTGGTGAAATTCAAATTTAAGAAGCATCTTTTTCCGACTGAAGCGCCACCTAGTAGTCAGTGTGGTTCAAGTTGCAAATTTTCCATGAGAATACGCCCAAAAGGACATCGTTGTCCTCTGCCATTCTCGGCTCGAGTGAATCTAAGCGCTGCACTCCAAGCCAAGCCAAGCAGATGCCGCAGCTCCAGCTCCTCGGTTCCTCGGATCTCGGCTTCCAGTTCTTGTGGCAAGTTCGCCAAATGACGACAGCAACTGAGGCAGTGAACACTGCGTACTAAGGACACGGAATGTGACGCTCCTTGTCCATAATCCACGCTGCCACATGTGGGTGGGTTTCGGTGTTTGGGTTTCCGCTTGCATAATGAGAAGCCGACTGACATTCACTGCTCCCTGATACACGTACTTATGGGTGAACCTGCTTGTTTTCAGGAGCCCCAGGAGTAAGTCAAGTTGTCATAAAACAACGAACTACACACGATTTTAATTTTAATGTCTTTATATGCAATAAAAATGTATATATTTTCAATCAAATTTGATGCGCTATTAAGGTCCACCCTAATGCACGTGCGTAGGTTTCTTTGTGGCGATGGAATTTATTCGGCTTAAGTAGTAAGAACCGTACTAAGTAAAGTTCAAGAAGAATACATGGTGTTTTTATTAAGTTTTAACTTTCAAAACAATAAAATAATTCAATGAAAAGATTATACCAATCTATAATTGCATAGGTTATCATTATAATATTTAGATACAATTTAATATACGTTTTTATGTTACAGGGTATAGAGAGGTCGGTGCCAGAGAACTGCAAAGGTGGCATTTTTTAACACTCGACTCACACCCAACAATTTTGTGTGCGGGTGCTACCCGCCACGCACATCGCGGGTACTTACAAACACACAGTATACGTCTGCACATGCAGACAAGACACCCCGTTGTGCGCGCACCCGAATCAATACGGTGCCCTGCGTCGCGGGTGCCGATCATACTCGGCACCCATAACGGAGGGTAGAGAAGACAAACAGTCAGAAAAAGACAAATGCCTAAAAAGGGATGAGTGACAAAAACACTTGTGGGTTTACCGTTAAACACATGGGTGTTTCCAAAAATACTCGGGTGTTTCTAAAAATACTCGGGTGGTCTTGTAGATAGTCGAGTCACAGACAAGATGCGTAACTCCATACGTTTTACACTCCATACGTTTACACACTATTCTTTCGTCGTGGCTCTAGACTTTGTCGAATACTTTGTAAAATATGCCCTTCATCTTATTATTATATATTATTATAATTATATATATTATATTATATATTATTAATATATATATATATATATATGTAATTTAATTATTATATTATATATATATATATATTATATTATATATTATTATATATTATATATATTATTAACGTTATTGTTATTTAAATATAGATTATAGTATAAATAATAGTACATAATGTCACAAAATTCATTTCAAAAATGACTTTATATAAGAATATTTGTCATTAGAGTATTCAGGTAGCGACGTGTGAAAAATTAATAAGGGAATGATTCGAAACGGGTGGCACCCATTGAGTACATCAAAGAGCAAAGACATGAGCACGAAATTTTTCTTGGGTATTCCCTTTTACCCTTCATTCCTTATACCCGTCGCGCTTCCACCCATACAAATTTTAGGCGTACAAAAAATGACCTGCGGCCGATCGTTGACTGTGCGTCCACTCACCCAAACGGCTCTTGCGCAGCAGGCCTCGGGTGGTTTTTTTACTCGTAACAAAAACACCACGTTGGTAAAACACTCGAATATTTTGTATTGCCGCAAGTAGGGTGTCAAAAAACACGGGGTGCCTAGAGACCGAGTGTTTATCGGGTGGACGTAGAGTGCCAGTGGCGGGCTGCAGTTCTCTGGTCGGTGCTCTCTTTCTTAAATTTAAGCTCAAGCGCTCTGAGAAGTAGGCAACTAATTTCACATTCTCTCTTTCTGTTTTTCTTTCAGGTACTGCAACTTTATTTTCCCCTACTCACACACACACAAACACACACGCTCTCTTTAGGAACGTACTCAAGCAATAAAAGACTATAGAAGATACGATTTCAAAAGCCCCAACAAACAAATCAAATTCAGCATTTACGAGAAAAGTCTGCGTATAGGAAAAAATATAACCGGGAATACAAACAAACAGAAAGGCAACTTCGACAGTGCTTGTCAAACTGCAGAATTCCAAAATGTTGCAAGCGCAAAAACAAAAGCACATCAAGAGAAGCAACAACAACGATAACAACTGCAATTGCGATTACAACAGCCACAATAATAACAACCACAACAAAGCGACGTTTCAACGACGCAAAATTACAACGATAACATAAGCGAGCAATCGAGCGAGATAGATATAAAAGCGAGTGGGAAAGAGAGGAGAAGCCTAGTTGCACAGCTCCCCATCCTCTTCCAGTCTATCCTTCCCCCCTTCCCTTCCTCGGCCTCTTCCCTTTGGCTGTGTGCGTTTGTCTGTCTGCCTGTCTGTGTGTGCTCTCTCAGCTGAGGATAATTTCATTATTTTATTTGTACTAAGCGCGCGTTATGGCACAGCAGCAGCAACAACAACTGCAGCAACAACAGCAACACCACACCAGCAGCATCAACAACAACAACAGCATTCTTCTCCTTCAGCAACAACAGCTCCAACAGCAACAACTAGATCAACTACAGCAATACAATAACAATTTGTATAGCCAAAATTATAAGTAAGTTTTAGAGTCACTGCACTCTATCTCTGTTACTGCCTGTGTTTGTCTCCGTCTCCGTCTGTCTCCCTCTTTGTCGCTCCTCATATGTGTACATACCTATACCATATATTTGTTGCGTTCTCAAGCATGTCTGCACTACTAAACCTTAAAAACCGGCCAAAATCAAATGCAAACATTTGGTAAAAACAACAAGCTTCCTTATGGCCATTAAACTGTGCTTGCGTGTGTGCATATCTAACCGTTGACACCTATCGCATGCTTGTCAAACTGTTGGCACCTAACAACACCCATGTCCACAAGGATGGGTCAAATATTGACAAACGAACAGCGTTTAAGGAAGGGGCGACAACGATTCCCCGCTGAAAAGGAGAAATGGAAGATGTTATGCACCATGAAGTGCATGATTTTTTTTGGAATACATCCTAAGGGAAATGAAAATTTCCTTAGCTCTAATCTACCTTATAAATGTATCTACTTTCTCTGTAAAAGGTATCAGAAGAAAATAAACATAGAAGCCTATACCAACAAAGTGTTTGTTGGGTAAAAGCGATTTATGTTTTGGCTCGTTTAGACAACCAAAAAGTGAAGCACGCATTGCATGACAAAAGGTTTGTTCTGGACGAAAAATTGGAAAATGCCAGCTGTTTGTTGTTGTTGTACTACCTGTGATGTTTGTTTGCTGTTCTAATTTATGTTGCTACTGTCCCTGCCACACGAAATAATGGCTTAAACCAGTACAAAGAATATAGACCAACATTAAAGACTGAAAGTCAAAGTTAAGGCATTTTACTATATACTTTTCGTCCTTTTTGCAGCATGGAGGAGTACGAACGGCGAAAAAGACGTGAGCGTGAGAAAATCGAGCGGCAACAGGGCATACAGATTGACGATCGGGAGACTAGTCTATTCGGAGAGCCGCGGCGGCTGACCGAGGGAGATGCGGAGATCACCGCCGCCCTGGGCGAGTTCTTCGAGGCGCGGGAGTACATCAACAATCAGACTGTGGGGATCAGCCGGAGTGCGCCCGGCTCCGGCAATCCGCGCCTGCAGCCCAATCTGGCGCCGCAAGGCAAATCCCTGGGGCATTCACCCTCCTCCGCCTCCTCAGCAGCTGGGCCCACTGCCGCGTCCGCGACCACTTCGCTCCCCGGCCAGCAACAGCACTACCAGCAACAGCAGCGGCCGCCGACGTATGTGAAGCAGGCGGACAATAAGCCGCCGTACAATGGTCGCGGCGGCTATCCTGGGCAGCCCATGAAGAACGACATTCCGTCGAGTAGTGGCATGGCCCCGCCCCGCGGCCCGCCCAGAACCAGTTCCAGTAACAGCAACTCGTCCAGCGCCACAAACAATGCCAGCAGCGGCGGAGTCCCGGCCAGCACACCGCTGGGGCCACCCCTGTCCACCCAGATGCCGAATGGGCGGGAGAAGTCCTTTCTTGGTCCGCCGGCTCCGGCGCTGCACAACGGCACCGGCGGACGCTTTGTGCCGCCAGCGGCCAGTAAGCGACCTGGAGTGGGCCAACAGCCGCCACCACCGGAGGTAATCATTACTTAACGTGCAACACTTGTAAACGATGCAGCATGGTACAGCGGGAATAGTTCCCCAAACCAATCGCTGCATCGTTTACAACTTTCAAACACCTTTGGATTTTTTTCTAAACCACGATTTATTTTAACCTTGCAGAAGGATGTCAACAAAATTATCAGCGACATAGCAAATATCTTCACGGTGCAGCCACTCACATTGATAGCGGCGACGCCACATGCGCCAACGCGCGAGAACTACAACCTGCTGGCGCCCAATAGACAAAAGTATGCGATGGACATACCCAGCTCGCCACCCTCCGCGGAACCCTCATCGCTGATGACGCCACTTTTTGCGCCCATTGCCTCGCCCATCGCCCCATTGGTGACAACACCGCCACAGGCTAGCCAAATGCCTCTGGGCGGAGCAACAAGTGGGACGATACTAGCGGGAGAGGCTCTGGCACCCCTGCACCAACTGCCACCCACTCCGCCCAAAGCAGCTTCCGGAGTCACGTCGCCGGGACCGGTCAAGCCGCTCAAAACGGAAAAGAATCACTCGCTAGAGAAGCAAGACTCGTGGTATGTATACCTACAACCTTGGCCATTCAAATTGTTCATACCTAGTTCACATTTTTAGCCTGGAGAACGACCTGGAGCTGTCCGAGTCGGAGGATGAACAGCGCAAGAAGGAGGGGTAAGTCGTGTGGCTGCACTCATTGAAAACCAGTAGGCTAAGTAACACTTTTCTTTATAGGCGATCGGCTGGAAACAGCAGCAATAGTTCCGAGTCCGATTCCAGTGAGTCGGGCAGCGAGTCGAGCAGCAAGAACGATCTGCAGCACCATCCAAACCACCAGCATCACCATCACCAACTGCAGCAGCAGCAGCAGCAGGCGTCCATGCAGCAGCAGCAAGTCCTCCAGCAACAGCATCGGCCCCAACCACTGACGTCCAACGGGGCCCAGAACAAGAAGTTCAGGCATGAGATCATTGCCCGTGGCAGTAATACCATTACGGGACTCCTCAGCTCCAGTGGATTCGGGAGCGGAGGTAGTGTGGGACCAGCCGGTGTGAACTCCAATGCAGTCGTGGGCGCAGGAAGTGGATCGGGCGGCACGTTAAGCAGTGGAGGCAGCTCATCGAACAAGACGCCCTCGCCAACGGAAAGCAACAAGTGGAATCTGAGTCGCTTTTTCCACAAGCCCGCAAATCAGACAAATTCCGAAAGCGTCTCGCCCGGCAATGTAAGCATGAAGGTGCCGGGCATCCTGCCAGGCGGAGCCCAAATCATACCCGAGTCCATTGATGTGACAACGGCCATTGTCAAGAACGAGAAGATCCACGACGATCACATGGCCATGGAGAAGGGTGAGGAGGAGGATGACGACGATGAGCAACAACTGCGCTATGGTAGCGGACTGAGTGTCACACCAGTGGCGGTGAAAAAGGAGGCCATTGACGCTGTATCGGAGATGGCTCTTGGAGCGATACCAAAAACACAAATCAAACGTGAGTCGGCGGAGACTTTGCTTTCAGCTCGGCTCTCGGATTCTGGGACCAGTGTCAGTGGCAGCTCATCGAGCAGCAGCAGTAGCTCCGACAGTGCGGTTGGCGGCGACGTGGTTCCCATGCCAGGTCCTGGAGAAACCCTTCTGCTTCCTGGCGTACCGGCCACAACTGTTATGCGAGTGCAACCAACGCAGTCACAAAAGGCACCGCCGAGCATGAGCGTCACGCTGACGCCGATTCTCCCGCTGCCAACGTCGCCAAAACAGCGTCAAAAGAAGCCGCGAAAGAAGAAGGCGGTTACAAGTGCCCCCATTCTGGACTCAAGCGACGACGATGAGCCGCCGCCCAAGCATCCAGGTCTGGATCACACAGCTGTTTCAGTTCAAACGCAGCCAGCTACGGATACGGTGAAAAAGGGACGCGGACGACCCAGAAAGCAGCAGCAGAGCGGCGGCAGTGGTAACCTCAGTAGTGCGTCAGCCGGCAGCAGCTCCCAAACCAAGGGTCCCACGTTGACCGCTGCCAATAAGCCTCTCGCCAAGACACCGCTGGCCATGAGCAGGGCGAGGAAGCGCGAACATTCCAGCCAGAGCAGCTCCAACGGCAACACGCCCACCAAAAAGGTGGCCACGCCCCAGCTGGTCGCCGCTCCCCTGAAACCAACCAGTGTCACTGCGGGCAGTAGCAGCTCCGACGAGGACAGCTCCTCAAGCGCCGAATCCAGTTCGAAGTCAAGCAGCTCTTCGAGCAGCAGCGACGACACGGAAACCCAGAACACCAACTGCCGGATAGTCAAGCTGAACAAGACTGGCGCTGTGCAGAAGAAGGCGCTGCTGGGCAGCGGGAGCAGTTCACCAAGCAGCAGTGGCAGCGAGGCGGAAGATCAGACCACCAGGTCACAGGTTGGAAGTGGGCAGGCGCTGGCACAGCAGCTGCCGCCCTACAAGCAGCTGCCGATCAGTCAGCATAGTCAGCACCTGAGCAGTTCCGACTGCTCCTCATCTAGTGGAGGCTGTACTGCTGTGTGCAGCAGCAGCAGCGGCGAGGAGGATGAGGGGCGGCGTGAAAAGGAGCGCGAAAGGAAGCCGAAGAGTGACAAGAATAAGATTAATACGCTGACGAGGATTTTTAATCCAAAGGAGGGCGGCGCCAAGAAACAGGGCCAGGTCGTTATCGTAGACCTGCAGGAGGAGCAACAACAGGGCAAGTTGGATGCGGCGGCACAGCCATCAGCCCCGCAGGCGCCATCTGCAGCACCTGCCGCCGTAATGACGAAGCCCAGGATGACACCCACGCAGCAACAGCAGCTGGGAGCCGGACTGGCCTCGCCAGCGAGGACAACAACGCCACATCTAACCTCCTTGATATGCAAGATCGATCTAAGCAAGCTTTCGCGAGAGCGCATTATGCGACTCAAGAAACTAACTCCCGCCCAGCAGAATGGCCATCTAACGCCCAAGGATCAGGCGACGAATGCGG
Organism: Drosophila sechellia; assembly: GCF_004382195.2. Lineage (NCBI taxonomy): Eukaryota > Metazoa > Arthropoda > Insecta > Diptera > Drosophilidae > Drosophila > Drosophila sechellia. The sequence continues at coordinate 2,895,119 of NC_045949.1, forward strand.
GTTATGTGCCCAATGGCTATGCCGGCGACACAAATCCCGCGGCGAAGGTAAAGCACGAGCATCCGGTGAAACCGGAGCCCGAGCTGGACGCCGGCTTCGAGGCCAAATTCAAGCCCGGCAATGTCAAGCAGGAGTTCCAGCTGAAGCAGGAACGAGATCGGGACAGGGAGCGAGAACGGGAGCGGGAACGAGAACGTGAGCGGGATCGTGAGCGTGAGCAGCCTCCTGGGCGCCGGCGGAAACGCAGCTCCAGTTCCAGCTCCAGCCCGTACAAGGAGAAGAAGCGGAAAAAGGAGAAGGCCGACCAGCTACAGATGGGCAAGGAACTGTTGCCAGTGCCCGTGCTTCTGCCCTCTAACAACCACGAGCGAATGCCCAACCATGATCGATTGTCCTATGACAAGCTGCAGTTGCTTCACGAGGACGCTGCCGCCGTCATTGGCGATGTGTCCGCTCCAAATGGCAGTCCCACCAAAAAGCTGCTGGCCATGTCACCTCTACCGCCTCCGCCAACCGTCACCGTTGCGCCTGCCACCTGCAATGAGGCAGTGCAGACTACTCCGCCATCGGCAACGACAACCTCTGCAATAGCTCCTCCGGTGCCAGCCACAAGGCTCATATACCGCTCCTATTTCGATTGCGATGTGGAGCACCCCAGCGACGATCCCAGGTGATTATCAGCCAAGTCCCTTAATCATACTTGATAGCTACAGATCTAATGTATGTGCTTTGTTCAATCTTCTAGAAAAAACAATCAGTTCCTGCAGGAGGCCATCCATCGGAAGCATGCCGCCGACTCGGAGCGCGACTCCTTCAACCAGGTGACATTGTACCTGGAGGCCGTTGTCTACTTCTTGCTGACCGCCGATGCCATGGAGCGCTGCAGCTCCGAGCAGGCCACCAACACCATGTACAAGGATACCCTGTCGCTAATTAAGTGAGTAAAGTGTGCCAACGAATGTGCGCCCACGGAGACGGAAGTGGTCCGAGCAGCACTCAGCAATAACGTGCCATCAACTTGCAGGTTTATCTCCACAAAGTTTCGTCCCTACCAGCAGCAGTCAACGACCAACATTCAGCACGAAACGCACAACAAAGTGGCCATTCTCAGGTAGATCATTACAATTAGTAAAGTTTAAGACCAAGTACACTTGCTAATGACGCTTTTCTTTTTTCCCCCATCTCGTCGAGCAGTTTGCGCTGCCAGTCGTTGATATCATTAAAGCTTTATAAGCTGAGAAGAAAGGATTGTCGCGCCATTATCAACAGCCTCACGGATTTCTTTCGCGTTGGCAGGGGGGACATTGCCAACGGCAACACGCCGTCCTCCATATCACCATCGAACTCGGTGGGCTCGCAGGTGAGTCTCTAAGGTGGCGGCTACTGATGTGCGGATTTAATTTATTCATTGTGGCTTTTCTCTGTTTCAGGGCTCCGGTTCGAATACGCCGCCAGGCAGAATAGTGCCTCCAGATATACACAATATGCTGTGCAAGCAGAATGAGTTTCTGAGCTATCTAAATAGTGCTCACGAGTTGTGGGATCAAGCCGATCGATTAGTGCGCACAGGCAATCATATAGGTGAGTTTTTTAGCCCTCCGCCCATCTGATATACAGGCATCTATTAATGATCAATGTCTCAATCCATTAGATTTCATCCGAGAACTGGATCACGAGAACGGCCCGCTGACGCTGCATAGCACCATGCACGAGGTGTTCCGGTATGTGCAGGCGGGTCTCAAGACGCTCAGGGATGCCGTGTCGCATCCGACGCATCAGTCGCAGTAGCGACAGCGGCAATATCAACCGCAAACGCAACGGAAGCGTTGGCGGAGGCGGAGGCGAAGGCGAAGGCGGAGACGGAAGCACCACCAAACGTGTCTAAATGAAAGTCAGGCCAAATTAGCAACTATTATCTATTACAAGCTACTAATTTAGTTAGTCAAGATGAGGAGGAGTAACGAATGAAATGAAATCGAAACCAACAACCTTCCAACAGAACGATTGTAACCACAACAAAAACAACACAAAAATTTGATTTGTTAATACTTTATAATTTATATATGTATGTAATTGTATATGCACACCATTTACTTATTTCCTTATGCTCAATTTTCGATTGTTTTAAGGCATGTTAAGCTTTATATTTATGCCTAGTTTTAATTGATATTACCACAAAGAAAAAAAACACACATTTAAAGTTATATTAGCTCTACGTCTAGTCTGTAAGCTCAAAAACAAAACCCAACCAGCCCCCACCCACTTTTCCTGTTCCCCAAAAACATAAACATTTTAGTTGAATTTTGTTTTCGTATGCGTACAGTAAGGAAGATGAACGGCTTTTTAAATTGTTTAAGTTTTAGTTAATTTTACTTTGCAGCCTTGGTAAAGAAAAATGTTAGCAAATATAATTATACATATTATGGCATATAAAAAGAAAAGTTATAGTTATAAATTCTTTATAATATTTCTATATGAATTATGTTTAACGCAACTATTTTATTAATTTTAAATTAATTCTTTAAAAGCAATCACAACACGTTTTTAGAACAAAATACATGAATGAAAACAATATATATTTATATTAATATATATTTCAAATATACACACGCAATTGTATTTCTCTTTTGGTTTTATTTCTTTCAACCCATCCATCCATCCATCCATCAACCACCTCATCCACAGTCTGTCCCCAACATAATTCATAAATTCATAATGGGTGCCTCAAAACTCTCACACAGACGCAACAACTAATAGTGCATTAGTAGACTTAAACGAGTTAAAAATCAATCGAAATAGACTTGCCCTCGAAATACTTATATAAGCTGTACATATAGCCGCCAGTATACAAGAAATATATTTTTAAATGCCAAAAAGTGAGCGCTGTAAACTACTTTAAGCCGACTTCAATCAGCAGAATTTGGAAAGGAGCGGGGATTGGGATAGGATGGTACGATGGTACGATGGTACGATAGTACAATGGTACGATGGTAGGATTCTGGAATACATATATGGATAGAGATGAGCAGCCAGCATTTTCTTGTTGACTTTTATTTTGGCATGTACGAAATCGAAACTACGAAAATCAAAGCAAAAATGTAACGAAAAACAAAACGGAAAGCAAAACAAAGAAAGAATATTAAATTAATATTAGTAATGGTTCTGGGGAAACAAGGCATTCGCTCGCATTCGACAAATGAAACCGAAAACAAACATTTAAATTGTAGACAAATTTTAAGTTATCACTAAAATGCCGAATGCCGATGGAGAATTTGCGCAACTTTATTGTGCAGTGTAATTATTATAAATTGGTACACATACATATTGTATTGTTAATTATTAAAACGCTGTAAATATTACGTAAATAATTACGTAGGCGGGAAGACACGTGCACACACATGCATATAATTAAAGTAAGCATAATTACATGCCTAACTATAAATAACTATATATTGATATATATAAAGATATATAATATATATATTTTTATATATATACACGATGAATTAAACTAAACAACGTAGAAATTATAGTTAAATTTTTTCGAAGTGCAGCAATAAGCAACTGACAAGAACAACAACAACAGCAACCACAACAACAACAACAAAAACAAATGAAACGCGCCTAGTAGTTAATAATTCTATTTTGTTAAGCGTTATTGTAGTGAAACGAAACAAAAGAAAACAAAACAAAAACAAAACCGAATCGACAGATCGAACAGCAAAACCAACAGAATTAAGTTTTAAGCTGGACTTTGGAAGGTGGAAAGCGAGTAGAAAACCAAAATGAATGCAAAACATGTTGTTCATTGACAAAGCTAAAAAGTAAATATATATTTTGTACAAATATAATAAAATTCAGCCGCAGCTAAAACCAAGTACACTTATTAAAGTTTAAGCAACAACAGAACAACAACCAATTTAATATGCAATTACCGTAACAGTAGTTGATAAATCAAACGAATAAAACATCAAAAATTGTAACATTTACATAACTGCCTTTTGTGTCTGGCTTTTTTTTTAACATTATGGATGTTTATAATAACAGAAGGAGATGCTTTTAAAGTTCAGTATGGCCAGGCGAGATTATAAATTATGTCCATCTGTTTCAAACAAGAGCTGGAACTTCTTAACTACGGTTCTTTAAGGGAACACTTGAAGGCAAATGAAAGTAAAACGATTATTCAACTTGATGCTCTTGACGAAAGAAAGTTTCGATCGATACGAGAAATATTTTTTGCATTATTAATCGATAAGTGCTGGTAAGTTGTCAAAGTAGTCAAACAGTGTTATTAACGCAGCGTGTTACTTACTGTGCTTTCGACAGCGTGGTGTCGATTCTTCGAATTTACCGTTTCCACTTCATCATAAGGAATGGAAAATCAAAGTGTTTTTGTGGGTGAGGCGCCGAGGTACACTCGCAACAAGAGAAGGCAATATCAGCGCCAACGACGTAAGGCACAGCCGCAAATTTCAGGTCTAATAAAAGTAGAACCAGAGGCTGGCAAAGTCAACAATTGTCAGCGAAAAAGACCCATCAAGAGCCACCTGTATGACTCCACCAGCGATGAGGATATGTCCATCAAACGTAAGCCTACAGACGCCTCGCGGTACAAAATTCAAGTTAAATGCGAGAATGGGTTCCCGAATATCGAGGAGCAGCACGGCAACAAGATCAAGCAGCCTTTCTCAGCATGGAACAACAACAGGAAGCCCAAGAAAGAGGATCTACCACAACCACCGCAATCTTGGCTTTATTCCAGCCAATCTGGGGGCTTCCGAAATCCAGACTTTTGTGATAACCAAAGCTGGAACTCTGGCGGCTCACATCAGAATCAGCCGCAGTGGCAAACACAAGCAGTAAGCTGAAAACCAATTATTCATTTAAATAATTAAATTAACGGAATTTTATATGCACATCCGCAGAGGCAAGAACACGTATATTCAGCGCAAGGCCGTAGTGCCAGGAACCCATATATGAACCGTCCTCAGGGACCCTCCAATGGGGGTTATATTATTGAACATCAATGGAACACGACCGTTATCCATCACAAGTAAGGTATGGCAACAAGAATGAATTACATAACAATCTAAAGTATGTAATTTTTAACTACGTCGTGAATTTTGCGATTTTCCAAACACACGACATTTTCATGAAAGGACCTTACATTTCTGATCAGTTAGGTAAGGGTTAAAAGCGCAACATTTTGAGATGCATTGGGCCCCAACATCTATGCAATGCATGTGGGTTGCTGTTATTGTGATGGTGTGCAAGCAGCAACAAAACAAACCGCATATAAATAAGGAGAGCGAGGTATTGTTGCATACTTGTGGGCAGCGGGATGGGGGTGGAGCTGTTCTGTTCCATCCGCTCGCAAAGTTCAATGGTCTTTTGACACAAATGATGATGATGTCAAGTTGAGCTCGTCCTACGCTCCTGCCTTGCTCTCTCTCTCTCTCTCTGATGCTCTTTCTAGTTGGCGCTCTTGGTTTAAGCCCCTCTGGCGCCTTCCCTTCAGTCAGTTGCCGTTGTTGTTGTTGCTTAAGTGTTTGTTTGGGTGCCGTGCTGGCTCTCTCAGCTCCAACAACAGCAATGCGGCCGGCTTACGAGCCCCGGCTCTCTCCCCCTCTTTTGGAGCTCGCTCTTTGCCGAACGGAGAACCTACCGCAATTCGTTTCGTGTTCACGGCTGCATTTCCTTGTTTATGTTTTGCGAAGCCAAATGTAGGGTACATCGGTTAAGTGCCGAGCCAGGAAAAAAAGAAAGAGCGAGCGAACGAGTACCGTTATGTTGCCGGAGCTGTTGCAGGCTGCGCAACTTGCGGCTGCAGCTTTTTATTATTTGCAGTCCCTTTGACGCTGCCTTCTTCTTCGCGACCGTTACTTCTCGGAAGGTACAATGGTGCAACTTTGCCCAAGCTGAATATTCAAAATAAAACAGCACTGCATCCCACTACAGTACAATGGCATTTAACCTTATCCTGAAACGTGTCAGGTGCATTTACTTATTTCTATACCTATACCTTTGTTGCATAGGTTGTCTGTTGAGTTTAGTTGGGACCGAGATCCATTATTTCAAATAAAATAGAACAATATTTTAGATATAAAGAGATGTAGCATTATTATTTAGTCAGTCTAATATTATCTATATTTGGAACACAAGAAAGTAGAAGGGTTACATTTCGCGCTCAATGCCCGAGGAGTTTGAATTTGTCCCACTGTGCATGCGAGTGCAAAACTACGCAGTTATGCTGTGCATTCGCCACCGCCCCCCTCCCGCTCTCTGCAGGGCTGTGCTCAACTGTACGCCAATTGGAGGAGAGGAGGAGCTCTGCCGCTGGGGCCACGGACTGCGGCGCGGCAGCGCTGTCGCGGGTCCTGGCTGCAGTTATCCTGGCGGCAATCGAACACTTTAATCATTTAGTTCTTGCACTCTCCGGCAGCAAGTTGTGTTTTTTGATTCTCGTCGTATTGTCGTCGTTTCTGAATTGTTGTATATCGGTATCAAAATACACACATCTTGCATACTCACGCAACTACGCCCACATACACATATACATGTACGTGTGTCCACTTGCACGTAGTGTTGAATCCAATCAGTTCGAAAACCCTTAGTGTGTGCGTGCTCAATTCAGTTTTCAAATCGAAACTATATCATTTGCAACGAAGAACATTTTCCAGTCCCAGTTCCAGATCCATTTTCTTTCGAGCCGAGTTCGGAAAATCGGTGTGGTATACTTTGCGGCGCTGGCGAATAAATGTAAGCGAACGGAGAAGAATGCAGCGGATATGTAGTTACAGTTACAGTTACACCATTTTATTTGCAAAAGTGCCCACACCCAAAGTCGATTTTTCGCCTGCATTCGTATGTGTGCGAATAGTAAAACGGGGCTCAATGGGGCGGCTCGCAGTCGGCGAAATCTCAATTTCTCTACACTCTGATATATATTTGCCGCCTACACACACACAAGCACACAGAAGTCCATGCAGCTGCGTTTCGTGCAGCGCCGGCATCGCAGTTTTCATTTCGCTGCCTGCAGCCGCCATTTAACCTAAAAAACGCCGCACAGGAGCGGATTCTTCAGAGGGAGTCGATCCCAGAAAATAACGATTTATTGACCTGTTTTCCATATATGTATAAGTTTCCAAAAAGCTAGTTCGTACACATATGGCACAAAATTGCATTGAGTAGATCTTGATTTTCAAATGGTAGAAGTTCGAGAATTTGTTACAAGACTTGGAATTTTCTAGTGCAATTTATTTATTTTAAACGAAATTCTTTAATTTTCGTAGTAGGATTTCTGAGACGTTATTGAAGCCCCTGAGATCGGAGGGACCCCATCGAGGCGGCCCTGCTTAGGCAGCGCAGTTGGCGTCGACGACGACGCCAGCTTGCAGTTAAGTTCACTCTCTGGCTCCCATTCTCTCTCTCTGTGGCGCTCAATAGCCATTGCATATCTTGTGGCGCGCTCAGCTGACTGCTGCGCTTCCGCTGCAGCCTGCGCTCTCACTGTCTCTCTCTATCTCTCCGCCCATATATCCTGTTTATTTTTGCCGCACCCAAATCAAATGCAAGCGGCCTCAGCCGCCGTCCTTAGAAGTTCCTCTACTTTGCTGACCCGTTACTTGTCCAGAACTCCTTCGCTCGCTCTCTCTCTCCTTTCATCCTCTGCCTTTGCCTTTGCCAAGGTGTGTCACTTTTTTGTTTTGTTCCTGCCCTTTGAACAATTCTTCCCCATTCTACCAGTATTCGTGAGTGTGAGTGCGAGTGTGTGTGTGTGCCTGCATAGGTATGTGCCATCATATCCATCAATTAGCCGGAAACAATTTCTAACTATTTATGAATGAAAATTAATGGTTGCGCCCCCTTATTTTGTGGGCGTGCATCGAAAGAGGAGGAAAAGAGGAAGCTTCCTTCGGTTGACTGAAAACAGAATAGGACTTCAGGAGCTACCAAAAAGTTTGTGAAATTTAAAGGAGTATCAGATATTCTTAAAGAGTGTCAAAGAAAACTGATTCCATTATTAATGCAGTCTATGAGGTCTAATATATGGTGCAGTTTTTTAATTAACATATCAACGTACAAATTAGTTTACGGTTGATTATTAGATAGTAGATAGGACAAATGCATTTACCATGACCGGAAGGCGGTTTTTTCGAGCAACTGCTTTGCAAAACAGATTTCCCCGATTATGCGCAGCTGTCTTTGGAACAAGAAATGCATTCGTAACTTTGGAGTCAAGGAGATACTCTGTCGAATTTCGATTTTAAACAAGTTCCCATAACGCAATTATAGAAATACTGTGCACGTAAGTGTGTATGTTTGCGCAAAATCCAATTATAAATTACCTCCGCCGTCGAACATCTGAGGAATCCACCTTGCGGATATATGTGCTCGTGCTGTAGGAAAACATATAGCCGTGTAAGTTTGATCCATTCCCATCGGGTGGCTTTCTCTTCCCCGAGCGGGCGAAGAGCGCTCGACAATGACGAATTCTGTTTCTGGCCAAGAAGCGGCGCTCTCTTGGAGCTCTTGGGGCTCTGCTCTCCCGATTCTTGGACATGAGGCAGCAGTACGATTGCCCTCGTCGGTGGGGCATAAAAATAATTTCCACGCCGCTCGGCAAATCAGTTTATTTCTGTTCTGTTGAGTTGCAGGAACGCGTTCTTTTCTACTTTCCGTTCGGTTTTATTTCCTTATTATTATTGTTATTACGAATTAGTTTCACGTTTCGGTTCGGCTTGGTTTTTCATTTTTCAATCGGCACACACCATCAACACAATTTGATCAATAATATTCCAGATATTATTTGCTTCGGTTATTTCTACTTGAATGAGTACAACTCTTCCGTTTGTCTCGCCTTTTGTTTTGTGGAGCGCATTCTCGTTCGGTTATTATTAAAAATATAAAACCAAACATCGGCAGAAAATTGTTTCGTAATCGCGTAGGAACCTACAGATTAGCAACCAGTTTCATTTGATTTTCCCCGTACAGAAATCAAAGGTAAAGCCGCAAATCTCTTCTCACTTTTTATATAATCCGAACAGATATTCCAATATTTTTGCATTACCCTGAGTCGCCGCTGGTGACAAGCTACTTAACCTCAAACACATAACGTCAGCACATCTCGCATCAGCTGCGATCAGATCGTCCAGATCGTTGTTGCCTCAGAAATATTTTCGAAAATATAATCCCGCCGGCTACGCAGCGGCGCAATTCTACGCTCCTGCGTCTCCTCACACCGTCGCGCCATCCAACCGATTGTTTATTTTTAAAATATAACTTTTTCGCACGATTTGCGGCGTTGAATGCAACAAACCGCTCAGACATGTTGTGAAAACTCAATTGAAGACCTGATTTCAGGGGCGATGAGAAAAAATAATACTTATGGAATAACAGGCATAAATGTCTTGATCAATAAACGTAAACCTTTCGAAAATTTGACTTTTAGGTTTTTCACCCTATTTTATATTATTTCATTCAATGCTCCGTCGTATGCATATTTATCGAAAAAAAAGCAACGAATCTTCCTGTGTATTCAATCGTAAATTCTTACTAATTGCGTGCCACAATTATAAGGCCCATTTGAATGTGGGCTAAAAATACTTGTCTGCTTTTGGCCAATTTATTGTTTGGGTAACAAGAAGCAGATACGCTGAAAGAACGCGGCAAACAACCACACATTAAGCAAAGAAACCATACGTCAGTTGGTTATTTCAAGCTATAAACAATAACACCTTTCAGGTTTTTCACAATCCCCCAATTGATTATGTTTCCCATTAAGTGAAAGTGAAAAGCCCAATTCAAGAATAGTTCTCCGTAGGCCTTCAATTTGTTTAAGGAGGGCAAATTTAATTGAATCGATTTTCCAGTCAATGCTCGTGTATTTTGGCCCTATTTGCATTTACCAGCCAGTCAGTCAGCCTGCCTGTTAGCCAAGTCAGCCAGCAAATTTGCCAACCGCAGAGGCAAAGAGCCCTCGACATTTGTATGGGTTTGCTCGAAATGTTTACTCTTGGTATTTTCCCCCATTTCCAAGAAGTGCAGGCCCGCATTTCATTTAAATTAAATTAAAACAATTGATTTTTATTGTAACTTTGTATTTCGATTCTCTTAATTTCTCTTTCAGTAAACCTTCTGGCATACCACATTACTCATTTGTAGTGGTTATCGTTGGTGTGGCGCTTTTAACTAGGCTATAGTAGGAGGAGCCAAGAACGGGCAGCGGACTTTCTTTAATCCACTGCCGTTGCTAGGAGTGTGCATCTGAAAGGGGTAAGAAGGGGTTGAATTTACGGGCTGAAGCTTCAACTAAACATTACTTTCCATTGCAGACTTCACAGCAGTATTATATCTACAGTCACTTATTTGATTTACGCGCCATCTCTATTTCTGTCTATTGAACCAGTTTTCGAAGAAAGCTGTAAAGTTGATAACCTTCCACTCAACAATTGCGGTTGAACTAATAGCACAGAAACCTCCATTTAGTAAATATTTCAAAGCATTGAAAGCTTTTGATTTGTGGTATTAGTTTTCACCGCATTAACAGCATTATATCAAACTTTTGAGTCCTGCGAAGTGATTCAAACGCTACATCTAAGTCTGTAGATAAAGCTATAGATAATTAACCAGCTCATCCCTTCAACAGCAGCGTTAGCAAGATGGTCGAGGGTCAGACAGCCGTGCAGCAGCAGCAGCAACCACCATCCGGCGCGGGCGGTGCCAGCGGCGTGGGAAGCACTACCGGATCCGCTGGAGGACCGACTACGGCCAACAATGTGACCAACAGTCAGGCCCAAACCAATGGGGGCACCACTGCGACCACGACTGCCGTAGCGGTTGCCGGATCCACGACAAATGCGGCCGTCGGCCAGGCCACAGCAAACAATGCTGCGAGCAACAACAATAATAATAATATTAATACCAACAATAACAATAACGCCACTGCTAACAACAACAACAATAATGAGCCAGATCCCAAGACCAATTTGATTGTGAACTACTTGCCACAGACGATGTCGCAGGACGAGATCCGTTCGTTGTTCGTCAGTTTTGGCGAGGTGGAGAGCTGCAAGTTGATACGCGACAAGGTGACAGGTAGGATTGAGGCAAAATGATTATAAATTATAGTTGCATGTATTAAATCCAACATCTTTGCAGGCCAAAGTCTGGGCTACGGATTCGTGAACTACGTGAAGCAGGAGGATGCGGAAAAGGCAATCAACGCATTGAACGGCCTCAGGCTGCAGAACAAAACCATCAAGGTCTCCATTGCACGCCCCAGCTCCGAGAGCATCAAGGGTGCCAATCTCTATGTATCGGGTCTTCCAAAAAATATGACACAGTCGGATTTGGAATCATTGTTCAGTCCATACGGCAAGATCATAACCTCGCGTATTCTTTGTGATAATATCACTGGTGAGTTGTGATCCTAAGAGGCGCGAGTATATGGTAGATACAATGGCTTAAATACCATTTGAAGGGGTCTTCGATTATCGCGTGTTGTAGTCTCTTTTGAAAGCATGTCCAATCTAAGATCTATTACGAAATGTTTGCTCAATTAATTTAAGTCTATGGGTTTTAGCACACTTTTGTTTCTATTTTTGCTGGCGCTCCGCAATATATTCTCCATGAATTTTAATTAATGCAAATTTTATTTACACTTTTACTTTTACATGTATTACCAAATAAGATGAACATGCTGCGGGTATGTTTTTATTTTATTTTTCCTCTGTTCCACTATTTTTAATTGCTTTTCATCGATCATGAAGTAACACTTATTATGCTATACTTATTCAGACCAGACACTCTGGGAAAATATTAAAATAACATTATTAGCGCACATTAAACAACACTCACCAAAAGTTAGTAAAGCATGGCTTAAAAGTATTAACATATTTTGCGCTTAACTGAGAAGTTATTATCATTCGCTGCACATATGGCCTGCATAAAATGTACAAACTCCATATACATATGCTGCAATATAACTTGATTTCAGGTCTCTCCAAGGGCGTTGGCTTTATACGCTTCGATCAGCGATTTGAGGCCGACCGGGCCATTAAAGAGCTGAACGGCACCACTCCGAAGAATTCCACCGAACCCATAACCGTCAAGTTCGCTAACAATCCTAGCAGCAATAAGAACAGCATGCAGCCTTTGGCAGCCTACATAGCGCCCCAAAACACACGTGGCGGAAGAGCATTTCCTGCCAACGCTGCTGCCGGAGCAGCAGCCGCCGCCGCTGCAGCTGCCATCCACCCCAACGCGGGCCGATACAGGTCAGGAATAGATTTATATATACACCAAATGAATCGAATGATATTGCTGTAAGACATTGTAATCCAACTTACTTCAATTCGCACCACAGCTCTGTAATCTCGCGGTACTCTCCGCTGACCAGTGACCTGATCACTAATGGCATGATCCAAGGCAACACCATTGCCAGCTCCGGCTGGTGCATTTTCGTTTACAACCTGGCGCCCGAGACTGAGGAGAACGTGCTGTGGCAGCTGTTTGGGCCCTTCGGAGCAGTGCAGTCTGTTAAGGTGAGACCCATTTCAATTGGAAATTCGTGCTTTCTAAGGTCAAATCGCCAGCATATTTTGAAAACTACTGAATTCTTGTGATCTTTGACCAGGTGATTCGTGATCTGCAGAGCAACAAGTGCAAGGGCTTTGGCTTCGTCACCATGACGAATTACGAAGAGGCTGTCCTGGCCATCCAGTCGCTGAACGGCTACACACTTGGCAACCGAGTGCTTCAGGTCAGCTTTAAGACCAACAAGAACAAGCAAACGTAATTATTAACCAAGTTGGCTGCTGTTGTCAATGCCAATGCGGCGGCGGCAGCTCTGGCGGCCAATGGTCTAGTCCTCCATAATCATCACCACCACAGCAACATCGGTAGCATCAACAATAATAATAACAACAACAACGGCTGCAACGCAGCAGCCTTTCCACTTGGCAAATACGTTAACCACAGCAGCAACAACAGGCAGCACAACATCAACAATAGCACTAGAAACTCGAGCAAACAGAAGCCAGCCTCCTCGAGCAACAAGCAACAATCAATGGCGCCACCAAAGAGATTAGCGAGCAGCACTGCTGCAACAACGGGGGACTTGGCCGCAACTGCTGCCACCAACAGCAGTAGCAGCAGTCACTCGGCGTCCAGCGGCGATGCTGGAGCCACCGGCACAGCCGCATCCTCGTCGTCGTCGTCGTCGTCGAACAACAACATCCTGAAGACATCCACGAAATTTATTTACAACAAGCCCCAAAACCACTACGAGTTGTTGCAGCAACAGCTGCAACTGCAGCAGGAGTTCGCCCAGTTCTTGACCAACGTGGCCAACAGCGCCGCAACTCCATCCAGCAACGGCTCGGCCAACTCGACAAACCAGCGTAATGGAGGAGGAACCATCGGCATGGGTCCGGGAGTGTCGGCCAACTCAGCCGGCGGAGGATCGGGCAACAAAAACAGTAACAATGGCTATATGCCAACCTGGTCTAATTGGTTCTTTTAAAGTTTACTTTGGTTTGTCATCAGTCCATTTCACGGATCCTTTGTAATTTTAGACAACTTACACTTAGTTTTTGGTTTATTGATATAAGTTTGAATTGCGCGAAGTAACAAAATTGTTCACGTTTTGAGTTATGAATTTGTTTTTTTTTTTTCAGTGAAATAATGTAACCATAATTTCTTACGTTGACTAAGTTCTGAAATGTTTTGTTTTTTTGCTTATGCCCCTATTATTTGTTTAAGATTACACTCAATTTAATGTAGAACTTACATCTTTTGTTAATGCACTTTTAAACCGTCTAGTCGACTCTCCCGAAGAAAAAAGCTTCCATGAGGAAAAAAGGGAATACAGAAAAGATAATGCTATAGTTAAGTTTTTGTTTGAGGTGTAGGAAACGCATACTCTACGGATATTTTTAAACAAAGAGTAAAAATACAATTTGCAGGCATAGAAGCCCCAAATCCACCAAAGAATGAAAACAAACTTGACAAATATTTAAGCTATAAATAAATGTATAAAAGCGATACGAATACAGAACTGAATGAGTAAACAGATAGAGGCGTTTGGCTTATAGTCAAACCACTTGCAAATAGACAATGCAGAATGACAAGGCAGCTAGATGCGAAAGAAAACCAAACAAAAGAAAACAGAAAAGCAAAATAAATAAGACATACGCGTGTTTATGTTTCATAAATCTAATGTAAAACTTTTGCTAAAAATAAATGGTGTATGCATAATACTACAAGTAAACCTTTTATTCTCCATTACCATTTGTTCGATTGCCCAGTTAAACTTCGCCTAGCCACTTTCATATGTTAACCATTACCTATCCTTCGGCACTACACTTAAATATAGACTCTCTAAAATCGTAACAGGGACATTAGCATGAGGGACAGAAAGCCGAGAGGAAGGGCCCATGAGAATTTCTTCAAATACAACGAATAAATATTTAAGAAAATTTGAAACCAGCAAGTGGAAATGCAACACCTGTCGAGTCAGAGAGAGAGAGAGAATTTAAATACAAAGTAACCAGCGATGGTAAAGCTTAAACAAAAGCCAGCTAAGTACGCTAAGCACGCCACTCCAATCGAAGTTAGTTAATGTAACTAAAGACAAAGATCAGAACAAAGTCCCTCCCTAGACAAGCAAGTGAGAAAATGAAATGAAAACTTACATACATAGATGACAAAACGCGTTTCAGCCTAACGAATTTGTTTAAGCCCAACTCAACAGCAATAACAAAACACAAAGTAACGAACAAATTAAACAAATTGCCAAACTAAATATAGCAAATTTTAAAAAACAGAAATGGACATGGAATGAGAAAGAATGGGGATGAGAATTGAAGTTTTTCAAGAGCCTGGCAATGACAAGTTATGACAAGACAAGTTATACATATGAATGGTGCTTCACAGAATTCCTTGTAGAAGAAGTTAAATGCAAAGAATAAATAGTATTTGTAATATGCAGTTTTATGTTCCCTGTTTTCAAGTTGATCCTTTCCTTTAAAGTGCCGTGACCCCATAATGGAAAAATCGAGATGTTACTCAACATTTACTATGCTATATCTCTCTATAAAATCTATAACTATTTATGAAAACTATTACATATGATTAACAATATATTGATGTTGTGTATTGCAAATTTTAAATGTTTATACATACATACATACCGCGAAAATTATTACGATTACTAATTCATGGCATGCGAATAACGGAAATCCATTTTCATGTATACGTCAAGTAAATTTATTGCATACTACTTAAAACAAATTACCATGAACAAATTATATATTCAAGTATATATATTGCGATTATTAGGTATGTATGTGTGTAGCGCATAGAGAAACCGGAACGCCAAGCCTCCAATATTTGTAGAGCTCAACGGCTTTTTCTCCCCTACTCCACTAAATCTACTAGAAAATCCAACAAAAAAGAAAACCCCACATTACTCTCACTCATGCGCAAAAGCTTGACTGAAATTAAAATAGAAATTCTGGCTTTTAAGCGTAAGGTAAATTAGGCATAAAACCTTCCAGCAAGTCTCAATGCAAGTTCAAGAAAACTCAACATAACGTAAAAGCTATAAGGAGAACACCAAATGAAACGTTTTTTATACAAGATGTAAAAAATTGAGGCACAATTTTTGGTGCATGCGTGTGGCACGGGGGATAGCAGACATACATGCATAGACGTGAATGGACATGCTTCGACATGATATCCAGGCATACGCGGTTAAGTGAATGAAAAGCATGAACAACAACAAAAAGCAATCGATTATATACATTTTTTAAGATGAAATGTTTTATAAATGATAAATACAAATGGAGGAAAACCAAGAAAGTATTTTAAAAATTTAATTATATACATGAGTACTATATACAAAATATTAAATTATATATACATATTAAATACTTACTGGGTAACGAACAAAACACCGCACAATAATATACAAAACAAAACGAAATCGAGGAAAAGGAATGGCACGTCAAGAGGGGAGAAACATACGTAAATAATAACAAATACCAGAAGAGAATGTTTAACTAAATGCAGAAAAGACTAACGACGAATCGAGAAAACTATGAAACCAGCAAATTTATAATTTTTACATGGAAATCGCAATAATGTTAAAATTTAAAGAAGACGAAAACAAAGAGCATATCTTGAAAACATAGGAAGAGTATTGAGGAGGGATCTCAAGCAACGGAACGAAATCGAAGACACAAAAATCGACAAGTTACCACAAATTTTAACTACCAAGTGAATGGCTTAATTACGGCACACTTTTATACTTTTACACCAAAACAAAAGAAACGAATCGAAACGAAACAAAAGCAAAAACCAAAGACGTATGTATAAATGGCGATCGATTTAACCGTGCAAAATCGTTTCTCGATGCACCTTCGCGTTCTGAAGCCAATATGGTTGTGCAAATGCCTGCAGACACCACCGGAAACGGAAACGTCCGCAGTGCGCCCTCTTTAGGCGGCTTGTAAGCGATGCAGCTATGCAAACATGCAACCCTGCAACCGCTGCATCGTTTACACTCGGCTTGAAATGTCTGTTTCTCTCACACAGATCACACACACACCCCACACAGACACACTCTTATCCTTACCCACTAGTCTCACTTAAATGAATGTTGGATAGCAAGGAAACCCAGATGTACCACGAGCCACTCGTGTGCAAACGAAACGAAAACGGAAGTCTAGCAGTTGCGATCTATCTGAGATGTGTAATTGATGGCTTTTAGGCGTAGCTACGCACATACAAAGAACTGGCGCCCCCCAATCGGTTGAATTATCGGGGCAGGAAATCGCCTGCCCCCACTCATTTTCGCCTGATTTTGAACTGTGCGGACAAACTATCTATCCCGGCCCAGATCTTTGTTTCGGCTGTAGCATCCTCTAAGAAGAACCGGCTATCGATCATATTACAAGGAATCGAATAACATTTTGTAGTGCAAGTCATCAGTAAGTTGCGGACGGAAATACGCTCTTTATATGTATATGTTTAAATGTTCAAGCAAGAAATGGAAACACTTAAGATATATTATAAATTAATTAAAACCAAATCTTAGTCAAAACGAACTTAGTCAAAGGTACTAATTTTAAGCACTATTGTTAAACGCAAGTCAAAAGGCAACGGATGAAGAATCACTTTAGCCAAAACGGAAACAAAAATATTGAATCTTAACTGAATCTGAAACTCAGAAACTCTAGTGGCATTCGCTCTTTCAAGCTCAACATAAGTTAATGAACATATGAATTCCACATAACAGATTATAATAATTCAAACTTATTTATATTTGTCTATCGGTTAGCTTGCATAATACATTTATGCCACATATTACATATGTATGAAGAACTATGCAACCTTTTTTCTCGTCGTTATAAAACATAGTCGAAATATTGGTGGACAGTATCGTATTGTAGTAGCTAATATGTATTTACCTTTAATCATCACCGAACAAAACCGAGAACAATTATTCCAATTTAATTAAAGTGCATAAATTGTATATTGAATTATTGTCGTGTTCTCTCATATGGACGCGAAACCTTAACGTTTTTCTTCAAATTCGCATTATATTACTTAAAAGACAAAAACCAAGAAACCGAAACAAAACAAAATCACAATATTAAGTGCGGAAAATGTCAAGCAAATTTATATAGCATATTTACGGTATACTCTGTGCAAGATTTATTAAGAATCAATTATACTTCATTATGGATTACTCTGAGAATTTACAAACAGCAAACACACACTACACACGATGAATGAAAGCAAAAATTTATTCAAATAAAGCTATGAAATGATGTGTTTAAAAACTGTTTTCGTGAAGACTATATTAATATTTATTGTATACATATATGGTTAACAATTTTCGTTTAATTTAGTATTCCTTCCCTTCGTTTTGGAAATTGAAACGAAAGTAAGATATTTATGAAGATTCTGCTTGCCCACGGACGCCTACACTGCCATCTCCATTTTGATCTTTGGATGTGGATTGTAGTCGACTATTTCAAAGTCTTCGAAGCGGAAGTCCTCGATGTCCTGCACCTGACGTTTAATGATCAGCTTGGGAAAGGGTCGCGGTGTGCGCTGCAGTTGCTCCTTCAGCGGCTCTACGTGGTTCAGGTAGACGTGTGTATCGCCCATGGTGTGAACAAAGTCGCCCGGCTTCAGACCCGTCACATGGGCAATCATGTGGGTGAGCAGGGCGTAGGAGGCGATGTTAAAGGGTACGCCCAGGCCCATGTCGGCGCTTCTCTGGTACAGCTGGCACGACAGCTCACCGCGCTTCTCGGAGACGTAAAACTGCGCCAAGCAGTGGCACGGCGGCAGGGCCATCTTTGGGATGTCCAGCGGATTCCAAGCCGACATGATGATGCGTCGGTCTGAGGGCTTATTCCTGATGGTGTCGATCACTTGGCGCAGCTGGTCGATGCCCTTGCCGCTGTAGTTATCGTCGCAGGTGCCGTACTGCGCCCCGAAATGCCTCCACTGGAAGCCGTACACCGGGCCCAGATCGCCAACGACTCGGCCCGTGAACCCCATCTTGTCCAGGAATTCTCTGGAGCTGTTCCCATCCCAGATGTGCACATTCTTCGCCTGCAGCAGTTTGGCGTCCGTCTTGCCTGCCACGAACCACAGCAGCTCCTCTGCCACCGCGCGGAAGAAGACACGCTTCGTGGTCAGGAGGGGAAAGGAGTTCCGCATGTCGAAGCGCATCTGACTGCCGAACACGGACAGAGTGCCCACCTCCGTGCGGTCCATCCGCTGCTCTCCATTTGCGATGATGTGTCTCAGAAGATCCAAGTAGTTCATCTCGTCTCGATTGACAGGCGCCTGCTGTTTACTTGGTGACTCCCCATTGTCGGCCGGCAACGCAATGCTCTTTTGGTCGGGCCGATCTTTCTCTGGTGTTGAAACCATTTCGCAAAAATGTATGTTTTCCGCAAAATAAATCGAGTAATACTCGAAAATTGGCGGGAATTAGTTATTGCTTCGCTTCGACCCGATAGGCAAGCGATTACATTTATCGACGTCAACCGGTTATGTCACCACTAGCGATTTTCAAATTTTGAATCCAACGATTTTAACCAATAATTTGAGCAAAAAAAGTTCGCATGTAGTTCACTTTATTAAAAAAATACGAAATTGGATGGTGGGTCTGCAACAGAATGTACTCTGTTACATTGGCAATTTCAAATGATTGATGGATAATCAAATACAATAAAAACCAAATATGGAGAGGAAAGAAAGTAATAATGACGAATCCAGAAGTACATTTAAACACAAACGAAGTGTACATCTTATATATTGAAGAATATTGTGATCGGGCAGTGGTCGCTTCCAAGGCATTGGCTGCGTATCTCGTGCTCCACCACCTTGGGCACGAATCTCTCCGAGACGAGGCAATAGTCCAGACGCCATCCAACGTTGCGTGCTCGCGCATTGGCCATGTATGTCCAGAAGGTGTACGCGCCCTTGCGATCGGGATACAAATGCCTGAACGTGTCCACAAAGCCGAGGCCCAGCAGCTCTGTCATTTTGTCACGCTCCTCCTGGGTGAAGCCGGCATTCTTGGTGTTGTTCTTCGGGTTTTCCAGATCAATTGGCATATGGGAAACGTTCATGTCGCCGCAGATGACCACCGGCTTAAGAGCGTCCAGTTTCTGCACGTACGCCTGGAAGAGCTTTTCCCAGCGCATGCGGGGATCCAAGTTAACCAGCTTTCTGCCTGAATTCGGCACGTACACATTGATCAAGTAAAACTTTTCGTACTCAGCCGTAATCATGCGCCCGACATCGTCAAACTCCTCATTGCCAATGCCGTATTCCACATGTATGGGCATTATCTTGCTGTAAATAGCGACGCCGCCATAGCCTCCTGGCATGCACAGCCAATAGGGATGATATCCCGGCAGTCGGGTCACCTCCTCTGGCAGCTGATCGTTTGCACACTTGGTTTCCTTTAAATTATATGAAATTAGTGTTTTTCAATTTTGTGTGGGTAGCTACTATAGCTAACCTGCAGGCAGAAAATGTCTGGTTCCTCGAGGTCAATCAACTGCAGACCATCCTTTTTCAACCAGGCCCTCAGACCGGCCACGTTCCAGCTGCAGATTTTCAAGTTGAATTCTTTGTCTTCTGGCAAGGCAAAAGCGTCTTTATCCAATGTTACAGTAGTCTTGATCTCGGCCTTCTTGGCTTTCTTGGTGGCTGGAAAACAAAAGTTGAGCATGGTTTGCAAGCTTTTTAATACGGCAGCTCCACCGCAGCCGGATTGCTCCGCTAACATACTTTTCGATCCACTCTCCTCATCGACATCGGGATCTTCAGCCTTCGCTGCCGCCTTTTTTCGGCCTCGAGCTGCAAATAGAATGATTAGCACGGCACTGATATTAATTGTTGACAATGTGCCCACCTGGTTTACTTTCCTCTGCTGCCTCCTCAATATCTTCGACATCCTCTGCCTTGACTGGAGCCTTTTTCCGTCCTTTAGCTGCGGATTAAAGTTAGCTAATCATGGTTTCAATATTTACATTGATTTGACAGTTTCCCACCTGGCTTGGCTTCTTCTTCAACTACACCGTTTTCCTTATCGGCGGATTTCTTATGCTTCTTCACGGGTGCTGGCTCCTTGGCTTCCTTCTTAGCGCGCTGCTTAGTGGGCTTTGCCTCGGGCTTTGGCTCAAGTTCTACCGCAGTCTCACCATTGGTTGTTTTCTTGGCGCGTTTCTTGGGTGCAGCTGCAGTTTTTGGAGGCGATTCCACTTCTTCTTGTACTGCTTGAAAATCTCCTACAGTCTCGGGCGATGGCTCAACCGTCTTTCCCTTCTTTGTTCGCTTGCTAGCAGCCTTTGGCGGCACCTCATCCACTTCCGGCTCATCGAGAGCAGCTGCGATCTCAGAGTCCGCCAAACGCTTGGTACCGCGTGCCCGCTTGGCAGCTGTCTCAGCTTTCTGTACCTTCTCCTTGCTGATTGTCCCTGGTTCAGCTTGATCCTTGAACGTTGGTACTGCTTCCTTTCTGGCCCGTTGTTTCGGCGGCTCTGCTGCTTCTTCGGCCACTCCATTTCCTTCTGTCGGCACCTCCTTTCGCTTCCGTCCTTTGGCCTGGGCATTCGTTGGTTTCTCAGCCTTAGCGCGTCCCTTAGGCGGTGAAGACGCCACTTCGTCAGGATCAGGAATGGGCTCCTTTTTGGCTCGCGCCTTGGATGCCTTTCCAGCTGGTGGATCGACTTTGGGTTCTGCTTCTGCTTCTGCAGTTGCCTTTTTGGCGCGTCCCTTCGGCTTGGCCACCACCTCCATCTGGCCGTTTTCGTCTGTATCCTTCGGCTGCTTCTTCTTGCCACGTGCGGCTGCGGTGGGCGCCTTTTGCGGCTCGACTTCCTCGGACTTTTCCGCAGATGCAGCTGTCTTGGTGGCTTTTCTCGCGCGCGGCTTTCCTTTCGCCGGCACCTTGAGTTCCTCGGCGGCAGAGTCTGCGTTTTCGTCGACTCCATTCCCATTGGCATTTGGAGTGGGGTCAGTAAGTACAGATGCCAACGCCTCTGCTTGTTTTTTCACGGCCTTGAAACGCGGCATTATGGACTTCTGCTGTTCGGACTGATAGGTTTTCAAAAATTACTTGTATTTACTTCCACAGCCTTTCCAGTTATTTCTTTTGCTTATTTTGCACCGCCAATGCCGCTTGCTTCAGCACCCGATATCAACAAAAAGAAAACTGCGCGGGCAACGCGATTTTTGCAAGCCGGTCGGCTTGACTGTGGTCCGCTTACAACACTATTTGTGTGCCGTCCCTAGTGTAGCAATTATTGCACCTTGTGACGTCACTAGTGGTACAAAAAGTTCGACTTCATTGGTAGTACAAAATGGGTGGAGCTCAGTAACCTAATTCAAAAACTTTCTTATAGACAAAGTATATTCAAATTAAGCTTAATATTTTAATGTTGGATGATATTCATAACATGTTTCAATATTTCGAACTCATAGTCTTAGATTTGCAAGCATTTTTCGCCTTTCCATATACAAAATAGAAAAATGTATTGCTTACTTTTATTTCTTTAATTTTTTAATCTATAATTCACAATAAATGTCTGAAGTAATCATATATACTTTATAACAAGGGCACACTGCGCCACCTTTCAATGAAGTACGCCATTAAACGCTGCGGTTTTACCAACACTGGACTTTCACAAAATTGTCCAATTGTGTTGTACGTCCCCGCTGTGGGATTTTTTAAAAATTGTGTTATAATTCGACGATTATTTAGTTGTGTTATATTCAATTTCCAGTAATTTGACCTTAAACGAGAAATTTTACTTGACGACTCTGGCCGGAAACAACGCACCACAATGCCAAGTGAAATAATTACTCTGCAGCTTGGGCAGTGCGGAAATCAAAGTATGTTTCTGAAATCAGGACGAATACCATTTGCATTGCTATAATCGTTTATACGCAGTTGGATTTGAGTTCTGGAAAAGATTGTGCCTGGAGCATGGCATCTCCCCAAGCGGCGTGCTGGAGGACTTTGCCAATGATGGCTTGGACCGCAAGGATGTGTTCTTCTACCAGGCGGACGACGACCACTACATACCCCGCGCGGTGCTCCTGGACTTGGAGCCGAGGGTGATCAATACCATAATGGGTTCGGTCTACTCCAAGGTGAGTCCTCGCTAATAAACTTTTAATTCTTTGTGCCAAACATACTATTAATTCCCATAGCTCTACAATCCGGAAAATGTGTACCTATCCAAGCACGGAGGTGGCGCGGGCAACAACTGGGCCTCCGGCTATAGCCAGGGCGAAAAGCTGCAAGAAGAGGTATTCGACATCATCGACCGTGAGGCCGATGGGAGCGATTCGCTGGAGGGCTTTATACTTTGCCACTCGATTGCTGGCGGAACAGGCTCGGGAATGGGGTCCTTCATCATGGAGCGCCTGGCGGACCGCTATCCCAAGAAACTTATACAAACATTCAGTGTGTTTCCCAATCAGGACGAGATCAGTGATGTAGTGGTGCAGCCATACAACTCCATGCTCACTCTAAAACGTTTGACCACTGCTGCGGACAGTGTGGTTGTCCTGGACAACACTGCTCTTAATCGTATTGCCTGCGATCGCTTGCACATTCAGAATCCCAGCTTTTCGCAGATCAACAACCTGGTCTCCACCATAATGAGCGTCAGCACCACTACGCTGAGGTATCCATCCTACATGAACAACAATCTCATTGGGCTGACGGCTCCTTTAATCCCGACACCACAGCTGCATTTTCTCATGACTGGCTACACGCCGCTGACTAGCGATTCGGATATAAATACCCAGCAGCAGGTTAATGTGCGAAAGACTACTGTTCTAGATGTAATGCGGCGTCTGTTGCAGCCCAAGAACATGATGGTGTCCACAGGTCCGGACAAGTCAAATCATCACTGCTACATCTCCATTCTAAACATTATCCAGGGCGAGGTGGATCCCACTCAAGTGCACAAGTCGCTGCAGCGCATCCGCGACCGCAAGATGGCCCAGTTCATTCCCTGGGGCCCCACCTCTATCCAGGTGGCACTTTCCCGCTCATCGCCCTACGTGCAGAGCAACCATCGAGTGTCCGGACTGATGCTGGCCAACCACACCAGCATCTGCTCGCTGTTCGAGCGGGCTCTCAATCAGTATGACAAGCTTCGCAAGCGCGGCGCCTTTCTTGACCAGTTTCGACGCGAGGACATCTTCAAGGACGACCTCAATGAGCTGGACGAATCTCGCGAAACTGTTGACTGCCTGGTGCAAGAGTATGAGGCAGCCACCCGTGAGGATTACATGCAGTTTTCAGTGAAGCGGGGTAATGGGCAAGCTGACTCCAAGTCGGAGGACAGTCGATCTAAGACCAGCGCCGGTTCCTAGTTCGCTTGTGCCAGAAGTAACGCGTGCCATGCATCTTCACCAATGTATTTTAATATGTAATATTCTCCAATGACGATGGGATTCGAAATCCATAAGTAGTAAAAAGACGATTGTTGGTAAGACTCGCATGTATTAAACGCTGTTTCGTCTTTTACGATATTTAACGATCGTATTTCCTTTGTTGCACAATTACACATGAGAATTCCCTATCAAATGTTCAATATATGATACATTAAATAATAAAGAGTTTTAAAATGTGGTAGTGAGTGTTTATTGAGAAGCACATTGCATATTTCTTTGGTGTATTTTATAATATGAAGCGCGAGGATTTATGAACTGCACGATACTACTGCTGTCCGCTGTGTAAAGTCTGGATGTTCCTTGTTCCGCTGCCGCTGTCCTTATGTCAAATATGTTTAGGGTGTTTTATTTAGTTCCTATTGTATTGATGAGCCTCAGTCATCTCTAGAAGAAAAGATAGTTCGAAATATAAAGCACCTTTTATAAACTAAGGAAGTTTTTCGTTACCATGAATCCCGTTGCCCATCGGCTTGCTTACAAGGAGCATGTGTCAACCTCAACCACCCTAGGGTTGCCATTTTCTTCCTCCTGATGAGGCTCTTCACATTCCTCGCCCTCCGCTTCAGCAGTGACCTCTTCATCATTGATCTCTTCACCTGGCTCCTCTACAATGAACTCCACATCATCGTGTTGCTTTTCAGCTACCTCTTCTACCTCATCATGATCTTCAGTCATCTCATTCTCATTTTCATCATCGTCATCTCCCCTCACTTCGTCCACAACGGTCAGATCAAGATGAGAAATGAACTCTTCGCCGTCCTCTTCGGTTAGGTCAATTTCAGATAACTCGGCGGTGGACTTGTTTGCCTCCAGGTGGTTACTGCGAACCGCCTTGAGGGCCTCCTTGCCACTTATCTCGCGGCAAGTGAACTGGTGAAAACGGTAGCTAAGGCAAAAGCCCTTCTTCTGCAGCAGGTTGTAAGACTTAATGCCACAGCTGATTACTATCACCTTTCTATCCTTGGTCTGGCTAATACGGCCGAATTCCCAAGTCTTCGACAGAAGGTCGCTATTCTGGTCTTTTAAGAGTTGAAAAGTGACCTTATCGGGCTCATCATCTGAACGTGGTAAGTTCACAGTAATTCCCTTGGTGGCGGGAACCTCATCCTCCGGACAACAAATTAGTTTAGTTCCCGGTAACGCCGTGAGCTTGGATATCGCATGCTCCAGCCACTCGCGGGAGTTCTTGTCCATGCAGACAACTTGGATCATTCCAGTAAGGAATTCGATGCCCCAAAAGTTGATGCTGGACTTCCAACCCTTTTTCAACTCCTCCACAAGGCCGGCTTCGATCTCTTGCAATTGCTGATTGGTCAGCTCGCAATCCGGATAATTTTCCGCCATTACTGTCATGGTAATACTATTCTGATTGAAGGCCCATAACGGCTCTGGGACCCTCTGCTTCTTAGGTTCCTCACAGGCTCTACCGCCCGACGCGCTATCATCATTCGCACGCTTGCGAACGCGATCCTCCGAAATCGTATGCTCCGGACGCCTTCGTCCGCGGTCAGCCGAAACTGACTTGTCGTACCACTCAGAACGTGCAGGACTAGTGCGTTTTTCCGAGGCCTTAATGAGGGCCCTTTCAATGCTGATGCCCGTGTCCAGATAGCGAAAGAAACTCCTGCGCTTGGTGGCGCCAAGGAGCGTTAGCTCCCTGCGAATATGGTCCGGCAGGCCCCTTTCACCCGCTGGCACCTGCATGGATGAGTTCGAAGTGGGCCAATGGCTCCCGTTGGAAGGGCCGCCGTTCCCGGGCCACGAGCGATTCATGGTGTTGCCTGGCTCAGCTTGATACGAGGCGTCGCGACGCATTTCGTTGTTCCAGTTGACTCTTTCGCGGATCCAGTTAGATTTTGCCTGCGGGGCAGCAGGGGATTGGTGGTAGTCAGAGGACATGGAGGGGAACGACCAGGAGGCAGAGCCGTTCAAAGTGTGACCCATTTGGGTCTGATTCGGGTTCTGTGATTGGCCCAATTGACCGGAAAAGCCGTCATAGCCGCGATAGATGCCATAGTTGGCGGAACCATTGCCATTCATGGGAGCGCGGGCATTGAGCCATTCCCGTTCCTGGCGGTAGGTGGCCGCCATTTCCTAATAGTTCTAATTAGTTATGATACTCACACAAAATCTTAACTGCACTTGTCGGCGTTCGCTGCAAAAGTGAGGAATTAGATGTACTTCATCCGCTGGACTAGAGACAGCAAATCCTGGCCTGCTTTGCGTGACACGGAACCCTAGTGTCAAATTTAAGTTTAGTGTTGCCAGCGCGCCTCCTTGCGCGCTTAATCATTTATTATAGTTGACTAGATTGGGCAATTATCTGGTATATTCTCCACTCGTTTTTTTTTTTAATTATAAATTTTGTTAGTGCACACACTGAGTTAATAAGTTTGTCACGATAGTTCACTATGCCATCTCTATGTTGCCAAGGCGACAGTAGTGTTGGTAAGTGTACTGAGAACTTCGTGTTGGTCCTCAAACTTTTTGAATAAAACGGAATATGCGTGCACTTTTAGCCACCAGTTGCGCTCTAAATGGCTCCGAACGATGCAGTTGCGGAGCAGGCTGAGGAGCAGCCAAAGATTTCCACATTTGCCGTTCTGGACCTAGAAACCACCAACTTGCCTGCCTACAGGAACAACCGAGTGAGCATTACGGAGTTGTGCATTTACGCCTTCGAAGCCGCGCTCCTAACGAAGAAAAAGGAGGAGCAGAACCAGGATGACCAGCAGGAGCTACCAGCGGCACCGCGGGTGCTGCACAAATTGAATCTGCTCTTCCAGCCGTCCATGGTAGTGGACCCGGAAGCGGAGAGAATAACAGGTTAGCTACAAAATGCACCTGTGAATCATTCACGTAATGATTTCATCACCCAATAGGTCTGAGCAACTACTTGCTGGAGCGGGAGTCCCAGCTGGATACGGACGCCGCGCAACTCATCGTCAGCTTTCTAAAGCACTTGCCGAGTCCGGTTTGTCTGGTGGCTCACAATGGTTGGGGCTTCGATTTTCCCATTCTGAGGCAGGCATTTGAGAAACTGAACATAGAGCTTCCCCAATCCCTGACTTGTGTAGACTCACTGCGCGCCTTCATGGAGATTGACGACACACAACGAAAAGAAACCAGTCCGTTCAAAGTCCCCAACGATGTGAAGGAAATTCTCGACATTACGGAACTAGAACCCAAACAGGATACTGAAACTTGCCTCAAGGAGCCAGAAGCGGTCGTGAACATCGATTGGCGAACCAGAAACGAAACCACTCCCAACCGTCCGATTTTAAAGCCTAAAGAGGCGTTTGCAAAGCGTGCGTTATTACGCGACGGCGATGTGGATGACTTGGAGGGGCAGACCCCTCCCAAGCGAAAACCCGAAGGATTCAGGTCGCGACGTCAGCTGTTCAGTGGATGCAAGTGCGCCGAGAACAAACGCTATCCGCCCCGCGGAGTTTATAATTTGGGAAGTCTGTACACCAGAAAGTTTAAGATACCAGCAATTAGTGCCCACCAGGCAGAGGCTGATGTAGCCATGACCACAAAACTGATACAGCATTACGGCATTGATTTCCTGGCCTTCGCCGAGGAGCAGGCCATTCCATTCCAGGAAGTGGTGCCACTTGGCTCTCCTGTTTGTCGAAAAAAGAGCGCAATCTAACCAATTCTATTCCAGCATGAATTTCATTTTAAAATGTAATGGATTATTATATTTTTTATAATGTAGGATTTTAAAAATTGATTTTAAATTTGTAATTAAAAAAGTTTTTATAATAAGTATATTTGTATAAGTCTCGTAGAAAAAAGTTTTTCACTTTACAACATGTACAACATGTTGTACCTGTTTATTCTTTTTTCCTTTTGAAAACGATTGAGGTTACCACATTGCCCACCTTGCCGCCAAACTTAAAGGTTGGCGTGGGAATGGTATAGTACTTAACAAACTTCTCGGCAAAGCTCTCCACCAGCTCGTCCTCGGTCCAATTGCACGACGTGATTACAAACAGGCTATCAGCAGTTCGCAGCAACTTCTCCACCGTGTCCAGGTAGAGAGCACGCTTCTCCTTGGCATTGTCCGGACAGAGGCTGACTGCATCGTAGGTTCCCTTGTCGTGCACCACGTCAAAGTGGCCCAGCTCGTCCTGCGGCTGGGTCAAGTCCGCCACCTTGTATGTGATGCTCAGCTTGTTGTCCTGCGCAATGTTTTGCGCCAGCTCGACGGCTTTGGGAGAGTAGTCCACGCCGGTCAGGTCTCCGGTGAAGCCTTCATTTGCCAAGCCCACCAGGAACATGCCATTGCCGCAGCCCAGGTCCAGCACTCGACTCGCCTCCTTATCGATCTTCTGCTCATTAAGCAACCAGTCGATCGTTCGCCATTGGGCACTTTCGTCAAACCAGATCTCGCCCACGTCGCCGTGGCTCTTGTAGTTCCGTATCTCCCGGTTGTAGCTGGACTCCCAGAACTCCTTGGTGCCCAGTTCCGATCCGTTCAGCTCGCTATCCATTATTTCGTGGTTATTTTGTAGTTGTTTCACAGCAATCAAATCAAATGCGGAATCCTATGTTTTCGAAGTTCGAAACAGCTGAGCTGAAGATGCATGTGCGTCGGGTCAAGATAGCGCCGTAATGTTGGTTTTGAAAATGGAACGGGGAAATTAGGAATTCGCGGAATTTTATTTTGTAAACAATTTAAATATTAGGGATGCTTTTCAGAATTATGTACAGATAAACACGTCGGGTTCAATTTACATATTTTATAATTTATTGATATATATATAATAGATACAATAGATTTCTCAGACACTACAACGTAATTTAAATATTTATATATAATTAATTTTAACTAGATTACAATTCTCTGGATCATTCACTGATTCCTTTATTTTTAAACGTCTTATAAAAGTTCGAATGCAATGGAGACATTAAACAAATGATTAGTCTGCTGCTTGCTTTAATAACCTTAATACGAATCTTCAAGGGACCCATTGCTTTCGTGTTTACAATCATATGATAGTGTTTAAATATAGTGAGAATTTGTTGTTGTTTTAAAAGCTTTTGAACGACTGATTCGCACCGTGGGCCACCTAATAAACCTTACAGCGTGAGGTTTTCGCAGCCAGACGCACATTCCGTGCAGTTGGCCAGTATAAAAATGATGAACGACGAGTTAAAGCCTACGCTACGGATTTATACACAGAAAGTCTAAGATTAGGTTGCAGGTATTGCCACTAAACCCTGGATGATGCAATGCCGGCCTTCTGTGCGATCGGATGTATAGTTATTTATAGAAGTATAGTTAGCTGCTAGGTATTACTTGTACAGGTGTATGGAGCTACGCTTAACGTACTGTATGCAGGTTGGTTTTACTGTGTCGAGTGGCTGGCCAGGACGATGGCCCGCCAGCCGTGCTTAAGTCTAAGTGTTTTATGTACAATCGACAGTCGGCCCCCAGAGCCGACCCCTCAGGTCTGTGTGCGCCGCTCGTAGTCGCTGCGTCTGTAGTCGGCAGGATAGTCTCGCGGCATGACCGGATATCCGCGTGGGTCACTGCGGTAGCCGGACGACGGTGGCGGCAGGACTGGAACGCCTCCATTCGGCAATCCATAGTAATTGGGCGGCAGGTAGTGGCTTGAGTAAGGATGCGGTGGCAAGCCAGATGGATATCTGAAATGAAGGATCACCAAATGAGTCAAATGATGCACAATATATAACAAATTTAGGAGAAGGATGTATGCTTGGGTGATTAACTACCTGCGCTTGTCTGGACGACGGTCGCGTTCGCGATGATAGCTGCCTGGACCTCCTCCACTGCGCGCATATCCATCGTAGCGATCCCGTTTGTAATCCTGGCTATATCTGCAAAAGTAAAGCATATTAGAAATCCACTTGAAGGAACGAAGGCCACTTCGATCATTACCTTTCGCGGGAATTCCACCGCTCCATTTCCGGCGTGTAGCCGGATGGCGCGGGCGGTGGATCGTAGCCGCCCCGGCCTTTACGGGGTGTGGATGGGGAGGTGGGGCCCTGGCGCCGGGAATTGCTGCCGCCCTCGTAGCTACCACTTCCCATGGGTAGGCCACTGCCACCGTAGTAGTCGGCACCGCGATGGTGCTTCTTACGGTCCTCGTGGCGGTCCATGTTCAGCCGCTTGAAGGACATGGATTTGAGGTGGTCGCCGATGCCTGCGCCGGGGGCACCTGCTAGTCCACTGCTTGCATCAGCGTCGTTCTCATCCCGCTTACGCTTTAGGGGAGAGTCTGCGTAACGACCCGAGCCGGGTGTACCCGTTTCCGGATACCGCGACTGTCCACTGCGTTCCTTGTCCTTGTCCTTTTTCTTCTTTTTGCCCCCACTCCTGTCGCGCTCCTTTTCCTTTTCTTCGGTAGTCACGCCGTTGCGTTTAGACTTGGCCGGACTTCCTGAAGAGTCCTTGTCTTTTCCCTTCGCCTCCCCATCGCCGCCCGCTTTCTGCTTTAGTGCGTGCTTGTAAATCTTGAAGAGGCGCTTGGCATCCAGCTCAGTGAACTTGGACACAAAGTACCAAAGGTTACTGCGCCATTCCTTTTTCTCTGTCTCGGCGTAGGGATTGAGGCAAACATCGATCTGCTTGCCAATTTGAAGCAGGCAATCCCTAGTGTGCTGCAGCTGATCCTGGTCGGAAAGACTGACATCCGGCTGGTCCAGCGCCTTTAAGGCCTTCTTCACCGGCCGCATCTTTTCCTTGCACTCGTTAAATATGCTGGGATCTAGGTCGCCCAGTACCTCCAAAGCCCTTGGTTCATTGTTCGCCGTAAAGTGCATCGGCTTGTTGCCGTTGTTGTCCGATGCGCTGGTTTTCTTCGAGCGAGCCTTGGATTTTTTGGCTTTGTTCGCAGGGTCACCGTGCTGTTCCGCAGCTAGAGCATTGTGCGGCGACGCGGTAGATGGATCTACTTGACTGTTACTGCTTTCGGCGGCGGTGCGTGCATCGCCACCAGCGTCCTCGCCATCGTGCGGCTTACCATCGGTGGTCGAACTAGCAGACTGACTTGCCGCCTTGGCATCGTTGGCTCGCGATGCTCTGGGGCGCCGTTGTCGGCGTTGTCCTCCCTTGGTCAGTTCCACGTTCTTCTTGATGATCTTGAGCAGGTACTCGGCACGCGTCTGCAGCTGTTTGGCCTGGGGCTTGCGCGTGTCGTTTAGCAAAATCTTGTCGGTCAGTTTGAGCGTGGGATCTAGCTTCATCTGCTCCCAGGATCCAATGCCGTACTGGTAAATGCCGCACAGTAGCTTCGTGTCCTCCTCGATGCCCCATTCTACATCGAAGACCGGGGCGCGTGTCTTGATATTGAAGCTCCATTGCTGGCGCTCTTCGGGCATGCTGGGCATGATCTCATTGAGCGGCTGAAGCTCCTGTTCGCAGGCCAGCAGCTTTTTGGCATTAAAGGAGACGCCACCCAGCTTCACGGAGAAGGTGGCGCGTGCGCGGCGCTGCTTGGCGCCCGGCGTCTCATCCGTCGCCGCAGTCTTACTCTCTTCCTCCTTGTGCTCGTGCAGAAACTGAACGCAGCGGTCATGCAGCATCTCTCCGACGCGCTTCAGTTCCGCCAGTGGCTTTTCCTGCAGCTCAGCATCACATGCGATGGCCTCCATGCGGTGGAGAGGAGCGGGAAACTTTTTGTAACTGCGAATGAAGCGACGCAACTCCGCATCCGTGAATCCGGTGATCTTCTCCTTCATGGTAGGCCGCCCGCGCTTGCGAGGTCGTCCATCGTCACCACTGCCGTCGGAGCCCAGCTCGTAGTCCGAATCGCCGCCGGAGTCGTCTGCCTGCTGTTTCCCCTTGCCCCCCTTGCCGACTCCGCGCTTCCCTTCGTTTTGGTTAGCGGCAGTTTTCCTCCGGGGTGGCAAGTAGAGATCTTCCATCTCCTTGGCTCGCTCCTGATCGTCGATTGCTTTACGGAAGCCCTCCGGAATGATGTCGTCCCAGTCCTTACTGTCATCCTCCTCGGCGGCGGCGTTTTGGTCCGGTTTGCTAACTGAATCGCTCGGCTCCTCTTCGAAAGCAGCTATGCTGGCCACTTTGAAGGCGGACAACAAGTCGTCTGCTGGCATTTCCGGGTCTTCGTTGCGGGTCTCCGCCCTGCGCAGGATATCATCAATGTCACAAACCAAGTCGTCGTCATGCTCCTGTTCGTCCTTGAACAGCTCCTCTGCACCAAACTTCAAGATAGCAGAAAGATCGTCCTTATTGAACGGATTCGAGTTAGACGAGTGCCCGTTGCCGCTCTTATCCAGAACAGTGCGTCCTGTAGTGTCCATCCGCTGAATGACCAGGTGGTCCAGTACCATTTTCTGTTTGGCCCTCTCCACGATCTGTTCCTCCACCGACCGGGCAGTGACCAGGCGATAAATGTTAACCTGGTTTTTCTGACCGATTCGATGCGCTCTCGCCTGCGCCTGTAAATCGTTTTGAGGGTTCCAGTCGGAGTCAAAGATAATCACCGTATCGGCTGTGGCCAAATTAATACCCAATCCACCAGCCCTTGTCGACAACAGGAAGCAAAAGTCCTGGCTGCCCTCTGCATTGAAGTGATCCAGAGCCTGGCGCCTCATCTCTCCCTTTATGCTGCCGTCGAGGCGCTGAAAAGAGAAGTGACGCTTCTGCAGATAGTCAGCCAGCACGTCCAGCATGCGCACCATTTGGGAAAAAATCAGCACGCGGTGGCCCGTCTCTTTCAGTCGGCAGAGTAGCTTATCGAGCAGCACAAGCTTTCCGGATCCCTTAAGAAGAGTTTGCAATGCCTCATCCTGCTGCAGACCCATAAGCTCAAACTCGGAGGGTCGGATGAGAGCCGCGTGGTTGCAGCACTTCTTCAGCTCGATGACTATGTTGAGGAAAGTGGACGTACTGCCGCGCTTTCCCTTGCGCAGTGCGTCAAAGTTTTTAGTGAGGATCCACTTGTAGTACTGTTTCTGCAGCGAAGTCATCTCGACTCGCAGGATCTGCTCCACTTTAGCCGGCAGCGATTTCTCCACATCCTTCTTCACTCTCCGAAGAATATACGGCTCCAGCTGCTGATGCAACCGAGTGTATCCCTTGTCCTCCGCATTGCCATGCTGCACCTCAAAATTCTCCCACGTGTCAAACTTATCCGGCATGATGAAGTGCAGCAAAGCCCAGAGCTCCTTCAGCGAGTTCTGCAGCGGGGTACCTGTTATGAGCAGTCGATGGTTAGTGTCGAACTCCTTCAGCGACTTGTAGAGCAGTGAGTCGTCGTTCTTAAGACGATGCGCCTCGTCCACCAGGAGCGCAGCCCACTGAAGCGTGCCCAGAAATTGCTTATCCTTGAGCACAATTTCGTACGTTGTGAGAATGCAATTAAATTTAAGCCGCTTGGAGCCCTCAAACTGCCATTCGTACTGTTGAATGAGCTCGCGGGATTTAATGTCTCCGAGGTACGTGACTACATTCATGTCCGGCGCCCACACGTCGAACTCCCGCTGCCAGGCCGTCATTGTGCTAAGTGGCACCACGCACAGGAACGGGCCGTACAGGTGATGGATCTTGAACAGCGAGTACAGGAAGCAAATAGTTTGGATGGTCTTGCCGAGGCCCATCTCGTCGGCCAGGATCACCGAGTTCTCCTTGCACCATGAGTGCAGCAGCCAGTTCAGGCCGTCCATTTGGTAATCCCTAAGAGTTAGGCCCGCCGACAGAAATTCCGGCTGATTCTTTATTCGAGAGAACTTGGGGCGATACTTGATCACTCTGCAGTGGCGGGAGGGAGTGCATTTGGAGGACTCGCGGTCGTTGAATTGCTCTGCGCAGCGTTGCCACTTGCGAAGCACCAGGGCGGCATCCTCCCATGTGGACTCGGCGTACGGGAGCGACTGCCATTTACACAGATACTCCTCGGTGCCGTCGTCTGGCTTAGAGCCCTTGGCAATGATGCGGTCCACGTTGTTGTACGACTTTAGCAGCTCGTGCTGCAGTTCCAGCTGACACTCGAAGTAGTCGATGTCCTCGGGGCCAGCGTATCGGCGCCAGCAGGCCTGTTCCTGCTCCTTTTTGATGAAGTTATCCAGCTTCTTCATGCCCTTGGCCTTCATATCACGCAGGGTAGCTTCAGATTCCCAGGTGTTGTGGATGTACGACCAGCCCTTCCACTTTATCAGGAACTGGGACTCGGTCTCCGCGTCTGAACTTTGCTTTTCATCAAATCCAGCATGTGGATCGAAGCCGTTTTCCTCAATTGCATAGATCGTTGTCTGATTGCCCGTGCATCCCCTCTTCCCAGCACGCTGCGCCAGGATACGCTCTATGGTTTCGCACTTTTCTTCCTCCTCGGCCGCAGCGGCAGTGGTGGCTACCTGGCTTTCATCGTACTCAAACTCCAGCAGATCCTCGGAGTCGGTGGCTTCGTCCTCCGAGGCCTCCTTGTAGCTAACGGCAGCACCCTTGCGACGAGTAGCGCAGCTTTTTAGAAAATATGGACATGGGTCAGGGAAAGGCAAAAAGCAAAGGACTGGGATCTTTACCGTTTGCTAGCGTCGTCATCATCACTGTCCTCGGAACTAAAGGGCTTCACCCTTCGCCGCTGCTGTTGCTGTGTGAGTTTGCTGCGAGAGGTAGTTGTTGCCGGTTTGCGCTTTTGGGCGGTGGACACCTCGTCATCACTGTCCTCGCTTTCATCGCTTTCGTCCGAGTCCCAGCTGGCAAAATGAAACGAATGCTTTGCAGAAAATAATTTGGAAAGAAGATGTTGGGAATCTCACGTTTTCTTCTTGTTCTTGGGTGCTGGAGCTTTTTTGGACTTCTCAGCAGCAGTCGGTGGCTTGCGCGCCTGGCGCGTCCGCTTGGGTCTATAGTCCTCCTCTTCCTCCTCCTGCGTGGGGAATGGTTAGGAACTTTTTAAGAAGAAATCGTCGGCCCAAACTTACACTACTGCTGCTGGAGGATGTGGGTGAGACATTGGCAGAACTATCACTGGATTCATCGGCAGAGGCATCGCTGGCTGGCTGCTGCTGACCAGCCTCAGTCTCATTGTCCTCCTCCTCATTCTGCTCCGGCTTAGGCAAACTGCTGCTTGTGTTGGCATTGTTGATGCTCTGGTTCCTTTGATCTGATAGGCCCTCGGCGTCTGAATCGGAATCACTGCCACTGGACCCGTCGCTGGAGCTGTCCTCCTGGTCATCAGTGAACCCGTTCGTCTTGCTGTCCGCCTGGGCAGCAGCGGCTGTCGGTGGAAACCCTGCCACCGATAACGATTTGTCCTCGGGTTCTGGGGAACTACGTCCATCGCTAGAGTTGCCCGAGGAGCTGTCTGAATCTGAGTCTGAGCCGGAGGAGCCACTACCGCTTCCACTGCCACTGTGGTCGGTGCCATTGGCCTCTTCCCGAGTGTCATCTTGTTCGTCTGAGCCAATACTATTCGCCGATTCATTGAGTGCCTGGTCAGATGAAAATAATTTCAAAATCAATCTAGGTTGAAGATCAATCAATCTTGGTTAAGGATAAGCAGTCGGATACGAAAAGGTTGAAGTAACACACCGGCTCTGGACCAGCCAATCCTGGCCAGAAATTGTGAGTATTAGGTCAGAGTGCATCGAAATTGGCATAACATGTTTAGTATTCCACTTATTCAGTTCCTTAGATGAAAGGAATGGGTTACACAATCACTGGACTATAGGGAACGACTTAAAGTGACATTTTAAAACAAGAACATGGCTCAATCCTGTCCAGAATGAGGTAGCACTTTAGATTTCACAAAATCCTGAAAAAACCACGGATAACTTCGAAAACTTGGCTCTTGGGCCGTGCTGAACAGATTATAAAACAAAACGGCGTGAAGAAACTTTCATAAAAACGCACTCTTATGGCTTACACAGGACTAATCCTCTCCAGAAATTAGTTTATGGCAGTTTTTGGCCAAAAGGGTAAAACAAAATGTATTTCGTTTTGGTTTTCCAGGAAGCACACGACAGTATCACATGACTTCTTTGAACAGAACGCGGTAATCATACGACAATTCTTCCTGGTGATTGAAACCCGGATATCCTTAGAAACAAGCGGGAATTCGAGGTTCTAGGCGGAATCTGTCCCTGAAAAAAGCACAAAACTGTGGAAATAGGAATGGCAAATCGGGAAAAATTATTTTTAATCATCGTAACTGTCGAAAAGAGGAGGAATTAAGGAAAATTATTGCTTGGAGCCTTTTGGCGGGCTCGAAAATCCCTGGAATTTGGTCAGAAGTACAAGAGAGGAAACTTTGCACCTAGCCATTTCTGATTACGTAATCGGTGAAAATTTTCAATTTGATCGAAAAAGGAAGGAAATCCATGGAAATTGAAGGATTTTAACAACCGCTATTAATGAAAACAAACAGAAATTCTTGAATTTGAGTAGAATTTGCGAAAATGGGTACCCAATGGATTTCCACAAAATCCACATTGGCTGCCACGTTGAAGACTTGGGAACTGTCAGGCACTGTCGGAAGGATTGAACACACTCGGGATAGTGGAGAAATCCATCCTTTTATCCAAATGCTCCGCCAGCAGCCGCACAGCCAGTCATCAAAGTGTAGGTGTCTCGCGACGAGGGGACTTCTACAGACTTCGGTGCTGAGCAGCCACGCCCACAAAACTTAGCGTTTGCCTAGTGTGTAGCATTTGATTTACGTATTTACTCACACGACAGCCTGGATCAAACTGTTTTGACTTGTCTGGTTTCCAATGATAGAAGAAATTCATAGTTTTTCCGATTTTTCCACACACACCGATGTTTGACATCCACAGCTTTTTCAAGGCCTACTCACCTGGCTCATTATATTGTCGTGGTAGCACACACAGTTGCCTTGTAGCGCTCATTAAATACAGGGAGCTCACTTGCATGCGGTCGCTGGTGAATGTTTATGTTTTTCCCACTGCCCACTTGTTTTGAAATGCACTTTTTCGAAACAAAATGATCGTTTTTCACGTTTTACTCATGCGACGCAGCAGAAATCTTTCCACCATCTTGAATTAGTGGGACCGTGCGTGCTGCAGTAGAGATGGCACACCGCGCGACAGTGATGATGCGGAATATATCACTTGCATAATAATATAAAACATGTACAACATAAACATATAAAATAGAATAAATAGAATCTAAAATAGAATTTATATTCACATTATATTTTCCTTTCCACAGGCATATAAATAATAAATTTAGCATTTAAAGTTATCTAAAATATATCACACAGAAATAAGCTATGTAATTTCTTGACTGATGTAATTTTTTGATTTAAATAAGTCATCGTTGAATAATAATCGTTAAATAATAACGATAATATTTTTAAGGTAGTTCATGTATAGTCCCAAGATCTCATCCCTATCGGTGTCGCTGATTGTTAGTAGATACTGTACTGCGTTATCGATAACTTTTCGCACTGCACAGGTGTCTTGGAAATCAGCTGTGGGCGGTGTACAATTACAAATCGTTTGTGTTGCTGGAATTGATGCAATTTAATTAAATTGGAACGTTGGACATGTAGCGCAGCTGGACCACAGGCGAACATGAAAGAAGTGGGCATCGCTCTGCCCAAGTCCCGCGGCGTGGGCGTGGGAGTACTCGCTGCCTTCCTGTTGTGCTTCATTTTCTACTATTTCTACGGCGGTTACATGACGTTGGCACTCTTCGCAGGAATCATCCTGCGTACGTATTCTGCTCCTGACCAGCCATTCGTCACTAAGAGCCTGCCCTTGCAGTGATATTCTACTATGCCCAGGACCTGCTTCTCTACCATCCGGACTTGCCAGCCAACTCCCGCATTTACATACCCATTCCGACAATGCACAACCTGCCGCACATTACGGTCAGCATCAAGACACCCGACGATGTCACTCTGCACGCCTTTTGGGTTACCCAGCCGGAGGAGCGCTCCAAGTCGGCGCCCACGCTGCTCTACTTCCACGGCAACGCTGGCAACATGGGACACCGCATGCAGAACGTAAGGGGAGCGCCAATACTGATAACAACAATATTTTACAGTTCTCTGACACGCTTCTCAGGTGTGGGGCATCTACCACCATCTGCACTGCAATGTTCTGATGGTGGAATACCGCGGATATGGCCTATCTACTGGTGTACCCACCGAGCGGGGTCTGGTCACCGACGCCAGGGCGGCCATTGACTACCTGCACACCCGCCACGACTTGGACCACTCGCAACTGATACTCTTCGGACGCTCCCTGGGCGGAGCTGTGGTGGTCGACGTTGCAGCCGATACCGTATATGGACAGAAGCTAATGTGCGCTATTGTGGAGAACACTTTTAGCAGCATACCGGAAATGGCCGTGGAGCTGGTGCATCCCGCTGTGAAGTATATACCAAATCTATTATTTAAGAATAAGGTGGGTAGTCGCCGGTTAAGGCCTCTGTTAACTTTATCGAATTACCACATTATTGTTTGTTGATCCACATGCAGTATCACTCCATGAGCAAGATAGGCAAGTGTTCGGTTCCCTTTTTGTTTATTTCGGGCCTTGCGGACAACTTAGTGCCACCGCGCATGATGCGTGCCTTGTATACCAAATGCGGCAGCGAGATAAAGCGCCTGCTCGAGTTCCCCGGCGGATCGCACAACGACACTTGGATAGTGGACGGGTATGGCCGGCAATTAATCTTCACTTTCCTATTTATCCATGGGTGTGCTTGCTCTTTAGATACTATCAGGCAATCGGTGGGTTTTTGGCCGAGCTACAGCAGCAGCCGCTCCTCAAGGCGCCGGAGAAGAGCAACGTCTGGGTGGAGCTGGAGCATAAAATCATTGATGTATAGACCCGAATACATCAAGTGTTCAATTGACTGTGTTAACACTGCGAATGATTTAATACTTATATATATATATACACACGCATAATATTAATCTGTATCTGACAGGGTTTTAATCCGGACGTTGCTATACGCCAAATTGCTTTTTATGTGCAGAGAATAACGTGCTAGCGGAGATGGCTGTTGATTTTAAGTAACCAACTTAAGTAACTTTGCGCTTAAGCAAGTGAACACACACTAGAATCCGAATTTCGATGTTTGTTTGTATTTGTCCTAAGCTGTGTTAACCTACTACTTTGCCAATTGGCGGCCTGTTGAGAGTATGGAAATTGATCAGTATTTCACAAAAAGTAAACTATTTTCTGGACTGATTCCTACATTGCCAGATTAGTTCATAGAAGCCTTCACCCCTAGCACGTTAACATTTTGTGCTGTTTCCATTTTTGAAGTGTTAAACGAATAACTTGTTAAGATTGCAAAGGAAGCCAGAAAAGTTATCTTAAGTCTAGACTTAAGTGCGAAGAAAAAGGAAATTCGAGAAACAATAAACTGCAAACAATTGCTAGAATCCACGGAAATCCTCATCGGCACTGTCATCACTGGGGGGCGTGGATGACCGTTTGCGGCGTTCTGGTTTTTCCTCTGGCTGATCTGTTGCTTCCTCCTCAGCACTCGGCACAATTTCCTTAGCCTGCGATCGGTGGTGGAAGACAAAGGACACGCACTTGCAATCCATCCAGGCCTGGGCGAGAATATTGTCTGGCAGGCCTCTGTTGTTGGAGCAATGGTACCATTGCGACAAATGCGAGGTGCAGTCCGTGTCCTCGGGCGGTGGCTTTATTTGGACATTTTGGACGCAGCGCTTGCACTTGAGCCTTTAAAGAATATGTTACACTAATGATCAAAAGGGTAACCAAAGCCAGATCTCACTTGTCGTGTGTGTCGGACAGAATGTCCGCATCGAATGTAAACAAGTCCTTCAGATCGTCGCGGGTGAAATGCTTCTCGGCCGACTCGTTGTTGTCAATGATGGTGCTCGACAGGGATTTTTTGTGCGTCTGCCGCTGCAGGATCTTCTCCTCGATGGAACCACTCTGAAAGAGATTTCTCGAGTTGAACAAAAAAGTTCAATGCAGAAGCAATTCAGATACTCACGGCAACAAGGCGATATATGTAACAGGGCTTTTTTTGCCCGTCACGCCACACTCTGGCCATTGCCTGCTCATCGTTGGCCGGATTCCAATCCGGGTCGAACATGAATAGGCGGTTGGCTCCAATCAAGTTCAAGCCGCAGCCGCCGGCCTTGCTGCTCAGCATGAAAAGGAAGCTGTCCGACTCCGGGTCATTGAATCGGTCAACAACCTTCGATCGCTTCTTGATTGACATGGTGCCATCGAGCCGGACAAATCCGTACTTTCGCTTCCTCGCGAGCTGCTCGAACAAGTCCAGGGTCTGTGTGTAATTGGAAATGAGAACCACCTTGTCGTTGCCCTCTGCTCGTATTGCTGCCAGCATGAAATCTAGGAGCATGAACTTGCCGCTTAGCTCTGGATTGAGATCCCTGAAACACAAAAGAATCATTAATAGCCATTGCTATACGCGCAACAGACAACGTACTTTGGCTTGTAATTACTAGGCAGTACATTCTGGGAGTTTTCGAATCCCTTTTCCCGCGCAGTGAGCTTCTCATATATAAGATCCGGATGACTGCAAATCTTCTTAAGCGTTGTAATGTCCGCCAGCGCCGTAAGCGAAGCCTTTTCATTGCAATCTTGAAAGGAATTGTACATGGTAGAAATATTGTGGTAATATGGCGTAATGACTTACCCGCCAAACTACGTCGAACTTGATCAGACTTCAAGAAATTCGTGTAGAGCTCGAGCTGAATCGCCGTCAGTTTCGCACAGATAACCATTTCAAACTTAACCGGCAGATATTTGGTTAGAATCTGATTGGTGCGACGAATGATGCACTGATCGACCAGACCTATCAGCTCCTGTGTCTTCTCTATGGCCCGTTGTCGCTCCGCTTCCGTGGAGTCGGTATTCTGGCCCCGCAAAATAGCGCTCTCGAAGTTGCGCTTGAACACGGCCGCCGTGCCCAGCATCTCCGGATTTACAAAGTTCACCAGGCTGTAATACTCAGTAAGATCGTTCTGGATGGGAGTGCCGGAAAGCAATACTCGTCGCTTTGTCTTCAGACCCATGAGAGCCTGATACGTGAGATTGTCGCTGTTCTTGAGACGATGGCCCTCGTCGCATATCACCATTCCCACCTGGTACTGGCACAGGATCTCCGCATAGATGCGAAATGTCTCGTAGCTGATGAGCAGAACAGGTGTCCCCAGACGGGCAGAAGTCATGGAGAACTGCTCGAGTGCTCGGATGGTGTTCTCCTTGGTCCCGCCCTCCATGGGCAGGCAAAGGAGTCGACCCTGAAGCCACTTGGTGAACTCCTTCTCCCAGTTCTTGACCAGCGACGATGGAGACACTACAATAGCTTTGTTGATCGTCGGCTTGCACTCGGGACCCTGCCTTAGAAGTGTCCAGACCAGTGTTACGCACTGCAGCGTCTTTCCGAGACCCATTTCGTCGGCCATGATGCATCCATTAAAGTTGCCCCGCTTTCCCTCCACACACTCGTACATGAAACGCACTCCCTCGCGCTGGTGCGGCCGCAATATGTTGCTCAGCAGCGGATCGACGACGACGTGCACCAGAACCTTGGTCGGATCCATGCCCATGCGCTCGTGCTCTGTGTAGGCGGGTGGATGGAAAAGTACCAGGGCGTTGCAGGCCATCGGATCGTGTAGGGGTCGCCGGGAAATGCAGCGCCGCACGCCCAGGACCCGTTTACCACCGTAATCGGGTACATAATTGTCCATTGGCACCTTGAACTTCCGTGCCAGGACCTTGGCAATGGCCAGCTCATACTCGCTGTTCGCAGTGAAGCGAATAGGCAGTGGGAGCTCTGATGTGTTGCTGGCATCTCGAAGGGCGCCCAGTCGTCTCCTATCTAGTTCTTGCTCTCGCTCCAGTTCCTGCTGGCAGGATCGCTTGTTCTTTTTTAGCAGTGGCGGCGTGAAGGAGTGGCGCGACTCGGGACGCAGTGGTCCACGTTGGCTAGGAGCCAGACTGCGCCGCTTTAGGAAAAATGGTTAAGGGAATGGAATTAAATAAATCAAATTTTTGTATTTACCATTTCATTAAATTCAAATGGCGGTAGCGCGAACAGCTGATAGAAATGCGAAAATCTGGCCACACAGGCGATATGAAATACTGGGAAGTGGAACGCTGGGATTATGAAACAGACCGCATTTAATAAAAAAAAAAGATAATAAAATCAATTAAAAGATAATAAAATAAAAATAAAAATAAAATGTAATTGCTACACGTCGAAGTCAAAAATTCTCGATATAGCTCAGGAATAATCGAAACATCGATATGTTATATTGGTAGCTGCACATCGCTAACTTTCTATTTCCGTGCAGATATAATTGTAAATATTTACGCAGAATTGCTTTGGAAAACCCACTAAAATAGTGCAAAATGAGGCAATAAAGTGCGGGCCGGACTGCCTTCCCTTTCTTGACTCCAAAACTCGCGCCAAATGCGCGAATTTCGAGCTGCAAGAACGCAAATCTAGTCCGCAAATCTGCGGAAGTGTTGGTACTACCACTTAATTGTATTTGTAATTGTAATTGCCAAAGTGCCAAAAAAAAGCGCTGCAAATGCTGCAAGCGTGAAAACCCATCTAAGAAGGGCCCCTAAACAGTAATGGACGTAGATGCACGATGCATGCAGAGCGGACAGCAGCGGAGACGATGACGACGATCAATTCCAAATTCATCAGGTGAGCGAGCAGCAGAAACAACAACCACAGTGAGTGCCCAAATAGGTGGGCACACGTACACAGGTATGTGTGTGCGTAAGTGTGTCACTTGTTGTTCTTGGGAACATTAGAAAAAAGTAAATAGCGAATATTCAACTAAAGTGCGTCTTCTTTTAGCTTCTAAATATTTACTAAGCGAGCAACATTGAAATACTCACCACTCACACAGTCGGACAAAAGCACAAAACGCGAGATAACAGAGCACCAGCACCAATTCATGCCAAACGAAACGCACACGGAGCAGTTATCAGCGGACCAGCGCCACTAAAAGCCACCGAATCGCACACACACCGCATCGACAACGATGTGGCTGCGCCAGAGCAGCGGTGGAGGCGTTGCCTCCGCCGGACACGGCGTCCCACTGCGACAGCGACCTATCGACGCTGCCACGGACTGCGATCCGCGCGCCTGCTACGACAGCTTCTGTAAGCACTGGCAGCAGGCCTTCGAGATCATCCAGCACAGTGCGCCGCCCTCGCACGACGACGTGCTGGGCGTGGTCTCGCACTTGGACTACATGGTCACCCTGCTGCTCGTGGAGCTGCATCACTGCAACAAAGTCTCGCTGCCGGCGGCAGAGGCTAGTGGTCCGCCTGCGGCGCCCTGCCTGGAATTCCTGCTCAGCGAGAATCTGCTGGACAAGCTGTACGAGTGGGCCTGCACCACGGGACGGTATGCCAACGCTGTGAGGCTGGAACAGCTGAAGCTGTACGAATTACTCGTCAGCCACTCGCGTCACCAGCTGCTCTGCCACGAGCCCTTCCTGCGACCCCTGCTCAAGATACTGGCATCCAGTCAGGGCGAGATCTTTCCGCCCGATCTCGAGAAGCGCCTCGTGATCCTGCTGAACCAACTGTGCGTGGTTCTCATGCAGAATGTCCACCTGCTGGACCTCTTTTTCTTCTCCGCCCAGACGCAAGTGCAGGAGCAGATATTAAATGGCAACGTGGCGCCACCCAAAAGCGGAACCACTACCAAGTAAGTAACTTTTAAACATTCCGATTCATTCAGCATAAAATAGAATAGCGATAAATTAATATTTGTGTTATGATTCATCGAGTAATATAGCGACATTAGCCAGATAAGGCAATACTAAAAAAGTGACCTTGTAATATTCCAATTATAAGTGATGACTGCACTGGACTTGTTCCATTTATCCTATTCTATTCTAAGTATCTTCTGTGTCTGATAATATTGTATTTATTATTTTAGCTTCATTATATTTTCGCTGCTTATCCCGTACGTGCATCGCGAGGGCAGCCTTGGTCACCAAGCGCGCGATGCTCTGCTGCTGTGCATGGCGCTTTCGCAGAAGAACTCCAACATTGGAACGTACATAGCCCAGTACTCCTCGATCTGCCCGCTGCTGGTGACCGGCCTGGGTGGGCTTTACTCGCGTCTGCCCAACAGCATCGAGATTAGCTCCATCGACTGGCACCGGATAACGCCGGACGATGTAACAGAGATCCCGGAGCTGACGCTCTTCATGAACGCCCTCGAGTTTTGCAACGCAGTGGTGCAGGTGGCCCACGAGATGATCAAGCAGCAGCTGCTGGACTTCATGTACCAGGGCTTCATTGTTCCCGTGCTGGGACCTGCGATCCTTCAGGTGAGTGAAGTCACGCTTTTGTCTCGTCTCGGTCTCTCTTCGTGAAAATTTGTCTTCGATGCATTTCTGTGGTGTTGGTTGCAAGCGAATCATTTATGTCCTGTCCTTAATTTAGAACATTATTTAGATACTGGTTAAGAAAGCGTAAAACTAAAGATATACTGCAATTATTGCTTAACCGATATCTTCTTTTTTAGTAAGACTCGTATTTAATCTAGGGAACTGCACCGCCTTCTGCTTTCCGTCTCTTGTGTGTTTCTTGT
The DNA here is from genome assembly GCF_004382195.2 of Drosophila sechellia. Lineage (NCBI taxonomy): Eukaryota > Metazoa > Arthropoda > Insecta > Diptera > Drosophilidae > Drosophila > Drosophila sechellia. Next base: position 2,939,682 of record NC_045949.1, read on the forward strand.
GCCTTTTCCTTCCCCGTAGCTAACCACACACACACCTCGAAATCTCGAAACAACTTTTTGCGCTCCATTTTCGCAGACACTGAAGGGCAAACATTTTCAGACGAACATCGACTCGCAAATCTCGGCAATGTCGTACCTGGACCTGATCCTGCGCTCCATCACGGAGCCCGGACTGCTGAGGGCCTTCGTTCGGTTTCTGCTCGATACGGAAAAGTTTGACGGCGAACGGATACTCGATGCCCTGGTCGAGCGCCTGAACTCGCCCGATGCCAACCTGTGCATGGTCACGATGGCATTGTTTGACACCCTGCTGGGTCTGCACTGCGAGGACCTGATGCTTGAGCTGCTACTCAAGTTCATGCTGCCGGGCAAGCATGTGCCCATCTCACATCGCCACAAGATCAACAAAATCGATCCGTATTTGAATAGCAGTGAGTTCTTTCTCGAGCTCTCGCCCGATGTGATGAAGAGGGCCAGAGATCTGGCCAGGCCGAAGAGCGTCCACGAGCCTGTGCTGAGTGAACTGACGCCTCTGCCGAGTCTCCCATCTCCGGTCATGAGTAAGACGATTGGAGCCAACTGGAACTATTATGGAGTGCACACGGGTGATAGTTTGTATGCGAATATACAGGCATATCTATTCGAGGCTCATTGGCGAATCGCCCAGTGTCAAAAGGATTGCCTAAAGTGGGCCAACAGCTATCGTTACCAAAAGTGGCCTCGTCACGGGCAAGGAAGAGTCCATGGCCACGCCTTGGAGCTGGCGCGACAGTTCTTTAGTGAGTTCGGTGGCGGTCCCATCGCCTGCAACGAGACGGGTGAGAAGCAGCTGGACAGCTTGCAGTCAATTGGCGAGTCAAGCGGCTACGAATCCTTCAAGTGGCGGCCAGCGGACGAGGAAAGCGAAGCCACGGATACAACTCTGGCCACGACAGCCAGCGAGGCGGATATGGATCACAATATCAGCAGTCTTAGCAGCGTTTTGGGTGCATCCGGCAAACGAGAGGCATGGCGAACTTCGAACAACAATCGCAACGAATTAATACTGACGGACCTTGACTTCTCGGAAGATTTGTTTGCGCAGGGCACCGTAAGCTTAGGTGAGAATTAAATTGTTCTTCGTAATTCCTTATAAATAATTGCTGTATCTATGTATATTTCCAGGTCCCTTTCTCAATGCCATTTGGGGCAAACTGCAAACCTTCACGAGCAACTCGCTGTACGTCAATCTCCACCTGACCGGCCTGATCACTCGCTTGGCCTGGTATCCCCTGCCGTTGATTCACTCGCTTCTGCTGCGCTCGGACATAGCCATCACCTCGGATACGCCCTCGTTTCACCAGGTGCTGCGCATTCTGAAGCAGCAAATAGATGCCGAGCTGCCAGTGACGGAGGATTCGCTGGAGATCATTGATGTGGCGCGTTCGTCGCTGATTGATCGAGAGTTCCGCTTGGCAAACGCGCGCAAGGGCAACGAGGGCTCGCCAATGCATCACAGCCAACAGCAACAGATGGTAACGAACTCCGGCCAGCAGCAGGGACTACTACGATCCGCCTACGCGACCCTCTCGGCTGCCACGCCCGTGCAGGCCACGCTCACTAGTGCCTACGATCCGTTCAAGCGCAGTGATAACAAGCGGCGCAGCATCAGCAAATCCATCACCAACATGTTCAGCAGAAAGTCCGCCTCCACGTCCACGGCGCCACCCAATGGCTCCTCCGGTGAGTAACAGAATCGGTTGCCTGCTTTTGTCACACTCTTGCACAACTTCTATATTTTTCAAAAAGAAAAACCAAGCAAACAAACTAGATATTACCAACAGTTTACAAATCTGCAGCGATGGATGTTGGAAGAAAGTTGGTTTTGGGTCAAATTACACACACACACTTCACTCACAAAAACACATTCACACACACGTACTTGAGCCCTGCATTAGAGCCTGGTTAATTACTAGCTAATGCAAAGTAAACCTAAGCAATCATTTTAACATTTAAATGAACTATTAAAGGTATAATAGTAAACAGGTCTCATTCAGGGCTACATTTGGTTGACACACATCTCTGTAAAATGCCGCAGGCATCGTTTATAATAAATTAATTTCTTTTATTTCTTTATTTTTATCGAATCGATCAAAAAATCAAACAAATCTTAGCTTCATCTGGCTTATCACAAATTTACGCATTCTTCACCGGTAAATATTTCACGCTTGATAAAATATTTAAAGTTTTAATCAAACCTAACCCAATATGGCATAGTCTTGTTAATATTTGTGCGTAGTATCTTTACTTTCGTAGAGCTTTGTAAATTATGCTTTCCACTAAAAAAATAGTTATTAGTAGAATATGAAAAACATTTGTGGAATTCCATATATACATGTGGTTATTGTTGTTTTTTAATTAACCCAAAAGATCAATTTCATGTGCTGTTGCTAATCCCTATTTACGTTTTTAGGAGCTGCCTCGAATCTGGTGGGAAATAATGCCAGCAACGATGGAAGAGGCATATCCCAAGCTCAGACGTCCGCAGGCACATGCGAGACCAGCTTGAGTACGCAGCCCACAGCGGGAGCATCACGCACAGGAGCCAACGCGACGTCGACAGCGGCATCGGGAAGCAACAGCAGCATCGCAGGCTCCACCCTAACGCTCTCCGCCCAGTCGAACACCACCACCCACTCGGCGAGCACCCTGCACGGACTGGATGGCGGCCCGTCGACGGGTGGTTTTAACTCGGAGCCGGCGTCCCTGGACTCGGTGGCCTCCATGGGAATCATCGCCAGCACGAGTGGCACCGAGCGATCGCGCGACTTGGCCCTGTGCGCTGTGCTCATGGACGAGTGGCTCAAGGAGCTGGCTGCCATTGCGCAGGAACAGAGCGTTGTGCTGGTCACGGAGCAGGGGAGTTTATGATCGCTTGGAACGGAAAGCTTGTGTATACATATTTTACGGATTTGTTAGCCTTTGTTTGTTTTAACCAGCTACTCTTACGAAATTATTCTTTTTACCTGTTAAATTATCGATATTTATATTTTAAAAAACAACTTTTAACGAACAATGCAGTTTTGAACAGATTTACAAGTTAATGCACACGGACTCAACTAAAAAGAAAACAAGAAACACTCAACGCGTTAAACAGATAGATTTAGGTTAAATGTTTTAAGTGAATCAGGACGGTGGATCTTAAGTGTTCAGATGTAAACAAATATTCTAATTACCAGCCGTACGCAAAATTTACAACGTTTATAGAGAGAATTATATAACACACATACCATGTATACATATGTATTTTTGCAATATATTTTATGCTTTTATGTACATACATAAGCAAGATCAAATTACACAAGTTATGTAAAGCCAACTTGAAAGTATTAAATCGGTCCAAGTAAATGCACAGCCAAGAAGATTTAGTTATTTTTATATGAACGGCGGCTGATTAGGTAAGTTATCTGAACAATATAATCTGGGTTTGCTTGGCTTGACTTTCCACAGGAGAACATGAGCTATAAGTCCTAAAGTTTAATTCAAAATGTACTAAAATTTAAGAGATAGATCCACTCGACATTTATTACTTGATCGCAGAGTTCAGTGGACTTTGATATCTGGCGCTGATATGATGCGCCAATAAGTTCCTCCACCCCAGCGAAAGATTGCCATTTCACGTCCGTCGACATGGACTGGCGGACGAGCTTGCTGCTTCTGCTGGTGCCCAGCACCTGGGCATCCGACTATTGGAAATTTAGGTGTCGTTATGAGGACACACGTCCGGATGTGGTGTGCATCTCTACCCTTGGCATAGTGGGAGTCGCGAACAACAAGAACTATTCCCTGAGCATGGATAGTTCTCCATATCACATTTGCAAGCCGCCGGATGCGAATGCTGGTGCCCACTGCACCCTGCCGCGTCCGATCAACAGTACCGGCGTAAAACATAACTTCACTTTTGCAGTGGAAGCCATCGATGCTGCACGGTGGTACGAATTTCACCTGGTCGACGACCAAATGACAAGGCCACTGTGGGGAAACTATTCACCCAACATCTCAAGGAGGGACAATGTGGTCTGTGTGGATGGCCAGTGGAGTTCGCGGAATAGCAACTCCACCTTCAAGTGGCGCGTTAGCCTGCTATCGAACGAAGCTATGGTGCTCGTATCATTAGCCACCTGAAAGCTGGTTTCAGTAGTCCACAGGATGGATGTGTGCTTCAGGATGCCGCCTTATCGCTATCCTCAGTACGAAGTGCGTCTCTGGACACGCTACAATCTTACAGGCTCGCCCTGGACGAAGGATTACTACTCCTTCAATGTATCGGGGAATGCATCCGTACCAGATCGTCCCCCGAAGTTCGTGCCCAAAGGATTTTCGTACGAACCGCGCTCTACGGATCTTTATGTCTATTGGGTGGGTCTGTCTATGCTGGAATTTGGAGGTCCCGACTTTACGTACATTTTAGAATCGGATACGGGGTAAGCCATTAGGTATCAACTTCAACATAAATGGTACATGTGATTCCATTTTCAGCAATAGAGCGCGGCTGGAAAACGACTACCATGCAGTCTTCTACGACTGGGATCCCACTAAGCCGGCCAACGTATTTATTTGGAGCCAGAATTTCTTGGGGAAGTCGGTGAATAGTTCGGTCCTTAAAGTGCCCATTTTGGCCAACTCCCAGCGGCGAGACCCACAGAATTTAAGATTTAACGTGAGGACAAATTCTTTAATATGGCAACCACCAGATGAGTCAAAGGGACTCACTGGGTACACCATCTTTTGGTGCGACACGTATATGCTCAGTACATTTTGCGGGAGTCAGCTGAAGTTGGAGGAGCTGCCTGCATCGGAGACACAGTTTAGGTTTGAGGGCCATTGGGAGAACTGCCTTTGGGGTGTGGCGGCGATATACGAAGATAATTCCGGCACTGGAATACACTGGGTTTTTGGCTAAATGGTCAAAACTATAACAAAAATATATACACCAGCAGATTACCCGTAATCTTTTTAAATAAAAGGGTTTCTCATGAAAACGTCAAGCCAAGATATTCAACATTATTCTTATTTAAGGAACCAGCCAAGATAAATGTCCGTTTAGATCATTAACGGTCATAAGTTTGAATTTGAATCTGTACTAAAATATAATTTGATCGATAGACCGATTTATATCCACACTTTCCAAACAAGTTCCACTCCGATATTTTAGTCGACCACAAACAATCGATAGTCGACAGCACTGAGGATTGGTTGAACGCATCTCTGGAAATCGGTCGCTTTCAGTCACAAAACTGCGATCGTTGCGATCGTTTGCCGTTCAAAAAACAAAAGTGCGCATCGCCGGCTGAAATATCGCGTTGTGTTTATTTTATTGTCAAATATCGCATAAATTATGCTACACTTCTCCCCGCCCTGCACTCGAAACATACGTGTTGGCGACTAATCACACTGCCCGCATTTTCGCAGACTTTTTGTTCTTGAGTTGCGAGCGCCGCTTGAGTGTTTGTTAAGTGCAAGGGGAACACCGGCTGAAACCGCCTTTTCGGGCTTCTAGCCAACCGAAAATAGTTCGCGAAACGCAGCAGGCGACGCGTCTTTTGGGCTCTCGAAAAGGGCATGAAAACTCGCGAACTGGGGCCAATAAAAGATACATACAGGAAAAAGCGATTGCGCGAATTCTCGGCTGCGTGTGCGCTGCAAATTTGCTCGTGCGGAGCAAAAACAAACGAAAATAGCCGGATGAACAAACAAATACATCCAGTGCGAAGAATAATCTGCGCTGTATAAACAATTAGCCGCAAAACAAACGCCGGAATCGAGTGCCCCTGTGTGCCAGTGTATTGTGTGTGTCTGTGTGTATCTGTATCCCTGGAATGCGCAGTCGCGCATGCGCAAATATTTGTGATTTGTTTTGAAAGGAGAGAAGGAGCGAGAAACGGAGATAGATAGATAGATAGGGAGAGAGAGAGAGAGCGCGCTCGATCGGATTGGAATAAAAAACATTCGCTAAAGGTGAGTTTTGCTGTTAGATTGGCAATTGCAGCAATTGCAGTTGCCTTGGCCAAAGTTGCCATTTTCCCTGCCCACGTTTCTCCACATAGAAAAATAAATATATGTGTGTACATTAGTTCACAAGAGTGTAAGGAACTATTTGAATAGTTATAGCATACATGATAACTCACTTGCAAGAAGTTCAATTCAGGCTCCTCAACTATTGAAAAAACATTGAATCAATACTTTTCTACGTGTACCAAGCCCACGTCAGTCGGCTGAAAATCCATGGGCCTCGGCCCACGGAAAATTAACTCATTGCCCCCACTTTTCCCTTTCGATCCCGAAAATTGCTCTATTCTCCTCGGGAACGCCCACTTTGTCAGCGCTACGCCCACCTTGCCCATTTGTTCTTCTTTTGTCTCTGGTCCCTTTTGTCTTTTCCCTCTACGGTGCCCAAACGAAGGCGGGTTTTTCCTCCACTTATCGCTCGGCCACTACGGCCATAAAAGTCCGAGTAAAAATCAATTTTCAAAACAAGCAGGACAAAAACAAAGGAACGAGCCAGCGAGGCGGCGAGGGGGCAAGCAAGGGAATATCGGACGACAATAACATCAATTTTGAGGCATTTATATGCGCCAATAAATTCAACAGTTGCTTGCTGGTGTGAGTGAGAAGGAGAGGCAGCAGGAGCGATGGCGATAGTATCGCATCCGAGGAAAGCAACAAATAACAGGCAGAAAGATACACGACAACGCGCAACAATAAGACACAAGATCAAACAAAACCAGCAGCGAAAACCGACTACGCTGCAGCATCGCCGTTGTTGTTGCTGCTGATGCTGTAGCTCTTGCTGTTGCTGTTGCTGCAGCAGTTGCAATAGCAACAGCAACAACCACGCCGCATGCAACAGGTAAAAGCAGCGACGCCAGCGTTTCGAAACGAAATGCCCGCAAGAGCGAAAGAGATGGCGCCCAACAACCTGTTACATCGCCCGCTGCCTGAAATATGTAAAGTCAATTTCGTGTATCGGAAAACTGTAACTAATGCCAGGCAGCAGCAGCATTAACCCATTAACGCGAAAGGGAGAAATCGGCCAAGAAATGCAAATGCATTTTCCATGGGTTAAATGGAAAGGCGGGAGATGGTGTAGTTGGGAAAACTGCTTGGCCACATACCACAAACAATGCAACAGTCAGGCATCGTTTGGATTGGGAAAATGTAAATAGTAATTAATATTAATACAATTATTAACACTATTACTTCTCGGACAAAGAGTATGTTTCCTTAGGGGTCTAAGTGGAATATTTAATAATTATAAACTCATCCGAGTATATAGCCTTCATCCGAGTTGAAACCTTTTTTGTGGCTTTTCTAAAGTATCCACAAGAATCTCCTCCTGACTTGGCCCGGCATCTTAATGGGTTAAGATCCGCGCCCGTGGCCAACTGAGGCCAAGTTCGTTGTACGCGGCGGCAAATAAAAGACAGCGCAGTCGAGTAAGAAATTTTTGTCAATGAAAGAAAACTTTCTTTTGGGCTTATCCACGCCAACATCGCCGCCGGGCCTCCGTTCACTCTTTCGTTTTCTGTCCTCCTCGCCGGTGATTTTGTTTTGTGTGTCGCCCTGCTTTTTATATTCCTATAAGCACCCATCCATATACATATATCTTTCTGTTTAATTGGGCGGTTTCGAGATTTACGCGCGCCTGCCGCCATCTGCAGAATCTCTTTGGAGTGTAATGATCTTTTGGATCTCTACGTCTCCGCGGGCTCCTCTTCATGGTCCATTAAGACGATTTAGGCTGGCTTCTCTTTTCCGGGCCTTCGGGACTCGGCCATCGGATGCGTGGGAGTGGCAGGGGCGGCATGGGAGTGACTGCTGCGTGGGAAGCCTCGTCTGTTTGTCATCTTGGGGCTGCAGGTTTGATTGCTTGCGAGCCAAGCCAAGTCATCCAGCCATCGAGTGTCCAAGTTGGCGCAACAAGTGTCCCAGTTTGTGGAACGGCTAGAAGCCAGCTACTCGAACTAGAACTAGTTTAAGTTTCCTGTCCCGGCAGCCATAGCTGGAATCACCTCCACATGGTCACATACTTGCATGCTTATAGTGGCGGTGGGAATGCTAGAAGTAGGTTAGTTTAAAAGCTTCGCTTTGCGATCTGTGGATAAACACGTCTCAAATAATCGCAACCTTTGTAATGTTCTTATATATATCTTATGATAATAGAATGCCAAGATTATTTAATTAGAATATAATATGCTATATACTTACAGTATCTTTGAGTGACATTTTTGGTGCTATTCGCTTGAGCGCAACTGTGACTTTGCCTTTGGGCTCAGTTATGTTGACTCTTGCTGCCGTTTCTGCGGTCGCCTGGAGGAAGCCCCCTTTTGGCCAACCTACTCTCCTGTTATTAACCGTTTGGCCACATTTTCTCACACAGAGAGCGCAGAAATACTTGGCAGGCCACTCTGGCAATTGGCGCGCCTCTGGAAATGACAAACGGTCATGAGCATGTGGCTCCGGCCCACAAGGAAGCACAAGGGGGCGTCTCGAGCAGCTAGCAGCTCCACTAAATTACAGAAATCTAAAAAAATATTCTAAGCATTCGCCGGGAAAATTGATTCGGAATAACTGTATCAGAATGCTCTAATATAAAAAAAAACAAGTCTCGTCTCGGGATGCTATAAATTCCAGAAATGATCGAAACGGAACCGGTTGAAATGTATGATAAGTGATCTATAGATGGACATATCATGTTCTAAGCATGTAAATCAGATAAAGAAGACCTCAAATGATAAGTGCAAGTATTTTTTATGGAACATGATCATTATAGAATTACTGATAGAAACCAGTAAGTTGCAGTTAGGTAAAAGATGCATGGATAACCATTCTACTCTATTTACTCTACGACCGAAAATGATATGCCAGATGGGTTCCACACATATCATTCTAATTGGCAATGATCCCATTCGACATAAGTGCCGAAGCAATGTAAATGAGACCAGTCGATTGGAACTGCCATTAGATCATCAATTGGTCTCCAATCGATCCATGAGATCCGGCGCTTTTCGTTCGCTTCGAGGGGTGCTCCACTTGGGGTTCATTAGGAGGCCCCCTTCTTTACTTTCCATTCGCTCTGCTTCTGGTCAAAACGTTCTCCTGTTGGCCCAAAACAGCCTCACGTAACTGTAACTGATTTGACCTCCCATCACTTAGCTACCAAAAAAACCTCCTCCAAAAGCGTCGTTTTTCTCCGCCGCTGCTGCCGTTTTGGCATTTTGAATGGTTATGGTTACTGTGGGGATTGTGGATTGGGGTTCGAGATCTGCGCTGGAGGGGGCTGGGGTACTGGGCACCAACCGGGGTATCAACGGAACCGAGTGGCGGCATTGGGTCTGTTTTGATGCTCGTTTGGCGGAGCGGTGCGACCTCGACAACAAATTTCTATTGCATGCAATTTGGTGAATATCTCATGCACAAATGAACATTAACACTTGGCGGAGACTCGAGAGATGGACAATAAAAAAAAAATACCAAAAAACTTGTTTGCTCAACAGAAAGCAGTGACAACAAACATATTGGTAAACAAATGCAAACCACAGATGACGAATGTGGCATACACTATCATAATCAGTAATAGTAAGCTTATTTCGAAACAAACATCTTGTTTGAAGAGTAGCTTTAAGTATACAACTTAAATGCTATGTTACAAAAATGGGAGTAAATATTGAAGTAACAATATTGTGCAAATGTATTGTGTAGTTTCGTGTGCCCCTCCATTTTCTAGGGTATTAAACATCAAAACCGGCAGCCAGGCGGCAGAGCATCGAGTGAAAAAGTGCGCCTAGAAATTAGAAAGTACGCGGCGGTCTGGAGGAGAGGCTCAATCTGAAGTTGGGGCTGGAGCTGAGGCCAAGCTAAAGCTAAAGCTGAGTCTGAAGCCAAAGCCAAAGCTATGGCTATAGCTATAGACAAAGTCGAGGCGGTGGTATGTGAGTGTAACTCGATTTGTGACTGTCATAAATGGCGGAAATTGTGGGGCTCGAGACAAAGCGGGCTTGGGGACTGGGGACCGAAAGACGGAGGCTTTCTGGCTAGCTTTCTGCTTTCTACTGCCGGTCTTCAGCCGAGGCTCTTACCAGCTCCAAGCTTCAAACTGCAGCTCCAACTTCTACTCCAACTCCAACTCCGGCTCCGTTTTTCTTTCTTGCTTGACTATAATTTGTGCCATCAGCATTTTGTTGTCGTTATCGTTAGTAGAGACCAGAAGACTGTGAACTGAGCTGAAGACTGAAGCCAGAAGACAGAAGACAGCAGACAGGCGACGGCAATGAAGCGTACGTTTTGACATTTCCCCAGCTCTGCCAAAGCCTCTCTCTTTTGGCTTGCTCTGGTCTCCATAATTATCGAAGCGGAGAAGAACGCGCTGCCACAATTTTGCCAGATTTTTATTAATTCCCACCTTGCGCCAACACCCTCCCCTTTTGATACCCGTTACTCGTGGAGTAAGTAGGAGGGTATACTAGATTCGTTGAAATGCATGTAACAGGTACTTTCACTAGCTGGGTAAGGGGTATCCGATAGTCGGTGAGCTCGACTTCAGCATTCTCTCTTGTTATGACTTATTCAATTCGCCACCAGCCGCAGAACTGCCTTAATATAGCCCCAACCCAATCGACGCTGAACACAAGAACCGGCTCAAGTTCGCCTCGATCTGCGTTTATTATTACACTTAATGTGACTTGATTTATAAACAAGAGCAGCCTCCATCGGTGGACCAACCGACCAACCATTGGACACCGAGGAGCAGAAGACAGCCGATCCACATGGCTCAGTGACCAAAAGGAACACTGAGGGAAATTCGATCTGATATTGCAACTCTGACGTTGTTTAATTCTCCGTTTACCAACTGCAATGTTGCCATTGTTGGTTGGTTTTCAAAAAGTATTTGGCATACATAACAATCGATACTTGGTAATATTTTTTCCCAGTGCACATACCGTACTGGTGTTGGGTTACCCACATATTGCTCTTTTCATCGCCGCCCGATAGGAACTGTCTTTTAATTAGTTCACAAATTCAGCGTGAAAAAGCTGGAACGCAGTTTCACCGCCGATGTGTAACACTTCCACTTCCCTTTCCAGTACAGTATCTCGCTGTCTTTGGGCTAAGCCCACCAAGTGGCTTCCTTCCTGGTCCCGGGTCGCGGGTCTTTCAATAGATCGTTCAATCCGGAAGTTTGTTGCGCTGCCAGACAAAAGAAGTGCGGCTCTAAGCGGCTTTTGTGCCCAAGAAAGGAAATAGAATTCCTACCGCGCCCCTTCCTTTTCACTCGATCAGTCGACTGAGATTCTCAGAGTCATTTTAATGGTTTCCGCTTTTTATGGCATTGCCCGGGCCTTATTATTGGTAAAAAATTAATAGAAATTTAATTGGATGGCCCGTGGGGTCGGGGGAAATTGGTTCTTTAGGCATTTATTGCGCATGCGCGCAGCTTTTCTCGCTGTCGCTAATTGTTATTGCTCTGGGTTGTCGGAGTTCGTAGTTCTTTATGGTTTCTTCACGCTCCGGTCTTTGTTTTTGGTTTAACTGGACGTGCGGGAGATTAAAGCGTGCTAATGCTTACATAATGCTTTGTTTTCGGGCCTCTTTATTGTTTCCTCGCCGCCCTTTTCACGTCTTTTTCACGTATTTTTCACGTCTTCTGTACGTGAGGTAGGCCCAGTTGGGCGGAAGGGCGAGAAAGTCGAGGACATTTTAGGGTCCTCATAAATTATCATCTCGGGTTTCGTAATCCCATGGCATAGGAAAATGATGAATAGTCCCTGTTCCCATTCACAGTTTGATCTAGTTCCTTTTATGACTGGGAAAAGTTGAAGATGGTACCAGATAACCTTTCATAGGTATAAATCAACGTGAGACTGTGATTTATATTGATTCAATTGGGATAATTTGGTCTAATTTGTGACCTTCCTAGGATCGTTCTCTTAAGAACCCCCTAGTGAAAGAAGTATTTGTAAGTTCTTGGTTAGCATCCTACATTATCCCATTTGTATGCATGAGTATATGTTATGAGTATGAGTTATTTTCTATAAATTATGTATCACTATTACAGATAAGGTGAGGTTAGTCTTGTATCTCAACAATACTCAGACTGAATCCTTGTCAAATCCGAGCATATATAATTGATTACTCCGCCCACAGTTGTGGCAACCTGTAATCTCCAAAAAATCACACCATATGGAGCACGCGCTCTTTACCGCCCACGTTTATTCAAAAATTTTTGGGTATTGTGAACAATGTGGAGAGGTTTTGTGTTCTCTAAATAAAGCCATAGAAGGCAAAAAATCGAAAGTATCTGGCCAGGGGAGTTCGAAAAGAATTTCAGCAGCCCGAAAACTAATGAAATGCCAGAGACAACAAAAGAATTCAAACATTAGCATACATGAATTTATTCCCCTTTATTAATTTTTTGAGGTTAATTTATGTGGAGAGCGGAGGCATGATGAAACAGAAATTAGAGCCGAAGAAATGTTTAGTTTTGCTGATGAAGAATGTTTTTGAACCGCCTCCAGCCCGATGATAATTAAATATTTGTACATATGAACTTTACTGGGTTACGGGGCCAACAAAAAATGAACAAAAAATGTCTATAGATTAGGGTAAAGAGGGGGGAGGGGGGACTCTACTAAGTCCGGCTTGATCTTGTGTTTTTATGTTCTCGCTTTTGGCGAGAAGCCGACTTACAAGTCACTCCATTCGATGCTGGCCTCAAGATTAATGTTTCCCCGTACGCCGGCTCTTCGAAATCTGCATATTCCGACCATTTGCGGCTTGTTGTTCGTTAATGTGGATGTTGTAACTGCTTGCAGATAGATTCCCCCTTTAGATTTGTGTGTGTTTCGGAGGGCGTGGTAATGAGTTCTCACCGAAAGATTCTCGTTATGCGATAAATTCGAAAGTTACCGAAACGATTTTGTGTTATCATTTGCTGGCAAAGTTTTTGTCCGTTTCGGGTAATTTACATGCATAAACAATTTGCACAAATGTGTTTGCCGTTGCCTGGGAGTTTCGCGCATGAAATGGCCAAGTTTATGGCTATCGACGGGCGGTCGGAGGTCCACAAAACCCGGAGACCCGAAGACTCCGAGACCCGTCTACCCGGCTGTCGTAAAAATCAAATATGCGACGCAGACTTGACACAAATGATACCCATAAACCATAACAACGTAGAGCCGAGAAATGGAAGTTGTATTCCGGCGATTGAGGGATTGGCGAGAGCTATGGTTTCTCGATTTCAATTCGAATTTGCCCAGGGAGTGGCTCTGAATTAATGCCTATTCAGGTTAATTTTGAGTCGCTTCGATTAGGCCTGACTGAATGAAATATGGATAGGAGACCTCCAGAGTTCCACTAGGTTTGCAACATAATCTACATATTAATTCCGTGCTCAGAGCTTTATATATTTTTTATATTGTTTAGCTCAGCACATAATTAAGCAGATTATTGGCCATTAGACCCATGAGGATCGTGTTTGCGAGAAGCTATAGAAGTTAGTAGAGAAAGCAAGACACATTGTATAAAATTATGGTTCTTTGATCTGTATAATCACCTATCATCATCTAATTGACTTGGCTTGCTTAGGTGTAAATTTGCCAATGTTTATACATATCTACATCTATGTTTAATCTTTATTGAACCCAAGTCTCAACTTAATCCCTTATCGTACAGCCTTTCTTCTTTCCATTAGCCAGCTGAAAATTATAATTCCCACAGCTGTTTGCTGTGCGGCAGCTACTGCTCCAGTTTGGAGCTTTTCATTAGGAAAAGCCACCGCATTGGTAATCAACTTAACCACCATCATCACAGTTTTGACTTATCGCTTAACCTTCACTCAGTTTTAACTCTCACCTACCGTCTTTTGTTTTCCTGCCTTTGTCTTACTCGTTAGCTTTTTGCATTGTTTAGTTTTTGAGTTTTGCCTACTGTGCTACACATGGCTCTTTAACTTGGAAAAGACAAATTTGTGGGTGGCCTCTTCGTGAGCGATTGAAAATTAGAGTCAAATCATTTTTGACTTTGTCTATAATCGTATGGCGTATGCATTTCAAGCGTATCCCTTTCTATGGCCCCGGATTGAATTCTTTTCCGAGAACTGCAGAGCCGGAGTGAGTGTCACGTGCAACATAATCGTCTTTCGATGGTTACAAATCTTCTCAAGCCGAGCCCGTTGATAAATGGAACTTCAGGCCGAGGGGCGAGTTTGGGTCTTAAGTCTTTTTAATGGCGGTGGTGTGGTGTGTGGATCCTTTTGTGTCTGCGCTTCATTCATTCGTTCATTCACGAACATTTTCGCTTAATTTCTTCCGCCAAAGTTTCTCACTTATTTTATTTTCCTCGGAGCCAAAGGCAAAGTCATCTGTATGACTTAATGTCGACGCCGACAGCGACGCTTGTCGTTTGTCATTCGATCCGAGCAACGAAGGCGTTTGATATATACTCGTATGTAAGTGTATGTTCCGCAGGCTTTCCCCGGATTTTTGTGGAGCAGCGTTTGAAAAACGATATATGGAGACGGGCTGTTCGTTGTACCACGCGTTTTCTGGTGCGTGCAATGCAAATCCGCAGCCAATTCCAAATCCAATGGAGCGTGCAGCCCCGATCCGGAGACTTTCTGTACTTACCTTACCATATTCTTATGTTTCGATGTGGGTGTGCAGGTTAGCTTGTCGCATTCGCCATGGCTTGTGGGTGGCCAAGTGAAGTTGGCGTCGATGTGGGGAGGACTGAGGGGAAAAATAAATGTATAACCATGCGCCATTTCCTGCTGTAAACTATATTCAATTTCAAATAAGGCTTTTAATTACTTGGGTATGTCATTTCAGTTTCGTTTTATTACAACTAGAATTTCTTGTTTTCGGTACATTAAGTGATCTAAATTTTGACCATAATTATCATCCTGCAAGTGGCTGGAATAATTGCTCTGGCCTATTTCCCTGCGATTCCGCATAGCGCAGTACAACAAGAGCCTGTGCCTGCCTTTTCATCGCGGACTTCATTGTCTGGGCGCGCGGTCAGTTTGGGATTGTTGTTAAGTAAGTTTACTTAACCCACATGACTTGCGGTTTTGCCTTCCTCAGTGCGGGCCAACAACTCGCTTTCTGCCCGTGGCTGTCATCACTCGAAAAGGCCAAAAAGCTGTCATTGCCTGCGATCTGTTGAGTTGTGGCCACAGTGCGTATGCGTGCGCAAAGAGATTTCTTAACCTTGAGTGACTTTGAGCGTTTCCCAACCAGCCAGCCAGCCATCCAATCCAATCCATCCATCCGTCCATGTTTATTTATGTTCCCCCTTTGGCTCTGCGTTTATTAACCAATTTTTTTGCTGATTGTATTTTGGGTTTATTAAATTAACGATTGCACGTGTGCGTGTCCGCGTACTTGACTCTACGCTCATTTCCTTAATTAAACACTTGTTTCACGGTCCGTTGGCCAATCCAAGAGGTATTTCATAAATAAAAATGCCAGAGATTAGCAAAAAAAAAAAAATTCAAGCTGATGAAGCTCATTTGCAGAAATAATGATCAATCGGCAAAAAGTGATTAAATTCAAAGATTATGTAAAGGCGATCGACAGCAATTTGCAATGGCTAGCAACCGATTATCAAGTTCACTAGAAAGTTGCTGCATAATTACTTTTAAAGAGCTAGCTTTGCGAAAAAATAATGACACGATGTTGATTTGTTGAAAAATATGATTTCAATTTTTTTATTTACTTATTTAAAAGTACCAAGGTAATAAGGTTTCCATATTTTCCTTGCATTTATAATATAAGATCCACTTCCTTCGCATATCGTGCTACCAGTTTTTTTTCTGCCCATCGCGTTGCGTGTAACTTTCAGTTTAACCCTTCAAGATGTTTTCCATTAACTTGGCTTGTATCTGGCAGTTGCCATCTATAACAAATAAATTCATGGCTAGACCCATTAAAAGCTTATTATGCTTTTTGTGTGCCACTCTGGTTTTATTGTCCATTGTGGGGAGCTGGAGGTTGCGGGTTCCCAGTCGGGGGAAGCCACCCACAAAGTGGTGGGAAAAGTAATTTTCATAATTTTGCACTCCGACACCTTCACCTCCTCCTGTTTGAGAATCGGAAGCCCACGGGGCATATTATTCTCGACTCGTTGGGAATTCACATTTACATGGAGCTGTGAGCTGGAACCCCTTATTAAAATGGCACTAATTATGGCAATTTGTTATTGGCCAAAACGAGCTGAGGCCAACGCCCATGCCCACTTCTACAACGATGGTCGTTAGCTTTTGGCCAGATCAAAGTTTATTAGCGAAAGGAAGGGAATGGTGTGGGGCGGGGGAAAGGCACGCCCTCACGCACAAAGTGGTAAAATATTTAAATTATAAAAGGCAAAAACAAACGAGTAAATACGTTGGACATACACATCTATCGCCAAAGGCCAAACACGCTCTTGTACACGCATATTGAAATGTGTACATTTTTATTTATTATTTTTGTTTTTTTTTTCGTTTTTATTATTTACCCTTTCCACGTTGGACTCGACGCCAGGCACCAGGTGATGATTCGCTATTTGCTGGAAAGGGGACTCGTTTCGGTGCGCCAGGGGTTAAGGAGGGAAGTTGGAAGAGGTTAAGACGCAGTATGTGTACATGTGCTACAAATTGAAGGCTTTTTATGGGTCTACCCTTGCCCTAGGGGTTGCTTTGTGGGCCCAATAAGTTGGGCTATAGATCAGCAGACTAATGAGTCACCAAAACCTATAATTACAAGTCGTTTGATGCTCTAATTAGGTAACTATACATTATAATTGATCAAAAACTTCTTAAGAAATATGAACTGGCTTACTACCCTTTTTAGCACTATAGTACAACCATTTTTCCATAGTTAGAGTATACCGAGTTCTGCCTGTGACTCGCAACTTTAATTTCACTCCTTCATCATTGCTTGCTGCCCGCGAAGCTTTTCATTTGATGTCTCCCCTCGTTTTCCCATGGCCCCGGCCAAAAAAGGGAGAATTGCTGGCCGCGAATGGGTCTGGGGGGCAGTTGAGGGTTAAGTATTGGCATTTCCGACTGGGAGACCGAGACTCGTCTTCATTGAAATCGAGCTCGGAGCTCAAAGCTCAGAGCCCCACAATCGGACTGGGGACCCGACTGGATCCCAGTTTCAACTTGCACACGGCATGGCAATCACAGCCAGTAAATCTACACCAAAAGCAACAATAGCCGGGCTAACAACAACAACCAGAGCAATATTTGTGCTCATTAAGCGTAACTGACACACGAAGTTTTTTTGTTTTTTGGAGGGTTTCTTCATTTCACAAGTCGCCAAAAACTACGCCAACGGGACTGAGTTTTTTTCGACTGAGGCTGTGACTCAAGATCTGGCCCCCAGTCCCCGTTCTTCCCTTCTGTTTTTTTTTTGTTAAGAGAGAAGAGTTGCTGCATTGTATTGTTTACCCTTTACGAAGGGTATAAGTATTCTTTCGATGGTTCCTTCAAGTTCGTACTGACTTACATCATTTAATAGGCGAATAAATTCATTAGGAAACTATGATTGTATAAAGGGATAGTATAGAAAGAAATATATATATTATTGCACACTTTTAAACACCTATTCTATGAAATAGGGTATCCGAATAGCTGCCTGCTTGACACTTCCACATTTTCCTTTTTCGCTTTGCATTTTCGTTTTTCCTTTTGGCCAATTTCAGGCCCCCCAAACGGGCTAAGAGCGATTGCTGCTATTTTGAGGTAATTCGATGATTTACAACCGCTGCCTTGTTTTGTAAGTTTTCTTTCCAGAATGCCACAGATCCCACTGGCTGTCCAGCGGAGCTTTATGTGTGTGCCTCAGACCCCGGGTGTCTGCGTCTCTGGGTGCAACAATGAAGGGCCCAGCCTCGACCAGGCCCTCGCCACATTCCTTTGTTATTTTCGCAATGTTTCCCCAGTCTCTTATTGTTTCTTTTTTAGGATTCTTTTTCATTTCGCTGGATACTGCTGTAATTCCCGCATACCCCGAAGATCTGAATGAGTTTGGTGCACTAGGGGAAGTGGTCGCCTTTTGTAAATTTTTTCGCGGGCATCTTACATTTCACACCTGTTGTCATTTCTCTCGCCCTGCGGTGATGTTTGCGTTCAAAAAGGGGGAGTCCTTGGACAAGTTGACAGCCTAAATAGCCCGAAAGGGGAAAGAGTGGCTTAGACGCACCCATGGCATATGTCAGCTGTAACTGATATGCAGATGTTCGCCTATCTGAACTGAAATAAAATTGATTACTTTCCGTTTAGTAGTTGGCTATTAACTCAGCCAATTTACATCTTCAAGAGGAAACATCTTCTGGCTAGATAGTTGCTGTTCCATTTCGAATGGAGATCATTGATATGACTAGCATCATAACATATTTTGGTTAAACGTTCTGATGCAACACCAATCTTGTCATTACCACAAATTGCCCTACCTAACTACCATAATCACGTCAATCTCCGAACTCTGCAACATTTCAATTTTCCTGCCCCAGAGAGCCGCCATCCATCAAAGCATGAACAATTTCACTTTCCAGATACAAATGCGGTGATATGCGGTGATTCAGTGCATCGGTCTGGCTTTCGGTTTCCAAACCAGAAGCGGAAGCCTCCGTTTAGTCGACGCACATCTGGTGATTAGACGCTTCAGCGCCAGCCCATCCGATCCCAGCCAGAAAGCGGAGACCGACGACATGTTCCCTTTGCCACACCGAAAGAAATAAGAGCCTCCAAGGCTAAAAAAGTTATTATATGTCAGAGTGTTGTTTTACAATTTCTATGATGGCATGTCCTACATGAATCCTAATGGCAACTCTCAGTGAAAACAAAAACAAAAAAAATGAAATAATCATAATATATGATATAAGTTGGGGGGACCCTTTTTCTTCGTGTGCTGGCGACATTTTGGCGACGCTTCGCTGCACTTTGTTGAGCACTCCGTGGCGAGGACGTGGACTTGGATGTGGATGTGGACGTGTGTGCCCGCCTCGTGTGCCATGTCATGGCTCCAGTGGTGCGATAAATGCTCATTTCACTTTCTATCAGCGTCTCGCGGCAGTCTAATGGAGGTTTAATTATGCTGCTCCGGCGGCGTGCCCTCGGCTGTCGCATAAATTACACCGAGCAATGGCTTGATTTATGGCTGGCCTATAGCTTTTTCCACTTAAGATTTTCGCTAATGCCCTGCCCATTTTTTGTGTGCTATCTTGCAGTGACTTGACAATATGACTGCGAGGTCGTAGACTCCGGGAAACCAGGGCAGAGGACGGACGGAAAACCGAAACGACACAAGGCGAACAAGGAACCAACACGAAAATGTCCGGCAATCAACAGCAGCAGCAACAGCAACAGAAGTCATTAACTAACAACGCGGCAGCAGCAGCAACAAACGAAGCAACCACTTTGGGCCATAATTTGATAAAATTAAATAGCGTTGACAAAATAGTATGCAAAAGTCAGGCAGCAACGCAGGCAATTAACAAACTACAGCAGCAGCAGCACCAACAACAAATCCACCAGCGACGCTCATTGCTGCCAGCAACAGGAGGAGCAACAAATCCCCACCAGCCACACTCATCGCAGCAACAAAGCGGAACGCCAACGCCAACAGCTCAGTCGGCAGCCCAAAAACAGCAGCAGCAGCAACAATCACATAAATTGCAGACGGTGGCCACGATACACCAGCCGCACTCCACGCAGCAGCAGGCATTGACTTCCCGCCTGCCTATCCAGCAGCAATCCGCTAAAGAATTGCCCAACCTAGCTGGCCAGCAGCGCCGCAGCTTCCACTACCAGTTGCAACATCAGCAGCAATCTCTGCGCAGCCCGCAGCTGAAGGCACCGGCACCCGCCCACTCCATCCCGCCGAGATACCAGCCACCGCCCCAGCCGGCCACCGGGATCCTCAAGCCGCACTTGCCACTCAAGTATCCGCCGGATATCCCCCAGCTATCTAGCATCTACATTCCCGACTCCATCAAGCAGCAGCAACAACAGCAGCAGCAACAGTCGCAATATCTGCCAGCACACCAGCCGGGAGCGAAGGATATGCTGAAGTTTGTGCGCAAGCCGGACCAGGAACACCCATCGCCCAATGCCTCGGTCACGTCCAGCGGGACGGGAATACCCACGGCCAATGGCGGAGGTCGCCTGACCGCCGAGCAGAACCGCCAGTTGCAGTCGCTGGTCAATGAACTGCGTGCGCTGAAGGAGCAGAATCAGCGCCTGCTGGACGACAACCAGGAGTTGCGGGATCTGTGCTGCTTCCTGGACGACGACCGGCAGAAGGGACGCAAGCTGGCGCGAGAATGGCAGAGATTTGGGAGATACACGGCCAGCGTGATGCGGCAGGAGGTGGCCGCGTACCAGGTGGGTCCAGACCCGAACGACACTCCAGATCTTTGAGTACTAATTGACTTGACTTCCTCTTTTCAGAACAAACTACGTCAGCTGGATGATAAGCAGCAGGAGCTAATCACCGATAATCTAGAGCTCAAGGAGCTCTGCCTCTACTTGGACGAGGAGCGTGCCCATGTGGCGGCCAATGCGCTGTGCGCCGGTTGCGGAGCAGCCACTAGGAATGCGCTTCGAGATGACGGCGATGGTTCCAGCTCCAGCACGAATGCAGATGAGACCATCACCGCCTTGAGGAACTATGCAGAGCAGCGGCAACTACCCCAGGTGAGCAAATAGAACGAATACCAATAAGAACATGACCTAATGGCGATTTCAATTTGATTCCCAACAGGATCTACGTCATGCCCACACGCTGAATGACCAGACGCTTCAGTATGTGCGCTCGCTGGAGCGCCGCATCCAGCAACTGGAGGAGGAGCGCACCACGCCCACGGCCCATCTTCAGCAGCCGACGACGCCTACGCCGCAGGCCACGCCCACGCCAACGGCCACATCTGCAGCCACTCCAGCCAAATCAGCAGCATCGCCCCACCAACAGCAACAGCAACAGCAGCAGCAACAACATCAACAGCAGCAGCAAGACATCGTGGCCGCTGCAGCGGCTGCAGCAGCTGCTATCCAACTGCCGGAGCCGATTGCCGGACGCCCAGAGGCGGTGGTCCGAGCCCTCCAGGTGCTCGAGGTGCGGGAGCAGCTGGAGCGGGATCGGCTGGGCAACCTGGCTGGGAGCGCACTCGACCAGATGGACGACGGCGAGAAGGCGCTGGTCCGCGAGATGTGCAACGTGGTCTGGCGCAAACTGGAGGGCAGTCCACATGGACCGGCGGCCCTGGAGCCGCTCTAAGCCGGCGGAGATAGCCATGGGCGGAGGCAACCTAGGGCGGGCTAACGCCTAGACTCTAATGTTTAAAGCTAACTTATGCCGTAATATTTAACCCTAAACATTGTACAAAGTTCAAACCACAACCTAAGCTTAAGCTACCGCTAAAGGCGAAAGAATACTCAACAAATACTTGGGATACTCCAGCAACTGATTCATCATGATGCAGGGCAATAAATTGACGTAGACTTTAAGATCACTTTCGATGGCAGACTTCATTTTGTGCATATATTGTTAGATCAGCTTAGATCCAAATTCCAGCCTTAACTGGACTTAAAGCTGGACGATTTGGATGCGAATCGATATAAACTGTTCAAGGCGATGACTCCGCAGAATCAAGTAATCAACGCAATTGTTGTCTATTTTCGATTTGGAGCAACTTTCTTGGGGTCACTCTTTTTAATTAGTTTCTAACTCTGCTGATCAGTTGATGGAGTATGCACACAATTACTTTATTTACTTATTGTAAACTTTGACTGTTATTTTTGAATGCCAAGAGGAAAACCACTTTCATGAAAAATCTGCTAACTCGAAATACAATGCAACAAATAACATATTTCCATACTCATCAATGGGCCTTTGATTTCCTAAGTACTTTATAACCAATGGCCACAGGTCCACTGTTACGCTTTCCTCGCTTTGCTACGTGGTTTTTGGGACAAACTTAAGCTACCGCCGAGTTGTTTGGCCTGATTCTGCTTGGCCAAATTGTCCGTATCACGTTCATTCAGAAAGATCACCGCTCGCGGGACAGGAAGATGCGGCAGTAAACGGCTCGAAATGCAAGCCAACCCACTTTCATCCGTTCTGGTTTTACCGCTCTTGCTGCTCATCGGCTAATTCATGCATTATCCAATCCACCGCCGGTTTGGTCTCGGTCGCGCCTCGCAGATTCCAGGTGCGAACATGTGAGTCTTAACTTTGGGGTCATTAAATATGCAACCTTTCATTTGGCTCCTTTTTCTTTGTTTTCTGGTGCTGCTGGTGGGGATTGGCTTAGGCGGATAAAGATCAGTTGGGACGCGGGTGAGGAGAGTCGCGCTGAGACTTAAATGTAAATGTTTTCTGGATATTTTACTGCAATCAATTCTTGTATTTATTCGGCAGAAACTGGCTAATATAGATTATATTCAGGTGAGAAAACAGGGTATCGAGGTTTGACACAAAGTGCTACTCTGGCCAGCTTGCTTTTGTCGAAACTTGGATTGAAAGTTATTACTTGGTTAGTTGGAATGGCACAGAGAAAAGTGCAGCATGCAGTTTTATTGTAAACCAATATAAAATGCTTTAAAGAAGATGTATTATTCTTAAGGATTCACTGCTGCAGCAACCTCTTAATGTAGCGACCCACGACGAAAAAGGGGCGCTGCTCGAATTCGTGCTTCTGGTCAATAGTGATAGTAACCTGAAGAGCAATGCGATTAACTTTTACGGCAATATATACTGGGGACTACCCCCTTACCTGATCTCCCTTTAGGCGATCGATCAGGGTCACGCAAACATCGCCCGCTTTGACTCCCACTTTTTGGGTGACGGAGGCGAACATGCTGGCCTCCATCTCGATGTTCCGAATTCCCAGATCGTGGCACTTCTGCAAGAACTCCATCTTATCCTTCTCCGAGTACTCGCATATGGCTCCATCGGTGCGACCTTGACCTGGTTGAAATAGTCCATTGCATTAGGTACCTCTGGTTCGGGGAAAAGGTCCCACCTACCTTCGTAAAAGCAATCTGTTCCCATCGTGTTGGCACTTATGGTCTGAAATCCATCGTTGGCGTCGACACCGAATGCAATTATATCCCTGATCACGTCTTCGGAAAACTGAGCCGGTCGCACCACTCGCTGTCCGAGAATTGCCTAAAATGTTTGTTATTGGAGTAGATACTTCTGGTAAACCGAAAAATCAAACTGTAACTTACGATCTCATGTTCGTTGCGTAGCAGACCATTGAAGGCATTTTTGGTGGCCACCACTGTGCCGGGAGGCACGCCAAGTCCTCCGCAGGTGCCAATCCGAAGCAGGACGGGATCCTGGCACCGCGCGTATTTGAGGAGCTTGATCAGCTCGTGGAGCACGACACTGAAGGAGGAGGATCCAATGCCGTGGCTCACGCACAGCACCGGACCCACCTTGTACATGGCATATCGGTTGCCACGCTCGCACAAATCCACCGGATCGCCGGACTCCGGCACTACCAGAACATGTCGTAGGTGCAGGGCTAACTGCCGCATTCTGGATCCCGTTCCACCCATGCAGATGACCTACGGATTCGCGCACATTAGCAATCCGATGGCATTTGACTGGCACTATCTTACCCTAACATCGCCGAACCTGTTCTGCAACTCACTGGTGTCCCGGGTATTGGCCACATTGATGTCCAGGTGGTACAAATAATCCGATCGTGCGGTTTCCAAATGAGGATTCATCAACTTGACAGTTCTGAAAACTAAATCTCGCACAATACTCTCAATTTTTGTAGCGGTTGGTACTTACTTATCAGACATTTTGAGTTGATTCGTCGGTGGTTCCTGTTAAATGTGGATAGAAGTCTGAAATTGTTCATTTTTGTCTACATTTTCAGTAAGCTTTTGTTTGCACATTTTCAGATAGTACCTACAAACACATATAATTTAAGAACACTCTCTTTAGTTTCCCTACAAAGAGCTTTCTATATGTACATAGTATATGTATTTCTTACCAATAAATGTATTTATATAAATATGCGTCTTATACAAAGATAGGGGTGTGTCATTCAGAACCACATGTATCTGTATATTTGATAATAACACCACAACAAATCAGCACCTACGCCCGGGTGCACTCAAAGTACTGCGCCGATTTCTTGATCTATTCAAGTGCACTTCCATGCAGTTCCACTATTCACCACAGCTCTATCTCACCTCGATCATGTACCCGTGCATTATTGATTTCGGTCTGGTGGGATAGATGTTTCGGAAACCGAAACATCGACATGGAAGCAAGGCCGTAGCGCAAAGGGTAATCAAAAAAAGGGGAATCCCACATAAATATCGCCGTGTATATGTATTGTATTGTATATGTATTCCCATTGCTCTCAAGGTTATCATAACAGTAAGCGATAACAGTAAGAGATATGAATTCTAACAGCGACCCTCTTTATTCTCCGATCCCTATTTTAAGTAGCTACTTATCAAAAATAACACAATTTGTATCGTCATAAAATGAATATATTTTCAAGTATCTGCCATAAAAGAGCTCATACCCGATGTATAACAGTTGATTGTATACATTCGTCAACTGATCTGCTTAGTCGGTCGGGTGAAAAAATCGCTCTTCGTACCAGACACACTTCTTTCAGTGCGCACTCGAAATGGAGCATGGGACCACCGAAAATAGTAAGTAGGCGGGTATTATGGGAGAAAACGCGAGAAGCGGAAAAAAGCAGTTGCAGACAAGCGCAGAGTCACCATCATCGGGCAGCTGTCATCTGGTTCAGATTGAGCAGCATTCGCGCATCTCGGAAGATGGAGACGGGCGCACTTACCATTCAACTGCGCAGTGAATCGCACGCGCAAATAAAATATTCGGAGTCTGCTCAGAGAAGAAGTCGCAGCTGAACACATGGCATGGCAGTGGACATGGACATGGAAGCCATAAAAGCGCTGACGTCGAGCCAAGACGTTGCCAACCAGTCCGACTCCAACTGGAAACCCGATGGCAGAGCAAAAGCTTTATTCAGCCAGAAGTGCAGTGTCAGTGAAAAGAAAGTCACTGGAGCCGGTTGTGGCCACCTACTGCCGTCCCTCTCCGCCGCACTTTGCTTACTAATCTTCCAGGTGGGGCTGGCTCCTGCAGTCAGCGCCAGGTCGCCGGCCAACGAGACGGCCTGGCCACCAATGCGACATTACGATATTTGGGACGACCACTTGGGCGAGCCGGGCGGTCTTGAGGAGGATTCCTTCGTGGATGAGGCGGACTTTAGGCTGCAAACGGGAACACCGGAGGAACTGGACATGGAGATGTCGCTGCAGGAAATCTCTGATCGGAGTTCCAGACAGGCGAACAGCAGACAGGGAAAAGGTGAGCTACAAATCTCATCCAAATATTTCAATATAAGTAATCTGTTCATTAGTGATCCATCTGTTTCCGGTTCCCGTGGATGGCTACTGCATGTCCAGTGATGGTCGCCGGATTGGCAACTGCCTGAATGCCTACGAGTGCCGCCAGAAGGACGGTCAGGCGAAGGGGGAGTGTGCCATGGGGTTCGGGGTGTGCTGCGTGTTTCTGGCCAGCTGCAACACTACGATAACCAACAACGTGACCTACATTGTGTCGCCGGAATTTCCCAGCTTCATGCCCAGCAACTTTACTGGCTGCAGTCTGCGGGTGAAGATGATGAGCGACGAGATCAGCCAGGTGCGGATTGACTTCCATCACTTCACACTGGGCCAGCCAAACCGAAGAACCGGAGTGTGCGAAGGCGATGTCTTCAGCATAGGCGGTGGACCGGGCGGAAACTTCTCCCTATGCGGTCAAAACAGTGGTCAGCACTGTGAGTATACATGAGTGAGCTGCCTGAGTACTTAAATCATGCTCCTATTTTTTTAGTGTACTACGATGTGGGGACACGGGCGTCGCCACGGCAATCTACTTTGTACGGCAGTCTGCGCCCTGTGGATGCGAGTACTGGCCCTAGCAACTCCACCCCCACGGGCGATCGCTTCATCGACATCAGTCTGAGCCTGTCCAGTCGCCTTCTGCCCCTCCGCATTTGGGAGATGAGTGTGGTGCAGATTCCCTTCAGCCAGCGAGCTCCGGCGGGTTGCTTACAATATCACACCGGCACCGAGGGCATTATGCAGACCTTTAACTTCGCCGAGAATGGACGACATTTGGCCAATCAAAACTATAGGATTTGTGTGCGCCAGGAGCTGGACATGTGCTCCATTATGTACCAGCCATGCGATGAGCAGTCCTTCCGCATCGGCGGGCGAATGGCGAGCCGAGGTGGTGGCACCTCTGAAGCAGCGGCGACAACGGCAACGTCGAGTCCTGCTCCAGCCCAGTCGGATGTAGCAGGTGCAACAGCAGCTACATTAGGAAATGCTGCAGTGACCACAACAGCACCCACTTCTAGCACCCTCATGCAGATGCTAGCCAATATGGCAAACTCTACAACCACAACGCTGATGACCATGATGAGCGGAAACTCAACCCTGGCTGCCAGTTCAGTATCATCGGGCAGTACCAGCAGCAGCAGCAGTAGCAGCACCGCTGCCATGAGCACGACGACAACATCAACCACTCCCACACCGCTCCGATCCAGTACAGAGGCATCTACCACCTCGGTAGCACCTGCATCTTCGCCAGCCAGCGATGATGTGGAGGGATCGGGTGGTGAGGTTGGCGATGATGAGGATGACGACGGTGGGTTTCTCTTCTTCAGGAGTCGTCCCACCACGGAGGTATCGCCCGTTTCCAGACGTCCCCGACCCAGTGGCGGCTTCGACATCATGGGTATTATTCGTAATGCCATCGATTTGCCGCTGAAATGGCGACGGCGCCAGGCCCGACAGTTCTTCAGCACCTGCTCCGACCGGATTACAATGCCGTGCATCATAGAGGATTTCATAGGAACCGGCCTGGGTCCACTTCCTGGGTGTGAGCCCGTCCACTGCGGCGCCCAATTCTGCTCCTCGGGCGTGTGGCCCTGTCGCATTGAAAGCACTGTGACTCCGTTCTATATTGGTGTCCACTTCGGCAACGGCCAGGGCGCCGGCAAGGCGAACGCAGAGGATAACGTGGGTGCCTGTCTGCGTTATTCCCAAGTGCAATGTATGTAATGACTTGCGGGGCTATTAACGTTCATTTCGCTTTAACAAATTATTTTTCAATTATCGAAATTGAATTCAGATGCTATGATAGTAACGACTTAAATACGTGTTTTTTATTTGTGGGTTGCTAGTAACATTCCCTGGATAAATAGCATGTACAAGATTTTCCAACTTATTCGAGGTTAGTTAACTTTGCAGTTGAGACAAATTTACAGAATTTAACAAATGTCTTTGTGAGTTGTTCGTTTGCTTATATTATCGAATGATATTCACAATCAGTATTTAATTCATATGTATAATGTGCAATTGGACGAGAGGTAAAGCTTATAAAATAAAAAAACAATTCGTTTGTCTTGAAATGTGCTGCGGATGTGCGTTTGGGTAAGCTGACATCGCTTGGAATGACAATGAAACTTAATGCCAACTACATGACAGCAAATGGGTGGGGATACATTTAGCAATGGCACCTTTGCAGGGCGACGACTTTGGCTTGCAGCGGTAAACATTCATATACAAATGATAAGTGCTTGATTACCGTACTAATTCTAGAAGTATTCGCCAGCCGCCTTGTACGATCTCGGGCAATTTTGTTCGGCATACAAGGCGTAGGCGTTCTTAGATCCTTGTTTGATAGGCAGCTTGCTTGAGTGCTTGTTCCACACGTGCACTACATACGAGTCCTTGCACCGGGCCATTGTCTGTTCCAACTTTTCCGGCTCAAAAAAGTCGCGCCACCGCTTCCAGGGTACGGCGTAAAAGGCACCCCGCCCGAATACTTTGAAGCCCATGCAGCGCTTGGGGTCCTCTTGCATCAGAGCAATGTCTTCGGTGCCACATATCTTCTGAGCCACCCGGGTTATCACCCCTGGCCCATTGTTGCCCCAGTCCTCGCCGTTAAAGTT
The DNA here is from genome assembly GCF_004382195.2 of Drosophila sechellia. NCBI lineage: Eukaryota > Metazoa > Arthropoda > Insecta > Diptera > Drosophilidae > Drosophila > Drosophila sechellia. Next base: position 2,967,732 of record NC_045949.1, read on the forward strand.
GTGCTGAAAGTCGCGCAAACAGGACGCGGCGATCTCGTGGCCGAAGCCAGTGGCTGCCAGGTTCATAACGCCAGCTGCCAAATGGGTGTTGGACTCAGCACCCGTGTAATTGGGCGGCACCTTCTCCATGTTGCGTAGCACCACCACATCCATGTCCAGATAAAGACCGCCATACCGATAGAGGGTGAGGTAGCGGAGAAAGTCTGATATGTGCGAGAACAAATATCTGGAAAGGAAATGTCATAAATGAGTAATAACTAGGGAGTGTCTTCAAACTCACTTTGACCGCGACAAGCGACCATCTTTGAGCCACTCCTCCATGGGCGTACCGGATGCGTAACTCTCAAGATTCAGTCGTCGTAGATGGACATTGCTGTAACTGAGAATGGCCTCCACCAATGGTTGGGGATGGCTATTGTTGTTGGAGATTCGATAGGTGGGGCCGGCGAACAGGACGAACACTTGGAAATTCGGATTATGCATCGCTGCCGACTCGATTGCGCATGCCTGGCGGGCAGTGACCTTCAGCGTCTCCAGCTGCCTGTTCTCAGATAGGCGGCAACTGGTCTCATGAAAGAAGATACTGTTTCCGGGCGAGGGCTTGGGATCCGCCTGGAGGACGTCGTCCAACAGATTCGTTTCGCCATCTGCAGTTAGCGCCTGCTGAGTTGCCAGTACTTGGCCCTCCATGAAGCATGAATGGTATTTATTTTCCGAACTGTAGATGTAGAAGAGGCCTACAATTACCATTAGGACGAGGATGATGAACATCCTACGGGCCACCACATTGGGCAACCGGAGGAGCATGACTGCAGAGAGATCTGGTGGCAAGCAAGAGTGTAAACGTCATTCAACTTAAATGTTGTACATTCCAGCTATTTCTTACTCTATGTACGCCACATCGTCGCCTGGGCAAGATGCCTTAATCGCCCTCGACGACAAGAAAACTGAAACAATTGAAAGGCACAAAGCGGAGAACCACAACAAAAAGCGCTGTTATCGTTCCGCGGAAGCTAATCGATAACAGAAACTCGACCGGGTGGACAGTTCTCCTGTGGGGACTCGATAAGTCGATGGGGTGGGCAGTTCCACAGCACAATCGACATCTCTGGCGTGGAAAGCGGCATTCGCTTTGAGAATTTTACGGATTTTTTCATTTACCGAACGAAAAGTGAATAGGCCGGCGCAGCACGCAACGACCGGTAGACGCTTGGTGCACCCATTACCCATATAGCAAAATAGTGAAATGAATGTTCCTCCTAGCGTGGGCAATGGAGGAGCGCCACCGGGAAGGGGCATGGGCTACACGCCGCCCGGTGCAATCGTGCCGCAGTTTCCACCACCCGGATTCGGGGCCCCACCCCCGCCGGAGCTGGCCGCCGCCTTCGGGGTGATGGCCACCAGCACCGAGTGGACGGAGCACAAGGCGCCGGACGGACGCCCATATTACTACAATCAGAACACGAAGCAAAGCTCGTGGGAGAAGCCTGAGGCTCTTATGACGCCCGCCGAGCTGCTGCACAACCAGTGTCCCTGGAAGGAGTATCGCTCTGATACGGGAAAAGTGTACTACCACAACGTGGCCACCAAGGAGACCTGCTGGGAGCCGCCGCCGGAGTACGTGGACATGAAGGCTAAGGCGAAGGCGGAAGAGTGAGTTAATTAGTTGTGCATCGCTTGCCACTTAGTAATATGATTCTTTGTTTATCCAGAGCTGCTGCTGCTGCCAAAGCCGTGGCAGCCATGACATCATCCAGCTTAGCCGGCATGGTGCCACCCGCTGCTCTGGCTAGCATTCTTCCCGCTGCCCTGCCTATTGCCCCCCGATTACCCACTCCTGAGATTCACTCGCCGCTGACACCCAGCAGCAACGAGAACTCGTCCTCAGCGATGGATCAAGCCATGGCCGCCACGTTAGCTGCTATAGAGGTGCCACAACAAAATGGTAAATAAAATAAGCTCTAAAAATATACCGCCCAAGTCACATGTCTTTTTTTGCAGCTAAGAAGGACGACAAGTCAGATAGCGCTGTGGTGTTTAAGGATAAACGCGAGGCCATCGAGTCCTTCAAGGAGCTGCTGCGGGACCGCAATGTGCCATCAAATGCGAACTGGGACCAGTGTGTGAAAATCATATCAAAGGATCCGCGCTACGCAGCCTTTAAAAATCTGAACGAGCGCAAGCAAACATTCAATGCCTACAAGACGCAGAAGATTAAGGACGAGCGAGAGGAGTCTCGACTAAAAGCCAAGAAGGCAAAAGAGGACTTGGAGCAGTTCCTTATGTCCAGCGATAAGATGAACTCGCAGATGAAATATTTTCGCTGTGAAGAAGTGTTTGCCGGAACGCGAACATGGACCGCGGTGCCGGAACCTGATCGGCGCGATATATACGAGGACTGTATATTTAATTTAGCGAAGCGAGAGAAGGAAGAAGCGCGGTTGCTAAAAAAACGCAACATGAAGGTTCTGGGCGAGCTGCTGGAGTCGATGACTTCAATCAATCATGCCACCACCTGGTCAGAGGCTCAGGTTATGCTATTGGACAACGCAGCATTTAAAAATGATGTGACCCTGCTGGGTATGGACAAGGAGGACGCCCTTATTGTCTTCGAAGAGCACATTCGTACCTTGGAGAAGGAGGAGGACGAGGAACGTGAGCGGGAAAAGAAGCGCATGAAGCGACAGCAGCGCAAAAACAGGGACTCCTTTCTGGCGCTACTCGACTCCCTGCATGAAGAGGGAAAGCTCACTTCCATGTCGTTGTGGGTGGAGCTGTATCCCATCATATCAGCCGATCTGCGATTCTCCGCTATGCTCGGCCAGAGCGGGTCTACACCCCTGGATCTTTTCAAGTTCTATGTGGAAAACCTGAAAGCCCGCTTCCATGATGAAAAGAAAATAATAAGGGAGATCCTCAAGGAAAAAGCATTTGTTGTCCAGGCGAAGACATCCTTCGAGGACTTTGCCACGGTCGTGTGTGAAGATAAGCGGTCAGCCAGCCTGGACGCGGGAAATGTGAAGCTCACATACAACTCCCTGCTGGAAAAGGTAACTATGGAGTGGAAATATATGTGTATATATATATGTATTTTGTCTATTATCTACAGGCAGAGGCCATCGAAAAGGAGCGGATGAAAGAGGAGGTGCGAAGGTTGCGGAAACTTGAAAATGAAATTAAAAACGAATGGCTGGAGGCGAACGTCTCAGTGGCCGAACCCTATGAGAGCGCCAAGAAGCTGGTGGAGCACCTTGAAGCATTTGCCCTGTATGAAAAGGAAATCGGTGTGGAGAAGATCTGGGAGGACTTTGTTAAGGAAAGCGAAGATGCGTGCAGCCATCATCACTCGCGGTCACGCAAATCTAAGAAAAACAAGAAGCACAAAAAACGAGTACGGTCCGTCTCAAGATCAGACATTGAGAATGAGCATATAGAAGTGGAGAAGTCAAAGCGAAGGCTCTCCAAGACACGATCGGTTAGTATGCTAAACATAACATGAAATGGAACTATTAAATTAAATAATAACGTCACACACATACAGCATTCCCTGACCTCAATTGGCAGCATCGAGAGCGAAAAATTACTGAAGAAGAAAAAGAAGCGCAAGAACAAACTGCGAGGTGTACGTAGCAAGTCGGACAGTATTTGTATAACTATACTATCTAACACGGCTTACATTTCAGTCCTCGTGCGAATCGGAGGTTCCAGGCATCCAGTCGCCGGGAACTCAAGCTCTCCTCCAGAACGACTCAAACTCGCACTCACCCGCGAAGAAAAAGAAGAAGGAGAAGCGAGCTAAGAAGGACAAGCGACACAATAGGCACAATCGATCCGGCACGCCCCTTAGTCCTGCCCAGTCCGTCGAGTCGGCTGGATCGCGAAACGAGGAGCTGACGTTAAGTGACGGCGAGCTGGAATCAAAGCGAGCGGCTCTTCTAGCCCAACTCAGCGAGCAGCTGGACGAGTGACCAGCTGACAGGCGTTGAGCCAAAGCTGACATCGACATCGTGTGGCACTCTCCAGCTCTAGCTCTAGCTTAAGGAGGACCGGGAGAGGCAGCTAGCCCTGGACTCAGTTGCTGGACAAGTTCTCTTTTCAGTCCTTGCCTTCCACTGCACTCTGCTTCGTTTGGTTTAGATACTGTCCTCGTCCCAGCACAAACCACACATTGTAATTTCTTAGTCGCAATAAGTTTCAATGTATAAATGAGAATTAAACCTAACGAGTCAAATTTTAAGTTATACGCAAATGATTTTGAGTCTGCATCAAAATAAACCAATTCTATCGTAAATACATATAACGATTTTAGTTGTTCCATGTTTCTTCTATAAGCTTTTTTGTGTTGACTTCACTTTTTGAAGAACCTATTTTAAATCATCGCATTTAAATTGAATGAAGCGAAGTACTTGTAGTTTTTACTATGTTTAATGACATCCTTGACAAGCGCACAAATGGAAAAGTTGTATTTCTTGTTGTCAAACTAAAACTTGAACTCCTTGTACTTCTTTGTGGTCTTGGCCGGATCCGTTTGCTGTCGCTTGCGCTTTGATTTCTGCCGCGCCACATGTTCGGCCAACATGTCTGACAGATCCTCCTTCTGCAGGTGATTCTGCTGCTCACGCATTTGTTGCTCATAACGCTGGGCCATTGCGTCATTGTCCAAGTCCAATTCGCTGGGATCGAGCGCCAGTTCCACAATGCCCTCGCGATCTGTGGTTGATCGAACTGGTGGCTGTTTGTTAGCCCCACTGCCACTGACGTCGTAGACATGGGTTGATCCCATCATGGAAGCCCCTATGCGATCGGTGCGCTTCTCGGGCAGCACTTGATACAGAACAGGGGTTTCGTTGCTGAAAGAAGTTGGAATAATGGCTTAATCGTGATGTTATCTTAGAAATATTAGTTCACTTACTCCTCCATCTCGGCTTCAATTTTCTTCTTGCGAAGCTCAATGTTCTCGGGGGTTTCCATGCCAGCTGGAACACTGGTGAGTCCAGAGGGTGTTACTAGTCCCTCTACTGGCGTTACCAGGCCAGTCTCATCCTGCTGATCGCCCAAATCCTCGCCATCTTCCTCTTCCTCCTCGGATGATTCTTCGGACTCCGATTCCAGTTCGCCCCATTGGTTACGTTCGATGTCAGCTTCGTCTACGCCATTCTATATAAAACAATTCAATTAAAACAGGAAGTGCCACGCGAATGTTGCCACTCACATCGAGGTCCAATAAGTTGGTTCCAAATACGTCACCGTAAAGCGGTTTTCCGTTCTCATCCACTGGCGGCTTGCCCCAACCTCCTGCATGATACCCGAACGAGGTTCCTTCTGGGATCGGAGCATTCAGGCCGGGAATTTTAAGATTCGGATACGAGGGCGGCGGCCCGTAGCGCTGTTGAGCAATGAGCCATGGTGGCGGAATCTTGTGTGAGTTGGGTCCTACGGGCATTCCCAAAGCAATGCGCAACTCCTCGGAGAGATCTCCGGGCTTCTTTTCCTTAAGGCGCGTCTCAAACTCCTTGCCCTCGTAATAGAGGTCGCCATGAATGGTCATGCGGGGCTTAGTCTGCCACTTGAAGAAGGCATCGTGAAGTTTCTGGTAGTCAATGTCAATTTTGCCCATCTTGGGACGGACGCGTTCACGCATCTTAGCCTTGAGGGTCTTGGCGTCCTCTCGTTCCTGCAACGATTCGCGCATCTCCATGATGCCCGTCTTTTTTATGAAGGCGGGGAGATCGAACGGAGGCTTCTCGATACCTCTTTTGCCCTGCAGATATTTTCGCTTGAAGCACCAATGCCGCGGCACTTGTACTGTGTTCCTATAGGCTTTCAGTTGAACCAGTAGTTTGGGATCTCTCGCTGTGACATCGTGCATCTCCACTACGTCAGGTCGAGAGACCAGTTGTTTCAGTTCTGCTACACTCAAACGGGTGAGTTTCTTAAGTTTCCGCTTGGACAGCTTCTCCTTGTCTTCCTTGCGCTCTTCGTCATCATCGCCGTCATCGTCCTCGTCCTCGAGCTGTTTGTCGGTAGCCTTTTTGTCCCTGGGATGGGACTCAGAATCGTGCGAAGATTTGTCCTTCTCCACAGGCTTTGGTTTGTTTTCCAGCTTGAAGATTTCGAACACACGATAAAACTGGCGGTACATTGGCGCCAAATCGGCAATGGTTATCTTTTCGGGCACATATCTGAAAGGGATAAAAGTTTATTAGTGTGGTTCCTCGGAACGAGCTGCTATGACTCACTCAATGGTCACATTTTCATCATTGGCCTCGCCAGCCTTTTTGTCCGTATCTTTCTCATCACCGCGATCCTTCCTGCGCTTGCTGCGACTCTCTTTGCGTTTGTCCTTCTTTTCCTTTTCGGCAACCTGTTCGTCCTCGCTGCCCTGGGCTTTTGTCTCCGAGTCCTTGGCCTCCGGTTCGTTCTCCTCCGCTTGGGCCAACTGCTGCTGCCGTTCGAACTCAATCTGGTGGCGTATCTTCCTGTTCTGCTTCTTTCGCTTCTTCTTCTTTTTGTTACGCTCCGCCTTGCTCTGCTTTCCGGGCTTTTGGCTGGCACTCCCGTTCACCTGGTTATCCGCATCCTCCTCGCTGTCCTCGCCCACATCCGCTTCGTCGCCGTCCTGGGTAGCACCCCCACTGCCACCCTGCGAATCGGCGTCCACCGTGAACTCGGCTGCCCTTTGATCCTTCAAAGCCAGCACGTCCTCCAAGGCCTTGGGCAGGACCAGTTCTCCGGGCGCTTTCTCGGCATCAACAGCATCTTCAGAGGCATCGCCGTCGCCATTGGCATTCCCATTGCCGTTCTCATTTCCATTGGCCGCCGCATTTTCGTGCTGCTGCTGGTCGAAGCGAATGGACATGAGCGGCGTGGGTTGGCCGGGCTGGAAGGATTGGCATTCATTAGATGTCTTGCCGATTTGTTTCTGCAGCAAACTCACCTCGTTGTTTAACTGGTCCGCCATAAATTAAATTAATCTATAAAAACCCAAACCGAGCCGAAATTTTTTTATAAACCACAATTCTAGTGAGGGGCGACAAGATATTTTTGTACCACCGAGGCATATCGATATATTTCGATGTGAAAATGCGTGACGCCAAATCGAGCTGGCAACCCAATTTGACAGGGTGATCATAGTACGAAAAGCGTGGTTTTTGCCGACAGCTGATTTAATGAGGTAAATATTAAAATATTTAATAGATTAGAAGTCTAACAATGCTAATTTGTCCATTTCAGTACGATATTTAACAAGCTGCATCCGCTAAAATCAAAACAGTTCAACCCCCGACCTTCTAAGCATGTTCAAATTTAATTTTGATGTGAAGGCGGAATCCTCGGAAGATCCAGAGGCCGTTAAAACTGATATTTTTAGCAAGCAGGAAAATTCGGAAAAACGTGAGTCGGGTATCACAAAGGATATAGATTGGTACCAGTCGGAGAAAGTACAACCATTGGATAACATAATTTCGGCAATGGATTTCTATGAGCTTAACGCCAAGGAAATGGAGGTGGGAAAGACGACGATAAAACATCTTGTGGCCGGGTTTCTGCTAGAGGATTTAAAGGAGCAATCCCACCTTGTAAACCTGGATCTTAGAAAGTCTGAGGAAAAGCACTCAGATTTGATTTCCGGTGTATACGAGGGCGGTGCTAAAATATGGGAATGCACAGAGGATCTTCTACTATATCTATCCGAAAAGTACGAGGACTCATTCTGGAAGGAGAAAAGAGTCTTAGATTTGGGATGTGGCTGCGGATTGCTGGGAATATATGCAATGAAACACGGTGCACGGGTGGATTTTCAGGACTACGTAAGCAAATAATAATTCTTTAAATAGTTTGATTTCAATTATAAATTTTCAGAACAAAGATGTGCTGGAATACATAACATATCCAAATATCCTGCTAAATGTAGACGACTCTTTATCTGAAGACGAAAAGCTGAAATTTTTGGACAACAGTACAACCTTATATTCTGGCGATTGGTCTCATTTTGCTGAACTAACAAGGGATGTAGAGAAATACGATCTAATACTTACCTCAGAGACTATATACAATATTGCAAATCAGCAAAAGCTCTTGGATACCTTTGCTGGTCGCTTGAAATCCGATGGAGTCATTTTGGTTGCTGCAAAATCTCATTATTTTGGAGTTGGTGGCGGCCTGGAACAGTTTTCAGAGAACATTAGGCTGGGAAATGCTTTCCAAAGTGAGAGTGTTTGGCAGGCAGACGAAAACTTAAAAAGAGGAATCTTGCAATTGAAATTTAAATAAAATATATTTTGGAAGTAATTTTAACATAATTCTGAAACTTTGTATTAATGATAAGAGATCTAAGTTCAAAACATAGCGGTAGCATAAAATCACGTTGGCAGCTAACTTTGTATTAATGATAAGAGATCTAAGTTCAAAACATAGCGGTAGCATAAAATCACGTTGGCAGCCCACTTTACGCGGGGCACCCTGTAAGGGAGGGACGTTCGTCAGCTGTGTTGTTGTAGTTGTCGTTATTCCGGAGAAATTGTAAGCATGTTCGTTGTACTCCAATAAAACAATTAAAATGAACTCGCCCGGATCTGATAATTGATTTTAAAACATTTCTCCATTTGGCCAGTAGGGCGTGTACTAATCTAATCTAAACTGTTTCCGTACACGCTGCTCGGAACTCCTTAAAATACGCTCGATCGCCGCGCCATTTGCTGTCCAAATCGATGTTCTTGATGTCAGCCGGCTCCTCCGATTTTGTGTCTGCAGCTTGGAGGTCAGAGGCCGAGGAGTCCAAGAGGGAGAAGAACGGGAGTCTCTGCTGCTGCGAGTACGTGGCTGAGGACAGTCGACAGCGATCCCACATCCTAGGATGCTGTTGTAACTGCGTGGACTTCGACTTAGTTTGCACAAGGTAGGAAACATACAAAAAAGGCCGCCTACAATTACAAATAAATCCACCACAGACTTGTCACCTGCCGAGCCATTGATCGAAGGAACATCGACGGCATGCTCATCGCCTTCCAGGATAGACTGCGCCTGCCTTGGCGCGGAGGAGCCAAGCGAATATCGCCCGCAGCCGTTGCTCCCGCCTTCATTGTCCCCCTCATGCTGGGATTAGCCACTCTGAACTCGAATACCGCCATAGTGCTGATGCTCACGCTGGTGGGCTTCACCATCTGGGGCATGGAACTGGCTAAGCGGACCGCCACGCGGACAAACTTCTTTTTGAGCTGGCTGGTCTTCTCGGTGTTCTATATGATCATCATATTTGAGTTTCAGGTTCCTCTACTGGAGCTGGCTCCGGAGGAGAACTACGCGTTAATGTTCTTCTCCTGTACCGCTTTGTATTGCCTTTACTCCGCCAAGGCACTGTCGCCCTTGAATCTTGTTTCTGCTCAATACGGAACCACGCCCAAGGATGAGCTGCCTGGCATCGCCGAGGCTTCAAGTGGCGAGGAACAGGCAGAGGCCCAGACCACACTCCAGATGGAGAGTGTGCTGAGTTTGAATGATGACGAGGTGGTGGATATGGACACTGCTGAGCGATCGGGATTGATGCACGGTCAGCCCAATATCTGCGAGATCTGCCGGAAGGTGACTCCAAGGCGGGCATATCACTGCCCCGTCTGCGGAACCTGCGTGAAGAGGCGCGATCACCACAGCTACTGGCTAAACTGCTGCATTGGGGAGCGGAACTACGTGTGGTACATTGTTGGACTGGCTCTGTCGGAGATCGCTCTGCTACTCGGTGCAAATTTGACCCTCACTTCCATTTGCCATCCGTTTATGGTGGTGCGACCGCTTGGTTATCCAGTTCTTTTGCCCGACGACTGCAGTGAGGTGTTCGAAGGCTTCGAGTGAGTAGATACTTTGTTTCTATTTCCAATGAACGTTTCTTATTCACACTCCGTGTCTAGCCTCGGAATCTCCTTTGTGGTGGCTTGCTACGCTCTGCTCATTTCGTCCTACATAGCCTTTATACTCGCTAGACAGACTTTCTTGTGGTGGAAGGGATCCACCTTGCACGAATACAAGCGCGCCTCAAACGCCGCAGGTCGTAACCGAATCTGGAGCAACTGGCGAGCCATCTTGAAGTGACTACTCACACACCAAAAAGCAAACAGCACAAGCTTGTCGCCCAGATACTAAAGTATTTTAAATCTAAACGCTGTTCTCGGTAGTCGTACTTAGTAGTAGCGCTTTAACGTCTTAATTGCAATTTAAACTTGATTCAAAATAAATATAATTAAGTAACTTAAAACGCACAACGAACAAGCGTAATGATCTATCTAGTAGCTACCACAAGCTGTCCTCTCTCGGTTTGTAGTCAGGCAAGAGCTCCCAGATTTTCATGCGCCACCGCTGGCGTCGCTCCTCCGTCTCCTTCTCGATCTTCAGGATTTGCGGCAAACGTCGCCAGCAGTCCAGGACCTTCCATTTCAGGTGCCTATTAAATTGGTTCAATTGAAAATGATCATAATACAGTAAATTGTATTTCACAGAAACCCACCACTCATGGTGCGAGATGGCCTGCCGAGTCTTGCTGTCCTCAATCATCCGGCAGTGCGTGGAATACTTGTGCCACCGCGCAAACCAGTGTTCCATGGAACGCAGCGCATGCCAATCGATCGCCACTAGCATCTTGCTCTTCTCATTCTGCACATACAAAATCCACGCGTACAGAGCGTGGCGCTTCAGGATGTTGTGCCAACAGATCTCCGCCTTGATGATCTTCTCGCGTTGTCTGTATGTCGAATAGCTGTGCCACGAACTAAATGCGTTCTTTGTGATCAGCTGCCATTGGAATATGGGAGGATGTCAGTGAGGAAAAGCTACACCCATATGAAAGCTTACCCGACAACGGAATTCCTCGCTCTTAACCAGATTCTCGCGTTTCCGCTCCAGCAGTCGTTTGAAGCCTTCCATGCCCGTCCGTTTTAGAAGCTTGCGACTGAACTCGACGGCCTTCCGCTGGTTCTCAATAAAACGTTGTCGCTCGCGCTCCTTTAGCACCTTTGTTATTTTCTCCTGGCGACGCTTCTCTTTAAGGATCTCCATTCTGAGGCGCTTGGCTTCCTCGTCTTCCTGGCGCTGTTTTTACAAGTTCAGGTAGATTAATGCTTCAAATGAATGTAGTAACAAACCTTAGCCTCCTCTAGAGCTTGCTTGGCTGCCTCCCTTTCGGCTTCTGCCTGAGCCCTCCGCTGACGAGCCTGCTCATGACGCATGCTTCGCTCTGTGGCCCGCTCCTGCATGTGCTGCAGAAACCGTGGCTGGAGCAGGGCCTTGCCCTGCAGCCGGTCCATCTCCTCGTCATCCGCATCGCGCAGGCTGCCGATCAGCTGCAAGCACTTCGCCTTGGCTTTCGCCTTGGGATCCCCGCACCGGATGACCGTTTTGAGTTCCTGCTTCAGATCCTCACGCGCCTCCTTGGCCTCGTCGCTGAGCTTAGTCAACTTAAGCTGCATAATCAGTCGCTCCTGCCGCTCCAGCTTGATGCGCTGTAAGTCAATGATGTCCTGCTGCACTTTGAGTCTGGAAGAACGAAATCCTTTTTTAGAAACATGTGTCATCTGTGTGTAGCTGAGACCTACTTGTTCTTAAACTGCTTGGCCATCTTGACGGCCTCCTCGCGCTTCTCCAGAGATTTCTGTGTGATCTTGCTAGTCTCGGCCACCGTTTCTGTGCGCTGACGCCTCTTTTCCTGTCGCACTTTGTCCAGAAATGCGTTGATCTTCTGCACCCGGGTGTCTCGCGCCTGACACGACTGCCCCTGTTCTCTCTCAATCTTCTCCATCGTTGTGAAGTGTATCCACTTGAGAAAGTACTTGCGCATCACTACCAACTGGGTGTTCCCCCTGGCCTGAAACAACTGCTCGATGATCTTCTGCTTCTCATGTGTGGGCTCAACATCCGACTCATCTTCACTGGAGCTGGACGGCTGTTTGGGTTCGGGTTCCTTGGGCTTCACGACAACTTTCGGCAGGTCTATGCGACGGATGAGCAGCGGTTCTGGATCAGGCTCAGCTTCCGAATCTCCAATTGGATGTGTTGTGGATGTTGGAGTCTTCTTTGGGGGCAATTGAAACTGCACAAGCTTTGGAGGAATGGGTAACTCCTTTTCAAGCTCTTCATTCTCCTTCTCAGCTGCTTCCAACTGCAGTTCATATAGCGCTTCCTCGGCCAAATCGGATATTACGGAGTCTATGCCATCGCTGGTGTTTGAGCAGGTGGAGGACTCTCTTTTTAGCGATGCTGGTTCGCCTTCTGGATGCTGTGCCTGCTTGTTCTCCTGCAGTAGCTCCTCCTCGTGGCGCACGGTACGGACATGGAGCATCTGGCGCTCGGCAGCCGCCCGCATGGGACGAAAGAACTCCTCGGTGGAAGTCAGCGGACTTGGAGTGCGACACCGCAGAAGCTTCGCCTTGCTCTCATCCGCCTGCACTTGCTTGGTGAAGTTACGGTACTCAAGGGCATCAAATGAAATCACTTCCTCCTCTACAAACGCGGGTATCTCTACCACCTGCGCTTCCTTCTCCGTCCACTCACAATCCATGTCCGCCTCTGCCTCCTTCTCTGGTTCCGCCCTCAGTTGCTGGATCAGACTCTTGGTTGCCTCCGACTTGGTCTCGGAGCACATCTGTGTCATCTGACTCAGGGCCTGGACGGGAGTGTTATAGAAGTTATCTATGTGCTGGGCTGCCTGTGCCAGACTCTTCACCAGCGGTCCATTGTTCAGTTTAAAATCCGGCTTGGTGGGCGGCACGCGGTGGGACTTGCTCCGCTGGAACTGCCTGGACAACTGCTGGCGAAACTTCTGTAGCTGATTATCAATGAAACGCTGCTCCACCTCAAGATTGTGCGCTTTGGTGGCTTCCAGGGAGTTGTTTGGGTCATGGGCTATGGTGGCCAGGGGAAGTTTGTGTGGTATCTTCTGAAACTATTTGAATTTCTTATTATTCATTGGTATTTAGGGCTTATATCTCAAGTTCTAGGGTATATACATAGTCCAGATAATAATCCCTAAGAAGTACATATATTTTATTTACCATTTTATGCCGCATGTCCATAATCAGACCAGGATTAAGCTGCTTAGAATCTTCTCCTTCAATCAGAAGCCGCTCCTGTCGTCGTCCAACGTAGTCCGTCTCGATTAGGCGACACACTGCATCCGTCTTCAGTCCCAAAGGATTCGCCTGCAGGTGGCGCTTGCGTATGCGGTCCCAGCGAGTCTCCTTGCTTGGCTTCTCACGTCGCTTGGGATGCGACATCTTTGTAAAACAATTATTTCAAAATTCTACGTAGTTCTGCTCAATTTAAAATTGATATGTGAACTTGGAAAAATTTCGTAAACAAGTTGAACTTATTGTCCTGACAACGAAAACTGCCGGCCGGGGTGACTTTCCCTATCAACCATTAATGTCCAGACCTACATTCTATATTAGGATTTATTGGGCAGTTATTATTTTTTATACCGCCATTAAAAAAAACCTTCACCCCCAAATAACAAAGACTGGCGAATGCATTCAAAGCACAGCTTGATCCAGTTTAATCGTTATAGTTTCTATAAATGCCATAAATATTAGATAAGTCGATAAGTAACAAAAATTTTGTGGACTTTGCAAGCTTAGTTTTGCAGTATATTTCGTAGTAATTGATGTGAACTTTAGGCTTAACCGGCGGCCGGGTCCTTCTTGGTTTTCTCCTTTTTGCCTTTCTGCTTCTCGGCGGCGGCCAACTCCAGATCAATGGGAGCGGGCTTGACGAACGGAATCTCATCCTGGAACTTCGCCGGCATGTACTTCTTCAATGGCTCCGGCACCTTGATGCCCGTCTCTGTCTGATGGGTCTCCAGGATGGCGCAGATGACGCGAGTGGCTGCGCACATCGTGGCATTCAGCATGTGCACATAGTCGACGGCGGCGTTCATCTTCTTGGTCTGGCCGAAACGGACGAGCAGTCGACGGGCCTGGTAGTCTAAGCAGTTAGAGCACGAGACAAGTTCCCTGTAAGCGCCGCTGCCGCCGAACCAGGCCTCGAGATCCAGTTTCTTGGAGGCTGCATGGTTGAGGGCACCGGAAACGATGTTAACAACGCGATATGGAATGCCCAGCGACTGACAGAACTGCTCCGCATTCCCGATCATCTCGTCCATCATCTCCCACGACTTGTTGTCGTGTGGGGAGGTCAGTACGAACTGCTCCACCTTCTCGAACTGGTGGACGCGGAAAATGCCGCGAGTGTCGCGTCCGTGCGAGCCAACTTCCTGGCGGAAGCAGGTGGACAGACCAGCATACTTAATGGGCAGCGAAGCCTCTGGCAGCCATTCATCGCGATGATAGGCGGCGATGGGCTGCTCTGAGGTGGCGATCAGGTACTTCTCATCGATGCCCACCTCCTCGGCCTTCTCGCTGCCCTTGCCCACCACCTTGTAGAGCTCCTCGTCGAACTGTGACAGCTGGGCCACCTCCTGCATTACCTCCTTCCGCATGAAGAAGGGCGTGTACAGGGGAACGTAGTCACGGGCGTACAGCAGGTGCAGGGCGTGTTGGATGAGAGCCTGCTCCAAGAAGACTGCGGCTCCGGTAAGGAAGTAACCACGTCCGCCGGATACCACGGCTCCTTTCTCCGCATTCATGCCGTCGATCATCATGATGAGGTCCACATGCGAGTACTTGCCGCGCTTTTCACAGTCGCCAAAGTTGCGCTCCACGCGGTTCTCGTCCTCGTCGTTAGACACAGGCACGGACTCGTGCAGGTGGTTGCCCACCTCCCGCAGTGAGGTGTTCCTTGTCTGCTCGGCAAGCTCCAGCGACTTCTGGTTCTCTGTCATTGCGTCGTCGATGAGCACGCGCAGCTGCTTGATCTGGTTAACGGTCAACGGCTGCAGTGTCTCAGCCACAATTTCGGTGAGATCCTTGGTCACGTCTGCGGGCAGGTCCTCGCTCATGGCACCCACCGGCTCCTTCTTCTTCATCTTCTCGCCGATCACCTTGCTGCAGACGTTCTTCACCTTGTTCAGGTTGTCGGCACGGTGGCGGCACTGACGCCACTCCGTATCCTTGGCGATCACAGTCTCCACCAGCGCCACATCCTTGAAGCGCTTCTTTTGATTTTCGCGCACGAGGTCCGGGTTGCCGCCCTTGTCGCTGCGAAACAGATCCAGATCCAGCACCATTTTAGCTACGCTTTATTTCAGTTCCAGTGGCGGATTAGCTTCGATTCTCTCGCGTTTCGTCGGCGTTTTCACAACGTGGCTAGGCTTTTCGTCAGCTGGGCAGTGCTGGAAAGCGATGGGGGTAAGTGCATATCATGGCTGAGATTATGACGAAGTGCATTCTTGTGACTCATCAAATTTCTAAGTGCTTCTGAAAAGTTAGCCCAACAATTTTATACCAATGTTTTTTAATATTTTCCGTTTAGCCATTTCCTTCAAGAAATAACCTTTTTATCCAGATTAACATAACTGACAATGTAAATATCGACTAAAACGTACACTTTATTCGTCACCATTTGAAACATTCATATCACCCTTTCACAACACTACTTGCTACTAGCAGCTGTTCAAAAACAGTCCAATAGGAGAACAGCAGCGAATTCGCAAAAGATTCCGACTTCAACAATGAGCTTTATTGACCAGGAAGTCACGGAGTTCCGAGCAAAATGTGAGAAGCAGGTGCCGCACACGAAGATCATTATTTGCTCCAACTCCCTGATCCGGGTTGACATATACCCGGAGCGGCCGAATCGCTCGATGACTATGTGCCTTCGATTTCCAGAAAACTACCCGCAGAGCACCCAAATTCTGGTGGAGCTGAAGAGTCGTGTGTACTCCGAAATGCTTCTGACGGAGCTTACCCGGCTGATCGACGACTATGCCAGGGATTTCCTCGGGAAGCCACAGGCACTGCAAGTGCTGGCCTTCGCCCAACAGTATTTAACTGATAATCCGCTGTGCGTGTGCTTGGAGGAGATCAAGCAGCTGAGAGCGGACATCAAGACTGGAGGCACGGAGAGCCAGTTGAAGCTGAAGCAGAAAAACAAAAGCGTAGAGCTGGTCGCCACGGGCGGACGCTACACCTACAGAGTAACCGCTGTTGTTCCGGACAGCTATCCCATGCAGAGTGTGGAACTGCGCGGCCAAGATTCCAATCTCCCAGCCGTGCTCGTGCGTTACCTAAACGGCCAGTCGAAGGAGATAGCCCGGCAGTGCGTGGAGCCGCCGATCCGTATGAGCAAGGAGGCTCTAGCCAATTTTCGGCCTGTTAGGAGTCTGCAACGCTCGCTGAAGTTCTGCCTGGAGGCCACCCGTGACTTTCACACAGAACGTTGTCCCATATGTGATAGTACCGTACTACCCGAGTACCCAGAGGACATAGAAAAGGATGACAATGCGGACTTCTTCATCGAGCGTGTCTACTGTGGCCATCTATTTCACCAGGGCTGCCTTAAGAAATACCTGTCAGAGCCTCCGTTTCCAAAGGGCGGCAAATTATGTCCCGCCGCGCGCCGTCATCCTCGTTCCGATGCCCAGACCTATATGGGCAGGTCACAGGGAGGACGAGCCAACGTTTCAAAAACTCCGGAGGACACTGTGTGCGGAATCAAGCTGGCTCACGATCGCTGGGTGGTCAGCGTAAAGACCGCGGAGGCGCGCTGGGCCCAGAAACAGGCTCGCCAAAGAGAACTGGAGGAGGTGGTCGACTTTTTGCAATAACAGAGGATCGACTCAAGAACAGCTTACTGTGTATGGTTATGTATTTTGTGATTTCTATTCGAATACGCTTATATTGCTAAAGATTAAATAAATAAAGTGAAGATGAAGTGCGACTAGGTTGGTTTGGGCAAGTGTTTCGTCTATCCTGTTAACGCGATTGAGCACACTGCGGTGTTACAGTCTTTTTTAATGATTTGAAAAAAAAAAAAAATAAATTAACTAGTCTAAGGAAAATTTTCAATCCATTTCGGGTTTAGGTTGTGAGAAGCAGTCAAATGCTCTTATCAAGTTCTGCGAAAGTGTTCGAGGAAACTTGTTTTGTGAGATGTACGCCTAAGTTTTAGTTACAGAATTTCTGATAGAAACTATAACCAGACTTTGTAGTTCGGCCTAGGATGAAGAAATTTGCTGGAAGCCCTTTGGTGCAGGCTTATTTGGCTAAACTTCAGAAATCCGTTACTATTTCGTCGTCCTCATAACGCTTGATGGGATCTCCCTTGATTAGTGACGAAATAAGGCTGTAAAGACAAGGATCCGATAACTTCGTAGAGATTAACATGCAGTTTTAAACTTTTAACTCACCAGTACAACCCCACGAAGAACATCACGAAGTAGTAGCCCAGATAAATCATACAATTTCTCAGGTGGACCTTCAGCAATCCCCGACTGTGTATGTCCACCGGATCGTAGACACCCAGGCTATCGCGCCGCTGGCGATGAAGCTCGTAGAACAGCCAAATCACCATCGGCAGGTTCAGGAGGAACATCGCCCAGTGGCCTCCGAGTAGCAGAAGGACACAGAGCAGGGCGTGGGATCCGAACTTGGGTATTACCCAGAAGTTGAGGCGTCGGCAGCACTCCTGGGCATTAAGATAGTCGCACTCCAGGTCAGCCAGTGTCAGGACCTAAAAAATTGTACTTTCAGAATGTTTCTCTTCAATGGAAAACCACACTCACATAGTAAATCAGGAGTAGGAGAATTGCTCCGTAGACCAACAGGGTGATACAGAAGGTGGCTGTTTCGGGCAGAAACATTATTGCACTATAAATTCGCTTTTCACTTAAAAATACGATGTTTTCCTATGCTATTTACAAAACTTGCAGCATTTCGCGTTTGATTTTTTTTTAATTAAGAAATGGTTCTAAATATTCCATACTGCGTTTTGCGAAAGAGTGCTGTAAAGCGATTTTTTAAAGTAGCAACCCTTAAATACCTCACTACTCTCAATGAAATTAAATTGGTGTTCTTTATAATGCATTTAGGTTGTACTCTTATTACCCAAGCCAAGGTTACATACTAACATAGACCGTTTGCCAACTATATTTGTATGTAGTTATAAAACCCTAGTGTTTTGTTTGTTTAACCATTGATTGGTCGATTTGAACGGCGATAACAAAAACTAGGTATCGGCTCTGCGCGATTATTGTTGACATAATATCAGCTGTTTGGCCAGCAAACAAAAACAAAACAAAATAAGGAACATATTTTCTTAAGCAATATCTCTAATTTTTAATTCGTATAACCCGCTGATGACGGCAGCCGGCGTTATTTCTATCCTCTGCCTGAGGCAGTTAGTCCGTCTAAACAGGCGCCAGTTTTCAGCCCGTGCGAAATCCGTGCTTTCCGGCTCACAAACAAATGACCAGGCAGCGCCACCACCGACATCGAAATCCGCGGACAAAATGCGCGGATGGCAGCTGCACAACTACGGCGATATAGACGAGCTGCAGCTCTCTGACATGCTAAAGATACCCCAGATCCGTAGTTCCAACGAGTGTCTGGTACGCATCAGGGCGACGGCAGTGAACCCCATCGACCTGGCTATGCTCCGTGGTTACGGGGCCACAGTGCTGAACAAGATGCGCTGCCAGCCGGGCGACGGCATCGAGTTTCCACTTATTCTGGGCCGCGAGTTCTGCGGTGAGCTGGTGCAGACGGGAATGGGTGTTTCGCTGCCTCTGAGATCGCGCGTCTGGGGAGTGGTACCCCTACAGGCCACCATTGGCTCGCATGCGGAGTACGTAGCCGTTCCTTCATACTGTGTAAGTAGTTGAACTACTTACAAGGTCTTTCAAGTAACTTGTAGTCCGTAGCTTGCTCCTGCACCCAAAGAACTGGATGACAGCGAGGCCGCCAGCGTGTTGTATGCCGGATTGACGGCTTGGTCGGGTCTGTACATAACCGGAGGCCTTGGTGGTCCTTGTGGAGCCACAACTGCTTCCGGTGGAGGTGCCCACAAGCGGGTCCTAGTCCTTGGCGGCTCCGGTGGCGTTGGTACATTGGCAATACAAATCCTTAAGTCCCAGAAAGTACAAGTTTTGGCAACCTGCAGCGAAAATGCCATTGAAATGGTTCGCAATCTGGGAGCCGATTTAGTGGTCGACTACAACAACCCGCAGGCCATGGAGGAGCTGTGCAAATACGCACCCTATGACATTGTGCTGGACTGCGCTGGACAAGGAGGTCAGAAGGCGGCGGAATCGAAGTTTGACTTTCGCCAGTACATCACCTTCTCATCTCCGTTGCTGGCCAACATCGACAAGCAGGGACTGGGAGTGGGAGCGCTTAAGAATGTGTTCGATCTGTTCCAGACCAACGTAAGGTCCGTCACGCAGCGCGGAGGCCTTGTCAAATGGGGCTTCTTTAGTCCCGCCCCCCAGGGAATTCAATTCCTACAGAAACTAGTGGAGCAGCGAAAGGTAAGAGTTGTTCTCCCGAGCTACTCTATAAACTAATTACATTCTTCCTTTTTAGCTGATGCCGCTGATCGATAGCAGCTACGGTTTCAGTGAGCTGCCAAAGGCCTTTGAGAAGATGAAATCCGGGCACCTCCGGGGCAAAATTGTGGTGAAGCTGCGAGAGGAAACTGGCGACTAGCAGGCTGATATTGTTGTTTCTGTTGCATTAAAGGCTTGTGTTGGTTAATTAAAACAGTAGAGCAATCTACTTAGTGAAACAGTATAACTTTGACGCCATTCCATTGCATCACTTGCGCGGTTCAAAGACTGTAGTTCCAGGCCAAGCCACTGACGCATATAAATATATTTCCTATATAAAATAATCGATGATCAGCGTGATTAGAGCGCTGGCCTCCGTCAGGGATCACCTTTAAATCACCGTGAACGTCCACGGACCTGCAGCGCCCTGTACCTGAAGGTCGTCGTGTAGCTGCAGCTTAAATGATTCAACTTCGGCAAGCATAGTCCCGGTCGTGCGCCCATCGCAAACTAATGAAATTCCGGGACCAATGTTGACGAGGCACGACACACGCCAGCGGCCTGCGAAAATTTCCGTGCGTCTAAATTTATTCCATCGCCTGGCTGACTGGCTGCCGTAGCAGCGCCCGATACCCAGATTCCTTATCAGAGGTTGAGTGGCCGGCGGCGGGGTGATTCCGCAGCACGCGGCCAGCCCGCTCTAATCACATCGCTCACATGCGTTCGCAACGCTCCAGAGCATCGGAACACGACCAGGCCGCTATCGCCGGGGTCGAGGCTTTCCAAAAGCCAACGAAAAGCCTCTCCACCGCCGCTATCATCCGACATTGCCGGCGAAAAAAGCGAAGAATGCACGCGTCTCTGTTTTGTTTTGGTTTTTATTAATAGCTCTCAATTTGTTACCGGGCCCGTCACTCTTGATATGATTGGAGTGGTGCCAAACCGATGCTAGCCGATGAGGAAATACCCTTAAAGTAGTCACAACCAATATAGATAGTGAAATGCTCTGTTCTTTCAGGGAATAACACGCCTAAGATTCTCCTAATATTGGTTGTACCCACAACTAGAATAGCCAAAATAGCTGAAGGAAACTTTTAGTCTGAGCTGTCGGAAGACCTTGAAATCCCAGCGCTTATCTGATGTCTGAATGAAATTAGCTATTATTGGGAAAAATTGTCAAGGCGGCAACAAACCCGAGTACTTGAGATATGTAAGCATTTAAACATAATAATATCATCCACTGAGTGAGCTTGTTGTTGTTTTGATAATGGAACTTGTCAACGTGTTTACGATGTGCACAATTGGGTTTCCTTACGCAATAATATTATTTGTTGGGGTAGCGCCAGGATGATGGGTAGGAAGTATGTACTTTTAAGTACCCGAATTCATCTATTAATGATGACCCATTCCGATATTAAACCGAAATTGGAGCAACGTCGCGGTTCTTATGGCATTCTTTCGGAAATTATTTGCATACGATTAAGAGTATTAGGGTTTCGTTAGCACGCATTTCTTTCGTTTGGTGTATTAATTTGATTTAATTTTGTATTTTAAACAGTGAAACGGGCGAATCAAAGCAGCCGTCTGACACTTAAGTACTTTCGATCAAGGATGCGTGGTGTTTTAAATAAGTTCCCAACCTTCACAGGGCCAACACACAAAAATTTTTCTATTTAAGCTATTGGATCTATTTGGATCGGCACACAAACACTCCTCTTTTGAGACTACGAGTTGTAAACCCAAATTTTTAATGGATAAACATGAACCTACGTTGCTGCCGTTTATTATGGACATGCTAAGTCGCGAGCCGCAAATGTGTAAGTGATTTAATGGAGCTTTCGATTAAAGAATAACTTTCCAAATTTTCAGGCTCTTCTGTGGACGACTTGGTTGAGAACATCAAGGACGTTATGCTCGAGGAGCACGTCAGAGCCTTCGGAAGCCTCAAGCGTGCGGTGGAGTTTGCCCTGGAGTTGGGCGTCAACCTGGGCATCATCTCGCTGGCCGCTAGGAAGGTCCGCATTCCCCCTACTTATCGCAGAAGTACACACAAGACTAAGGTGCCCGTGAGCAACAGAATCCCTGTCCGCTTGGGACGCCAGCTGGTCAAGCAGCGAATGGCGATGACCTTGGCAACCAAGCTGGCAGCCAAGAAGCGGTCAGGAGGACGCCTAAAAAGGGCCAAGAAGACTGCTGGGGTAGCGCCAAAGAAGTAACTTGGGGACAAACCATGGCTATCTCTGTTCCGTCCAATAAATAATACAATTGCGAATGGCTTGCAACCCCCGGCGTGTTATTGAACCAGACGGTAGGGCTGTGGAGCAACTGGGTTAACTAGGCGTAGTCGGCTGCGATGGCGCACACTTGGACTAATTACCAGGGCAGGGGCACGGAAAAATGAAAACCAAATGGATACACCTGTCCTGCTCGACGTCGCATTTTCTATTTCATTTGGTCGAAGTTAGAGGCGCGTTTTGCATAGAAATGAATAATTCAGCGCGCCTGGTTGCCATAATGGGATCGGTGGGTTTTCTATATGCTATAGTTACGGGGAAATTAAAATGCGCCATCGGGTGGCCACCGCCGTCCCCGGACCCCGCAAACCGGATATATATAAGGAATCCGGCGAGTGCAGCCCTTGTTCAGTCTGTCTGCGCAACAAGTCGGATCTATACGTGCCCACCAAAAGGATATACAACCACAGCCAACTAGAAGGACCTACTAGCCCAACCGACATCCTGGTTGTCCCGCAAAACACACGGCACATTCGAAAAGGATACGCGATCAGTGAACCCAAGTAAATAAGGTGCCGTCCAAAAACGATACCATCCGAATTAGTGGCATACGAAATGTGAGTCATGTGAAGTGTACCAAAGAAGTGGCGTGTTCTAAAATGCGAGCTAGATTTTTTTTCCCGAGAAAAGCAAATTGTTAAAACCAAGACGTAATTCCCCCAGCCAGGATAACACGCCATACAAATCGAATCCACGAAACTGAAGTTCCCAATAGTCAGGCTACTTATCTTTAATTCAAAGAATTTCGTCAAGTGTCTAATGAGAATGGTGTAGTGTTTCAATTAACCGAACGTGGGCTCCCTAATCGAAGAATGCCAATGAATTGTGAATGCTAATAGGAGAATATATTAAACCATATATATGTGTCCTTTAAGTTTATTTTTTGTGAAATAAGGACTCGAAATATTATAAAACCAATCAAAGTCTGTAAAAATGCACAAAAACCCATGGACTACCAAAAAATCGAACTCCTAGGATATTACGAATCCTTAAACATATAAAAAGTGGCAAGAAACATTTCTAAAAAGTGAGAAACCGTTGAAGATCATAAAAGATTCCGCCACTACAATCGCAATTACTTCTCAAAACGCTTTGAATCTGTATTCCGGTCACCTTTGAACCCAGCAAAGCGAACATTCAGTACGTTGTGTCCATTGTGTGAGTTCTGGCACGCGTCGCCTTTGCTGATTGGAGTGTTGAGTCCCCATATTGGGGGAATATTCTATCAGGAGCTTATCGGATCTCTGCCCCTCTGCGTCCACGTCCGCGATCCCGACCCGTTGCAGTGCACGCAGTCGAGAGCTGGACGACTATCTCGAGAGCCGACTCCCGTAACTTGGCAACAGGGAACCCAGTGACCCGCACCCGGCTCCCTGCTCCCTGCTCGCTGCTCCAGGTTGGATTCTACTGAGTGGTGGAATCGTACGATCCGTTTCCGTAGTGTTGATGGGGAAGGAAAGGTGACTCCGGTGCAGTGGTTCCTTATCAGCAGGGCGACAATATTCATTGTGGTCTGAATCGCTGCGATCTCGAGCATATTACTCATGATTTGCCGATTGAGCACTTTATAATGGTGCACCTTATTTATGCACTTAAGTATATCGCCTCTGAAATGATAGATATATGAAGTGCAGGCCACTGAAATTCCACAAACTCACACTCCACCCATATTATAGATAGATAGATTAATTTGTTTGTACCCATTTCTACAAAATCGACCAAATCGTAAAACAATAGCTTTATCAGCTAACAGTGTTTTTTTTACTTTATGGTGACCAATTTCTTGTGATGGAAATGTTGTTTACATGCTGATAGCAAGAGTCCGATTAAGTTGAATCGAGTTGTTGGAAATTCTAAAACGTATTCTGTAGTTGAAAATAACAAATTTTCTATGCCAGCAAAGGGTTAGATATAAATTACTAACTGCGAAATGGATTTTTATATGCTCAAACTATTCCTTTTAATCATGGATGCTATAGGGTCACGTATTGTGGATATTTACCCAGGGTTCTTTTGCGATATTTCTAGATCCTTATACAGACTGAGCCAGAACAAAAGAAACGTCAAAATGCCGAGCAGGAAGAAAGCCCAGGCGGATTCGGCCGCTGGTGAGGATGGGGACATTGTGATCTCGGGACTTTCCGGGAAGCTGCCGGAGAGCAGCAACATCGAGGAGTTCAAGTACAACCTGCTCAATGGCATCGACATGGTCACAGATGAGCCGCGTCGTTGGGAGGCAGGCAAGTACCAAGCTTTATGTATGGAATTTTTGGGGGAGTAGAAACAAAATGCAAACTTCTTGCTAAAATACAATATATTCAATGGGTCTCTTCATCAAAATCTGGCCAAAAAAGGTCGCACAGCTGAGGGAATTACTGTTTTATGCAGCTAATTAACTGATCTAACCATCCATATCACTTTTTGCTAATTTTCGAAAATTCACTTTTTGACCAATTTTCGCATTTTTGATAAGGGGTACCATCATCAAATTTTATGAAAAATGTCAAAATTTAAAAATTTGAAGGCTTGAATACAGATCGATAGTAAATTTTATTACGAATTCAGGGAGCTATGATACTCTACTCTTGCATCATTTTTTAGATAGTTATATACAAAATATTGATTATTTATATAAAAAAATCGGGATGACATCTTTTGGAAAAAGTACTATAGTTTTGTACATTTAATAAACAGAGCAAATTATACTTAATCCCACGACAATATTTGATAATGGATTAATAGTGGACTGTTTTGTACAGCTTTTTAATAGAGGTAGTTATCCTTATGCCTATGAGAATGTTATATCAAGAAATTAAAAGAGGACAATATACTTTCGATCGGGTGCTCAATTGCCCAAGCAAGGCATAACACTACCGCTTGGGTCTCCCCTCGTTTGAAAGCAAGCCGCTCTAGAGGCGCTCAACTGGCTGACTCATAGCACACATCCACCCCTCTTAGTCCGCTTTCGCGATAATAATTTCGAGCGCCCTCGTTTTCCTTCATGCGCCCAAGTAATTCCCAACTGGTTATGCCAATACAACGTAGAATCCCCATCGAGTGCCGGGGATCATTCTATCTATCTCGATCGCCGCTTCAGTTGTGGAGCGAGAGCTTACGCAATGGAGCGGAGTGATGAGTAGTTATCCGAGGCAATTTTTTTAGTGCCTGGCCGCGAAATGCTGCCGGGCCGTTAGAAATGAATATGAAACCATCTAACAAACAGGTTACTAAGACTTTAAATACGATTGTAATGTTAAAACTTGCATCAAACACTAAAAGGCATCTATGGACTTCCCGAGCGTATGGCCAAAATGAAAGACTCCGATCTGGAGAAGTTCGACGACAAGTTCTTCAGCGTCCACCAGAAGCAGGCGGAGCTGATGGACCCCTGCATGCGGATGCTGCTGGAGCTGACCCACGAGGCGATCATCGATGCAGGCATCAATCCCGCACAGCTGCGCGGCAGCCGGACGGGCGTCTACATAGGCCTGTCCTTTGTGGAGACGGAGCACGAGATCCCCAACATGGAGCCAAGCAGTATCAACGGCTACTGCCTGACGGGCTGTGCGCGTGCCATGTTCGCCAATCGCATCTCCTACACGTTCGACTTCAAGGGGCCCAGCTTCATCGTGGACACCGCCTGCTCCAGCTCGCTGGTGGCCCTCAACCACGCCTTCGCGGACATGCGGGCGGGTCGCTGTGATTACGCCCTGGTGGCGGGTGTGAATCTCATCCTAAAGCCCATCTTTGCCCTCCAGTTCCTCAGGCTGGGCATCGTGAGCCACGACGGCGCCTGCAAGACCTTCGATGCGGCGGCCAACGGCTATGCCCGGGCGGACACCTGCGCCGTTGTGCTGCTTCAGAGGCGTAAGGTGGCCAAGCGTGTGTACGCCAGCATCCTGAATGTGCGCACCAATACGGACGGATTCAAGGAGCAGGGCGTTACCTTCCCAGACGGCCGCATGCAGCAGGCCCTGCTGGAGGAGACCTACAGCGAGATCGGCCTCAATCCGGACGAGGTGGTCTACGTGGAGGCACACGGGAGCGGCACACCGGTGGGCGATGACCAGGAAGCCAACATGCTGAGCAACTTCTTCTGCCGCCCCTCGCGACACACTCCGCTGCTCATTGGCTCAGTGAAGTCGAATATGGGTCACGCGGAACCAGCCTCGGGAGTGAGTGCCCTGGCCAAGATGATCATCGCCATGGAGGAGGGCATTATTCCGAAGAATCTGCACTATCGCACACCCAATCCTTCGGTTCCGGCTCTGGTTGAGGGTAAGCTTAAGGTGGTGGATCGCAATCTTCCCTGGCAGGGTGGCATTGTGGGTCTGAACTCCTTCGGCTTTGGAGGAGCCAATGCCCATGTGGTACTTAAGTCCCACACTAAAGCCAAAGAGCCTAAGGCATGCCCGAAGGCTGGAGAAGCTGAACAGTCCCTGAGGCTAGTTACCTCTTCCGGCCGCACGGATGATGCAGTGCATCAGTTGCTGAAAGTCGCCACCGAGCAGAGGCACGATCAGGAGCTGCTAACCCTTATCAATGACATCCACTCGCATCCTATTCCCTTGCATCCGTTCAGGGGATACGCTGTCCTCGGAACCAGCGGATGCGTTAAGGAGGAGGTGCTGCCCTACGAGGAGGAGGAGCGACCCATCTGGTTCGTCTACGCCGGCATGGGCAGTCAATGGGCCAGCATGGCCAATGATCTCATGCAGCTGGACGTGTTCCGGAACTCCATACAGCACTGCGCCGAGGTAAGTTCCATTATTATAATTTTTAGTACATTGCAATTCGCTTTATTGTATAAAATAATATATTCCTTAATGGTTTATGACATAAAATCATGCTTCGATCCCTTAGTATTTCTATCGAGTTTCTTACCTGAAGTACCTGAGTATTCCATTAGCATTGCCTACCTTCGGGTCATACCTTTTCGATTTCTCGTCCCCTAGAATTCCCAAAAAGTTCTATCACAGAACGAGTCTAGGGATCCTTGGCGGGAGCTGAAAAGTTACTCTGGTTTCTCTTCAATTGTCGAATAAATCTTTCGCCTTTTACTAAAGATTTCCGTGGAGAGGAACACTCTAATGAGTCTAAACACAATTTTTGCTTAGAGCCCCGATGGCGTTTGCCTTTGGGGCCATAAATGATACATTCAAAATATCCCATTTATATTCTTTCATTCTCTTCTTTCATTATTATGTTGTAATATGTTTTTATCGAAGGCAAATAAAGATCACACTTCACTTGCACCATGACTAAAATTGTTAATGCACTGTCGTTGAAAATGTGATTATAATTTGTGTCATAAATTCAACTATATAACTCTACTACATTGGACAAACGTAATGCTATTGATTAATAAATAAAAAAAATAATAATAAATAAAAAAAAATATTTTAACTTGGCTAGACCAACAACAACTGGTTTAATTCTACGTAGACACCCAAGTAACCTTGAAAATATAAAAGCTTTTGCTACGTAGTGCCAATCTTATCGCTAATAATGCATAAATACTATTTATTTATAAGCTAACCTATCAATATGACACCTCTTTAAGATTTTAAATGTTGTTTCTCATCTTTAATACTTTTGTAGATTTGTATATACTATGCATATAATTGTTTCCCTGCCTTAATCTTTTTCAGGTTCTGGCCCAGGTGGACTTTGATCTTATAGACGTGCTTACCCGTTCCACGGAGCGGACCTTTGACAACATGCTGTACTCCTTCGTCTCCGTGTCCGCCGTGCAGGTGGCTTTGACGGATCTTCTTCGGGTGCTGGACATACGGCCAGATGGAATCATTGGCCATTCGGCTGGTGAGCTGGGGGCAGCCTACATGGACGGATGTCTAACGGCGGAACAAACAGTGCTGGCCGCCTACTGGCGCGGCAGGAGCGTCCTGGACACTCCGGACTTGCCGCGCGGAAAGATGGCTGCTGTAGGTTTGAGCTGGGAGCAGATCGGATCACAGATCCCTAAGGATTGCTATCCGGTGTGTCACAACAGTGATGACAATTGCACGGTATCTGGGCCACCGGCATCCATGGACGCGATGATAGAGGACCTCACGGCAAAGGGTATTTTCGTGAGGGAGGTTGGCTCTGGAGGCTATGCCTTCCACAGTCCGTACATTGAAGGAGCGGCTCCCATGCTGCGTAGCAGTCTGGAGCGACTGATCACGGAGCCCAAGAAGAAGAGTATTCGATGGCTTAGTACTAGTGTGAAAGAAGCGGAGTGGGAGTCGGATAAGAACCACCTGGCATCGGCTGGCTACTTCATAAACAACCTCATATCCCCCGTGCTCTTTCACCAAGCTGTCAAGCGGATTCCCCAAAACGCTCTCATCGTGGAGATCGCACCCCATGGACTTTTCAGGGCGATTCTCCGATCCTTAAGTCCGCAGATTAGCTATGTGAGTCTGATGCAGCGAGGTCATGTCAATAACTTTGAGTTCTTGCTGAGCCAGTTGGGCAGACTCTACGCTGCCGGAGGGCAGCCGCAGATCCTGAGGATCTCCCCTTCCATCCCCTATCCCGTTTCCCGTGGCACTCCCATGCTGGGCTCCTTAGTGGGCTGGGATCACTCACAGAAATGGAACTATCCCAAGTTCAAGGGCGGCAGACAGGCGGGACAGCTCAGTGTGGAGCTGGATTTGGGCAAAGAGGATAACGCCTATCTAGCGGGGCACACGATCGACGGCAGAGTCTTGTTCCCGGCAACCGGCTACATGACCCTGGCCTGGATGAGTCTGGCCCAACAGCAGGGATTGGACTACTTGCGCACGCCCGTGCTATTCGAGGATGTGGTCTTCCATCGGGCCACGATCCTCAGCGTGGGCACTGTGGTAAAACTAACACTCAGCTTCTTTCCGGGCAGCAGCTCCTTTGAAATCTGTGAAGGCACCAGCCTGGTGGCATCTGGCAAGATCCGTCTGGTGAGCAATGTGCAGCTGGAGCAGCTTCAGCTGTCATATCTACCGGGAATTGCCGGCTCCAACAAACTGAGCACCAAGGACATTTACAAGGAGCTAAGACTTAGGGGCTACGACTACACTGGTGTTTTCCAGGGCATTTTGGAGTCGGATATTTCGGCGGTGACGGGTCAGCTTCAGTGGGCGGACAATTGGATTAGTTTTATGGACACCATGCTGCAGTTTCGTATCCTGAGCAATGATATTCGAGAACTGTACGTGCCCACGGGAATAGAGAGGGCGCTGATAGACCCTCTGAAGCACCTGGAGCTGGCTAAGAAGCACCAACAGAAGTTAACTGTCAACTGGCATCGCAACATTTCCGTAGTCAAGTGCGGTGGAGTGGAGATACACAAGATGAAGACCGCCCAGACCCAGAGGCGTTCTGGTGGCCAATCTCCACCCAGCTTGGAGCGCTATAGATTCTGGCCTCATTACCAGCACTTGGGTCAGCGGGAGGAGCAGGAAAAGTCAAGGAGCACAGCTCTAGCGGTGGCCATTCAATTAATCATCGAGAACAGCGGTGGAGCTGTAAAGCTCAAGGGCGTTGAACTGGCTGGATCCCGGTCCACTTTGGATGCGCTGAGTGCTGTCCAGCTTCTCGAGCTGATCGAAAGGGAACCGATTCTGGTGGGCGACATGGCGGTGGTTACCAGCTCCTCCAATGAATCCGAACTGGGTGAGCAGCTCAAGGAGCACGGTATTCGGGTGATAGCCAAGGATATCACAGCTGGTGCAGTGGAGCAGCAATGCCATTTCGTATACTCTGTGAATATGCTAGCCCAGAACTCTGTCAAGGATCTGCAGCACTGCTTGGATAGTCTGAAGTCCGATTCGGGATTCCTGCTCCTGGAGGAAGCAGCCAGCCGGTATAACATTATAGGAAAGGAGAAGTTGAACAAACTTAAGCTGGTTCCCGTTTTGGAGCAGTTCTTCGGTACAGACCGAGTGCTTGTTCTGGTCAGAAAACTATCGAAGGTGCAGTCCATCCAAGCCCTGACCCTTCACCTCGCCAATAAACAGTTCAAGTGGGTCAACGAGCTAAAGAACTCTTTTGCCAAGGCCCAAGCTGAAGAGAAGAACCTTTACTTGGTGGCCCAGGGTGATCCCAATTCAGGAGCTTTGGGCTTGATGAACTGCCTGAAGAGGGAAGCTGGAGGGCATTTCCTACGGCTATACCTTATTCTGGATGAAGGTGTGCCCCAGTTCTCCCTGGACGATCCCTTCTACTCCGCACAGTTGGCCAAGGATATGGTCATCAATGTGTACAGGAATGGAAGCTGGGGTAGCTACCGTCACCTGAAGATGGAATCCCGCCCGCCCATGCTGCCAGTGGAGCAGGCGTATGTAAACACCCTGGTCAAGGGGGATCTCTCATCACTTCGCTGGATCGAGAGTCCTCGTTCCAGTCCCATCCAGTCGCAATTTGAGCCCTGCACCGTTTACTATGCTCCGCTCAATTTCCGGGATGTAATGTTGGCCTCCGGTAAACTGGGAGTGGATGCTCTGCCTGGGGATTTGGCCTACCAGGACTGCGTCCTTGGTCTGGAATTCGCTGGCAGGGATTCGTGTGGCCGTCGTGTAATGGCAATGGTTACTGCCAAATCTTTGGCCACCAACTGCTTGGCCAACAGGAATCTACTCTGGGAAGTCCCATCTAAGTGGACCATGGAGCAGGCTTCGACCGTTCCTTGTGTTTATGCCACCGTTTATTACGCTTTGGTGGTCAGGGGTCAAATGAAGGAGGGTGAAAGGATCCTCATCCACGCCGGCTCTGGAGGAGTTGGTCAGGCGGCAATTTCGGTGGCTCTGGCTCACGGACTGACTGTCTTCACCACTGTGGGCAGCAAGGAGAAGCGGGAGTTCCTGCTAAAGCGATTCCCCAAGCTGAAGGCTAAGAATATTGGCAATTCGCGAGACACCTCCTTCGAGCAATTGATCATGAGCGAAACCCACGGAAATGGAGTGGAACTTGTGCTGAACTCTCTCTCCGAGGAGAAGCTGCAAGCCTCCATCCGTTGTCTGGCTCTGAATGGCCGCTTCCTGGAGATCGGCAAGTTTGACTTGAGCAACAACACTCCGTTAGGGATGTCGGTGTTCCTCAAGAACACCTCCTTCCACGGAATCCTTCTGGACAGCGTGATGGAAGGGGAGGAGGACATGCAGCTAATGGTGGCCAAGTTGGTGGCGGAGGGTATCAAGAGTGGAGCAGTGCAGCCGCTGCCTACCACAGTCTTTGCAGAGCAGGAGATCGAGAAGGCGTTCCGTTTTATGGCGTCCGGCAAACATATTGGCAAGGTGGTGATCAAGGTACGTTTGGAGGAGGAACAGCAGGCGGCTCTCCCGCGACTTAGGCAAATTCAGGCCATACCACGCTCCTACATGCATCCAGAGAAGAGCTACATCTTGGTGGGGGGACTTGGGGGATTCGGTCTGGAGCTGGCCAACTGGCTAGTATCCAGAGGAGCCCGATTTCTGGTTCTGAGCTCTCGCTCTGGGGTGAAGAGCGGCTACCAGGCCCTGATGATTCGCCACTGGCACGACCGTGGAGTCCAGGTTCAGATCGATACCAACGATGTGACCACCGCTGTCGGCTGCCAGAGACTCCTAGAGGTTAGTAATAAGTTGGCCCTGGTTGGAGGCATCTTCAACCTGGCGGCAGTGCTACGTGATGGACTGATCGAAGATCAAAGCCCGAAGAACTTTGAAAAGGTAAGTGCACCGAAGCTAATGGCCACTATACACCTGGACAAGATCTCCCGGGAAATTTGTCCTGCACTGGAGTACTTCGTGTGCTTCTCCAGCTTGTCCTGCGGCAGGGGAAACATGGGACAGACCAACTACGGACTGGCCAACTCCACTATGGAAAGGATCTGCGAGCAGCGGCAGGAATACGGTTATCCCGGCACAGCGATTCAATGGGGAGCTATTGGGGACACCGGACTGATCATCGAGCACATGGGCAACAACGAAACAGTTGTGGGCGGTACTCTGCCGCAGCGGATGAACAGCTGTCTGGAGACCCTGGACCTGTTTCTGCAGCAGCCCCATCCCGTCATGGCCTCCATGGTGGTGGCGGAAAAGCGCAAGACGGAGCAGGCCAACCGCCTGAGCTTGATAGCCACGATCGCGAATATCATGGGACTTAGGGATGTTAAGAGTGTCTCCGACAAGACCACCCTCTTCGACCTGGGCATGGACTCGCTGATGAGCACAGAGATCAAGCAGACGCTGGAGCGTCACTTTGACTTGGTGCTGAGCGCCCAGGAGATCCGCCAGCTGACCTTTAGCGCCCTGCGCCAGATAGACGCCCAGGAACCGCCCTCCGCTTCAGTCTCATCGCCCTCAGCCTCTTCCAACCTATCAAGGATTAAGGAGGAGGCTTGTGTGGAGGTTCAGCCCCAGAGCGATGAGACGCGCAAGGTATTCGCCAAGGAAGTATTACCCCAGGAGGTGATGGTGCGCCTTCGGTCAAAGGCGCCCGTGGCCAGCGAGGATCCAGCTGTTTTCTTCTTGGCTCCAATCGAGGGATTCACAATAGCCGTGGAGGCGCTGGCCGCCTCGCTCACCTGCCCCGCCTACGGGCTGCAGTGCACCGAGCAAGTGCCCCTAGACTCCATTGAGGCCTGTGCCGCCTACTATCTTCGCCAGATCCAGAAGCTCCAGCCCCTCGGACCCTACCACATCGTGGGCTACTCCTACGGCTGCCTGCTCGCCCACGCCATTGCTGTGGCGCTGGAGCAGCGGCGCTTCGGGGTCAAGGTCATCATGCTAGACGGAGCGCCCACCATGGCCAGCGGTTATGTCCAGGAGGCCAAGAAGCAGACGGACGACCTCAACCGGCAGCAGTCCATGACGTTGGCCTACTTTGGAGCTCTGCTCGCCGACGTGGACTACAACCAGGTGGGGCTCCTTGTTGTGCTTGATCCTATGAATCGTTCTTATAAATATATTGATCCTTACAGCTGCTGCAACTCCTCGATGGAGTCCAGTCATGGCCCTCCAAGCTCGACAAACTAGCAGACACTCTGGCTGGCTACACGCAGCAAACCAGAGAAGTGGTGGGTCTCTAGCGGTTCTAATTACAATATTGCTTGATAATATATGTGTCAATTAGATTTCCAAAACACCGTAAAAGGGCAAGCATTTGTTGAACATCTATCTATTTGATTGATGATTAAGTACTGGCTTAACTATAGTACTTGTAGACTAAGTTGATGCATTTGCTTACACTTATGGGTGTGTTTATACTTTCAAGTAGTATTTATTACCGGGAGTCACTGCACAAGTGTGTACTTTTTAACAGACGGGAAAAAGTGCCTGAATAAATGCCGAGCAAATAGTTCGTGTATTATTATGGTGCATATTCTTCGCAATTAGCTTGAGGCACTTAAAAACATATTGTTGCATTATATTGTGTTTGTAGACCTAACCTACCATATTATTTGAACATCGTCACAGATCAAGAAGGCCGCCTGCATGTTCAAACAGAAGCTCCTACTTTCTGAGAGCTACAAGGGCGCCAAGCAGCTCCACAGCGACGTGGTCTTGATCAAGTCGGCCGAGCACAATGCGATTATGGCCCAGGACTATGGCCTCAAGGAGGTAAGTGCCTAACAAATCTATCTATCTACCTACAGCATTATCTAATGACTATTTCCCTCCAATCCTTGCAGATTTGCAGTGCCCAGATCGACATGCATGTGGTGGAGGGCACACACAGGACCTTCCTCAAGGAACCGCACACTCTGCAGATCATCGAGCGCGTCCTGCGGAAGCGTCCCTAGTGGAAGGGAAGTAGTTCCTACGATTATGCTGATGAATTATCCTGTAGAACTTAATGTACATATACCCTAACCATACCAATACACGTAGCAATCGCGCATTGATTTTTTAAGAATAATGAACGCATTTAGTACGGTCGAACTTCACTAATCAGAACATTTCCAAATACAAGATAATTTTCCAAATTTATACTATCGCTAGGCATTTCACAAAGTAATTGGCTTATAAAACGATCGGAGAAGTTCGCT
Organism: Drosophila sechellia; assembly: GCF_004382195.2. Taxonomy (NCBI): domain Eukaryota; kingdom Metazoa; phylum Arthropoda; class Insecta; order Diptera; family Drosophilidae; genus Drosophila; species Drosophila sechellia. The sequence continues at coordinate 3,001,456 of NC_045949.1, forward strand.
CGTGTTTCCAGTTTTACTCGCGTGGTACTCGCATGATTTCCACGATGAATCACTGTGTTCCGAACATTCTGACCCGTGCTGGCTGGCTTTATTGACCCGACTTCGGCGTACCTTTCCATAATTGATAATGCCGCCCACTCTATCGCGACAGTGATCTTGCCAGACGATTAATAATCGGCGCAAAAGTGGTCCGACTATGCCGGGCAAATCAAAATTTCTACATCTCCGTCACGCACACAACAGCTGACCACTTATCTCTGTTAATGCGAATTTAAGCGCCGCACAGAGTCCAGCAACTATAACAGAGGTTTACACCAATAACAGTGGCTTTGGAAAGACGAATTAAAAACACCCTACTGCGGAAAAAACGTTAGGCTTAAACTAGGACCTCCTGCTTTTTGAAATAATAATTAATTTAATTCGGTTAATTAAATAATAATTTTCTTTTTAAACACTATCAATTATTATTTATACATATTTTCATTGAACCCACATATGATTTTATAAGTGCTATAAATATTAAAAACCTACAACCTAATTAATCAATAACCAATCACTTTAAAGCTTAATAAGCAAAACCTACAAGTAATAGACTTCAGGTAGATTGTGGATGATCGAATGAAACCGTAGATCCGTGAGTAGATCGTAAACAGCGGCTTATCAATAAGGTCTACAAGGTAAGGTCGAGGATGACAGCCCAAGTGGCGGACCGAATTCGAAGTACCCTCTGTAGGGGAAGGGCATCCTGCTACGGTTAACAGTTAACAGCGCGGGAGAGAGCAGCGCAGCGTAAAGCTCTCCAAAAGCTCTTCTTGGAGGCGGCGGGCGTCATATAAAAAGGCCGGCGCTCACCTGATTCTCGCATTTCCGTTCGTCGCAGCAATCCTTCGTTGTCGTGGTTTTACAAGCCGGTACGCTACGTTTGAATCCCAAAGAACATAACTGTGTGTGGCAGAATAATTTGCAAAATATAATAGCTACTAACTAAGCTATTAACGGCAGCTAACGGAGAACTTCGAGTCGATAGCAATTTCAGTTTCTGGATTATAACGGTTTTCCCACTCAGTCAGGACCAACTGTAAAGGAACACCCTCGAATCCGAATTCGAATCCTCCGCGCAGCTCTCCGCCCGCTCCACTCCAAGAACTCGAAAAACAGCTGTCGAGGAATCGCCTGATTTCTAGGTATGTACAAAAAATGGCAGTCGCAGGAATAAAACAGCCCCTGTTCGAATGTGTGTGTGAGCGCTGGTGTGCTGAAGAGAAAATGAAAACGAATTTTCGCTGGACAAAAAGTGAATTGCTAACGAAACAAAATAAGAAAAAAGCAGAAACAACGGAAAAGTGTGAAAAAAATAGGAGAAAAATGGTTAGATCGAGCGTCTCCAAGTGATCATTCGTCAAGTCGGCTAAAAATACGAATTACTAAGCTCGCACTTGCCCTCCAGTGGTTTTGACCTTTAGGACCCTTAGAAGCGTTGTTCTACTACTCCAAACGCCCCCCAAAACAGCCGTTCCTGCTGCGCTGAGACACCAAATTACACGCTAATTGCAAGTTGTGGGGGCGGCGGTGTGGGGAAGTCCAAGTCCCAGTCTCCTCGCGTCTGCCGTTATAAGAAGTGCTCCATATAGTAGGGGCTTCGCGATAGGGTTTCCCTTTCTAATTGCCACGCAGGAGCTGGTTTATTTCTACGATTTCCTTGGCAGACAACGTTATAGTCCTTTTGCAGTTCGGAAATCCTTGCTAAATATTCCCATGAAAATAAGTCCGGTGCCATTTTTGCGACAAACCAAAACCTTCTGATATGACAAATCCAACAATTTTCCGGTTGCGTGTGCCATTTTCATTATTTTACAACCATGCTAACTGCACAGCCATTAAGACAGTTACTAAAAATGAAATTTTAAATTGCTTTTAATACGAAAATAGGGCTAACTCTCTGCGTATTTAGTTAAAGACAAGCAAACAAACAAATATTATAAATTTTACTGTAATTACATTTGAAATTGCAGTAATAAATGTTGCAATAACAATAAGTTGTTTGCTTAAATACAAAATCAAATGCAAAACTTAAGCACCTAAAGTAAAATACTTCTCAGAAACTGCTTAGCTCTACTAGCTGAATACCCAAAAAGTTGAGAGTGAGTTATCAAGCGATCGCTTTGCATAAAACAACAACAACCAGCAGCAACTCATAAAGGCGGCCACACTCCCCAATTCCGCAGCCAAAAACAAACAAGAATCGTGCGATTGTGTGATTGGAAAATTTCGAGTGTCTGGCTAATCTTTATCGGCTAATAGAGTCGTCGCTTCCTCAAGAACACGCGTCCGCCGGCGATCAAACATTTCCGATCCAGGTGCATAGTCGTATGAGTAGGCAGCGGTGCCTTATCACTCTTATCACCACCAGGGCGTTTCGGAATCGCCCCATGGCCCAGTCCCAGTCAGAGGCGTTATCATCTTGTTCATGAACTGGAAGCGTCACAGCCAGATTCGATGTGCTGGGCTGGGGGATGTGGGTTTCGGGCGGGGGCTGTGCTGACGCGTACAGCAGTACTTTGGGCCCCAATCGATGGCTGCGGGAATGGAGCCGAGTGCATAAACAAACACTGTTTAGAGTGGAAAGGGGAGGGAGCTATGTTTGTCGCCCGTGTTTACATATCCAATGACGCAACTTTCGCAATATGGCCTGATGATGGATGGATCGATTGGGGGCGGGGGCCATCGATAAATCAATATACGCGCGTTCAATTGCTGTAAAAGGATAGTTCTCACCATCGGATTGCAAGTTTATTCACCGGTAGATCAACCGATCTGGAGAGACTATGAAAATAATACTTCAATGAACTTGAGAAATCACGCCACCTTATCTCACTAAACAAATGGTACACGCGTCGAGCTCGTGTGTCTGTGTGTGTGTGTATGTACACATACATGGCGGTGGGGACTTTTGGGGAAGCGACTTGACTATACGCCGCTCTCTTTGGCACCCACCTCCGATTCGGATGCCGATTACAATAGCAAAACATAAACATAAAGTCTGGCCGAGCCAACGGCCATTCGATAGATAAGCTTGCTGATTCGCCCGATTTTTACCGGCAATTTGTAGTAGCTACACGCGGAGAAAAAGGGTTATCATGGTTCCTGTAAATGTATACCTTCATGATCAATAACATTTGAATTCCAAAGAAACTACGTCTGCACGATTCGTATTTCATTTTGTTCTGAGTGTACTGTTTATTTGTGCTGTGTTGCTGACCGCTCATGTTCTCGTTCTTCCTCTTCTAACGACGCTTTCGGCTTCCCCAGATTTCAGATTAAAGCGACTCCGCCAGCTCCGCTCATTATATAGTTTCCCTTCTTTTGTTGAATCATTCGATTTCGCACATCGTACGAGTTTCTCGGCGAATAAGAAAGCAGCTTGCCGTTCGCTGTCGCTCGGTGTGAGTGTGTGCGGCCTATGTAACGCGAATGGTGTTGCACTGTTAACGCGACTGCCACAAGTTGCTGTTAACTGTCAGCCCAGTCGCTGGCTTCAAAGGGGCAAGCCGCCCATAACAAATAATGCCGTGTGCCGGTATATGCGCGGTCAAAGCTCCGCCGGCGCGGCATCACCTGATTTGCAATTTCTACACCAACTTTCCACCAGCTGAACATTAAAACAAAAAAACCAATTGCCCGGCATCCCGCTCCAGAGAGCGAAAGCTCTGCGCTTGCGGGTGGCGAAGAGCTTTTGCTTAACAGCGAGGGGTGGCAGACAAGTTGCAGATTTGGCAGAATGATCACAGTTTTAAAATATTTAATACACGAAATGACTTATTCTTACGAGACTTTCGCGTCCCCTTCTCCAATTGCAGCCCCTACAACTAAAACTGTTGCAAGCCGTGGACCAGCCGCATCCTGTTGCTTTCAAGCCCAACAATTGCAGCAACCATCTCCCCCAACATTCACCCAGTACCCAGAACAACGGAAAGAGCGCTCGCGCCAATCGCCGTCGACGCCGCAGACGCAACAAGCAGCAGCAGAATTCGCAGCAACCTGACGCCTTCCGGGATACCGACGCGCAGCTAACACCGAGCACCTCCTCGTCCACCCCGCACTCTGCACCCAACGATAGACAGGACCACCTAAACTCCCAATTCAACCCCAAACCTATCAATATGCCCGCCCGATTCGCCGAGGAAGTCATTACCGCTGAGCCCGCACAGCGTGCCGCCCCCCAATTGGACCTGGGTGGTGGTCACTATGTGCCCCGCCAGCAGCACCTCAACGATGAGATCGCCATCACCGGTTTCTCTGGCCGTCTGCCGGAGAGCTCCACCATCGAGGAGTTCAAGCAGAACCTTTTCGACGGCGTCGACATGGTCAACGATGATCCCCGCCGTTGGGAGCGTGGTAAGATCAACTACCAATGCACTTCTCATGAAGAATAGCATTCTTTTGAGTAGTGACTAACTAATGGGTTTACAACCTTCGTTTCAGGTCTGTATGGACTTCCCGACAGGATTGGTAAGCTCAAGGAGAGCGATCTGGAGAACTTCGACCAGCAGTTCTTCGGTGTGCACCAAAAGCAGGCTGAGTGTATGGACCCACTGCTGCGCATGCTGCTCGAGCTCACCCATGAAGCTATCATTGACGCTGGCCTAAACCCAAGTGATCTGCGCGGTTCCCGCACTGGTGTCTACATCGGTGTGTCCAACTCGGAGACTGAGCAGCACTGGTGCAGCGATGCCGACCGTGTGAACGGCTACGGCTTGACAGGATGTGCCCGTGCCATGTTTGCCAACCGCATCTCCTTCACCTTTGATTTCAAGGGACCCAGCTACAGCATTGACACCGCTTGCTCCAGTTCTCTTTACGCCTTGGAACAGGCTTTCTCCGATATGCGCGAAGGAAAGGTCGACAACGCCCTGGTCGCCGGAGCTGGACTGATCCTCAAGCCCACCATGTCGCTGCAGTTCAAGCGATTGAACATGTTGAGCCCGGACGGCAGCTGCAAGGCCTTCGATGAGTCTGGCAATGGATACGTCCGTTCCGATGGATGTGTGGTGCTGCTCCTGCAGCGCACCTCGGCGGCCAGGCGTGTGTATGCCTCCATCCTCAATGTGCGCACCAATACGGATGGTTTCAAGGAGCAAGGCATCACCTATCCTATTGGCAAGATGCAAAATCGTCTGATCCGCGAAACCTACGAAGAGATTGGTCTTAACCCCGCCGATGTGGTTTACGTAGAGGCCCACGGTACCGGAACCAAGGTGGGCGATCCCCAGGAGGTGAACTCCATCACTGACTTCTTCTGCAAGGACCGTACGACCCCTCTGTTGATTGGATCGGTCAAGTCCAACATGGGTCACTCGGAGCCCGCTTCCGGTGTCTGCTCGGTGGCCAAGATCCTGATCGCCATGGAGGAGGGCGTCATTCCCGGTAACTTGCACTACAACAAGCCGAACCCCGATCTTTATGGACTCGTTGATGGACGTCTTAAGGTGGTCGACAGGAATCTGCCTTGGAACGGTGGCATCATCGGCCTGAACTCGTTTGGTTTCGGAGGAGCCAACGCCCACGTTATCCTCAAGTCGAACCCCAAGCCCAAGGCTTTGACCCCCAAGGATGGAGCACTGAAAGTGGTCCTCGCCTCAGGACGCACCTTTGAGGCTGTGGAGCAGTTGCTCGAGTCCGCCTCTACTAACGCCGATGATGATGAGTACCTGCAACTGATCAACGAGATTCACTCAAAGGCTATTCCGAATCACTTCTTCCGTGGCTACGGAGTGGTGAGCAGCAAGGGCACCCACCAGCGTGAGGTGATCGAGTCCAACGACGATAAGCGTCCTATTTGGTACATCTACTCCGGCATGGGCAGCCAGTGGGCTAGCATGGCCAAGGATCTGATGCAGATCGAGGCCTTCGCCAAGACCATTCAGAGATGTGCCGATGTCCTAAAGCCCGAGGGAGTGGATCTAATCGATGTCCTGACCCGTTCCACGGACAAGAGCTTCGAAAACATTCTGAACTCTTTCATCTCGATTGCTGCCATGCAGGTGGCTCTTACCGATTTGCTCAGCTCGCTGGGCATCCACCCCGACGGAATTGTCGGACACTCGGTGGGAGAGCTTGGATGCGCCTACGCCGATGGCTGCTTCACCCCGGAGCAGACCGTACTGGCTGCTTACTGGCGAGGAAAGAGCATTCTGGATACCCAACTGGCCAAGGGCAAGATGGCAGCTGTGGGATTGAGCTGGGAAGATGCACACAGCCGTGTGCCCAGCGATTGCTTCCCTGTGTGCCACAACAGCGAGGACAACTGCACCATCTCTGGCCCGGAGGCTTCCATCGAGGCTCTGGTCGCTAAACTGAATGCGGAGGGAGTGTTCGCCAAGGCAGTGAACTCATCCGGCTACGCTTTCCACAGCAAGTACATTGCTGAGGCTGGACCCAAACTACGTAAGAGCCTGGAGAAGATCATTCCCAACGCTAAGAACCGTACCGCCCGCTGGATCAGTACCAGCATCCCAGAATCCGCTTGGAACACACCGGTGGCCAAGCAATCCTCGGCCGCCTACCACGTGAACAATCTGCTGTCGCCGGTGCTCTTCCACGAGGCCCTTCAGCACGTTCCCAAAAACGCCATTTCCGTGGAGATCGCTCCCCATGGCCTGCTCCAGGCTATCCTCAAGCGCGCCCTGGGTCCAGATGCCACCAATCTGAGCTTGGTGAAGCGCGGCCACGAGAACAACGTTGAGTTCTTCCTCACCAATGTGGGCAAACTCTTCGCAGCCGGAGCCCAACCTCAGGTACTTACTCTAGTGCGTCCTATTAGCTACCCGGTGGGTCGTGGAACCCCCATGTTGAACTCCAAGGTCGGATGGGACCACACCCAGAAGTGGCTGGTGGCCAAGTTCGGCAAGGAAACTTCTTCTGGTGAGACCATCGTGGAAGTCGATCTCTCAAAGGAGGATGATGCTTTCCTGGCGGGACACACTATCGACGGACGTATCCTCTTCCCGGCCACTGGCTACATGACTCTGGCTTGGCAGACATTCGCTAAGATGCAGGGAAGTGAGTTCCACAAGACCCCGGTGGTAATGGAGAACCTCGTATTCCACCGCGCCACTATTCTTAACAAGAACGCAGTGGTCAAGTTTGGCATTAACTTCTTCGATGGAACTGGCGCTTTTGAGATTTGCGAGAGCGGTAGCTTGGCGGTTTCTGGAAAAATCACCATTCCCGAGTCTATTGACAACGAGGAACTGCCCCTGGAGGAGCAAACTCCCAGCGCTGTTGCCAAGGAGCTAGGCACCAACGATGTCTACAAGGAGCTGCGCCTCCGAGGCTACGACTATGCTGGAATTTTCCGCGGCATTGTTCGTTCCGACACGGTGGCCTCCACTGGAAAGCTTCAGTGGGTGGACAACTGGATTAGCTTCATGGACACCATGTTGCAGTTCAGTATCTTGAGCAAGAACCTTCGTGAGCTGTACCTGCCCACTCGCATCGAGCGAGCGGTGATTAATCCCGCCAAGCACTTTGAATTGCTGAGCGCCCTCACCAAGGAGGAACAGGTTGAGACTGGACTACCTGTGCAGTGGTACAGCGACATTAACGTGATCAAGAGTGCGGGCGTGGAGCTGCGCGGTCTAAAGGCCAATCTCGCGCAGCGTCGTCCTGGCACACAGGCACCTCCCACTCTGGAGCGCTACCAGTTTGTGCCCAACATCAACACCACGGATCTGAACGAGAACTCTGAGAAGGCTCGCCTGCACGCCTTGGATGTGGCCATCCAGGTGATCATCGAGAACTCCAGCGGGGCCGTCAAGCTAAAGGGCGTGGAACTGGCCAACGGACGCAACCCCGACGTGTTGGTTGCCAACCGCCTGCTGCAAATTATCGAGGGTGAGCCCGTGCTCACTGGTGATGTGGCTGTGGTCACCTCGAACAACAATGAGGAGACCATAACCGCTGCCCTAGGAGATTCTGGAGTTCGAGTGGTGTCCAAGGACGTGCTGAAGGAACCGGTAGAGCAGAACTGTCACTTCGTCTTTGGCATCGATGTCCTTTCCCGACCGGACACCAAGACCCTGGAGAACTCAATCGCCAGCATTCGCGAGAACGGTTTCCTGATCCTTGAGGAGACGCTGCCCACTTACACCAAGACAGGCCGTGCCCTGCTGACCAAATTTGGATTCGTCGCCGTTCAGGAACAGAGTCTAGGAGTCACCCGTGTCCTGGTCCTCGCCCGCAAGGCTGTTGATCTGAAAACCCGCAAGTCCGTTGTGGTTGTGGCCACCGAGCAGAACTTCAACTGGGTGGATGACTTGAAGGCCGCTCTGGCTACTGCTGCCACGGAGGAGCAGTATGTATACGTGGTTTGCCAGGGAGAGGAATTGTTTGGAGCCGTGGGTCTGATGACCTGCATAAAGAACGAGAATGGCGGCAAACTGGCTCGCCTGGTCTTCGTGCAAGATGCCAAGGCTGAGAAGTTCTCCCTTACATCTACCCTGTACCGCCAGCAGCTGGAGAAGGACCTCATCTCGAACGTGCTGAAGAACGGCGCTTGGGGCACTTTCCGTCACCTGAAACTGGAGACCCAGCAGGCCACACTCCAAGTGGAGCACGCCTATGTAAACGCTCTGGTCAAGGGTGATCTTGCTTCGCTCAAGTGGATCGAGGCTGCCCAGGCGGATACCGCTGCAACTGTCGACAAGAACCTGGAAACTTGCACCGTCTACTATGCGCCCATCAACTTCCGTGACGTTATGTTGACCTCTGGTAAGCTGGCCGCGGATGCCTTGCCTGGAGATCTGGCTGAGCAAGATTGTGTGCTGGGTCTGGAGTTCGCTGGACGCGATACCCAGGGTCGTCGTGTAATGGCCATGGTGCCGGCCAAATCACTGGCTACCACCTGCGTGGCCAGCAAGCGCATGATGTGGCAAATCCCTGAGAAGTGGACCATGGAAGAGGCTTCGACCGTACCTTGCGTATACTCCACCGTCTACTACGCTCTGGTTGTGCGAGGACAGATGAAGAAGGGTGAGAAGATCCTTATTCACGCTGGCTCCGGAGGAGTTGGTCAGGCGGCAATCTCTGTGGCTCTGGCCCATGGATTGACCGTGTTCACCACGGTGGGCAGCAAGGAAAAGCGCGAGTTCCTGCTGAAGCGATTCCCCAAGCTGCAGGAGCGTAACATCGGCAACTCCCGAGACACCTCCTTCGAGCAGTTGGTCCTGCGCGAGACCAAGGGACGCGGAGTCGATCTGGTGCTGAACTCGCTCTCTGAGGAGAAATTGCAGGCTTCGATCCGCTGCCTGGGTCTGAATGGACGCTTCCTGGAGATTGGCAAGTTCGATTTAAGCAACAACAGCCCACTCGGAATGTCCGTTTTCCTCAAGAACACCTCCTTCCACGGCATTTTGCTTGACAGTGTGATGGAGGGCGAGGAGGAGATGCAAAACCAGGTTGTCTCCCTGGTCGCTGAGGGCATCAAGACCGGAGCCGTTGTACCCCTTCCCACCTCGGTGTTCAACGACCAGCAGGTGGAGCAGGCCTTCCGTTTCATGGCCTCTGGCAAGCACATCGGCAAGGTAGTGATCAAGGTGCGTGATGAGGAGGCAGGCAAGAAGGCACTGCAGCCCAAGCCGCGCCTGATCAACGCCATTCCACGCACCTACATGCACCCGGAGAAGAGTTACATCCTGGTTGGAGGTCTTGGAGGATTCGGTCTGGAGCTGACCAACTGGTTGGTGACGCGTGGAGCCCGCTACATTGTGCTGACCTCTCGTTCCGGAGTTAAGACCGGCTACCAGGGTCTGATGATCCGTCGCTGGCAGGAACGTGGCGTCAAGGTGGTGATTGACACCAGTGATGTGACCACCGCTGCTGGAGCCAAAAAGCTGCTGGAGAACAGCAACAAACTGGCTTTGGTCGGAGGTATCTTCAACCTGGCCGCTGTTCTCCGCGATGCTTTGATCGAGGATCAGACCGCCAAGGACTTCAAGACAGTGGCTGATCCCAAGGTGACGGCCACCAAGTACCTGGATCAGTTCTCTCGCGCTATCTGCACAGAGCTGGACTACTTCATCTGCTTCTCCAGTGTTTCCTGCGGTCGTGGTAATATTGGTCAGACCAACTACGGATTGGCCAACTCCGCAATGGAGCGAATTTGCGAGCAGCGCCAGGTGAGCGGTTTCCCAGGCACCGCCATTCAGTGGGGAGCCATCGGAGACACCGGTCTAGTACTGGAGAACTTGGGTGACAACGACACCGTGATTGGAGGAACCCTGCCCCAGAGGATGCCCTCTTGCCTGCAGACCATCGACCTGTTCCTGCAACAGCCCCATCCCGTGGTTGCCTCCATGGTTGTGGCCGAGAAGCGCAAGTCGGATCAGTCGGCTGGAGTCAGCCTAATTGCCACCATTGCCAACATCCTTGGTCTCCGGGACACCAAGAATATCCAGGACGGAGCATCACTTGCTGATCTCGGAATGGACTCCCTGATGAGCGCTGAGATCAAACAGACATTGGAGCGAAACTTTGACATTGTTCTGTCCGCCCAGGAGATCCGTCAGCTCACCTTCGGAGCCCTCAAGGCCATGGATGGTGGCGCTGATGTCAAGCCAGCCGCAGCTGCTCCCGCAGCCGCCGCTGGAGTCCCAGAGGCAAACATTACCTCTGTTGGATCCTCGCGCACAGCTAGTCCCTTGGGCGATGGAACGCAGGTGGTGTTCACCACGTCCCTCATTCCCACCGAGGCAATTGTTCAACTGGACACAAAGGCACCTGCAAACAGCAAACAGAGCCCCATCTTCTTCATTTCCCCGATCGAGGGCTTCGCCTCCGCACTGGAGCCGCTGGCCAAGCGATTGGAGGTGCCCGCCTATGGACTGCAGTTCACAGAAGCCGTGCCCTCCGATTCTCTGGAATCAGCAGCCAAGTTCTTCATCAAGCAACTGCGCACCGTCCAGCCAAAGGGTCCCTACAAACTAGCAGGATACTCCTTCGGCTGCCTGCTCACCTACGTGATGGCCGGTATTTTGGAAGAGACCAACGAGGTGGCCAATGTGATCATGTTGGACGGAGCCCCAAGCTACGTCAACTGGTACACGAGCAGCTTCAAGCAGCGTTACACTGATGGCACCAACGCCGATAACGACAACCAGAGCTACGGCTTGGCCTACTTTGGAATCGTGCTGGCCAACATTGACTACAAAGCGGTAAGTAGCTGCATTAAATTTAGCCATAGTTCGAATTGTAATTAAAAATTCATTTTTTATACAGCTGGTGCGTCTGCTAATAGTGATCCCCACATGGGAGGAGAAACTCGAGAGGTTCGCTGAGCTGATGAGCAATGAGATAACACAGCCCGTGGAAACGGTAAGAGCACAGAGACTCCTCCAAAGATAGATCACAACTTACTAAACGATTTGTACGCCAACTTGCAGATCAAGAAATCCGCCACTCTGTTCTACAAGAAACTGGAGCTGGCCGATGGCTACCAGCCTACTCTGAAGCTCAAGACGAACGTGACCTTGGTCAAGCCCACAGATAACTCTGCCAAGCTGGACGAGGACTATCGCCTTAAGGAGGTGAGTTTCAACATAACCCAAAATAAACACGCAAATTCTAAATGGTTATTCATATTCTTAGGTCTGCACAAAGCCCGTGGAAGTACACACTGTTGAGGGCAACCACCGCACCTTCCTCATCGAGGATCAGTCCCTGAAGACCATCCAGAGCATACTGAAGCGTCTGTTTAACTAAGCTAGAAAGAGGATTAGAATAAGAGTTGTGGATGTGGCATAGTACAACACCCACACGATCATCACCCTCTCACCGTCACTCACACCCAATACTCGGGTTCTATGCACCATGTGGAACCACGGAACACATCGACACCTAGTTAGCATACTTAGTGAATGAATTTACGTTGTTGAGCTGCAAGGAATGGCTCGCCCCATCCCAGTTACGCACAGCTAGAAGAGATAAGTCAACAGATTGGATTTGCGTCGATCGGCTTGAATCTGCCTAACTGCTGTCTTGCAGGGCTGTAGGCTTCGGTCCAAAATTTAGTCTACAGTCACTGCGATTCCGGGCAGTTGAAATGATGCAAGATGAGAGGCCCAGTCCATAACACTTAACGCTTTGTGCACCGTACAATTCAGTACCCGACATTCCTTGAGAGCTGGACGGCACCAGACGTCCCAACTTACCAAATATATCTTTTATGCTCTATCTATAATGTATGTCGCATATTATAGTTTTATTGCCTAGTTGTAAGCCTACAGTTTGTAGTCGCGCATGTAATGAATTTCATTCCTCGAACTAACCCAAGAAGGAGACTCAACATTCGTTATCTCTCTTGATGTATAAAATAATCGCCCAAAAATTATCACTCATGAATATTGTGGATATTAAAATTACACCATACTAAAAAATAAAAAATGCTGTTTTATTTATTTGTACAAGATGGGCAGGGTCCTCGTTTTAGCAAAATTCCAAAGTTGAGCAGTGAGATGAAAACTTATAGTAGATGATTTAAATGGTTCTGGTCCATTCCCAATACCCGAAAATATAAAAAAATGTATGCATTTTGAAACAATTACTTATTTATTTAAGGGTTTTGAATTTATTTAGCAAAAAATATTTATAGTGATTTTTTAACTGTACCTTTTTACTTATTTTCTCTTGCAACTTATTTTCTGACAGTTTTCGCACCGTCTCTTACATAATATTCATTTTGATGGGTGCCGGGAGCTCTTAATATCTCACACATAATAAAAATAACATACTTAAAAGTTAATGACAATGCCGCATATTACAAAGTTAACGTATCCTGAACCTATACATATAAAACTCGCATATTTCGGACACAATTCAATGATAACAAAATAAAAACGTAACATAAACTAATGTAGTTAGGCTAGAACTAATATATAACTCATTCCGTACGAACTAAGTGATTTCAATTTCTTGCATTTGTTTAACGCTTTCATAAGGCATTAAAGACTAAATAATAAATACATACATATATAAAACACAAATTAAAGCTTAGCTCGGTCGGCGATGCAGCTTCAGACCTCTGACACTCTAATTGGTACATTACAATATAGGCGTGGCAGGGGGCGGATACCTCCCTGGTCCACAAATAGCGGGCATTAGGTTTTCAATTAAGGACATCGAGTGAGTGGTATATTTGAGCTGAAGAGAGGTTAGTATCTGGGTTGGATCGAGTAACATGTTCGACATCGGCGATTGCGAGTTGCGGTTAGAGTACAATATCAATATCGCTAGTCATACAAATACTTATAGTGTGTGGTATAGTAATAAGTTTGTTGGTTTTACGCAAATATTCATACTGCTTCATCTAAATGCTCTACCCATTACTGATTTCTGTGTAGTTTGAAACTGTTCTAAATACGCAGCTATACGCTCTAAACTTGGTTGTGGCTTCGATCCTCGTCCGCGCCCATTTAAAAAAGTACATCCCTCGTTTATGTTTTTCAATTCCCCCCAGTTGCTGTGACGGCTCCGCTTGCTGTGCTCGACTAATTGTTAGATTATTATTATATTTCATGAGCGCCTTCTATGAGCTACCATACTGCTAAATGCAATTATTTACACAATCATTTCAGTTAAGAACGTACGAATTAGCATTATATATTTTTGTGTATCTTTATAAGTTTATGTACGGGGTCTATAGAAGTGAAAACGCTAAGCTATGCTTCCGACTATGACTTCCACCTTCGCCGCAAGTGCCGACTCTAACTGCCTCATTATTTTGTTTTACAAATTGGTTTTAGCGCTTTAGAAGCTATCATCGCTGTCGCTGTGCTCCGGCTGCTCCTCGCCCACGATCAGCTCATCGTGATCCTCCTCAATGTCCTCGCTCTCATAAGCCTCTTCAGCCGCCTCGGCGATCTGGTCGACGTGCTCCTCGTAGGCAGCATGTCATGCCAGTCCGTTGGCATCGGCGGCGTCTTCTGACCAGCTTACCTCCATGGGGGTGCAGGGCAGAGCCTCCTCGATGGACATGCGGGATGGTGGTTGCTTTGGCCTCTTGGATAGGGACCCACCCGATGCGGTGCTGGAGGCAGAAGAGCTGCGCATTATGTCCTCGGATGAGGCCGAACAGCTCTCGTCCTCCGAGTTAGCACCGGAGACCATGGCCTCGCCGGCGGACTCCTGGATTTCCTGGAACTTCTTTGCCTCGCTGGACATTAGCTTCATGGTGGAGCTGCGCGGACGCATCTCTATTCCCGGCGCTTGTGGTGAACTAGAGCACAGGGGAATATCCTCGGGCCAGTCGGCCAGATTCAACTCGTCTTGTGGCTTCTTCCTTTGGCCAGACGATTCGCACACAGCCGGACTGGTGGCGGACGCTTTGATGCACATCGATTTGGAGCGAGCCCGGGACAAAGGACGACCCTCTGACTCCCCGGAATTACAGCTGCTTCTCAGAAGGGTCGTGGCCGACATGCTCTGGCTAAGGGGATTAGGATGAGCGGGGGAAGAGCCGCCATTTGTGGCCGTCCCATTGGAGTGGCCATTGCTTGTCAATGTCTGTCGCCGCTGGATGGGGCACCGCTCGTTGTTGCTTCGCAGTGACCCCGCCCTGCGCACGATCTTTGAAGTGTTACCCTTGAACGACTCATCTTCGATCTCTAGCGTCCAGCTGACGGAATCATTCCGTTCAATCATTCCCTTCATCACTGGGGAAGTGGGCGAGGAGCTGGTCACGGCGATCTCCAGGCCACTGCGACCCAGGCTGCATCGGCTGTTATCGTGGGAACCAGTGGAAAGATCTAGCAACTTTGACTCAGCCGACTGGAGCTGCAATGATCTCTGCTTAAGGTGGTACTGCAGCTCCTCTTTGTCATACGTCAGCCGCGTGCGTTTAATGCTCTCGTACTTGTAGGCCTTCTGAAGTTCCTCCATCTTTTGCTGGATTTCCCTGGAAGAGATCAAGTGTGGGTTAGTTTTGACTCAAGTGAAGGTGTATTGGAGATTTTTATAAATGCAAAAGTAAAAACATCTTGCTACTTACTTCTCCTTTTCGGTCTTGGCCTCCAGTTCGGTGCGCATCATCTCGTTTTGCGCCTCCAAAAGAGCCACGCGGTTACTAAGTTTGAGCCGCTCCTCGCTTTCATGAATCAGATCCGCCTTGGCCTTGCTGAGGGCGGAAATCTCCGCCTGTTTGAGCTCAAGCACACAGCGCAAGCTGTCGGCCTCGCTGGTCAAGCGGTTGAGTTCGGCGGACGCGTTGTCCGGCAGACTGGCGCAGGGGCTGCGGCGCTGTGAGGATATGCGCAGCACAGAGATTTCGTCCTGGGACAACGCCAGCCGGTCCCTCAAGTCGCGTTCGTTGTGCTCCTTGTTGGCCTTCAGGGTGTTTAGCTCCTTGGTGAGACTCTTTACCCGGTCGATCAGATCCTGCTCCCGTTGATTGGCCTCGGCCAGCCGGGCGGCGTGAATGTTCTCCTTGCGGATCAGCTCCTCGCGGTGTCCCTGCTCATCGGTCTCCACCTGCTGAAGACGTGTCTGCAGCTCCTGGATCTTCTGCTCGGCAGTGCGCAGATGTTCCTGCTTTAGTGCAAGTTTGTGGGAGATCTCCATTCTGTAGGCCTCCTGCGCCTGTTTGCTCTCCTCGTCCTTGGCACGCAGTTGGGACTCTAGTTCGCAGAACTTTAGCTTGGCACGCAATTGCACCTCCAATATTTTCTCTTCAGCTGAAAAGCAGAAGGGAATTTATTAGCTACCATTCATAGCAGCATAAAGAATCAAAGTACCCACCTTGCTTCAGTTCAGTGCGATACAGATATTCCTTCTCCTGCTGCCGCTGAGTCCACTCTAGGCCCTTGTCCTCTAGATCCTCGCGTAGTCGCTCGCAATCCTTTTGCGTATGTTGTAGCAGCAATATAGTCTTCTCCAGCCTTTCCTTGGTCTGGGCGCATTGATGTTTGGTCTCCTTGCAGGCAAACGCATCCAGCTGTAATCCCAAAAAGAAACAAACAGCCACGGTTAGAGTCGCTATAAATCCAGCTATAAACTCGGCGTCCTTGCAGGTAGCCTCTTTGGGTAATTAAAAAGAAATTTCCATTTCGATCTCAAGAGTTTGCGCGGAAGTCGAACAAAGGCAAATTGCTGAGTGGCAATGTCGCGGAGACAATGTCTCTGAGCCAGGGAATTTCCGCGGCAAGACAATGGCTTGAGGGTCTCGTTCGAGAGGTTCGTATCGTGGCCAAAGGTTGCAGGGAAAATCCCACTCAATAAATTTCTACAACTTTCATTTAATGGATGTAGTGATTTTCCATTTCTTGAAGATCATACTTTATGTGCAAAAGTTGGATACATTTTTGGTGTCCACTTTGTGCTATATGCTAATCATACCTGTTGCTCTTCAAATACCTGAGCAAAGTTAAAGTTATCCGTAGTAGTAGTGAAAGTCGGAGTGCTGGGCACGGTCCAACTGATAAGATCGATGTCCAGATCCATGGTCTGTGCCGATAGATTCTCGTTGGTGAACTCAAAATTCTCAAACATTTTGTCTTCGTTTTGAGCGCAGAGCTGTGTGTTGAACACGAATACTTTTAGTAGACTGATGGCCACTTTTGGCCAGCATCCGCTTTTATAGCAGAGATCAGCAGGTAGGAAGAGATCAGAGCGGAGGAGGACTTCCGCAGGTAGCGAGGGATCAAACAAACCTCCCCGGATATGGCCAGCAAAATATTTACAAGGGATTCCGAGGCAGACGGACCAAGTAAAAATGCGATTCTAAAAACATGCTGGGAAAAGGGTGAAGGGTTCGGTATGCTTGCTCCAGCATGAACAGGCACAGAAAAAACTGAGCCATGCAATGGGTGGGTGTATCCCTTTTGGTGGGTCACGCCCTGCCTGACCGAGGATTCTCAGGGGCGGATCCACCCAAAGGCTTAGCGATCCTAGCTGGCCAACTTCATGTGGTTTGGGATCAACCCATCGAGGCATTGGTCACGCGTCCGCCAGCTGAAGGTGGAAAGCAGTTTTCCGTTTTTGGGGCGTCCAGAAGGCACTTCAATTCCGCCGTAATGGCGCGCACCTTCTCTGCAACACTTTGGGTGGATGCGTGTCGAAGTTTCGGAGCGCCTCGAAGGATCTCACACTGGATTTAATGGAATCGATTCTCAAGTGCCTGTCACAAGTTCGAACTGGCTATTGCAAATCGCAATTTGCACAGGAGTTCAGTTACCACTTAAGTTGACAAATTAGCGTAAAGAACTGTGTTTAAGTGTAGGCAAATAATTTAGTTCAGTTTCTAAGATGAAAATCCCGTGTGCACTATAGTTATCCAAATTACTATTTAACTGATTTTAAAGTGCTGTGGTCGATAGTCGCCTAGCCAAATCTGATCCCCAATTAAGAGTTGCCGACCAGCGATTGCAAATTGCCTCAACCACGCCTGCCGTGGCCGTCGATCCTGTCCAGGGAACCTGTCTCCGGCGAAATCTCTGTCTCAGCCGAAATCTCAATGTCTCGATGGGTGACAGTCGGAGTAGATTGTAGATGGCCAGTCGAAGACAGCGACATTTACCTGACAAGGACGTGTTCGCAATTAAAGTGTTGAAATTAGTGACTTGCCGCCGTGAAACTGGCTCGACTCGACTGGATGATTTAATCCTTTCGCCAGCAGTTGAGGCAATTTTACTTTGTAATTTATGGATTTAAAGCAACGGCGATTGTCCTTCGCATTTAATAGTGCATCGTAAAAACCTAATAAAAATGCACACGAGCCTGGTCCTTCCGCAAACGATGTGATGTCCTTGTCCCTACCTTGCTTCCTAGGTTTTCACACCGAGCTGTGAAATCTCGCTGGATCACATCTAAATAAATATTTGTGTTGCAACTATTGCAACATCAGTTTAGGCTTTTAGTGGGAAAATATTACGCGATTGCCGCGTTCCCTGGAATTTTCCATCCGGCCAAACAAATCCCCTGCATGTTTGCATTTGCAAACAAGTCCAACAAGTTAGACAAATATTGTGGTGTGCTCTTCCGTAATTCCCTCTAATAACGCCGGGTTTGTTTTTTCGAAACGTGCCTTAAACAAACACAAGAACTCTGAACAAATATGCAAATTGCTTGCGCAACGAAAGGATTTAAGCAATTTATTCTATGCCATTTACAGATTTGTTTTTTAAAATGGCGAAAAAACTTGTTAAAAATAATGAAAAACAATCTTAACGCTCAATAGCTCATATATAAAATATATTTTAAAATATGTCTTTACTTAGGTAAAGAAAGATATTTCGCCAGCTGGAGAATTAAATGATTTAAATTCCTTTTTTCCTACTTTGCAACTTCCTGCAAATTCCCCCAGCTCAAGGTGCAAAAATTCCGACAACAGCTTAAGGGATTCTGGAATTTTTCCCCACATTAATGACTTTCCTTTCAAAAAAAAAAAAGTGAAGAAAAGAGAAGAGAATCGTTCGCAAATGGCCAACTCAAATGACATCAATACAATGGCACAACGAATTATCCTTTCATTCTGTGTATTGTGTCACTTTCAGCTTGCGTAAGACCGGCTAAATCGGTTGATTTTCCAGCTGAAGCAGCAGCAGCTTGGTCCTGGCAATTGTTTCCATTATCCTGACAGCATTCTGCATGTGTTGCCCCGAAGACAATGGCTATACGCAGTTGTCAACATTTTCGGTAACACACGTAGGTGGCTTGGGGAAATGTGTCTCTTGTTCCGACAAGTTGAGGCATATCGGAATTTGGCCATTTCTACCTAAATCAATTGTGGTTGAGAAGCCAGCAGACAAACATCATCATAAATCGATTTATGATTTGCGTAGATGATGTCGTAGAGACGGTCCTTCTCCGCCAATATATGCAAATGTTAAAATAATGTTTTTCGCGTTTGTCGCGGATTTTTATTGCCTTGTTATTGTTATTTAAGTGAGGTTTGCCTGCCTGCAAAATAACAGGTAAAATTGTACTAAAAAGTCTGCCACTAAGCCGAATTTTTCCGCATCCTTTAACATTTATACTTTTCAAGCAGAAATCTCGCCAAAACTCACACGTATACCCAACGATTCCCCGTTTTGTTCCATCAGAATCCTTTACACCGAAAAATGGCCAACAATTAATTGAATAGCTGCTTCGTGGACCAAGTTGAATGTGCCACCGTCTCACACCCTTTCATTTTTCGACGGAGAAAGGCTTCCACACAAAGCGAAAGGGACGGGTACGGAATAGTAGGTTCGGGGGATTTTTCCAACTTTTGTTCGACAATTTCCGTATAGTTTTTAATTAGTGCAAACACAAAAAGTGCACCCATATTCCCGGCTCAGTTTTCAGGGGCTCGGCTTAGCCGGCACTGACACAATTAAACAAAATTAGCTCAACTTTAAGCGTAGATTAAGGCAAATTTCTCATACAATGCGGCCCGCATACGAGCACGTGTATGTGAAACAATTCGGGAATTATTAGAGCAGGTGATTCCGATCCGAGGCGATCCGGCACATGTGCCTGGCAATTACAAAGGACTGCGAAAAGTGTCTATACCGGCATCTATTCCATTTGCCTTCAAAGGGCTACGGCAGGGATATAAATCCCTGGCGCCTGTGTTCCTGCAATCCCTCACTGATCCTTCAGTACTCGCTACTCGCTACTCGCTAGTTTAAGACTCACCTTTTTGGACAGGAACTGCACCATTACGGCGAGGCCCAGAATCTGGCGGTGCTCCTCCTTCCGTTTGAGCTGGTTGTCCTGGAAGAACTTGGCCAGTCGGGCGCAGTCCAGCTCTCCTTCCTTCGCGAACGGTTTCAGGACGGGATACTGGGCGGCTATGTCTACGCGGGGCGTGGCCAGCATCGTCGTCGAGCTGATCGAATTGCTGGTTTCGTGGGGCAAGGGCAAGGACAAGGCGTTTGGCTGGTTTTTAAAATTTAATGTGATTAATATTAATATTTAATATGAAAATAAAGAAGATTGTGAATCTAATATTATAAATCTTTTCGCTTTTCTCGGTAATATATATATATATATATTATATATATAAATATATCGATTTACCTCATTTGCAGTGGTGATTGTTGCTTCATTGAACGGGACACTGGCCTCTTGTTCCTGTGGATTGATCAGCGGTAGGGGTGATGCCGTCGTGGATGCTTGTGGATCCTGCTGGTCCTCGCATCGCTTTAACTTGGCCTCCGTCTCACAGGGTAACTCATTTCCAATGGACGTACGTTTTGAGTCCCGCGCCATCGGCGGAGTTGGACATCCGCTAGCGGATTGTCCATTGTTCAGCTCCTGGAGTTCGGTTTGATCCACACCAGAGCGCAGGGATTCTGTAAAGGCACAAGAAATAGCAAAGTCAGAAGTGTTTTATTTCAACGAGAAACCTTTTTATGAATTGCCGAACGCGAAATCGAAAGTGCCATCTATTATTAAATTGTAACCCAGCAAATCCCTAGGATTACGCAAGCTTCGTGTGGCGAAAGTCTTCGCTCATCAACTGGCAGATGAAAATCTAACTGTTGTGATGATGAGCTAACGATGATGAGCTAACCGTGATTCACCCAGCTGTGGATCCACCATGCTTCTTCTCCAGGCCAAAAAAAATTACATGAGTAATTGCTTCGTGGCCGCAAAAAGACCAAAACAAAAACAAAACCGCAATGAGAATACTTTTCTTTTTGCATAATTCCATTGACAAAAGGGAAAGCTATATATCTAGGTGTAAAGAGCACCACGCCCTCCGTCACCAGCTAATACCACTTTGGTCAGAGGCGGGCCATCTCATCATCATCAATTACCCGATAGCCATGGCTCCTCGCATCGGGGGGCCGTCAATTAGAGAGGATGCGTGGCCACTTTTTGGCCAACAAATTGGCCTTGACAAGCCTTCAGATTGGGGGGATATATATATATATATTTATGTGGCATGGAAAGTGGCGGGAGGAAGTTCAGCAACCCCGCCATGATCAAACCATCGATCAGCCAGCCAGCCAGACCGACTGCTTTGGCCATAACTTGGCCCGATTTCCTTACTAGCCATGCCGCCGTCCGTCTGCCCGATTCCAAATCGAAGCTGTGGCCAAGCCCAAAACTTTGCGCATGGATATACACAAATGTATATCCGATGTGTGGCCATAATCAAGCGTTGACGGTTTTATGTTACCGCATAAATTTATAGCCAGAGTCGCGCATACAAAGTTGTCAATGTTTGCACATGTTTGCTATGTTGGCATCGCAATTGCTCGCAGCGAAAGCAAGCCTTCCGGAGTTGTCGTCAAGATCATTACCCCGGGATGCATGTTTAGACATCGAAAGTAAATTAACTGGTCATGAAATACTAACTAAGATGATAGCGAACCAGAGAGAGTAGTTTCTTTGGAGGATTAACTTCAGATTTGATTTATATTCTATGTTTTCCACCAAAGAAATACCAGCTCTTCCATAAAACAAAACCCGCTGTTTCAGGAAATTAATTAAGGCTGTAAAACAATGAACAAATTAGTCGAACCAGCAAAGTGGCTATAAAATGATGGCGTTCGATTTTAGCCACATTAATTGATTGTGCAATGTTTACCAATCAAACTGTAAGTTAACGAAACCGGATTCGCCTGAAATGTATGTGTTATGTTTAGCAAATCGAAGCATAAATTATTACATAAATTATTGCTGGCTTTCAACATTCCGAATGACATTTTGATTTGGGCAAAGACAAGTTGGACATTTTGCAGACATTATTGAGGCACTGCAATTGGATTTTCCGCCTGATAATCCCATGAATGTTTCTAGAACATATTTAATGATAATTATTAATGGGAGACCTTCAGAATCACCTGTGGACCTCATCCACCTCGACTTTGAAACATTCTCAATGACACACGACCGAAACAAGTCTGGCACACGACTTTTGAAGACGGCATTTCTCATGGCAATTAGGCAATTAAGTAACATTAGCTACGACCAATTAATCGCAAGGCCGAGAAAATCCTGTTGCGGATTTTCCCCTGATTTCGCACAGAATATTCTCACGGCCCTGTTTTGTTCCCGTAGAATCGCAACAAGTTGGTGACCCAGACCCCTGATGGCGATGGGTCTGCATTTTATGGCTGAGAAACCGACCCCTCAGTAGTTATATGGCCGGAATCCGTGCTTTTCCCATTTCCCAGCCCATTTCACACTTGGATTTTTATGGGTCTCGGAATAACTCAGCAGCGGGTGATTTCATTCAGAAATTCTTAGTCCTGCTTGGTTTTTTTTTTGTTTGGTTGACATGGGCGCGTGGATTTTCCCAAATACCACCGACAATTTGGTGTGAATGGGTGTAATTGTTTTTGAAACAGGTTCGTATGAGTTTTGTATTACTTGTAGTTGCATAAAGGTTATCAAATAATATATAAAATGTTTCATCTCTTTCGTTAGTCGTTGTTTTCCCCAAAAATCACTTCTCTTTTGAAAATACGCTAATTACACACTGACTGCGAAAGCCAATAGAAAGTGTTGGTGGCTTTCCACCGTCACCACTGACATCCGACATCCACCATCCACCAGGTGTGGAAAACTCTCCCCCACCCAAGATCAATCAACATCAGCGCACAAAGATTCGGATTCGGATTCGGAGTCAGTGTCTCCGGGAGGGTTCGCATTCGGTCAGCCGAGCTCATAATGACGGTTTGGGCTGGGATTTGAGTTTTAGTTTGGGTTTCGGTTCGCCAAAACCCGCCATGTGTCGAGGTAAATGCGAATGCGATGCGATGCTGTGCTGTGCACAGTGGGCACTGTAGGACACTGAATGCTGCACAGTGGGACAGCGGGACTGTGGGACGGACGTACCTGCACTGGGCGATGGAAAATAATTGAAATTCCGAAATATCTTATTTGGCATTAGGCAGCTGCTGTTGCCGTCGCCTTTTTAGTGGATTTTTTGATTTTGGAAAACTCGGCTCGTTGCTGCCCGACAACAACAATGACAGCAACAACCCGTCTTAACCCATGGCGACCCACAAAAACACGTCCAATGAAAATGCGCGTAATTAAAGGCGAACAACAGCAGCCAGTCGAAACTGGCAACTGGCAAACTGGCATTTCAATTAGCTGCGTTTTGGGAGAAGCGAAAAAAGCAGCCAAAATCACTTTACTTCACTCGACTCGACTGTCTGTAAATGTAACTTTGTATCTGTTTTATTTCACAGTGTTTTTAGTCGATGGAGAGAGGGGGAAGGGAAGGGTTACCAGGGGTGCGTAGCGAAATAGACAACGCTTAATTGCAATTTAACAACAAATTGTTTTAGCAACGAGACAGAAGCACTTTCTGTGGGCGAGAGTCAAGTGCCTGGCGGCGATTTTGTGCAAATTACTCGACGTATTTGAGCTAAATATGATATGAAGAAAAATATCTCAAGTATTCAGGCGATTCATTAGTGTAAAAAAAAATACATGGAAATTCCAAGGATCTTGATAGCCAAAAGCTTTTAATATTTAATTAAAGGCAATGTTAAGTGGTGCAGTATGTAGGCCTAGTTTGATATACACAATCGCTGCTTTTTTATACAAAAAGTTTGCCCAAGATTTGTAGTGCTATAATTAATATATTTTACAAACCGGAAGAGCCATCAACATTCGAAGAACCAAAATGCACACTTCCCTCAAATGAAATGGAAAACAACAGATGAGCACGTCATTCATATCGTTTTTCACCGACCCTGAATGAGACAAAATGTAAACAGTATTTGCACTAAATTATGCTTTGTGCCAACCAATTTGTTTGCTTGAAAGTCAAGGAAAGCAGCTGGGTCGCTATAAACAACTCCCAATAAACAGTGGATACGAATTAAGGGGGTAATAGGGCTAGCGGAAGATCTCTTCAGCCCATTCTACAGATATATATATATTCGTAGATATATCTGTAGATGAAGACGATCGATTTCTGCAGAATGTCAATCAGGCAGAGTCAAAAGTCGGAAAAACTCCATGATGGGCAGATCATCGCTTCAAACTGCCCACGATGTCGGCGGTGATGAAAGACGCATATCAAGAGATTTCTGGCATGGATTTTTTATTTCATCCATTATGGCTAGATATGGTATTTAATTCATGTTTGTAGTTCATGATTTTCACTCGGCCAACGCACATTTCAAGGTCGCCCAGTCGCTTGGCGCATTTCCATTTCATTTTCCTATCTCTTCTCAGCGGCTAAATAAGCCTTTAAAACACTTTTCGTTTTTGGCTCAAGTTCTAATGATTATTTTTAGATAAGTTCTGCCTTCGCAAGCTAAAAAAAATACAAAAAAACACAACAAAGCGCGCAAAATAGACGAAATCAGTGCACTATATATACCAAATGTCTAATTAATCATTACATGACCGAGTGTGCGTTTAATTTCGAACTTTTACTACGCATATATCATCGGCTTATGTATGATTTTCAGATTATTTTGCGGTTGCCATACGAATAAAAACAACAATAACGCAGAAAAAGCTTCATGACTGGAAAGCAAATGAGTAAGCAAAGGAAATTGGCATTGAAAAATAATTAATATATATAAAATGCTGTGAAAGCACAAGCAGTGCTTTGTTAAATAAAAATTCTAATATATATACATAATTTAATTTGTTTTGCTACTGTGTAAATGTTTATGCCAAATTCATGTTTGTGCCATGTGCCAAAGTTCTAGGCCAGACATCAAATTTTGTACATATGCTTTTTGGTTTCAGTTTTGTTGCTTTTAATATTTGTCGGCCTTTTTATTTATTTTGCACAACATTTATTTTGCTGATATACAAATATAAAGTGCATTGAAAAACGAATGAATGAGAAAAACGGAAATTGCGACGCAACTTAAATATTTTTGAACAGCTTAATTTCAGAAACATGGTAGCTTCAGGAATTTAAGGAAATTTAAAGCATTCCCTTATCAATTTGAAATCCCTGAGCCAGCTTACCGCCAATTCCCTCGTCCTCATAATCGCAGTTCGCAAACGAATCTGCGTTGACAGCTCCATCGGATGCAGTGGATCCAGTTCCGCCCACATCGCACAGTGCCATCATGGTGCTTCCGCTCTATTTGGCTTAATTCCGCACTGGGATTTCAATTAATGGACGCGGAGCTGCCATGGCGGATGGATCGATTTTAATTGGCGACTCTTGGGGACCTCGCTAATGAGGTTGAGCCCTTTGACTGGGATTTCCAGGCACCGCATTCACATTTTCCACTTCCGATTTCCAATGCTCGGCGTACGCACAACATAAAAAATGGCTAACCGCCGGTGGAAATTCATTAATGGAACAACGACGAGCGACGCGATAGCGCAAACTTCTAAGCATAAACTGTTAGTGAATTTAATTCAAACGAAAGAGGCGCGCTTTTCTCGTTGTCGTTGTGGCTTCGTTGTTCATCGTCGATCTTCGTTGTTCGCCGTTGTTGATCGTTCGCCACGCAGTTGTTGCTAATTTGGGGCCGATTTCACCATGTGGTGGATTATGGGATCCCACAAATGGCGCACAAGTACACAGTGAAAAAAATTTAAATCACGTAAGGTAAAATTGTAGTAAGATCAGTAAGAAGGAATAACAATTTATAAAGTAAAGAGCCCCAATATAATGGTTTTATGATTACTTTTTCTAGTGTATTTTTCATGTACGCCTTGCATTAATAAACAAAAATCATACATAATTGAAAGAGACACAAAATCAAACTGTGACGTCAGACACAGAAGGAGACTGAGGCATAGTAAATTATTATCATGCTCAATGGAGAGCTCTGGTGACAAAAGCAGTCGAGGATGGCGCAGTGCATCACTGGGGGTCACGTAATTGCCATAGCAGGCGCTCGAAACGAGCGGGCCACGCGGCGTATGAGCAATGCCTAATTAATTCTTTTCGTTTCGCTTACAGAAGCCAAAAGACTGGGCGACTGCTGGCTAATTAATGACCCAATATAAATCAAAATTTAATGCCACAAAATCATGGCAGCTGTTGTTGTTCCACAAAGAGCGTGGGCGGTTCACGCAATAAGTTAAATACGTTAAGTAAAAGCATGGCCCAGTGAACTTGTCAACAAGTGTTAATTGCACTGCCATCGGCAGACACAAAGTACACAGAGCGAAAAGCCTGACACTTTTCACGTCGCGGTGCGTAATTCAATAGAAAAGTCGGTGGCATGGTTTAATATCTAGGGTCTCTGTTCGCTTTTATTTGGACTGTCGAGCCATAGCAAAGCACTATGTCGCGACAAGTTGGCCAAAGAATCAAATAGAAATGGGGGGAATGACAGGCCAGAGTATTGGCGAAAGACTTCGAATGGGGAACACAAAGTTATTAAATTATCCACGCACAAATTTCAAATTATAACGCGCAAATGGAAGGTGGGCAGCGTGGCGAATCGCTGGAAATTTTTGCGAAATTAGAAAAACCATAAAACCATGTGCGATAGAAAATCATAATTATAAAGCCATTAGGTATTTAATTAATTCCACTAATTAATAAATGTGTTAATTAAAAATATAATTATGGCTAACTAAATGTGTTGGAGTTTCCTTTTGACTCTAGTGAATTCTATTGCATTTCACCATTTTAAAAGCAAGCCATGTAAAGTTTATTGCAATCTAGTAATCCCCTTTTTTTAATAGTCCCCAAAACCCATTTGATATCGATTGGTGTCTTAATAAAAAGCTGCAACAGGCACATGGCCTTAATTATAGGGGCTATCGGGGCAAATCTTGGCCAGAAGAAAGGCAAGTTCAATGCTTATCCGTGGCTATTTAATGGCATTGCGCATACGCCCCGTGGTCCGCGCTTGACAACTTGGCCGTCGGCCAAAAATCGAGACCGAAAGTCATGGATCAATCAAGTGGCGGTCTCTTTCCCCCCGGATTCACACTGGATTCACTGGCCCGCCAGTGGCAACAATTTGTTGCGCTCCGTTGGCCAGAAGCCGCCGCTTGGATGCGGACTTCTTTCGTTTGTTTTCTGCCTGCACTTGACTCCATTAAAGAAAAGCCATGTGGTCACAGTTTGGTAGCGCCAAAAAGCGCAACCACACCGTTAATGAGCGCAGCAGCAGCAATGATTTAATTACCTTTCGGCATAATTCACTCATTTCGATGTATTAATTCACTTCGGGCTATGAAAATATTAAAAGCCCAGGGAAAACGCACCATAAATGATTCAGTACAGTTTGTCGGACACTGTAAACAAGAGCGTATAACAGTGGAGCCTCTCTGCAACGAACTGCGCATGTCCTGCCGCTGCGGCTGTCATATATCTCATACACAATGAGTGTCAGTGTGTCACACAACAAACACACAAGCGAAAAAGTACATTATGCAATTTTTATGCTGAGCCAAGCGACACAGAGAGAGAAAGTTTTGGATACTTTTTTGTTGGGGTAGCTCGCCGCCGATGAGTCATCATCGTCATCATCATCATCAATGGGGGTAGTTAGTAGGGGATTCTTAAGATACCAGAAAAAACAGGCTGGTATCTGAATAGGAGCCCTACGAAAATCGATATTGGTCCACGGCCAAGAAGAGGAGTCAACCGGCCAGCTTGCGGTTTTCCACTTCTTGTTGCGCCTTCGGATGGCGAGACATGCGCAGAATATGTCTGAATGTTTTCGTGTAAAAGTGTTTGGAATCTTAAATACTAAATAAGACTTGCCAATCGGTTAGGATATCACATTTACAGAATCTGGAACAGCCTATAGAGCCAAGAAATGACACGGAAAGTATGTCCACTACTTTGAAATAAGTAGGAGATATAGATATATCATGTCCATCTATTATAGTAACTTTTCTTATGCAATGGTTCCCGCCAAAAAATAAGCATATCAATATCTAACGATCGTTCAACTAAAACCATCGAAACTTTTGTCAAATCACTATTTGCCTTGGTGATCTCACTATGTGTCAACATTCAAACCAAATAAATGACTTGGCACATGAAAAAGGAAAAACTCCAGCAATTAAGATGTTATTTCTTACTTATGTTGAGTTTATTTTTAGCGGTTCAGCCAAAGGCGAAGTTTCATAATTGAGCCAAAATAATGAAATGGCAAAAAGACGAAAAATGGTATTTGCCAAGCTGAGCATAATAACTCAAAAAAAAAACGAACTGTTGAAGAAGAGTATTAAAAAAGAGGAAGTTAGGAGCACAAACAACAAATGACTTCAGTGGAAATTATTGTTGTAACGCCTCGTTTGGCATTAGTCGAGAACATAAGATTGTTCATACCCTGTAACTAAGATAGTTTCGGATGCCGTTAGACTTATGCTACTTCTTCTTCCTCTTCTGGCTTTGGGTTGTGGGTCATGCCCAAGCAATTTTCGAATTATACAATGCGATTCGCTGGTTTTTGTGTAGCCCAGCTCAAAGATCTCGCATCTCATCTTTCACTCACTTGTTAGCCAAATAGCCGACGGCCAAAAACCAAAAAACAATCCCCATTGTTTTCGTAGTGAAGGAGAAAAGGAGAACTAAATGGGTCACTCGGCATCTAAATCTGAATGCAAATCTGCTCCAGGCAATTAACAATTCGGTACAGATAGTATGGTTTAGGAACATCACTCTGATATCTAGTATCTATTTTTGTGCACAGCCGACTTTCCCAGTGTGGGAATTGATTTTTTTCATCTACTCACCGCCGCTTCGTTTCTTTTCGGCCAGCGGAGATTTCTGTTTGCGTGGCATGCGAAAGGAGTTCCACAGGAAGGAGCTGGATGGCGTCGACGATGTCAGCGAGGACTTGATGGTGTTCTTTGTGTACGAGCGGAGAATGTCCAGTTCGCTGCTGCCGGAGGAGGAAGCCGAGGAAGTTATGGACTTTGAGGTGGTTGTGGGTATCCGCGATGTCTTGGCCATGTTGTTGTTATGCGTGCTGCTGTTGTTGTTCAGAAGTTTGTTTTGGCCAGCGCCATCGGAGGCATTCCCCTTGGTCACTGCCCCTACTCCGTTTCCGCCGCCGCCGTTGCCTGCGCCTTCTGCTGTGCGTCCGATTCCCGAATATATTTTTCCATACTTAAAGTCCTGCGAGTGATGGTAATCCTTGAAGCCGTACCTCTTGGGCTGCACATTTTTGTGATTTTTCAACATCTGCTGGAACTCTTTCCAATCCGCGACCGATGGCAATGGGTACGTGGACGTGGACGCGTCCTTGTGGGCATTCAGACTTTGTGAGGAGCCGTACAAAAGTGACACAAACTCGTTGAGACCCATTTTCTGGAGCATGCGCCTGGGGCTCTCAGTGGCTCTCAAACTGGGCAGCACTTGCACTGTTATACACAGTTGCTACTTGGTTATTTGCTTGCTTAGCCACTGGTCATACACTGCGCGAATAAAAGACGTCCGCTGCTCTCGGAGTTCGCCGCGCAACTGAAGTGTATCCCCACAGTGATCGCTCTCTCTCTCGATCTCTCTGTCGACACCAACGTCGCTGCTTTCGGTCGCCGGCTTTAACTTGGTCTTGCGATTTCGATTCCAACTCCACTCCACTCCAACTCGAACTCGCAGCGACTGTGCAGCGACTGATATGGCAAAAGCTGGCGGGCCACCAAAAAAGTCCTCAAGTAAAACGTAAATTAGCACATTCGACGAAAGATTGAATTTGAATTTCAAAAACGCTTTGAAACTAGAATAGCAGGATATTACACGACGGAAACAAATTTTGTTGAAACTTATTAAAATATTTTGAATTTCCAGCGACCCGCACGACCCAAGCGTCAATTTCAAATGACAGATTTCGGAAACCAAATGGATTCAACATTCAATCGAAAGCAACCGCCCCTTTCACTATTATCAACGAAACCATATAAACTTTTAACCTTTTTGCGGCAAATGTAATTATATATTTTTGTTGAGTTTTTCAAATATTGTCGCCATGACTTTCGCGTCACAGTTGGCCAACAGCAAAAGTAGTTTTCCGACCAAGTGTGTGTATGCAAAATACAAAATACTAGCTATAAACATACAGAAGCGGAGAAAAGTTTATAATGATTACGGATGGTAAGAAAAGAACACAGCGGCTCATTAAGAGCCACGCTCCAGTTAGAAGCTCGAGGGCTATAAACTTTATCAGGTTTGCCGAGATTAAGCTGGGATAATTATGGAGCGCGAAGAAAGCATTTCTATTGAATAGAATTAACCAACTCGACCCGGATTCAGCCAACATTCAAATCAAAATAGAGGCCACAGAAATTGATTTAACAAGGAAATAATCATGGCGTGTGCCGGATGGATATTGTAGGTAATCCGAAAACCGAAAGTTTCAGATTAATAGAAACTCGGGGCGACTTACATAAGCGGCAGAAACAATTGTTGAATCGAAGAAAGCCAACTCGCATTGCAGTGCTTGCGAAATTTGGCTTAAAATTTGGCTCAAAATGTATATGCCCATAAATATCCCGGTCGAAATTTATGCATAACTACCGCAAATCGCAGTTCTCACGCCAAAATATATTATTCAAAGGCGAAATTACTCAAGCCCTAAGAGCTCCCAACAATTTATGCAATATTTGGCTTCGGTTTAAGTCAACTTTTGTGTGCAAATTATAAGAAACCCCCATCTTCTCAACTTGCATAAATTTGTCATGCGAATTGAGTTTGTGAAACTACCGCCGACAGTTCAATACATTTTTGTGGGTTAATTTTTTATTTGTTTTAGTAGGTAAAATGATGTAGGAAAGCATAGTTTATTGGGGCGACAATATTTCAATTACTTTATTGGCCACCAACGAAGCAATCTGCTAAAAGAGCCCAGCCATTTTCTTGCAAATCTTTGGGCTTTCAAAAGCGTTCCATGTGTGTGGGCCCGTAATGAATTGCAAATTGTTGTGGAAACGCTGGCGTACTCAATACTAAAAGTAGTAATAGGTTTTCATATTGGTTACGCATGGCAGAAACCCGTCGAAGAAAAGTAAAAGTATTTCCAAACAAAAGGCACGACGCAAAGATACTGGAAAGGTGCGTGTTGGTGTTTGATTTCTTGTGAAGAGCGGCGGCCATTAACTTTTTTTTCCCCACCCAGTGTACATCAGCAATTTGCCATTGCAAAATGCAAAACAGTTAATAGATTACGATGATGTTGTCTTTCTCGAAGCGTGCCGTCGCACGCAGATGGCTAAAAGCGCTTGACAATCAATCGGTTAAGAGCGTGAAAAGTGGCCATAAAGAAAAGCCCACGATAGCGACGACACCGCGCTGAAATCAGTGAACTTGATGTGTGTAGGCCATAAATTAGAGTGAAAACAAGCGCTCAGATACGCGGAATGGACTGCCTGTGGCCACACAAAGCTACAGACTCACACTCGATAGCAAACCAACCAAAAAGAGTTGGCGTGTTAAATGCCTTTGTTTATTCTATACCCTATCAAAAATATTTGTAGTTGGTCTTAAGATAGATATATATATATATATATATATGCTCGATTTCATTACTATTTCTTTCCAACAAACCGCAGAAGAGCATTTAGATATCATCGCAACTTTCCCAACGTCTACTTCACATGCGGGCCACAATCACGCACAATCAAAATTAAATGACAACTTAATTGATCGCTCCCCCAAAGTGGATGGTGTGAAAGCAATAAATAAAATTCGACAAAATAGTCGAACTCAGCGCCAAAAGCAGATGTGGGTGAAAACTGATTGCTTCGAGCTTGGCTTTCGTCTAATATTCCCAGAGATCGGGGGAGAATTACAGGGTAGGGGGCGGGGGCGCATTATGCCATTTAACAAACAATTTTACTTCAAATAAGCCAAAACGATGCAGTGGCTCAAGAGTGGAGAAGGGAGAGACTGGAGGGGGGTCACTGGAGTGTGCACCAACGCCCAGTATGAAAAACAAGAACAAAACGCACGGCGGCCACAACTCGCTGAACATCAAAGCAAATTTCGTTGGAGGGGCAAGCACAAGTGAACGCAAAGCGGCATAAACAAGTTGTGACATTTGTGCGCAGAACGAGGGGGGAAATTCTCTCAGTGTGTGTGTGGGCCATAATGTAGAACCACCTGCCAAGTGGGGGTCATGCACACGATTATATAAGCACACAAAACACACATATGTGTACATATACGTATGTGGGAAAACTTGGCCATTAAATTCACTGGCATACTCAATTACTGAACGGGCTGCAGATAAAGAACCCAACTGATAGCTAAAAAGCCAAGAAGTTCGGGCACTAAAATTGAATAGGATGGGAAAACTTAAGAGCGTCTTTAAGCTATTACTAGATAAATCTTATCATTGTAGTATTTGCAAGCTGGCTTAATTACTACCTGGAAATTGGAGATATTTTTTCATCGAAGAAGACCTAATTAGTTAAACAAGTCGTATAGACGAATCCCATAAAGATAATCACCGCCTATTAGTGGCATTCTGCCCCACCTCAATGCAAAGCAGATACTTGGGAGTATATAAATATTTTATTTGCTTATAAACGAACAATGAACCCACAGCCAAGTGCTGAGTTTGTCATTGAAATCATTTAGAGGCGTGCCACGCATTTGACACTAGCAAGTAAGCCAAGATAGAACTAGCTGTATAGTATAACTAATGTGGCGCAGAAGCTCAGTTCGTAATCCCCGAACGGCTAATTAGCCGCCTTAATATTAATTACAAAAGTTAGCCAACTTTTGAGCACAAAAACTGTCCCCGGGAGAGCATTTTGCAATGGACCAGCCAACTTTGTTCGTCGGCCATTGTGTGATTGTGCGCCAATGTAACAAATTTTTTTTTGGCCAGACAAAAAACTTTGGCGGCACGTTCAGATAGATAAAAATTAATTTGATTTGAAGTAAACTTGAATTTCGTATGCTTTCACTTCGCGTTGGCCGAAGGGAAATAGGAAATAAGTAATGGGGTTACAATTTGAGCTGCTCCAATTTCGATTTCCCTTCGCGCGGCTAATTAACTTATTCGAACTTATTTTTACTCTTCTGTTGACACTTACCCTCGGAAACGCCGACAATTGCTGGACTTTTGATAATCGCGGTTGATTTAGTTTTTGCCGATTGTTGCAGCTTGTTTGTGGCTCCGGATTTGGTGGCCACCCCTTTGATGGGTGTCGCAATTGCTGCCGGACTGGCCAAGGTGCCATTCAAACGTTTATCTGCAATGAATGGGCGAGAAAAATCGTTGGTCAATAAATTGGTAATAAACAATGCGGCATACTTTCAGGCAGCAGCAAAAACTCACTTTCCAACTCGTCGTTCTCTATGTTTTCTATAATTTTAACTGCACTGCCCAATGAATTTTTACTGCCAAAATGCTTGCGAATAAACCTTCTTAAGCCCATATTTTCACTTTACCACTCCGAGGACCGAGTCTCATTCGAAATATGGTATAAAGAATGAAAATACGGATGCAATATATATTTTTTCAAATTGGTATAAGGCAAAGTTTGTAATTTGTGTACGATTTGTGTCACATTCATTGAGCCTACTTGGTTCAACTATTATGATAAAAATGCCGCTTTCCGGCTATCAATGCACCTGAACGCTCAAGTGGCAGGGAGCGCAGAAAGCGCAAGAATCTGCATCTGCAACTGAATCCGAATCTCAATTCGGTGCTGGGGAAACAGCGATCCCGAGTCGCTGGCCGCCCAGCATGTCATAATTTGACCAAATTAATGAAATCAAAAGAAAACCAGTTTGCATTTCCAGGTTGCAGTGCTCATGCGTTTTTTTTTCATTGCCTGCAACACAAGGTGCAAAACAGGGAAAGAATGCCAAAACAGAAACACCTGTTTTTGGAGTGGCATGAAAAAGGCAGGTGCGTGCAGCAAGCAGTGCAAGAAAGCAGTTCACACGTTGCTGGGCGAGAGAGCGCAACATGTTGCGGAGTTTTATTTGATGTGCATACGTTTTAAATATGTTATAAGAATTTATCTAGTTGTTGTTAATCTAGTCATTTTCTCCAATGCATTAAAATGTTGCTAAAGCATTATAGGCAAGCAGTTAAATGTTGCTAAGGATCTCTCTTAAATCGAAAGCCATATGACAGCTCTCTTAAGTTTCCAACTCTTAACTTAACTCTTTAGTTTCTAAAGTTTCTCTTGCGACTTGCAGACAATACAGGTTTCCTTGAATAATTAGCATAGTTTGCTGCTTTTGTTCTGTTTATTTTCCTGTACGGATAGTACTGTCCACCAACTGACCTCACGACCACTTCCACTTGGGAATTCGAATACGAATACGTATGCGTATGTATCTCCCATATAGTTTTTGCAATTCTCCAGCTCGTGCTGAAATCTTTTTAGCCCGGTTGTCACCGCTTCGGTTTCAATGCTAACCGCAAAAACAAAAAGGCAAAAATAAGGAGAAAAAAAGCAAAACAAAACGCTAAACAATCCAGCGCCAGAAGCCATAAATGGCTAGTACAAGTCTAGAAAAAAACCGGGCACAAGTACAAACAATGGAATTGTGCAGGCCGAAAAAAGAGTTTACAATGCCACGAATGTCAATGTCAGACGAGAGTTCTGAACTTTATTGGAGCTACCACCCATGAAGAACTGCTATGACCACCGCATCTTTCAATGGGTGAATTAAACCCATAAGGCAGGTAAACCCTAACCGGATCTCTTTCAACACTCTTACAAAAATCCGATGCGTGGGCAGCTAATCTGAACGATACAAAGAGGTGCGAAAGTGCCGACGACTCAATCGATCTTGCGCAATTATGCCAATAATCATTTCTTTAGTGGTTTTCTTTTGGCCAAAACCGGCAGACGTGGGTTAATAGAGTGCAGTGTGGGCTTGAAAACCATCACGTTTGCCCCATCGCGCTGCTTGCCCAGTGCATACTAAGTAGTTATTCGATTATGGGCCATCCAATTAGCTGGAATGGGTGTGTTAATCGAACTTCTGCTTATCAGCGGAGATAGTGGCGAGGTGAAAGAACCCACGGCACGTTTTGGTTGATAAACCATTAAAAATAGAGTAACTATATGTATATCATGTCTTGGCTTAGAATGGGTAGCACACTAAGTTTTGTAAATATGCTTTCCTTTTGATTAATCTACAGAGGCATTAATTGCACGAAATTGCATGTTGGCAAAATAAATCTTAATTAGTACAAGAAATTCCAGCCGAAAGCCAAAAGCTCGTTTTTCCCCATCGTGTATGCAAAACACGTTTCCACATCGTTTTTCATGCTTTTCTGCTTGTGAAAATGGTGCGATAAGCATGTGCACTCTGGAAATTCCTACTGGACAATGTGATCATCATCGGGGTATCGGAGATCGGGACAAAAGAAGTCATTTTAAATTAGTCCGACTTTATAAATAGATTCCAACGGAGGGGCAAGCATTCTCTTAGCGATTTCATTTTCAGCCCTGCGACATTTCAAGCAATTTAGCAACATCTCGGCAGGCGAACACAATGCATTTCCCTATTAAGGCTAATTTATGCAGGCCTGCAAAAATTTGCATGACCCGTACACGATCGTAAACAAAATCATGGAACCAGCACAAAGTCAGTCAAAAACTTAAAAAAAAAAAAAAAAAATAATAATAAAAATATCACTAAAACTCCGGGAAGTTAACTCCTCAATTCTTTCTAATTCTTTAAAACAGTTGTAGCGGATATATGATTTATTGAGTTTCAGTTTTGCTTGCCCCAGTTTTGTATCAGCATAAATATACAAAGTTATGGGGTCATCGAAATTCGAATACAATGAACGAAATGCGTTAATTGAGCAAGTGGCAAAAATGATTTAATTGGGTTTTCCGCGGACGTGATGATTTCTATCAACACAGTACTTTAAAATTCCTCTAGAATTATGTTAGACACCTTTGGGTATTTATATCCAATGTTTTGATCAAAATACCAAATATTTTTTTCACAAAAAAATCTGAGAAACTATTTTTGGCAAAAAACTTAATTTTCAAGTTGGCTTTTTTGACTATAACTTGACTAAAAATGGTCACAGAGCAAGAATAAGTACCATTTTATACTCCTTACAACCAATACTAACAACACCTCTCACTTTTAAACTGATTTTGTAAAATTAATTTTTGCCCAAATTTTCGCATTTTTTGCAAAAATTTAAAAATCCTAGAATTCCCGAACTTGAATGCCAATCGATTGGGATTTAAAAAACAAACTCAACGAGGTATGACATTCCATATTTGGGTATTTATTGCCAATTTTTGGATCAAAATAGCAAATATTTTTTTTTTTCAAAAAATTTAAAATTCGTAGAATTTCCAAATCATTTGAGAAACTTTTGAGAAGTTGTATCTTTCGACTCTTAAATATCTGAACATCTCAACAAAATCAATGAAGCAATCAGCGACTCCAGGCGAAGCAATTACCACATTCATTTCAACTTGATGGGGGATTTAAGATGACTAACAGGGAGTGAATGAGTCAACGGAGCCGAATTTGCGCAGAATTCGCAGGCACATGTGGCAACATGTACTCTGCCAGGAGTTTGGAGTTTGGGGCAAGCTGAAGGAGCCTGCCTGCAGACAAAGTGTCACCTCAGCAGCTGTTGCCCAACTGCAGCTGGCACAGATTTTTCCCAGTTTTCCACCCAGCTCTAAACATCGAACTGTGGGAATGGAGCGCTAAATTGTTTTTCAACTCCAACTGGAAGCCAGCGACTTCAAGATACGACACCTTTACGGCGGAGCAAGGTGAGTGAAATAAGGGAACAGACCGACGGCCAGGTGGACAGATTTAGCAATTCATTGAGGGCAACAAGTTGTGCAGCATTTCACCTGAGTGATGATTTCGCATTTAGCCAGCTATAACAACTCTAGTGAGCGAAAAAGGTGGGGCGTTGCAGGGCGGACTCTTGACAACAGTTGACACCTTTCAAGGGGATTTCCAAGAAGCTGTAAAAAGTGTCTTCCGTCTGGAACAGAGTAAGAACGATGTCGGAGATTTTATGGGATTTCAAGTACATAATTGGAACGAGGCTAGGCTATTCGGTTAATATTATTCTAAAATATTCAAAGCTATATTTTGCTCAAAGCTCAGCAAGTTGGTAACTCTTGAACTAAATACTATAATATGAAATATACGACAATAGCACTGTATTTAAGGCTTTACCCATTAAGTTTCCAACATATCTTAGTAAATATGATATGTAAATCTCTGCACTTACGTATGGATGTGGGCGTGGGCGTGGGCGTGGCCGATGATTTGCTGCGCGTCGATTGTCCCTTGGTCGTCTGTTGGGTTTTTGGTGGCGGACCCAGATCGGTTGGCGATATGCTCAGATTGCGCACATCGCGCTTTTTGGCAGCTCCTGCAAGAGACAAAAATGAAAGGGGATTGTGAACAAATTGCTAGGAAATCAATATGTATGTGGATGAAGCGGATGCGTAATTTATGCGCAAACACGTTGCCACGAACCGAGTTGTGCACTCGGATTCCCATTTAATAACTCAAAGGCAAAATCACACTTGTTTCCAAACAGTTGGGGGTCCCGCTATTTGCATTTTAACATTTTGTGGATTAATACAAAGCGTTTCCATAATTGAAGTGTCTGCCCCGCAATGGATGTACATACATATGTACACAAACGGAGGGTGAAATCGTATTATGCCCGGGCAGACGTCCATTAGTTCTCAACGGGTGTGGAGAACGAGTTCCATCGCATATGATCTCAAGATCTTGAGTGCACTTTAGTTCTTTCAAGAAATGATTTAGGCATTGCTGGAGGTATTTAAACATATATCTTAGTTCTAGCATATGGTATTACAACAGTTCGAATGACTAATAAAAAGCTATATATACAACAATACACATCAGTTTATAACTTTCTTTACTCCGCATATTGGCTAATCTAATTTTCCACTTGGTAGCAACAAATCTCCACTGGCAATCAATCATATTTCATACCCTGCTCGCCACTAATCAACTTGGATTCACCTAAACTAGGGGCCTCCTTAACGACCATCCATTGTCCATCTTCAATTCCAGTTGGCCCGAACTCGGCACTTGTTAGCCACCATTTGTGGGCCTGGTTGGCCACTTTAGGGCCGCTAATCAACGGAGCCGGCGGGAAAATGCATTTCCGAGTTGACCACAGAAGCAGCTGCGGCATGGACAACGTAATAAATTTATTCCAGCTGACGGCTAATTGTGCTGGACATGGACATGGAAATAAAAGTTGCACGCTGGCTGCAACCTGGCTTAGGCCAAATGAAAATGAAAATCTTTTTTTTTATCTGCGAGGAGCGTTGCACCGAGTCACATAATCCTTTTGTGGCATAGTGGGGGTTTGATAAGCGGACCGCAGTCGGAATTTCCAAAAAAGCTTAAAAGCGCTAAGGGATTAAATTTGAAATGGGGGTTTTGTGAATTGGGTGGATCTGCTTTTGTACGAAGTTGAACATTAAGTGCAGACAAATTTGAATACTAGTCATTTGGTAAAATTTCATTCCGAGCTTGCTAACTATGTATCCTATAAAAGTTAACCTTTTCAGCCATTGCCAGGCTCTTTTATTTATATTTATCTGGAATTTCCTCTTATTTAACATAAAGTTGTTTGCCCCCTTTGTCACCAAAAGGTGATGGCTTATCATCTAAGATAACCACGTTGTTGCTTACGCAACTCCGGCTCTGTTTACGCTGCAAGCCAATGCCCTCGATGTGGGTTTAGCCCATAACCACTCCACTCATTAGCATTTACAGCCCCGATCCCCGCGAGAAACTCACCTTTGGTGAGGCCTTTGGAGGCCCGCTTGCCAAAACTTCCGAAGCGTTCGCGCTCGATCATTTGGCTGTGGATGTAGCGCTCGGAGTACGAACGAGATAGTTTCTCCTTGGAACTGTGGGCACCCATTTTGGCTGGCTGGATTTTCGATTTGTA
This sequence comes from Drosophila sechellia, assembly GCF_004382195.2. Classification (NCBI taxonomy): domain Eukaryota; kingdom Metazoa; phylum Arthropoda; class Insecta; order Diptera; family Drosophilidae; genus Drosophila; species Drosophila sechellia. The sequence continues at coordinate 3,040,260 of NC_045949.1, forward strand.
CAAAGTGTCTTTGATCCGCACAAGAGTTTTCCGGAGAGTGTGTGCCTGCTTTCAACTGAATCTGATCGATATCACGACTTCAAATTTCACTTTCACAGGCTCTCGAATAATACACCCGCGCACAATCTCCAGACGTCGACGATGGCGACGAATTTAATTTGATGTCGCTGACAATTGCCGCTTGAATGCATTTTTTAGCTTTGTGCACTCGGTGTACCACTTTTTTTTTGCAAAGCAACGTTTGCTCTATGATTACCACAAGGTTGACATTTTCAGTACTGTTTTTGTTTAGTTTTTTATTGCCATGTACATATTTCCTGCTGCAGTTGACATTGAATGGATTTATAATGGTTAGATTTAATTGGCGGCCATTAGCCGATTCAATTAGCCGCCTCATTTAACTCATGACTCCCCCACAAAAACCCCCTTTGGTTTTTGCCCTGTAATCCGATTTAATTAAATTATTGTTAATGGCGCCATCAATGGGTGCTCCAATTTTATGGCATTTTACACATACTAAAGGCGAAAGCATTCCAAGAATTAGACATGAAATCTTTTTAGGATGCCAACAACCTAGACACACAAATCCGAAATAGACGAATACTTTATAGCCCAGACATTTTACATTTAATTGAGCGTGCGGCTTGAATGCAACTATTTATCATACCCTTCCAGAGGGTATTAAACTAATTGCATATCTGAAAGATACATTACCCAGATCCACTTTAAGATACAATATTTTCTGCCAGAGTATTTGAAGATTTGGACACTCGACTATCCCATCCACCAGATCCCATTTAATCTACATTGTGTGCGCAAAAATAAAGGCCCCTGTTTGTTGTACTAACTGCAGGCTGCATTTCGCAACATGAATGATAAATGGTCTAGAAAATAGGAGGCACTCTATGCGACAATGCGACCCCGATTTTTTGGCTGCGGAAAAAGCACAGCAGAGCGAAGTATAGCAGCAGGTGCATGGATGGCCAAGAAAACATTGCAACACAGTCCAAATAAATCTTCGAGCGGAGCAAAATGCCCATTTCCCACTCCAAGTGCCTGAATTTCCGACTTTGCACGGCAGTTGCTGACAGGTTTGAATGTCATCATAACGCGACGGACAAAGGCGAGCCAAAACGAAACCCAAACCCAAATGAGCTGACAAAGTGCACGCTATGATTTGTGGCAGAGCATTTGAATTGGGAACAGCGACACCGAAAACTGCTGAGTAAAAAGACAAAACGCCGGAAAAGACACGCGTTTCCCAGCAGTTTCGAAAAAAAAGCGAAATTTATGCTGGCACAGTGGTTAAGATATGCGCATATTTCAAAATTATCTTTTAGCTAATGAATATATGGCAAAACAATTTCATAACCACATTTATCTATACTTTTTTTTAACTGAAGGATAGCTTGTGCAATCAAAGGCAATGCAACTTGGGAATTGTCGAGCTAGTTGAATACAAAACCCAGCACATCCTACACAGATTTTGGACTAATGGGCAGCAGTATCCCAGAGAGCAGGCACAACCTCAATGCTATGAATAGCATCGGCGCCCTCTTTAGTTTTGGCTTTTTAGTGAGTTTAGTCAGGCCTGCAAATGTCAATCCGACCAGGCCAACTATAATTAGCCCGAAATGCAACACAGAAAGGTGTCAAATGTTCGGGGGGAATTCGAGTGCCATTCGATTTTATTGTTGGCTCCAAATTTAGTCGATTGGAAAACTTTGGGGAGCATAATTCACATGACTTGGCACATCATTCAATACCGAATGTCACATGCCTCGAATGCCGGAAGTTCTCCACCGCAACAAAAACGAATGTGAAACGGAAGTTGTGGGATAGTCCTCAAGGGCAACTCGGTGTTGCAGCAGCTTTTTCTTTTATTTTTACATTTATTTTTCCCTTTCTGCCAATGACAGCTGATGAACCCAATTGCCGCGGGCCCCCCGGTAAATTAATATGCAAAAATTGAATATGACTTTCAATTAAAAGTTGGACGTTGCCGTCGTGTGGGCGTTCAAACATTTTTCATTGGCAAGCTTTCCTCCGGCGGGTGAAAAGCAGGTGAAAAGCGGCGGAAGCTGCAAAAGCAATTAATCGAGCTCGGAAGGAACTTTCCAGCCAGGACAACACAAAGGCGGAGGTGGGCATAAATCTACATAATTTAAACGAGACAAGTGCAGCAAAAGGAGGAAAGTTACGACGAAGTCACTAGATTGAATAATACCCGCAACTAAATGTGGCTTAAATGCTCTTACTTTGAGCCGATTTAAGCACCATAAATATTACCCATGCAGACCAACTTTCGATTGATCCATAAAATAGAAGAGAAACGCCAAGTTTGCGCCAGTACAATGATCCATTTAATCTGGATTTTATGCCACATTTTATTTCTTTAAACATTTCAGTTCGATCTGTGCCATGGTTTTTTATGTGACCAGCAACTATCGTAAACTGTGAGTTCGTTGTACCCATAGATGAGTTTTTATGGGGGGCTACCCCCGGTCCGATGGCAATAAAAATTAACAATTACCAATGCGAAAAGGAAAACAAATTTCCCACTCTTTTTATTAATGTGGCGTGCATAAAAATAAAAAGTGTGCACCCATTAAAAAATCAGCATCAGCTGGGGTCTGCCAATGCGCATGCAAAACAGTAAAAGGAAACTCCGCCCGATGTCCGCGGAAACGGTACCGAAATAAAATCCGACCGCTAGACCCCCGCAGATCCGATATAAACAATCATTAAACTGACAGCAAACAGCGGAAAACTGCATCGGACATTAAAAATTTCCAGGCGGCAAGCAACTGAGACTCACTCGTAAACCCCAATTCTGATTTTCGCCAAAAACGGCCAAATGATGTCATTGAAATGTTCATTTTCCTCGGCATTTGCTCCAGTAAATTGACCAAAAAAGAGGGCGCTGGGCCAAATATTATAAATATAGAAGATGGCATAGATCTTCAAACTAATACCCTGTAAGTGGAAAAGAACCAGAATGGAAAGATAGCCGAATGATGATTCATAAGTTGGTGGAAATCTGAAACCACTCTAAACGGGGTTAATATTCTCTAAATGATTTTAGAAAGCTGAGCGAATAGATAGGCAACTCACTCTCAAGAGAAAAAACACACATTTAAATAATCATATGCATGAATCACATTCAGCTTAATTGCATAGAAACACTAACATTTTAGTGCTCAATTATTCGAATAAAATATTTAAATGGGAAACCCAATTTTCCGGCAAATGATAATAAAGTTTCCATTCGCAAGTACACAAACAGTTGGGCAATCCCGCACACAATTTTATTGCCAACCAAAACAAAAATTAAAAGCGGAAAATGGCAAATACAAATGCGAATGCGCTCATAATGCAATTTTATTTTTAAAACGCTGTCGTTTGCCCCCGGGATTTTCTTTTCAACCGCGAAGGGGGGTACATTCGCCAGCTAATTTTTTCCTTATTTCTTTTTCATGTGGCACACTTTTTCCTCTGACTGCGCAAGTGGCGGCAATTTGTTTTCAAAAAATATCCATTAAATAGATGCACGCAAAAAGAATTGGAAACTAACAAAAAATGTGCATATAGTATAAATGAATATATTACAATATAAATAAGAAAAGAGAATCCTTGATTTAAATGCGCTCAATGACATTTTAAGTGGCTTTTATTAACTGAAAACATTGGACCAATGTGTGAATTGCATAAGCCAACACTTGCCTCATTTTGACATTTTTTTTTCAAACGCTAATTTTGTATCCCTCAGTAGGTTGCCGTCTTCTTTCGATGACAACAGCAACCTCATTTGTGGTCTAATTGAGCTGTCGACCTCACTTTACCTCAAATTTGCCCAATTTGTGCAATTGCCTTGACAATTCAATTCTTATTTAAAAACTAAGTAACAAACAAAGAGTTAACTTCATAAACACAGGTAAATAACTTCCCAGCTGATGTGAGAAAATGAAGCAATGTTAATATTTAATTGAGAAGAAGATACCTGCTTAAAACTTAAATTTAGAAATCAAGCCCAATCTCAGTAAAAAGCCAAATCCAATCCATTCGGTTCGAGACCTTTACGCTTTCTGAAAACCCGAAAAATTGTCTAGTCACTTTCAAAGCCAAAACGAATTGCGGCCATCAATTTGTTGGGCACCTGTTAAAACAGTCCCACAGATTTCCATTAGACAAACAATATAGTTGGTCGAGTGTGTGTTTTTTTGGACATCTAACGAGAGAGTGATTATTAACAACGGCCTATGAAATGCTTCCGGCTGTCTGGAGATATTTTCTAAGCGACCGCACGTGCGACCCCCAAACAGAAACATTTGGCGCCCAACGCGGGGCCCTTGGCTTGGGTCATTAAATAACCATCTGAATGACAATTGTCGGTCTGTAGCACTTATTGCATAGCTTTTCTAGCAACGCAAGTTACGTGCTTGGTCGGCAGGAAGTGTGTGGTAAAAGTTGAGCGAGTCTAACGACACAATTAATTTATTGAATTAAGCCGAATACTAAGCACTAAGTGCACTTTATGACTCCGCGACGAGCGGATCCATTTGACCAGTCGAGACCCACCAATTGACTCGTTCATGTCCCGGCATTCAATGGCTTACTTCGATATGCAAATTAGCCACGAATGCGTGATCAAGTTGATGTTGTTTGAGCAGAATTTAAAAGCATCGGATCTTCGGGGGTCCCATCTCATTTCCCTGTCTTTCACTCGTTAACAACTCAGCAAGAAGACAACGTTCGGCTTTAAATGCTGCGATCAATCAAACACGAAATGCAGGTGATTCTGGGAATGGAAAACCCAATGGTAAATGGCCAAGAAAATACCCTATAAAAAGTAGTGGTAAAGCTAGACAGCTAAAATATATTTAGCCAGTTTTAGTTCCATACATGCACATAAATACATCACATGCAAAATCAATCAGCCTGAAACTTATTACATGTTTTCCGTTTGACTTTAACACAGCAATTCAACAAAGTGTCTCGTAAACCTTATCATAAACTGCTCTAGTTTTCCCATTTTACATTTATTTAAACAGCTCGTTAAAAAACTGACAGCAGCATAAGACTCGGCACGCTAGAATTGAAATGCGATATTCATGGTGCATGCAACTATAACAACACCAGCCGATTCAATCTTCGTTAACATTATCAACACATCGGCAGCCCAGTTTTTGATCAATTTGGCTAGCTCTCTGAATGCAGTGAATGGTTCAGTGACCAGTTGAAATTTGTTTGGCCGGCACACAAACAGCTGATTTCTGACCATTTTTGGTCTTTGTGATTGGCAGGCACATGATGTTCGCGGCATATAAGCGCTTCATTATGGCAAAATGAAAAGTGTTTCGCCTTCGTTTCTTATCCAACAACGAGAGCTGTAGGAAATTATGCAAAAAACATAACAAAGTAAAAAAAAATACAGACAATACACCTTCCGACTGCATCGATCGAAAAATATCAAGTGAAAGTTGACAGCCATCTAAAGATACATTTTTGCTGTATAGTTTATTCCTGAGGTGAGCTTGCACTTGAATCGGAAAAGGTATCAGTTTTTTCGGTGTTCCATGCAATTATGGTAATCGCATTATGGCCAAAAGGTATAGGAGTTTAAGGAATGAGAAAGTTACCGGGATTAAGTGATCAATGCGAATTAATCTATTATTATTATTATAAATAGAGGTATCAACTTTCCTTTTTTTTTTGATAAAGAATAATCTGTAAATGATCTGTTTACTTGAAATTTCCTTAAATTTTTATTTCCTTTGGAAAACCTGGAAAATTCCTAGATGGAAATTCAGTTTTTCCCTTTAGCAACCTTCACTTCACTTCACAATGTTGGCAAATTGAAAAGCAGCCGCAATTCCATTTGAATGCATTTCATTTTTAGTTTCTTTGGTCGGCGGTGTTGCAGTTTTTTGCTGCTGATATTTTGCAGCATAATTTTTTACAACATAACGCCCACAACACTTTCTCGCATAGTTAAGCGAATTATACAAAAACAGCGAATGGAAATGCAAAAAAAAAGAAAACACAAGTGCAAAACGAAACGAAACACACAAAGCACAGAAAATGAAAGAAATACTAGAAATATTTCTGTCTAGCATTATTTTGCAATTTCCCACATAATTATTAAGCGCCATTGCGAGAGGGGGACAGCGAGAGAGATAGAGTGAAAGGGAGATAGGGTAAGGTAGAGCAAAATGAAAGCAAAAAATTAGTTGAAGAGTTGGCGCTTTAAACACAAATACACAGAGAACAATAATTTAAAGCAATTTGACAACGAAGAAAGAATTGGTAAATATGTTCGTTTGTAGAGATTAATTTAACCACTCATGACTTTGAAAGAGGCTACAGTCAACATAGCCAACATATTCCTATTTTGATTGTAATACTGAAAATTCTGCTGCCCCAAATATTTTTATCAGTGTAGAGACAAAAGCTGAAGCCGAGACCGAATCCCAGGAGGATCTTCCCCACCGAGGCCCCACTGTACACAGTAAATAATAATTTAATGCACGGCAAAGAGAGGAGACGACGGACAACGACAAGCCGAGCAGACAACAGATGCAGAAAAAATGCAAATATGATAATAATAATGTAAAAAGCACAAAAGCATGCCAGCACGTCAAGTGAAAATTAAGAAAGAGTCGTTCATGCCGCACAAACACACAGATGAAAGACGAAGAGAAATGCACACAGATGGAAAGCCACGCACACCACGAAATGCCGCTTGTTTTCTAGCAACAAACCAATGAGAACTGTCGACTGTTTGATGAAAATTATAGCCACAGCAGCCAGTTGTGGAAAAATCAGAGTGGAGTGGACTCAAAAAGATGCCCGATCGAAACCAGTAGATAAGGCCGGAAACAGGTGTCGTCTTTGGAGGTAAGAGAGTCTAGAAAACCCCATAAATAAGGTCTTAAGCATGCCCAACCATATAGGGCTAATATCCGTTGAGCTGGCACTACGGATATAGAACATTAGTGAGATTCCTCTGTGTGGAAACTGTTTGTTACGCCTACTGACCATTCTCCACTAATGATTTCCGTAATAACATAAGCGGATAAGTGATTTAATAGTCTTCTTTGACTTTACGATCTGACACTAAAGCTGTTATTCAGAATTGATTCGAGACTTAATGACAAAACTTTAATTCCTTTCTGATCTACCAGTAAACGTATGAGTATTTAGCTAAACTAACTTTTTTACTGCAGTGCTTCATACCCATTCGTAAGTTACCGAAGTGATGAAGATTTGAGCTCAGACAAACATCGATATATTCATTTGAGGTAATCCACATTTGTCAACTATGCGTACTTAGCAAACAAAAGAGAAGCAAAACTTTAATCTCCATCCCACTGATGTCACCAGGTGTCGAGGTGATCTCATTGTAATGTTCCGCACACCCAAATCAATGTCGAGAGAAGCTTATATCCCGGCATCATTATATTCATCCCATCACCCCCGACTTACCCATTCATTATGGGATTACACTTCGCGAAACTTTGGCAGCTGGACAAAGGTAGGCAGGTAAGTAGAAGCCTTTCAGAGCTTCCAATTGAATGCCCATGTAGTTTGATCCCAGAGTTGCGACGAGAGGCACGTTTTCAACTGCCATAGGTAAATGAACTCTTCTCCCCACCCCTTTTCATTCACCTGGCGGATTCTTCTCCTAGACAAAAGCTAACGGTAATCGGGTCTATAGAGAGACGCAGAGAGAGTTGGGGTGATTTTGCGGCTTCGCAAAAGTTCGTGAGAAAGCCAAGGCACAAACTGTAACAAAACTGATTACGACCAACATAATTTATGGCCAGCAGAAGCCCAGAAGAATTGTTTGTCGGGTTGGCAAGAAAATGGAAGGAAAGGGGGAGAGCACCCACTGATTGATTGATTGCCCTGCCAAGCTAATGCGATTTTTACTCTAAAAATCCGGTATGTTTTTTTATATTCTTTGGGTATCCAGTGTCAACACGTAAAAAGCGAAATAAATACCAAATTGAAATACACAGAGATGACGTCAAGAGCAGAGAAATAAGACCAAATGAATAATGCACTCGAAAATGGTTGGATGGGTTTCGGGTTTCGGTGGTCAAAAGTGAGTCTGGAAATGCCAGACGATGCTTTTGTTTCAGCTGAAAACATTTTACACACATTTTCGAAATAAATAAGAAGCACCAGCCAACCGACATTCTATGAAAAAGCTGGAGAACCTGTTTCACAGACGGGGTTAATATAAAGGTAAAAAAGAGTTTAGGGGTGCAAAAAGCGCTTTAAAGGGGAGTCATTCTAAGATAAAACTATGAATCATTTATGTGCATAGTCTGACCCGTCTGCAATTTGTAGTTTCAATGGACTATAGATAACATTAAATGATTGATTTTTGATCCATCACTATCACACAAAACACTTTGGGCCTTGTTTCATGACCAATTTCGGTAATTATTTTCCCTCTCGATCACGAAACGCGATCTAATCGAGATCACGAAGAACACGAACAACGCGAAGAACGGAGAGCGAGCGGCACACGTTAGCATTGAAAACCCGCCGTCAACTGAAGAGACAGCGGTGAAAAGCAAACTGTAGGCAAAAGCCAAATGCCGTTTTATCGACGACACCAGATACATTTGTATCTACAACTTCAGCGCTCACGAAATCGCGCTCTTCGCCATAAAACGGAGCTCTTAGCGAGCAGCCGCTTGGCGGTCGATGAAAAGCCGGTTCGCGGCTTTAAAACTTTGAGTATTCTACTTAGCAGTATCGAAGTTTGGCTCGAGACATCAAAGTTTATTTGCGGTGAGAGATAGTTTCGTTTATCTGGTTGTGGTGGTGCACTATACTATACATGTTGCTGCAACATGCACTGCTTGGTCGCAATGCTTTGAACTGCTTGCGCGCTAGAAAGTTTACAATTGTGAAGCATACTTTTAGGCTTTCACATTAGAGTAAAAATATCTCAATTTCATATGCAAAACTTTGTAGAATACTTAACTGTGATGGCTACAAATGATTCATTTGGTAAAAACCTAACAAAATATAATTTTTAACAGTCTGACACCCAATCAAAACTATATCATATATAATATTAAGGTACACTATTATAAACATTATATAAATACTTACGCAATTGAGTGTTTGCCAATAGCTTCGGCGATCCGCTTCCAGACGCAGAGTTCGATGGCCGCGACGATGAGGCATTGCACATTAAACTCAAGTCACTGTGCGAACTCTTGTGGCTGTCCTTGCTGTACGAGCGTCCACTGTAAGGAAAGACAATGAACATCCATTAATTATAATTTCAAATTAATTACTCAACAATCGCCTGCTCAATAAACATTAAATTAATTCACTGAAAATGTGCCCATAACAAATGCAAACTTTTCAACCGGTCATCGTTATTTTTCCCCCCCAAGCGTAATTTTCGAATTTTCCGTAGCCTTTCCAACAATCTGAAAACTTCGCAACGCAGCGACGGCACTTGAAAATTCATAAGGCTGTGAAATTATTGCAAACATTCTTCAAGCGTCACTGAGCAATCACAAAACAGAAACAAACAAAGCAGGTGAAAATTGGAAAATCAATTGGAAGACGCGTCAAATGTATGCACCGCCGTTTTTCCGTTAAGTGGGTGAAATTTCATTTGCGTCGCCGCACTTTTTACGTACGACTTCCGTCGACAGCTCGATAATTAAAAACTTTACAAAAAAGGGGAAAATTTCAGAGCGAAACCACTGGAAACCACCGAGTTCGGGACCAGTACGGGACGAGTACGGGACCGAGTTCGGGACCGTTAATCGTTAGTTTTAACTTCATGTCGCATTATTTGCAGTTAAAATAAGTTGATGATGAGCTACCATTTATAATAATGTAAAATATTTTTTAGTCAAAGATTTCATAATTTTTCCTGGCTTTCCATTTAGTGTCAGTTTTTAATTATTTGATTTCACACACAAAAACGATGGCCGTGTTTATGCAAAGTTTACATATCGCGGGGCAGTTGTCGAACAGCGAAGCGAGTACTGACTACCATCTGCCTGCGGCCCTAAATCTGAATCATCTGCTCAATAAACTGATGAGCTTCCGACGCTCAAAGATGCAAAGGCTTCCGTTGTTGGAGACAGAAGTGAACTTACTGTGCACCCTGGCACGTGAACTTTTCCTCGACGAGCCCATGCTGCTCAATGTTACGGCACCCATTAGAGTTGTGGGCGATATACACGGGCAGTATCACGATCTGATGAAGATCCTCGATCAGTGCGAATATCCGCCGCAGACACGGTATCTATTTCTCGGGGATTACGTGGACAGGGGCAAGAACTCGGTGGAAACGATCACCCTGCTTTTGGCACTGCGCGTCAAGTTCCCGAAGCACATTTACCTACTGCGTGGAAATCACGAGTCGCAGTCGGTGAATCGAGTCTACGGATTCTTCGACGAGTGCAAGCGGCGCTACACGGTGAAGCTGTGGAAAACCTTTGTCGATTGCTACAACTGCATGCCCGTGGCAGCCATAATTTCCCACCGCATCTTCTGTTGCCACGGCGGCCTAAGTCCGCAGCTGAAGGAGCTGAGCAACATCGAATCGATTGCCCGTCCCACAGAAGTGCCCGAAACGGGTCTGCTATGCGATCTGTTGTGGAGCGATCCGGATCGCTATGGCTTCGGCTGGACATCGAGTGATCGGGGTGTTAGCTACCTCTATGGGCGCGATGTCCTCGAGAAGTTTCTGCAAAAGAACGACTTCGATCTGGTGTGTCGTGCCCACCAGGTGGTGGAGGATGGATACGAGTTCTTTGCCAAACGCCAGTTGGTCACCGTCTTCTCGGCACCCAACTATTGTGGCTTGTACGACAACGCAGGGGCTTCAATGGGCGTGGACAAGGATCTAGTTATCTCTTTCGATATACAGCGGGGTGACATCCGAAGAGTCGTCGCTAGAAGTGGGAGCGTTTCTCCCATAAGTTGAAAAACAGACGGAAAGGCTGCTTGAACTATCAATTCCTGCAAAGATTAGCAGTAGCGTGGAAGCTCAGTAATCTTAAATTGTGGACCAGAGCCAAAAGGATAGATCATCTCGCTATAAATGTACTATCATCAAGTAACAATTTCACTTTCATGAATGAGCATCTCAAGCATCAAAATGGCATTACTGCTTGATGATACTACATGGAAAATGTATAAATTATAAATATAAATTCAGCAATGACCACCAAATTGTACAAAGCAATTTTATTGCGAGTTTGGTTTTTTTTTCCGGAAGAAAATCTGTTTTTTAGCACGCAACTTTCCCCCTCCTCATAAATCAACATTAGTTCAGAATACTTAATTTCTTGTCGGCAAAGCCGCGTGCACAAAGAAAATAAAAGCGAACACAAATCAATTTCACTGCGTAAACTATGCCAAGTCATTCAGAGTTTTTGCAGCGAACATTGTTTACCGGCAAGCCCAGCTACCGTTTGGCAATACTATATTTTCACTGCCAAGGTTTGCTTTCTGTGTCACCATTTAAGGCGGCGCCATGGCCAAAGCCAAGAAATAGCTAAAACGCCAATCCCCGAAGAAAAGCGAACATTTCCGCCTGGGAAGGCTGAAGTAGGAAACAAGTTCATCAGCACAGCTAACCAGTGCGAGTTACAAATGTGGAGTTTTCAGGCATTATAAAAAAATCCAGGGAAAGGCGGGTGGAAAGTCGGCGACTGGGCGGTAAATAGATTTAATTATGCAAAACGTGAAACGAACTCATCGACACGCTGAAGAATTCACTGAAGCGTTAAACACTAGCGGAAATCGAGTGAGAGAATCGATTGAACAGAAAGAGTTGGCTAGAGGTTTTCAGAAAGAGAGGGCGCTATTGGGTTTACTCGCATTATAAACAGATTGTAAATTTTTAAATAGCAATGTACCGATGATGGGGTTGTTCCTTCGCCTTAAAGCCGTGACGTTGTTATAAATATTTATTATATCATCCCCAGCCCGACCACAAAGTGCAAAAGCTGAGGAGCAGTTGCAACTGCGATGGTTCGTAATTAAAATGCATTATTAATGAAATGCAAATGTCGAGACATTCATGAAAATCTGAGGGGAGACATTAACGAAAACCTAAAGGGGGAGACAAGTACGCGATTTAAGCACGTATACTATAGATATTAAAATTAAATTACTGAAAATGAAATCCATTCAATACACTTCTTGTAATTACCAACACTTTGGCCAATGATGTGAGTCCCTATTCGGATATACCCCTATTCTAGAAGGTATCTCAAAGTGCACAGACAATCCCATAGAATTATATGTACTGTGTAGGAATCTAATCACAGGCAAAGGCAAAGTTCCAAAAAGTTCCAAAAAGTTCCTTTTTGGGCTGGAGAATCACGCTTACCCTTTCACCGATGTTGCCACCACTTTGAAGGCAGTTTTCTGGCCAGAACGATTGGGGTTTTTGCATACCCCAACTCCTCCAGTCATCAGGATTACTATGGCCAGCATTCCCTTCTCTTCGCGAGAACTGGCTTATCACCTCATGTACAATTGAGATTGAAATATATTTTATTTAATATTTTACGCGTTTTATGAAAATATAAAGAGCCACTACATCAGTAGTTTTATTTGACTGTTGAATCAAAGAAAACTCTTTTTAAATCTTAGTTTTACGAGGATTCTCTTTCGTCACCTGAATCAGGTGTTTATTGCGAAATCCCCAAAGCAATTCCGTTTCCCTCTTCACTTGCGACACTTGTAAATGTTCACTTTTACAAGCTGACAATTAATTCCTAGTTTTTTTTTTTGCGAATAGATGCCACTGGCTGCATTTTAATTGCCACAACAACAAGGACACAGACGACATTAAGAGCCATGACAAAATCCATAAAAATTCTGACAACTGAGCTGCCATTTTCCAGGTTTTTTTTTTTTTTTTGACTATTTTTTGATGGCACTTGGCCAGGCCAGCAATTGATCTTTGGCCTTTGGCAAATGCAAAAAGTGAAAAGAAAAATTGACGGGGCAATTAGGCGACTTCCTCTCGTTGCCAGCAAACAGCAACTTGGAATTGCAGTTTCCTCAATAATTCGTCGTTATCTGCAGACCACGGGCCAGTTGCATATACATACATATCTTGTATATGCATCTGAATTCATTATGCAACCGTTTGCCATCTCCCTCGACTCCAGTCGGAGCAGAAACAATTCGTACTCTTAATGAGCTTCCATTAAACTTAATTGCAGCTGTAGCTCTGTTTGCACTCAGCTTTGTTTGTTCGTTCTACAAGGAAGGAGATGGCAGTGGGGAATTTTGCGATCCAAACGTTTGAGGGATTTATCCCCCAAAACAACGTATTCCCCATCGATTTTCGTTGCATTTCTTGCTTTATTGTGTTTTGCACACCCAGTAGTACACAGCGCATTTCTAGTGGTATTACAACTTTTGTAGTGTACTTAAATCCGCAAAATTGGTTTTATTTGCGTACATGACCAATCGATAAGCCACAATTTTAATTGAAGTTTATATCCTCTCGTTGAAACGTTGCGTACTTAACTCATTTGCATACTTTCACTTGGCTAGGCCAATTTGATTTAATGGCCATTGAAAGCGACTGGCAGTGATTGCACTTCGCGGTTGCCCTCTTAACCTCAAAAGAATCTTCTGCGAATGTAGAATAATTAAATTGTTCACTTCCTTTGCGGAGAGCGGCACAATGAGTTCATTATGCGAGATCTTGCAAATTTATCTTGCGAAAATTCTAATTAATCAATTCTTTTGTTCTCGAACGTAACTAGGTGACCCTTTGTTTTAAATTATGCTGGAATCTAATTGCTCTACTCCTAATTGAAACATCAAATAATGAAGTGAAATTTGGCGTAGTGCGCAGCACAGTAAAACGGTCCTAACAAATATATAGATTTAAAAAATCGTTTTATTTATCTTAAATTAAATGCTCTTTAATGACAACATAACCAGACTGACAACTTCAAGAGTGTAGCACAATGAGAGCTCCAATCTAACCGACCAAACCAAACCAGACGAGAATCGCAGCTTTTGTTTAACGCATGAGTTATTAATGAACATTAGCAGCATTTGATGTCGTCGCAGACCGCAGTCAAGCCATCGCCATGGTAAATGCTGGATTGTAGATAGTAGATGGTAACAATAACGACACTCAACTGGAGTGCAGTGCTCCAAAGTGGTCGCCATGAAGCCGGAGACACTCCATCCGAGAACTAAGCAGCTCTAATGGAAGTCATAGCGAAGGTGGAGTGAGCATAAATCTGTTCAAGTGGCTGGAGAAGTAGAAGTGGCTCACTTCAATTAGATCTACTCATATAACTCAGCTAATTTCGCACGAAACAAGATGGGTTTTGAATGGGATTCGGTTATAATATAGCGCACTTTACTATGAGTTCATCAATATATAAGTTACTGTACATAGATACATTTTGTCTCTAATATTGTAAAGTGGTTTTTCACACAATCATACTTTTGTTTGCCACATTCTGTTTGATCAGTTTGTCAGACTTTGCTTAGCGGTCTCAAAACGATTACCAAATGGCAAAGACCCCTCTGCGGAAGGGGTATTACCAGCCAGCACTCCCACTTGTTGTTAGCCAAGTCTAATGACTCCGTCTCATAGATGGGCATATAGACTGGCTGACAACCTGCTCATTGGCAGTGCCACACTTTTTCTTCCATACTGCAATAGTTTATGTCATATATGGGCAGTGGGATATGGCTTACAATAGCATTGGGGTTAGGAAACCATTGCAAATAGCTGGAAATGTTGGATGGGAAGACAGCACGCTATGCTCGGTGATTCAATGATTGAGATAGATACTTCACAGAAAGCCGACGAAGCGCAGAAATGTGCAAATTGAATTGACTGCGCGATAAGAAATGTAAATGTTGTTTTTCCTAGGCGGAATTTCATCTGAAGTCGTCATTAGTCGGGGTGTTTGTAGGAAGATCTATCGCCGCTGCCTTCGTGTCTGTTTTAATTAGAGGCTTTGTTCTAATTTTTCTTACAGCTGTTTGACACTTGAATGTGGATCAGTGGAAGTTCTGTAATTTTGTTTCAAATTAAAGAAAGAAAAACAGACACACGTAACATTTAGGCATTCATAAATACCGAAATTGCATCATATTCCCCAAGGTCTTACATTATGATCGCATCACAGAGGAACATTAAAATTCATATTCGTCGAAATTGCGGTCAACTGAAGAATTGCTGTATAAATAGCAATCCAGCCAAATATTGGCTTTTCCACTCGGTCTTTTCGTTGTAAGAATTATTGTTATTCTCCAAATTGTTTGTTTTCCAAAGAGAACTCACACATACATTTTTCGTTTGAGTGAAAACAAAAACAAGAGCCAAGTTCGAACAATGAGAAATGGTTTTCGAGCAGAATTTAGCACATTAGCGCACTCGACTGGAAACGCTCGAAACGGAAATCCCAGAAACGCTAAAAGTGTCCATTAAAAACATGCATAAATGTATTAATTGGTGTACAAAAAGTTTGCCAAATCTTGCTCTTTCCATGGAGGGGAAGTGGCCAACTTTGGTTACAAAGCAAAAACCTAATTGATTCTGGGCCTCGGCAACCGGCGCCGTTTTGCTCGAGTGCCCCACAATATTTTCCATCATCCATGTACAATGGACGAAGCTGAGCGTAAACATTTCAACAACTCTTTCAATGGCGATTTCTGCGGCGAGATAAGCAATAGTGGAACAAAAGATAGTCGAGCTCTGATTAAAGTTTGGTCTAAGCCACTTGAAGATACTCTTCTATTTGTATGATAATCAAAAGTGAAATGATCACATTAGCTTTGAAATCAAACAACACTTTAAAAGATACTATAAAATAAATAAAAGTATCTGGCAGCACAACAACATTCTGATATTCTCTATTATATATTTTACAATAAATGAAATTTATGAAATTTCCTTTAATCTATATAATTCCTATGTTTGATGGTCTTCTCTTCACCTTGCGGATGTTGCCACATTCACTCACAAACACCGTGCAACAAAGTTTGTGTTGCTTTCGTATTTCGTATTTCGGAAAAGCCGAAAAGCGAAACAAGTGTTTTCCACGGCGTTGCGCTTCGTTTGGAAAAGCGACGGAAAAGCGGTGGAGCTAAAGATGCAGCAACATTTCGCCGACAGTCCTACTTTTAAATATAGAATTTGAACTAATTTCGCTTGTTTTGTTTTTTGTTGCATTAGTTGGGATAGATGATTCCGTACTACCGATGATGTTTGCTGCTCTTTTCGGCCGCCGAAACTTTTTTTTAATTCCCATGGCCGTTTTTTTATTTTTGCCGGGTCTATCGAGCGAGAAAATCGGGCAAAAATAGAGTTTGGGCTGCGCAGGGTTGAGTTTTGTTGAGTTAGTGCCGCGGATGGATGGGCCGCTGGTGTCGTTTATAAATAAGTCATGTGATTCATGAGTTGGAATTATTTGTCTGTATAGTGTAATAGCCGGCATTGTACCCTGCTTGTTGTGGGCCAAGCAATTCTTTTTTCTATTCGCCGTTTTTATTTTAACAAGTCGGAACATTTTGATGGGCGTCTAAGTGGCTGGCTAAAAGTCGCTTTGAAGTCCACAGGCCACCGATATGGGCATAGAGATATCAAACAGAGATTTGTGGGCGTTTAAGTTAAATTGAATTGGGGTAGGTGCATATCAAACATATTAAATTCGATTTGAAGTTGAGGAACATTACCTTTAAAATAGAATTACTTCGAAATAAAATGAATTACTGACTTATATAATCCATTGCTGGCCCACCTAGTGCAACCATGAATGACTTTCGTAATTCCCACGCGCACATCAACAGCAACTTAATTTTCCCTTTCTATAGAACACACACAGCGAAATACATTTTTCTTCAGCTCTGATACTTTCACAATGCTCAAACAAAAAACCAACGGAAAAAGCTGAAAATGCAACCAAATCACTTAAGCTCATTAGTTAATATCCAATTTATAAAGAAGCAAACAGAGGCAAAGACATAAAACTTAAATCGCTTTCGGGCAGCGAGGAGCAATTAATCAAAAATCATCGGGAAAAACTCAAGAAGACAACGCAACGAAAATGCCGAGAAATTTCACCAACTTGTAAAACATTTTCCCCAAAGCACACAGATAAATCGAAAAGAAGGCGACAAATTAAAATCGCCAGACGATTGCCACATAAGATTTTTCCCATCGACATTACGAAACGTGTGAGAAAAATCGCATGCCAGAGATTTGGTGAACTTTAATGGCAGTCAAAATGTTGCCAAAGCCCCAGGGAAAAGGAAAATCTTTCAAAACCCCGAAATCAATAACGAAATAAGCTGGCGAAAAGCGATGCAAAGTGGTGTTAAGGGGGTCAAAACAAGCGACACATGTCATGGGTTAAGTCAAGTGACTTCTGCTGCTTGTTTAAGCACAGGGAAAAAGTTTTGATCTTTTAGAGTAAGTCTTTAAATAAATAAATACTTATATTAGGCAGCAAACCATACACAATTAGTTAGTTAGCTATTATCTTTGTAAAATTCTTAAAATATTTTTTTATATTTAACTATTTAAAAGAACTACTTTATTTCTATTTAGCGTTTGCTGTCCACAAGTTTGGTGACTTAACGTGGATTGTGTAAATGCTCACGTGTCATGGTTGTATTTTCAGGTATTTCCAGGTATTTCCAGCTTGTTGATGTGCCTTGACAAATTCATGATTTGTCGTCGATTCCTGTGCCCTGTTGCCGCCCACTTTCCCACCCGCTGCCTCGACTTTCCACGATTTTTCCGACTTTTCCACTCCGCCGTCTGTTTCCCACTTCATTTGGGTGCACACACGCAATAATTTCCCATACGGAAGGCAATTTGTTTGCCACGCTCACATAAATTTATGGTTTTGGAGGTATTCCTTCCACATTTTTTTGTTATGGAACCTCAATTCGAGCTATATAGTATATAGTATCCAATGCCGCAGGGCGGCATTACTCAGCTGTTCATTTGGTGGCACTTAAAACGCCATCAAATGCCATTGGACACGTGGGACTTTCATCATCCCAATCCAGAGAGAGTACTTTCCTGGCTGCCAACGGCAAGCCCTCCGCAAAAATTGAGGTCATTTGCTGCTAATTACATATTAATGTGCCCCGTCTGGCCAACAAAAGCAAAAACTCCCAAGTAAACCGGGCAATGTGACACATATTTCAAATTAATTTGCACAAGGCACAAATAGAGGCACTGAGAAATGTGGAACTTATCGTGAAGATAAAAAGTTAAATGTTGAAAGCACATTTTGATTTATGAGTAGTTAATGCCAGCAAAGGCAATTCACCCACAAATCCAATTACCTGCAATGGAAATTTAATTTAAAGGCGATTTTAAGACTGTAAGCTGTCATCAGCAAAGATTTGTTTTGATTGTAAAAGTGTCACTAAGAAATTATTTAATACCAACACAAAATATATAGTCAGATTGCATTGTATTTAGGAATTAGCAGCTTTGGAATTAAATTGATAGCTACGAGATACATTTTATCGCACTGTAAATTAGCTTAAGTTTCATTTATCCAATCAAACTTGAACTGCGTAATATTTTTTTAAATTCTCACTTATAATTTATGCTGACTGGCAACCTTGCCGTGCATCTCCGCCTTCGCCACGTCCTTCTCCCCGCCCATCAGCTAATAAACAATTTTCTCTAGCTACTGGAAAACTTTGGGCGCCGCAAAAACCAACTTCATTACAATTTCAAATTTGCTGTTTCTTGCACACTCAACGAAGAAGCCGAAACTTGTAAAATTGTAAATTCCCCACCACTCGCACTCGTAATTACTCTGTGGAGCTGAAAACCGACAGCGAAAATATAGCTGGAAATTGGCATGGATTGTTAATGCAAATTCGCAAAATGCAAAATGCTAACTGCAAAATGTCCGGCTGGCGGCGATATTCAACGAGCGTAAATGAAAATTCTAAAGGCGTTGCCGGCTGCCAAGGGGAAATCCGATGGAATGGCGGTCTGAATGAAACGCTTAATTGACGTCAGAATGCAACAAAAGCTGCGATTTGCATGCAGCAATTTCATTAATTCTGATTGACCATTTGATTCGGTTTCGCTCGATTGAGTTGGCCCCCCTCGCAAAGCAAACTTTTGTTCTATTTTCCATCTCCAATCTCTTCAAATGGGCTAACCACTTTATGTTTGACCCGCAACACATGGCTCAAATCAGCCACAAGGCACAAAACTTGTCTAATTCATTAAACGCAAACCCCCGAGCGACCTCGCATCTGAATCCATCGAAATGGAAACCTTTTGAGAATACAAAAAAAAAATCAAATCATATGAAACAAAAGCCTTGCCCGTTTGTGAAACTCGTTACAGCGCTTAAATGTAAATGTGTCCGAGAGATTTATTGCGTTCCATTAGAACTGCGAGTCCAAGACATTTCTACCTTTTTTTTGGGGTCAACCCAATCAGCTTTGCCATTTGTTAGGCTGGCGAAATATAAAACGATTTCTTTTATAAGTCCACTTAGAGCTTGTTAAAGACACAGAATAATTTAAAGTGGCAGGTTAATTGAAATAAATTAAATATGCTGCTAATAAGCCTCGCCTTTAAATTATTTCGTTTGAAAATTGACAAATCTGTGCAATTTAATATGCAACAATATCAATGTAGTAAAGTTCTTTTGTTTTCAGTCCCAAAATCGCCCAACCAAAATATTAAACTTGTCACTGTAATAATGATTTATGGCCTTCCAGCTTGTTCCTGCACATTTTGGCCGCATTTCACACCCAAAAAGTGCCACTCGTCAAAAGGTCGAAAGGGGGATTGTATTTGGGGTCACAACTCGGGCGAACAATAAATTTCCCACCAAACCCCTGAATGGGCTGTCCCCTCTCTACGGTTTTTGGAATTTTATTTTATTCAGCCAGAAACGCTCGTAAACATGAGCCGATCATTGATTAGCGCATAAATATTCAGGCAACGCCTAATTGGCAGTACGAGGTTCGATTCGATTCGACTGGTGAGCTCAACTTTCTGGCCAAGTTCAGGGTCAGTTCAGATAAGGTATTATAAGCCAGACCGATGGCAACTCATTTGCATTTAGCTGGATGGGTTTAACAACTTTTGAAACTCCTCTGTTGGTTTTTCTCTTAAGCAAACTGCAAATGGCAAACAACAGCTAACCACACAATTTTCGCAAAGGGATAAGTTCACACGTAAATTGTAAATTTACTCAACTAGTTCCTTGTTAACTTTCGGCACTTTGAAACACTTCGGGTCTTCATTTTATTTTGGCCAAGCTGCCGAACAATTGGGCTGCCAATTAGCTTTGCGAGTTTCAACTTTTAACAGCATTTGTTGTCAATCAAAAATTTAACATTTACTTGGATCATGGCTGGTTGGCAACCAGCTAAGACTTAATTATTTATTATAATTCACCCATACTCAGTTGATTATTAACTTTTAGATCTTAATCCGGCACACATGTGTTCCATTTCATGCTGCGCAGATATTTTGCGTTTTAAATCTTGCCAATCAGTAGAAAGCCTAAAGTAAACATTAATAAAATTCATGCTATATTTGATTAAGTTTTTAGTGTTGTTCTGTGGCCATTTGAGTTTTTTATTCCCGTTCCTTTTGAAATTTACTTTTGATCTAAAGTAGAAACTTTTGTTCATCAACAACAGAATGAACAATTACCAGCCATAAAAATTGTTCTCAGAATCCATTAATTGATCTGAGCAATACTGGTTTTCTCGAAGCGCATACATATTATCGACTTTATGCCATTTGTAAACGGGATTCTCGAGAGTATTAAATTATTCCAATTCATATATTTTTCATCTGCCAAGTCCGTCCAAAAATGTTATCTTTATTTGCTTGTACAGAGGCAGCTAATTTAATATTTATAACCATTAGTTTTTTAATCCCATTAAGCATTTATGAATGGCCCCCGCTGTGTAAACGAAAAAATTGTTTATTAAAAGGATAAACAAAAACGAAAAGAGCCCACAGAATGAACACGACTTTTCCACCTTTCGCACTTTTCCTTTTTGTTTGCCGAACAAGTTTGCCTTTTTTGTGTACACAACTTTTCTTGTTACTGCTGCCGGGCAAAATTTTACATAATATTATTTAAACTTTAAACTAGCCGAAACGAAACTGGTTGCATTTTCAATTAAAACCGCTCGCGTTTTAATTTTTGTGGGCGTTTAAGGGGAGTTCACAGTGTTGACAGCCCCCATGACACTTGTCACAATATTTGCCACCAGGCTTTAAAGTCTCCTCAAAATGTATGTCTTGGTTTGTGAATTTCTGAATTTTATGCGAATTAAAGTCGGCAGCAACTTCTTCCAGATGGAAACGACTTTATTAGCCTTTTCCATGCCATTTCTCGCAATCGCACCGCATCGCAATCAACGGCGAATCCAATTGAGTGTGATGGGCAACTTTTATTAATAACACCATGACATTTATGGCTATTTTATCGAAGAGGCAGAGACAATCGCCGACGTCATTAGAGTTAAACTACCATATCATTGTGAAAGGTCAAAGTCGTAAACACAATATAGACAGTTGTATCTGATGGATGTTAATGAATGCACGGCAAGAAAACTATTTTATTATCGTTGTAAAAAAATGGTTTCAAATATCTTGGGTCAATGTTGAGTTAAAAAAAGGAATAAAGTTTCTCTTTGTGTAGCTTATCAGACATTTGTTTATGACTTCTCAACATAAAAATCTTTTTAACTGCCTGACAGAAAAAAAAAACATAAGAAAAAGCCCAAGTTTCACATGCACGTGTTAATGAATCCGCTTACAAGGCAGAAATTGTTTTTATGCCTGACTAATGTTCGATTTCCAATTTGATCCCCCTTCCCAGTTTTCATCACTCTCCTGTTTTTCATTTTGATTCCAGCCAGAGGAAATGCCCCATCTATTTCTAGACCCAAAACCAATATTTGCATTTCAGTGGCCGTTGAATTTGAGTTTGAAGTTTTTCATATCCGGAGATCGTAATTTTTTCGTGTGCCTGTCTAATTGCTGGTATTTCTGTTGACCTTGTCGAAATTTATGATTTTTTTTGGGCCAGCTTTGGGCTCTTTGCTTTGTTTATCTACAAGTTATACGTTGTTCGCCATGGCTGATAACATGTGTTCGTTTTGAGATATTTCCCTCTTTATTTGCCTTATTTTTGTCAGCTTTTTTCACGATACATGAAAATTGGTTATAAGGTTAGGCACAATAGTAGATATGACCTAATGTACATTATTGATGTCACTTTAAAGACTCGCTTTTAATTCCCATTTAAATAACTAAAGCTGAAACCTCGCTTAAAATTCTCGGCACCACAAATTCTCTCATTACTGGAGAACAATACACTAATCTACGTAATTTGCCGACAAATGCAATTCGAAATAAAAACCAAAGCTACATCCACACCTTGGTCGCATGGATATTCAAACGCATATACATATATTAGCATACCAGTTGACTCAAATTAACTCGCTTTGAGCTTGAGCTTGGGCGTTTTTCACACACTCACGCTCATCGGAATCGGAATTGGAATCGGAATCGAGAGTCAAACAAAGCACACACTCAAAGATACATTCACATTGCTCGGTTTGTTATTGCCGGCTCAGATGATAAGTATATATATATTTTGCCTTGCGGGTTTGGCTTGTTCAATTATAGATCAACATCAGATTGAAATTAAAGAAAAGTCGCGGTAAAAAAAAAAAAACAACAGCTAACTAGCAACTACATGTAATTCCCCGAATCGTGGCTAACCCAAGATGAAAATCTCTTATCTAATGCATTTTTATGGGCGTTCGTCATGTAAATAAAAATACAACAAAACTGTAGACGAAAGATGATAATTTTTAGAGACAAGCTTTGGTTTGGGCCTTGTTAATTTGTAAGCTGTTTATTTTCCCTGCCGCTGCGTTGCGGAAAAATTTGTAATTGAAAATGTTTTGCATGTTAGCTGAACTGCGAGAAAAATAACAAAACAGGAAAGACCTGGGCGAAAACAAAAATGTATATATTTAAATGGAAATTAGTTCTGCTTTCTCTTGGGTCTGTGAACAATTTGTGGGTTGCTTTCGGCACTCAACCCTCTCCAGTTAAAAAGTCAAACTTTGGTGGTATTTAACTCGCCCGTTTGTTTGTGTGACTTTGGTTTTAATTTGTATAATGCATGCACCTAGGGAACCGAAATTATCATTTCGACAACCGCAAGCGAGATTTGTGTCCACATGACGAAACAGCGCAAAAACTGTGAAATTAGCATGGATAGTTCGCTCTATACAGGAATCTATTATATAGAGATAATAAATCGCATTCAACTAATTCCTGCTTAAATGTTTAATAAACTACGCACTTTGGCGCACTTGACTTTCTCTACACTGCTGAATAATTCACTCAATCTAAGTGGAAACTAATTAATGTTTATTTGGATTTAGTCTGCTTACCTCCTACGCATTTCGATAAATTACCCATCTAATTAAGCCTATTTATTTATTTATTAGCCCACACCGCCAAGTGACGTCAAACTGAGATGTGGCAAATGTATTCGCACCTTTTGAGAAAGTTCAGATAGTAATGGGCGAAAGGCACGCCCCATTTCTCATTTTTCCACAACTACTTACTTATTCCTCGCTCATAACTCATTGAATTTCAAAGTGAATCGAAATGCTTGATGAATTATTTAAAGACCTGGGTGCAATCTACGCTATCTATTCAACGCACTACCCAAGTCAAACGACCCTGAACTCATTAAGACAGGTGTGTAAATGGCCACTCGATTGGCCTATCGAAACTGCTTCGAAATGTGGAGCGCCCAAAACAAACGCAAAAAGTCCATCAACAAAGACTGGTGTGATAAGGTGGAAGATTGATAAGCTCTGGTCGCGATAAGAAAGTATGCAAGAGATATGCTTAAAGCAACGATGAAAACTTTGGGTTTTGGGGGGCATACGAATGCCCTTCTGTGATGGATTGATTTATGATGATATATACCTCCAAGTTCCTATGGATCTACATGCCCATAAACGTAACAGCTGATTGTCACACCATTATCTTTCCGAAATAAATCAAATAGTATCGCCTATCAGTGATCACTTACCGACTGACGAGGCTCGACTGGAGTCTCTTGGCGGGCGGCGATGTGGGCGTGGTGGGTGTAGTGGGGGAGGTGGGCGACTTGGGTGTCTTCCCCGCACGGCCGCCACCACCACCCACCGACCCGGCACCAACTGAGCCTTTATCCAGTGGCTGCCGTGTTGGCGGGGTCGCGTGTGGGGGCGGCGAGGGCGTGGCATTGACCTTGCCGCTGCTGCTGCTCGGTCGTTTGGCCAGAAGCACCTTGGGCGGCACTTTGGGCGTGACCGAGGGCGAACGCCGGGCACTGGCACTCACACTGGGACTGGCGCGCGGACTCGAAGCGGTACGCGAAACGGAGCCCGAACCGGAACCGGAAACCGGACTCGAACCGGAAGCCGGGGTCATGATCCGTGTGGTCGACACCTTTGACTTTACATCGTTGTAGTTTGTCTTGATCAGAGACTTATTGCTAGCGATCTTATTCATCACGGCATCCCATTTGTTTGGGGTGTGCGCCTTGCGATTTAGCGGCGATTTGGGTGATTTTGGGGATTTTGGCGATTTCAAAACGCGCGATTTGCCAGCAGAGGTCTTGGTAACCGATGACTTCCACGACTTGGGAGAGGCGATCGATGAGTTCGAGGAAACGGAGCCGCGGAAATTCTCCACCGTGCAGAGCGACGACAGCGATGCGTGTGGACGCGGCGAGGTGGTTTTCTGAACTGAGAGCGCCGCCGCTGCTGCTGCCGCCGTCGTCGTCGGCGATCGTCCCGCTGCGAAAGCTTCGTCGCCGCAAAAACTTCGGGCGCTGCCGCCGTCGACGCTGCAGTACGAGGTGCGGTTGGAGAGCGACTGGGAGAGCGTGGTGGCCGCCGAGGAGGAGGAGAGACAGCTGCTGGGCGGGCGCTGCTGGGGGGCCAGCTGATTCTGCTGCTGTTGGGTGGGAGTGGGCTGACCTTGACCTAGGAGAAGGGAGAGAGAGGGCATTAGCATCGGACGCGCTCATCAAAAGTATTGAATATCATAGTCACTACACGTTTATATATCAGATAAAACTTCGTAATAAATGATAATATCTCACCCTTGCGCATCGTCTGCGAGGAGTCATCTGGCGACATGTCCATATCGACATCCAACTCCAGTTCCGGCTGGCGCATCTCCTCGTCGCAGCGATTCTCGACGTCCGTGAAAATACCCGATGACTCCATGCATGAATCCTCCATCTGGGGCACGGAGGCACTCGGTTGCATCATGTCTGGGCCATACAACTGGCCATCGATCACCTGGGCACGGCGATCGCCGCGATGCAGTACATCATCCGCGTCGGATTCAGTGAAGAAATCCGAGTCTGTCATGGGATCCTGACGTCTCAAAGGAGCCGGATTCGGAGGAGGGAAGCTGGGCTGGCGACTCACTCGGCCCAAATGGGGTCCATTGCTAGGGGAATGATCACAAGCTCCGCGAGAAGCGGGGCGCGACATCTCACCATCGCCCTGGTAGCCCGTATCCAAACTGGTTACACTGGTCACGCTCGTTATGAAGCTGTTGCTCAGCTTCGAGTGCTGCGAGGCGTTCACCTGGTTCTGGGACGCCTCCACCTGCTTGACAATCTCGGATTTAATCTCAATGGG
The DNA here is from genome assembly GCF_004382195.2 of Drosophila sechellia. Taxonomy (NCBI): domain Eukaryota; kingdom Metazoa; phylum Arthropoda; class Insecta; order Diptera; family Drosophilidae; genus Drosophila; species Drosophila sechellia. The sequence goes on from NC_045949.1 coordinate 3,066,000, forward strand.
ATCCAGAGGCAGTTCCTCCGGCGATGGCGTCTGCTCCATCCTCAACTGCAGGAGATTCGGATGATGCATCCTGATCATTTCCAGATTGTGCATAAGATTGTTGTGTGGAGAGTCCAGGAAATCCTTCATCTGATCAGGCGTAAGGATGCCCAAGCTCTCGTCCAGATCAAAGGAGCTCTGCTTCTTCAAAAGCTGCTGTTGCAATTGCTGCAGTTGGGTTGAGGAGGAAAACGAGTTGTCCACCAATTCGATGGAGCAGTCCAGCGTGGTGTCTGGCAAATCAAGTCCGAAGCTGTAGCGGGTCCGACCCCTAACCGATGTGGAGGTTAGTGTATTGTCCAGAGCTCCGTTGCCATCCATGGTGATGTCACCATCTGGTGTTCGAGTAGGCAAAACCAGGGCACTTTGTGCCTGCTTCAACAGGGGTGATAGCAGATGAACTGGCTGCGGAGTAGCTTGACCCATTATTCTCATTCCATGCGGCGTTGTGGTTGCCGACTGGGGCGATAGGCACAGCAGCGAGTGCTGGGGAATGGATCTTCGCGCCGACTGAAGGTGGACCCTGCTTGGAGTTCCTCTCTCCAGTTCCTGGGTTAGGTTCAACAACTGGATGTGCCTTGGCGACTGCAACGCACTGATGTCCAGCAATCTTTCAGTGTTGAGCGTGGAGTTCAACGGCAACTTCATGTTGGTCTTGTCCGGTGCCAAACTGGTTAACGTCACGTCCAGCGCGTCGTCCGTTTCCTGGCCCAGTTTCTCAACGTTGCCGGAACACTTGGAACTCAGAATGTCCAAGCCAGATGGCATGGATATGTGTTCCAGCAGGGGTAACTGATCCATGCTCAGGGTTAAATTGGCTCCTTGGTGGATCACCTTTGTGAAGTCGCCTGGTTCAATGACGGATTTGGTTAGATTCGTCCCTCGATTCGTCAATGTGGCTCCTCTATCAATGGATTTTGTAAGATTGGATGCTGCGTCCATTGTTATGGTTAAATTTTGTCCAGCTTGTATGGTTTTTGTAGTACTTCGTCCTTTGTCTATTGTCCTAGAGACTTCTTCATTCTTATCATTCATTGTCCTCGTGAGATTTACTCCTCTTGTAAATGTTTGAGTGCAATTTGCTGCCACCTCAAAAGTCTTACTTATACTAGATTCTTTTTCAACCGTTCTCGTGAGATCTCCAGCTCCCTTAAACGTTTTTGTGATATTTCCTGCTGCCTCCAAAGTTTGGGTGATATTTCCAACTCCCCCAACAACTTTCGTAAGATTTCCAAATCCCGAAGAATTGGCAGACATTGTTCTGCTGGCATCCTTGGCCGGAATAACTGGCATTGTTCTACCCATTATTCCCGACGAGTTAACCGAGTGTGTTGCGTTATTTCTCGAACACACTGTCATTTCATGAGTGGTATCCAATGAGCAGAATGTCATCAATGGTGTTTTCTGAGCGGGTCTCACTATCTGAGTGATATCCGTCGAGGGTGAACCCTTCATAATTCTCGTGCCGTCTCTGATCAGGACTTTGGTTTCATTTGGCACTGGCGAATCGATGTCCATGGTTCGTCCAAAGGTGGACAATCGAGTGCTCTCCAGTTTCATTCGGTTCGACTGCTCCTCGTCCTCGCAGACAAAGGTCTCGGATCTCAAGAGGGGCATCGGCGTGCTGCTGGTCAACTGATCGTTCGACACCATTCCACGTTTCCCCACCGGAAGTGGGGTTACTGGCAGTGAGCTCGTCATGTCGCATGGACTGGACATCACTGCATTTGCACTGGCGCTCGACTTGGGACTGAAGTACTTCTTCAGGACGGTGGTGGTCCGCTTGCTGAGCAGGCTCACCGCATTGTTTATCCGCTCTCCACTGGCGCTCTTCTTCAGACTGCTGCCCAAATCCCGCAGAGCGGCTGAAGATGGGGCATACGAGCTGGCGGGACGCGGCTTGGCAGGATCGCCGGGTGCTCGGAATATCTGAGTGGCCTTGGGTGCGCTCGTCGGTGGTCGTATGTGCTGGGTGGTGCTGGTGGTGGTGGTTCTGTTGGTGGTGCTGCCACTGCTGCTGGCCAGGCCAAAAGTACTCGGCTTCGGAAGGCGGGAGACGCCATCCAGGCGGGGAATGCGAGTTGTGGCCGGATCCTGTAAGAAAAGAGAAAACGCGTAATTAAGTGCAAAATCAGAAGAGACGCTTTCTGCACACAAATTACTCCAGATGGTGTGCGCCTTATCCTCCTGATTTCCCTTCACTAGGATTTTCCATGACCTCGACTTAGTACACTTTGAAAAAAAAAATATAAATATATCAAATCGAAGGTTTAAAAAGTTTCTCAGACCATTTTTTAATAATATACGATTTGAAGGCGATTTTAGGAGAACCTATTGTATTTTCTTTATATCGAATTATTGGCGCATACTTTAATTTTTTTCTTGTGTATTAGCCTGTCGCGTTGGCGCCGCATAGATCTGTTCAGCTATCCGCATTCAGCACGTGCTCAGACTTTTTGGCAGTGGCCAATATGGTGCAAAGTAGTTCAGTGGGGCGTTTCCACTTGGCACCAGTTCAACGCACTTTAAAGCAGTATCCAGAAACGGGGTGGTTTCTCTCCCAAAAAGCCAAAATCCTTTTGCTGATGTCACCGAAACTTTACAGCTCCCTTTTTTGTGTGGAGTACATATATCCCTTTCAACCCCTCACAGCTAATTGCATTTTAATCAAATAAGGAAAAAAGCAGCAACGACTTTTGGAAAAACTTTATGGGCGCGCTGAACTGTTTATGGTAGCGCGAGGGGGATGAAAAAATAGGGGCGTCATGGGTATAATGAATTTATATCATTACGGGGACATTACTACACAGCCAGCTAATTATGCACGTACACGTTAGGGAGAAAATTATAACAGGGGGAAAACTTTGTGCTACATGATAGATAAGAGGGACTCTGAAGAAATGTTGTCATTACATTACGATTACGATTAATCCTAAAATCTCTCGTCATCTTTCAGGGCTTCTTAGTTTTTTCGTTCACAGATAAAATCTAGGAAATTTCTTAGAAATAGTAATCTTTATTTAGGAATTTCTACAAACTACGAAAAAATGTTTCCAAAGTCGGGGAAGACATGTGTGCTTCTTGCAGCCCGTTTGCCTTATGGGTTTGCGCTTAATCAACTCAAGACGATGTCACCTGTTCATCTCTTTCACTCCGCTGCCCTAATGCAAAACTACATAAGTGGAACAAAAAAACCTATTTCAATCAAAGGAAGACAGGAATACAAATGTTCATCTCAAGACATGAACTGGACGAAACATGGAGGATGCTTTAAGCAAAACTATAGTACCGAATCCGCCTCCACGGGCACCGCAACGACCTTAAAGTTGACCAAAAGGGAACAACTGAAGCGGGCATTCAAGGAGTATGGAGCAACCATTGTGGTCTTTCATGTGGTCATTTCCGTCATTTCTCTTGGAGGCTTTTATGCTCTTGTTTCCAGTGGAATAAACCTGGTGCCCGTACTGGAATACCTCGGTATGGGTTCATCGGCGGTTGCGGAGAAAGTTGCCGCAGGAAGCACTTTTGTTGTGGCCTTTGCCGTTCACAAAATCTTTGCGCCAGCCAGAATCAGCATCACATTGGGCACCACACCGTTCATCGTGAGGTATTTGCGATCCAAGGGACTTTTGAAGCCAAAAAGCACATAGTGTATTTCCTTGCTACCTGTAACAATACCTTATTTCAAGTTTTAATAGAAAATTACAAATTGAAAGCGTAGACCCGCAGGACTAGGGCTAATTTCATTTTGTATTCCATTATGTAAATGGCAAATAGAGAGAACTTTTTGGAAAACCAATTTATATTCGCCCCATATCATCGACACCATCGGCCTGAAAAGTTAGTTTAATGTGCTAAATGCTTGCCAAACAATATCCGACCGCAAACTTTGCAAACGTTTAGACTAACAAGGAAAAGTTTCTTCATCCTCATCCGGGGTTCTATTTTTTGGGGCTACTGAGGCGCTGAAATTTGCTGCATGCCACACAATATGAAATGCACTCGATGGCAGTTTACACAGGCCGCCTGCGTCCCGAACTTTTGTGATTTGGTGGAGAGGGATGTGGAAATAAAATCTACAATGTGGCTGCCACACCCATTCCGGCCCATTCAGTGTCCTTGAACTTTTCGCGTGAAAGTTTGCGCCATCCTGTGCCCCAACCGAGTGCCGATTGTTATCAAGTGCAAACTGCACAAAAGTTTCCGCCAAAAGGACGAGGGCGCCCAAGGAACTGCTCCTTTCGCAGTCAACGCCACCATATGTGGCCATAATTATTCGAATGTGGCACGATAACCGAGAAGCTGGAGCAGCTGCTTCTGGGATATGAAATGTTATCGATAAGCACGCTGGGGAATTTGCATAATGACCTTTTGGCAGTGCAATATGAGTCGAGTCCTTGGGGCATTCGTGCGCAGGATAATGAAGCAAACATTCCGATTAAGCGGTAAATTATGGGGCTTACTGAACCGCCAATTCAAGCGAAAACAATTAATTAAACGAATTGCCCGGAAATTTCGATCCTTTAATTTGGAATACCAATACGGTATGCTTCGTAATTAACTTTATATTGCAGTTACAAATCAACTATTTCTCTAAATATATCTTAATAAACTATATTGCAATACCTTCTGGACAAGAAAAAATTGAGTAGCAATCGACTCGATGCACCAAATATTTGTCACAACAACAACGTGTGTGTTTACCAGCGAGGACAAAAAGGATACGACACAATGAGGACACGCATCGGTTGAAACACAAATAAATACTGACACAGCAAAGCGACAGAAGGCGACTGAGTGCCGGTGGTGCAACCCATGGAATCCGGGAAATCGGGGGTGGAATACAGAGTGAACCTGCCACCACCATGGAGTGTCACCGCCACAACCACCTCACCACCGAGCAACCAGCAGTTGCATGTGGGTTAAGCGCAAACGCATGTCCTGTAGTCATGACAAAGCAGCGGAAGTGGAAGTGGAAGGGGAAGAGGAAGAGCTGAGCGGAACCGAATAAAAATTTATCGATTTCTATGGGAGAATTATAATAGATAGCCCAGCGTACCGCCCCTTGTCCACCATAAAACTTCATTTTTCCATCGATATTAATAGCGTCTGGCGAAGGGAGCCGATTTTCTACTCCTAGTAGTACATGAAATTCCCAAGAACGGCTGCTTGTGTTTGTGTTCAGAGCTTATGCATGAATAATTTGCATTGCCAACTTGGGGCCCCCTTTCGCCAAATCCAGCCCCACCCTTCAATCAATAGCGATTGTCGAGGTTATGAAAAGGCAAGTGAGGAAAGGGGGGAAATAATGCTGAACTGGTTTAACATTTATTGAATGATTCCCCCCCGCTCTCAATCGATTGGAAGGAAAGTACTTTATCCGAATAGCCTTGGCTGTGATTTCATTTGATATGCATATTAGAAATCTAGATACCCCATTATGCACGGACCATAAATAAAGTAAATACTACACAAGGGGACTAAGTAAGTAACAAGTTGGTTTTTTATATAACAATAGCAAAATCATTGAAAGGTTCGGTCTTTCGGCAAACAAAACTTAAATTATATACAAATATTTACTTTCCAATGCTGTTATCCTAGCTTTTCAAGCATACATTCTATACAGTCACTCTACGAATGTAAGCATTTTCGTAGTAAATGCATTTTCGTGCTTCATATTTCGCATGTAGAAGAACTCCAGGCCACTTGTATGGCTTTAGGAGCACATACTCGGTAAACTACCCTAATGACTTTTTACCACCCAGCCACCTACGTTCATCCAGAATCGAGCTCAATCAACTTATGGAAACTAAAGTTGCCGGCTCCCTGTTTATTTCACTCGGGGAGCTACAAAAAAGAAAACATTTTCACAAGCCATTAGCTCGTATCCATCATCAGAGACACTAAGCGGTTTATCTCGTGCAGGACAACGAGAAGCTACAAGGATGCACCAACAAGGACACCGGCGAGTAGAGTGTGGCAAGCATTTGCAATTAGATGGGAGCAGCCGTCCAAAATACTTTGCATACTTTGCCGAGCAATAAAAAAGAGCCAATCCGACCGAAAAGAAACATTGCGCAGCTGCAGGCCATTTTTGTAGCATACTTTAATGCGCTGCGGCAGTTGGCGCCTCGATAAGTCGCCGAAATGTCTGCGGCGTAACCTTTTTAATATCTCTGCGAGATGTGTGCCACAAGCTGCGACTTCTCCTAGACCATCATTTGTTGTTTATGATTTTTGCCGAGTTTTTCCAGACGCGCCAGCTGCCGGCGTGCGTAAAAATTAAATCACTTTTATAGACCTATTCTCGTTCTTCCGCTGTCAAGCAGACAATTAATGTTCCTTCCCGTCCAGCCATATATATTTCGCACTAGATACTGTCCTTCTGTATCCATTGGCTGGATCAGATTTATGTGCATCTTGACTAGTTTCAAGTGGCAGCCGTTAAGGCTGAGCTCAAAGAGTAAAGAAATTACCCTGGTTTAAAGTTTCAAATCGGCCGAGCTGAACGAAGAACATATAGTATACTGCCAGGCTTTGATTAAAGAGGCCCCGGGGAGAAGAACTCAAAGGTCAGAACAACGCAGTAGGTAGCAAGAAAAGCCCCAGTTTTCCATTTTAATTCGTGTAAACACTGGCGAAGAGATGGGAAAACTGCTCAAGTGTTGTGTAAACGTGTTCTTCATGATTGCTGTAAAGGAATTTCCATTGTGTGCTCGCCCAAGAGTTTACGATTTATTTAATGTTGTAATTAAGTTTTGACGACATAAAGCTCTAATTAATGCGTCTCCAAGGAAAATCGCATGTGGCTAAGCTGCTTAAGATTATAGAGAAATATAGTAAGAGGATTAAAGCTGGATTATAAGGGAATTGGATTCATTCAGGCAGCCATTTTAAAGGTTATTGCATTCATTGCTATTTATTGCAAGAAATTCACTTTTAGTACTTATTAAAATTGAACATAAGTCATCAGTCGATTTGTAAATTGTGCATTCACTGAACTGAAAAGTAACTTGAATTTATATTCATTTCCCTGCTCTTCTCCAAAATAGACAAGTTAACTTAGCTTAAGCACACACAATTCGAATACGTTTCGTTACGACATTTTTAACCCAAAGGAACTAATAGAAATCGTCTAGAATATGCTTCCATTTGGTATGTAAGAAGCATTTGGGCATAATTTATTATGCCCCAGGGAACAGCACAGAACAGAACAGGACCACACCGAAGGGAAGGACAATCCGAAGACGACGACATTTATCAAGTGTGCAACTCGAGCAAGGATCTGCGTACATACTATATATTTCTCCGCTCTCCTTGACATTGCAAGTTTTTTGGAGCAACGAAAATTTAAAATGTAAATCGCTTGCTGCAACACGAGTTGTTATGCCCCACGGCCTTTCTATGGGGCATCTATTTTCTGAAAGGCTGTGCCCCCCTTCTCATCTTCATCATCATTTCTTGCTGCATTCGTGTCTTCATTTTCGTCCCCAATCAATTTTGTAAATTGCATTTGCGATTGATTCCAAAGCATGTTGTTTCCCTCGCCCACCTTCTGCCAACTCTATGCATTCTGAATAAGATGAGAAATATTATCGCACTGTTGCCTCTGCCGCCATTCGGACAAGTGCAACACGGCGTATGCGCAATTTGTTGTGGTCAATGGATGAGGGGGCTGGGAAAAGCCAAGGAAAACCGCTCCGGTTAATGGAATTGCAACCGTGTGAGCTGGAAACCAAGCCAGCAACACATCAATCAAGGTCGGAACTCCGTGTAATAGAAATAGCACTTGGTGGCAATCTTTCGTTATTATGGTAAGCACACATCCTTGATTGCCGGTCAATATACTTAATGGTTTCTATAATTGAAGTGTGAAAGTGAAAGGGTTTTCACTGGTTTCTTATAATTATGTAACCCCTTTAAAATTATCATTAACATTCATTTAATAAATTTTAGAAATATTCCCTTTGTACTTTAATTGCTGCCAAATTCAGTTCTCTATTATACCAATACCCATTAAAATGTCAATATTACTTAATCTCTTTTATGGTATTGGAATCTCCCATTTCACATAATTAAACATAGAATGCAGCAAAAAATGTGAAATTTTCCGTGCAATTGCTAATGGCATTTTCCGAGAGAAAATTGTTGACAATAATGAAGCTGATGAACATTTGCGGTTGTGTTCATTGTCATTGTTGCTGCGTTAGTTATTCTACCATCGGTTGGGGTGCATTTGGGCCAGTCTGGAACTGTTTGCGTCATTGTTCAGTTTTAGTTTTAGTTCTCTGCGGTTGCCTGAAATTGTCGTAATGCATTTACGGACATCGCACACACATGTGGCCCAAGTGCGGTTTTTTAGCTGGAAATGTTGGCTGTGTACTGTAAACAAGATTTTAGCAACCCACTTGGTTTTCTCCTGTGGGTCGAACATGTGTCAGCACTCATAATTTTGTTTAAAGGACTTAGAGAAAAAGTCCTGGAAAATCATTACTAACACAAAACCCATTTTATATCAGTAACGTTCAGTTTTCTAAACTCATATTGATATTTTTGTATGTATATTTTGTGGTATGTATATCATGGCAAGAGATCTTCCAACCCTATTAAATATTCATATTTGTTTCCCTTTTGGTTGCATACCTAAAAATTAGCCCGTTCTGACAATATTAGCCCTTTCATATCTCGTTTCTCATACGCCACGTGGTCACGTTTTCGCCTAAGCTCTACGGAGCTGCACTCTGCTTTCCGCTTACGTTTTGTTATTATTTTCCCCAGTACTCGTTAGCCTTGTCTAGTGCCAAAATGAAATGACAATGTTTTCCCAGCGCACAGAACTCAAATCGTAAATCATTTTCTTTTTTTGGGGTGTTGGCAAAGGTAAACAATGTCACATAGAAGCCCGCAGTTGTCTGTCAGTAGAGAAAAAGGCAAAAAGATTAGAGATATATGGACTGCGGAGAGCGGGGCAGAGTGCGAGATATATAGCAACTCAAGTTTGTGTTGCCCCGAACTTTGACAGTTACATGCGCTGCACCATTGCAGAATGACAAACGAAGGCGAAAAAAGCCATGAGTTGCACAAAACGTATATATCTGTCATTCCAGTTTTCACTTTCGCAGAAAGTGGCAGATTTCGGTTATTGTGTGGAATTATATCTAGCTATATAGCTATTGGGGAACTATAATATGACTTAAATACAAATATTTATATACTCAAGTTTAATATAATAAATTTTAGGTAGTTCAATCAGAAAAGGGAAAATGCTAGAATTTATCTTTTCCACTTCGTTTCCCCTCTGAATTTCGCACTTTTCCCCAAACTTTCGGCGTTTGTGTGTGTGTCAGTTTGGTTTTTCTTTTTCGTCTCCGTTCGTGACAGCTTTTTTTTTGGGGGCGTGGCGAGGGGCGGAATGGGTTGGGCATTTGGGTCAACTATCGACTGCAATTTGAGCCTTTCAAACTGTCGCCGACACAAAACGAAGGGGGCTCAGTTGAAAAAAAAAACACAGTCAGGCAGAGTAAAAGTTGTGGAAAGTGTGACAGCAACTCATTGCAGATGGACATTTGCCGAGTCAGCTGGGATTCCCCTCAAGTGCTCTGGAAATTTGATTTCAATTTCCATATGATTTTGATTTGGCCAGCGAACGGGGGCAAGCTGGCTGAAATTTATGCAAATGAGAAATAGTTTTTCTCTCGCAAAACGAAAAAGGCTTCTCCTTGGCTTCTTGATATTTTATGAATTATTTCCCTGTGATTGCGAGTTAAATCATTTGAAAACCATCTTATCGTACAAGACATGAATCAAACGGAATTCGCAATTTTTAAACTGAGCTTGCTTTAACTTTACCAAAGTCTGTGATAATGCCTTAAATTGTTTGCCAAAAATTAACTACCAAAAACTTTTTGCATCATTTCGAACAACAAGTATCTTACTAGAAAGCTGGAGAAATTGCAAAAATAGTTTTTAATTCTTTTGCTGCTTCATCGATGTTTTTGCGTTGTTTTAGTAACTTTGTAATTTGCACTTGACTGCAGTGAAAATGGTAAATTCTACTAGACAAAAAATATTGATGCTTTTTTCTCTTTGCTCTCTCAGTTTGCCGCATTGCAAATTCAGCTCACATAGTTTTCACTTTGAACTTTTGGTTGAAAAAACTTTCCCAGCAATGCAATTGCATCTGGCGATGGGGGAAAATAAATATGCAGCTCGACTTTTGACCTATGCTGTAGTCCGCAGATCAACCCCTCAAGTTTGTGGCTTAAGATAATGCCCGGGTTTCTGGACAGAAATAATTGCATTAAAATTCTGAAAGTTCGGTATAATCTAGTTAATAAACCATTCCAGTGATCTAACATATGCCAAAGCGCATAAATAAGATTTTCATGCACAAAAGATAGCATACGTTTCCCTCAATTTTATATTGTTTTTCCGAGCATTTTATGTAGCCCTTGGCAGCTGCTTTGCATAGTTCTGTGAAGGTCGCCAGGATATCTGTCTGTGTCTGAGTGCAGGATGCAGGATGTTCGCTGGCCTTGGTGCACACACATTTTAGACTCAGGCCAGCAGTCAAACGCTTTGTAAGCCTTTCATCTTTCTACCTAGCTTTGGTTTGCATTTTGTCCTTCCCCCATTATCCTTCCTTTCCCCACACCCTTCACCGATCCTTTTCAATTATGCTCGAATGAAGCGAAGGGACAGCAGAAGAAAAGGGACACAAGGACGAAGGTCGTGCGACGCTCTCAAAAGTATGCTACATATTTAATGACTGGCTTAAAGTCTTTGAGAATATCAGCTTTCTACGCAAGGCAAACAAGTCGTAATCATTAAACGAAATGTAGAACGTAACAAAATAATACGATTTAGTCAGTTTAGAATGTCAGGGGAAAATGTATTAAATGAAATTAAAATTTAAATAAAATATGAATTCTATGAAGTACTTCCCCTTCTATTACTGTTCCAAGGACATTCAAATTAAGCATTCATTTGCGGTGATATCACCGGCTTTAACGCTCTGAACTCCGCGCAGAGTTGACTAACCTCGAACTGTGCTACATTTTTTTTGCACCTCCATCATACACACATTTTGTGGTGTAATTTGCACGCTGAGTCTATTAAATGCACTGCAACCGAGTTGTGTCAGCACCTCAGGTGTACAGAGCTTTCACTCACACTCGTATACGATTCATAAACATTTGTTGTGGCGCCCAACGTGGGGCATGAAATGCGACGTGTTACACAAGTGGGAAGAAGAAGGTGCAAGTCATTAAGTAAGCTTGTTTTTGTTCTGATTTTGCTCGTTGTTTTCAGGGAAGAGGCCATAAAAGCTTCGTGCGCCACGCACACATGCACACATAATTATAATGGGCATTAAAACGGACGCCTGTGGCCTAACCCTTAGTTTGTCTTGGGCCCAGCAGGCCCCTTAACCCTCACACTGTCCAACTTGGCTACCTCTGAGTGCTTTATGGCGCAACTGGTAGAATTATTCACCGAGCATAATATTTAACTCGGAATTCCCTGCTAAACGCACAAAATGTCTGCCCAAGACAATCCCGGCTCCGAAAATTCATTTTCTTGTCACTTACAAGGTATTTAAAGCAATGAAGTTAGCTGATACCCTGAATGCAAGTTAAGAAAGAGGTACAAATATTAATTACCCACTGATTTCGGTTTTAATATTACTTATTGTATGGGGAAAAGTTAAAGGGATACATTTATATTCTTTTTCCTTTCATAAGATTGAATTCTATGACTTAATGTCGAGGTAAAGGGTAAATATTTTCGAATTTAAGCTCCTTATTTTCAAATTGTATACAAAATCTTATATAATTAAGACTAAGTACGGACATGAAAATAATCCTTTCATTCAGGACGAAAGGCCCCAAACTTTCCGTACATTTAAGCCGAACGTAGAGTTTTCGTTTATTTGAGGGAAAACGCTGTTCGTAACCTCGGCAAAGGAAAATGAACGCCGCACAGCGACCGCATTTATGTGCTTGTATTTTGTTAGCGACTGCGGTGACTTGGAGGCGCTTTTCCTCCATTTTTCCCCGCCCGACTTTTCCCGGCCGGGTATTTCCGTAATTTTAGACGCTTTCGTCTTTTATTTGCGCCTTTTGCTCGTTCATATTTTATGCTGGCATCGCGTGTTTGGTTCTCGCAGTGGCTTCTAGTAGTGCTGTTGTTACTATTGTGGGTTCGCCCCACTCTCCGCTTTCAACGCTTGTTGCTATTATTGTAGTTATATACATGGGAGTTAAATTGGGTTAGTAAGTTCTGTTTCCATTGTTTTCCCTTCGGTGCTCCGTTGTTTTTCCCCATTTCTCGGTCTTTCCACTTGCGAGGGAACCAAAAAAATAGGAAAACAATTGCCTTTCAGCAAGTGCAAATTTCAGCTAGGGATTTCCATTCTGAGCATTATGATTTATGGATGTTTTCCTAGCGGAAGCTTTCAATTTGCATGAATTGGCAAGAGGGAAAGGATTTGAGAGGATACTCTGGAAAATTAAAAACATGCTTTTAATAATCAGCGAATAATAACGATTTTTTGGTCATCAATACATCATTACTGACTTAATTTCAAATACTCCTCATTGCACACCCGGCTATTCAATCGAGTTGTCAGATCATGCCACAAGTTAATTGGTTTATATCCTCGTAGTCCGCGCTCCCAATTCCACGGCAAGTGGTGAAATTATTTACCCACATGGCCAGGACCCGGGTTCCACGTCATCCTTCTTCGCCAAGCTGATTTGAAACAAATTAACCGCACATGGCAGGAACCGCAGGAATGGAGAGCTACAGACACCCGGGGGATTTGGGTGCACGGCATGGTTAGTTGGCAATTTCCCAGTGCAGGCAGCAAATCGAAATGCGATTCACCTATCCGTGTATATCCGTATCTGGAAATGTGTGACCCAAAGACACGCCTCATATCTAGCAGCTTAGTAGCCCGATGCAGCACAAGTACACAGCGGAAAAACTCATTTAAATACTATCACTTATTTGATTATCATAGTATATCCTAGCAAGCTCTAAAAAGGAAATACTTTATTTACAAGCTAAGATTTCTCTCAGTGCATTCGGGCTCTGAACACTTACTGCCTTGGCCCGATGACAGGCGCTTAATTTTCAATTACAGACACATAAAGTGCGAGAAGCGGACTAAATCGCACAACCACCCAATCCGGAGACACCGCACCACCCGGCTATAATGCCATCATGTGGTCAGGTGCACCACCCACATATATCCGCCTATATCCACACACACACACACACATCTGAACAAATGCGGATAGTTACACGCTTTTTACACCTTTCAGCACATTCGTTTTTATTTAATTTGTCTCACGGCGATTTCTGTGCTGCAAAAAGTGATGGTAATTTGATTTGGCAAGACTAATATTAAAAACGGTAATGAACGCATTAGGTTAGCTCTTAAAATTCCCATTAAAATACACATTTAATGCACTTTACTCAGTCTTTAAAGACAACCTGATTCGTTTATGAACCCACTTCTCTCTAACCCGGTTTCACCCGCACCTTTCGCCGTGCCGGAAATTTCCAGCACCACACCTCCATTTTCCATAAAAATTCAATTATTATCGTCGCCTTTCATGTTCAGCGGGCACTGTTAAAAAAAAATACAACCAAAAAGCACTGAAATGACAACTTTTTTATCATTCCACACTCATGCGAGTCCACAAAGACGGTTTTCTATCCACATGCTACGGTTTACCTAGCCGTCTGTTTTCATTTCACTTTATTGAATATTTTTTGATTGGATTTCACCCGGTTTATGCTGATTGCGCTTTTAGTACACCTGGAACTACAATTAATTCAAATTGCTGCCATAAAATGTGTGTGCGTGTTAATATTTAATTAAGACCAAACTTATTTGCCCATTTGAAACGATTTCAGCGCCATATTTATATAATTAAATCGACGAATAAATTTGCATGGCACACAAATTTATTGTGGACATGAGTATCTTCAATCTACTTTTATCCAATTGCCATTTCTCAAGCTGTCCAAAGAAATTTGCCAAGACCCAAGTCAAGCAAACAAAACACAGAAGTTGGCAGCAAATTCCCGCCACTCTGCACAAAAAACAAACAAGGCAAGAAATTGTAAAATTCTAAATGGGGAGACAAAAACTCCATAAATTTGTGGAGCCCGTAGTGCTGCGAAAGTGGAAAACATTTAAGCACTCTGAATGACCATAAGTTGCCCTATAAAATGCTTAAAATTAAACAATAAAGTAATCTGAAACTGATAACTGATATCAGAAACTAATGTACTTTATTGTAAAATATTTTAATATATTTTTTTATTATTAAATATTAGTAATATTTGCTTATATCACTTTGAGAAGTAATTGTTTCTTACTTAATAAATAATAAATGCCCCAGGAAATCAAACTTGATTCCAAATCCCTGCAGGTCTTGTCCACTTAGCTGGAGTATCCATTCAGCTCAGTGAACCTATTCACTCTGGCTACATTTTCCCAATGCTAATATACCATTTGTCAGGACATTTAATGGTCTTCGGGTCGGAAGGACACGACTTGCTGTCTGGGGTCAGCCCCAATGTTGTTCCTAGGGTTTTTATCTGCGCCACCCTTTATTTATGCACCCGGTTGCAATTCAGCCACTTCAACCGCACCAAGTCCTGTTTTTTGTGGCACTTAATTAAATTAGTGGTGTAGGGGCAGCAAAAAGCTCAGGGTGCAAAATGCCGCATTAGACAATTGGCTGGCATCCTAGAAGAGGCTACAACATTTATCACATGTCTGTGCATTTTTTTCTGTATTTATACAAACATCCATCTATCAAATTGCAATCAAGTCACCTAGAAACCCCGCGCTGAATGATTGAATGAAAATTTGTCAGGGGCAGCTGCCGCGAGTGGGGCCCAAATGCAAACACTATTAATTTCGGCACAACAATGGATGAATGAAGGATGTGTGTACACCTCCCCTTTCTCAAGAACTTAACGTCGTCCTCCTCCTTTTATCGACTAAGCCACACATGTGCGGCTTTTTCGCCCAAATTTTGGCAAGGCAACTTTAAGCTCGTTTGACATTTTGACAGCGGTTACACTTGGATTTTAAATATGTTCTTTAAAATATGCAAAGGTAATAATGTTCCATATCGTATTAATATAATAGGAAACCCCAATTAAACTTGTAATAAAGGATTTGAGTGATTTAGGTAGTCTTCTCTCTCTACGAGAAATTCCTGAATATTTTTGTTAGTGTAGCAGTAGCATCCAGCGGATGAGAACCTGCAACGACGTCAGTGGCTGTATCCACGTCTATGGCTCCGTCTATGGTGTAGTTTTGTGAGCATTGTCGTGTCGTGGCCATGAATTTTTAATGAAATTAGCTTAGGAATCTTACAACATTTTGCCGCGTTTCTGGCGACCCACGTGTTTGTCCTGGAAAATTCCGTACGGTGCAAGAGGGCGGGGGAGGGGGAAGGAGGTGCAACCACGCTGCATGCGACGCCCACAAATATGCAAGGATAATGACGCTGGAGAGCTTCCAAGCGAAGGATAAGACACATTTCAGTGCAGTTAATTCACTCAATTTCTATGCAGAATTTACTGCATGAAAAGACGCTTAATTAGGCTGCAGTTGGTTGGATATGTTTTATCTTACGATAACTTTTCCAATTTGGTGGGAAATAGGCTATTAAAGTTACATATGTATAAATAAATGGAATAGCTTTCTGGCAATAGTTTAGGTTTTCATATTGCGAAAGAGAAGAATATCGTTTTAAATACGTTTGTTGGTTGGCATTAATTAATGGACGCATTTCCCCCGCTGCGAACTTTATTAATTAACAATTTCCAAATCATACAGCAGAGCAAACAAAACCGAAACCGATGATGTTGCGAATTAGCGTAGATTATATCGACATGGGGTTCACCTGTTTGTTTAATGCGAATACATACCAATGCAAATTCCAACAGATGCATTTCAATGTGTGGGCGGAAAGGAAAAGCGGTAGCCATACATTTTCATACTGCAAACGCAGTCATAAATAAATGGAAAATTGCGATTCGCAATGGATGCCAGAAGCCCTTTTTGGTGGCATGCAACGCATTTCGCGTTGAGTCAATACACAAATGCCACCGCCGCCAGCATAAATCATAAATGGCAAGCCAATAGTGGATCAGCTAGTGGGAATAGTACACATAAATAAAGGGGTTCTATGGAAACGTAGAGGAGTGAATAAGCTCTTCGTTTGGAAACAGATGCTACAAACTGGAAAAACGATGCCATTGCAAGAGTATACATTTATGGTTAATACTATTCCCATAGCGAATTTTACTTAGCTGTAGTATTTCGCACACCTTTAAGGTCTAGTTCGAAGTGCAGAACATGAATCTCAATAGTTTTCAATTTATGTAACTAAATGTATATCCGAAGCTTTTCTCGAAATAATCACCCTTATTCTTTCATGAGCGAATTTTCATGCTGTTTTTCTTCATCTTTTCCGCATAAGTGGGTGGTAGCAACAAACATGTACGTCTACAAGAAAAATGGCTTCAACTTATTGTTAGTTTCGGCCCGTTATCCTTGCACTTGCAGGCAGGTCCTGCGGTTGCGCCTGCTGCTGTTGACACGGAAAAAAGTGTATGTAGGAGGCGCCCCCCTGTCGACAATTGTATGAGAGGAATATAATAGTGCTACAGGCTGCACATAATGATATAGGGGCCATGGCAAGACGACAGAATGGATGAAAAGTGGGGGAAAAGTGGGCGGCAAGAACTCGGATGATTATGAGGCTGTCGCGGAAAAAGGCAAGGCAAAAAAGTAAAACCCCAGTCATTGAAGGATATAGTACATATATTTTGGATGTACCCTGTAGACATTACGATAGGGCGTTTTGATTGGATTAAAAGTAAAATTCCCTAAAGAAAATATACTGAAATCAATTTTAAAGCTATAACTTTCGATTCAGTGCGGAAAATAAGACTTTTATTACACATATCAGTGATATTTATATATTTTGCGGTTTTTGAGGATTTTATATCCCTGCCTGAGCATCGTATTTACCCATCTGAGAAAACCACTCAAGGACACTCGGTCCTAAGCACATAATAATAGTAGTACCTCTGGTTAACTCAGTGCCTCGAGAATCTCCATTGTAAAGTCTGAACTTGACTTGGGGACATTTGGCCGCATTTGGCGTGCAAATCAAAATTTCATAGCCAGCCAAAGGGAGGAAAATGGAAAGAGCTGAATGGTTGAGTAAAAGTGGAAAACTTTAAGATAGAGGAAAGTAATTTCATGTTGAGCGACAAGTGGCAAGGTAATTTATCAAGAGCAAAACAAACCTGTCACGAGCGAAAGTTCTTCAGGCAGACACGCGACAGTGGTTGGATGGGCACACCACCCACAACCACCCACAGCCACCCATAACCACCCACTCCAGATTCCCACACGTGGTGGGTGATAAAAAATGTATTGCCAAATTGGCTCGAACTGCACATATCGAGCCAAGAACCTCGAGAATAATGTGCCTCATTTCGGCCACGAAAAAAGTAGCTGGCCAGTAAGAAATGGCTTTACTCCTTCGACGTTCTGCGGACAGAGCTTTAATCCCTTGATTGGGATTGAGGGCTCCTTTTCTTTTCATGCCCTACGTCGTAATAGCGTGCAGATTGGGCCATAAGCAAAATTTTCCGCTTTTCCGGGCGGAGTGGGTGGCAAGTGCTTGAGAAACTCGCTCATTAGCCTGATGAAGGGGATAGTAAAGTGTTTAAAGACGCAGAGATGTCGCCAGCTAGAAAACTGTGAGAGCTGTTATGTAAGATGCGGCATTTATAAGAGAAATTGTCTAACTAATACATACTTTATTCAATAGAACAAGACTAACGCTACTATCTTATTAAAATTCTAGAATGAAGTTAAGTGCAGTTATCATTTCAAACTTTACTACCCTGTTTGCTCTGTTATTCGAGCGCTTACGATTCTATGTTCTATGTTTCTTTTACGACGGCCCCCGAAACTCCGCCCCACTCCCCCGCACGGGGAGCACCTTTTGGCATAACTGTTTTTATGGCTACACAACAATGCGATGCCCGTTCAATTTTACACATCATAAAGTAACGGTTGCTGGGGAATCGATTCGCCGCAATCCAGGGAAATCAATGCGAATCCGCACTGAACATGCATAATTTATACAAACGAATCCACCCACCAGAACCAGCCGCACACAAGCAATGAAATAAAAACCAAATTGACCGTGGGAGAGGAAAGAGGAAAGCCCAGCATCTGTTCATAAATAAATAAGTTGGTAATAAAATTAAGAGCTGGGCCTTTTCTTACCTTCGCCATAATCGTTGTTTGCTGATAAGAAAATTTGCAGGTAAAATGAGCCGACGGCTTTCGCCAAACTTTCAGTTGCTTAACCTTTTACTGGGTCAAAAAAAAAAAAACAATCTTATAATGCCAATTAATTAGCAATAATTCGTTTCGCTGTGTTTGACTATTAGTATTGGCATTTATTTTTCACTGGTTACACTTTATTTAGGTTTTCGTAAATTGTAACGGTAAAACGAAGACGCACACACGCACACAAACTGGGCTTAAAAATACGTTGTTTGTTTCATGGAGATTTGTTGTGTAAACTGGTTGGGTTTCGAATTTTTTATTGATTTTTTAGCGCGTTCTTTCAGCTTCCTGGCTGCTATTCAAAAATGGTAATTTATTCGCGGACAAACTTTTTGCGCAGACACATCCTACCAAAAGTTCGATCCGTTTTTCACCGCGACAAAAGAGCGTTTGTTAGCCAAAGCCTCTTTCTGGAGGTGGCACTTGGGCCGATGGAGCAATCGATAACTGCTGGGTATCGCGCACCGATTTCAGGTACAAAAGTGCGCTAATCTCTAGCTGAGACTGAAACCAAAACATAGCTTAACAAATTTATTTCAAAACTAAATAGCTGCGAAAAAAATAAGCCCTGGGTACATTTCATCAATTTAAACCATAATATTATACCAATATTCTATAAATCCTGCTCTTAACAAATTCCATAATATGCATGCATTCCTTTCCATTGAAAAAAACATAGAATGCCCAATCCATTTGCTCCATTTTCGTGTTCATATGTTTTACAATTAAAGCTGTTTTATTAACTACTTCCATCGTTCGCTTGACAACAAAGATTTAGAACCACTTAGCGCACTGGCACCCAACTCTCCAGCACTTGGCCATAGGTCTTGCGTTCTAGAAGGGACAAAAAGGATCAGTATTGGCTAGAATACATCCATGGAGCACTCACCCTTCACCGGGAAATCGTCGGGATGCAGTTCGATGTAGTGCCGGAGGACGGCGTCCCTTTTGGCCAGGTACTCGTTCCTCTTCTGATCGAAGTAAGCTCCTGCGCCGACACCCACAGCTCCGAAGGCGATGTGCTTCTGGATGCCTGCAACACAATGCGATTTAGTTAGTTATAGGCGACAAAAACAATCGTTACGTCACATGGAAGCGGGGCGAAAACTCACCGGAAAACACGGGCCTACGGAAGCCCCAGTTGACGAAAATGGCCGCGCCCACGCCGGCCACTCCGCAGGCCAGCGGATTCCATATCGGCGAGAGGAAAGAAGGCTCGTGGGTGCCCTTGTTCGTCAAAAGTTCCAGCGGATCGTTCACGGCACTCATGTTGATAGTATGAAAAACAATAGAGGTGGGCAACTGACACAACTGGCGATGGCACAGGCAGAACTCTCAGTTATCGATAGCGTGCGAACTGAACTAGTTCCGTAGCGATTATTTAAAAAGTGAGTTGTAAATAATTTGAATAATATAAATAAACATGGGCTTATCTCCTGAATTATTTGGTCCCTTTTTTATTGGAAACTCCCGCACCAAAATCAGAATAAATATTCAAAAACTAACCATAAACCACATATTTGCATATTTAAAATGGCTACAAACGTGACAACTGTTATATAAAAAAGCTCTGCTGGGTTGGATATAAGGCCGTAGGCTGGCATCGCATCCACCGAATTCGAAGTGAATCATCTTGGAAATGCGGATACTGTCGCTAGTTCTGTTTTACGCGGTACTCACCGCAAGTCCGCATGGATTTCCGGGCATTTCCGCAGAGAAAGAGCTCCCAGGATTCGAAGAGATCGGACACACGGACTCTTCTACTTCGAAAAGGAAAGAGAAATAAACTTTGTGGTGGCCAGATCATCTTGCCGCAGTAAGGGAGCACAACTGGCCGAATTCGAGGATGACAAGGAGTTCCAGGCGGTTATGGCAAAGGCGGCCAGCGGGTCCAGCTACTGGATTGGCATCGCCGAGAACAAAAACGGTACCTTCGTATCCCAGACCACCGGGAAACCAGCTCGCTTCCTAAATTGGGAAAATGGCCAGCCCAAAAAACTTAAAACTGGTGCTTGCGTTTACACAAATTCTAGCAAGGGAATAGCGACGAATTATTGTAAAGAAAAAATGAACTTTATTTGCAAGGTTTAGTTACCTTCATAAAAGGAAGAATTGTAAGTTACAATTCTAAAAGTATGTATATGTATATAACTTGTTTTAAACGCAATCTGTTGGGTAATAGGTAATTAGCCATATATTTATTATTTAAATGATCGAAATACGTGCCCGCGGTTTTATGGTAAAGCTCTGCTGCAGCTGCAGGATGACCTGAAGTTGTTAAAGAAGTATACCGGATTCGAGAAGTTCGGATACGGACTCTTCTACATCGAACAGGCCAGGAGGGTGGACTGGGCCAATGCCGTTGCAGCTTGCCACAAGAAGGGGCGCAACTGGCCGAGTTCGAGGATGACGAGGAGTTCAAGGCGGTTATGGAAAAATCTGCCAGCGGGTCCAGCTATTGGCTCGGCATCATCGAGGACCAGATTTGTCCAGATGAAAAATATCTAGGCAAGGGTTTTATGTTTTTAATTTTATTTGAATTCACTTTTTTATTATTACATTAGTACGTTTAACATAAAGAGGCATGCAAGGCGTATTTAAGGCAATTTATAGCATTCAAAAACTAGTAAACTTCAAGGCAACTATTTCTGTTTCTTGTTCGTTCGGTAATCAGTATCGCTGCTTGGATATTAAGGCATTATTAAATTTTTTGTTTTTCTCCACACTTTGCACAACATCAAAGGCCCACTTGGAATATCGCACAGGCACAAATATTACAATATTATTAGTTTTTTTAAGTAAGGCCCAAGTTTTGCCCAAGCCTCTAATTTACAGCTATTTTTACATTCCGTAGTTTGTATATCTTATTTAAATCCGAGCGTAAAAAGTAATAAAAGAACTCATAAGTCAAAACAGGTTTTATTTAAGAAGTAAGCATTTCGTTTGTGTTTTTTATTATCGTCTACTTATTTTTCTGCGCACAAAAAGTGTAATTCAAAACAAAATCAGAGAAAATCATAAGCTTACGATAACTAGAGTAAAATTATACATGTATATTTATATAAAAAGGCATTTTTCTCGTGGTCTAAACAATATTAGTTTTACTTAAGATAACAAAAGATCATTTTCTGGAAAAACGTATTGATTCAGTAGCATTTTCCCAATCTTAAATTTCGCTGGTATCTTTTCTTGTTTGATGTTTTCGATTTGTTTGCAACTTAAAATTAGTTAAACCATATATTTAAATCAACTATATTGAACATTGAATTCGTTGATCCAAGGCGAACCGCAAATGAGAAAAATAAAACATAAGCTAGGGCTTCTTCAAAATCATTTTAAGAAATGTATTGCAATAAGTGTTTTCATATCCCTATGTAAGTTTCTTGTTCCTTATGTAATTAAAGTTGGTAGGATTAATTCAATGTGTTTTTATATTTAAAGCAGTTTTGCAATGACACATAATTAGCACTTGAAATAGACTCGAACAAGAACTGTTTGCCAATGGGCATAGATCATTAATATTATAGCATGTAGATCATTGTAAATAGTTATACCATTTTGTAATTGGTTTCTTAGCTCGCTGTCCATTTTCATTACTCTGTTTTAGCATTAGGAATGACATTCGCATAGAAAATCATACGATAAACTATAAAATATGGGCAAAGGGCGGGTATTGGAGTAGCTGGCGTACATCTATATAAATCTGCAGCTGAGTGGCATGGATCCTCCATCCTCAGGCACAGACCTATGCTCTCTCCATTGTCCTGTGTTCTCTACGTCTTTTCACACTTAGCTTTCACTCACACGCACTCATTTAGCTACCGGTTTTGTGTTCCTTCTCTTCCGTCTCCATTGAGGACTCGAGCCTCATCTTAAGCTTAGGATACCGAACTAATTGCATTATGCGGAGAGCCCATTTGGGTGAGCACCTTGTCCAGCCACTGGAGCGGCCCGTGCAGATGTATTTCGATCCAACATGGCGTCGAGGTCACGTCCTGGCGATGGTACTCCGCACCCCAGCCCTTCACGAACGACATCCGGATGGTGCACATCTTTGTCAGCTCGTAAACGGCCTCGAATCCATTGTTCACCGACTGCGACAGCAGCTGAGCAAATTCCTGATTGTTGAAGATCTTCAGCGAGCAGCCCGGCGGTATTTTGCACACGGTGCTCGGATGGAATCCGTGGTGGTAGTTGCAGTTGCGCGACTGCACGAAAATGGCGGAGTCGGACAGGCATTCGGCGTAGACCTCGCCGGTCACATAGTATAAATGAACGCCCTTGCCTGCGGAGGAAGAAAAATATTTTGATAGTTAAAGACTGGTAGTTAGTTTCCTCAAGTTCATAGCTTTCTGCTCCTCTAATGCCTATTTTTATAACTGATAAGCACAAGTCACTTTCTAATTTAAGATTACCAAAGTGTAATCTTAGTTATTAACTACTTAAAGATAGTTGCTGATGGGAAATCTCTGTGAGTAAGTTAATTTAAGTGCTCAAATCGACCCACCTATATGACGGCGTGTGTTCTCGATGGTGCTGTTCCTGTTCACATTGCTCAGCTGGCCGAGGCAGCAGCGGTCCGAGTTGTTGGAAGGATTCGTGAAGCCGTCGACGATCACGGAGTTGTTGTTGCAGTGGAACACCTCGCCCACGCGGCAGTTCAGCTCGTAGTAGGCTATCGACGCCCAGAAGGCGGGCTCCGAGTAACTGACCTGGGCGACATCGCCCATCTGAGCATCCAACAGTTGGCCACCGTCGTTCGGATTGTTGGAGTTGCCGTCCTCCGAGGGACTGTAGGCGGGCGGCGGTGTTCCCGCCAAGCTGTCGTACGGCGAATTGGGATTGGAGTTGACGGAACTCGGACTGCCCACCGATGTGTTGCTGGTGCTCAAGCTGTGCGAGTTGAATCCACTGTTCGAATAGCTCACATTGTGCGGCATACTGGGCTCGGCCACATGGTTGAACTGCAGCATCGAGTGTCCGGGCGCGAATTCCGAGTGGCGAGGAACGAGAACTGGCGGGAGCACCGGACTCTCCACGCGCTTATAGTGGTACGGATTGATGCACACCTCCTTCTGCTTGGCGCTAAACGGATACTGGCACAGCTCGAGCGGCTTCAGTTCGTGGTGCGACTGCAGGTCGGGCCAGCGCCACACGCGGCAGTAGATCACATGCGGCAGACCCTTGCGATGGGAGACCTGATATTCGGACATAAGAGTTAATAATCATAGTTACTTAGTTACGCCACCATGTTGCGTGTGACCCACCTGTAATCGTCCGTCCAGCGAGCGTGGAATGGTGACACACTTCGAGGGCTGACCGGGACAGGAGAGCGCCCGCTCCAGCTCCTCGATGGCGCCCTTGCGCTTCTTCAGCTTCTTCACCAGACTGTCGACGGCCTTCTCCGCCCACTTCTCCTCCTCGTCGCCCTGCTTCCAGCCCAGCAGCTTCTTCACCGCCGGCGATGTGAAGGAGAATAGCGAGCCCAGTGTGGACATCGCGCTGCTGGTGTTCGATTCCACATCGTCGGTGTCCATTCTGTTGCTGCTGCCGCTGATTGCTGTCGTCAAACTGAGGTTGTTGCTGCTGCCACTGCTGCAGATGTGGTTATTGTTATTGTTGATGTGGTGGATGTTGTTGTTGTTGCTGCTGCCGCTGCTGCTGATGGTGCTGGTGGTGCTGCCGTTGATTTGGGGTGGAGTCACCCGATAACCGGTATAACTATCAGCGGGCGGATAGTCTGTGGAAAGAGCAAGTAAAAAGCAAATATAAATAATAAATACAAATAGAATTGCAGGCATTCATCATCGAGCTTAGATTGTCTCAGCAACGCCCACAACACAACGCATGCAAAATTCGAATGCACTGAGAGAAATGCTATACTAAACTTCCCATCTAATTCAATTCAGTGGTGCACATGTTTACACCCAACAAAAGGGGACCCTTTTTCTTCGAGTGTCTTTACCCGCTTGGCCAAGTGCCCAGCAGAAATCGGAGGAGGAGTGAGTATCCATGAGGCCTGGCAACGGATCGTGTTTCTGGCTAGTGAATGAAGTCGTTGGGAGGTTCCTGTCATGAACGGACTCCTCCCACTTTCAATGTTGGCGGCCAATTGCATGCAAATTGCCTGCAACATTTTCTCATTGAGAATAATGGCCATTATTGCCTCAGTTAACCAACTAGCTGATTAATCGAAACCCGATTTCGTTGGAAACTTATTTTTATCTATTAAATATGGTTATTGTTCGTATTCAATCGCAGCTGACGTCATTTGTGAAGCGATTCTATTTTAAGAAGGGTATTTTTGAGGTCTGGCAGTTCCTTGAATTCCAAATAAACCACAAAGATTGCGAACGAAAAGAGTTTTCAACGTTATTAATAGCATTAGTTTTCGAAAACAACAATTCTGCTAAAATGTATGAATAATAGGCATAGGTCTAAGGTAAATTTATGAAGCATAGATAATAGTTTAATTGTGCTGGTTTTCGGCCTGCCTTATCGATTCTTAGAAAATTGGCATTAAGAAATTGGGTAATCAACAGAAAAATAACTAAACTATGGTAATAAAAACCCACTGGCTTGATTCTATTTAGTTAGGCCCCACTGTACTGCAGTAATATCCGAGCCGAGTGGCGAGAACTGCATCTCATAATTAGCGCAAATGATAACCAAATGGTGTTCGACTTGTCAGCGCCACAATTGTGGGCATTCCCCCCTGTTTTCTACGTCCCCCCGACCTTTCCCCCCCAAAGACAACAATTCCATTTGAATTATGACATTTCAATGTTAACAGCATTTCTGAGGAACTTCTCCCCGTTGGCCAAGTGGCTCCGCTCCAGTTGGCTGTCTTAGCCTCAATCTCGTAGTTTTACTCAAGGTGTCAAAAAATGTTTGATTAAATTTAAAAGTGACAAAACCTAATTGAATGAAAATTTGTAGTAGCAATTAATTTGTGCAAGCTGGAGCAAAAATCGGTGAGCCACACAAGGCGAGCTCGCTCGGTTGAACCACCCATTTTTGTGGCAAGCAAACGGGCTGGTAAATCCAATTTCAAAAGCAATTAAATGCCGGCGATAAATCAACAAGTGCAGCACTTGGACAACAAGAAAACACCTCTCGATTGGACCGACAGACCAAATGGCGCATATTTCTGGCCAAATTAGCCGTTGCGTGAATTAATTTCGATTTTCGCGCTCAACGCAGGCCTGAAACATTGGGGCGTTGCCATTTTTTTTCTCGCAGCATTGACAATTTTATGTTGTCGCCCATGGAAGGGGGCGTGGTCAACGGGGACCAGTGGATCGGGGGAGCTACTTTTCTAATTGGCCAAAGTCAACCAGAGCCTCCGGTGGTAGATATATTGGTCTAAGAAAGCTCTAACTTTATCACTACCCTACACAAATATATTGAATGTTGCATATAATGATATTCACACATAATATTGATTACCAACCCTAGCTTAAAGACCTCTTCCAAAAGATTAGGATTAGGAACAAACAATCAGTACCTTATCGAAAAAAGTTCTCTTTCCTTATAACTAATCCCTAAATTAAACATAAAGTCGAGTTCCAGGCTGGCGAACAATCAGTTCACATGGTCTCTCCTCTTCAGTAGCTCAGGATACAAACGGAGTGACACTTGGGGGACAAACTTATGGAAGGGGTTACTGAAGATAGAGAACTCTACGTACTCTAGGTATTTGCCCAGCTGACTGGTGTCGTGTGTTTTTTAGGTGGCAATGGTGCTCTTGTGGAATTCGATTGATTTGAATGGGGCAGGCATACAAATTTCGATAATGCCCCCGGCTTGTTTGTGCAAAGCTTGATTGCAGGTGGGGTTCTCCTCGATCAGTCGATTTTCAAGGGGGAAACTACACCATTAATTCGCAGGAATTGCATAAAAACTTTATTTACACGAGCATAACATATATATTTATGATGTTTATTCGGGGATTTGCAAAGTGGCTTTCTTTGGGTGCTTAAACGATTTTCTTGTTTTGTGCATGCATCTTGAGTTGAACGATGCTAAATATAAATATAATAAGTCCTTTATGATCCATTGTCATATGGGACATTCCCCATATCAATTAAAGATCAATAATCGTAATTCGCAATTTCATATTACCCGAGCTGAGATCACGTACCCAACTCCCTTTGCCTTCCTTTTTGCCCCGCCCAAAGTGGCCCAGTCTTCTTTTTGCTTCCAAGAAAACCACACTCGAAGGAAAGTTCTTCATTGCTTTAGAGCAAATCCAATAGATGGTTGATTTAAAGTGAATTAACTTTCAGTCTTATATTTGAGTAACTAAATTGAAGAATTGCATATCAAATGGTTTATATTCTTCTGGTTTGTGCTTTTCAGTGCATCACTAGTCAGGGATCATAACTCAACTGGAGGAGCGAGGATATCGAGGCACTTTTATGGCAGGCACGCATTCGCGCATGCGTATCATACCATTCCAATCGATAATCAATCATAAATGCGGCAGTGACAATAAGGCGTAAATCATGGGAGCCAGGTAGAAATCAAGGTGGATGGATGGCAAGTACACAAGTACAGAAGCACTTCCGCTGCCATTGAAAGCGGGCAAAAAGCGTGGTGAAGGGGTACTACCACTAGTGCCACAACAATAATAAAACAACAACAAGGAAAAGAGAACAGACAGAGAAAATAGGGACTTGGACCCATGTTTAAAAATAAACAAACAATGCACACACAAAAAACTCAGAGATAAAGACCAAACCAAACAGGCCAAAGTTTCGATTTGATGTGAGGAGAAAAACTCAAAAATCTAGCAACTCGAGGCAAACGAGAACTACGAACTAAGAACCTACACATGATGATGTTGAGATTGCAGATATTATTTTATTTATTTTTATTGCACGCACACACGGGCGCGCAAATCGAATTCAGCATCAAAGCTGAAAAAAATGTTATTTTATTCGTATGCAAATCGCAAACGCGACCCTCCACGACGATCGGGGCATCCAATCGAGTCTCTTCAGCAGTTACATTTCCGATGCGCGTCTTTTATTCAATCGTTATCACCGTAATAACTTAAATTATTTAAGCCGTTTGCCGTATTATTTCTTTTTTTCGCCGCAAATTACGCAAAGTGGAAATGGCAGCGAGCGCGAATCAGAAGTCAACTGCACGACACGACCGATCGACAACGAATGCCGAACGGGTTGCCCACCAAACTGAGTGCGCCGAGTGTTGACTGACTGACTGACTGACGGACTGACGGACTGACGAACTGACTGACTGACTGAGTGAGTGACGAACTGAACGCAGCCCAAACTGCATTCGTATGGCGTATCTGTGTGAGTTCGCCAGGGATGCGAAGCAGCAGGTCCACCCTAAAGTATCTAAAGGTAACGCAATCTTTAGGTAATAACTTTTTGGATATATTACTCAGCTTAGGACTGGAAATTTACTTGTTAAATTCCATTTTCCTAATATTTCTCCATTTAGTAATGTACTTATTGTAGCCCTAACTCGTTATATTACAAGTATTATAATAAAATCTCATTTTTACCTTTCTAGTGTATGGGTCCCTAGTGAATCTCCACTTTATCACCAGCTAGTCCGCAGCCCTGATTTCTGAAGTGACGTATAGTATTCGTATCCCTGTGCTCGTAATTGGTTTCAGTGTGTGTTTGGGGCCGCCAAGTGCACACCACTACTACGCAGGCACCGAAAGTTTTGTTTTAAACAAATCAAATACCCTATCTGCAGTTGGGGCGCCTGCACGTGAGCGCGAACGTGTTTGTGTGCAGCAGATTACACGGCGAGAAAAATATGCAAAATTAGCATTTCGAGAAACAATTTTACTTAAAGCACTAACATTTAAGATTTTAGCACTCTTTCACTTTACTCTTTTCTGAGTAAAAGACATTGCTGTGTACTATTTTAAGATGCACACTAATTTGTTTGCAGTGCATGGCCTTTGGTGGTGGTGGAGGTGGCGTCAACCCACAGCCACAATCAAACTGTAAACACCCCACCGCAACCACAAAAAAAAAAAATGAAGGGAAGGGACTTTCAGGGGAGGAGTTTAAGAGAAGGCGGCGTCAACGAATTTTTTCGTGCGTGGGACCGGCGAGTAATTGAACCTAAAATTCGATGGAGCCCTCCTGCGGCAGAGTGTTTTCGGTACGAAAATAAACGGCAACAAAACGAAATGCACTGCCAACTATTTAATGGGGAAATCAGGAGGGATATTGAAATTTTCCTAAGACTAGCAACGAAACTTTAGATGTAGCTCAGGTATTTTCGTTACAAAGTCAAGCAAACCTATTTTCTTGGCCCGGACTGTAGGTGTGCTTAGAATGCGAGCATGTTTATATGCGATCGCTCCTCCCTCCGTTTTTATTGCGTGTTTAACACTACTAAACGCGAACTTATTGCCAACATGGGTAGCATTACACAGTCGCAGTAAAATCGAAATAGTAATGAAGCGCGCTCCCCTCGAAAGCAGAAGTGAAAACCACGAAAAATAACAAAATAATTATGTAGTCCCTTTGGAACAATAAAAATTTATGCACGCAAATTGCACAAAAGCGGAAAACTCAAAACACACACGTGCCGAAGTGCAAACGTCAAGGGGCAAAAATGCGCAGGCACGGCAGAAAATCCTTTTTTAAGTAAATTAACTCAATTCTAATTGCAAATAATTGCCGCGATAATTGCAGGGGGCCACGCAGAGGCTTTGTCATCTGAGTAATTGAGCTGTCAACACGGGGACACCACCGCTTTTCCGCAAAAAAAAAAATTTAAAAAATTGCGAGCCGGTGGTGTGTGGTCTACACTACTTTCAAATAAATAGCTTTCGTTTTCACCTTGATTAAAAAAATAATTTTTATGCACATTTATGACTAGTATACAAGTTGAATAGTAACGAAACGCGACATGAGCGTATGCGTACATATAATACAAACTAATCATAGTTTGAAGTAGGATATACTACTATGAATATCAAACTGCAGTTCTCTTTAATAAATGATAAATGATGACACCTCTGTTCTTCTGCTCCATCCTAACATCAAATAGAATGGCAGGTCTTCTAATAGAAGTGGACAAATTTCGATGCCAATTAAAGCTCGCTAAACATGTGACAAAAGTCAACTGCCAGTAGCTGAAGTCTTCAGTTTTGTTGTGATGTTTGCTCCTATGCCCTAGTGTTTGTTGCACTGTTACTCTGTTGCATTGTTGCATCGTTGTGTTGTTGTGCAGTTGTTGTCGTCTCACCGTCACTGCCGACGCCTAAACATGCAACAATTGTTGCGTGTTCAACTGCCAATCAATGCCAATGACTGCCGGACCACAGCAGCAGTGGCAGGAATCAGGAGCCACACTTGCGTCCAAAATGATGGGTATCATTTAGTCGAAGTATGGTGTAAAACAAACTAAACTACTTCAACTAAACATAACTTGCTGAATTTATACTGAGTGCCTCAACATAAATGAATGTGCGACAGAAACTAGTAGCACATATGTAATGCACTAACAACTTTTATTAAAGGCCTCTCGTCACTATTCTGCTGAGCTCGTCTGTGGTGGGGAAAAGGTCCTAAAGTGCAACGTGCAGCAGAGCAACTGCAGCAGCAGCAAGTTCGTCATCGTCATCGGCATCCACGATTCGTTCGGCTCGCTTAAATAGCCATAAATATGTGGAGTATGCGCCACAGTTTCCGAGATGGCTCCACCCGCCCCTCGTCCCCCTGTCCCACCTTCCCCTCCTACCCCCCAAGCCACCACCGACTCTTAACCCTTCCGCCTGTCCTGCGGGTTAAACGTGCTGCTTCAGTGTGGCGCCTAATGCGTGCGCCAAAACAAAACGTAAAAGAATTCTTAGAAAAGCGTCGCCGCGCGACCAAGCGGCATCTGAACATGGGGCAACAAAAAAAAAACAGGGAGTTTGGGGCGGAGAAGTCCACAATCGAGTGGATTAAATGGCACAAACATGGCTAATTACATGTATTTAACACGCACGGGGCAGTCTGTACTTCAATGTTGCCAATGCGACACAAACAATGACAAGCACCACAATTATGGTCAAAGCTGGACGGCGATCCACTGAAAACGAGGGCCAAGAGACCCGAAGCTGGTGGGGATTCAGCAGCAGGAAGGTATCAGCAAGTTGGTCAAACCTTGCCAAATCCCTTAACTCTGCACTTTATCTAATAGTGAAATCCTTAAGTTAGAGTATCCAACTAGTGGCAAGACAACTTTGCCGCCACTTAGCCAGCCTTTGATGGATATCTACACCATTAAAATAGGAGCGGCTGCGAATGGTGGTTCTGCCCATCGCCAGTCAGCCAACTCCGCGTTGTCAATGCACAAATTTATTAGATTTTAAACGCAATAATTATTAGCATTATATGGGCAATGAAGCGCCGATGGAGCACTGCGCCGGAATATCGAATCAGTCTTAGCCAGTTCACGGTGTGTGGCTAAGACGACGGGCATTTGGTATGCAAGCTGGCCAACAGCGATCGCCAGTAGCTGCCAAACTGTAAACTCTAGTTACGGGCTAATTTCATTCAAGACGAGCTCACTTTGCGTGGGTGTTGGCTCCACCGCCTGTTGCATGACTTCGCCGCCTTGCCAGCCCCTTTAGGCCCCCTACCCCACACCCCCCACCCAAACCATAACTATTCCCATGACAGTTCGGAGACAGAGATTTATGCGCTGCAATTTCCCACTTTATTGCAGTTTAAAGTTGCGTTTTTATAAGTTTTGGCGCAGTTTGTCTCTTTTAGCTGCCATTTGCTTCAATTTCGCGCCCTCAATGTGGCACTTTTACGGGCTACGAGCGAGTCAGGCGGGGAATATATATTTTTAAGGGTTATTACAATGTTATTTATTAATATGAGTATTACTGGTTTATAGAAGGACTCATAAAAGCACCTACATATGTAATTTGAAAGAGTTTTGGGTTTACATTTGTAGTAAGTGCTCGAAAAGCTACTTTTCCATAAGTTTATTTATTTTACAGAAAAGAGTATACAACACTTCGGCTCTGCGCTAAAGGCAGCCACTTTTGATCTTTGATTTAAAAGCCAATGCTGCGAGTTTCTGAAGCCAAAACCAAAGCCAGCAAGCCGTTGATAGGAATCTGCTTTGGAGTACTTCTTAATAAAGTTGTTGCCTGGATTATGACAATCAAAGCGAAAATCCTATTGCGACGGGGTCTAAAAATAAGTTCAAATTCGTGTTGACAATTTTTAGGTTGCTTTTTCTGTCGTTGGGCTTTGCCGAGTTTTGTTTGCCGTTTTATTACCATTGCGCGAACGGATTATCGCGACAAGAAGATCAAAAGCAGGAGGACCAAACAGACGGATGGAGGGGCAAGCACATTTATGTGGATATCAAAAAATAACAAGAGGGGCCGCCCACTGACGCTGGTTGAGCAAAATAGGAATACAAGACCGAAAAGCGTAAATCACGCTTTCGATAGATCTAAAATTAGTTTCCGGCGATAAGCCAAAGCCAGATTATTGCAGTAAGTTTGGTGTATAAAAGCATATATGACAAACTATCAAAAAACAAGTGTGAAATTATTAATAAAGTTTTAGAGAATTCAGCATTATCAGTGATATCGAAGAAACTGAGTTATTGTGTAGTAATAACTATTAAATTATACCCTACAGTTGTTTGCCATAAATAATGTAATGACTTGATCACATTTGATTTAGGTTTTTATTAATTTCGCCGAATTACTGACATGAAAATTTGCATGTTGCTTGTTGCACAAACTGCGCATAAATCCAATTAATAACATAATTATTTGGCAAGCAAAACGCAGCCAGCATTCGAAGCCAATTTCAAGAGGCCGCCGTTGAGTTAGCGACTGCATTTGCCACTTTTTGTGGTGCGTAGGCCGAGCTGAGCCACATAAACCAGCAAATCACCAGTTACTTGGACCAACCAACCAACCAACCCCAACCAACCAGCGTCGTATGCAAATTGCCCATATGCATTTTGGGTTTATTTTTCCCACTGTTGGTTTATGCCTAAATTGAAATATTGACTTTGCGCACTTAATTTTCGGCCTGGCAAATTTGCATTGCCAATCAAAGAGAGGGACGATAAGTTGAAGGTAAATTTCTAGCTAAACAATATGCAACAATCATTAGAAAAGCATTTTAAGCATAAGGCAAAACCAACTGTCCTGCGCGGACGCCAGAAACTTTGGATCGGGGGCGTTACTTCAGACCAACCATAAGTCTTATTGAGAACTTCTTGCGGCGTTTCGCCAAATGATTTGTGGTCTTGCCCTGGGAATTAACACAACAACTAAATTGGGATTGAAAAACCCCACAGCAGATAGCGAATGCAAGTCACAAATCAGATTAGCTGGAATTTTTAAAGTGATTCAGCGTGCAGAAAAAGATTTGAGGTGCTACCAAGTAATCTAAAGCTGGTCAAATCTAACATTAGTCCTAATCTCTTCCTATAATATTATGCCTCTTAAGGTTCTGAATCTATTTCAGATATATGTAATAATAATGCATCTTAAGCCAGTGCTCACTGTCTTAAATCACCGAAGCAAACCGCAGAAATGGAATATAGTAAAACCCAAGAGAACCCAGATCGGAACCACTACAGAAATCAAACCCACCCACCCACATGTCGAGCGGTTCGCCAAGTGGAATTGAGTGCACACATTGCAAATATTCTCGTCTTGTGTCGCGATTCGCTTCAGTTGCATTCGACAAAGGAACCACTTTGGCTCCAAGTGCAGTGATGTGCGCTTGGCTTGCCGCCCACAAATTGGATAGCTCAAGGTATCTATGATATTTTAACAATGTTTTAAATATTCAAATACTTCCTTTACATTTTATTGTATGAATCTGTTCGTTTATCTGCGATAATCTAGTTTTATTTCCAATTAAAGCCGAAATATGCAGTTTTTAGCTGTAAAATCTGGAGCGAACTGCTGTTGCAGTAGCTATTTCGACAGCAACTGCAATTCAATTTCCAATGCACACGGTTCCCGCTTATTTTCCTCCCCCGCTGATAACAAATAAAAGCGCATCTAACGCGGCGTAGCATAGATAAGCACACTAAGTGCATACAAAATTAAATAAATAAATAATAAAAAGTTTTCCTATTTAATGACCATCTACCCAAACTAAATACTTTTGAGATAACTCATACAAATGAAGATATAAATACCAAAATTTTAAATTTTGGTTCACCCCTTTTGCTTCCAATTGGAGCTGGGCATCACTGGCCGCAACGTTTCTGATAAGATTCGAGCGCCGCCGCGCTGCTTATTATTTACCGTTTGAAAGCCAGAGGGTGGAGAGCGCACTTATCAATATTAAGCCCAAAAGCTGAGTCATAAAGGTGAGAAGAGAGAGCAAAGTTCCCTTTCTAATTCGATTATTCACCGAAATGTGCAGCGCTTTTCGTTTGGTTTTTGTTTTGGTACACTTGAAATGCATAATAATATTTAGAAATTCCGCACCTGTGCAGGCGGCAGCGACGCCGACCGAGGCAGCGGCAGAGGCTCAAGTGGAATTGGAAGGGAAATGTTCAGACAAGAATTTCAAGTATTTTCAAAACATAATAAAAATTTAATTTTATTGTGTGTATTTATAAGTGATGCTACTTTTTCTTCGATTTTTATTTTTTTTCTTCTTGTTTTTGGTTGAATTAATGGCGCGCACGCACTTATACATACACAACGCGCACACATCCGCACACACATATTGCAGCATATTCTTATAGGAAGAAATCAACGGTGATCGTCCCTGCAAAGAAAAACAACTACAAAGCCAATTCTGTTTTTGCCCCCAACCCAACAACAATAATAGCAACAACAACAACAAGAATAACAACAAATGTGTGGCGGTCGCAGCTATTGATGAAGAAGAAGCAGCATCACAGCACAAATACAGGCAAACATTTTTTCTTCTCTTTCACACAAACGTAATTGCACTTAAAAACCGAATATTCTGTGGGGAAAATCGCTGAAAACGGCCTGGTAGCTACTCACGCGTGGATTTAGGCACTAACTGCTCGTTTATTTTGACATTTTGTTTGGTTTTTCGACACGCAAATGTGCGTAAATTGTTTTTCAAAATTGTTTATCACGAAATGCAACACACACAACACTCATTGAAAACAGTGTGACCATGACTGCCGAAATATACTAACATCCATACGGTATACCATAGGTAGAGATGTACCTTTCTGACTATCGCCTTAAACAATCGTTTATAATTTGAATTTAAAATTGGTTTTAATTTATATATATATTATAGCCAAAAACAATTAGAAACAAACTCAACTAAATATTATCGATTTTATGAGTAAATTAATTTAGGGAATTGATATTAAATTAAATTAAAGGAAGTCATGCAAAAGTTTGATATTTTTTAATTTGCCAACGGTATTTTTGCAATCGATTAATTGCCATCGCCAGCTGAGCGCGCTTTGTTTTTTTTTTTGCACAGCATTTGCGAAATTCTATTTGTGTTAATTGTGTTTGTTTTAGTTATCAGATAATAAATAGTTAGCAACATGAAGGAGTGTCCTTATGGTGAAAAGTGCTACAGAAAGAATCCCATTCATTTTGGCGAGTTCTCCCATGCACACCGTAAGTAAATTTCAATAAAATGGAGCATTAAATGATATTTGTCTTTTTATTCAGTGGATGCGATTTATGCGAAAGGAAGAGAATCGGGTGACTATGAGATACCGGACCAGTACTCCAGCGAGATGATCCACACCCAGTTGAAGCTGCTGGAGAAACTGTTTCCCAAGCAGACAGCCAAGAAGCAGCAGGAAGCACATTCATCTAGCTCAAAACCAGCCGTCACTGCTCCGGTTGCCAGTGGATCCTCTAGTTCAGTGTCCTTGGATACCAAGCCCAGTGGATCCTCAACCTCTAGGCCAGCTGTTTCCCAAGACACCTCAAATCTGGCCAAAAAACAGAAGCTGAATGCCAAGAACATCAGAGATTACATTCCTGTGGTAATCGAAAAGGGAGGAATGGCCAAAAAGCTGGAGCGGGCAGCTCCCTATAACATGTTCCTCACCGCGATCACGGACTCCAAGCCCACCCACTCGGAGCCATTGAGCATAACGCTCCAGGAAATCCTGGACGAGAGTCTGGGCGAGATTGAGAGCACCGTTCAGATCAACTTTATGGTGGACATTGGCTGGCTCCTGGGACACTACTACTTTGCGGGGATACTGTAAGTAATAAGTAATTAACTAAACTACTTAATCGGGTAATGAAAATTCTCAACTTGCAGGGACAAGCCACTTTTGCTGCTCTACGGCGACGAATCGCCGGAGCTACTTAACATTGGGAAGTTCAAACAGCAGGTCACGGCCA
The DNA here is from genome assembly GCF_004382195.2 of Drosophila sechellia. NCBI lineage: Eukaryota > Metazoa > Arthropoda > Insecta > Diptera > Drosophilidae > Drosophila > Drosophila sechellia. The sequence continues at coordinate 3,101,804 of NC_045949.1, forward strand.
TTCGTGTCAAGATGCCCACGCCCTTTGCCACTTCGCACACCAAGATGATGTTCCTCGGCTACAGCGATGGCTCCATGCGGGTGGTCATCTCCACGGCTAATCTGTACGAGGACGACTGGCACAACCGCACGCAGGGCCTGTGGATCAGTCCCAAGCTGCCTGCTCTGCCGGTCGATGCGGATACGGGCGCTGGCGAAAGTCTGACGGGCTTCAAACAGGATCTGATGCTCTACTTGGTGGAGTACAAGATAAGCCAGCTGCAGCCTTGGATAGCAAGGATTCGAAACAGCGATTTCAGTGCCATCAAGTAGGACACAACTTGAGTATTGCAGCTTTAAGCTATCAATTGTTTCCCTCCGCAGCGTTTTCTTCTTGGGCTCTGTGCCCGGAGGTCATCGCGAGGGCAGCGTGCGAGGTCATCCGTGGGGTCACGCCCGCCTGGCCTCCTTGGTCGCCAAGCACGCGGCGCCCATCGAAGATCGCATACCGGTCGTCTGCCAGAGCTCGAGCATCGGTAGCCTGGGAGCCAACGTGCAGGCCTGGATTCAGCAGGATTTCGTCAATAGCCTGAAGAAGGATTCCACGTCTGTGGGCAAGCTGCGCCAGATGCCGCCCTTCAAGATGATCTATCCCAGCTACGGCAACGTCTCGGGCAGTCATGATGGAATGCTGGGCGGCGGGTGTCTGCCCTACGGCAAGAACACCAACGATAAGCAGCCTTGGCTCAAGGACTATCTGCAGCAGTGGAAGTCCAGCGATCGCTATCGCTCGCGCGCAATGCCGCACATCAAGAGCTATACGCGCTTCAATCTGGAGGATCAGTCGGTGTACTGGTTCGTTTTAACCTCGGCGAATCTCTCGAAGGCAGCCTGGGGCTGCTTCAACAAGAGCTCGAATATCCAACCCTGCCTGAGGATCGCCAACTATGAGGCTGGCGTCCTATTCCTGCCCAGATTTGTGGTAGGTCTTGTGAGATTTTTGAATCAAAGTTCAATGCAACTGGTGCTTTTTGCTTTCCAGACTGGCGAGGACACCTTTCCTTTGGGCAACAATCGTGATGGCGTCCCTGCGTTTCCGCTACCATACGACGTTCCATTGACGCCCTATGCTCCAGATGATAAGCCCTTCCTGATGGATTACCTACAAGGTTGAGATTAAGATACCTCTTTCAAGGCCTCTCAAATTTCTTTGAATTCGTTAAAATATCTATTTATTTACTGAACATTTAATTAAAGAATAGTTAAGTTATTATTGGTTCGGAGTGCTAATTCTGTTTGCCATCGAGTTCACTCAGTTTTCACTACGGAAAAGTAGTTCGCAAAGAGTTTGGCGACATTAGTGGGTTGATGGAATTTACTGGAGGCCGCTAGGAAGGAAACCCCGATCTCATGGCTGCCACTGCTCCGCGAAAAACGGAGGGATCTCATTTCGGCTCTTTGCGCATATAGTTAGGCATTTTTGTTTAATAATATGTTTGTTTGTTATTGGTGAGTAGAGATGGTAAAGTTACAGGATGCGCACAAAATACCACAGCTTATTATCATTACTTAGACTTTTAAAACAAAACCAAAAGTTGTAATGGCACATCCATTATGGTATATATTCATTTTATTAAAATTGTAATAACAACCAATACTTTTTTTATGGCCAGCATTTTAAATGCGTACATTTTGGCGCCAAAGCTTAAAGTACTACAAGTGCGCAACCGATAGTTGTGCAGCACCGCCCACGCAGTTGGTATTTTCGCATGGCCTCGCCAGCGGTCACACCATATCTGGCAGTTGAAAAAAAATCGCAGCAGGCGAATTTTCGGAAATTTCGAGCAGCATTTAAATCCGGTTCCAGTGGAAAGTGTTAACTTATTTACGCCACCCCAAAAACGTAGTAAACGCACATAGAAAGGACGAACGCAACGCGGATTGCCCTGCAAAACACGAAGAGAAGCCGCAAGGAGGTGCACCAAATCGCAGGATAAGTGGAGCTCGATTGGATGACTAGGCGGGCCACTTCCTCGGATCCTGGCTAGAAACTCGCAGCACCCAGCGCCACCATGTCCACCGCCTTCTTCACCGTCATCGCCGTCATCGTGTGCATCCTGTTCCGCATCCTCAATGTCCACAGCCAGCCGCTGAAGCCGAGTGTGTGGTGCCTGGATGCCCACTTCCTCGACTGCCTCTACAAGATCGCGCCCGTCCTAAGGGAACCGTAAGTAATCCGGACACAATCAGCTTTAAATCATGTTGTAATCATCCATTGCTCTTTTTCCTCATTTTCATAACACATTCAGGGTCACAGGTGTGGCCAAAATTTATAGCAGCCTTCGGTTCTTGTAGGGTTACATCCTTCGAAATCGATATTATAGTACAAAACTGAACTATGGATTTCCTGTTTTAATCCTTACATATCATCATTATATCATGCATATGGTAATTATGATCTCATTTGTGAACCACTCATGTTTCCATTAGCTCAATAAAGTTGGTAAAAGATTGTATTGCTCATCGCAGCTGAGTTGCCAACTATGCCATCAGCATCACAGTCGCGCCAAAATATTAGTTACCTCAGATTTCATAATTGCGCCAGTCGGTTTCGCTGATAAGCAAATCAGCAATCACCTCAAATTACTTTAAACCGCCAATTAAGTAGCATGTGCATACTAAAAGCCTTTGTTTCACGCAGTCCATGAATCATGAATGGCAATTAGTCAATAAAACTGATGTCGCTGTCTAAATAATTCAGTAACTCATCAGCCTGTGCTCCTACTATCTATATCTACGAAATGCAGCTACAAATCCATTGATTAAATGCAATTCCAACACTTTGATGTGCACTATCAGCCAATAAAATGGTTTGTGTGTCAATATATGCACCCCTCTATAAAATAGAAAGCACTCCTTCCTGTCTGAGGTTTCGTTAACAGTGATACAGTAACCCTTACTCATTATATATGTACATCTACGGTCACAGGCTAAAAATATTTCAATAAGTTATCTTGTGTGTAGAAATTGTTTTAAATTAGGATTTGTATTTGCCAGTATAGCTAAGGTTATCAGCAGCCAACCGATAGAGAAATCAAGTTTAATGGCACAAATATTCATTAACTTTTATCACTTCCCTGATAAACATTTCTCGTTGGCTGGAAAATTTTCATTCGATTTGCATTATTTTGTGTAAATCTGTGAAAGCCCGTGGCTTTTTCGTTGACCAGAAGCCGCATAAATAAATGGAATTTTTCTTTCGTTTTTAATTTACTTTTTTTCAAGACGTCTGCCAGCAGGCGCGATAAGGATTTATAACAATATAGCTCAAAGTTCGCGTCGCAATTACGCAGTTGGGACTGCGACTAACGCCTAGCAACCCGATTTTGGCCACAAATTTTCCCTGTCACTCGATAATCGCGTGGGGTTTCCTCGAGATACATATATTGTATATGTTTGTGTATGAAAATGTAGGTTAATAATGAAAAGATTGCTGGCGATTTCTTTCTTTTTGGCACTTTGGCCCATTCAAATGCCGGCACTACCTGTGAATGTTTTGGCTTTCTGCCCAGTCGTCTGCCGCTTTTGTTTGACAACAAAGATTGCGTAAGCAGAGTTCTCTCGACTGGCTGCGCTGCTTTCTACCCCCGCTCATCTGTGTTTTCTCACCTGACAAACCGGTTGAAAGGTGAGATTCACTCGGCTAAAAAACCGGAGGGCCTGTTAATTTTCGTCATCCTCCTGTGCATTTGTTCTGCCCACGAAAAGATTAGAAATGCTATAGAAATTTTAACAATAGAGCTCGTTTTCTAGTGTAGTTAATTTTTTCGGATTTTATTTTCAATAAGCGATGCATTTATATAGGTGTATATTCTTACTTGTAGTTACTTTTCCTCCTATTATAAAAAAGGGTATTTAAGTTAAGTAAATAGTTACGTAGAAAATTTGCCAAGTAGGCTCATAAAACGAGGGATTATATGGCCATTATATGAACACTAACATAGTAAGTTTATGTTGGGCAAAGATCAAGTGTCAAAAGGTTCCACTGGCTTCTAATTTCCGCGAAGAGCATTGTTTTGGAGGTGCGGCGTTGATAGAAACCCAGGAGGATGACTCATTAGCACCGTGTGCTGCTCGTTTTTAGCTGACAACTTGAAGGTGGGAAAGAATTGCAGCTGTTTTTGCCTTTTGGCTGGCGAACCCCGAACGACACATTAACTTTTAACGATACATTTCTACATGCATATATGTATGCGAGGGCATTATTCATTAAGTAGACGGTGTCATTCATATTGATTACTGTTCGGAAATTCATGCTTGAAACTGATTAAAAATTGAAAAGCCAGATACGCCGGCATTTGTGCCAGTTCCCAAAGTGGCCACGCCCCTGCCCACAAACTTTTCACCATTTTACTTTGATTGATTCTAATTGAATGGCTACTGTTGCTGAGCTCACAAATGGATACACAAAATTGTATCACGTTTTTGCACGGCTGACATGATTCTTGATGCACGCAGGGAAAAAATGCCTAGCAAAGTGCTTAAATCAACTCAATCAAATAGGGCTTGATTGGGAAAAAGAAGGCTTTGATGAAGAATAAACCCCCATATAGCTCTATACCCTGTTGATTCTAAATTCTAAAAATATACCTTTCAATTGAAAGTACCTTTGGCAGAGAACATCCGACTTTCTCCATCTAATTCTTGTGTAGCTGCGTGCACTCAATTAGGTTCAATTGGTTCTAATGATGTTTGCTGAATTGCGGCTTTGTGCATTTGGTGGCATTCTGAAAAAACTTGGACTCAGATCAAAATTCAATTTGTATGAATAATACGAGTATTTGCGCAAAATTGGCAAATTGCCTGCAAACTAAACTGGAAGCAATTGTGCGCTGATTTATTATTGCCATAATTCAGAGTGCAATGTCAAGGGCAAACAAGTTCGGAATAAAATGAAATATATCTAACATAGGTGGCCAACGGAAGAGAAGTAGCTTAATCAACATTTATAGTACACGATAATTGCTGATTAAAGAATCTAAAGTACGTCATGCTTACTTTTAAAAATCCCATTCTATTCACTCTTTTCAGATACGTTCCCCCGCGACTTTGGGGCTTTAGTGGCCATGTGCAGACGGTCTTGCACAGCATTGTTGGCCGGGTGCGTTGTCCCTGGCCACTCGGAGAACGTGTTTACATGTCGCTGAAGGATGGCTCCACATTGACCTACGACTTGTACCAGCCACTCAACGAACAGGAGGGTGAGTTAGGCAGCCTAATCCCGATGCATTGTCCGTATTAAATGTATCTAACTCTCGCATAGATGACATCACGGTGGCCATATGCCCGGGCATCGCCAACAGCTCGGAATCGGTGTACATTCGCACCTTCGTGCACTTGGCCCAGTGCAATGGATACCGCTGTGCGGTGCTAAATCACATTGGCGCACTGCGCAGTGTCCAGGTGACGTCCACGCGCATTTTCACCTACGGCCACACGGAGGATTTCGCGGCCATGGTGGAGCATTTGCACCAGAAGTACCGTCAAAGTCGAATTGTCGCGGTTGGTTTCAGTCTGGGCGGCAATCTGGTCACCAAGTACATGGGCGAGGACCAAAAGACAAAGCCAAACAAGGTCATTGGAGGCATATCCATATGCCAAGGCTACAATGCCGTCGAGTGAGTTGATATTAAAACTATTTATATAGGAAATCAGAGCTAAATACTAAGTACTTATATTGCAGAGGCACCAAGTGGCTGCTTAACTGGCAGAACTTCCGCCGCTTTTACCTATACATCATGACTGAGAACGTGAAGAGCATTATCCTGCGACATCGACATGTCCTCCTGTCCGACGAGGTCAAGGCTCGGCATAATCTCAACGAGCGCGAGATCATCGCGGCTGCCACTCTGCCCGAGTTGGATGAGGCTTACACGCGGAGAGTGTACAACTTTCCCTCCACCCAGGAGTTGTACAAGTGGAGCTCGTCGCTGTTTTACTTCGACACGATCAAGAAGCCAATGATCTTCATCAACGCTAAGGATGATCCCTTGATTCCGGAGGATTTGCTGCATCCCATCAAGGAGTATGCCAGTAAGTAGGCAGTTCCCTCCTCGCTATCACGTTGCTTATTCAATCTTTTCTCCCTCAGCGACGCGCCAAAACACCGCCTATGTGGAGGTGGCCCATGGCGGTCATCTGGGTTTCTATGAGGGCGGCTTCCTATACCCGAACCCAGTCACTTGGCTGGACCGCACGCTTGTGGCTATGGTTGGGTCGTTGGTCATGATGCAGGAAGTGGGCAAGGTGGCCCCTTAGGCCTGGTCACTATTTTCACACGCACACACGACTATTTAACGCTTCTGTGTCAAAATTGGTTGTCGCTGTCGGATAGGAATCTTTAAAGGAACATCGGAACGGAAGAGAGCCCGAAAGACCCCATACATATAGTTCTAACATATGATATCGTTGTGCAGCAATTATAAATTATCAGCCGCGCAAGCAGTTAAACATAAATTGATGTATACTTTTGCAAAGTGCATTTAAAATGGAAATTGCAGTTTTTTGACAACGGTTTTTATGCTTTTTAATGACTTTTCGAAGAGCCAAACATGCAATGTATCAGTTGAACTCGTACCTTAGTAAACGCGACCACATGTATCCATGTACTTATGTCTAAGCAAATTCCTATTTATTAGCATTTTCCTTTGTGATCTAACAGGTTTTATTTACGTATATTTTTATATGTGAAATGTACACCACAAGCCGCACACAATATACGATGTATGACAGTAATTATAAATTATAAGTCCTCGACCGCACCACAAGTATATAAAATAGCAAGAATATTGATTTAGTGTAGACCTCGTTTTGTAAGTGTGAATATGATTTTAACTATTCATTTTGTACTACGATGCATTTCACGGAAATCAAAGAGAAACCAAATGAAAGTTTGCCCAACGTCGGCTTCATTTTTGTATACTTTTTCTGAACTTTACCAAGTTGATAGTCAGATGGATGCGCGATTTGTTTACCAATGTAGTGGAGTATGGAGGAATATTTATAAATGTATTTGTAAACGTATTTATAAATGTATATTAAAACAAATAAATAAAAGTTGGACAAAAATATTTTCTTTATTTCATTTTTGATTTCTGCACATTTCAAATTTCGCTGTTAAATCGGTTAGCGGTTTTACTTTACAGTTTCTCTACACCTAAGCTAACACTGGTTTTTACATCACTCGCTGCAAGAGCAGTCGTGGCCGAGCGGTTAAGGCGTCTGACTAGAAATCAGATTCCCTCTGGGAGCGTAGGTTCGAATCCTACCGACTGCGATGACAAGAGTTTCTTTTTTTTAACTTTTAAAGAAAAGAAAATTTAAAAGTTTATTAATTTTTTTTATGTATTCAGAAAATTGTGCTAGATTTGTTTTTTCGCTTTTGCAAGCGTAAACTATTGGAAAAATAACGTTTTTGAAATATAGCCCAGACCGGGATTCATTTTTATTGAGCGTTGTTTAAGTGTTTTAAATGTTTAAACTAAATTAAGCTTAAGATGTAGCCGCGTTCTCGACCTCGTCCTTATGGCAAAGCATCACATGCTTACGCACACTTTTTTGGTGGCGGAAACACCGCTCGCATTGGGAACACTTAAATGGCTTTTCTCCGGTGTGGCTCCACATGTGCTTTCGAAGATCTGACCGAGCCCGGAAGAACTTATCGCACATATCGCACTTGTACGGCTTTTCTCCCGTGTGAATTAGAATGTGCTGCCTTAGAGCAGATGCACCCGAGAAGGCCGACTGGCAGGTAAGGCACTTGAAGGGTCTTTCGCCCGTGTGAGTCCTCAGATGTCTTTTGACGGAGGCAAGATCCACAAATGGCTTTTGGCAAAGTTCGCAGGCGAAGGGCTTTTCCCCCGTGTGGATCTTTTGGTGGCGGCGACAGTTTGATATGCTGCAGAAGGTCTTGTTGCAGAGGCGGCAGGTGTACGAGGAATTCTTTGAAAGCTGTCTGGCTTTCTTCCTTAACTCTCCTTTGACCGCGTGCGTGCTGGTAGTGTCGTCCGTCGTGTGGTGTCGCAGTATGTGTAGCCCTAAGAGACCAGGTCTACGAAAGGACATGTCGCACTGTGTGCAGACGTTACGCTTATCATCGGAAACTTCCCCGGAGTGAGCAGTTTTTGATTCTTCCTGGGAACTGACTTCATTCGTAGGTGCCTTGTTTTCACTCAAATGGAGTTTCTCCTCCTGTTCATCGATGAGTATTGCCTCGTCGGAGTCTGATAGCTCGATGATATCCTCAGAGAGTTCCTCCTCGAGAACCGTGTCATGGGCTTCATAGAAGACCTGGTAGCTGCGTTCGTAAGTTTTTATGATCGCAAACGCATTGTGGGCATCCTTCACACAAGGTGGGCAAATTGAGTGCGGGAATGAGTCCCCTTTTTCAACTTTGAACCCGGTGCATGTGAATATCATATGGGCTATTGAAGCTGGAAGATCCCGCCTTTCCTCGAAAATGTTCACCATGTTTTTGGAGTTTGCCAGGCAAACTCGACACTTATTCTCCATTACCCTGTATTTGAATAAATCTTACTTTACCGCCTTTATAAATCGATCAAACGTCATTACAAATATGCAGTGGTATTTTAGATATTTTAAAATGAAATGAGACGTTTTATTTATTAGAGGAAATAGTTTGTTTACCATTTTAGCATTCAGATTGCTAGTGGAATGATCACCCTGTTCCCACAACAGTGGGCTGTTAGGCGCAAATGAATATGTATGTTACTTCACCGAACTGTTATCGAGTTTGAAACCGCTTCTTGAATAACAAAAAACAACAAAATTATAATAAATTGGTATTTGGTAAAGGAGCTTATGGCTAAAATAAGATTACATTTTTAACACCTTGTCGTGACTCTTGGCGTGCCTTCGAAAAATAATCATATTCTTAAGGACTAAACAATCCTCACACTTCACTTTAAAGGTCCTTTTGCCTTGTGTACCAGTCCGTGCTGGTAAAGGTCTGCTGACGTTGAAAAACAAGACTGGCAGTCAGGACACTTGAAGGTTCGTTCCCCCGAGTGGGTCATTTTATGTGCCGCCAGACGCAGCCTATCCACAAACCGCTTGTCGCAGCAATCGCACTCGAAAGGTAGTTTATTCGAATGGATCTTCGTATGTGCATTGAGGCTCGATAAGGCCGTAAAGGCCGATTGGCATATTAAGCATTTGAAGGGATGTAATCCGGTGTGGGTCCTTATGTGCTTGACGAGGTTACAGCGTACCGCGAAGGCCTTACCGCACTGGTCACACTTAAATGGCCGCTCGCCCGTGTGACCTTTGGTGTGGCGCTCCAGGTGGCTCTTCAAACGGAAACAACTCGGACAGAAAGGGCACTCGAAGGGTCGAGTGTCGGTGTGTGTCATCTTGTGCTGGCGCAGGTTACTTTTGTCCGCAAAAGACTTGGCACAAATGTCGCACGTGTAAGGTCGTTTTCCCAAATGCAGGATGCTGTGCCTTTTAAGAAAGGATTTCAGTCGGAAGGTCATCGGACAGCTGGGGCATTTAAATGGTCGTTCTCCCGTGTGGACGCGTATGTGCGCCTCGAAGGTCGATCGATGTGCAAAGGACTTACTGCAGTGGGAGCACTTGTGTGCCTTCCGAGCACCGCTCCGAACACATTCACTGTCGTCGGATGTCACTTTTTCGGTGTCAGTCTCACCTTGCTGATGATCCGGTGCAAAACTTTCATTTCGTGGGGTGCCCTGGACATCCTTGTCCAATATGCCATTTTCTTTGGGTTCCTTTCCATCATGTTGCTGATTCTTCGAATGACCACTATCGTCGACGCTATTATTGGAGTCTTCCCCTTTTGCATCAACTGTTTGATCACATTCATCTTCTGATATCTCATAGATTTCATCGGCATTGATGCACTTTTGGTTCCAATTGGTATAGTGCGACGTCCCACTCTCGCTGTCCGATATTGTGTACACCTCTCCGTCTAGGAAGTCCTCTTCAAGAACCGCATCGTGCGCCTCACAGAAGATGGTGTAGCTGCGCTCGTATTTTCTGATGATATCGAATGCACTCTGGGCATCCTCCAAACAGTATGTACAAATTAACTCCGACAGAGTGTCCCCTTTTTCAATGCCACAGTCGGTGCATTCAGAGATCATTTGTGCTATTGAAATCCGCAGGTCTTGTTTTGCCTCGAAAATGTTGACCATGTTTTCACTGAACCCAAGGCAGACTCGGCATCTGTCTTTGAGTGCGCTGAAATGGCGAGATAGGACTTTAGGATACGCACATCTACAAAAGCAGATACTTACGCTCTCATTTCTCCTATAAATTTTTATTTTCAATATGAGATATGGTAGGTTGTTTCCTTCTTCTATAAAAATACAACAGATGTTTTCTCATCGGTTATCGATAACATACGGCTGGCAATGTAGTGAGTATAGGGTGTTTTGTGTACGTGGAGAATGAAAGAATGAACTACTTGTAAACAAACAGCACACAAAATAATAATTATTATAATAATTTAACCATTTCCTCAGAAATGCTTAGTATAGTCGAGAATGTTAAAAAATAAAAAATTTGTAACTTTCTCGCAGTCGGTAGGATTCGAACCTACGCTCCCAGAGGGAATCTGATTTCTAGTCAGACGCCTTAACCGCTCGGCCACGACTGCTGTTGGTTTGTTTAGGCAAACTGGCAACTAATTTTGATAGCAGGGAGAATGAAACACTGTGAGCACACATTTCGGAATCTTGCGGATTTGACAACACTGCATGTGTGTGTTATTTGAATTTGAGGGCCAAGTTGAATGTGACACACGAATCCCTTTAATTGCTCCCTTTTATTCCAGTGCACGTGTTTTAATTTTTTTAATAACCTTTATTGACCGCATTAAAATTTACAAAACCGTTTGGGACAATCTTCACGACAGCAACAATTGATGCCGCATTTGTAGTTCATGCCCTCGCATTTCTGCTTGCCCCACGAAAATGAAAGAAGACCTAACCACATGGAAAAATAAGTTATATAAGTAAGCAAACGAACTCGTCAAATTATCTAAATACTCACGGGCATATCCAGCTGCCAGGCGAGCTTCATTTTCCTTTCTCATTTCACAATCTGACTTGCATACGAAGTAGAAGGCCACGCCTTTGCCACAATGCGTGTCCAGGATGCAACGATTCACGGGTTTGCAGTCGCATGGACCGGGATTTTCACAACCTGGACCTTGGTAGTCGCAATGGGGACCGCAGCAGGTGTTATCCCGAGGCGGAAGTTTGGGCTCCTTATAGCCATTACCATTGCACTTGTTCAGGCCAATGAACGGATGGCAGGAGCCCTGCTTACAGGCCGATATTACGGCCATTAGGCAAGCCAGCAGTTGGAAAATCAGCAGAACTCGTGTGGCCCTCATGTTGGTTAATATGTCACTCAAATGATCAACCCAAAATCAGCCTGCTTTTATACCCGCATATCGCCCTATATTTACACAATTGCCAAAGTAAAAATAGACATCCTTAAGCTGCGATAGACTATAAAAGGCTTGACCCTCTTGGCACTTTATCTGAGAAGTCTTCGAAATGGTTGCCAAGATTCTGCTGAGCGTGCTGCTCCTTGCTGTTGTCACCGATCTGGTCTCAGCCCAGTGCTCCCAAAACCTGTGCCCAGCGATCACGAACTCGAATTGCCGGTGCAAGGGAAAACTTCAGTATCAATGCGTTTGCGACTTCACCTGCTCCGAGTGGGACAAGCCCTGCAACTGGGTCCTTACATGTCCTGAAGAAATCGACGACATCAATTCAGTGCGCGACAAGAGAAATAAGCTAAGTAAGTTCGGACACTCATATCCTTAATAAAATTCACAATCCATTCACACTCACACTTTCTTGCAGATTTGTTCAGATTGCCCAATCGAAGCCGCCGGGAGTGTTTGGAAATCAATGTCAACACCCACAAGCACCCGAATTGCTGCAACTTGTTCTGCAAGTCTAAGTTTAAAGATGTCTGTTTTTAAATAAATGTATTCGTCAAAATTATCGTTTATCACTCCATGTGCCGTATTTCATTTTATGGACTAAGTCTTAAGAGATTTGATATTATATTTCGAATAATTCGTATTGAACCTTTACGTAGAAGGGTTATGGCGGTATTATTATTTAATGTAATTTAGTTAATTTATTAATATGGTTATTTAAATTCTATAATATTTACTCCTTTTCCAAAAGGTGTATATTATTCAAAAAAATAAAATGTTATACTCCATTTTAAGTATTTTCAAATCGATGGCCTGAAAATATCAAATGCATTTTTTATTAAACGGGTTCAATATATATATATATATATATATTGTAATCCACTTTTTAATACAATAACCCATGTATTTAGTTAATTATTTTCCGGCATTTTTACAGCTGATTATTGAGTTTATTTAATATTAGTTTATGCAGCTGACAATGTTGATCCACATTTTAATACAATGACCCATATATTTATTCAATTATTTACGCGCCTTATTGATTTTATTAAATATTAGTTTATGCAGCTGATCATTTTTATTTGCCGAAGTCCAAAATTATCGAATATTTTTGCACAGGTATTATTGATGAAAGGTGTTTTTGTTTACCTTGCAGCAGTTGCTTATCAATTTATTGATTTTCGTGACTTTTTGTAAAAATGTATTAAACTCGAACTTACCTTTTTTCTATTTTCTTAATTATCTTCCTCTGTAAGCGAAATCCATAGAAATATATATGCCAAATATTCATATACTTTATTACTTTACAGATAGTCCATGTACACACTTATTGTGTTGAATAGTTTTTACAGCTGATTGGTTTATTGTTATCTACTTAACGCTAAATATCCAAGTGCTTTACCTAACTTTTATGTACAGTACTTGCTTAGGCTAACTTTCTTAGTCGCTATTATTAGTGAAGCCTACGCATATCCTACTAGTTTAAATCGTACATTAGCTTCTCGGCATTATTGGGTTCCTCGCAGTCGAATGAGGCCATCATTAGTTCTGCAAAAAAACAAACATCTTGGTTTCGTTATCAAAGTACTTGGTAGAAATGGGAAAAACAAGTACTGCTTGTCCACCGAAGTGGGCCGACTAAAAATCAGGAAAATAACAAAACAGTTACACGAGCTGCTCCACTTGTCCACTTGATTGAAAACGACACTCAGGCGTAGCCAGGACCCAAGGACATGGCCCAGGAATAAAAATAAATACATTCACGCAAACACAATCCAAATTGTCCGAAAAGATCTCAGTGATGCGTGCCAAAATGCTTGATGCTCCTCTTCCCAAAAATAACAAATGTAAATGGTTACTTGATTCTGAAGTCCTTTCACTTTGTTTACCATGATTGGTTTAAAAAGAGTTGTTACTGGCTAAAACGTACTTGCTTTGCAAAGGATATTTATAGCAATAGAAGCCTCGAAAATTCCACTTGCAGGGCATTTATAGCTTCGACTTTAAGGTTTCTCGATTCTTATTTATAGTGACCAGCAATTTCAACCAGCGCGTGTGAAATTCCAGGCCTTCAAAACTTTTGTTTACTTATTTTTAGACGCCGCAACATTTAGTCAGGAAAAAATATTAAAATTTAATGTGCACAGCTATTTTATTTAAGCACGTGGGAAGCTGTTTGATAATCATTTTAATTTATGCCAGTTAGATCATTTGCATATTTAAGTTGCTATAAATACTCACTTAAAGCCATAATAAATTTGGAGTGTTTCTCGAAAATGGGAACAGTGTTTTACCATCCTTTAAATAACTTGTGCTACATTTCCGTGCAATTTCATACGACTATTTTAGAGGACTTGGCTCAACTGAAACTCATTTCGGGATGGGTTAACTTCTGGTCAAGTGGCGACAAGTGTGGCATCTTTTTTTTTGGGTCGGACCACTTGCGTTTTAATAGAAGGGAATTTAATAAAGTTGTAAGAAAAAAGGGGCGAATTTTTCCACGCAGTTTTATGGGTAAACTAGAGTGGCGGGGCAGTAGGTGGTGGTGTCCGATTCACACCATGAGTCCCATTAAAATTTTACAATGTTTGGTAGCAGCCTCGTTTGGTCAGCGCTTTTGGCCAGCAGATGTGCGCTTGACTTGCCGCAAAATGTGGCATGTCCTGCCCCCTGGCCACTATCTTGCTGCCCCGAAAATCCCCACCGCCCCCAACTTGCCTTGGTTTGTGTGTTTATCGGATTTGTGTTCACATACTCCGTATGCTTGAGCACAGAAAATTACAAAACATCCGCATGGAGCGGAGTATGAGCTTTTTCGAGTTGAGCCAGCAGCATGAAGAAATGTGGCCGTTGGTTATGGAACATGGCTAACACCATGGAGCCCCTTTTTCCATTTTTCTCATTCTTTTTTTTTGTGCTTGTGTGCCAGGATTGAGGACCTCGGACTGAGCACTTTCTTTCCACGCTCTTGTTTAGTTTTAATGGAGTCGTGTGTGGCGTGTAAATATTTCCCCCTTTCGCCTGTAGATTTGTGAGGCGGCTCGGTTCGGTTTGGTTGGGTTTCGGTTTGGTTCGGTTGCGTTAGGATCTGGTTACTTTAGATGGCGTAACATTTTTTCCCACCCACACAATGCCTAACGAGCGGTTAGCTGGGAAAAAATCCTCTGGAAACTCGAAAAAAATGTACTCGAGTGCAATAGAATGCACTTAGAGAGAGCATCGCATAGCTATTGTGGTTTCAGTTTATCATTTTGGGAGTCCATTAACTTTGGAACCTATTAAAAATTATGCCCAATTTTGGTTTGCCTTCATGTCAGCTGACAAAAGACCACAAGTCACGCATTTGACCAACTATAATAGATTCGCCTTGAAGACAATATTTTCAGACTCAGCCAGGCATCAATTACTTTGCTCCGGCTCGAAGACCAAACAATGGCCACAGACAGCCGTAACTACTGTAAAATTGTTTTGACTCCGGCCGAGATGAGGGCTTCAAGGATGACAGGCAGGACAGGTGATAGATAACGAGGACAGTCTACGGTCATTTTTCCACACCCCAGCTGGAGGTCCTGCGAAATTCAGTTTACTCTGCCAAGCGGGTGAGGCAGCAAGGAAAATGAAATCTGCCCACAACTGAATGCCAATAACGTGCTGCTGTCAGTGGGCTTAGGATCCCATGGGATGTGACTTTCCGGTGGGCAAAAAAGGGGGGCAGTTACTACTAACTGCAGTTCCGACTTATCTGTATGTATTTATCTGGAATGTCGGAAATGTCGGCCGACCTGTCAGGTTTTTCTGCCGACAGTGTCTAAAACAATATAAATCTGCGCATTTTTCAGTGCTCAATGGGAAAAGAGTAGTAGGTTGCATTCTATCTATTAAATGTTGGCATTTTGAAAAAAAATGCAGTAAATTTATTGACACTAAACTGTGTGCTCAAACACATCTTAAAGTTGCAAGCAAAGCAACACAAATTAATCATGATCACAGCACTTAATTCCCAAGTCGAAATCCCATTTGGCCAAATCACATATGGCCAAGCTTAGCATAAGAGCCATTTGTACCTGGCTTGCAATTTGCTATGCAATTTATAGTTTAATTTCTCGGCCAAACAATGTACTGAATAGGCCAAACAATGACGATAATAATGATGATGAAAATTAGTGAGTGACTTTGTGCCGCCATTATAGCAGGGATGATTTGGCCAAGGATTCCGGCCTAATGCCGGTTTGGATTCCAATCATTGGTCCGGCCCTAATTACCATATCCAGAGTCTAATGAGCACAATTGAAATAACGCTTGGTCGGTCAACTCGATGGCCCATTGCAATATGCTGGAGAAATCTTAATTCTGTGGTGTTTGGCCAGAATTTCGGGGTGCTTGTGGGAAATTCCTCGGACTTGTTGACCTGATTATGTGGTATTTGGCCTGCTCTCGAATGAAGTTGGCTTTGTTGGTGGCAATTAACGATTAATGCAGCACGAGTGCAAATTCTGTGGTCCTGACTTTTGACACCCACTGTATGTGTGTGTGTGTGTGCGATTATTATTTTAGCAGCCACTGGAAAATGCAAACATTTTCGCAAGAAAATTGTATTCCTGGCCACTTTCTTCGCACATCCAAATGCAATTCCTATACATTGTGCTTTCGCATTTGTGAGATGCTTCCCGTAGCTCAACTTTTCCATTTTTTGCCTTCTCCTTGCAAGCGTGCTGCCTTGAATAGGCACATCTAGACTCACATTTTGCTGGCCAGGATCAGGAGGACAGGGAAGGAGCACAGCCAAAGGACCTGCCACACATTCGAGCGAATGACGTTTTTTTCGGTGCCACGTTTGTCCTTTTGACTCCTTCCTCCTTTTGCCAGTCATATCACATGCTGGTGTGCCTGGTTCACATAACAATGCTCATGTCTTCAAAAAAAGCAGAGAGTGTGTGCATCTAGATTTGCAAGGCAAAATAAATATAATAAAATGAAAAAAAAAAAAAAATGAAAATAAGGCCAGAGAAATGCGGAGCGAATGGGGAAAACAATTAAATGCGTTTTTGATCCTTTGATGCGATTTAAAAGCTTTTTCCTTTTCGTGCGCCTTGCATTTTGGGAACAATATTTAAAATGTTATCTTATTCTCATTTAAATAGAATTTATAGAACAGGTGAAATCTCTTTTATTTTCTGCCTTTGCATAGCTGTCAAAATTATCCACCAGCGGGAGATAAATCCGAGTTGTTTCTTTTGAAATTTTCCTGATTGCATTTTCCAGGTCCGACCAAACGATGCATTCCACCGACATTTCAGTCGACTTAAATCCGACATACTTTTCCCCCGAGGTCTTAACAGAGTGAACCAGACAACAGACAATTACCTCCACATTAAGGGGTTGTTATTAAAAAATTCCCGACATGACCAACATATTTCGCAGTGGGTGAAGTGAGTGCAGGACGAAGGGGAGGAGAGCCACAGTGTATATAATTCGCTGGGCTGCACTGCTGCTGTTTGCTTTTTAATGTCAGGTAAAAAGTTTCAAGAATGCGCCTCTAAAGATTAAGAGCATAAAAACCGAGAATAAGCACTTGTTTAGTAGCAGGGAGGGAATGAAAACACGAATGGCTTAAATCAACTAAAATGCAGTACAAGTGGTCTAACGGGGCCAAAGGATAATAAAAAAAGGGGATACCAGAGACAAGGAGCGATTATAAAGACGGCAAAGAGAGTTGATTAAAGTCATGTAATTCCGCAGAAAGTTTATTAAAGTCTTTTTTTCCGCCCCGCCCTGGTTGACCATCGCAAAAAGAAATTCCAGAACATACACAGTATACTCGTATGGCGTATTTTTCAGCAGCCAGCAGGTGGCGCTTTGGTGGTCGCTCCTCCGTTTTCGCTGCTTTTAAACCCAATTATGTCACTGTCTTTCTCAGTGTGTGAGTGGACCTGATAAATAAGTCTGCGGGGTGCCCCTCCCCATTTCATTAGCGGAAACTTTAAAATGACGCAGAGGAACCATTTCATTTCGGTCAGTATAATTTAGGAACTGCGAATGCCTTCAGCTCCGAGTCGCCGAGTGATGTAAGAAAGACCAACATTTATTTATGCAGTTTTCGAAAGTGCATCAAAGTTGGAAATAACTTTTGGACTCCTACAGTTCTTTTCCTCATGGGACTTGGTTAGCATTTGCGTTGCTGACGTCGGCTTAAAGTTTAGCCAAACTTTTCAACTTGGTGGACAGTTTTTTCGTTTGAGTTCTTAGAAAGAAAACTGATTTAGAAGATGTTCGCTTGACTTGGCTAAACAGCAACTCCAAAAGAATGGCACCAAGCCGAGCAAGAAAAAAGCACTGGAGAGGTGGAAAGCCATTTGGACAGCCTGGAAAACAAGTTTGACATCGATGCAGCATCGAAAGCAAATATAACCACAATAACAAGTCCAACTTTCAACCGGAACTTGGCCAAGTCCTAATGCCGTAAACAAAACGAATGCAAATGGCTTTTAATCCGCTTTTTTCAAGAAACTCCAGCTGCTACATGAATTCTCTTGAAGAAACTTCTAAAGAAGGATTATAGTAAAATAGACTATAGACCTCAAGATATTTTTTTTTAAGATTGCTAAACAGGATTTGGTGGAAATGTGTTTAGAAATCATAGGCTTATTTCATTTTAGTCTACTTAAGCCTACTTAAAAAAAATTAAAAGGTCCCTTGACCTGATTAGGATAAATGCAAAAAAAATAAATAATGCGCCCTTGCAATACACAAAGAAAAGCGTTCCCCCAACATTTTCCACCTCTAAAAGTTCACTGCATACGTGTAAATAGAGTTTTCTTGGTTAGCTGAGCCCTCGCTTTGTGTTTTCCCAGCAAATCTCATTTACCTCCCCGTTATGCACGACATGAAGCGTTTTCCCCGATAAAGTTTTCCAGCTCGAGGCTCAGGCTGTTGATTTTTCAAACAAACACAAAAAAAAAAAAAAAAACGCGCGTTCCACCATAAGTTTTCATTCTACGGCATTTTTTCTTATTTCTACTTCTTAACTTCCGCTTCTGTCAAGATGCGTTTTGCCGCAACACCCAAAGACAACTTCACTCCACGCCTTTGTTGGTATTTGTGCTGTTCTCGCCAGTGGCAAAAGCCTTTAAAAGTTGCCTTCTACTGCCTGGGTTTATAATGAGTTCGTGGATCCTACGTATGTATATGTGTGCCCAGAGTTTGCTTTAGCATCTGAGATGCCTCAAAGTTTCAAAATGTAGCTAGGTATCTGAGAGATGTTGTTTCGGAATAAATAAAAAAAAGCGTCAATTCACTTCAAATACTTTTCCAAATTTGATAAAACTACCTAGCAACTCATGTAGATTTATAATCCTGCCGTTTCAAGGATCTCAGTTAACATAATTGTTTATGCATTCAAATAGTTTTAAGTAATAATAACTATTTTTTAGAACTGCATGGACATGTAAAAAGCTTATTTATCATCTCTGTCGCTATTCATTTCTGCACTTTCTTGCTGATGTTTGATGTCTTTGCCCGCTTTCATGCAACATGCCCCACACCAGAGAACTGCAAGGGTGGCATTTTTTAACACTCGACTCACACCCTACAATTTTGTGTGCGGGTGCTACCCGCCACGCACATCGCGGGTACTTACAAACACACAGTATAAATCTGAACATGCAGACAAGACACCCCGTTGTGCGCGCACCCGAATCAATACGGAGCCCTGCGTCGCGGGTGCCGATCATACTCGGCACCCATAACGGAGGGTAGAGAAGACAAACAGTCAGAAAAAGACAAATGCCTAAAAAGGGATGAGTGACAAAAACACTTGTGGGTTTACCGTTAAACACATGGGTGTTTCCAAAAATACTCGGGTGTTTCTAAAAATACTCGGGTGGTCTTGTAGATAGTCGAGTCACAGACAAGATGCGTAACTCCATACGTTTTACACTCCATACGTTTACACACTATTCTTTCGGCTTGGCTCTAGACTTTGTCGAATACTTTGTAAAATATGCCCTTCATCTTATTATTATATATTATTATAATTATATATATTATATTATATTATATATTATTATATATTATATAATTATATATATATTATTATATATTATATAATTATAATATTATATTATATATATATATTATATTATATATTATTATATATTATATATATTATTAACGTTATTGTTATTTAAATATAGATTATAGTAAAAATAATAATACATAATGTCACAAAATTCATTTCAAAAATGACTTTATATAAGAATATTTGTCATTAGAGTATTCAGGTAGCGACGTGTGAAAAATTAATAAGGGAATGATTCGAAACGGGTGGCACCCATTGAGTACATCAAAGAGCAAAGACATGAGCACGAAATTTTTCTTGGGTATTCCCTTTTACCCTTCATTTCTTATACCCGTCGCGCTTCCACCCATACAAATTTTAGGCGTACAAAAAATGACCTGCGGCCGATTGTTGACTGTGCGTCCACTCACCCAAACGGCTCTTGCGCAGCAGGCCTCGGGTGGTTTTTTTACTCGTAACAAAAACACCACGTTGATAAAACACTCGAATATTTTGTATTGCCGCAAGTAGGGTGTCAAAAAAGACGGGGTGCCTAGAGACCGAGTGTTTATCGGGTGGACGTAGAGTGCCAGTGGCGGGCTGCAGTTCTCTGCCCCACACCGCTGCACCCACATAGTTTTTCAGGTTTTTGTCATGTGCACATTCCGTGAAAAATATATCAACTTGCCGGGCATTGCCGACAGCTCCAAGAAGGATTTACAGAGCGAAAAAAAAGGAGAACGCTCGGGAAAACTTTTTACGCTCTTGGAAAACACGTGGTGCACCTTGTTGCAAGGTTGTTTTGTTTCCTCTCAGTGGGCGCTGTTTTATATCTTTGTTGCGCTGTCTCCGGCTTGAGGACATGGCAAGTTTCCCCAGTTCCTAGTTTATATTTACAGAGCTAGCAAGAACTTTTCTATCTGGAAGATGCAGGATGTGCGGATTAATTGCAACTTTAGGGCCTGGACAGCGGGCTATCTCCAGAAATATGATTAGAAAAGGATAAAAGCAAAGTGACTTTACCAAAAAATTAGTTAATTGAGGCACGTTTTGCTTCTAAGGCTTGCAATTAAATTTGCAAATGTTGCACAAAGCTAAAATCATACCAAGGAAATAGTCGCGACTATCAGATAACCATTACTCAGATGGTAGGTGGTATACCTTTCAACGAATACAGTATACCCTCTTACTATGCGGGCTAAAATTCAGTTAATTTGTTTACCAGGTTTTCCCATGCATATTTTTTGCAGGAGGAAAACGCCATTTAATTTATCATAAATAACAAACAATATTATCCACCAAATCGCGTTCTAATCGTGTTCTCCTAGTTTGCCAGCATCAGTAGTAAAAACAAAGCGGAGAGGCAACAGCCCGGAAATGAATTGTTATTAAAACAAGGGTTCACGAGGGGGCGAGGGGGGTAGGGGGGTAGCTATGGAAACTACTGGCAAACGAGGGAATGGAACTAGTCCCTCGAAAAGTTTTATCCAAGTTCATAAACATTTGGTGGTCGTAAAGTGTCTGTCCGCGGTTTTATTGCGGTTATTAATTTGAATTAATTAGCGGCAAATCTGCTTCAAACTGGAAACTGGTTTAGAGCCAAAAGGACGGAAAGAAAATAGTTATGGAGTGCGATATTAAATAAGCTGCTCTGCAAACATAGAGGGACGTTAATACTATAAACTTGAAAGCAATTTGGAGCACGCGGAATAACCAGATTTGGTTTACCACAAAAATTGCGGTTCTAGCCCTATATGTTCATAGTCTGGCTTCCATATTTCCCTTGTTTGTGTTTTAATTATCGTTTAGTAAAACGACTCTCAAATTGTCCTGTGCCAGCAGTCGCGAATTTATTTAATTTTTCCCACAGGCTTTTCAAACAATTTAACTTGTGCGCATACATACATATCTATGTATGTATGCAGTTCAGGGGAAGTCCCTCTTCTGGTCCACTTAAAGTCGCAGTCTGTTGGCCACGTTGCTCTAAAAGTTTACACAAACTGAAGGAAAATAAACAATGGAAAGGCGATTGCAGCTGACTTATAAAAACGAAGTGTGGAATACCCTTTCGTTCGGACTCTTACATAACTACCAAAGGAGTCTAAGGAGGAGTTGATTAACCTGAAATATCGATGGATTCAATCTTCAAAAACATTTACACACATTTAATATTCTAAGTTATTTTATATACTTTATTTGGTCACCTCTTCCAAGTAGATCCATCTATCTTGAACTATTTTTGTGCACTCTTTGAAAAACCCACCTTTTCTTGAAGGGTACAAAGACTCCTTCAGTCAACAAATGCCGGTGAAAAATGTGCGAAAATGCGATAAAATACGTGGAGAGTGCAAACGAATAAAAAACAAGTCGAGGGTATGGTGAAAAGTTTTGACCCCCCCGGTGAATATTACTTACCCGCCTCGCCAAGTTTCGTTGTTTGCTGCATGTGGCGGCAGAAGTGCTCGTACTCGCCGCTAGATGGCGCCTGGGCCGCCTTCATCGCCTGCATGTGTTTGGTGAATGCCCCAACAATGGCGGCCATTCGATCGAAGGCAGCCATATTGATGTGGCCATTTGCTAAGCTGGAAGGGCGGAAAAAGGGAGGAAAAGCGGAGAACATAAGTGCGAGTTGTGGGAAAAGTATGTTTTGCTGGCTGATAAAAAGCCATGGCTGGTGTTTGCCATGCAAAATGGAAAATGCAAAAGGCAATGCAAAAAGGGCTTAAAAGGGCGTAGTTACAGTGAAAAGTGCTGCTGCTATTTATCACCATCTGTATTCTATCAAAGACCTCAAATATTTAAGCATCCCATTTAGTGTGGGACTCGAAGCGGTCTCTTTCGTTTTGCAGTGCATTCCTCGCAATTAATGAAACAACGAATCGCTTATTTAGCGCTTTTAGAACTCGATTCACGCTTACACGCTACATTTCACGGTGAAACTGAATGCGACATTGAAATTTTCTGAATCAATGCGGATTTATTTCGCCTATTTCTGCGGCAACTACTGCGTTCTGATTATATTTCACGGAATAAATTGCAACGCCGGAATGTGTAGTATACTCGCAGTCCAGCCAGCCTAATGAGGTCAATTGTGACCACCAGTGGTCGGTGGTGCATACTTTATTGTTTATTTGAGCTCCGTATCGCTAGGTCCTAAGGGGAGCAATGCATATGGGGGTATTGGGGCCCATTAAGGGGATGATATGGTTCAGATTTGGCATACGATGGGAAAATAGCGGCAGCCACAAATAATCAGAAGGCATCTGCCATTGGGCAATGGGAAAAGTATGAATTATTGAAATATATTCATTTCAATTACATGTATTATTTTCGGGAAGTAATTCAAATGTTTTTCCTTTTTTGTGCTGCCAAATGATTTATGTTATTGATTTTTTTTTTGATTATAATCACAACCCAATTAAGGGATAAGAACAGCAATTAATGTTCAAAAACAGTACTCATGAACAAAGGCTTTAAAAACAAAATCTCTTTTAATTATTTTCTGATTGTTCGGTCACTTGTTAAAGTCAATTCAATATAAATGCTTTAGAAATGCGAAAAATACGCATTTCCAGCGATTTCACTCTTCAACGCTCGGCATAAAAACAAATAAATTTAACGGCTAAAGAGCTTTATATTTATGTTATTTTTTATGAACATCCATTAAAATGATTTTCCGCCCTGTCGTTTGGCACATAATCATTTATTTTACCACTCTGTGGTTAATTAATTTAAAGCGTAAATAAATACAAGCGTGTATGTAAATACGATTGGGCGCTAAGTGAAACGAAAGTCCACTGGAAATACGATAGTTGGCCATGGCGGATGGCCCATATATATTAATCATACGACCCTTTGGCCGCGCGCACATAACATATATTTGGCCTGGATTTGGCCATCAATCAGGGCAAGCAAATTGAACTTACCGCTGCAAACAGTTCTCACGCTCGCCCAACGCCAGTTTAACAATATCCGCAAACACTGGAATAACAACCCAATCATTTGGCTTGCCCGAACTTGCTAATGGTGTGGTTGCTGCCGCCGTCGAAGTTGCCGCAGTTGCAGCATCTACGTTGCTGCCACTTGCCACAGGAACTGGAGCGGATTCCATTGTTGCAGCTGGTGGGTGCACAGGGAGAAAAAGAAATATCATCTTATAAGCACTATGAATTATATATAGTTCTATAGATAATCATGTATGGTACATATAGAGTTTGCTTCAACTAAGCCCAGCTGAGTTAAAGTATTTCTCCCAGTGTACCGCATTGCATTCGTACCGGAAATGCCTGCTATGCCAGCCACTCGGCCACTTGTCGATGGCTTCTCATCCGAGTCGGGTGACGTTGTGATGGCGATGGCGATAGTTCCTTGCGCCGGAGCTGCTCCTTGGGCCGCCGGCTCCTTGGGCGGCTGCTTATCAGTCTTGAGACCCTCCTGCTGCTCATTTAGGGAGATGGCCTGCTTCTGCCATAAATGTCCATGGCCCTCGGCGTGGCGCTGCATGCAGTCCAATTGTTGACACGTCACTTGCAATTTGCTCCACTGTAATCAAATCGAAATCCATAAATGAGCATCGTTTGTAGTGGCAATCTCGATACGCTCCCCCGATTTCCGCCCACTTGGGTGTGTTTTTGTTTTTTGTTTCGCTTTTTGGGGCTGTAAAAGTTTATGGTTTTGTTTGTTCTGTCGGTCTGTGCGAGTTTTATGCTTGTAATTTTGCCCCGCAAAGCTTTAGATCGAATTTTATGGGCTACATTTGGCCTTAGCGTGATAACATATTAATTAGGATTTCCCGAGGCATCAGGGAATGCTTTTGCGGGATTTCACACGCATTAAACTGGAAAAAGGGTCGGCATCTTAATCTGGATCTCAGCGAATTTATTATGCTTTTCCGTTAGAAAACATTTCTTTTTTTGTTGTAAAAACGGAATCCGAAAGTTGGCTGCTCGTTAAGAAGCCCATTTATAATAACATTTTTTACACCTCTTACCATGCCGAATAATTTAAAGTTTTCAGTTTTCCGACCACATTTATTACCATCATCCAATGCGTGCACATAAACATTTCAACAGCAGCTATAGAAATATATTTGTACACATATATCTCTCGAAAGTACAATGCACGCCCACTTTTTGCTGCTCGAATTTTGCATAGTTCTGTAAATTTATGCAATTCCCTTTCATTTTTTATTTGGCAAGAGGATTCCTTTTTTCATTTCTCGCTGCATACTTTGCAGCGCCCATTGTGCACAGAATTTATAGAGGAAAAAGTGCAGCAGCACTAGGAATTAAATATTGCATAGAAAAGGTGGACAAAGTGTTTGGAGTATGTAAGTATTATGAAAAGTAATTATATCTCAATAAGTGCACTAAATATTTGTATTCTCTACATACTTTGATTAAGCCAACTAACGAACGAAAGTAGAAGAGTATACCTTTATTGCGGCTTCTGGACAAGTTAATTTGGTTTAATTTATAAGTTTTCTTTCTGACTGAAATATTTCAGTGCTGTTTGCTCTCTAAATACCTGCACATTTTTACTGAGAGTAAAGAACACACACAACATAGCAGTGGGGAAAAGAAGAGCTATTCATAATGTATAAAGCAGAAGCCGAAGGCATTTAAATCACCAAAAAGTAACATTAAGTAACTTTTAACTTGATTTTTTCATTATGAGTGGGTGAAAAGAAGTCCAAGCCTACTGTTAAATTGTGGTGGCAACAAAGGAGGGCTGAAATGCGGAATCCATTAACTAATTAAAAAGCTTTTTAATAAAAACTAGCTTCATTTGCTGCTGAATGCACGGCAACACGCTGCGGTCTATTGAAGGAGTGGGCGGAAGGACACAGGACACGGCACACCGAACGCAGGACGAAGGACGAAGGTGTGGGCAATGTGCCAAATAAGTGAGTAAATATATAAACTTGATGAAATTGGGCCAACTGCAGCGAAAATGTGGTTGCTTGGGCGTGGTCATTTCTCTTTCAGTTCGCCCCCGCAATTCTTTCTTTTTTTGGCAGCCGGAGAAAAATCTTTTTATCGCTGGAGAAAACTTCTGTTGTTGTGACAAAGTGGCGCAAAAATATTATTTAAATATTTTCCTTGGTAAGTAAGAACCAACTGCAATAAGAGAAAGTCGTATTTCTGGAGAGTATCTAAAAATTCAAATACTTTAATTTGCAGGCCAAACAACGAGCATTTTTCTAAGCTTCTCCATTACTTCTTTCAATATTTGACTTTAATTCAAGGAACTGAGCCTAAATCTCTTAAGCTCCTTTTCGCCAAAATGCATTAGGCTGCATAAATATCTGCTGACACGAACAAATATCCTAGGCACTAGGCGTCCAGCCTAGAGGCAAAAGGATTGCTTCGGATTTACACACAGAAAAGTGCAAGAAAAAGGATATGGGGGAGAAACAAGGAGGTAGTCGCATCTTTGACTTGCTCTATAGTCCCTCCTTTGAAAGTAACATTTTACATTAATATCACATTTCTAGTTTCATTTCCTTGGACGAACAAATCTCTTCAAATCTCTGTTTTCAAAAGTGAATATCTCGAATTACTACTTTACTGCACATAGCTTAGCAGCTTTGAAGATCTTAATTTAATAAAAAATAGGGTATTTGTGCCTTCGACCAAACAGACAGCAGCGCTTTTGGCTCAATCCATGAATGAAAATGGCCCCAAGGCGCTGCTTTCTAACTTTTAACAGCATACAATTACAGTGCACATACGAGTGTAAGGATCCAGTCACACTCTCACATGGCAAAGGGAACAATTTTATTATCCTTGCTCGTTTCCTTGACTGCACCGACTAACTTTAGCTAAGCTTAAGTTTCAGATCCCCGAGTTTATGGAAATTTGCTCCTCGAATGTTGGCTGTACGTCATGCGGAAATGTCAGGCAAGAATTGATGTCGGGGGCCAAATGATTTTCCATTTGGTGTACGCATCACATTATGCAAGGAACGGCGTTGTGTTGTTTCAGTCCAATTAAAGTTTCACTGCGCACTTTGCCATGGGAAACTATGAACCAGGAACCCATTTCGCTGCTTTGCCACGTAATTTGCCTATAAAACTGCTGTCTATTTAATTTCGAGCGCTTATTTCTGAAATTTATGAAGCAGCACGTACTTCGTGTTATTCGCTATAGTTAAATTCGGAATTGGAGAAAATAAAGCTAAACTTTCTTTTGTGGAAGTTGTGGAAATGCTGTGATTTTGTCACATTAAAAATTGTAGTTTCGTTAAAAGAACGATTTGTTTGTGCATTCATTTGCTATCAATTTATTTTTTAAATTTCAAATTAAATTGATTTTAAAGCCAGTCATTTCCGTCATCAGGATAATTCGATCGAACCAAATTGTATCAATTCCTTTTGAGTGCTAACCCCAGCGGCTGGTTAATTACAGCCAACAAATTATATCCCGCAGCAATAAATTGTTCATCAAATTAGTTTTTGTTTGCGATAAATAAAACCAATATAAATTAGACATTATCGCTCGCTGATACATGATGCCATATATATCAGCCCTATTTTTTCGGGCGTCGCCATTAATTACAGGCTTGCACAAATTAAATAGATATTATTTGGCAAACTCACCGTAATTTTAAGCCGCGCTATGGCCGGCGATTCCAGGGACTCCAAAATGGCCGTGGCACTATTGTAGTTGCCCACCAGGAGGCAATACTGGGCCACTCCGCTCCAGAGTTCCACGGTTCGACTGCGTCCCTCGATGCCGACGCTCTGGAAAAGCGGTGCAAAAACAATGATGTTGCAGCGGGCACGGGCAAAATGAAAGATTTATTTGATTACGGAAGTTAGTTAGACGATAAGGGGCAACAGGGGCACGGGGAGCGAGGGAAAAGGACATTGGACATGCCGGGACCCACGTGACTTGGGCAAAGTTTTAACGAGTCGCTTACACGGCCAACTGGCAAACTGTCAATGAGACAGTTACGAACGGCATAAATTATAAGCCATCTTACCAGTCGTTCTGTATGCATACAGCCCTCGAACAGCAGCGGCCACAAGAATAGGAACAATATTTAAATATCCAGCCAAAAAAGAAGTAAGCGATGAGTTCAGATAGAAGATAGCACTATTTATTAGACACACACTTATAGACAGCTTAAGTGGATACTATTCTTGCGACCGCCGTTGTAGGGAGCAGCACTTGGGTGGACGTGCTCTCCCAGCATATTCAACATGCATGGGAATTTTAATTCAATCCACTGGGTCTAAGGACTCATGCGCTCCGTTTAACTTCAGCATCGGACTTGGTTGGCATGGAGTGCGGCGCAGTGTTCGTGCTGACCCCCAAATGGTTATGAGCTCGTCCACTCACCTGCAGGATCTCGTTGCAGACAAACAGACGCAGACGTGCCGACCAATCCAGATAGGTTTCCAGGTTGCACGTCTTCTTCGGATCCTGGGCTCCTGGCGGAGCGCCCGACGTGGATGGTTGGTCCCACTTCTTCTGCATTAAAAAATTGAAAATGGCACAGGATTCAGAATGGTTGTTGAAATGAGGTGCGCAGTGGAATGGCGAGGGGCATTGTTAATGAAGCGGCTTGTCGTCATTTTAATTGCATGTCCTTGTAGGTCCTGGCGCTTGTGCGAGTGTGTGTGTGTGTGTGCGTGAGAGTACGATTGTTTATGTGCGAGAGTGCTCGGTGTAATTTATGCAAAACTGCAGATTCTTCTTGTGTTGACTTATGCAGAGGGAAACATTGGCCATCAGGAGAGTATTTAACTTGAGAATATAATTTAATTCAGATGGGGGTGTTCATTTAGGCGAAAATATGGCCAGCTCCCCCATATATTTTTCTTACGAATCCAAATGGTGTGCATATATATAATTTTAATTGCATAATTAGTAGAGAAATGTATAATTTAAAATACATATCTTGTGTTTTCTTAAACAAGTTTTTAAGTAACTTCCACTTGAATTTCTCTTGGTGCTCACCTGCTTATCGAGGAGGATCATGCTGCTGCACTGGAGGAACTCCTCGCCACCAATGTGCTTGGCCAGTTTCTTTTCCACCCGACAAACGATTTGTGCGTACTGCGTGGCCGTTGGACAGTTGAGTGGTGTTTCTGATGCAGACTGCGGGGAAAATCGCCACAGAAAGACATAATGGAAAAAGAAGGGAGAACAGGACAATTGCCGGAGATTAGGCAGATTGCTTTAAGGCCGGTCAGTGCTGGCAACTTGGATAGCTTGCCTTGGCAACCAAGCTATTTTTTATCAGGTTATATTATAGCTTACAGTAATTAAGACTCATATGGACTTAGGTTTTAAAGGGAAGTATATGCTCTTAAAAATTTTCAAATATTTTTGGGACATGCTTTTCACAGCTGACAGCACTGACCAATCATACACTCACCTTGTCGTTGGTCTGGCAGGCTCGTAGGTCCGCCTCATGTCTCTCTAAATCAGTCAGTCGTTTTAGTAAGGCACTCAGTGTTTGGGAGACAGCGGCTTCCAAATGCGAATTGGAACATCTGTGTGGCGGGAATCGTGGAGGAGGGTTGAGTCCATGATTGGGTGCCATTTGGAATGCAGTATCTCCTCACCTGGCAACGATATGTTTGACATGGCTCATCATCCGCTCATCCCTATAGTCGTAGGGGAACTTCATCGTCCACTCGGCCAGCAGGGACACCAGGGACTCCAAGCATTCGCTATCAGGTACCGAGTCCAGCAGTCTGCCCAGCAATTCGTGGGGTCGCAGGAACAAGCGGCAGGATAATAAAAACGAGAATACAAATTCCTGCAAGTGGCAAATAAGCAGAAAGAAAACAAGGTTAAAAGGAAAAACAAGAGATGTAGGCCACAATATAAGAGTAGAGTAATGCTCAAGTTCATCACTCACTACCTAGAGCAATTAACTTAAAGGATCCAATCGAATTTGTGCTGTTTTGTTATAACTTTATAACCACCATGCACATTTTCATTTTCTGATACATTAAATATACACATGTGTTTTGTTTATTTCCACTTGGAAATGCGATTCCCTCACTCAATTGCCTCAGCTAGAAGATCCCCCCAATTAGTGGTGTTTTCGTAGTGCTTGTACAGCTCTCAGAAGTTTTCCCTGACCGGAGGCCACATTCCACATTCAGCACTATCAAATTAGCGCTAATCTCTGGATTTGTTTGCAACGAATTAATTATTTTTGCACTTGCTGCCTGTGGCCTCTGAATGGTCGTGCTTACACACAAGAATGTCCTTGTTCCCTGGATTTCGGTCCTTGTTTCGTTAGCCCCTTGGGCCTGGGGTCCTTGATCCTGGCAAAAGGACTCGCCGGCTTGTCGGTTGCCCTCTGGTTTGTGGTTTTTGGCTCGTGCCAACAAACGCAAGTTGGCCAGCGTTCAAGTCTTTAAGTGTCTGCGACTAAGTAAGAACTGATTTGTATTCCATTTGGCGTGTACAATACGGCGGGGAAAGGAGAAAAACACCCGGAAAGGCTATCCAGTTCGAGAAATTGAATCTTTAACTTTTCATATATTTTTAATGAAAATAATTGATGTCACCTTTATGTGCGCCAAAATGTTTTCGTTTAACTTATTGCCTTATTTAGCAGTTGAAATATGGATAGCAAAATTGCACTTTATTTGTATGATGAAATGCGGAAGCACATTTGAAATGAAAAGCCTTATATTTATTAATTGCACAGGATGGAATTTATGAAATAAATATGCATTGGGTACATTGATTCATTTTTAGTATTTACGCCGATAAATATTTTAAAACATATTATTACCTATTTCGCTGCGCTTAATTAAGCAGTTAAAGAGCGTTATGAAATACCTTTTCGAATATGTAAACCCACCTTATCTAAGTCCACAACATCCTTGGGCAGCAGCGTTTCGATGAGGGAGTCCAGTGGCCCGGAAACTATTCTACCATTTATGTACATAATACCGCCGGAGCCCAAAACCGAGCTCTGTGAAAATAGAAACAAAAGCCATATGACACACATATGACGGCAGTCAAATATGAGTTTAATGAAAAAGGTTTGCTGCTCAACAATGGAAACTGAAATCAAACCAATTTACTTAGCTAATTAAATGCTGGCTCGATGACAGCCAACTAAAAATGATTATTGAATTGGCAAATGGGGACAAACAGTGGCTCTTAATTACCGCACAGCTTACCTCAAAATTAATATCACATTGGCTGCGTTTGTGCGGATTTTTGGGCACATCGTACTGGACCAAATCCTCGTTTTTCGGCCCAACCGATATTGTGGTGCCAAGCTGCAAGTCAGACAAACAAAGCCAAAATCAATGAAATATTTCGAGCTATTCAAAATATTGACTTCCTCCTCCCATTTTGGCAGATATGTGTGCCACAGAAGCCACAAGGACATACATATTTATGATGGCATTTCAATGTTTTCTACAGCTTTCTGATGCTTTTTGACTTAAAAATATTGTTTCATACTCATAGACAGCTTAAAATGCGTTTTCAGGGAGTTTCACTCACCTCTAATTGCTGAAACCCCATTTCCAGATCGTAGGCACTCAACTGCTCGGCGCTGTGTCGTCGCCTGTAGCGAATATTGCCACCCAGGAGAGCTGTCTCCGCCGTCAGATGACCCGGATCCAGGGAGAATATGCCTCCTTGGGCTCCCTGTAATCCGGCTCCACCGCCTGCTCCGCCTTCTTTCGAATCCGCTCCAGATTCGCCCAACTCCAGGCAGCAGTCATCCGCAGATTCGCTGTCCGAGCTGCTGCTGTTACTGCTAATGCGGCACCGTCGACGGTGGTGGCGCCGGTGGTGCTGGTGGTGGCCATGATGGCCATGGTGGCATTTGTCCCGGTCGCGCTGACCCCGCGACTTCTGCAGCACGGTCTGCTTGCAACGCGTTCCGCAGGCGATGGCTGATATCTTGCTGGCATAAAAGTACATCGCCATGTGTCACGTTCGTTTCGCCGCTCGTGACGCGGTCATGTGTGTGGGGCTGTGTGTGTTCCTTTACGGGAGGGGGGGTCTGGTGGGCGGTGGGTGGGCGGACCTGCGGCTTAACTGCCCTGGCTATTTAATGCATGGGCACGTGGAGGGCAGGTGGCAAGTTGGCCGTTTCCATGGCCGGGCAGGTCCAATCAAACGTCAATTACGAGAAGGATTAGAAGTTGCCTGCACAAAGAGAAATTTAGAAAGTTATTCCGAAAAATGAATGGTTCTGTTTTAAGTGGCAGTTGCGATTGAGCATATTTTTTTGAATATTATTTTGTATAAGATAAGTTTTTCTAAGTGCACAGGTTTTACTGAGCGCATCGATCGAATCTCTGGAGCCACATAAGCTTCAATTTCATTTAGTTCCCACATCGGTTTTCCAATTTCTACGCTCTCTATATAGGCGGCATTCGGTTTAGCACCACCCACCCCAAAGGAAAGGGGCAAATCGAATATCAAAACTGCGACGTTTTATGGCTCAATGGGTCGCGCGGCGTCAACAAGTCAACGTTGCGGTGAATCGCAGCACATTACTCATACGCCGCGTGGCCGGGGCAGGAATGAAGCTTAAATCACTGCGTGTCGGCCATTTCGCGTCTGCGCGATTGTGTGCGTTAGGTTATGGTCAGGGTTATTATCCCTTTGGGGCCACTTGCGACTCATCAGCCCATAGACATGTGCGGATCATCAATAAGGGCGTACACAAAAGGGAAGAGGAGTTGGGTCGAAGGGTCGATGGCAGTCATTAAATCACTGCAGATGCGTTGGGGGCCAAAGCGCAAAAAATCACGACTGATGTCGGTTCAAGGTTATCAATGAGCAAACATTTTCCGGAAAATTGGTAAGAATTGGGTTAACTAAACGGCACAGAATTTAGTCATTTGTGCTTTGATTGTAGGTTACTTCATGTAGGGAAATAACTTTAATGGATTCTTCGACACGTACGGCATAATAATAACTCAAAATGAATCCACTCAGAAATAAGTACGAGACGCCAATGCATTAAAAATGGGCATAAAGAGCGAATAATATCAACAGGCTGTGCTCGAGAAACCCATTCCCCAATTCCACAACACGTTCGCGGTGATTTTGAGGCATTCGCAAATGGAAAACCGGCAACGGCGGAAGTTGGCTTTAATGAAGATTAACCACGCACAAAGGATAACGATGCCGTGGACGAAAACGTATATGGATGAAATCTACATGTCTACAAATATCTACAAATATGCAGACACACGATTCGGAAGACGCCGGGTGAGTTGGCAAAAAGGAATTCCACACACAGGAAGTGGTCCTTGGCACCTGACCAACGGAGTATGGAAATGGGCAAGGAAACTCAATTTCTATTACGTTAATGCTCACTCGGCTATTGTGGGCGTCTTTTGTCAGCGTGAAAATCTTTAGAAAATCAATGTCAATGGTGCCAGTGGCAGATGGGGATTGGAATTCTCTTTTGATCCACTCCTGATTCATTCACCCTGACATTCTCAGCCACAAATTGCCAATTAAGCCAACACTCTACTGTCGATGTGTATTTTTATACACATGAATGTACATACGACTTTTATTTTTGTTCTGTGTGATTTGTTCATTACACAAGCCATGCATAATAAATGATTTTTGCGTACCATCTGCATTTCAATTTTGACAACGAAAAGGGATTACTGGCTTTGCCATTCAAATAAAATTTATTCTTGGCGAGTCTGTAAATAAATCGAGTGTAATACACTATTGAATGAGTCAATTTTGCAGCTTAGCAAATGGAACAATTTTTTTGTGTGTAAGTCAAATTGGATCAAAGGATAATTCCATAAGAGAATATTTTGTAGTTTTCTAAGCAAACAGATGTTGCAGTTGTATGTTGAACTATGGTAAACAGACTGCCTTTATTTTGATGTATTCTAATGTAAAAATGAAAATCTTAAAAGCTGCATAATCCAGTAAACATTTGTAAAGTGACCATTGTAAGGGAAATGCGATATGACTGTGAACAAAGAAAATGCTCACAAATGTGGGTATGCTTATAAGCATCAATACGAAAGGATGTGCGCCCCTATCTGCATACAGCTGTGTACAAAATACTAGTAACATTGGAATATTTTAAACATGCAAGAAACATGTGACACAATAATAGGCTTTAAAGTTTCAGGTAAATAAATAAAATGACTAGCAATAACTCATACATAAAAATGTTATTTTTCCAATTAAATGCAATTTCCCTGCCATAGAGCACTATTTTCCGTGGCGCGTTTGTAGATGTTTACATTTGGCGTTGCCTACATTTCGGGGCAGCAGAATATTACCATGCTCGAGTGAGCGCAACAAGGGCGGAACACACAGAGAACTTATGATATATATTCGGGCCAAACTTGTGCACACTTAACTACAAGTTGTGCCGGACGGAGCCGCCCATCGCCAAGGATATAGACAAAGAAGGAGATGGGATAAATCCTTCTGGCATTTTTTTTTTTGGTCCGCACAGAAGCTTATTATAATTCCAATCATGTCGGCAGACTGCAGGCTTGAATCTATGCAAAAGGTTGGCAAATGAAATATTTTCAATTTTAATATTGACAACGTTGTATTTTTTCTCTATTGCTGCTGGGCCGAGTAACCCGGCAACAATACAATCGATGGGGGGACAGATTGGGGGAATAAGGACAAAATATCAATATGGCTGAGACATTTTATTTCGTTTCAATGCCCATTACCAAACGCCCTTGTCTACACTTTCTTCGCTCAAAAGGCCAAAAATAAAACAGAATTTATTAGTAGGAAAAAATCAATCAATTATACGCAGCAGAATAAACTTGTTCCGAGAAGGTCGCATATTGATTGCAAATCACTAAGGTCCTGCGGAATGAATATTAAGTGATGTGAGGTTGCGCAGGCACCACAATTGATGGCATAGAAAGGGAAATGAATGGCAAAATGTACAAGTTTTAATAATTACACGAGAGATAAATGCATTTTGATTAGTCTTCTAAAGGCATTAAATTGGCATCTGCACAGCGTATGCAAAGTGAGGCAAAGTGGGCCATTTACACTGCACACAACATATCCTTTTGGCCAGCCGTAATTATCACAGATTCAAGAATAATTCGTCTTTCGTTTACTCTGTGGCAGGACCGCAAAGATTCCTGTTGGTTGCCCTGCCTGCTCTCGGCCGCAGGACAAGCTTAATTATTAATAATATAATTAGAGCAGAATGCAGCTGGTGATGGCAGACTGGTGTTTTTGCTCAGATATAAATTGGTTTGTGGCTCAAGTGGTGACTGCGGACGAGCGAATGCCATTGCAATGTATTGTACGCAAGTTTGCCTGTTAAACATCATTGCGAATGTTGGCATCGTGAATATTTTGCATATTTTAACGCCAGTCTCAACTCAACTTTTGGCCACCAAGGAGTCACCAAACAAGTCACAGTTTTGGCCCTCATCCTGGTCGATGGCGTCGATTCGGAGCCCCAAGGAGCAGCTGCTGCAAGTGTCCTCGAATCTATTAGCATAAAACTGATAAAAATAAACTGATGTCGTTGTCGTTGTCGCCGTTGTCAACAAGCAGCACTGGCAGTGCAAACAGCGAGCGGCAAACAAACAACAACAATCAGCTAACAAGAAAGTGGCAACAAATTTGCGTTGCTTTTGGCTAAGTACTTTTAGCCAAGAAGAAACCGCAGACTGGTGTAAAATCCAGGAGCGGGAACCTTTGACGCTTTTGCATTTTTAGGACTTCATCTTGGTCAAGTTATCTTCGCCTTGAATTAAGTTTCCTTTGTTTAAAATATTAAGTTTAGGATGTTATTATCATTTTATATTCAGATTTTTGTTTTGAATTTAAATCGAGTTTTCTTCTTTAAATGATGCCATTTTTTTTTTAAGATTTCTATGTTTTGCTGTTTCTATAGTTAAATCATTGTGAATCGTTTTATATAACTATTTTGCTCCGCGATTTAAATGGCTTATTTACATTTCCCCATTTTCCATTAACGTTCTATTCGAATGTTTTGCTATTTTGTTTACTTTCACTTCTCTTGCTTTGTTTTTTGTAGTTTGCTCTCAATTTTTTAATATTGCCCGGGATTTAAAATCAATTATGCTTTGCTTTATTTCTACTTCTTGTTGTTATTTATTGCTTTTGCATAGACCAAGCGAATTGGAAAAAACCATTGATTTGCCATATTTATCACTTTATTGCATTTGCCCCGCAAATGGGAATTTTCGATTAAATGCTTTGGTATGCATTTATCTATTTACTTACAACTTTTGATTTGTAATGATAGTTTTTTACTACGCAATATATGCGATTTTGATAAGCTTACAGAACTGTTGGATTAAATTGATTTTGCCACTCTTTTTTTCTCAACAGTTGTAAGCTTAATAACTTAAATAAATAAAAGTAATTAATTAGCACTTTTTTAATTCAACTTTAAAAAGATAATAATATTACAGTAGAATTTGATACATAAACTTTTTATTTACAAAACAATTTTTGTCATTTCATATGCGTTGTAATGCTACTAAGTTAAATTTAAATTTTTTTAAAGTAGACTCTTGGTATTAAAAAAATTAACCACATTTAACACTTGGCGCTTACAACATTATTTAAAGCCAAGTAGTAAGAATAACAATTTTTCTATTGAATTAGTTCTCTGCCGAGCACTTTATACTTCATTTAGTAGAAGTTTCTCCACAAAAGTAATTTGGCTCTCTAAGTGTTTGAATACGAAGGAACTTTTCAGCCATTTTCCTCGCTCTTCAGAAGACTTTTCTTTTCTTCCTCGAAGTGCATTCAGTATTTACATTAGATTTAATTAGCATTTTTCACGCTTTTGTCTGCGGACAGAAACGTGTGCTAATAAAAGCTGCCTTCAAATTACATTGACATTGTCTCTGGG
The DNA here is from genome assembly GCF_004382195.2 of Drosophila sechellia. Taxonomy (NCBI): domain Eukaryota; kingdom Metazoa; phylum Arthropoda; class Insecta; order Diptera; family Drosophilidae; genus Drosophila; species Drosophila sechellia. The sequence goes on from NC_045949.1 coordinate 3,138,201, forward strand.
CTTGTAAACTTGGCGCCATTTGTAAGGTTTTAACGAAGGCAAAGTTAAAAAAGCGCTTTTCACTTGATTTTTCCTTCCCTTCGTTTTCCAACTCGACTCACAACTTTTCCGCCTGGCTGCCGATTTTCACTAGGAACAGCTTAAATGTGAAAAAAGCCTCTAAGCGAAAAAAAAAACTGAAATAAAAAAGTGGCAAGAAAACTGTCAACGCCATGGCTCTGTGTGTCATAAAAGTGGCGCAGGAGGAAACCCGAAATTAAATTACTTCGACTTTCGATGTCGGAGCATAAAAAATGCATTTGGGTCAGCGCCCTAAATTCTGGCCATGTCCAAAATTAATGCAATGCCAGCGACAAGAAAGCCAATTTAATGACTTTTGAATTGTTTTATCAGACAATTTATTACAATCACCGCATCGACCAGGCAACCGCAATAAACCTAAGCCATGCAAATTATTCTCGCTCCTCTTTTTTTATTGATTTTTTATCTGCTCTTCACATTTTTATGGCAGCTCAAAAGCTGACGAAAAAAAGTCTGGGAAATCGGCTCAAAGTCTAAAAGTATTTTGGCATCATCATCAATCTTTTTCGCCGAAATGTTGGCAACTGCACTTCCAAGACAATTGACAAATTGACGATAGGGTTTTCCGATGGCATTTTCCTTGGGTTGTGCTTATGCAAATGCAGCTGAGAGTTGGTGGAAATTCTTATGACGAGAAATAAACGAGCGGAATTAAAGCTTATGGTATAGATATACGAATTGGATGGACTTGGATCGATTCGCTATAAATGGGATATCTTTGATATTTCTTCCATATCAACAGGAAGTCCTCAACTCTGCTGATGTATTGGTAGTGGCATAAAGGAGGCAAGGACATTTCTGAGCTCTCGCAGTGGGGAGACTTAATTACAGGATGTATCTGCTCGGATGTGTGCCAGATATTCCATCAATTAATGATTCTCCATTACGCGATTGCAGTTGAAGCCAAGGATTTTCCCGCCCGCCAGAGCTCCGTGTGCGGTATTAATCGAGAATGCATTATTGTTAAACAGGCATAAGTAAATGGCAGTCGCTGTCCGAGTGCGGAAATGAACAGTTTAAGCCAACTGCAATGGCGCACGCAGGGGCGGGTTAATGAAGGCGTCCAGCGGGCCCGAAAACGCTGAACAAACTGTTGGCCAAATGGCCACAGCATACATGTGTATATTGACGCGCGCATATATTGGCATATCGGAGGCAATGAGGCACCCGACATTATCGACATTAACCGGCAATGTAACAGCAACAGTAACGGTTACGGAAACACATAAATTATGCATGATTTTTGCGAAGCGACGCAGTGCTGCGTTTGCCAATTTTTGCTTCCTTTTTGGTTCTGTTTGCTCCTTTTTATCGCATGAATTTTAAGCGAGTGAAATGCCTCCCCACTTATGCGTATGTGTGTGTGTGATTGGGAGAGGCTGAAATTACAAGTTAATCGAACGTTGCATACTTACGGGGGCAGCCAGTCGGCTGGAACCATATGCGATATTGCTTATTGATGCTCGCCGAAACACACATTCAGCAATTTAAATTCATATCTATTGATTTCTTGGCTAGGAAATCGCTGCTCCAGTTCCAGTTCCTATGAATTCCAAGAGCGTTGAATCCAATGGCTGGGTGTGGTATTGTCCGATCAACTTTTAATGTAGCCAACTATCCATTAGGAAAATTGAGGGATTTGGTAACTAAGTATTCATGGGTTAACTATTTAATCCGATCTTATTTTGCACAATTTTTCATGGTAGCTTATTATTTATCTTTTACTATTTTAAATATTTATTGCCATATCTCTTCTCACTTATTTAACTATTATTTTTTGGTTTTTTTCAAATGCCCAAATCTGTGGCCGCACTGATAAATCCGATCTCAGAACCGCACACTTACAGAATCCACGACGAACTGAAGTGGAGTGCCAACTTCGAAGGCATGTTAAGCGAGATTCGACTGTTTCTGGTTCAACGTAACAGAGTCCTGAAACTGTTCGAAGGGAAATTTTATGGGAAAGCTGAGCAGGACCTGTGTCATCGAACATGTTGCAAGTGGCTAGGAGAATTGGGGAACGCGGCTGCTGTGGAACTAACACAACTTCCACGCTTTTTAAATAAAGCTAACAGTAACACAATTAAATTATTCAAAATACTGTTTTTTTCCATTTAAAAATAATTTGTATTTACTGTGCTTGGTAAACATACTGCATACTTTCAGAATAAAATATCTCAAGGCTGGACATTTTAATAACCAAAAAGGAAGGATATTTAGTCCTCGAAAGTGTGGGTAGCATTATTAAATAATGCCTTTAGATTGTGACAACACATCCACGCTTCTCGAGTGCCACATATTCTTGCAACTCAGTTTCCACACTGCCACATTATCCTGCGCAACAAATTGCTTGTCATGTTAACAGCACTCCGCCATCGCATTGCTTTAATTAGCCGGCCTCATATGGCCAGCATAACACCTAAAAGAATTTAGAAGCGTGCCATGTAAATGGGAGCTCATCTACTTGATGGGTGGGCGTTGGACGGTGGCAAGGGAGCTTGCCCCCAGTTTATCTAGGACCCTGGAACATCCCTTGGTAACTGATATCTGTGCTTACTTAGCTGCGTTGTCAAAACGTCTGGCAGTGGTTTTTGCCTGCTATTTGGCTGTGGAACATTCTTACGATTGTGGGCGTGGATCGAGCTGGATGTGTGGATGCAGAAAAATCAGCAAAAGTTCACACAACAAATTAGCGAAATCAATTTGAAAATTTTATTGAGTCTTCTAACTTTGCCTTGGGGTCAGCAGCATTTAGGACTGGCACAAACACACCTCGGCTCGGCCCTTGGCCAGAAATTTTTGAGGTCACTGCGAGTTTGAGTTTTGATGCCGGGCTAACTTTGAGATGCAAAGGCGAAACTTTTAAGTAGTGGCTTAAATTTTATATTCCTACCAAAATGTTCGCTCAGACCTCCCCCCCTCTCATCCAATGCGACTTTTTGTCGGCCGCTTTGGCAAGTTTAAATGTTTGCTGGGAATTTTAATTCATTTATAAAATATGCCCGGCCCACTCGGCTGCCGTGTGGATTAAGTGCAGTCGCATGGTCGACTCTTAAATTAATGAAATTCTGTGTGTTCTCAGTGTAAGATAGCCGCAAGCTTTTTGTCTGTGCGCCAATTAGCAAAATGCAGGGAAACAGCTGAAAACCATATTTACGAGGACAAAATGTTGGGCGGGTTTTAATAAGGAAACCGTGTGTGAAAATTCCTCTTGTGGCTGGGTTTACTATTTAGCAGATGGTGTGTTTGCAAGGAGCAACAAGTTTAAAGTTTGACAATTTCTTACTTTAAAGTATGCTAGTTCGTTTAATGGAATCCTTTTGGAATCTAACAAAGTATCTCACCACTTTGTAGTGTCACTCTTGTGTTTCAACCTGACGTTCCACAATCAGGCGGATCGGTTACTTGAATTGGCAATCCATTGTCTAACCTAATGTTTGCTCTCTTGTGGCCAAGTTTTGGGAAAGTTTTCCTTCCTTTTATTTTTGGCCTGGCCAAATGTTAAATGTTTTCGTTCGGGAACTTTTTAAACGCTTTCTCGATACTTGACCGTGTTCTGCGGCTGCTTCAGTTACCTCTGGGCAAATCAAAGTGCGCAACATTACTCACCTCTTTTACTTTTATTTCTGCGGTCGCTTGGCAACATCTTGAATGGTATTTATGTTCCTTACACTTGTTATCCATGCGAAGACAAATCGATGAATGGAGCACATGGGCAAAATTCGCACTCTAAAGTTTTACAATTTGTGGCAAGATATTTAAGTAATACAATACATGTTAAAGTTTCTTTCACTGCATACATGTAAGCAATTTGGAAATATTAAGATATCTGTGGAAATTGCTTAAAATGAAATCTCACTCGAGCTTTCGCTGAGTGGCGTGTTTTCGTGCAGGTCCATAATTTATTGAACTCGAACTTAGGAGGCAACATTAATTTATTTGCCAGCTGCAAGAGAGCTTTCTGTTTACCTCAGGGCCAGCAAAGTGCAGTGGCCGAAGGACATGGACTTCGACTTGTGAGGGGCGGGGTTACTTGGCTATAAGCCTGCGGAATGACATGTCAGTTGGTTGGCTCAGATAGCGGGATTACCGACACATGCAAATTGAAGCTGCTGGACGGACTGAGTGGGAAGACTCCGTCTAATCCAATTTCGATTGCTTAATCCACCATGACTGACACTAAGAGCCAAGTTGAAAGATGGTCGAGTGGGTTGATGGTTGGGTGATGGGGTAATGCGCTGCTGGGGCTTTTGGACTCCACATCTTTACGCACCACAGCACTTCAAATACTCGAGCTTGCTATTGAATTACGCACCCACACATGTCAACATATCATGTTACACTTCACTTTGTGTGTGCGCTAAGTAAGTTGTAGTTCGGCGGGCCAGGAGCGGAAACGGAAACGCTGCTTCTGCTACTTCTGCTGCTCCAGCTGCTGCTCCTGCTCCACACACATAAAATCACAATGTTGACCCTTTTATTTCGACCGGAAGTTTTATAACCAAAAGAATCGGGGCTAAAGGAAACACACACACACACTCACGCACAGCTCACCCGAAAATAAAGCAGCTCAAGCTGTGTGTTTGCTTAAGTTTTATGTGTGCACAGATTTTACGAGCGAGCTGGAAAAGCATCACGTAGCTCTAGGCCCGGCTTAGTGACCCCTGACCCTTGCCCGGGGTCACTTGGCAATGGGATGCATTTTAAATGGGCTTATCTCCCTACGGATGTCCTGCGCAACATGGCCACAAAACCAAAATCCACCTGACATGCTGCGATGCTGGAAAAAAACGATCCGTCGAATGAAACTCATTAAAAGCCATTTAAAGATAATTGTTTTTGTTGAATACTCTTTCGAAGTGATATGGTTATACTATTATGTATACACTTCAATAAAATAACATACTTACTTCATAGTACTAGCGAAATATGGGTTTAAAGTACATAAGCATCATTAAACTATCTTATATGGCATATTCAGTCATGTTTTTAGTCGGCTTGGATTTTAAGGACATTAATGTGGAAAACCCATTTTCCAAAAGAGCATTTGGCTTGTCATTCTCAATTGATTTCTTGTATATCCACACGGTTTAATTTCTGTCTCCGATGAAGGATTTTTGTGAAGCCTGCGTTGCGGTTTAATTAGTGCCATCGGCTGGGAAACGCTCTTGGCCAGCGGTCAGCGATGTGACAGCCCAATAAAGAGCGGATGAATTTACGGCTGGAGCGGAATTGGACTTGAAACACGTTTTCAATTAGCAACACTTGCTGCGAAGGCTAATAATGAGTTGACAAATGGCTTGTGTCAAACAAAAGCCGCGCGGAATAAACAAACAAACCAGCCAGCCAACCAGACAGAGGGAACACGTCTTGTTGCTGTTGTGCGTGACTTTGTGTGGATGTAGGCAATCGACCACCCACCAGAAGACCACCCTAAAACCACCCTGAAACCACCCAGGAGCCGCTCTGGAACCACCCACCTAGCTGTCAACTTTGGCGCCACCAGACCACATACTCCAGCCCAAACTGAATTGTCAACTTACAAGGCTTGCTGGCTGAAGTGTCGCGTAATTTATTTTCCACCTCTCGGCGCCGACTGACAAATGAGCTGATAATTTTCCCCGTATCCTGCCATTGTCAAGGACATCCAAGGGGGTGGTCGGAAAATATGGGGGTAGACTGCTAATTCATGGCCTCCACATTGCCTAGTCATCGGCGGAAGGCTTTGTCTAGCCGTTGACAGGAGAAATTAATTTGTGTTTACTTGCCGGCTTGAAGTGGCTTCGACCGCCGAAGTGTGAAGACGTTTTTACCGAGCTCCGCACAAAATCGGTTGTTTTGAGTGAAGTGAACGCCAAAAAAAGTAAACTAAATAAAAAATCCGAAAGCGAAAGAGACGCTCTATGCGATGCAAGATCGCTTAATTATTTAGTGATTTGTTATCTTAAATTATAAAACTATGAGTCAGAACGACACTCGCGCTCAGCGACAGCGCGAGCAAGACGAACGTCGGCTCTCAATTCAACGCAACAACGCGTACTTCTCCTACGTCTCACCGACAATCCCAAACGCAGACATCGAGCGGTCAATAACCCATAGCCCAAAAAACCTTATTCTACCAACAAATCAAGAAAGAGCGCGCTCCTGCTCCCCCGCTCTCCTAGCTCCGACAGAAGCCCCGCTACCTCCGCTACCTCCAACAACAACAGCTGGAGACAGACCGACAGCCCGCTCTACCTCGTTATCGGCTGCACCCGCTCACGCTCTGACTGAGTCAGCGAAAGCAAAAACGCAAGCAATAAACGGTACTGCTGCACTACCAACAAAACTAAACGAAAACGTAAACAAAAAAGCTGGGTCGACCTGGCAAACTGGAATGGACCGCTACATTACAATAAAGCGAAAGCTCAGCCCGGAAAAATCAGATCTGGAAAACAAGCCGAAAAATACACGCGACAATTCTACCTTGATCAAAAATGTAGCCCCTGCAAATACCAACAGATTTGCCTTGCTGGTAGATACCGCTGAGGACGTGCCGCTGGGATCCGTTGATATCGAACCGAAGAAAACAAAACCTCCGCCAATATACATCCGCGAGAAGAGCACAAGCGGTTTTGTAAATACTTTGATTGGCCTTATTGGAAAAGATAGCTTTCATATAATTCCCCTCGTAAGAGGTACTATCAATGAAATCAAACTTCAGACGAAAACGGAGGACAACTACAGAAAAGTCACAAACTATTTTACCGCACAAAAAATAGGCTTCTACACCTACCAGCTTAAAAGCAGCAAGGGTCTGCAAGTAGTCCTGAAGGGCATTGAGTCTGATGTTACGCCCGAAGAGATAACTGAGGCGCTAAAGGAAAAGGGATTTTACGCCAAAAGCGTGTTCAATATCAAAAACAGAAACAGGCAACCCCAACCACTCTTCAAGATTGAGCTTGAACCAGAAAACAAGCCTCTTAGAAAAAACGAGGTTCACCCAATTTACAAACTCCAGCTCCTTCTGCACCGTAGGATCACGGTAGAAGAGCCGCACAAACGTATCGCTCCTGTACAATGTACAAACTGCCAAGAGTACGGCCACACAAGGTCGTATTGTACACTTCGCCCGGTGTGCGTAGTCTGTGGAGATCTCCACGACTCCAAACAGTGTCAAACTAACAAAAAAAATGCATGTGAGAAAAAATGCAATAACTGTGGGGGCAATCACACAGCAAACTACAGAGGCTGTCCAATCTACAAAGAGCTGAAAACCCGTCTTCACAAAAGAATGAACACGGCGCGGGCACACCAAGGAACAGCTACGCTGATACCATCAGAGACAAATCCTGAAGTAATTTTCTCGAAAGCAGCAAGTTTCGCTCCCTGGCCTACATCCAACACTAACAAGACAACATTTGCAAACGTTTTAAAATCAGGTATGACGCCTCCAACCCAAAATTCCCGAACTCCACATGAAGTGTACACAAAATTAGACACACAACAAAACTATAGCCCAGCTGCGCAGCAGGAAACAAAAACTGAAGCTATGATCCAAGCCTTACAACAGAGCATGATGGAATTTATGACATTCATGAAGACCACCATCCAAGACATGATGCGTAATCAAAACCTTTTGATACAAATGCTTGTAGCCCAACAAAACAAATAAACAATGGCTACCTTACGCATAGCTACGTGGAACGCCAATGGCGTCTCACAGCGCAAACTTGAGCTAGCTCAATTCCTACATGAGAAGCATATCGACGTTATGCTTCTTTCGGAAACTCATCTCACAAGCAAATACAATTTCCAAATAAGAGACTACCATTTCTACGGTACAAATCATCCCGACGGAAAAGCACACGGTGGCACCGCCATACTCATAAGGAACCGTATGAAGCACCACTTTTACAAAGAATTTGCGGAAAATCATCTTCAGGCCACATCCATCAACATTCAGCTGGAAGACAACACTCTCCTTACACTAGCGGCCGTATACTGCCCCCCCGTTTCACAGTATTAGAAGATCAATTCCTGGATTTCTTCCAAGCACTAGGGCCACACTTCATTGCAGCAGGCGACTACAACGCTAAACACACTCACTGGGGATCGCGACTTGTGAACCCAAAAGGAAAACAGCTTTATAAGACTATAATTAAAGCCACTAATAAACTCGACCATGTTTCCCCCGGGAGTCCTACATACTGGCCATCAGACCTCAATAAGCTGCCTGACCTGATCGACTTCGCAGTTACGAAAAATATTTCCCGCAGTTTGGTTAAAGCTGAATGTCTGCCGGATCTGTCATCTGACCACTCGCCTGTACTAATTCACCTCCGCCGGCACGCAGAAAACGTTAAACCACCATCCAGACTGACTTCCCACAAAACAAACTGGCTCAGGTATAAAAAATATATAAGTTCACATATTGAGCTAAACCCAAAACTCAATACTGAATCTGATATAGAGAGCTGCACGTGTGCATTGCAATCCATCCTTACTGCAGCAGCTCTTACTGCAACGCCCAAAATAACAAATAATACAATTAATTCAAAAAAGACCAACGTACAAATCGAGCAACTCGTCCACGTAAAACGACGCTTACGCAGAGAATGGCAATCCTCCAGATCCCCAACTGCAAAACAAAAGCTAAAAGTAGCCACACGGAAACTGGCCAACGCTCTGAAACAAGAAGAGGACGACGATCAGCGCCGATACATAGAGCAACTCACACCAACAGGCACAAAACAAAAGTCACTGTGGCGAGCCCTCTCAACTCTTCGCCCACCGACTGAAACCGTTTTGCCGATAAGGAATTCCTCAGGTGGCTGGGCCCGTAGTGATGAAGACAGAGCCACCACATTTGCCGCTCACCTACAAAATGTGTTCACGCCAAACCAGGCTACTAGCACATTCGCGCTACCGTCCTATCCCGTAAACTGCCACCAGCAACACACCCCAATTGTGTTTCGCCCTAAAGAAGTAACTAAAATAATCAAAGACAATCTCAGCCCGAAAAAATCCCCCGGCTGCGACCTTATAACACCGGAAATGATCATCCAGCTGCCACATTCTGCAGTTCGCTACATAACCAAGCTCTTTAATGCCATCACCAAACTTGGTTACTTTCCACAACGATGGAAGAGGTCGATTATCATAATGATTCCAAAGCCTGGTAAGAACCACACAGTCGCTTCATCTTACAGACCAATAAGTCTACTCTCATGTATTTCGAAACTATTTGAAAAATGCCTGCTGATCCGACTTAATCAACATCTGATATACCACAATATAATCCCAGCCCACCAATTTGGATTTCGCGAAAGCCATGGAACCATTGAACAGGTGAATCGTATTACAACGGAAATAAGAACTGCATTTGAATATCGCGAATACTGTACAGCAGTATTTTTAGACGTATCCCAAGCATTCGACAGAGTCTGGCTCGACGGCCTAATGTTTAAAATTAAAACATCCCTACCCGAAAGCACACACAAACTTCTAAAGTCTTACCTCTATAACAGAAAGTTTGCAGTGCGGTGCAACACTGCCACTTCCACTGATCATACAATTGAGGCTGGAGTCCCCCAAGGCAGCGTTCTTGGGCCAACATTATACCTCATATATACAGCCGACATCCCTACAAATAGTCGCTTAACGGTATCCACATTTGCCGACGACACAGCTATCCTTAGCCGTTCAAGGTCCCCTATCCAAGCCACAGCACAGTTGGCACTGTACCTCATCGACATTGAGAAGTGGCTCTCTGACTGGCGAATAAAAGTAAACGAGCAAAAATGCAAGCACGTGACGTTTACGCTAAACAGACAAGACTGTCCTCCGCTCTTGTTGAACAACATACCACTCCCGAAAGCAGATGAGGTAGCATACCTAGGAGTACACCTTAACAGAAGACTCACATGGCGCAGGCACATTGAAGCCAAAAAAACCCAACTTAAACTCAAAGCCAACAACTTACACTGGCTCATCAACTCTGGTTCTCCGCTCAGCCTAGACCACAAGGTCTTGCTCTACAATTCTGTATTGAAACCTATCTGGACCTATGGCTCACAGTTATGGGGCAATGCCAGCAACAGCAATATTGACATCATACAGCGAGCACAATCAAAGATCCTGAGAACCATCACTGGGGCACCGTGGTACGTTCGGAGTGAAAACATCCAAAGAGACTTAAATATCCCATCAGTTACCAACGCAATCACGGAACTTAAGGAAAAATACCATAGCAAGCTTTACACGCACCCCAACCACCTAGCGCGAGGTCTAATCCAGCTCAGCAGCCGTTCCCGACTCCGGCGAAAGGACCTACCAACCCAGCGAATAAATTATTAGGGCCGCTTAATCATAGAACAGTTGGAAAAATAATACAACTGTTCAAAAAATACTTGTTATAGTTAAGATTTTTAAACTTATTGTTAGTTCTTATACAAGAAGATTCAATAAATAAAAGAAAAGCAAAAAAAAAAAAAAAAAAAAAAAACTTGCCGGCTTGACATTCGTGAGTTATTGACGGCAAATACCGAATATGGAGTATGCAAATGGAAATGGATGAACAATACTGGAATCAGTTCGTGGTTAAATATGGCTTAACTAGTACAAATATATTAGAGAACACTTGCACAAATCAGAATGGCATTAGGGACAATAATTAAACAAACAATTTTATCTTTAAATAAGCCACTAATTTATCCTCATTATGTGCTTTAAATTAATATTAATGACTCGTATAAAACCAGAATGATGTTTCAGTTAATGGCTGGCACTCCAATCTTAAGATACGCCAAAAAATTGGGCTATGTAACCATTCTGGCAAACATGTATCCTTGAAGTTGTAAAAACTTTTTGGGGTTCGTATCTTAATGACAACTCGCTGGCAGATAAATGCAAGGTTCGTTACAAAATTAATAGCTTATAATAATAAAATAAATAATAAATCAAAACATACTTTTTCTTTCAATAACAAAATTATGTATTACATATTTGGTCTGCAAGCTGTTTAAAGTTTTGCAATCCCCCTGCTTTTTTTTTAATCTGCCTTACAGTCATAGCACGCACTGTTCGGCTGGCATATGCGAGTTGCACCGCTGCAATTTGACTTTAATGCATTTTTAATTTGTGCATGCGTTGCTCTGCACCTATGTGCTTGAGTTCCTATATACCATACCCTATATATGCAGTGCACGTGTGTCGGTTTGTATGTAAATAGAAAATGAAATTACCGATGCGCTACTTTGTAGCCTCCTCCATTTTCCGGCGAGGGACATTTTCCGAGCAGGCTGAGCGAATTCCGTTTATGACTATTTTATGCGAACTGCAAATTCTTTTGTACTTTATTTTCGGCGCAGCTTAACATGCAAATTATTATTTGTCCAGTGTGTGCCGTTCAGTTCTGTTGGTGCAACATTGTGAGGGAATTTTATATGTGCCGGCGCCCTACAAAATGCGAGGAAAGCACGAGGACTGGAGCGCCTCCTTTTAGGGTCCTTCTTCGTTTCCTGCGCCCCTCAGTTGCACACTTCAATTTTTAATTTGCCACAGCTTTTAGTTGTGTCCCTTCGTTTCCGGTGTTAATTATGTTACTCATTTGCCGGCAGTTGGCATTTTTTTGTTGCCAGTGTGGCTAATGAAAAGCGGAAAATAGTTGGGGAAAACGCTATTTCCCGACGTCAAAAGAATTTCAAATGTCTGCCTTGTCTGCACGTGGTTTAAATTTTGGAAACTTTAAAAAGGCGAACTATTTTCCTAGAGTTAAATTTTGCCATTTGAATGTGTTAAATAATTTGGCATATTATTCAGTCGGAACATATCTTGGCTTATTGGACTTTTAATTTCCTGTTTCCATCATCGAAATCGATTAAGCAAACTGCACTTGATTTATTCCAAGAAAAAGACAGGAAATAGAAAACGATGAGCATAATTTTTCTATTAAAATTCATTTTTTCAAAAATGGAAACATGTCTTTTCTTCTTTGTGCCTGGCGGTGTAAAAGGGTTAAGTCTTCCAGCGGAAATGAGAGAATCTCTCGTTTTGCGGTGGCCTGTAGCAAAGTAATTAATTTTTAATTGATTGGTGGTGGCTGGAACCAGCCACGATGCACTCCAATTTCTCTTAGCCAGGATTATTATGCAAACTCGAGAATAGGAGGTGGCCCATCTCTGGGCAAAGTTAATGTCACGCACTGCAGCCGGCTTGTTGCCATGACACTTTTAATGTCCTCATCGCTTTTACAAGTCAGCTGGCTGCGTTTTACATGCGCTTACTGCAGTCAAGTGTAAAATGGAAAATGAGTTCGCACTTTAGATTAAAATCTGTAAACATGAGAGGAGCCCGAATGCAACTGCACTTAGCCAAGATTGTTGGCGAAGGCAACTCGCCTCGGGCTTATCGCCAGGCATTCAGTTAATCCGTCAGGAAAAGTTCTTAAGGTGGGCGCCACATCTTGATCGTTGCGCATACCTAATTGAATGCTCGCATTAAGTATACGCCATGTTTGTCCTGGACCTATTATCGAGTTAACTTGCTGGTTGTTATTTCAAATAGGATCTTAATAAGGTCTAAAGGTATCTGGATATAGACCAACATTACGCATACGCAGTGGGTACATCTTCATTTGAGCACTTTTTCACTAATAGAGCAATCGCAACATGGGTTTCTACTGGCTAAATAAAAAGAAAGCTAGATCAGCGTGAAGCAATGAGTCCTAATGGAGATAGAATGTCAATTAAGTGACGCAGCATCAAGCGGAAACGGAAACGAACCCAACGGAACCTTTTCCGCTGACCGAAATGACAAATGCTTGTCATAAAGCGCCTTGGTCTAGCTTTAAGCTGAATAATGTGCATTAAGGAAGTGGGGCCAAGTGCGGAATGGGAAGTTGTGGAAAGTGCGAACATATTTCAATTGTACTGAGGGCTGGAAACAGTTTTATAAATTAATAACAATAATTTATGCAGCAGCAACTACAGCACTCATAATAAATTCAGTGAAACTTTTGTACGTACTCAGAGGCAACAGGGAAAACAACAACGGCCACATCTATGTGCCACTATATGCGAGTAAGTTGCATTTGAAGCCTTACAGGCAGCTCGGCAATTCTCATCAGCTGTGCCACTGCCATTCGCCTTGGGGCCGGGGAAAGAACTATAACTATGCATGTAAATTTATAACCCGGCCCCGGCATTCCCCTAAAATCCCGCCCCCTCCACCGTTCTCTTCACTTGGGGATATTGCAAAGGGCGGCACGGCAAAAAAAAAAGAAAAATCTCAACCAAACCGAACAGAACTTGTTTATGAAGCAAGTCCAGGCGAGAAGTTGAGAGTGTGTGTGCGGCAGGGAAGGGCGGTGACACTTGAACACTCAGAGAAATTATAGAGAGATTTCACCTTCATGGGAAAACAATATTTGCAATGCACATGCATTTTCATGATTGCAGCTAGCAGATTATACGCATTTGAAAAAAAATATATACAACCTTAAGCCTTAAAGATATTTAATTTTTTTGTACATTTTCCTATGCAAACCAAATGTACCCTCTATATTTTCCGCTTTTCTCGGGTTTTCCTTAACATAATCTGATATTTTCTCACTTGACTCGAGCCCAATTTTTTCCTCTCTGGCTGCTGCTGGCACAATAACAACACGTAAATCTGGCAGCAGCTGACAAGTACAGAATTTTAGCTTGTTACGCTGCCCGAAAACGCCATCGCATAGCTCAAAAATGGTTGTGCACAGCTCTGGTGGAGCAGGGAGGGGGTTTCCGAGGGGGTTCTGGGGGCCGGGACTTCCCCGAAGGCATTGAAATATTAATGCTAATGGCTAGAAGGAAACACATTTCCTTGGCGTCGGGCAATCGCCTGATTGTATTGCTGCCGAACTTTGGGTGTTGGACGAAAACTCAGAAGGACGAACAGGCGGCAAGCGATGAGTTTTCCCAATAAATTAATGAAAATGCAAAAAGCTCTTGCAACAAGCAATTTTCCTCGGCAACAGGAAGAGGCGGAAAAAAATCCGGAAAAAGGGCCATGGCCCCCAAGCAGCTGCGTTGCTTTGCAATTTTCTACTTATGCAGTGGAAATTACAAGGAAATGCCAAAGTATGAAAAGCTATTGAGATGTTCGGGGATAAGTTGAGAAATGCAGCAATACGCTTTTCCCGCTGGCCATGGAAAACAAAAGTTTTAAGCCACAAAGTCCCGCACAATATTGACAGCTCAAAGAGGGCTTAAATGCACTCCACTCGCTTGGCCTTACACTGACCATCCGCACTGTCACGTGCCTGCGACACGTTCCGCATCTTACACGGTAAAAGCCAAAGACATTTGAAGGAAATGTCACACGTAAGAGGACTTGCTCGCGAAAAATAAAAATAAAATTCCTTTCACTGGCACAACAAAATGTTGCATAAGTTGGATTTTTTTGCCGCACGAAGGTAATTGAATCGTAATGCAGCCATGAAATTTTTATTATTCGGTTGTTATAAAATTCAAACTGTTCTTGCAGTTGCTATTGCTCTGGAAATTAGCATAACTTTACAACTGCCTTGGGAATTTGTCAGCCCAAAGAAGTGCCACAAAAATGCAAGCCAGCATCTGGAGTGGAACATATAGCTGCCACATAGTGTTGTCCTAACAAGAAGTCACTTTTGAAAGCTAGAAATAATTTAAGGATTTCATTATAGAATGAAGATTTATAGGTGCTATGTAAATTCTAACAAACCTCCAGTGAAATTACCTTTCGAAACTGTCAACTGAATTCAAAGTGCACACTTATCTGTCACTTGGAAAATGGCATTCATCTGTTTTCGAAGTCTGTAGGCCAGATTTGGCCAGAAGATATCGAAGTTGGCATCGCAGCTGGCGAAGACATCAAACTGCGTTCGAAACTTTTTGCAACTGAAACTTGCACAGCTGCTGCCTGCATCCAGTTTCCTTAGTCATGTGAAAATGTCCCTTTTTCCGCTGTTCGCCAGCTTTTTTGTGCCCTTATCCTTGAGATGTCCTGTCGCAGCATCCTTGCCACGTCACAAGGTGTGTGAAAGTTTGGCAGGCAAACTTTGCCGGGGGGCAAAGACAAAAAAGTTAATGCAGGTCCGCTTAATGCAAGACCTGGATGATTTTAATGAGCTTTTCCTCAAAGTTTTCGGCAATAATTAGTGCGGAGGGGCGCAATACAAATTGCACGATTCGAATGGCAAGCCAGGAAGTTTAGGCTAAATATTAGTGCCTTCAAATATTTTAGCGCCATCAATGTCGCTTTTGGCCCCACTCCCCGCCAGCTTGCAGTCATGCGTGGATGGCTCATGAACTGAGAGCTTTATTAAACATTTTATTAACATCATTTAGATAATCTTGGCCGTGGAGCGTGGAAAAAGTTGGCCCAACTTGCCAGAAAAAATTAACAAGTGGCGTCGCGACGTCGACGGTGATTATGATTATGAATGGAGCCTTTTCCGTTTCCGGCGGAGCCAATCTTTGTCTAAAAAGCCGAGAATCCCTGCCCAAGTTTGCACTGGAACGTGGCTCAAAGTTTGCTTTTTGCTGGCGAAAAGTTCTACATTTTTGCTAATTAGCTTCGTTTATGTGCACTGCACTTGCAGCATTTGACAGGAGCCTCCGAAGCTGTGGAAAATGAAGCTCCGAAAATATATTTAATTAATTCCAGTTCGGCCAGCTTATTGTGCAATTCGATTGGCAAACCAAGTTTAAGTTCAGCTCTATTTGCAAATGCAATTTTTTGCCATTTATGGACGTTTGTATATCGGACACGTGAGACGGAATATTTATACGTTCATTTTCCAGCGCGTCGAAGTCATCTTAAATTTCATTAAAGAATATCCATGCAACTTTTATTCGCAGCCACATTTTACTCTCTCTCTCTCCTTCGATCTTTTAGTGCTTTGTATGAATATTAAAGTCCTTATTGACACGTTTTCCATTTGGAATGCAAGCAATCAACATTACGAGCAACTTTTGATTGAATTCCCCCGGCACGAGTCCTTGCAGATACTCTGATTTAAGCTGTCTTTCTGCATCATAAATAAGTCAAAGGCCATGAGATTGATGGGTTTGTGGAGGAAAGACGGGAATGGACCACATAATTTCCGTCTTGGATGGAATTTGCATCTGGAGTAGAGGATTTCGCAATTTACCTGGGATTGATATTCAGTTACTTTCAGCTTAATTGCTATGGCCTGCGGCAAATGGCACAATTTTACAGCCAACAAAACAATACATAATATGATTAAAATCGGCTTTAAATTCTTGCCGGTCTGTGAGTTCAACTCAAGACCAATTCGTTAGTGCATCTGGGCCAAATGCTGAATAAAATGGCCACTTCTTTTCCTTATCCTTATCCGTTACCATTGCCATTGCTGCTTCCATTTTATTTTGTATTTTTATTCAATTTGTGCGGCACATCCAGTGGGGCAAAAAACCAATAAATTTGCATGTAAGAGACAGGCAAAAGTGTGCAAACCGAGGGAAGCATTTAAAAATTAATTAATTCAATTGCAATGCGACTCTCGTTGCAATTTTCACCGGCTACCCAGCATCCAGCATCCAGCTTCCCAGCTTTCCAGCTGCCCAGTTTTCAGTTTTCCACCTCGGACCTGGACTGCCGTATAATTTGGTCCTGTTCCTGGAGTCCTTTTTGCGCCACCTTTGTGTTAAAAATGCGCGAGTGCGTGTGCAGGGGGCCCTGTCATTGTCCTTGCGAGGAATTAAATTGCATTTTAAATAGGCGGCGTTAATTTTATAAATAATTTATACGAACTGGCAATTTTCAATTGCAAACTCGCAACAGAGACCAGGTGTGAAAAGTGTCCAGAATCATTGAATGTAATTTCATTGCTTTTCATTTTTCATTTCATTTATTATTCAGGAGGCCAAACTTAGACTTAGACATTAATGCAATGCAATCGCATTAGATTGTTTAAGTACATTGACTAGGTTATTGCAAGTATTTATTTTCCGTCAGATGTTCAGTGCAGCATTGTTTATGCTCTTTCATTAATGACATTATTTATGCAGCAGCTAATTATATTGACACTATTGAATGGATTTATAATTGAGTGTCTGGCGCGTAATTGCAGTCATTATTCCAAAGTGAAAGTGGAGCATTCAGAGCTTTAGCTACCACATTAAATTTCAGTTTCGTTTTCGTCCCTTTAGGCGGAATGCCAAAAAGGTCAACCAATCAAGCGTTGATAATTTGCAGTCAGAAGACATCATCACATCAATCATAATGGAGTGACAGATTTTTTACGAAACATTTGAGAAGTTAAATGGAGCAGTAAAAGTCACTTTAGTGGCAATCGAGGCGGAGTGGTCATATTGATTTGGAGAGACTCGTCCTTTGGCGTTTGAACTGCGGCGAATCCAGTGCGTTTGACTGGCTTAATTAGATGGCTAATTAGTGCGGCCCAAAGGGCTGGCCAGCTGTCATAAGGTATCAAAGCGGTTTCCTCCAGCTCAACTTGTTTGCGCATTATGGCATTACAATGGCACGGATACAAGATGCAAGTGGGTAATTTGCATAATGCATGCGATAAGCTTATCGCTGACTTACCCATTGACAGGCGAACAATGTGCATGCCGCGGAATGCAAACAGGTAAGCAGGTAAATCTTGCACGGATATGTAATATATTTACGCGCGTCAACGCCAAGTTAATTAACAAATTCATCCATTTACACAGCCAATATTGACTTAAAGTTCGCCCCACAGGCGAAACACATCAGCGGGACTTATCATCTTATCATATGGGGAAAAGTTTTAAATTAAACTTCAAATGCAAGCCGGGAGAAGCCGGAGACTCGGGCGAAAAACTGCACGAAACGGCATTTTGTTCGTGTTTATTTTCCGTGCCACATATGCACGTGCATATAGATTTTCATGTGTGTAGTACTATATGTATATATCTGTCTGGACAGGGAAGATCGCTGGATGACATTCATAAACCGCACATGTCGCTGGCGTCTGGCAATCATAAAGAGGCGCGGATGAAACTGCATTGCTGGCCATTTTAAAATTTGTGGAAAATGCACGGACGCCGGAAAATGTATATGTGTATAAATAAATTACACATGTTTGCTGTCGTTGTTTGATATTTACAGCAATTTATTTCCATTTTTTGCCAGCCGTCTCTGGGCCCCATAATTTCACGTCGATAAAGGGTTAAACCCTCGTCATCGTTGCCATTGACAGGAATCGAGTTCGAGGGACTTGGCCAGAAGCCCACTTGGCCAGCCTTTGGGCTATTTAAATGTACTTTAATTTGACAGATGCTCCGTCGGGGGGAAAATCAAAGTGGCAAAGGGGGCAAAGGTCACCGGGGGCAACCTTTGTGGGTCGCCCTCTGTTTGCCAGTCAAGTCGAGCGTTAAAAGTGCTTCCAATTAAGCACTGATTCGGGGCCCAAACAAAGTTTTCATTTCTAATTAAAATCGTATTAAAGCCAAAACGATAAGAAAGTGAAACGAAGAAACGAACGTTGCTAAGCCGCAAAGTTTAGCTTTCAATGGTTTCTGTTTAGTCCGCAGTGGGCAATACAATTGATTTTGATTATATTTTTCCTTAATTTTTTCTAGGCCCGCACAACTAAATTGGTTTCTAATGCCCTCGGGCTGCTAACCATTTCTTTTCTTTCCCTTCTGTTCTTTTCATTTCTTTTCTTTTTTCCGGCCATTTCTACTCAATAATGTTATTAGTCAGGCCAATTTCGATGAGTGTTTTGTGTGTGTGTGTGCCCTTCGTCTTATTGTTGTGAAATTTTCCTTTCTTTTCGGCGGCGGGAAAAACACTTTCCTTTACTTAGGCTGATTTCATTGTGATGGATTCCGTGAGCTGATGGCTTACCCTCGGACTAAAAGGATTTGCTGTGCTGGCAAGTGTTTGCGAGCCTCAATTATCTGGTCATGAATGTAGATGGTAGTGCATATGAAAATTAGAAATATCTTTTAGAGCTGCACTGCAGTCGCTTATAGCCGCAATTATGCAACCATAAATACAAGAACGGGCTTCCATCCCGCCATTAATTGCATGGCAAAATAGTGGGAGAAAAACTATTATTTCACGCTAAATTGCATTCAGCAGCAAAACAGTTTCATTCAACGACTTCACACAGACTGATAAATGGGCTCGCCCACAAAAACGGAAAATAGACACCAGCAGAGGGAAAAGTTTTTCCTTTTTCCGCTTCTGTTTTTTTCAATTTTTCTTTTTTTTTTCGGTCCACATTGCCTTTTCACGGGATATATTTGTGTGGACTTCATCAGGCGGGACGATGCCTACGCCTCATTTGATGCAAAGTATTGGCACACAATGCGACCTCGTAGAAGCAATAACAATGACAGTTATGAGTTTTTGCACGCTGGACGCTGGAAATCGGAAAAACTGCACGTTGCAGGGAAATGAGAGTTTGCGATGCGATCCACGGAAAGGCAACAATCGAAATCAATTAAACTGCAAGCTGAATGCTTGGAGGGAAAAGCGACTAGGACCACGTTTGATTGTGGGAAAACCACTGATGCCCTCTCGTTGGAAGGTTAGTTTTAACATATATTCTATAAGCTTATTCAACATTTTTGTATCAATACTTTTCATTCTGATCATTGCTCTGTTTTAATGAGATATCGTATTAACTCGCTATAATTAAGCCACAAATAAGCTATTCAGCTATCCATGTGGGTGATTTGTCCCGAAAAATGCAGAGATAGATAAATGATTGTGCGAAATGGAACGAATAGAATGAATGCGGATAGTGGGACAGTTTGTCAAGGTTTTTATGTGGAAGTGAAAAACCGAAACGGCGACGGATATTTGTGTCCAGTTCAGCCGACGAGAAAGCCCATGGCTCATTGAAGTCAAAACAATACGATGACAGTTATGGGATTCTTTTTTCAGAATGCGGCGGACACAAAACCATTGATATCTCTTAAATTGCGTTGATGCGAAGGTTCGTGTCATGCCCGTAATGCAAAAAGCGAAAAAAACCTAGCAGGTCGTATCAATTTATTTAATGACTACAAAAGTAATATTCAATTAGAGAGAGTTGGGTTGGAACTGAAAAATAAATAGAAATGTATATAGATCATTCTGCATGCGTTACTTAGAAAGATAGGTAGATAAGTAACAATTTTTGATTAATATTAAAGACTTGAAGTTTGTGCATTTTTTTATGTTTAATAGCTTATATATTACATCAAACGGACTGCAAACTAGTGGGTCCGGCCAGCGATGATTCGGGCTCTTTGAGCCCTCAGAGGGCTTTCATTGAATTACTATACAATTCGGCGCAGTCATGCCGTGGGCTACAAATGACATAATACTGGCACACTGACAGGCTGGACATTCGCCCAATCCCGTCAGGCTGCCAACAAGTTGGCCACTAATGAAAGGCGTTGGCCATAAACAAACATCAAGAGTAGTGGCATCGCAGTGGGAACGGCAATGGGCCCGTACACGTTGTGTTGGCCACAAAATTGCATTTGCGTTTTGCTCGAAAACATATACGTTTGCCGACTAACGGCCTGTTTTGCAGGAGGCGAATACCCGGCCAAATGTACGAATTCCAGGCCCAAAGGATGACTGGCATTTGGAGTCCATGAGCAGCTCCACTTTCATCCTGTTTTAATTAAAACAGTGTCGAATTATTGTCGCTACCCTCGTCATCGAAGGGGATTTGATATGTGTTAGATTTGCACTTGTGAGTAAATCAATGTGGGTAAGTGCGGAAAATGTGGTCTCTGTTTGGCTGTTTAATTAAGAAACGTAGCTGGCACAAAGATATATTCCGAGCACTTTCCTTTGATATTAATGTGCAATTAGGTCTGAAGTTTATGCCATTTGCAAAAGTCGAAAGTTTCCGCTGCGAAATTGTCTTGTAAATTACTTTTGCATACATTTGCGGTGCGGTTTGCAAAAAGTGTGTACATGGACAATTTGCACAATCGTGGATAAAGTTTTAAAGTCTCCTAGTTCTGGAAATTTGCTCAGCTATGGTAATATTTATTTGGTAGTTTCGGTCAGCAACTTGGTGGCATTGCCATGCAAATTGAAGAGGGTAATTATTTATTTTTCCCCCCTATTTTATTTTTTTACTTTTTCCTGCAATCAAGCTATAAGTTTAAGGCGAGCCAGAGGGCTGATAAAAATATGATGGGATAAAGCAAAATGAAACGCCATCAACTAAAGCCGAAAGTTGAGAGCCAAGCAAAGGCAGCAGGAATGAAATTGCAAAACAATTGCAGACCCCGAACTCAGCTAAAATAAAAAATATTTTGATAAAATATCTCCATTTTCTCTGTGAGACCCTTGTGAATTGTTCTTGAGCAGCTTATTTCGTTGTCGGAAAATTGTCAAACAAGTGACTACAATATCTGTGAAGTTTTTCGGACGAAAACAACTGTGCCACCTTTTTTTGGAGCTCTTTAAAAAGCTTAAGAAATTCTAGATACATATTGCGTTCTACATCAAATGTTTAAACAAAGAAGTGCGTCAATAATTAATTCGAATATTTTATAAATGGCTCGTTTGCTACATTTGTGCGCTAGAAAGCGTTGGTTATTCGATAAATAATTATTATTGAGCCGTACAAATTTAATACGCTTTTAAATACCCATAATAGGCAAAACATATTTGTGAAAATAATTTTGGGTTTTTGTTATTTTTGCTTCAAAATTAACCAAAAAGTTCACTGCTGTTGCTCGGTATTTATTTTTGGCAAGCCAAAACATACTGCCTAAAAAGCAATAAGGCTTATGAACTGGTTATGTGGTTATTGTACTCAACTTAAAAGTACTAAACTGGCAATTCAATCTCGGGTTAATTTTTGTGCTATTTAACAATGCATTAGTTGTACAAAAAATAGAACGAAGAGCGTGGAATTTATTATTTTAAAAGAGCTTAGAGAGAACTTTAAAGTTTTATAAAATTGTTTGGCGTTTTTTCGCAAATTTTTTGTTCGCGCCTTGTTCCGAAAGTACAAACTTCTTGCCCGGAAACAATTAAAGCAAATGAAAATTTAATTTCAGCCAGCCCTGGCCTTATTTTACTCAACGTTAAGAACTTAAATTTGCACTTTGGCCCCGAGAAAACACTCGAGTCCCGATTCCTACAGTTTTCCCCGGACTTTTCCGCTGACAGCTCTGACATGCATTTCGCGCCCGGAGAATAAAGCAGGCAGACAGTAGCTGGCCTTTGTACATTCTTAAAAAGTGTACATGAATAAGTGAGTGGCGGCGGAGGGGGCTGCAAAAGTTTTCTTGCAATTTCCCGGCGGCTCTGGTGGCTGTCAGCCGAGTGCCGAAGGACCACGGAGGACCAAGGAGCGCCACAAAATGGCGCCAATGATGAGCTGCTCGAGAAGTTGTGAATTATTTGGTGTGAGCAGTTCGGTGGCTAAACTGATTTTAGCCATTTGGCGTGCTCTGGGCCAAAATAGATGTAGACAAGGAGATGCCGGAGTTCAGTGCACCCGACGGATTATGGAGGAGCTAGGTCCAATTTCATAATTACCATTATTCATGACGAGTTCAAGTCAAACTGGCGACTTCCTTTCGCCGGCCCCGCCACCGGAAAAACAATGGAACACAATGAGGGAAAACTTTTCCACCAACTTTGAAGACTTTTTAATGTCTTCGAGCGAAGCATTTAAAAGAGCCATAAAAAAGCGTTTTATTGTCTCGACTTCCCCGCTGAATTTCCCACAGCCATTTTTCCCCCATGAGTGTTCGGGTTTCCTTTCCAGCTTTTGTTTGGTTTGCCTTTTGTGTTTTGGCTGTTCACTTCTTTCTGCGGAATGGAGTCGAAGGAAAAAACAAAGGGCGTGTTAATTAAATTAAGGCGAATTCACCTTGGGACATGCAACCACGGTATCGGAAAAATCTAATCACTGAAAAGGAAGCTGGACTGGGCAGCTTGGCCCCAAACTTATGGGCAATAAATAAATATTTAGCACATGCAAGAAAAAATCATATCGATTAAAAATTATATATCATTATAATTTTGATTATGAAACTGTTTTTTACTGCAGATGAGGTTTCATTTCTTATGAGAGGGTACATAAGTGTATAAAATAATTTCCCACATTTGCACGCCTTTCCGGTGCTTTTCGGTCCTTTGGCAAGATTAAGATTTAAATAATTTATTTGAAGTACATTTAATTTGCTGGCAACACACAAAGATATCCCAGGCCATTTCCCTGGCCCCCATTTATGGGCACAATAAGTCGGGCCAAAAGGCTGACCCATTCGGGCCGAAATGCGCACTTAAACCTGGTAACCCGAGATTGCTAGCATGTCATTTGTCCTGCCTAATTCGGCATGTGACCAAAGTCATTAGGCATTGACTTGGCCAATGCCAATGGCATTGGCATTAGGATCAGGATCAATCCGTCTGAGGGTCCTGCGGGTTCTCAGGGACTCAAGGAAACGCCGCTGCGGAGGCAATCTCACACATGTTTACATTTAATCCACTTTTATTGCAGCCCCTGGGTGGCTGGGTGTTGGACCCTCGGTTATTATGCTGATTGTGTTGACACACTCGCCATCCCAAGTATGCCCACATATAGCATGGCTATGGGTATATGCCCTGTTTGGGAGACCATGGCAACTTTTGTGTTTGTGCTGAGCTTGTCACTAAATATTTTATAAGCGCTTACCTTCCGAGTCCGGTTGCAAAATAAATAAAAATTCAATTTTATTTTTACGCCCAGCCATTGAGGCCGTTTCGAATGGAGTTGGACTAGTGCACGTGCCCAAAGTCCAGTTCTGGCATCTTATGACAAATTGATTGCCGCCTTGTGGCAAAGTTGGCCAAAAAGTTGAGCCCACTCCTGGCCAAGTCGAAATTATCGTACAAGCCGCTTATAGTCACTCTGACCTTTTTGTTCCCTTAATTTAATCGATGGCGATCGCTTCGTCACACTCGAAATCTTTCGGAAGTGTGACGAGGCTGGAAAAAGTTTTCCAGTGCGAAATGAACCCTTTGACAGCATTGTGTTTACATTTTTGTCTTTTTTGAGTGCGAAAGTGAAAGTCAAGCACTTTGTACTTCGGGTTCTTGGGTTATCCTGTCAGATTAATGCTACGGCAACGGTTTGCGATGACTTTTGAACTTTAATGCAGCAATTCAGCGTGGAAGCCTGAAAAAACCAGTCACTAAATGAGGGATTTGCTTTCACTGGGTTTTCAAAAGTCATCTCTCATTAGGCGAGCTGCATAGTGCCTTATAATGCTCAATTGGGAAAGGATTGTTTCGTGGAAAACAAAGAGAAGTATTTTCCTGCTTATGCTCGATAATAATCTGCATTTCCGCTGCCTTCAGCTGAGTGGATGCAGAATTGTCTGTTGTCTGGCAACAAATATGAACAATCAATCTGTCTGTGGATCTGCTCTATGTTTTACGAAGGAGCAACAATTTCCTCAGCATTCTCAGCTTTTTTACTTTGCTTTTCCACTTGTTAACTTCCGTTCTATTGCATATTTTTCGGGTGTGCTGAAAATGTTGTTTGCACTGTTGCAACAACAGTTGCCAGTGGCAAGTGGCATATGAAAATGTGTGTCCTCGTGTATGTAAATGTTTATTTGACAAGCTGTTAAAGTTCCATTGTCTTCGTTGAGTTAACAAGTCACGGAAATGACTGAGAAATAATAGTCAGAATTCGTGTACCGAATCTTTTTGTTTACCTACATTACACATTTAGTTACGAGCATGCCAATCGCTTCTCTCGATTACCAGGATACTTATGTTGCATAGCATTTTATTGCAACATTAAAATGTCTTTTCTTGAAGGGAATGTAACAGATAAAATTACATACTTTGTATATGAAATAAGAGTATTTAAGTGTCATTACAAGGAATACAGCCAAAGGTAAACATTTTTAAAATTTAATTTGTATTCCACACAGACTGCCAGCTGGTTCAAAAAGCATTAATTGCTGGCATTGATTCAATCAAATAATCAAATGCATCGCATCCTGGCTATTCATATTTTATAATATTAATCACGTAGATTGAGTGAACTGAGAGCATCCTGGTTGCACAGCATGTGGACACTACTAATTAATATTTTGGTGTGCAATGCGGCTTCAGATTTATTTTCAAAGATGTGAGCTGGATGTTAATCAAAATCACAAGATCTAATCTATTGAAAGGTGAAGCAAAATTCGTTTCAAATATGCACCACTTTACAAAACTTTAAAGTTTAGCTTTGAATATATTTGACTATCTATTATTTAATTTCCACCGCAATACTGAATTTTTTCTCATACAATAGCGGAAATATGTCATTTATTAAAACCAACATTTATTTAGTTGCGACGTCGCGTGCGGAAGTGACGTGTTTATTTTGTGGTTAGTATTAGAAATTGTAGCGACCTATTTTGGAATTAAAAAAGTGACTGCCAGCTGTTACATTTTTTATGATACGAGTATGCTGGCGGCTGGCGGTGAAGTAGAGTGATTTTAATCAGAACATCTCCAGGGAGTGTGTAATTAAAATTAAATTTTTCCCAGCATAATTTACTCCTGCGGTTTTTTAACAAATAAAATCATTAAAAATCACAACTGTTTATGTAGTGACGGCACATAATTGCTTGTTTGACCAAAAATTGCGCCTGAATAATGCTTTAATGGCTTTCGCCTGATTTACAAGCCACCGACCATAAAAAACAATATATCAAAAGTTTTTGTCAGCTGAGAGAGGAGCGAAAAAAGTAAAAAACTCCATTTACTAATTGCAACTTTTAATTAAATATCGACCTTTAATGCGCACAGGACGCAAAAACGGCGGCAAGGAAAACGCAGAGATGAAGGCGAGTTACCGCATTTCGGGGAAAACCACATTGAGTTTTGGCATTGGCATCGCAGCAGATACATTTGCGGATTCGTACTCGGTTTCAGATACAGTCTGGGCAGATCCGGCACCATAGCTATAGATGTAGATAGATACATACATATAGAGATATAGATGGGTTGGCGTTGGCGTTGGCGCTGGCTCTTCCGGTTCGTTTCTGGTCGAGGCAAGTAAACAAACGTTTCCGCTTTTGAAAAATTGCTACCATTTTTTGGCCGAATGACCCAATGGAAGTCGACGACATCACCGAAAAAAGCGCTTCCTGCTCTTGTTGTTTGTTATTACACCAACCACGGCGGACTGCAGATAAGCAAAATGGCCAAAAAAGGCAGGCACTCCCTCAGACATTCTGCTGAACTATAAATAATAGTTACACATTTTTTGGGCCTTTTTCCGCATGTTTCACCACAAGATCAACACAGTTAAAGTGCAAATGTTTCCATATGCGAGCGCCAACAACGACAAATTTTCCCAAAAAGGAAAATCAGCAAAAGTGCTGTATTTGAACTGTGGAGCAAAAAGTATTTAATTTAAGTTTTTAACTAGATAATATACCAAAATTGAACTCTGGCCTTCCAACCTTATACTTTCAGCTTGGAAATCAGTTTAAATTGAATCTCATTAATTGAATACAAATTTATATTGAATGTAATGCAATAAAGTGTCTCAACCTGACATTGATGTAATTAAAAAACATTTGCGGCCATTAAAATGCCATTTAGTGCGCTTCATATCATTACGCCGCAGGGCCATTAAACTCATTAAAATTGTGACTTTGGTCAGCAGCACGGGGGCGTGTGACGTCGCAAGTGAACGTAAGTGAAATTTCCGGCACACCGAAGGACCTGCTATTGCGTTCCGTTTGCCTTTCAATTTATCTGAGTCGGTTTCGGGTTGCCGATGTGATTAACGTTGCTCTTTGCGCTTTTGTCTCTATCTGTGGATATATGGGGGGAGCTGGGGATGTAGGGAGTACTGCGAACTGGGGGCTGGAAACTCGGGGCTGAGCTATGCGTTAATCAAACGTCAATTACGCTGCGGATTTCGCAATGGATGTCTGAAAAAGCAGGAATAGTGCTGCAAATTTGGCCGCTCTTAAAACAAATTTAAAAATTACCGTATAAAATACACTTCTGTGAAGGCTGCAATAAGAATAATACCCAAACCACTGGGTGAGTTTATGGTTTAATCATTGGTAAAAGGAAAACATTTGAAGCAAAATCCCCCTACTTCCTATTTTCTTTTAATTTTCCCTACCTATTCTACATTATTTTTGATCCATCATTCAGCATTTTCTCAGAAGTTTTTAACCGGCTGCACTGGAAAGTGGCAGTTCGAGCCTGGCTTACCCGGCGACACCCCAATTGTACAATGGGTGGCCGCTAAATCTTGGCGCTCGTTGGTTTTACGTTTTCAGCGATTTTCCCTCTCGGGCGGCCATTCACACAGATACTCCTTTCCGTGCACCCATACACTGACATACTCACTGGAACACACACAGTGCCAATCATGCTGGCATAGAGAGACAGGCGTCCTTTACTGCAGTTTTGCTCCTTGGGCCCATCACATCCCATTCCGTTGCAGCCCTTCCATACCCTGTATCCGTTATCCTTTATGCAATTTGTCTTTATGCCCCACCCTTTTCGTCCTTTTGCCCACTTTGCTCACTTGGCTCCGTGCTCGTGCAACTTTGAGTGGTTGGCGGTCATGAGATATGCCCGACTTTACTTACGTTGCCGGCATTTTAAGTTGCCACGTCCCGCGATTCGGCGCCGCCACTCTCATCTTCATTTTGATGGTCTTTAAATATCCCCGAAACAGACAGCTTCATGCATATTAAGCATTCGTCGTTGCACTACCAAAAAAAGGAGTTCTGCAAGGATCATAACTTATCTAATCACGCTCACTTATTTTGATAATGAATTTTTGAGGGACTCTTTACATATTCTCATTTCGAACTTGATTTGGATATTTATTTGTTTATTTCCCAATCGACTTTTTTTGTGGCAGTGTAAGGGAGCTGCTTGTGTGCCTGGCGGTGCTGTTGAATATTGAACAAACAGCACTGGTAATTTGAAGATTATAAATCGCAACATAACACGTCGCTCAAGTGCGCCTGATGATTGCGCCTCGGGGTGCATTTGTGCATATGTGGTCTAATCACCACCAAAGGATGTTTCCATTCACAAGGACAAGGGCTAGCAGTGCCTAGATATTGGTGGCGGCATTCGAAATATCCTCGGGGTGCCTAATCAGCTTTGGGTAGATAAACAATTCATCGACCACTAAGTAATCGAACGGCTTGTGCTTTAATTTTACTTATACCTACCTGCCTGTGTAAAGTAATTGCTATTGACAATAAATAATTAGTAACTTAATGCTGTAGGTTGTGTACCATACCATACAAAGTCAAACAAACAGGCCGATAACAAATGTTACATAAGGTTTCGTGATCATTTGCTATCTAACATTATGCGGCTTAGTCCCGAAAATTTTCCCTCAGTCACTCAGCTTGACTTAGTCATTGTTTACCCAGCGGATAAACATTTTTTTTTGGTTAGCTCTATGGTTCTTTTTTTGAATGGGAAACTTTTGTTTGCTATTTGTATATGAAGACAAATCGAAAATGGCAAAAAGATGATTTATTATCCACGAAATAAATGGGGGAAAAGCGTAGCATAAGGAAAAAATGTGATTTATACAATGGCACGTACGCATTGAGGAAAAAAGATCTGGTCTTCATTAAATAGCCTTTATAACTATAAAGCTTTAACTCCGGATAGCAGAAAAATAGGCCAAATACATATTATGACCCTGCTGAGTTAGTAAGTTCAACAAAAGACCAGCGGTTTAATAGAGAACTTGTTGAACTGCCCCAATGGCACGCCCAATTTTTTTTCAATAAGCAACAGATATATAATATAAATGTAGAACAAAAAGCGCATTTAATGTATTCCATTAGGCCACTCGCTTTTAAGTACATCTAATTTGCAACAATTTGAGCGCCATCCAATGTTATACATCGGGGAAAAAAGGGGAAAAGCCATAAAAATGTTTATGCTCTTTTTATGAGCACACAAGCTGCGGCATATCACACAGTTAAACAATTGTTCCCGACTAGCCAGGACATTGTTTAGCCATGTTTTGTTTTTGCAGCTCCTTGCTCCTTCGCCGTTGCCCAGGACATTTACTTTTATTGTGCGACTGGTTCAAGGTTCAGGCACTTTGATTATGACGTTAGTTGTACTACCACCACAACTGGCTGCAGGGCAGGGCCAATGTAGTGGCGGCAGGACGAAGCTCCTTGCCCCTGGCACTGACACCAGTGTTGCCCACCAAGGCGTTGCAGAAAAAGTGGCTAAGACCTGGATTACAGCTGGCTCATAGGCTGAACTGTGCGAGATCTTAAAAGTATATATCCAGAATGGCGAGCTTAATATAGGTTTTGAAATCACTTAGAGATTCCATATAAATAATGGCTAAGTTATAGTTGAAAAACTGACAGACACAGATTGTTCAAGTAGAGTTAATTACCAAAAATATCTGCGCTGAAAACTTCATTGTACTTCACAGAATATAAACATTTTCGAAGCTTCGATTCCAGAAACCTCTGACATGCTAGCCAGCTTCTCGCCACCACCATTTTCATTTATGGCCAAAAGGACCTGGCGATGGCGTTCGCCTGTGCGCTGGCAATTGCAGCCAAAAAGGAAATGTTAGGAGCGGCCCAAGGATGCACAAAAGATACTCGCACACTTAGCCGTTGTTATGTTATCTTTATGCGGAAGCTGCCTGCTCGGAAGTGAGCCAAAGAAGTTGTTCTGCGCACTCAAGTTCCCGACTAGTTGGAGTATTAATTCGGTGGGTTTATTCGAAGGCTTTAAACGTTTTATGCGCCGTGCTCAGCAGCAGTGTCAAGTGGACAAGTGGCCAAGTGGAGGGAAATATGTCCGAAGTTTATCAGCTTGTTATGGCATCGTGGAGGGAGAATGCTTGTACGCCAGCTGTCAACGGTCGCATTCGTTTTTCCACTCCATCCACGGCCGGAAAAGCGGAGTTCCTCACTTGTCTCCGGCATTAGCGGACCGGAGACCGGAAGTCTGTCGTTGTCCTTGTCCGGCGAACCGGGCCATAAACTAAACAAAGGCACGACTGCCCCGCCCATTTATGCTGGAATTAAGCCGAAATTCGTAGAAGACCTGCAAACAAATTGTTTATGTTAAGGAAGTCACGTAAAGTGTCGTGTCCTTACGGAAAATCCCGCAGGAGCAGACGAACTGGAAAAAGCCAAGCCAAAGGACTGCCAACCAGTCCGCAACTTTATCGTCATCATCATCATCGTTCCCATCATTCGCTTCCCCCTTTAAGATACAATTTTCTGCGGGTCTTGCCTGGATTTTCCAATCTTAATTTGGAATTTAAGCTTGGATTTTATCGTAAAACCACGAAGGGTCCCGTGGCAATTTCTAATTGTGTTTCCCTAATTAAAGTGCCGCTCCTTCAACCCGCCCAACTCGTTGGCAACCGCAAAATATGCCCGCACCGCAAGACCAGGACCATTATGAGCACTTTTGGCCAAAATTTTTCAGAGCTCGGGCCACGCATTGTTCACCAGGTTATTAATCAAATGAGAAAAGTAATTTTTCAGAGGCTTGGCATTCATTTGATTGGCATGCCTCTGGTGGCAGGGCAATGAACTGTTAAATAAAATATATCCCGGGCTTTTCACAAAGCTGCAAATAAATTTAAGATGATTCGAGATGGATTTTGTGGGCTTAATCAAAGTGACAAGTGCTTTTCATTATGACTCGTGGTGCGGGTGCGCATAATCCAATTCAGCAATGCATTTTTCTACAAGAATGTTTTTCAATTACTTGGTGGTCAAGTGGAAATCCAGCCAATAATTTCGAGTTTTGAAAAACCATCAACTTCCTTTAAGTTTTAACAGATCCAACTGGAGTATCGAACAGGTTCGCTTGTGGCCGCAGCCTCCAACATGTTGCATGTTTGGAGGCAAGCAAATAGTTGGGGCAACTGGGATGAGCCATTAGTTGGGGTCCTGGAAGAAAACATAAAATATTAAACACGCATTTTGACAAATCTGGCAGTCATTAGGGACAAATGACTTGAGGCTGGGATTTGGCCTTTAAAGTCTTGACATTAATTGCAAAGAGCAAACTGGTTAGTTGCTGGCATAAAGGACCTGCCCTTTTCGCCCACTTTTCGGGGCACGTGTTGTCCTTGAAAGGGTGAGTGGGAGTTGGCCCATTAACGCATCGCCGAGCTGCTTGGTTTTGCATAATTAGAAATACCTTACGACCCATGCACGCACACACGCATAAACAGCGGCCTTTTCACAAGTAAATGGGCTCTCTCCATGTAATACAATTTACACATACCATTGTGCGAAAAGAATCCCACTGTCCGCCTCCATGGAAGCCCCCATAGAAGCCCCAAGCCCCAGGTGTAACCGATAGCGTTGTTTACTCAGTCGCCACAAACACCTTCTCCCCGTTCGGATTTCGTCCGAGGACTCCACAAACAAGTGGCTAAGTGGCAGTATCCTTGAATCAGGTGTTAGGAGCAATGACTGTCGCCTTTGGACGGTAGTGGGTATTCCGCTCAGACTGTTTGGTGTTTAGTTACAGCTGGAGGTCCTGTAATTAAAGTTGCTCCGAGTCCACAATGGGCGAGAATTTTAAATGTCCAGGAAAATATAGCATTTTTAGATAATGCGTAGGCAAAATGTGCACATATAAATCTATGAAACAGTCAGAATAAGGCATTTCAATTGATTGAATATTTTTATATGCATTGTTTCGAATTTATTCTATAAATAAATTCTAGTATTACAAATTCAGTAGAATTCAGCCATAAATCGATTTGGAACATTTATTTTACGCAACTTTCTTTCGCCGCATTTCCATCTAAATTTAATGGCCATCTCGACGAAATTAGCGCAATCAATTTGTAAATTCGTTTTGTTTTTATTCCTCAGCTGAACGCGTGTCCTTCGGCAAGTTGATTTTGCTGCCATTATTACGAGAATTATTGTGGCCATAATTTGTTTGCAATTTGTTTGCCAAATTTATTTGTTCTAATTTGCATTCGCCAGAGTGTTTACATTGGGATCTTCTTATTCCATAAATCGAATTAAATCGAGGACTGTCTGGACTGTAGGCTGTATTGGTTTTGGCCCTAAAGTAGACCAATATTTATGTAGTGTCTGTTCATGGAAACATTGGAGGCGTCTGGAGAGGACGCAATCATAATATTGGTTCGTCTGGTTTCGGGCATTCTTTTGCTACATATCTGCCACGGATTTGGGCATTAATTCGGGCTCATTTTTTTTTTGTAATCGCTGTGAAAACGTAACCGCTGTAATCTTGTCTTCATAATTGTAATCAAAATGTACATTTTATGTAAATGATTTCCAACCTCCACCACACCTCAATTTCTAGTTCGCCAAACGCTTATTCCTCCTCCAAATTTGACAAGCAAATTTGGGGACCGCCAAGACTGTGGCTGGGATTTTAATTAAAATTTATGTTTTAATCCTGATTACGTGTCCTCGCCCGATGTTCGTATTAGGAGCACACATGTACCCATCTGTTTGTGTGATTTTAGCCGCCGGTTATGTGTGCGCAAAAGTTGACAACTCTGCCGCTGCTCCCATTTCGTGTTTTTCCATGCTTTTTTTTCCATTTTGGGTCACTATTTTTTGTAACCGTCTTTTTGCAACTGCCATTTTCATAACAAGTTCGGTTTGATATTAAGCGAGTGCTAGATTACCCAAAACTGTCCCAGCTTTTGAGTGTTCCCCTAGTTTTTTGCTCCCATTTCAATGGTTCCTTGTGCTGTAAGGAAAACCTTAAATTCGTTGGCCTTTTTGTCCAGCTTATCTTGTTCTTTGACGTGCTAGCCTGCTAGTTTTCCTGCCAATTAAGTTTTGTGTTTCCTTCTAGACTTTCAGTCCTTTCAGCGTTTTCTTTGACACTTTCCGAGATTTGCATGTGCATTTTTTCGAGCACGAAAAGTAGCTGCAAGGAGCAGCGGCAAAAGATGTTAGAAACATGCGCGGATTTAAGAATTCTCCAGCATTTTTAATTAAATTTCAGATGCCACTCAGGCACTCGAACGGAGCAATGCTTTGTGTAAGCACTTGAATATTTATATTAATGGTCGTGTTGGCCAAACAACGTGGCATAAAAACCGAGCTGCGATGAAAAAATATGAATTACATAACGTGGCACGGAGTATTTGTTTTGTGTAGCCTTAAACAAAGACCCCAGAGTGGGTAAATAATACTGTGACAATATTGTGTGTTCAAAGGAAATCCCTCCAATTCAGCAGCTCAGTGTCAAATAATTGTGACAGCTGTTGTGGAAGAACAGTCTTGAATACCAGTATGTAATTAGGTAAAGACCCTCAACAAAGCCACTTGAGATATTGAAGACCAGTCAGCCGAAATTTATGCAAAAACCCTTCCTTGTACTCCTGTCTTCACCCAAGGGAAGTGACCCTTACCTGATTGCTTTCATTGTGGCATTAAAGTTGAATCTCTTGTTAAGTGACAGGTAACTTATACTGTTTTTAAAGTGCATCAATAATTTCTCACTTTTATTACTGCACTTATCCGGATCCGTTCGGGTTTCACCTGTCATTTGGTCCATCGTCATCGTCACTCTCTTGGTTGACTTTATTGATGGACAGCCGGGGCGCCTCAATTATGATTTGATGGCTTTCTGCTCGACCGTGTCACACGTTGCGTATGCGTAATACTTGACACATGGCCGGCAGCCGGCGCCAGCTAACGTTTCGGCCTCAATCCTCGTCACTGGAGTCACTAAAAGCTTTCCCATTCACCCACCCACTCACCGGCAGGTATTTATCACCTGTGGTGCTGACCACCTAGGATTACAAAAAGGCGCTGAATCTGTGAAACAACAGGAAAAACCACGGTTTGGCAATGGCAAATAAAAGTGTCCATAAAATGATTAAAAAGTTAATAAAAGTTTTACTATTTCTAAAATATAGTATAAAGGGCTTTTCAAATAGCCAGATCTGGCTAGCAAATATGTCAGAACCGATCGACTGGCTGGCAGTTGCCTTATGTCGATTGGTTGGCGGAAAAGTTAAAGAAAACTCGGTTGCAATCAAGCGCATTGAAGGGCGGCCATCACGTAAATTGAGATCATTGTGGTGCAGCTGCACTGGCAGCCAAGGAGTAAACGTGCCTGTTGCGGTTGAGATTCCTGTGGCATCCTGGCCACGTCGAGGTGCTCCACGGCCACTGCAACACATGACCAACAATTTCAAAGTCATTAAGACAAGCCGGGGCAAAGTTTTCGAACGAAAGAAAGAAATTGAAACGCCGGCGAATTGGCCAGCGAGCTGCAAACTTTTTTACGGCGCTGCAGCACGTCAAAATGGCCACAAAATCATCATTCACTCGGAGCTGACTTTAATGCGATTTTGTCCCATTTCCCCAGGTGGCATTCGAGTAATTGAAACTCGAATGCAACTGGCGCTGCAGCTCGTCATGCGTCGGGGCAAAAGTTCAATTGTATTTTAATGAACATTTCGACTGCCGCTGACCGAACAAAGTTCGAGAGTTTGGAGCTCGAATTTGGATTTGGATTTTTAGTTTGGAGTGGGAGTTCCCCGGCTCGCCAGAAGAAATAAATAAAAGCGAGCATGTCACTAACTTTGTCTGGCTGGAAAAGCTCCATCCGCTTTCCTCCTGCTTTTCCCACTGAGTTTTTCCACTGGTATCGGCATGGCAAACAAATGCACTTCGGGCTAAACAAGTGTTTATGCAGCGCCTAACTGGGGCCTCTGTGTGTGTTCCTCCTCCTCCTGCTCCTCTTGCTCCTCCTTCACCTCGTCCTGGCACCAAATCCCAGTGATATTTGCTGGGGAAATGGCACAAATCCATGGCTGAAAGAATGGAACTTCTGTGTGCTCTCTGCTTAAGCCGGTTGGCCTTATTGCCCAGTCATTTCATTTTCCATTATTCCGAAACGCCAGTCAGG
Source organism: Drosophila sechellia (assembly GCF_004382195.2). Lineage (NCBI taxonomy): Eukaryota > Metazoa > Arthropoda > Insecta > Diptera > Drosophilidae > Drosophila > Drosophila sechellia. Next base: position 3,173,175 of record NC_045949.1, read on the forward strand.
CAATCAATTTGTTTCAAAACCAATAAACACAATTTAAGCAAGACAATGTCGGAAGGTTGAAAGCTTTCGCCCTGAGCGAAATTAGTCCTTTCATTCTGATCAAATATCCGCTCTGTCTTGTTGGCCTGGAATTATTCATAAATTTTTCACACTCCTGCACAACTTGACAAAAACTATTGGTCGCATGAATATTTATGCCAGGGTATTGGAGTGTGCGAGAGTTTTCTGGGCTACATGTAAAATATGAAATAGAATATGAACTACCTAAACCCACAGATTTTATAATTATTTATCAAGGATGCAGTAAAGAGACTTCACATTTTCGAGCACTAGAGATTGTTGTGTTTAAATATTCAGCTTTGTGTAGAAAGCCAAACTTTTTGGATAGCTTTAAGTCGCGAGAAGTCCTCTGCAGCTCAGTAAAATGTTTTGTTTATCTTTAGCTTTGCAAACTTTATAAATTCCTAGGTTAAAGTAAGGACGTTAGAATGGTAATAGAATTTTAATTGCTGCTGTGCAAAGCTGCTCCGGAAACCACTGCCAATTACGTTAGTGAGATTTCCATAACAATCAACGTGTGTTTTAAACGAATCTTAAAGTTTGCCTATCGTCTGCAGCAGTGAATTAGTTCTGCAATCCGTAGTGAAAAACATGCCAATGCGGTTAATTAATTTTAATCAAATCAATGCGCACTACTTTTAAGTTCAATCAACTGAAACTATTAAGCTATGCCAAACATTGGCTGCATCATAATTTCGAATGCCATTTGCAGTGAACGCACTAAATTCTCCGCTCGAGGCAAGTGGAATTACCTAGATACACTGGTTTTGATGTTTGATTTTATTTTTTTTTTGTACTCAGTTTCATTCCGGCAAACACTGTTTGTTGTTGCGGAAACGCACACATTCGAGGTGTCGGGCAAATGGATAGGGGCTCCGTTTCTATACTCTTTGAAAATTGATGATGGCGTTGATTGGTCCATATTTCGGCCCCCACTTCCCATTTATTTGCACGTACATACGCATATCGTATCTATAATTTTCCGCCTCAGTTGAGCGAGCCAACGATTTTAAAATACGATTTGAGCGGCGAGCAGTCATAATTATATGCATCACTCAGAAAGTACATTTGCATTTTAAAGTTTTGTTTTTGACTGTGATGGAGTTGTTTGCCCCATTCCACTTCGAGTCCTGCAGCCCAAAAAATTGGCGAATGTGCGGGGTTTTGCAACGACAGCTTGACATATTGTGATAAATGATATACTCCACATAAATGAATGTGCCAAGTCGCTCAGATAGTATTAAAGATACAGTTTAAAGTGCAAGTACTTCAGGATTCAAGTATGCTTAGGCCCGGCAATCTCATGACGCACATTAAATACAATCTTTGCGCTTCTTTCGATTGTTGTTTTTAAGGACGTGTCCTTTTGGCCCCCGCTCCAATTATGAGTATTAGCCTCGGAGGTTAATCGAGCGTGTGAAAGCTGCGCATTGTCAGACGTCGGGCAGAAAAACAAAACCCAAAATCAATCGGAGCACGGACGCACAACAAATGGCATCGTATCGATATGTGAGTTCAGCGGAGTGCGAGGACTCTGAATATAAATGCGTTTCCGTGGCGGTCTACATCTGTGTTTTCATAACCAGCTTATTTGTCTAGTTGCTCACGTTGCGCCAGCAAATATCCACTCAGATCGCAAATATTTTTTTACCCCCCACGCCAACTCGTTCCATATTTATGAGGTCCTGTTCGACGGCTTGAGGAAATGTGTCGGCACAAATGAAAGCTCTGTCAATTTTCTCCTGACTCAATTCCCTGGAAAAAATTGCTGTTGCATGGCAATTTTCATGCGAGTTTCGGGCCACCAATTGCCAAATTATTTCGTTTTTGTTTTGGGGCTCATTAACATGAAAATGTTGACTGTGTTCCCATGTTTATTTTACGCCCTATTTATTTTGACAAGTATTTAAGTCAGTAAATATTTTCCCATTTCAAAATAATTATTTATAGTTTCAAATTAATTTTTATTTCTATTAGCAGTATGATACTAGTGCAATCAAAGTTAAACACATTTAAATGGAACTTTTTCCAGATGCTTTCTGGCTTAAGACTGAGTCTGTTAGCCAGATTCGCTCCACTTAACCTTAATATTCACTTTCCTTCAATCCTCTACAGTTCTGCTGCTTATCTTTAGTTGCAGACAGGATTAACCGGCACGGCAGGAAGTCATCCTGTTGCTGTCAGTCTGTCAAAGTCGACTGGCCTGTCAGCCTCCGGAGCACTGTGCATTTTTTAGGGCACCTCGACGAGGGCACAGGTGTTCCTCGGGCAGACATTTAAAGTGGATGAGGTGAGCTGCCTGTGCATTGTCAGCAGGGTAAACATTTATATGCTTAAATTTCGCATACGCCGCGTGTGCCAGTCGAACAATACGTTACCCAGCTTTTGTATTGTGTCAACATAATTTAATTTGCCGGCGCAGCCAGCTGACAATTCCAAAGTGATATCTTTTTGTATAAGCTGGTATATATGTACTCAACCCCTTGGGGAGAGTGACTTGGGCATGATGTACACCCTAGGATTATATGGGGCACAATAAAAACATAAAAATAAGAAAACCTTTCCAGCTTTTATCATTCTTTTTAGTAGTTGAAGGAATTTAATTTTTTTTTAAAAATCTTAAAGTTGCAGCTAACCGATTTTAAAAAACAAGCTATGTTTCCTGGAAAAATTGCTTCTTCCCAGCAGGCTTTTCCTTGCATGAAACGCGGGGCACGTGGCGCTTGCAACCCGTCGAGTGGCACTTATTAAAGCGTCAATTACTCACTCACATTTTGTTTGCCCAGCTCAAGAGAGTGTGCTTGTGTGCGTCAAAGGTTGACAATGTGTGTGTGTGTGTGTGTGTGTGTGACTGCGTGTGCGTGTAAACATACAGACGTTAACAGGCTTGTTAATTGCGTGGGCATAAACAGCGCTAATTGGCTAGCTGTACGCAGGTGCAGCGATAGTTCCCTAATTGCCACCCATCGTTCGGCACTTATCTATGCTAGTTGTTTGACCAGCAAGTGGGCGAAAAAAGAAGTCGAAGCAAGAATGGTGGGTTGGTGGCAAACTCGGAAAACTTCGAAGAGCGGAAAGCGTGCCGCAAAAGGCAATTCGTGGCAGCGTTCGAATTGCACGCCTTGGTCTATTCTCATTGTCCTGCGAGATGTCTTGCCATGACAGCTGCCCACTTCTGCTGGTCATGCAAATATTCACCGACGCATCCGACACCTACAGCCATGGCCAAAATAGTAGCAGTGGCCGTATTTAAAGGCAATATAACATATAAAACTTTATTACCTTCAAAATGTGCATCTTGTAAACTGGACAGTCCCTTTGGTGATACAAAGGTGTCTTCAAAAACATTTATTAAATATTTAAGAAAAACATATTTGATGTTGAACACAGCTGTCGAATGAATCGCAAATCGAGTGAACACAATACAAGTGGCGGAATGCAGTTGCGTTTGCAGTCTTGTTTTTTCGCTGAGCCCAACAATTTTCAAATCGGATTCAGCGAGTTTTTTCGCACTTGCTAAGTTTTTGCAGATACTCCGCTTGGATTTAGGCATTTAAGGGCTTCCATCTTTTTTATGTTCGATTAAAACCGATTCGATTCAAAGAGGTATAACGTTCCCAATTTCAAGCATTTTTAAAAGTTATTGAAAAGTTCAACTTTTTCCAAAATTGTCTTACAATCAATATTTTTACTGTTTTGAATAGCTAATGACCCAAACTAACAACCTGTATCATTTTTTGGTTGGCATCCGAAAAATAATTTTTTACCATTTTTTCAATTTTTGGAAAGGGGTAACATCATGATTTTTTTGCAAAAATTGATGAAATCTAAGATTTCTAAGTTGGAATGCAGTTCGTTTTGGAATTTCTTTACGAGTTCAATGAGGTATACCTTTCCCATTTCCGATCATTTTTTGGGGTGTTATGGTGCTTTGCCGATTCAGAAAATCAATATTTCGGCCAATTTTTGTTAAGACGTTTACAAATCATCAGGAAATCACCTGAGAAGCATCTAATGTTATTTTTAATGGAGTTTACATCTGGTTATTCTGTATGCGAAAATGCTGAAGTAAAGGTAATGAAAGAATTGGGGGCAGTCGTAGCTGAAGGGCCAAATTGTCGACAATAAAGGTAGGAGATTCGCCGGACAACCACTCAGTGATTCAACCACTAATGAAACCACACTGCACCGCAACAGCAGCAAAATGATACACAACAAAAATAAAACGGGGACGACCAACTAATTGGGAATGCTGACCAGCATGGCAATGAGGTCAGATGGCGGGCTTTGCGCAGGCAGACCAGGATCGGGGGAAACTCAGGGAAATGCAGGGAAACCCGCTCTTGACCTGTGGGCGGTTGGAAAGGAGGTGCTTTTCGAGTGGGTGACAGTTGTTTGCTGCACCCAAAATCGTTTAGTTTTAATTAAAATTGCAAAAATTTACTATGTGATTTGTGGCCTCTTGTCCTATGACAATTTGTTTTTGTTAAAGCTTGAACCAATTTGGTGTTGCTTCTAATTTGCATAGTAGTTCGCAATAGTTTGCAAATTTGCAAGCTTTTATGTGCTATAATTAATCATGCTCCGTTTTGATTGCGAATTGGTAAGCCAATTATATTTGATTCGCACTTAAAATTAAAATGCTGTCAGAAATAGGTCGCAATGTGCGCTCTGGAAATATGTAGCACACACCAGGCAAAACAAACCAAGATATAAATGCACTCACGTTGAGTCCTTTATGTGTGCAATGGGTTCCCTCGGTTCATTCATCTGGAAAGTTAAAATGACACATGTCTGGTATTGTATTCCCCGACTAAAACTATTTCGACTGTGTGTTTTGTGCGCATAAGCTTAAAGGACTTGGAATAAAGGTGTCTGAATGCGATTTTATACTTTTCCAAAAAGTCTTTAACCCGACGAAGAACATTTGCTTATGAGTAGCAATTTTAATTACGTTTCTTGTTTATTTTTGCAATAAACTTTCTGGAAAATATTTACCAACCAACTATGAGCGCAAATGTAACTAAAATAAATGCTTATTACCCACAAGACGGCAATTTGCAAATACACATATGAGTTTCTTTCGGCAAATGTTCTCGTGAAACACCAAAGTGCACTTAAAAGGGTCGGCTTGAGGCAATTTCAATTTGCTTACATCCGGCTGAATAATTCTTGCCAAAACGCGGATGAGTCTGCTGGCACATATGCAAGATAATTTTAATCGGGAAAAAGAGCAGAGAAGTAGATTGTCATGGCGATGATGTCGGGAAAGAGGAGAACTTTATGGAAATTTTAAATTTTTTCGATTGGACTTCATTGGCATCGACATGTGGCTATTTCTTTATTCAAGTGGTATACGGCCCTTTTGTTTATTTTTTTCTGCACATTTATTGGAGTCTGCACATCGTCGATTCTCGTCGCTTAAAGGGAAGCAGTAAAAATATTTCGAAAATTAAAAACCATAACAACGGGAATCGCGGGAACAAAGGACTTAACAGGCTAACGAATGGAGAAATGGGCCGACTTTTTCCTCTCCCTTACATCGTCGTCATTATGGATTTCCCATGGAACTACAGCTTTATTGGAATTCATTTATTTGCACTCGAAATGTTAATAACAAGCGCTCATTGTTTGGCCTTTTTTGGTCCATTTCAAACGATTCGTGTGGCTTCAGCTTGTTCTCAATAATTATGAAATGCTTTTACACAGTCGTTTTAAATTTGTATTTCCATCAAAGCTTATTAAATCGTGTTTGTTTATAAATGGGTGTACCCACGAAGACATGTTTAATTAACCGGAATATGAGCATTTGTTAATATTCGTCAGTCTTTCCTCGGCGAATAATTTGAAGAGGTTTCGATTTGCCTTGAATAAAAGTGCACTGCATTTTACCTGATTGCAGGCATCACTTTTCGTTTACCATCGCCTCATTCAGAAGTTCCGCATAATTGGTGATTTAAAAACCAAATGAAGGGCCCTTTGCTTCCGACCGAAGGCAGATGCGATGTCAAGCGGATGTTTTCGATATTTGTCCTTCAGTTCAATATTTTCCGCAGTCAATTTGAAGTAGAGCAGCGCAATGGAAAAGGGAAAATTAAGTAGGAAAAGGCTTTGCACCACAGAATGTTTAAGGGATCTTCATTACTATATAACTTTAAGCTGGCACCTAGCACTGTGAAAACATTTCCCTGCCATTTAAAAACTTGGCGGCAATTTCTCAACATTATACCGCAGAGTTGAATCCCAGCAGGTGAATAAAATTCCTCTTACAGGTGCACATAAAGCAGGAGTGAACTGACCATACTTACAGCCCCATAAATTTCTGGCTATCAACACTCTGCGGGGCACCGAGGCCCAGTTGGGATAAGCAAACTGGGTCGAGACGAAGGTAAATATATAGAAACACGCATACTAAATGCACAAATATCATGGTAGTACATTTTTGCTAGCTGAGTTGCCTTCGACCTGAGGCGCAGTTTGTGAAATTGCATCGGGGAATTATCGCGGCAGGAGGAGCAGCAGAATGCTCATAGATACTTATGGCATCGCCAAGTGAAGTGCACTTTAAGGCAGACGAAGAGAAATGTCAGATTCCACTCGGGAATATCGCCTGCGGCTGAATAAAATCCTTTGCCAACTATTAAAGTATTTGCCAAATCCTTGCCATAAAAAGAAACGCGTTCCAATGCGAAATGGTAAGCATTCCCAGCCGTGTGATCCCTTAAGACTTTCTTTTGGACAGGGGCAGGGGCACATGAGAGAGCAGGACGATTGTCTTACCGCGTCCCCGAAGGATGTGCCAGCGGAATGTTGTGCACAACTCACATGGCCACCCGCCGAGTGGCTCCGGCTCTCCGAACAGGACTATTAGCATATTCCCGCCATGCGGCTGCCACTTAATGATGCAGAAATGTAACCAGAGTCGGAATCTGGCCAAAATCCACGCTCGCTGCTTTCAAGCCATTGATTATGCCAGCTCGAGCTCCAGATTTTCTACTCATGCACTCACAGAATATATGTGTGGCAGTAAAGGTCCTTGTTCCTTGAAAGAACAATGTTTTGGAATTATTTGCAGGGATTCTGTCAATATTTTGAAGGTTGATGCAGAGCATCACGTATCAAGGTGTCTAAAAGTTTTCAACAACTTTAATTTCGTACGGCTTTATGAATACTGGTTTTTCCTACTGCGTATCCACTTAGATACATATTATTTTTGGCTTTCGCATATGCAATTCCGTGGCTGCGATTTTCGCTTGACGAATGAGCACGGGGCGTATTGATCCCGGTTATATTTACCAATTTATTCATGTCAGAAACGTGAACGGAAACTACAAACTACGGCAAAGTTGGGGTTGTGCTCGGCTTTGGATGGTTGCCGTTGAGCAGACATTTCTCATGCAGAGATTTTCATCTGTTCCCGTGTTACGTTTCTGTTTTTGTTATGCTTTCATTACAAAATAGCAGTGCCCAGGCGCCAGGACTCCAGGACTCCAGGAATCGGAGGTACAAGTGTGTGCACATCAATTTCCCCATTCAGTACACTCGCTCAGCCAGAAGGGATTGGGAAAGGGGGATGGGGAGGAGCGTGGAAATAAACCTGGGCAAAATACCATTCAAATTCGGAAACTTGCTCTGCCATTTCTGTCTGTGGCTTTCCAATTAAAATATAGCTCAGTGCCAGGCATCGAATGTGATTAATCAATCGGGGGACTCGATTCATCGCTAATCAAAGCCAGCCTTGCTCTCGTTACGCTTTATTTTCATTAGTTTTTCTCGCTTTCCCACCGCTTTTCCCGGCTGCAGCTGCCAGCACAAAGGATTAAATTAAATATTCTGCTAATCAGGCGAAAGAATTGTTGCGCAATCGGCGACTAAACGCCGGAATCCGATTCGAATACCGGATTCCTCTTCAGAATGCCCTCGAGATGTCGACAGTCAAATGATTACCAATTAAGTATGCAAATTGTCTCTGGGCCACACAGACCCGCCAAGATGTTCAATCTGGCTTAATCCTTGGGCTTTCTTCTCCTTATCTAAATCTAATTGAGGACAGCACTTTTCACATTCAAATTTAATTAGAGTTGGTCCTTCGCCTGGAGGCGTTTGCAAAAAACGAGAGGCAGCTGCTGAAATTCACACAAAAGTTCGTGCCTATTAAAATAATAATCCTTTTTCTTGAAAAAATAGAGCAGAGCAAGGAGTGCATGGAAAGTGTGAGTAATTAAATCCGCCTTTAAAGCTGCGATTCCAGACCGCGATGCCGCTTGAAATTGGAGGCCGTCATCGGGAGAAATCCAAGTTGCTGCCACAGAACTTCGACCCGCAAAACTTTTGGCCGCGGAAACTGTCGCCGAAAACCCGGAGGCGTTCCGCAATTCCTTTGTTCGTGGTAAAACCTATATTTGTGTTTTCGGGGGCGGAGGCTTCTGCCGGTTTTCGGTGACCGCAAGCCGTAGATGTTGCAGGTGCTATATTTTATTGATCCATCCCCTCCACGCCCACCAACACACACACCAACCCTTCAGCAAAACTCATTATAATTTAACAAATGAGCAGGAACGTCGCCCCACTCGAGTTAGCCGGGCTAAAGGGCTTAAACCGTTCAGGAAACAAGCTGTAAATCGCTGGCAAGCGGGCCGTGTAATAAATGCGGCGGCATACGCTGCGGCCCAGGTGGAAATCCGGATACCCACCTGGAGAACGGGGTGCTGCGTAACGAGCTATGCTGATTTTTGCGGCTTTAAGTGGGAGCCGTAAAGTTGATGCGGCCAAAGCCGGCACAGATATTGCACACGTAGCCCATGGAGCTTCGGCTTTCAGCCGGGGAGCGTTGATTTATGCAAACAGCCGGCGTGATGTGAGTGAATTAACGCGTCTGCGAGTAAAACTCTGCTAATGGCAGTGGCAACAGCCGTGGGGCAGGAGACCCAAGGGAGGGGCGTTCCAAGGGGTCTGGCTAGCGACTTTGAAAACTTAAATTTTTCACATTAATGCCAGTGGCTGGGAGCGGCAACCGCACCACACAAGGATGACTGTGCATTAGAACGAGTGCATACGGGGCGGATGCGCAATGTGGCGAGTGGTTTTTGCACTAATTCAAAGAACCACTGCTGGCTGGCAGAGGAGTGCTTTAAAATAACAAATGCTGGGAAATAGTCTCACAATTAACTAACTCATTTTGTTAGTTAAAACAACATACCGCGGGTTGTTTTACTTCGTAACTCTTTTATTTACAACCTTGTAAAAGCAAGCCCTCGAAAAATATTTCCCATCATAAATAACCAATTCGATTCGCTACATTGTCGCATTCATATTTTATGATTGTTTGCTGGCGCTATGTGTTTATGGGTCACGGTTAAGATAAATGTGGCGCAGAGTGTAATCAAATCCCCATATATCTATATCTACATGAGCTCTCACTACATATATATGTATATGTATGTGTAAAGCCTGCGGACAGACGACCTGACGTAGATGCAATGAACAGGGGAGCTTTATAGGTATTGTAGGTAATTTATGGGGTTTTTCCCGAGTGTGTCGATTGAATATTGATCATGTACCGCATCACGTATACGAGCGGTGGACGTGGGTGAAATCGATTCACCTACATATAAGATGTATGATGGCTATTACAGATTTATAGATTTTAAATTGCACTAGGCCAGAAGATGGAAAAGATTTTCGGGAAATGCTGGACTTACTTATCCGCACTAATGGTGGCCTGCATTTTGAGGGGCATTAATTTTTAAATTGGTGCGGATGAAAGGGATTTTTCTGAGTACTTCGCCTTGTAATTTCCCCATCAACATTTGCACTTGGACAATTCTGTTTGAGTTAGCGAAAGATCCATCCATTTACATCAAAGTAACGCAAATTGTCTTCCGTTCGCCCACGCACTTTCTGCGAATCCAATAAAGCAATTTTGTATTGTCAATTTAATAAAGCCTTTTATCGAGTGTATATAAATGGATTATGCCCTCCAAGCCGAGCGCATATTTATTAGAAAAGTTTCACGCTCCGTCGGCTAGAAGGAGGCAAAGTGGATGAGGAGGATTTACTTGGCCAACCGAGGAATTGATATTTATGGGGATTATCTATCAATTAGGGAGCGCAACTTCTTATTAAGCGGGTCTGTCACCAAGTTACCTTCAAGACCGCTGAAACTTAAATGAATGTCAGTCTGCTGCGGTCTCTTTGTTTGCTCTCCTTTATATTATTTTGTGCTTTACTTTGTTCTGTGACAACTCAGTCCCTTATAGTGGGGGGCCGTCAGTTGGGGCAACAATTTTCGTCACGTCACGCCAAACAAAGGAATATCTTGCCACATTCATCAAAACAGAACAGCGCAGCACAGAAGGCAAGCAGCCGTAATGTTTGCAGTCAACTTGTCTGCAGTTGCTCTGCAGTTGCAGCTGCAGCTGTAGCTGCATCTGAATCCGAATCCAAATACGAATCCGAATCCGAATCTGCTGGAATGCAATTGTTGACAGTACAAAAGAAGTGACAAAAGGATCCGAGAGCGTTGCCAGTTCTAGTTGGCCACCTCCTCGCTTTAACTGGCCACCGAGTAGGCCAATTGGAACGTGCGATTATTTAGGCCACATGGCGGTTGCCAGCACGGCAAGGTTAACTGCCAACCGCCAATGGATTAGGGCCTGTACACTCAAAAAAATATATTGCTATTACATATAATATTCAAATACCAAAGCTTTCCTAACGTGTTTGTGAAACAATTGATAGAAGTTTCTTTTAAAGGTTCAAGTTAGCAACATTTTCTCTAAGTGTCGCAAGGGCGTAGGCGCAGTCCAAACTATAATCTGGGTGTATTGCGTTGCCTTGGCTTTGGTTAAAAGTTGGCCGCTGGCTGAGGGGGTCATGAAACGCCTGAATGCGCAATGAGTGAAATTCAAATGCAAACCGTGTTTGAATGAATGCGTCGAGAAGTGGAAACCCTGCTCCTGCGAACAAGCCCCTCGTAAAAAGCCCCCTCGAAAACCCACGCCCCTGTGCCCCGGGCAAAAGTGAATGCCTGAACAGTTGACTGGGTAAATAAGTGAAGAGGGTTGTAGAGGGGCGGCCAAAGGGTTGGGACTGCTGGCTGTGGGCGTGGCACGCCCTGCTTTTAGAAATGTCCTTGGCCTATGTGCAGTGGCAATTGATGGATGCATCGACACAGGTCTCGTTCCTTTTCCTCAGTCCTTGCGCCCTTTAATGTGAATTAAGGTTCTTTCATTTGATGTACCCTGGATATGAGAACGATGAAAACTTATGAGCCATATGCATAGCCACCAACTGCCACATGAGGGGCATCAAATTTTATTTCAAGCCAATGCCATTGAATTACTTACCGCGAATTGCGGAAATGCGGTCGCATCAAATTTAAGATGCACCGCAGTTCCTGAAAAAACACTTTTTGAATGGTGCAGTAAAATTTTATCTTTATTAACTCCTGCCAAATAGCTGTCAGTAGTTGGTAAACATTTTCATAGTTATATTATTTTGCAGTTGCAAAGTTAAATTGGTAATAACCTAGAGCGATTTCAGCAGCTTTAAATTCAATATTTTCCAATCTGGATTGCGTTTTTATATGCGAAAAAACTTTTGCCTAGTCATAAATTGCTTTGGCTTGCAGAGACAGCTGGAAAATCAAGCCAAATAGCTTAAATAAACAATAAATAACTCATACGCAGCGTGCGCCAGCGGCACTTGAGCATAATACGCGAGGCTAATGCAGCCAAGTGGAGCATAAAACATTTGTCTAAGCCATGACTTTTAGGATAATCCAGCGCACACACACATTGTCCTTTCGCAGAGTCGCTGTCTCTCCATATACGAGAATATGCGAATATATATGCAAGTGTACATGTATGTACGTATGTATATAGCCCAGTTCTCCAGTCGCTGACACTTTCATTCAGATTCTCGCGTCTGCGATGGCAACTCATGTGTTATGGCATTCTTTTGTCTTGCGACGAGCCAAATTATATGCTGACACAGCGGGGAAATACACAGATTTTCCCCCATGGGGAAAGTCCCATCCGGAAAAGGGGAGCATTTTAATAAACTGAATTCAAATGGCTGTCAACGTTTAACCTTTTCGCTGCGTTTCTCCGCTAACGCATCCGATCGCAATTAATTCTAGCCCACATTCTGCTTTCTCGCTTGAGGAGTGATTACACCAGTGGATGCTGAGACTATAAATTGCACAACTAGCATGGACAGATACAATTGCTGGTCATACTTCAATTTCAAAGTGCGGTTTTTTAGTTTCCCAAATGGGCAGCCAAAAACCGCAACAAAGTTCAATTGAAATGCAGAAGAATCAAAAGAAAAATCACCCAAATACCAGTGGCATAGAGAAAAATGCTAAAAAAAAGGAAAAACTAGAGAAGAAATTGTGGTAAATTCGTATCTATCGCCATTTCTGTGCTGTAAGCAAAGTATTGCTTTTGAACCACACAATCACGGGTGTTATAATGCACAATCAACTGCGACAAATTAGGGAATAATTATAATCCCGATCGAAAAGTTTTCATAATACTTTGTCTATAATTCACAGAGTTATTATGTTTTGCCCAGCAAAAGCGAAGTTTCTAAAATATTTCAGCTAACTATTCGAGTATTCAAAACAAAGCTCCCGTTTACGGGGCGGTTAAACTTCCGCCGTGTGCATGTCTATTGTAAAGTGTTGAACAAAATCCATTTCGGTTCGCTCGCCACGGGATGTTGTGTCGCCACCTTTCATTCAGTTTGTATATGTACATATGTGTATATATATATATATATATATATATATGCTATATGCATAACCCACCCACTGTGCTGGCATAAACCTGAACACTCGCCAAAATATTCTGCGCCAGAGTGGCAAACGCATAAGTTGAAAAGTTTGGCAGAGCTACGCAGATCCGCGGTATTCATTAGCATGCAAATTTGAAAATTTATCAGTTTGGCGGTCGAAATCCTTTTTTATTCCGGCGACCAACCACATCTGTATAAGCCGGAGAGCACGCACACATACGCTGGCGAGGACCAACTTTTATCACAGGACGAAAGTGGAGGAGTATTTATGGTGGTTTGGTGGTTCGTCGGCTGATATGAAAAGCATCTGTGACAAGCACTAACACAAGTAACCAATTTGCTGTGTCCCACATAGTTTGCTTTAAAACTTCTAAATGGCAGAAATACGTAGGTTAACTTAATGTAAAGTAAATATTTTTTCCAATTCATAGTTTCTCATTTATTTACAACCGCCTTTAAGTATGCTGTCAAAAGCAAGTAGGAAGCCTTAGTAGCTAGAGTGGACCCCTTTTAAAATGCACTGCGTGGACTATCTTTTATCGGTTTATTTTGAATGTATATACCCACAGACCCTTCAATATTTCTTAACCCCTCCCGTTTGCTGCAATTTTTCCGGCAGAATTACTACCCCAACTAATGGAACCGGTCAAAAATCTGTACGAATGGCTCGGATGAGAGCACCCTCATATCGGGCACTTGATGCTCTATTTACCTGCCCAGGGCGAAACATCAAAGGCGAATCAGCCGGGCCCCGGAGCCGTATAGTTGCTGCAATCAACTGCTGTAAAATTGCCTCACCAGCCGGGGGCTTCGCCGAGGTCCTGACAGGTGGTACATCCCGACGATAGCCCAACGCCGCAATGAACTCACATATTTGCACAGTGTGGCCAAATCCCGTCGGCTAGAAGAAGGTAAATAAATGTGGCCACAACTGGTAGCCATGCTCATCCCGTTCCCAGGACGAGGGACTCCGGCCTGACCGCAGGATGGCCCATCGCCTGTCGAACTGTCAGGTACAGTGTCATACTGTCGCACTGTCATCCTTCGGCCCCTCAAGAGATGTCCTGTTGACATTCCATTGTCCATAGGTTTTTCTCGGATCAGCTTTTAAAGTATTTCAGGCCAAAATCATTTAGCCCCGGCATCAAACGCATCCTGTCTACTTTTTATTTTATATTTTTTCACCCCTCCCGACTTCACTTTTTTGCAGCTCCTTTGTTTTGCGGAGGCGGTCCAATGAATTGGTGTAAACACTCGGGGCGTCATTCTGTTGCCATCGCAAATGCTTTCTGCACCCGTTTCCTGACATTTCTGCCTGCAGTGCTTAGACAATGGTTAAGCACCGCCCGTTGTCGTCTGGTTGGGCTCCTCCCGACTTAACACCCCCCTTCACCTACCTCGAAATATTCATTTTTAATAGTCAGGACAGGAGGCGTTTGTGGGCTGCAGCCTTTTTAATTCATCTGCGGAGCTGGCACGCATTGCCCAGATCCCTGGGGCGGATGAGCCGGTTGCAGCAGGATGCAGCTGGAGTGGCGCAGGATATTGCGACATTTAAGCAAATATCCCAGGCCTCATTCCAGTCAACGACTCTCAGTTGTTGCACAATTATGGATGCCAGGCCGTAGTATTTGCTCAGCTCGAAAGCCCAAGCCCAAGGGTTAGCCCCTTAAGGCTCGAGGCACAATTGAAATGTCATCTGCACACCTGCAAATTAGTTAAACCCAAATTCCCCCCTCACTGGCAAACTGCATAAACATTTGTAGGCCAACAATTGATAAGGTCTTTGGTGAAAATCCGACCAGGGAGCAGCCATGTCATTCGCTTTAAATTAAATGCATAAAATTGTCGTAAAGTGTGGCATTATGCAAACGCCTGTCAGAATTTACGACACTCGGCTAGATTATTTTGCAAGTTTGTTGCTGCTCGGACTATTAAATAATTTTCCCGTAAATTGCGTTTGTTTGCTTCCCTTTAATTGTTTATTTGGAATAGTTCATTGCCATTAGATAGCATGAAATGTAATCAATTTATGTGGGTGCGCCTAATGGGTTTTGTATAATTCCTATTAATTCGTGTTGAAAATTATGTTGCTTATGTATATTCTGGAGTGGTAGGAACGTAATAATTTACAGAATGCTTTGAACTTATGCTTAATTAGGGCTAGATTTACAGCCAAGAACATTTACGTTTCTAGTAATGAATATATATTTCTGTGCATTTTAATTTTCTATGCTTAGAAGGACCCCTGTTTATTAATGGAGAGCCCCAAGCCCCTCGAAGACCAACACGAATGACTAATTCTTCAGACGTTTCAGGGCCAAAACCTGGCGGAACCCGGAACGTGGACCCATCTTGCCAACTCCATCTCCGCCAGCAACAACAAGTGGTCCCATGTGCTCGTCCTGGAGTGGCGGCGTTACACTAAATTGCTTTTAATTATGCTAAAAACGAAGACAATAATGAAACAAAAAACAGAAAAAATATGCGAGTACGAGTGGAGGGCTCGTGCTGTGAGCTTTATGGCTCCGGGTATACTTTACAACAGGCCGCAGAAGTACGCCACGACCAAGGACTCGGTACCCAGGATCCAGGACCCAGAAACCAGGATCCTGGCTGCAGGACCCCGAAGGGAAGCGGCTGAGTTTGGCTCCGGGTTTGGGTTTCATTTTCAGTTCTGCACTGGCGGCCAACGGAGCGGAAATGAATTGTTGAATGCGAAGACCGGGCAACTTTGCCATGGTGTTTTATGAACAATTCGAGTCAAAGTTGGTTGTTTTATTGCCTTCATTATTTCATTTGTTTCAATTAGCGACAGCTGTTTAGAGGCAGGCGAAAAGGAGTCAAGTCTGCGACTGAAATAATGCCGGAGTGGTGCAAAGGTGAATAAAAGTGTTAAGTTAAGTGATTAAATTGCAGCTGCTTTCACTGCACTCTCTTAATCACTTAATTGCGTGGCATGGGAAAAAACTGCACTTTGTCCAGATGAAGGATACATTTTAATGCATTCTTCTAACATCGTTCAATTAATTTAAAGGAAAATTACATTTAACAAGGATGAAAAATCTGGGCAATAAAGTACTTGACTGTAAATTCTATAAAAGTTTAATGGATTTGGTACTTCTATATATATAAGTGTATATAAATGCTGATGTTTCAGGTAAAATCGCCTCAGAGCCTCAGGCATTCTCCCTGCCTTTCAGTTCCATTCGTAAAACCAAAAGTTATATGTACATGCCCTGTTGTTTAAGCAAATAATTTCCGAAACTTCTCTCGAAATCAAACAAAAGAACATGCAGTTGAAGGGCCACAAGCGACTTCATTAACAAAACAAACAGCAGCCGCATTTCTCATTTCAACAACAATTTATTTTGCCTCCAACTGGACCCCAACCTCCACTTCCACTTCCACTTCCCCTTCCATCTCCACTTTCACATCCGCCAGGTGAGGTTACGATTGCAGCAGGCTTCATTCATGCGCGATTCCCGAGCTAAACATGGCATATAGCATGCAGCGATATATGTATACATTAAATATAGACCTAGTACGTGGCCACCGACTGGGTCGTGTGACTTTTGCATATTAGCCGAGAACTAGTTGGTTAGTTTGCTGCCAAGTTTCCAGTCGAGTCACGCGCTTCCGACGACTTCTTCTGCCATCTTTGTTCGCACTGTCAACAATGTGTAATTTTATAAACTCCTATGTTGGCTAACTAACTTCCGGCTTCATGATTGCACCAACAGTCAGGCAGTGTTCGAATCAAAGAAATATTATAACCTATATTTGGGGATATTTTCAGTTTAAAAGAAGCAGCGCCATTGAAAAGCTTAGTGGCAGTTCAACGGGAATTGCGAAACTATTAATATATATTTTAAGACACATAATTTATTTGACAGTGCATTGACTGTGAAAATATCCATTTCCCTCTGCTTACGATTCCCAACATGGGTCGCCCATGTTTGCTTTAATTTCAGCACTAAAAAACATGACTGAAAATTCCCGAGCTGAAGCAAATGCGGTCAGGGAGCCGCCCTTGACTGGATGCGCCCCCAAACAAGGACTTCTTACCCTCGTCCTTCGGCGGCTGACAAGCAAAACCAAAAGTGTGGAGCAGACAGACAGGCGTTCTGGACGTTCTGGCACGTGCCTCCACATAAATATGTATGTAAAACAAATGCTGGAAATTAAATTGACTGAAATTTTATGGCCAAACTACGTGAAAGGCAGCGAAATGTTTGTATAATTTGTGAGCAATTGTCGCAGACACAACTCGGCCGGAATTTAAGTTCGATGTCGGGGATATCAAGCTTTAAGCCTTGGATAGTGTGGTGGTGCAATCAGGACTTCTCGATTGCAGTTTGCCAAAGGATGGCATAAAACTCACTAACGATCTGCAGTCAGACAAAGGATATGCTTTCGTTCGAATGTCCTGGCTGTAAACTAACTGGAATTATCGTAAACGAATTTGTTATCTCTGCGTAACATGACAACCAGCTAAAACAATAAAATTTCATCATCCGCTCTTTTGTGTGCAAGAAGACAGCATTCAAAGGCATCCGCGTGCCTCGGCTGCATTTTCCCTTTATGGCCAAATTTCGCATTCGCAGATAAGGGGCGCGGCCAGGCCGGAGGGCCGGAAAAGCCGGAAAAGCTGGAAAAGCGTATTCGGTCGGAAGCCAAAAGCCGAAAGTGTTTGACAGCAATATATGCACAGTCAGTGCGAGTACTTAGTGCAGCCCATGACTGAAATTATGTCCGCATCAGCAGATATTTATGCAGCGGTTCAATGCGACTCGCAGATTTACGGCTTTTCGTGTGCATTCCAAAAAGGCGTGTTAGTTGGCAATCGGAAAATCCCTTGATTTTCAACGAGCATTCGTTACCAATGCTAAATGTAATGCACCCATTCGTTCCAGTTGTGGAAAAGTTATCAAACCATAAAAGTAGTGACCCATCTTGGTAAGCGCAAGTTGGTAAAGGTACCCATAGTACACAAAATATCTTTTGGACCGAACACCTTCTGCAAGAGCTATAAAATACCTATATATATTTATTTAGAATTTTAGTATTTGGAGTGCAAGGCACACAGAGTCCTGTGTGGACCTCTGTAATTAAGTGGTAATATACTGTGTACAAGAACGTGCCAACATGTCCGTGAAAAACTCCGCAGCGGATGATGGCAGCAGGAAATCGCCTTAAATAGGCAACAATCCCGGGTAGGAGGGTCAAGTCCAGCGTAATGCAAACGTCTGATAGGAAATCTGTGGCATTATTGCAGGCAACTGAGACATCGCCATCATCATCGTCGGTGGCAAGACATGGGGGTCACTGGGAGTCCGGGCGTGAAAGCCGCTTGGGGGAATAGATATAGATGCGGGCCCATGTTGCAACATTGGCGGCGTTCATGTTCTTGGCACTGCTCTGAATGTCCACGAGCCACTTCCGGCCTGAATGCGAGGGAAACACTGCACAAACACTGCCTGCTGCCCAAGGACTTCCTTCGTGGGCGACTGCAACACCAACTAGAGCTGCCCTCCACTCGCCCATAGATTGCTTTGTTATTCGTGTGTTTGCCGGCATTGTTGACCAGCCACTTGGAGGACGTGGCATTTGTTTTGGTCCCAGCCCCGAGAATTCCGGCTAATCAATAGAGAACGACCGGTTAAGGGAGAAACTCAGAGTTTACCTAGGCATTCAATAGAATTGAGTACCTCAAATATGGAGCACAGTACTGGCCTAAATCTCGAGGCAAGGGAAATGGGCAAATAGCAAATCATAAAAACAAAATCAGAATGGAATAAGTATTAAGAGAAATGCAAACGGATAGTCCCCAGGTAGTTAATTGTTTTGTAATTCTGTAGGCCTGTGAAATATATCCTGCTGTGCAGCATCCGTCAGATTCTTTAGCTTTTATCTGTGGAACTCAATGATCCCACTGACCGCGGTCGTTTTTCATCTGCGTTGCCCGATATTTGGGTCGTCAGGAGTTATATAAGCACATGTCACGTCCGAGTCCTTTTGATGTGTGGATAAGGGATGTGGGATGCAGGATGCAGGGTGTTTGGGTGGCAGCCATGGTTTTTGTGCGCGGTGTCGCCGGGTGACAAGGTGTTGGCTTTCACGTGGATTTCAGTTGCCGCACCCGGCCGCCACGAGCTCATCACCTGTTCGTGGGCGCCGCTCCTCCGGAGCGCCACATCTCCACATCTCTATCCACACCTGTCGTGCCTGGCTGTGTGATTAGCTAGGTGGCACGTAGCGGACCTGGCAAGCAGCCAGATGCTTCTTCAATCAGATGTCAATTACGCTGAAGATTACCAGGGATTTGTGGCTCTTTTGTGCACGGTCTTCTTTTTTCTTGCGAAGATTATGAGTGCTCTGGGACTATCTGCAATCTTTACTTGGAATGCATATACGTATATTCGGCGCACACATACGCCCTCGGTCATGTCAACAAGTCAATTGCTTACCATAAATTACTCATACGCCCCGTTCGAGCGGCCGCCTGCTATCATTATTATTATACCCAGGGGACCACTTGGTCCTGCTCAATAGCAGTGTATAAATTTGTGAGCCAAAGATAAATAAGTTTTCCTGCTGCGACGACCTTCACGATGACGAAACATTTCTTCTGCTCGGATCGATAAAATCTTTGGTAATTTATAAGCAGCGTGCCCAACTGAATTTGAAAATCCCTTTACTGCAACACCTTTTCATCCCATTTATATGTGTACCTTTACATGACGCCTGAGTGAAACGCGTAAAAACATTTATTATTAATTTTGAAAAAACTGAAATCCACTTTCCACAATGGCACGAGGTGAACGAGGGCAACAGCTTGCTGCTTAAAAATCATTGTAAAAATCATGGTGCGATGAAAGTTTAATCGATATGCAAGCGCGTATAAATTTCACAGAATATGGCCAGCAACAGTTGGCTTTAATGGATCCGATACGGAAAGCGAAAAGTTGCCTACTTTTTATGGCTCAATTTTAAGTCTGGTTCGGATGAATATATGTGCATATATCAAACAGGAGGATATGCCCCACGCATTCGCATCGTAACCTCTTTTTGGTAGATATCCCACCTGCTGGCAAGCGGCAAATGTAAATAAGCATAAAATCCAATTTTCTGTTAGCTCCCTGCGTGTTTGCACGGCGTCTTCTGCTTTTTTGGAGCAGCTCCTCGGTCTCCTTCTCTGCTGCTCATGTCCTGTCTGCATACAAGGATACAAGGATACAAGAACAGGGGGTGGCTGTCAAACCCACTTGAAGATTTGCAATCAACGCCCCGGGAAAAAAGCAGGCAGGTGAGCATCAATTGAAACCATTCCCCTTTTGATCTGACAGCCGAAAGCTCACTGAAATTCACCCAATTTGGGTCACTCTGGTGCCTCTGGAAGAAGTGGCATGTTACGTAATAATTTATGATTGCCCCATGTGGCAGGAAGGCGGCTGAAAAAGGTTTACTGCCAACTGACAACCGACTTCTGCGGCTAATCTAAATAACATAATCAGATTTGTCAGTCGAAACAAAAAAGTGGCAAGAAACTGACCGGAACTCGCATATGTTCCCACTTGAGTTAAGCACATTTGGCAAGCTCATTTGCATATTTGACTTGATAAAAAGGGTGCCCAGTACACAGCTTGTTTTTCCAGCCATTTTTGACTTTTTGTACGTTTTCGGACATCTGTGAGTAAATACAAAATTGGACAAGGTTATTTTTGAATACTTTTCATATATTACTTTAATATATAAAAATTTAACAAGCTTGCAGGAGTATTATAAAACTCAATGAAATAATTTACAATCACTTTGATTGCTTAGCAATAAAACAGCTTCTTGATTGCCTTTAATCGAACCCATTTTATGTGAAACATTGCGACTGAATGCCCCGTACTAGCCCATATTACTCGACGGCTTTCTTTGCCATGCAAACTCGGCCAGTTTTAGCTACCGACTCATCTGTAAATGCATTACCAAGGCCCACATGCATTAGAGTGCGATTGTTTGTGAATTTGTGTGAGAATATCCCCCTTGCAGTTCCACCATCTCTCATTTGAATTTTGGCTGCGAAATTGTGTGTGCATCAAGAAAATAATAAATATGAGGGCATTGTTGATTGCTGAAATTGTTGAGTTATGAGCTGGCTTGTTAAGGCTTCATGTAAATTGGTTTTTGTACACAATTGGGCCTTTCGGTATGGTTATTAAATTCTTCCAGTTGTATAATTTGAAAACAAGCGGCGCTCATACTCGTAGTCCAAAAGGTCTTTTTTGGTTTATTTACAGGAATCTCTACTTAAAAATATTCAGTAAGCAGCAGTTCTATATCTTATAAATAATGTCATCATTTTTATTTTAGTATGAAACTTTTTAACATTGTATATAAATTTGTTAAAATTTGCAACTTTAACTGGCGGTGACAGCTGTGTCAAGTGTCTTCAAATCGATTAGCATAAAACTGATAATAAACTAAACTTATGTTGTTCCCGAAAAGCCAACAGCTTGAACATCAGCAGAGTGACATGAGTTTTGTCTCTGGGAAAATGCTGGCAAACATTTTGGCAGCCAAAATACAAAAGATGGCTCAAATACTCGCCAAGCGAACGCAACAAATACAGCTTTATTTAAGCACTTTCGCCTCCAGTTTGTAGCCACCTTTTCGACTTTTCCTGCCAGCCAAGGACACTTTAGCTTGCCAAAGATTATCAGTTCCACTTTAAATTATTATGATGGCACTGCCATCTCCCACGAATCCTCCCAGCAAATTACGGCTCGTCCTGGCAAAAAAGGAGCATTCACAGACCCAAAAACAAAGGGAGCGAGAAGGGAGGGAGAAATTTGGTGTTCTCCTTTTCGCGTTCGCCGCTTATCTTCATTTCTGGGCCACCGTTGGGTTTATGGTCAATTTTAGATTTTATATTTGCAGCTTTCGGTTTCTTATTGTTTTTCCGCGTGCTTTTCCAGCGAACCCTCACCTCGTCGCGAATTTATTTAAAATTTCTCCCCCATTTTCGTTCGATTTTATCGGCGTGCAAGCAACTTGTTTGCTTTCACTTTGCTTCGCTTTTGTTGCAGTTTTATTGGCTGGATTTTAAATCAATTGGGGTTTTATTTTGCCCTAGCCTCAGCCATTGCCAATTTCAATTGCCGTTCGCTGTTCAGCGGTTTTCGCTTTGTCAAAGGCAAAATATCTTGATAGACTTAAAGGTTTGTAGCACATTCGTATAGTCACTTTTTTTTTCATTTAAAGGGTTAAAATGATTTTAAACAAAATGTGTGCCATTCAGCACTTTTATTCCGCTTTACACAAAAAATATTTGCAAAGCTTTCAGCTGCTTTTTGGCAACGATTCTAAATCGAAATGTAAATATTCCATTTGTCTAGCGCTGCAGATTGATGATGGCTGATACTTTAAGCCGCTTTGACTCCAGTGTTCGCTTTTTCTGGAACAACATGAAATTTCCTGGCTATAAATTACGTGATAATTACATGCAATTTTTGATAAGCAAACAATAAATTCATTTGATTTCCTGACAAGATTTCAAAATTTAGGCCGGCCCATTTACTATTATATAATCTCTATTCAAAGCTTAAACATTACTGCTTAAAGTTAGTACGTAGTCCTTAGTTCAGGAGCAGCTTTTGGAAAATCACTATGTGTGCTTAAATTTGGGATTGTGGGTCTATTGAAATGTATTCCTGTCCTTCAGTCTTCAAACTCCCTTTGCTTGTACAACATTTAATCCCTTTTGTTTCACACCAATTTTTGGAGAAAAAATCTGCAATAAAGTGCGCATTTCAGGGATTTATGCGGCTTATGTAAAATCGAAAAAAAGAACCAGCATTATATTCAGTGTATAAAAATTAAATCATATTCTCGTATTTCGCTCACACTTCAAGGGGTGTTTGTAAAAATCTGCAACTCCAGTGAACCGGTTGCTTAGAGCATTCGTTTAACACTAATTCTGTCCACTAACGATTTGTCGGCTAACATAATAATGTAATCGCTAAGGGAAATTTTTCCGGGGAAAAGGTCGAAAGACCTCTCCCAACCGTGCAACACGTTCGCTGCAACATGTTGCATGGGGACACATCGTTTTATTTGTTTACGCATTGTGTGGACTTGTCACAGATCCAGGGAAACCTGTTGCTAATTATTGGGGAAAATACCCTCCAATCTAACTTGCAAACTTGATAGATTCTTCTTGGATCAAACCATTTTGCTTCATCAACCAGCTTGCCACACTCAACAATTAAGTCATTGTCGCCACAAGTTTATAATTAAAAATTATGAGCAAATTACTATCAGCGACTAAGTGCATAAGTGTGTTGTGTGCTGAAATGTGTCACTACTCACATATATGTATATATGTATATATGGCTGGTAATGACTCTGTCAGACACACAACCTTCATGCGAAACATTGACGATTCGCCGCACTTTCTAGGCGAAACTTTTTCGTTGCCCTCGGAGTGAAACTAAGTGAGGACCCACTTATGCGGCAGGCTCTGAAATTTAATATGTCAGTGCGTGTCTGAATAGAAAATGAAATTACCACGGCCTCAACTTGGCAACCAGCATGGTTTTGACATGCATTTTTCGTTGACAAAATGTTACAGCACGTTAAATTAGTTTAGTCCCTCCAATTAAAGGATTGGGTTTGAGCACTTAAAATTTAAGGCTTGCAGGCTCAACTCTAGGATTAAATAATCCCTATAAGTTACAGCAATTACTGTGAGCAAGAGTCAATTTGTAACCCTTGCTTCCAATCACAATATTGAAAGTTGAAGATGTATTATGTTACTTCACATTGAAGCCCCATTTAAATTTATAAACTACTAAAAAGCTCAACCGAGTTTTCCATTGAAAAGAAACTAAGAAAATAAGAAAGGAGGAAAACTTTTTCAATCAATCTTGGGTTGACATACTCAGTGGCTGGGGAAAACGCAAGTTTTTGTTTTTTAATTAATGAGCCACACACAATAAACTGATTATGAAGATGATTAGCTAGTGGGCAGCTGGGTAGCTGGAAAGTTAATATCTAAAGTAATCAATTAGGCTGATATATAAAGTAGGCAGTTACTTTTGGTTTCAATAAACATTTCCGATTCACGTTCGTTTGATGTGAAATAGATTATTCACAAATCCTTCACTTCACTTTTATGGTTTATTTCAAGAGGCACGATATTTCCTTTTATAGCCTCGGGAGCACTAATTTGCATTTTTATGATTTAATTTTCCAAATGCAACGCAATCAGTACAAAATTGTCTATATTTATTGCTTTCGACCGCAGTTCCGGCATATCATTAAAACTTAATACAATTATTTGTAGAAGTTTTCTTTTCTTAAATTTGTGTTTATTTGTAAAACTCGCACTAAAAGCATTTTTAAAATAAGCATTCATTGAATGTATCCGAAATCTATTACTTTAAAATTATTACAATCGTGGACTGTATATTCTAGTAGAGTTTATATGCCAATTTTCATTTCCGTTTTCTTAAGTCATAAGAAGACTTATTTTTTTAGCTGCACTTTCAGAGTTGAGGACTTTAAGAAAGGAAACTTTACATTATATAGCGACATAAAAGTAGTTTATTACAGTTTGCTTTTATTACTTTATATAACTGGATTTCAGAAATAATGAACTCAAGAGATATGCATAACTTCAAAAATACTGTATGTAATTGGTCGTATAATATCTGCATAGAGAACATGAACAAATTATACGCACAATTTGCTTGCCTCTAAAATCTTAACAAGATTATTAATCCAAAAATGTAAATAGGGTTGTTTTTAATTGCAAGCTTTAAGGATCCTTACCGTAGCTCTTGTTAGTTTTTTACGTCCGTGATTTACAACAGCATAGTGGCGCAGTGGAAGCGTGCTGGGCCCATAACCCAGAGGTCCGAGGATCAAAACCTTGCTCTGCTAGTGATTTCAGTTTTTGTTTTTTCAATATTTATTATCTTTTATTTACTTAGTCTATGCTTAGCTATATTTTTAAATACATTTACATAAGCCCTGAAACGAGTTACAATGCTAGATTCTTCTACAATTT
The DNA here is from genome assembly GCF_004382195.2 of Drosophila sechellia. Taxonomy (NCBI): domain Eukaryota; kingdom Metazoa; phylum Arthropoda; class Insecta; order Diptera; family Drosophilidae; genus Drosophila; species Drosophila sechellia. The sequence continues at coordinate 3,198,100 of NC_045949.1, forward strand.
TAAAGAACACGTTTAACTTCCATCTCATGAATAGTACATTAAGAAGTAAAGCTGCTTAAAAATCAACTAAATTTCGCTGCAGGAAATGCCGGAATCCCAAAAATCCCCTAATTCCATTCTTCAGCAGATTGGTCAGCAAATGCAAATCGAGCTGAAAGCAAAATTCTCTAATCAGGACTGTACATCCGCAATCTCCAGCACCCTCATATGTACGTACAATATTAGAATGTGTGTTCCTGGCATTTTTTTATCTCTGCCTGCAATTCGATTTCAAATCCCTGCTCGTTGTGTGACGCAAGTAATTTTATTGCTGCCTTTTGACTGCTCACAAAAGCAGTTTCTTGCCTTCCAAAACGCTTGTCGATTGCATTTCCATTCGCCGACAGAAAGTTCAGCCAAAATGTACCTTTACGAGCCAAAATGCGAAGTTGTGGTATTTGCTTTTCCTACTCGTAATCTTAAGTTTATCTACCCTTTCTTAAGGTCTCTCAAGTATTGAAAATAATTACCAAAAGAAATTTTTTTGAAATCTCACATTCCCTATTTTGTAAAGCATTTATCCATCAATTTTATTCCGTGTACTTTTTCATTTAAGTAGCCATTCGAAACATGCCATTTTTGGCTTGGAGCAAGCCATGTTTACACAATATTGTGTACGGTTTCGTGCTGCTGCCTTTGAGCCTTAACATTCGTTTTGTGCACCTGTCAATCGTTTTCTTTTTTAGGTCAGAAGCCGTCGTTCTGCGGTCAAACTGCAATTGTATTCATCTGCTGTCCCGGCCTTAAAGTATGATGAAGCCATCTCGTTTTTTACCCAGCGCGAGGACACGCGGCGTGTGCACAATTAATCAAACAACTGGCAAAAAACGGAGACAAAAACGAGGAATATTCAATTATTCATACCCACTGTTAGCCCGAATGTGTGGCACATAACCACAAACAGGCGTCCCCAAACATAATGTTGATAAGTGTAAATGCCATATGTAAATGTTGTTCGTGCCACGTCCAATTCACTTTTTTGGGGGCGCTGCAAAAGTAAATCCAGAGCGATTGTGACATAAAATCGAGTGGGTTAATGTTTATGGCATGAATATGCGACATGCGGTGGAAAAAGGGGGTCAACTTAATTCGATCGGAAGTCAGCTAATTGGGTGTGTCAGTTAACCAATAATACCTCCTGAAAGCGTTTCTGCCTTTCGTTGATTTTTTAAGCCCACATGTGCTATAAATGCTTAATTTGCCGAGTAATGCGCGTTAGCCTAACCGGGAATTTAGGAGCATTTTATTTAATTTTAAATTCCATCAAACTTTTGCGCTGTGCCAAGTGCAGCAATGGCGCAATTCAACTATCTAAATTGCAAAAGGCACATGATGGAAAAACGTTAATGGCTCCACTGGGAGGGAGCTCGAAAAATCAAAAAACAAAAAAAAAATGGGGGGAAACAGATAGAAGCCAACGTGGGTGGGCATAAGAACCGCATTAGCTCCCAAAAATTGTTGGCCATGTGGGTAAACAAGAAAATTAATTGCTTGCGCAAGAACTAAATGCGATAAGGAACTACAGGCAAAATGTGTGAAATAATTAAATGCAGACCGACTCTGGAAACAGCTAATTAGAAACATAATCTCGTGTTTAAATAAGTTTCTTCTTACCAACAGCCATCGCAACTGGCTTCAATTTCCTCATCTTCAATTCAATTTTTAGATATGCTTAGTGTTTATTTTGGTGTGGAACACATTATTTATTTAGCCTTAACTATCAGATATGACAGATGAACCAGGGCCTCAGAGCCATAATTTTCGTCCCTAGCTTGCAAGTAGCCGTGACAAGTTCATTGAAAATGTACCGCCGGCAGTGATCTGGTAATACAAAATGGCACCATGTACACTCGCAAATAAATAATTCATGCCCCAAAGAGAGTCTGATGGAAATGGAGTTGCAATTGGAGTGTAGCACATCGAAGATGCATGAATTTTTAGTGCTCTGAGCGACCGAAATAAATTAAAAAATATTTTTTGGCGTGATTTCTGTTTCGCCGAGCTCGATATGGAATTGTCAATCGGGGGGTCACACTTTTTTTTATCGATAAATGGGAAAAGTAGGCGAGTCATAGTAATCAAAGCTGAAATAGAATTGCGCACACATTAAAAAAGTATTCTGTTCAAGTGAGTGACATTCGGAAATCAAAAATGGTCCCAGTTCAGAAAAGCAACGTTTCTGGTGTAAGTTTCTTTAACAATGAGATATATACGCGTTAATAATAATAATAATATTCAGGAAGCCGATTCTGTGGTATCCGCCAAGGATGTGTATTGCATTTGTCGCCAGAGCCACAGCAATGGATTTATGATGTAGGTAGCTGATGTCTCTCATCCTTGCTCCTAATTGCAGTATTTGATCCAATATATAGATGCTGTGACAATTGCAACGAGTGGTTCCATGGAGATTGCATCGGTTTGCCCGCAAATATCGGGGTACAGCACGACACCTATTACTGCACCGAGTGCTTCCGCAAAAATCCACTATTGAAGTGCACTTATAAGAGTTCATCCACCTCAGGAGTTCCAAAAACTCCAAAATCCCCCAAAACTCCAAAAAGAGCCAGGATTATCAATTCAATCGGTGTCAGGCGGAATCCACGCAGGAGATCCACGTTTGTCCAGTCGCCTTTAGAGGTACACAATGCGAGCACTCCTGCTCCAAAGGCTTCAAGAACTCGCAGACAATCCACGAAGTTACAGAATGCAGTCGAATATGAAAATGCTACAGAAGAAGCTAAAAAGGTGGATCAAAAACCAAAACGGACTGCGAAGGAAAAGAACCCAAAGCCGGAGGATAAAGTCACAGGGGATGCTCCAAAACCAACAATTAAAAAGGTCTTCGTATCGACGGGAACACAATGCAACATGTTTAGAGAGTTTGCGAAGTATGTTCCTCCCGAAAACTCCAAGAAAAAGGGCACCTGCTCTACAGTCTGTTGCCAGCGATTGGCTCGACGCCGTTCTAAATACTGTTGCGATGAGTGCAGCAACTTGACCGCAGTCACAAATCTAATCTTATTGGACGTTTTACCTAAAATGCCAGCAATAAATGCGGCAATGGCTAGGCAATTGAAGCAAAATGGTATTTATAATTATCTAATTTTTCAGAATGACAATGACTCAGCAAATAATCACAAGTCAAACAAAAATTTAAAGGCTTCTGAGTCAGAAACGAAAACCAAGACAAAGGCTAAAAAGACAAAGTCGGAAGGAAGAAAATCGAGATATCGTAGTCCGAGCAGTAGCCCAGATGTTTCCCCAACTGCCGCTAAAAAGCCCAAGCTCCAAGAAGAACTTCCTTCATCAAGGTCTAAAAGCTCACGGAAGTTACTTGAAGAATCTCGATCTGAAACGGAGCCACAACAGAAATCTGAACATAAGACTGCCAAGAAAGAAAAGACTAGTTCCCAGCGATCTTATTCTCCGTCGCCTATTCCGTCTCCCAAGTCATCCAGGACTGCGAGGAATACATCTAAAACAGCACCCAATGTTAATCTAAAGACCACTATTAAGCAACATGTCACTAGCTCCCCCCCATCAGGCCAGAAAAGAGTGCGCAGATCACAAACGATATCTGTGGATGGTCCATTAACTTCTGAACCAAAATCGACTGAAGTTAGTCGTATGGCAAGCCCGGGGACTTCTTCTAGAAATAAGAACCCTGTGCTTGCAACCTATTACCAAAAATATAGAAAACTATCATATACTGATGATAATAGCGAGAAAATCAAAGCCATTAGATGCATAGTGTCCAATATGTCGCACTCCGAGAAGGCCCAATTGGCCAAGAAGAGAATGATGATGAAGTTGGCATCGGAGAAGCACCTAAGTCAGACTTAAATAAGGAAAAATATACGGGTGCATTCTAAATATTTATAATTTATATACACTATATATATATATATATGTATTATTATATATAATATTAGATATATATATAATATATGTATTATATATATATTATATTATATTATATTATATTATATATTATATTATATTATATATTATATTATATTATATATTATATTATATTATATATTATATTATATTATATATTATATTATATTATATATTATATTATATTATATATTATATTATATATATTATATATGTTATATATACTTATAAAATAACAATGAACCCGTGTTCAGTTTACTTTTTCGGTTATCTGTTCCCCCCATAACTGCTGTAAAATCAAACAAACATTTAAAGAATAAATCTCCGAATGTGTCACATTTATTGACCAACGAAAGTTTCAATTTTGGCACGTCCCCTGGGGCGTATACGTGATGTGAACCTTCCATCAAATTTCCATCAGTCAATGGTTTGGAACAATGGCCGAAACGAAAAAGCCAAGCTTAGCGAACATTTGCGTCTCTATTCTGCATTTGAGAGTATAAATATTTTATTACTATCCTCGCTCGCCACATTTATCTTACAGAAGCGAAAGGGAAATATTTAGATAAGAGGAAATATTTCGGTTGGCTTGCGGGCAGCGCTTTGATTTGTTTTCACCATTTACGATTTTTCACACGTTGAGAAAGTTATTTCCCGCCCATAAAATTGATATACGAGTGAGCTTTTATGTGTGTCCTAAGGATATGTTTTCATTATTCGGCTGCTGGGATTGTGCCCCGGCTTATTGACTCTAGAATTGTCATTTGCAGCATTTGCTTTTATTTCATTACTCATATCCATAGTTTACCTACTCCGCCAATCATTCATACGCCATGTGTTACGGCACAGAAATAAAAAACCGTGACAATGATTGACAGCTTTGCGCATTTCTTGCATCGCAATTGAATATTTTTTTCCAGCTCCCAGGGAGCAGGGCAACTGTCGTAAAATGCGGACATAAAAAATAACTGCAATAACTAGATATGGCCACTAAATTTTTTATTGCAAGATGTCAATTTCCGCTGCAAAATACAACTGAAGTTCGGTGCAGTTTAATATCCAATTAGGGGACAGTTTGCACGGTTCATTTACATTTGATAGCTGACTTTTTCGCTTCGACTAAAACAAAGTGCTATACTTTACCTGTCTAAAGCCGATTTGAGTTTCCCAAATTTCAATCTTTAAAGTAATCTTATTACCGTCGCATTGCAATATGATATGTCAATCGTCTTGTCGCCAGGAGCTTCTGTTTAAGCTTCTGTTTAATTTTCTACTCAACAAAAAATATTACGTTACCCCCTCAAGAGAGTCTTGTATGCTTTCCGGTTGGGGAAATTGTCCCATGTGCTTGCTTTGTGGCCAGATTGAATGGGAGTTCCTCGTGCACGTCGTTAAGGACAAATTGAAAGCGCCTCAAGGTGTCCTTGGTGGCTTATTACAATTTTAAAATACTTGCCTTACTGTGCTTGCAAAAAAATTAAACGTTGAGATTAAATTTCCCAAGACAGTGCTCATTTCATTAACCTTAAAGCTTCCAATTTCCATCAAGGTGGGCAATATACAAATATTTGAAACTTATATGTTTATTTATTGTAAGTTAGTTCGATTTAAAACACTCCAAATAGTTTTCTTAAACATTATAGTCCGGATCCACTTTCTTTCCCTCTATTAAATTATTACACAAGGTTTGTTTCGACGCCCTTTAAGCTCCAAACCAACCCCATAACACCACAACCCGTCACCAACTGTTGACATCCTCCTTTAAAAAGGTTAATTGTGTCGTCCTAATGTCTTTGGCCATCCGTGTGCGTGGCTTACGTGTTTGGGGTGCAAAAGGAGGGAAAACAGGGGAGACGCAAAGGATTTGCCACCAGGAACACGTTTTGTTTCAGTCTCTGTCCTCAAGACAAGAAAAATGCTCTCGATCTACGTGATGCTCGTTCCTCTTAGGTTTCATTTGATGGGGAGTGAATGGGTTTATTTCTATTTACTGGCTGCGTTTCTGTTGCAGCTTGAATGCTCTTAGAGAACTCACATTTTCTTGTCAGGCTTTCAGTTGCAGTTGTATCTAAATTTCTTGTCAATTGATTTCATGCAATTTTGATAGATTTTCACTGCGTATATGCAAGTTTTCATCAGCTTTTAGCTGGCAAGTGTACCTTTAGGCAACAATATCCGGCTAGAAACTTCTTGGCTTCAAATAACTTGGCGGAACTGGAAATTCATTTTCAAATCGAACAAATAAAAACTCCTCGCCCTCTCAAAACTTGATTTTGCCAGCAACCACTGGATAAAGTTTTGGCCCCATATGAAGTTGAGATGGCCAGAATAGACATTGTACTACTTGCCCTACCAGAAGTTTAACAAGTCATGGAGAACGAACTTCTTCAAAAACGGGTATTATCCATTCAAGCGGATAAATAATTAATAATTAGCAAAAATTTAAGAGTACATTTACGACAGCGATGATGAAGCTGGGCTCCTGGTCATACCTCGATAATTTGAGAGTCCTTCCCCCACTTCCCATCTTGATTAGCATTCGTCGGTTGTTTGCCCGCTTTGCTGGCCCATTTGCCCTGTTTTTAAATTTCCGCTTCCGCTGGCGGTGTCAACTCCATGGCAATGTCATTTCCGGCGGGAAAAGGCGCCTGGGAGGCCATCAGCTTCAAACTGAAAACTGAAAACTCGTCATCCTAGACGTCGACGTCGACGTCCGTCATTGTCCTTAGCGCTTCCGCGTCATTTTCATTTACAAGTCCTTCGCTCGTGCTCTTTTCCCGATTCCATTTTCTATTTTCCGGCTGGGGGCAGTGGTTGACATCTGGAATAGTCGGCGCGTTGGTGATGGCATCATAAAAAGCGCCATCGACTGCAATTTTTCCCAGCTGATTTATTAATGTTGACAATCGTGGCAGTCTGTTGACATTGCCCCCGCCCCACGCAATCCCAATGTAATGGAGTTGTTTCGTCTTGAACTTGAACTAGAGTCGGTAGCATGTGGAGTTATTTACACTCTAGATTAAATTATAATGCAGAATGTTGCGCCGTTTCAATTCGCTTTGCAGTACTCTAATTAGTTTCCTCAGTTCACCTTTTCCTCGTTTTATACTCTTTTGCCAGCGATTATCACATGTCTGCTGAAAATTGCGAATGGGTTCTAATTAAGGGGTATTTAGCATTGTTGCAAATATTGAAACTCACATATCCGACCATTCTTTAGTGAAATCTTAAAATAAACATCTTAAAAGTACTACTCCATTGAAATGGAAAATTATTAAAATTTCGCTGTATTCTTTCCATGCAAATATTGTTTAAGACGATATTTATTTTCCGTTGCTGGCATCTCATCGTTTCTCTTATTTACTCGATAATTGCATCTTTAATACGCGTAAGTCACGTGTGAAACATATGAGTTTCGTCCTGTGTTTGAGTTGGCATTAAGTTTCTCAGCACGTGAGCGGAATATTATTAAAAACACAAATTGCCTTCTGTTTATTATTATTTAAATGTTAATTATGAAGTATAATGGCGGGTCAGAGTATCGGTAGCTTAAAGTCTACTGAATAAATTGATTGTTTGGCTTTGGACTTTCTGTTGGTATTCCAATCACGTGTTCAGCGGAAGGACGTGATAAAGGCATACATCACTCGATTTGTTAACCCCGAATTGCCCGTTTATTATCGCTGTGTAAGCCACCTGAATAGCAATTTTTCCGATTTCCCCATAAATACATAATATAAATGCGCCAATTCATCAGCTTCATGGTTCGATACCTTTTTATTTACCTTAATGTTTCCGCTCGAAGGTCCTTTGCCTAAAATAACCCGCACACATCAATGTCAGTTCCAGTATTCTGGGCGTATCAAATGTATGCCCATGACATAGTCCCATTTCACCGCCCCGCCTCCATTCACATCCTATCAATAGCCTCCCTTTTTTGACATTTTTCTTGGCGGTGCACACGCAACAGGAAACGGAAACGCCGATTTGTCAATTGTGTGGGCCAAGATTTATGTGCGCCACGATAAACTTGAAACACGAATACCTGATTTTGCTTTTGGTGCATGCGATTTCCTACGAGGTGTTCATGGATAAAGGTAATTCGTTAGGGAATCAATTGAATAATCGGAACAGCGATTTATTTACTTATCTGGCTACAAATTTAATGAGCTATAACTATAATTTCACTTTCGGCTGATTAAAATTTGAAGTGTCAACTGATATTACCATAGGCAATCGAAACGTAACAACTGTTTAATCTGTTGACACCTCAGCCGATAACTAGAAAGTAAACAATTATCACGTAATATTTGCGTTAAAATCTTCCAATAAAAAGATATATATTAAATATTTTAACAAACCATCTTGCTGAATAAATTAAATCTTTATTTTGTGCTAGCATTGTCAACAAATTTCGCACTTAAGCATAAATTAACTAATGTTCACAAGTAGTCGACTGAGTTTTAAACTAACTTATTCAAATGAAAGCTGTAAAAACTAATCAACAGTTTCGATTAAGCCACTAATGCGCCTTGGCCTTGTACGTAATTTTCCACACCTCGAAGAGGCAAATTGTCGAATGGAAGCGGTAGAAAATTGCCAGCGGCATGGAGATGTGGGTGATGATCGTCCAGCCCCAGACTCCAAAGAACTCCAAATGGCTCTCCCTGAAGACGGCTCGTCCCTTGATCAGGGTGTTGACGAACCAGATGGCAATGTTGGCCACCAGCAGGAACGTGATGATCTCCCTGCCCGGCTTCCTTCTCACCTGGTTGGTGCCCTTGCAGCGCCGATGGCTGGAGTGCAGGATGAACATGGTCTGCAGCGAGGTCTGCACCACTCCAAAGACCTCCGCTATAATGCCCTCCACCCGGTCGGGCACGGTGTCCCATTTGGCGAAGTAACTGCCCAGGATGCTGAACATTCCGTACAGGTACACTCCGGTCTGGGCCACAACCAGCAGGAGATTGTCCAGATCCATTGAGTGGTGCTCGTCGCTGGTGTTCTTAATGTAGCGCAGATCGCGCATGAGGATCATGCCTAGAAAAATGAATTTCGATATAGGTGGGTCCACACAACAACTTCTATATCCACTCACCCGTTATGACAGCCGCTGCGCACATGAAGTACATGAAGGTCTCCCAGAGAGTGACCTCCTGTGTGGCCACCAGTTCGTAGCCCGGCTGGGTGTACAGCACAAAGTACATGATCATCGAGATAATGGTCATGACTATAATCATAATCCCGAAGAAGAGTCCCTTGTGCGACTGGGAACAGTCCACGGAGAAGTGATGGGCAGGCTTGGCAGCAGCGGGCTTAACGGAATTCTTGCGCGTCTTGTCGATGTCCGGAATCGATTTGACCGTCTTCCACATCTCGAAGAGGATTACGGCGCAAATGAGGGAATACTCGATGGTGCAGGGGAACAGGAATGGCGATAGTTGCTGCACCAGGGCACCCATAATCGTGGTGCGGGAGCAGCCGCTGAAGGCAGCCGGCGTGGGCGTGGGCGAGGGAGTAATGGTAATATTAGCAATCACGGAACTCACATTGGCCAGCAGGGTGTTATTAAGGGCATGGTGGTGATGATGCTGATGCAGGGACTCATTGACAGCGGCCCAGTCCGTTCTACTCAGGGCGCTATTATGGATGACCAGGTCGTGGGCGGGATCAACTTCGTGCTGGCTGATGTGGAAAATTTCGTGCTTGGTCTCCTCCACCAGGACGTACAGCCACTCGCACAAGTTAGTGGCTACCATGTGCATTAGTCCGAAGCGGGAGGTCACCTTGTGCCGGGCCATATCCATGTAGGTGGTGTTCAAGAAGATGAACTGCACCTGAGCGATGCACAGAACCATACGGCAGATGGGTGTAATTGCCACGAAGACATCCCGGCATCCGGGATGGCCATTCAGCTCGAAGAACTGGCCAAACTCCAGGCCCGAATACACCATAGTTCCAATGGCGAAGGCGATGGCTCCAACTCTCAAGTAAAAGCTGCCAAAATGCGTTACCTTGTGCTTTAGATGCACATTGCTGTTCTTTTCGTCTGCAAATGTGGAACAATCGTATTTGTATTGACCAAATTATATTAAGAATTCCTCTATAGCTTACGAAAGTCCTTTAAGGCATTGAAGAGCGATCGATTACGGAAGGCACTGATGTACAGAAAGATCACAAAGAGTATGCTGCCCACATAGAGGTAAACGTAGAATCCCTGGTACACATAGGTCGGTATCTGATCGGATATAACTTCAGTGATCGGCAGACAAACTCCTAGCAGTACCAACAGTTTGCAATAGGTTGCCGATAGCGCTGAACTTATGGCATCACTGAAAAGATACATTTACCAGATAAGAAGAAGTTTATTTAACTTAATATAAGTTTATATAACTTACTTGCCCGTGCGTCGGTTCTTCTCCTTCTGTTGCTTGGCCTGAAAGCTCTTGGCCCCATTGTCGAAAAAGGCCGTGGATCCATTCCTGGCACTGGTGGCTCCACTCTGGAAATTTATGGTCGCTGTGCTGCCGCTCGCTGTTCCCTGCAGGTTACTGAAAAATACAAGAAGTCATATGTACTATAAGTAATAGAAGTTCTAGAAATATGTAAAGTGTTAGATAGCCAATTTGGGAAGTATAAGAATAAAAACACATAATATTGGTTAGTTTCAAATGCGATTTGGATGCCGTTTGATGACTTTGTTATGTTAGGGAACCATAAATGTACCCATTTTTGGCAGTCCTCGGCGACAGGAAGCCGTTGCCGTCCCTGCGCCCGAAGAGCGGCGGTCGCTGGGTGAGGATCTCCTGGAGGAGCAGCGATGGCCTGCGGGACACTTGCAAGGTGCAGGCGGAGTCTTCGTGGTGCATCCCGACGGTTGGCAGCGGGAGGAGGGCCTGCCGCTGACTGCCGTGCTCCACGAGATCCAGGTTGGTCTGGGACTTGGCCAGCGGAGAGATGGGATGCGGCGACATGACCGGAATGCTGTGGTGCCCGCAGTGATCACAGGACGTTCGAGCGTATCGGATTACTTGATTTGAGGTGGCGGCCACCGAGTGACGAGGTGTACCAGGTACCGAGGGAGGCAGCGAGCTTGGCGGGGATCTCGAGAACGAACCCGACTTCTTTGGCGCACTTATGGTTATGTATTCGCAGGCATCGGAGGATCTGTGGCTGCTGTTTGAGGAGCGAAATAAGGATATGGGATATCTAATTTTCCGACCAGTGGCACATATACACGCAACCCGACAGGTTCAATGCTTTCCGATGAACTGAATTTTCTATTCCGACTTTGGATTCTTGTGGCTGGTATTATCAATATGTGGATTCAGCCTGACCCTGATGGAATCGCACACATTTTCATGTATTTCGCAGCTTTGATTGTTTTTTGATCGATTTCTGCACGTCCATTGAGATATTATCACTCAGCGGGCTAAGAAACCACGCGTGTTCCTTCGGAAATACCCCTAATTTGTATATATGGTAAGTGGACAGATAAAAGGGGGTATGTTGTCCCATCAATCAAGGGGTAGATAAGTTCTTGGTGTTTACATAAACATTAAGTGATCACGTTTTCCTTTTGTTGCCTACAATCAGTGTCTGGAATTTGAGCCAGGGCTTTCACACGAAAAAGAGCTAATGTCACAGAACGACATCTATAGGGGTTTGACGAACCACTTTGATAAGATATAGTACTCTAAAATATTTAGAATGGAAAAGTCTACTGTCTGCTAGTCTGCCACAAATATCTTTATCTTGAGATCTTTTATAGCCAAAACTCGCTGTGTATATGTGCCACTGCAGTTGAGAATTTGAATGCGAAACTAACTCATTTCCCTTCGATATCACATCGTGGTGGTAATGGACGCGCTGTTTGGTCCTCCACAGATTAATGGGTTCGTCGTACATGTCTTTCGATTTCAAGTTAATTAGTGACATTTCCGGGCCGAGTCGCAATTCAATTTATGAAATCAGACGGATCGCGATCACCGATCTCCGAGACGCGATTTTCCGCGCCCTTACAGACTCGTGTCAGTGGGAAGACTGAGGCTTTCTGAGGCAGTTACTCCAATTGTCGGAGCTATCGGGCAGACGATATTTGACTAACTGATTAGCGTTATTATTAGCCTGCTATTTTTACCGTACAGGTATGAGTGTGATCCGTGTGTGTAAATACATCTATTGCAGTCCTATTATTGCCCTAATTTATTAGCCTATTGGCACTTCATCAGTCGGACCTGAATCATGTACCCGCATGTTGTACATAGTGTTTTGGCTACTCGGTTTTTGAATTTGTTTTGAAATCTGTAACGATACGACGGCAATATGACGTCATCACAACAAGCTCGTCAATGTTGTTAATTATCGTATATACAGAGTTGTAAAAAGCTATGCCTTCCCATAGCAGAATTCGCCGGTTATCTCTCGGCCACTTTGGCAGTCTGGCTCTCAGTGCTCTTGGCTTGTTTACTGGGTCAGATCAGTTTGGCGATCACAAGAAACTCAAATTTTTACCCATATGATTCACTTTTTAGGCTTCCTAATTTATTTCGTTGTACAGATATGACGTTGTAGGTTTGTAGTTTGAAATACAAAGGAAAAACCTGGGGGCTGACTTATTAGCCTCAGAGAAAGTTACGTGACAAGTGTTAAATGTTGGTCAAAATATTATGAAAGACCTAACACATTTACGGAGCGTCTGAAATCGAAATGGCAAGTCGAGTTTAGGTGTAAATATTACGCCATATTTACTTAGCAAAATGTATAACGAAAATTCACAGGTTTAAGTATCTGGATTAGAGTTAATTTTATTAATAGTACATGATCATATATGTTTAACTAACTAGGGAAGTTCCTTATGAGAAAATTGTTATATAGGTGATTCTATTTGGTAACTTTACCTGAAAGTAACAGTCGGCATTCTTTCGTATTGAACTCCACTGTTGCGGTCCACCATTAATGTATTATCAGGGTATGTAAAATTTAAACTTTTTTTAAATCAACTTCACATAAAAACGTTTATTCCGCTGCTAATTTAATACGAAGGTTCATGGTGCTGTAATAAAATCAACCGCTAGTAAAGTTGTGCAGATGGCAGCAAAGTTCTGGGAAAACTAAAACCAAACCCAGACATCAATTCTTATCTTCGGGGTCTTCCTCATGCTTTTGAAACCAACATACAGATACAGATAGCCAACGCCCTGGCACACGTAAATTTGTGGTTAGATAATACCCAGATACTAGCAGAGGTTCCATGCCCGAAAACCAAGACAGTAGCAAGTTTCTTATCTCTCTAAGGGTCATCATTCCGACCCTGAGTAAGCACTCCTTCCAAATGGGCAAAACAGTGTTTATTGGCACTATCAGTTGCCTTAAAATCAGTGCGGCCATATCAGACGCCGCTCTGTTTACGTTTGTAATCAATAACTTCTGTCAATATTTGCCAAGACACATACACTCTTGTTTTATCGATTTTACCATATAATTCCCAGCCCACTCTTTGGGCTTTATGATAAGAAAAATAGACCAGGGAAGGCGTCGAAGTTCGCCATTATTAATATAAAATGGTATGTAATTTGCAGATAGTTTAAAACGCGTCAGTTGGTTATTTTTGGGTTAGTTACTTTTGAGTAGGATATGCGAAACTATTTGGATCCCTAAATGTTTATGAATCATTACTTAAAAATTTATATGTTTGTCTCCTTAATAAAATTTATGACTGGCGCAAGCGAACAATTCATTCGCATTTATTGAACCACCACAACAATGTGGGAAGCCAACTGCCATCAAACCAAAGCACTTGAGCATATTTTCGAGGTCATGGCCATAAATATGTAGTTCCCAGAGCAGATGCTCCACCAACCCGTTAACATAGAGCGAGTCTGCAGGCTCCTCCAGCTGGCCCCAATTTCGATCTGTGTATAATTTGTGCGACAAACTTTGTCATGTGAGCTGATGCAGTTAGTGAAGCTTCCACCAGCCCAGATGCAGTCCTCGCTCCAAGGAGTATGGGTTAGTTACGCTCGCAGGAGCAGGAGCAGTACCCAAGCCAGGACCACAACCAGGCTCTGCACCATGAGAGGAAGTTTACAGGCACTCAGGAAAAAGTTGTTCTAAATATCAAATATTTGAATGGTAAAATATGAAGGACTGCTTTAGGCAGCCTTAAATGACCTAATAGATAAATATTTCTTTGTTTTTTGTTTATTGGTAGTCTTTACTTAGCAAACCTTATTCTCAGTGCAGGAGCGTAGACCACCAGCTGATAAATTTTCAAATATGCATGCTAATGAATGGCCTGGCATGGCACTGTTACTGCAAAGTTTTTAACTTGTGCCTGCGCTCGCCTGGTGAAAATATGCAGGGGGAGATTTATCTGGACGCCCAGTTGTGGTGCCCACTAGGTAAACTGAGGTAACCAAAACAGTTTGGGCCAACGCCATTAATTGCATGTCGAACTTTGAGTGGCTTCCGTCATTAAAGACGGGGTTACAATAGCCAGAACTGGGATGGAGAAATACATTTCGTGGCAGCAAATCGAAATCATGTTTATCTTTTGTTTTTGGTAAGTGGTGCTTCCAGTGGTGGCAAAACTTTCTGACAGCCCAGCGAATATTTTGCAGCCTGGCCTAATGAAATCCTCAGCTATGTGCCAAAATCATGCCCCGGTTATTGGCCTACGCTGCGTATGAGTGCTTTCAATGGCGTGCGATAATGTGGCCAAAAACTGTTGGCACGTCGGATGGCAAATTGTAAAGCAGCCAAGGAGTTGCATTGCGAAAAGTTGCTGTTCGTTAATAGTCACTATAGATATGCACTCAAGCGGGTCCAAAGCATTCAAATTATTCAACTCAATGCGACAGTGAAAAGAGTTCGAGGGCACTTGGCATGTTTGTTAAGTGTTTTAGGCACTCGTTTAATCAGCCAACTATTCACGCATTTACCTTCCACTTCAGGCTGATCCGTTCATCTGGCTTCTATTTGAATTTCCCTCGAAATGCATTCATGCATTCCGAAGAGGACTCTTAACTTTTAACTTAAATGAAAAAGGGAATGAAAAAGGTGATGAATAAATTGTCTGGCCAGATGGAGAGTCTCAAGGTTTCTAATTTATGGTGCCTTAATTTTGTTAATGAACGATTGCTTTGGCCCGAATTTTTAACCGCAAAAGATAATAAACATAGATAGATTTATATCGCTAACAAAAGGTTTATTACACTTTCCGTTGAAATACACATTTTGAATACCACCTTCCCCACATTTTGTTCCCTTTTGTTGCCAAAATTGCAAGCCACTGCCAGAGAATTGAGTTTACCTTTCATTTCTGGCAGACATAAGCCTATTTCGTGTAATTCAATTTGGCCAAGTAGGTGTATAAATTGGCATTTATTTTGGCATTCACCAAGAGGCAGACATAGAAGTCAATCATAAGATGAGCTGAAAAAATGTATTCACGATTGAATTATGGAAAAAATGGCAAAAGGGGACTAGCGTGGTGTAATTAAATATAAGGTAAATGTTGAAAATAGGATACATTTTGTTTATTGACTTGGAAAAATACATTTTCATAAATTTCAATTAATTTTACGTCAGAAAATGGCGAACAGTACAGCTTAACGCCACTTTGCTGCCCAAAAGAAAAGTTTCAGTAGAAACTTTAGACACTCAGCTTCAATACTTGAGTTAAGGGAAATACCCTTTCAGAGGAACTCATGGCATGACTCGAGTTTCGACTACTGGTAACTTGGGCATTCCGCAGAAAGGTGGAAAATCTCACCAATAACTTTGAAATTCTAAAAAAAAACAGAGACAAAAATGCATTTCGTTATATGTAAGGGTAATATTTCAGTGCGTGCAATTCAAGTTTTTAAAGTATCCCTCATGACTCTTACTTTTATTAGGAAATTTCCACACAAATATCCGGCAAGCTGGACAAAACTCGATGGCGATGATTTCGCATTTCCAGTGATAGTTCTGCACCCCGGTTATTTTGCAGTTTTCGATTTCGCAGCACGTTTGCGAGATAAAAAAGCGCGTACGTCACGCGGAGTCACCTCGTAGAATAACAAAATCAGTATGCCACATCGCAATTGCCAATGACAATCCCTCTGCGCTCCACATGAGATGGAGCAATGTGGGGAAACCGTTGAAATGGAGCTCCATGGCTGCAAAGCTCCGAGTCCCAGTTGTTTTACATTTCTGCATCATTAGGCGGGGAGTTGGCTGCTGCCAATATGCTAATAAATGTATGGACGTGTGTCACACTCGGCAGGCGGGTGGGCTATAAAGCAAACAGCAGGACTCCGCCTTCGAAGGACTCTAAGTGGATCGGGGATTCTGGGTGCGGGATGAGCGGATAAGCCACTTACCGTTGATGCTGCCACTGTGATAACGCACTTATCTCATCCGATAACATTGCTGCTACATTCTAAAGGTCGCATAAATTTCAAGAGCCAGAAAATGCTGCAAGGCAAGCTTTAAGATTTATTAAACTTCACACACCACGCCGCTTGGTAAACAAAAGTGCAATAAATATTATATGAGTCTATGCGTGTTTGGTGTGTGGCATGTGGCGTGTCCAGCGGGATGGGAAGTGGGCAATCCCCTAATGCAATTGCACAAGCTGCTAAGGACACCGCAATGCGGACGGCAAACAGCTTTGCCAGTGTAATGGTCTGTTATGGAAGTTTTTCCAAGGACGAGTATACCAAGGACTCGGGCTGATTGCCGGAATTTGTGTTTGAATTGCCCCGAAGATGGTTATTTTTCTTATTAAGCGAAATACCAATAACTAATTTATTGGGCGACAGTGCGATAATAACGATATCGGACTTTATTAAATGCATCGGGAAATGGCAATTACCCCGCCATATGAAGCTGTATTATAAACTGAGCTGACATCGCACAACATAAAAGTGTCATCAGAAATTAATGTGCAATCAGGCAATAAATGCTATAAATATGAAAAAACGAGCCTACGCATTATCGAGTGACAATCGAGGCTCGCAATGAGTCAAGGAATGGAAAAGATTATTTGCACTGGATGCCGCCTCTTATCAATTTAAGTGAAATCAGCGAGAATTAAGTCCAGCGAGATGACTTAATTCATCAACGCGGAAAATGTTAATCAACTCTTTCGGTTTTTTTTGCTGAGGCTGAAAACTTGAAAATTGTTCTTTTTTTAATTTGGTTTTATTAGGGTTTTATATTTAATACATTAACATTTTTAAAAGTCCCACCTTTAGCTCTCTATGAGCACTTGAGCAAGTATCCGCAGTATCCGCCAGGACCACAAGGACGCCAGGAAGATGGAACTCAGCTGCCTTTGAGTTGCCTTTGGTTTTGTGTATGTGCCTTTCATGGCGGAAATGGGATTAGGAACGGTGTGTGTGTTCTTTGTGGCAAGGAACTGCGGGGATTGAAGGAAACTGGTGCATTTTGCAACCATACTTGAGCTTAAATTAAATACGGACTTTAATTAAACTCGCCGCTTAGCCTTGCGACAATCGGCGCATTTAATGTGGTAGCAAGGCGAATAAAGTATGGCGCACGGGTCGTATGAGCGATGCAATCAGAAATTTCCCGAGCAGTGAATTAATTCGCATTTCAGACCAGACAGTGTCAATTAGACAGCTTCTTCTCCGCCGGTGCAGGGTGCTCTTTCAATGCGGTTTCATTAGTGGCCAAGTTAATGGAGCACCACTGCCTTTTTTATCACAATATCTTCGCTTGCCGCCCCCATTTTCAGCGGTTTACTTTGCGAACGAACTTTCCAGATCCAATTTTCTCCTATAAAACTTTTGGTTTTTGTGCAAGTTTCTCTCGGCTGGCCCTCTGTTTTCGCTTTGTCTCCTTGCCGCGTATAAATTGCCGTCAATTAGTTTAATTGTTTTCCTAATGTTTTTTCGTTACTCTCCCTTCGCCCCCTCCAACCATTTTCCACTGCACTCCATTGATGGCCGTCATTGATTAGTTGTGCAATTGTTTCGCAGCTGTCATTGCCTTTGTTTCATTTCGCTCCGTCTCGTTGTATTAAATGGCCGTCAAATACAAAAGCTGTTGAGTTATTATCGGCGACCAATGTTAGCCAAAACTAAATGCTACTGGGGAAAAGCAGCTGGAAATCCTGCGGAGCGGAATCAATTTTCATATGCCCGTTGTGGAATTTTCAATTGTATCCAGCTTAGCAAAATGGAAATATAATAGCGCATTGCTGTCTCCATGGCTTAGTTTGGATTTTATGTGCAATATTATTTTTTATGAAGAGCGCAGCAACTCAACTTTAAGTGAATTTGTACAATATTGTTCCGATTTAACCACCACATCTTGGACTGACAAATGTTTCCTCGTCGCAGTGAAGTTGTGTGATAAAAAACTTGCTCATCCTCAAACTCAAATGCACACATGCATGTGCGAAAACAATGGGGGGTTTTATTAAAATTGATGATGCTCTTCTGTGTTTGCTAGACGACGTCTCAAGTATGCCATAAATCTCTGTCAACTTCTCTGAACCAACAAATAATAATATTAAGCCATTAAAATAGTGGCACATAATCAGAGACAAAATAAATATATGGAATTGTTTCCGAAAGTGTCTACTTTCGTTTGTAAACAACAGTGTTGCTATCTAATCCCCAAAAATACAATGAAATTATGGTTCGCCTGTAATAATTCAACGACAACATTTTAAGTTTGGCCCACATACTGATTTTCATATTTGCAGTATCTGCATTTTTGTGGCTTTTCATACTTTTTGCATAATTTTCGAAATGCAATGCAGATTCATAACGCCACAGGCTGACTGCGGACTGTGGGATTTCCAATTTAATTTTCCTCACAGTAATGGACACTTTGCACCGCCAATGTGTTGTGACAAAATGCGGATTGCTGCCACAATTTCATTGGAGCTTACAGAAGAAATTAACGTCCGACTTTGTGGAATATAAATAGCAATTTCAATCAGAGCTGTGAAGTAAAAACTATTAATAATGTTACGACTGAAGTTTGTCTTGGGTGAACTAAAAATAAATAAGTACGTAGCTTACCCCCAAGGGAGCCAGTGCAATGGCAATCGGATCTGTCAATTTCCTGACTGAGTTACGAAACCGTATTGCAAAAATTCTAAATTAATTGCAACGAGAGTTGGCATTGCTTCCTGTTTCCGGTCGCCTGAAAGGATATACGACGAGCATCGCATCAGTCGAACTGAATTACTAATCACATGTGCCAGGACACAATATGAGTCCATTTCAATATGCAACAGACATTTGGAGGGGGCAGATTCTAATGAATACGTGCATTTAGGAAGCCACTTCAAAGGCCTGATTAGTCTGGTAAGCTAATTGTTGGTCTCTGCTGGCAGTTTGCACTGGAAAACTTTGGGTGCGTCTGGAAAGTTTATTGAAAGTGGCACAGAGCCCGGGTTAAGACCCAATTTATTTGCTTGATTAGGGGATTTTTTGGGCCAATGCCATGCTCTTCTTTAATTACTTTACCTTGCACTCGGCATTATCCTCATAGCGGCCAATTATAAAAGTTTCCCGGCTAAAACTAATACTGCCACTGGACGCTGTTGATTGATGTCGGAGCAGTTGAAATTCAGTAATTTAAATGATGGCTTCTGCGGTGCCAAGTGCACTGGGAGCAGCTGCTTCCTGGCATGGAAAATTACCCGCCTGTTTCCCATCGCAAAATGCTCCAAGCTCGCCAAAAGTTGCGCTGAAAACAGCAAAATGAAAAATATAAATACTCGCTCATTTATAAGTGGCAGGGCAGGGAGACATTTAGGGCACTTCGAGTGCCTCTGGGTGAACTTGGGCATTTATACGCCATTTGCCGGGATTACCACTCTCTTATGCATCTTTAGTTTTGGCCCGAAAGTTCCACAATTCCAAAATTCCCTTCGACTGCAACCATTTGGACAAAACTGCTCTGCACCACCACCCACCATGTAAGCCCGCCCGGAAGACCTTGAACCACTCGCACAATAAAAGTGAATGCCAAAAATGCCACGGAGCACAGTCCCATGGTTCCAGCTGTGCGATATTTCGCAGCTTGGGCTGGCATAAAACGAGCATAAACAGATTTTATTACCCCTTTGCCCTTTTTAGAGAATGTAATCCAAATTAAGTACTCAGTACTGAGACGAAGTTATGGCCAAGTGGAGTTATTCTCGGGGCTTTGGCAACGAGCAGAAACATATTCACCATCAACTATTCCCCAGGGTGTAATCTTATATGTAGTCTCTGCTTTATATTTCCGTTTTGAAATGTGCAAAAGGATAATATCAAATAATATCTATTTTAACAATATTTTTGATTTCATAGTAATTTTATATATGTGTTAAATAAGTTTTATGTTCAGTTTAATTAGACATTGATTTTCATTATTATTTGCCGGTCGTTAAACATAAATCTTTGATTATTTTTGGTTCGACAAATGCTTCGTGTCAATTCACAGAAGCAGACCCAAATCAATTAAATATCCATTATGCAAATTCACTGGCCACATCCCTACTTCATGCATATTTATGTGCCAACTGGGGAAACCGCAAGACTAACCAAAATAGATTTTTTTGGCAGCCACAATGCCCAAGAGTAAACAAGTGGAGACGGACACAATATTGCTGTGTTGTTGTGATTGAGGATTTCCATATTTACTCGGGACACATTTTCAGTGAGAAGCCGCTAAAGAGCTAAAAATAAGCGGAACCCGGCGATGGGGCAATAGAATTAGTAGCCAGTGAAGCGATTTTGCTGTCCACCTGAAAGCTAAGCCCCCAACACTTTGGGTTACAGATCTACAAATACGGATTTCAAATAGTCGAGTCCCGGTCCTGTGTGGCATGCAAAAAACTGTTGCTGTTCCGGACTTATGTAAGTTTTTGGCAGCCAAAAAACAGGATGCAATTTCAATGGAACAGCAGCCAAACAACAGCGCACATTGCATGTCACTAAAGCCGCAGACAATCGAACTGAAAAGCAGATCGACCATTCATAACCGGAAACGCACTGCTTGTGTGCGGTTGTCCCACGGCAGCGGAAGCGAATGAAAGGATAGTTCACTTCCGGAATGCGGAGCTCTCATTGTTGGCGGCGAAAGTGGACCTTCTGGCAAAATTAATGTATAATCCAATTAATTAGCTTAACTCTTAAAACCGTTTTAAGCTCGCACAATTAGACGGCTCATACACAACATATTTAGCTAAAATATACCCGCCGTACAGTTCTTAGTGCAAATAGTACACATTTCGTCGGGGCAGTATGCCATTGAAAGAATAGAAACCCAAAGCAAACGAAGCAACAATCCAGGCAACCAGAATGCAATTGCAAAACAATTTCTGGTTTTCCTTTGTTTCCGGCTTTGTTTGTTCTGCTTAAATTTCAGACATTTTCAAATGGTCCAATTAAACCCACCGCGAAAGCATTCTATGTTGCAGCCAGTAAAGCCATGGCAAAATCCATAAACTTAATAAATGTTTTGGTAATTGCGCTCGAAAACTTCATTATAATTTCATTTTCGCTACAGTGTCAATAAATTTTACGACATGTTGTTTGCGTTGGCTGCAACAATTAAAATTTCATTAATGGCGAGAAATAAATTATGAAGTGCACAAAATGCGCATAGTCCATTAATAATCCGATGGCGGCCATAATGTTTGCATGCCAGAAGTGCGTTTATCCTGGCGAAGCTTACCAAATAACCAAATAACGAAAGGGCTGTTAGCTTTGAGCATAGTTTTCAGTTCTGAATAAATTCATAAGCTTTACAATTTTCAAAGCAAAAGCAGTCCTTCAATAAAATAAATTAACCCGGTTTAAACAAAATATCCACTTGTTGGGCTATACGAACGAAAAAATTCCCGTTTAATTACTCAAAGGAAAATTAATTAGAGGGGCAATTTTTTAAAAGTTTCAAGGACCCAAAGCCGATATAAATCTCAATAGAAAATGAGGATTATCTGTGCAACAAAGTGTTCAATAAATTACGCCCTTGCCATTGTTTGCGCCACAAAAGAAGTGGCTGCAACAGCAATCGATTTGTCTTAGCCACTGCACACGTCCAACATGTCGTATGTGTAACAAGTGTTGCACATAAATTTCCAAGGTTGCCGGAGGCGGTGGTGCAGCGTCTTGAGGCAGCCACAAAATAAATAAATGAAATAAAAGCAAAAGTGTTTTACCCGCAAAGTTTTGTGCACTTTTCGCAGATATGTTGGATTTGATTTATACGAAAACATGGCAAGTTTGTGATACCATTTATAAAGTTGCATAAAGCAATTTGTTTGTCTGCAGTGATGCATTTACTCACAGCAATATGTTTGTTTACAAATGTCCACTGGAGGTTTAATAAATAAATTAATGGATTATTGGAAATGTATAAATGTAAGGACACATAACAAAACTTAAATTATTTAATCACTTTGTGAATACATTATGCTTTAAACATTTCGTTTTCAAAGGTCCTTTCACTACGTTAATAAATCGCAAATTTTTGATCCCACCCGTAAATACTTAATAAATTTCCACCTACGCATCTGAATACGTGTCCGCATTTTCCCATTCACACCCAAAAAGTTTTAGTTCGCCAGCATTTCTATTTGGGTCATTGGGGATTTACTGAGTTCAAGAACTTTTCATATGCTTTTGCCAACTCAAAAAAGAGGCCCCAACTTTTCGATTGGCTGCTTAAATTTTGCAGATATATTCAATTCACTTTAAAATTTATTTTTGCCTTTGCCAACGTTTGCTGTCTGCCCAAATTGTTTGTTCTTTAAATTGATTATGTGACGGGGGCAATGGCTTCCGATGCATGGAACTTTTGCCGTAGGTCTCTGAAACTGGCTTACAGGTGGCTTCTCATTAAATATAATTAAATTGAGGGCTTTCGCCGACCCGAAGGACGCTAATTGATTTCGCTCACAAGCCAAACACATATATTTCTGAGTGCAAAGCTCAGAGGGAAATGCTCCTAAACGAATTTGCTATCTATTTGCAACATGACTGCGGGTAAAATAATGGAATTTGTGCCCCTTCCACCGGAAGTTTCGTAGACGGCACAAAAAGCTTGGCAAAATGCATTTCGGGCCAAAGCCCAAAAGTGTCGAAGATGCAGAAAGGCCACGGGACTTCAGACTACAGCGGCAGTAAGTCAGCCCAAATTCCAAGATGTCCTTGCCTATATGCTGCATGTCTGTGTGGGTGAGAGTGTGTGTTTTGGCTGCAAGTAACGGCGCTTTCGAGGCTTGAATTATGTCGCTGCCAGAAAATAAGTCTGTCGGCAGTCGGATACAACATCAAAGAGATTAAAGCGAGCGGATCTACATTGAAAATTATGAATGAAAATTTAATATTTAATTTAAGCTGCAAGCTTAGTTGATGGGAACCCGTGGAAAATTCTATGGGATTGAATTCTAGGAACTTTTTGTTGAAGAATGGAAGCCATTAAAAGCAATTAAAAATATTTTTAATTATTAGGAAGGGCATACAATAAGATATATAATTGAAAGAACATACTTTTCATCGAAAAGTTTAATTTAATCAAAAACATAATATATCCCTAATATAATTGTTTAGTTTAACGAATCTATTCTTAACTCAAGATAGCAAAATCAAAAGTTGTATGTCGAATTCAAGTATTTCGGTTCGTGACTCCACTAATTTGTAGATAATAAGCAATGTAGGATGTAAGTAAAAAATTTGTCGAAAGAAAGAATTTTAGATAAAAAGTTTAACAATCGTAACACTTTATTAGCATTCACTAACAATATCCTCTACATTTGTCAAAGACCAGATTCCTTACTAACCATATCACCGAAGAGCTCGCCGGATGACTGCGTTCAGGGTTACAAAGAAGGCTAGCAGCAGGAGGATGAGAAACATTCCCAGAACAGCCATATCCCAACCGAACTCATTGCCCTGCATCTGGAAGTCCTTGAGGAACTGCTCCGCCGTTCTGTAGTAACAGAAGTTGTTTGTGGCATAGCACTCCAGTTCCCCGCGATCGTATCCATAGATGGCCCTCATCAGACCCTCAAAGATGTACCTGAAGAAGGACACGTCGCAGATGGGGCGCAAAAACCAGGAGAGCTCGTTCAGCCGGATAAAAAAGCCGGAGAAAAGGAGAAACGGAATGGTGGCACTGGGCACCAGGAATATGGCCAACTGCATGGTGAACAGGGAGCCTGCGATCACCCCGATGAAGTGACCAATGAAGGCGGTCATTACGCACAGGGCCCAACACATGGCAAATCGCTGCAACTCCGGAGGCTGACCCGTCATAAAGTAGCCGATGCTGATGAACATTGTGGGACAAGTCAGCTGCAGGGGCAGATCGGCCAGGACCTTGGACAAATAGTAGGCTCCCAGGGAGTACCATCCGTTGTAGTACTCCCTGATGAATACCGCCGAGTCCTGCATGCACAGCAGGATCGAGGGCATGGCATTGCCGGCGAACACGAAGAGTATCACAAAAAACAGGCAGGATACATTGGACACGATTTTCTGAGCATCACCACCTATCTGCCAGTAGACAACGCCCAAGAGCAGGGCCACCACCACGTGCATCACCAGACGCATTTGGACAGCAAACTGGAAGATCACGGAAGAATTCAAGCTATACAATTGTTGATTGCATCAAGCCAAGTCTCACCATATCTCTGGACATGGAGCGCAGATGACGACGAAGCAGGACACTTAGCTGGGTCCAGAAACCCACCTGCTCCTTACCGCGCAGGTGGGACAAGTCCAAGGCATCCTTGTGGACATCAATCAAGGCTGCTGGAATAAAATTAGAGCAGGCAGAGAAAGGCGACAGATAGAGCAGAGAAGATAGAAGTGCAGTAGGGGAAAATAGTAAGTTACGAGTGTTACGAGTTACGCGGAAATGGGACTTGTATGAGAAATGCCATCCTGAAAATTATGCCGGTCATCACCACTTACTCTCCTCATCCACTTGAAGCTTCACAACATTACTGGCGGTGCTGTGCATCAGCTTGTTCTGAGTGATGAGCGATTCACAGCGTTCTGTGGTGGAGGACTGGCTGCACACTTCCAGGGCTATCAAAAATATTGAACTGCGTTAGGTAAGGTGCAAGATTAAGGATAAAACTTACCGAAATCCGCGGGATTGTAGTAATGGGGACAGATGTGGCCGGATTGTGCGAAGGTGGGCAGCATTTCCCGCTGTTCACCAGCGTAAAGGACCTCTCCGTGAGCCAGAACCAGGACATCGTCGAAGAGTTGGAAGAGTCGCGATCCTGGCTGATGAACCACGCAGACAACTATCCTGCCATCGTGCGCCAGTCGCTGCAGATGGCAAATCACCTGGTAGCTGCCCACACAGTCCAATCCGCTGGTGGGCTCATCGAAGAACATAATGGGCGGATTCGTTACCAACTCAATGCCAATGGACAAGCGCTTGTGCTCGCCTCCGGATAAATTCTTCACTAGGGTCCTGCGGCAGGCCTGCAGCTGCAGTATGTCGATAATATCGTCTATCTGGGAGCTTTACGATTAGATTTTCCAATCATATACGCTAATTATCTCAAAGGCATACAATTTTCTGTTTCTCCTGAGCAGCTGTGGAACTGGGCATCTTCAGGTCCGCAGAAACACGCAGATTTTCCTCAACCGTGAGCAGATTCAGCATCACAAAGTTCTGAGCAATATAGGCGGACATTTTCCGAAAGCTCATTATATCCCTTGGGCGTCCATTCAACAGAAACTGGCCCGTTACTCCCTGTAGTCTATAAATGGTAGATACAATTATAATAATACCATTTTAAAATCAACTTCTTACTTACTTAAAACCCGCCAATGCATTAAGCAAGGTGGACTTTCCAGCTCCCGAGGGACCCAAAATGGCCGTGAGGCGTCCCGATTTGAAGACCCCGCATGCATCGTTGATAATGGGTGTGAATCCTTTGGTGGCCCCTTTCAAGCTGTAGCTAACTTGGCTAAAGTGCAACTCCAGCGCCTTTTGCTTCTGGCCCAGACCATTTGGCTGAGCTTGCACCGCGTTATCGGCCATTAGACGGCAGCAGATTGTTGTTTATGAACGAACCAGATACCCGTGTGGGGAATTGCTTTTATTCGATTTTTGCCTTTTGTTTATGCGCGGGACTGAACGTTGAGCTGGTCAATAAACCAGTGAACTGAACAACCGACTGCTCAGTTCTTAATAAATGCAGAACATATTTGTTCCTAATGACTGATACATATCGAAGCTTTCACCTAACTTTTATAAGGAGGATCGCGGATAATCTTATCGCACAAAGTTGGATGGATTGGATCAAGGTCGTCCAACCCCAAACAAACTTGTTGGACAACAACGTGCATGAGCTCGACTGATGAGTTGGCTCTACAATCCACTGCAGTTCCACCCACCCCGTATCGATGGGATCTTGTCCGAGGTCAGGCGAGTAGATAACTAGTGGGCTGAAAATAGTTTAGCGATAATCCAAGGGGAATAGA
The DNA here is from genome assembly GCF_004382195.2 of Drosophila sechellia. Classification (NCBI taxonomy): domain Eukaryota; kingdom Metazoa; phylum Arthropoda; class Insecta; order Diptera; family Drosophilidae; genus Drosophila; species Drosophila sechellia. The sequence continues at coordinate 3,224,511 of NC_045949.1, forward strand.
ATAGGAATATTGATGCGGGCATAATTCCAAAGGTATTGATGGCCTAATCAATTAGACTCATAGTCATGGGTCTACTTTTTCATTACATGAAACCTACTTTTTTCAATTTTCCGCCTGAAAGTGAGCACCGATTTTATGGAAACCAAATGACCTTCTTTAGAGAGTGAAATTAACAATTGGCCGACGCCACTGGGTAATTGATACACAGTATTCAACACGAAACAATGACCGCTGATAATACACACCCATTAACATGACTGCACTTGTGCAGCCCAATCTGCGTATTATCATAGAAGTTAGACCCTTTAATTGCCTTTGTTCATTTTTAGCTTCGCACAGCTGGTGCTTATCAATGATATTAGTTTACCCGGAACTTTTGCTTTTACAGCAGTCAGTCCATATGCACTACTGTAAAATCTGGTGATTACAATTTTTTAATTGCACGACTTATTTTCTTGGAAAACTGGTTTGCATAAGCTTCCACTGATGGGTGCGAATCGCGTTTGCAACTCCAAGTTTGCATTCAATAATGCTTATTAATATTCAAATGTTTTCCTATATTCTTAAATCGATATTTTATCACATTTGATCGCGACTTTGTATACATTTTGTTTCGTACGCCTCTCACCAATTAAGATTTCAAGTCGTGATCACATTAACCGATTGAAAGAGAGAGGAGACATTGCGATCCCCGGTTGCCGACCACTTTCTGTTGATATTCAAAACGCGACTGATTTCCATTGCTCGGAAGTCGAAAGCCGGCTACTGCTATTATGCTATTATACAACATGTTTGAGTGCACTTAGTTGCAATCAAGTTTGATCGCAATTCGTGGCATACTTCTGCGATCTGTTTCAAAAATAAGAACTTTATATATATAAAACATTTAATGTAAATTATATTCATAGACTTCGAATATTTTAGCTTGAATGCAGACAAACTTGCTAAGCACTCGAAACAATTAAGTGCTTAGAGTGTTTATGGGAAATAAATTAAATCTAAAACAATTAAAGGTCAGAGAAACAATTAAAACAGACATCTTCAGATTTCATGGCAAAATATTTTTATAATATTTTCAAATGTATACTCGCAGCCGACGCCTGAAAATCAGGTCAGTTTTACAACTAGTCAATAATGGTTCATTAATACGTTACAAAAATACAATTGTTTATATGCTACGCTATAAAAATGTTCTATTTACAATTATTGATCTCGGTTACCGCCGTGTGTGTATGCTTGTCAGTGTGTGTGAGGGCTCTATAATCCTGTGTCTCTGATATATATCACGATTTCCTTACGCTCTACCGGATTCACCAATCTTTGGCACATATGTTTCTCTCGAATAAATGCTTAAATAGAAACCACAAATATAAAAGTAAAACAATTAACTGTCGGCGGAATGTGGCAGGTTTCCTTTGGTTGCTCGAGACGCGTGCCTCATCTGAACAATCTGAGGCGGAAGGACATGATGTAGAACGCCAGGATGCGCAGAAAGACCAAAACGCCGACCAGAAAGATGAGGGCCAGCGTATAGTTTTCGTTGGCAATGTCCAGACTTTTGAGTATGAACTGGGGGTGCCTCAGGTGGCAGTAGAGCTCATTGCAGTCCAAGGGCTCGCGATCGTATCCGAAAATGGCCATCGTGGCCCCTTCCAGACTGTACTTGAGGAACGATATGTCGAACATCCAGCGCAGATACACCGGAGCGTCCTTCTCCATCAGAAAGAACCCGCTGAACTGGAGGAACGGGCAGATGAAGAAGGGTCCCAGAATGGAGCCCAGCTTGAGGCTCAGTGCTGCTCCCACCGCCAAGCCAATGCTCTGCGAGACCAGAGCCGTAACGAACACAATCAGGAAGAACATTCCGAATCGCCAGAGCTCCAGCGGCTGTTGGGTCATCAGATATGTGGGCACTATGAAGAGGGCACTGCAGATGATCTGGATGGGCAGGTCGGCTAGAGTGATGGCCACGTAATACGCCCGCAGGGAATACCAGCGATTGAAGTGCTCCCGCGACACAATGGGGAACTCCAGCGGAACTGCGGGCGATAGAATGATAACTACTTTTCCATTCACTCATTTTCCATACTTACACTTCACCAATATGCCTGAGAACGCACAGTACATGATGAACATGATAGTGTAGAAGAGGTATCGGAAGATATTAAGCGTGTGGGCGGCATCGTTGCCGATCCCAAAGTACAGGGTTCCTATTAGGATGCCAGTGATCAGGTGAATAGCGAAGCGCATCGTAGTCAACGAACTGTCCCGCCAAATTAGCAGGAATGTCCTCACGAGCAGAATGCTCAACTGTCGGTAGAACGGAGTTGAGTAGATGTTCTGCCTTTTGCATAGATGCGATGGATCCAATTCTATGGCTGGCCTGGATTTATTTTTCTTCTTTGGCTTGCAGCAGCTCCCAGATTTTCCGATTCCCGCCGTTTGGCTGTCCCACACACGGGAGGACAGCTCATTGATGGGGGTGAGTGGCTTGAAGGTGTTGCACTGCATGAAATGCGCTGTCACTGATGTGGACATTACAGGAGCTGTCACCGGTGTGATCAGTCCCGCTGCCATAAGATGGTCTACAAAGTATTATTGATTAGCCATTGAAGTATACTAACAATTTATCCATTGCCTTACCAACTTTCTTCATGGCCGCCAGTTGGGCCACTCGCGCAGTCTTGCTCTGTCTGTAATCCTCATTGCGACCATTGTCCATCAGGGCCACCAGCTTCTCCAGCTGATTGTCTTCGGCCGTGTCATAGTCATGAGTTGCTATTTCCATTACTGTAAATTAGATGAATATTGATCATTTTTCATGTCCTACGGAGGTTACCAACCCGAACTCACAGTAATCCGCTGGATTGTAGGACTCGGGGCAGTGCAAATTGAGGGCGCCCAGGAAGGGCAGTAGGTTTTGTGCTCCACCGGAGTAGATGCATTTGCCCTCGCCAATGGCATACAGATGATCGAACATGGCGAAGGTCAACGCACTTGGCTGGTGGATCGTGCAGATGACTGTGCGTCCCTCGATGGCGAGCTTCTTTAGCAGATTTATCAGCTGATTCGAGGTGAAACTATCCAAGCCACTGAAAAGTATATGCATTTCATTAGATTTTAACTACGTGTTGATGCACAATAACATACGTTGTAGGTTCGTCCAGGATCAACACCGGTGGGTTGTTCACCAGTTCCAGGGCAATAGCAAGACGCTTCCTCTGACCTCCACTGAGCTGCCCCGTCCTGGTATGCCGGTTTTCGTACATACCGATGGCCTCCAGAATGCACTTTACCCGCTCCCTTTTCTCGCTGTGTGTCATGTGAGTGCCGATCTTCAAATTGGCCGCAAAATGCATTGCCTCCTTGACGGAGAGAAAGGCCTGTAGACTCGTATCCTGGCGGATGAACGCCATGTTTGGCTTAAAGGCCTTCAAATCCCGCCTGTTGCCATTGACCCGGAAATCCCCCGTAAAGCCATATGTTCTGCAATAAGAAATTAGCTCAGTTTGATAGAAGTATTTAGATGCAGGATATATTACGTGTATCCTGACAGAATGTTGAGCAGAGTACTCTTTCCAGCTCCAGAGGGTCCCATAACGGCACTAAGTTCTCCCGACTTGAAGTAGCCCGTTAAACCCATTAGCACATCCTTGGTTTCTGTAAGAATAAAAAAATTAAAGCAATGAAAATTAAAGCGAAACTTATGTCGTTAAGACTACAAATTAAAAAAGTACTTTTTAATCATTTAATCTTAAGAAGTCACACTACATTTATTGGTCTGGTTTATAGCTGATTAGTAAGCCAGTTCTATAAACTTACTTAATCATTGACAGACTTCAGTTTTCAAGAATTTCAGCTTAATTTGATTACTCACTAAAAGTGTTAAATCAAACTCGAAGTGCTACTATTTGAATTTCTAGATTAGTTTATGATTATCCTTGGTTTTTTCAAAAGATTATTTTATAAAATATTGAGGGTGGCTGCTTTACATAAGAACATGAATGACTTTGAGCAATATCTTGCATTAATGAGTTGCAAACGAAGTCCGATTGACTTTGCTTCTATTTAGTTAATTCCCATTGTATAGTGCCCCACATTCCCACTTTAACTTAACTCGTACATCCCGAGTGATAAGGAAATCCCAATGCCCCCGATTACTGGCGTTCAATGCTGTCTAATCTCGTTTTGCACGCTTTCTTGAATTCCCACTGGCTGGATGATAATGCCATATAAACCTTAAGTTCAATAAGTTTAATTTTGTGAGGAGTTCGTTTCGCTGGGCCAAATACATTGTAGGCGCCCATTCTGAATGTCGAATGTGCCCGGTTTATCTGTCGATTAGCCATGGCTCCTGTCCAATTTAGATTTCAGGGGTCTAAGTGGGCGCTTATCAATCAATCCGTAGTCGAATCTTATCGCACTCAAGTTCTATGACCAAAAATGTCGTTAAACTGCCTTTACGCCTTTTTTCAATGAGGTGGTCCAGATGTTAGACTAGACTCATCGCTGGGCCAACAGGTGTACAACGAGCGGTGTTTATGGCACTTCCACTGGAGTTGGCCTCCTTATCAGTGTTTTCTATGGCCTTGTACTTGGAACTGCATTTGGTAAGGGGGGCTTATGAGTACCACCTGCATCTGACCACCTTCCATATTTACACAACATATTACATTGGGATTACCACTCGAATTCGAGAAGGTCGCATCGAGTTATTGGATCGGCTTTCTTATCAAATTGATTGCTAATTGTGCTAGTAATTAAATACAATTTTGAGAATGCAACAAGCCTTATCTGGAAATTTCTGGTTAGATTTACGGCGGCCAAACTCTTTGTTAGTAATTTTAACTGATTATATTTTATTCAGGAACGAACCTATCAATGTAAGAAGTATCTAATTGTTTGCAAGAAAGCGAAAGTATCTATTTGAGCCTCCGAAAATTCTCAGCACGGAAAACCAAAGATCTCCGGTCATTTTAAAAGCCTATATTGTATTAGTCAGGAAACTGAACCCAGCAATTACATCCAAAGCGCTAATATCTTAATTGAAATAGGAAGCTCCAATCTCAAATCAACTGACTCATATCCAAAGTCAGTTTTTAAAAGTCGGAATCTTTTGTAAATATATTTAATAGACTGCAGCGCTTGAAAAGGGAAAATGAGAAAATTCACTTAATTAGTGAGTCAAAGAAGACACGCGAAGAGCAACGGGAAATCTAAGATGGAATTTAAGTGACTTCAATTAAAATGCTTGCGCCTTTTTTTATAGCGCGTAGAATCAGCTATAAAATGTTCTCATATCAGATATCTAACTGGGCCAATACATATGTATATGGTAACATCATAACAACATGCCTGGGAATTGTAATGATAACCATGTCGTTCAAATCTCATATCATTCGTTCCGAACTATCAATTTGCTTTCACCGGCTGCCGACTTTGAATAAGCGAAAATACATTAACGGTGAAGAACTGATGTATGTTATACACGCAGTACATTTTATTATCAATAGTTGTGTGGGCGATAAAGTAGTTTGCAGATATGAAACACGAGTAACATTGGGGACACTTTGGATTCCGTTATGCTTCGCCTTCGAATCGGTAAATGGGCCGTGTTAAAAGTTTTTCGAGTGTACTAACTTAATGTGAGCTGCAATTACGCAGGATTGGACACATGGAGCTATCCACCTCAATTAGTCTTGTACGCAGCACAAAGCACTGATTATCCAAACACGAACTCATGGCAATCACCCCCATAATGACTGCCCATGATTTATCGTGCATATAATCAGCGAAAGGCACGTGTCATAACGTTAGTCACCTGGGATACTCTATTGGGCCACTGTTCGGGGAAATATCTTTTCGGGAATGCCTATCTATCAGTGGTGCACTAGCGTGAGTCACATGCTATATGTCCCTTCTTGTATGCACGATAACCAATGGAAGTATCAACTAGCTGCTGGGTATTTATTCATGTTGTAAGTGGCGGTCTTATCGCTATTGAAACTTTGGGATGGTCGAATCGTAAACAAACAGTGTAGTAAAGCCGCCACACTCCACGATGTGCAAATAGGTCCATGGGCTCTGCTTAAATAAAATCACCTGACCCCAAGAATTTAGACCCGACCCTGCCCGACCCAAGATATATTCAATTTAATTTAAGAGGCTCTTCGAACCCAGTGATTCGCCCAATCAGCATCATGTCAATATACTGAATTGAAGAGTCCCATATCGTTACATATATCCAATAAAGGCAACCGATATTCCCCACTTTGCCCAGTTTGTTTCCTGCCCACATTCAGATCTTATGAACAGCGTCAAGAAGTTGATACTACGAAAGTGTCCTAATCTAAAAGTTACCTAGGTGCAGCTTTATCTGGCATTATCTCGAGATTGATGAACCGAAACATTATCAGATATCACAGCATTAAGTGCGGACGATTTAAATAATTGTGGCACTATTTTTTTTTTGATGGTTTTGACATTAAGGCCATTTATTTCAGCATTTATTTAAAAGACTCATTCGAGTGTCATATAACTGGCCGATTTTAATTGGGTTTACTGGGCATTACCACGCTAGTATGCACATATGGTATGTACATGTACATATATGTAGCATATAGCCAGCCCTTAATTATAATTGCCGACAATGCGTGACTGGGAGCAAAAAAAACATTTAATGACCTTGGGGGGAATGCTCTCCAGATGACAGCTTTTGTTCAAGTAGGACTCCAAACTTTAAACCGAAAATATATAGTATACATGAAACGACGGCTTCTCAGAGTGTCAAAATCCATACAGTCTATGGCTTGTCAGGCAAATATCAAAATCTTTTTTGTTTACATAAGCTCGCAAAGTTTAAAGATACACTTTCTATCGAAACTCCCTAACTTTGTTTCGAACATTTCGTTCTTTGAAACCATTAAATGAAAATACCATTCCATACACTTTATGAATGGATAATATTTATTCCTCTTTTCTGAATACCATACAATTTTTCTTTCAAAGTGGCGCGTGTCCTATTTCCAATTGAACAAAACAAACAAAATCGTGAGGGGTTTGTTTTTCAATGCCAAGATTGTTTAAAAAACAAAACTAAACAGTAAATAGGGTTTGTTATAGTATGGTAAGTTTGTAATTCTATCAAAATGCTGTTATTTAAGATAATCTTTTCTACCTCCATAGTTAGATCAAGCCAATCAAAAGACTGTCCCAAATTGACAATGATCACCTCCAAATAAGTACCGATCGGAAGAACTTACCCCTCTGGAAGACTCCGAATTTGGTAGTGTAGCGTATATTCTCGAAGCCGATGTTGATCTTCTTGATGGTTTTGTACTGTTCGTGGGGGAATATGGATCCTCCGCTGGTGGCGGTGCTGCTGCTGTGGCGGCTTTCGTCACTATGCTGGCTCGCCTGACTGCGTTGACTTTGGTTGGCAGGTGACGAAACGGGTGTGGCGCCCAACGGAGTTCCATAGACGGATTCACTGGTCGAGAGCACCGTGTTTTCCGTCTCGGCCAGCGGAGCATCGTGGGACTTGGCCTTTATGTTGAGGGTCAAGTGCGGAGGTCGTTTGGATGACAGTTTCTTGGAGGGCACGGGCGTCGTTGGACGAGGTAGTGCTCCAGACCCTCCAGACGCCGATCCGGATCCCCGAGATGGCAGATGCGTTTCCGAGCTGGACTTTAGGTGGTTCAACCGGATGACATCGCCACCGGTGACATTTGGCGACACGGCACTGGCCAAACTCCAACTGGACATGTCGTGATTTCAAGATTTCTATATGTTGTCTAGCACTTTTGATACTTCGGCTTTGTAACCTTAACTGCAATGTTGGTTTCACTTTTAGTTATCTCTATGTTGTTTTAGCTCGCGTTCTCCATTTAATTTGCGCTTTCCGTTTGTTCGTCGTAGGCCTGCTTTTTACGTTAATTTTTGAGGCGCGTCAAGCAATTAGAATAAATAATATTTTGTATTTCGCGGTGTATGAGTGTGTGCGTGCCTGTTGATCATTTGAATTTTAATTTCGCTCTCCTCGTGTCTATGTGTGCGTGAGTTCATTCGCTTATGCCAAGGGCGTTGGGGCGGGAGCTTAAAGGAGGAGGGGCTCTGGGAGAGCGGCAGACAACCCATTTAATAAAAAGTCGAACGGCTGAGAACACTCGGTCGCCTGTTGCTAATCAGACCATGCCCCAAAACAAGAATAGCGCACCAACACACATGGTCTCACATGTAAAACGAGAGAGTATCACACAGGGGCGGATTTAAAAAAGATTCAAGGGGGTTGAAGTTACATGTTTAAGTTATTTGTGCATCTGAAGACAAGCAGGCATACTAAGCACATAGATACAATAAATTACAGTATCTGCGTTTCCTCAAACCCCCTTTCTACGCCACTGCCATAAACAATGTTTGTTGTTATTGCCACACGTAGAGTCGCCGCTCACAAAGAACGTGCTCTGCGGGGGAGGAGGAGAGAAGAGACCAGATTATTGCGCTACAGCAAATGCGTTCCGGCCTATAAATACTTTTGATGGAATTACAGACAATGGTTCTATTATATATTAATTTCGTGTCTATAAGAACTTGTATTAATTTTTTTAACAAATTCACATATGTACACACATATTGCTTCGAAGTTACTCTATATGTCTATATGCCCTTTGTTTTGGTTTTGCTGTGTAGCGCTCGCAATTGCACTCGATCTTCTTCTTTATGATGCAAATCGTGTGTATTTATGTATATTTAGCACGTCGCTCTCTTTAGCCTTTGTTTTGAGCAACTGAGACGCACTTTTAATCGCAATAGGCCCTAATTTTTCACTATGCTCCCCAAAAAGCAGCTGATTTATCTGCGAGTGTATGTGTGTTGGCCTAGCCGCCGACTTTTTGGACCCTCCTTCATTTTCACGTCTTTCGCGATGGGTAGTAGCACCGCGTTGTTGTTGCTCTAGACGGCCTAACTAAGTGTTTAGTATGTAGTTCTCACTAAAAAGTATATCAGGTTCTGAGGCTTTTTGCGGCTTATCAGGCACAAGGGTGTTGGTTGCGAGGGGGGCGATGCGGGCCAAAGGCTACCAAAGGCAAACCACAAAAATATTCAGTTCGATTCCGAGCGATTATCACTGTGGCAATGCAACAACTGATAAGCCAAGTGCAGCTCACACACTTCACACACGCACACACATACCGTACTTCTACTGGACTGAGAATTACCGCGCGTAATTATATAGATGGCTATATCTTGTGTAGAACCGAAGAACAGCGCGATCTTTAGCGGCCGTTGGCATGGCACGGAATGAAAATGAGTTCAGGAAAGTTGAAAATATGAACTCGCTGATTAGTATTAGTTCTCACAGATAACGAGGGAGAGCGCGAGAGCGCCGCAATCAGCTGTCTTTCCAATGGCAACCGAAACCGAAACCCCTCTCAGAGGGACGCTCATGGTTTTTGTTTACGACTCTCTCTTCTGCGGGGGTGTTTTTCTTCTAACCCGTGTTTTCACTGCTCTTTTTGAAGAACTCCTGAAGCGGGGAGGTTTTCCCATCCAAACTCCTTTGTTTTCCTGCCCGCCAGTGTGCAATTACAAATCGCAGTCAAACAAAGAACGACGAAAAACCAGTCAAACCAGTTTTTTTATGACTATGACAGTGCTCATCTGGTAGCTGCCCGCCACAATGTTTGAAGTAAATAATGCGTATATTTTTTATTTGCCAAAATCACGTAATTGCTTTGCTATTTCCTTAGTATTGTTTTTTCATCACCAACAGAATTTGAAATAAAACGTTTTTCTGCGTTCGCCATCTGGCAACTTACACCAAACATTCGAAAAAGGCGTTAGCACATTTATCGCTGCACCAAAACCCACCACCCACTCGATTTTTAGTTACACCCAATGGCGGGAAAATTTATTTTCATGTTGTAGGAAAAAGAAAAGAGTTTTGACCATTTAAAAGTTTTTAGTTAATATAAAATAGCTTTTCTGATTCTCTCTAATCGATTAACTATATATTCTATCTATCTATTAACTGAACATGCTGAATTTAAGAATAAGACTTTAAAATATTCAGGAATATTTCTACTGCAGTCTACAGTGCTTACTAAAAATTAGAAAATATTTTTATGAAGATTGCTCCCTGTTCTTTTGGATTAACCTCAATTTCCCATTTATCAGGCGCCGACTGTACCAATCCCACGCCTCTCACGCCCGAAAAACAATGCGTGCAGTAGAGCTTTTGCGTAAAAGCTCGCAGTAAATGCAAACGCAAAGGTTGGCAGTCGGCAATTGTTATCATTCGGCCAAAAACGCTTGTTGCTTCAACTTGTCCCGGACTCCGCGTCGGCTACGTAACTTTTCCCACCTACCGGTTGAATTTCGATTGATCGTCTGCGAACGGAATTTGGCGCGGAACTCAGTGGAAATTCAAAATTGAATTGAGTGATTTAATTATGCCTGCACAACAGGTAATGTGAATGGAAGGAGGAAATTTAAATTGATGCATAATATTTTTAGTGCAAGTTTGTGCAAAGTGCGTTCGGTGTTCCGCGCGAAAGAAGCGGAAACGAAAATGGAATAAATTACAATGCAAATCATATGCATAAAGGGAGTGACCCGTTAATTATGATGAAAGAGTGAAGGAAATCCTAAATAATGCAAATCAAGTAGGATTAAAAATAAATATCCAAGAGTAAACAAAAAGTGGAAATTGTTTGTGAAATATATATGAATAAAAGCGTAAACGGACGAGCGGAAATATAATTATTTTGCAAATATTCCGCATAAGTGCCGAGTGTTGGAATATCCATTCCCGCCCCCGAAAACCACCCAGTGTTTGTTTCTTTTATTTCTAAAAGAAAATTTACAAATTCGACGAGTGAATGTTTACCGGCCAGTGGTCGGGGGAAAAACAAAGAGCCCGTAAGAGTGTTGGGTGTAAACAAAAACTTGAAAACTTAAAATTATTGCCCGCGAGGCCATCAGCTGAAAAGTCAACAAATTCGGAGGAGACTCGAGCGCAGAGTGAATCGCAAATGGTGAGTCCAAAGCAGAAGAATCCCACTTGATTGAGTTGGGTTCCTGGGCTTGAGCCTTCAAAGTTCTTGATTAGATAGCGAAGAAACCCTCGCTTTTTCGGGTGGCACAAAAGCCCGCGGAATTTCTCGGAACTCCCCTAGTAATTTCTCATGTTCAGTGCATTACTTTTATCGTTCGTTATTGATGATCGCTCCAATTGCGGCGCAAACTGCGTAATTGATATTCTAGTTGACTCCGATCAATCTAGATGGGGCGTTGATTTCTCACCCAGGTAATTGCCCCATGCCACGCCCCGTTTGGGGACACCAAAATTGCTCTTCTCCCCTTTCGATATTCTGTGCGTGCTGGGTGGCGGGGGGTTGGATGTGGGGTAGGGGGTGTTTCATTTTTTATTAGATTGTGCCATGGTTATTTTCGATTTCGATTTTTGGCTTGCAATTCTTTTTTTTGGCGCGGTAGCGGCCACTTTAAGTGATAAGCAATGTGTTGCCATTTTCGCCCAGCATTTGTGATTGTGCGTCGTATATAGGCGCTATATATTATGTACATACTATATTCTGTCAGGCCAGTTACTCCACTAATTATTGAACTGAAAATTATCACACTGCTCTAGCATGCTCGCACCTGGCAGGGGTTCTCTCTCCCCGGCGTTTTATTGCAGCTTAAAAGCATGTTATTTATTATTGAGAGCATGGTCAACAAAGGCGGTAGCAACAACACAAGTACAGTATCAATATATATATATATATATATATATGCTATATGCCCTGCACATGATTAAGTAGCCCCAATTAATATACTTAAACACGCGCCCCTATTGATAAATAATGGCAAAGACTAAACAGCGACATTTCTGGGCCCATTGCTTGGAAGTGAACAATTAGCCGGATTTCATCAGTCTAATTCCCCGAACCCTCAATTTTTTAACTTTTTAGGTTGATTTCGCCTTTGAGGAATGCTTTTTCAGGAGCCTAAAACTATTTGGCCTCAACCATTCGAGTGCGTTTGTAACTGATTTCATCAAAGCTCAAACAACGTTTATGTGCGCAAAGTACAAATTAAGTCCCCCAAACCTTTTAATCCGAAATTCCTTTTAATTTCCGAAAGCAGAAATGTAAGCGAAATCAAAGAGCCTTGAGTCCGAAATAAAAACTTTGTTCAACTAAACGGCAAAGTTGAGTAAACATAAAATGGTTTTCCCGAAACAATGGCGTTAATTTATGAAAGTTCCAAACTTTAAAGTAATATTCAAACCTTAGTACTGCTGTTCATAATTTAAGTGTAACCTTCGTTTTTTAGTTTTCTTTTAGTTTTTTGATCTGCCAAGCATATGTCCATATGTTGAAAAGAAACCATAGTGATTTCCAAAATAACTCCGTCCTGATAAATCGCAATTCACACAGATGTTTGCTAGCGTCATAGTCGAGTTTTCTCTCTGATTTTTTGTTATTGTCAAATTGTTTTCACTTCGTGTGTATTTCGTGTACTATCTCACAAACACACTACAATGCTTGTATGTATATAACGCCACTCGTCGCAGTATCTCATCAATTATTTTGCGAGTAGTTGCCATTGGACCCAGGCATTGAAAGCTTTAAAAGGCTCCCGCGTATAGCAAACAGTTCCAGGGACGACGAAACTCACACAAACGTTGGGAGCAGAGCGCTCGTTTTGCTGCTGAATGATTAAACACTAATTACTCTGCCTAAAAGCCAAAACTAAAATCAGGCATATTACAACCAAGTTCTATCAATAGTCCGGCTTAGATTAAAGCCATAAATAGCAGCAATTACTAAGGGACTTTAGCATTTCTGAATATGAATTATGAATCATCCTAACACTGGCAATATGGTTTTAAGAAACTTTACAACACTAGGACACAGATAAAGGCCATAAGGAAAGCAATTAAATTCGGAATTTGCTTTTCTGACGGTGAATTATGTATGAGTCCAACACTGGCAAATCAATGTGGATCTAAGTACCTTAGTAGTTATGCATTTGACCTAAGCCCTGACCAATTGACCATTGGAAAGTTGTGAGCCAAAATTCGAGTGGTTCGGGTGTATGCAAATATGGCTGATATACATCGGCAATTAGGGTGATTTTCCAACTCGTGTTTTATGGACACATTTATGGACACTGGACCTCACCAGTTTGGTGGCCAGCGCACATTCATCCGCGGTTTAAAGACCACTTTGGGGCACTTAAGGTTGCTTATCTTCCAAAGTCTGCGCAGAAATAGCCAACGAAGCCCCAAATTAGTTGTACATTACTTACTTTATGAACCTCATATCAAACACAATATTTTTGCAAGGCGCTAATACTGTCATATGTGCACACTGTGGCCTCGGCAACAGACAAATTTTAGTTTTTGGCCTGTGGCCGTCGAAAGCTGTGTGTACTTTTTCCCATCGTAACCGGCAAACCAAAACAAATTGTTCAAGTTGCCGTGAAATGGAATACAAATTGAACTTATCAATAAATCGAGTGGGCGATAACGATTAGAAACAAAAAAAAAAAAAAAAAAAAAAAAAAAAAACCCGCAATGACGCGACCAAAATTCGAAGCGAGCCCAAAACCCAAGAGCAGCGAATTTCTACAGGTGGAAAAAACAGCAGTGGTGGTAGATAAGGGCTTAAAGTCGTTCCCCTTGACAGTTGTATATTTTTCATTTAGCACCCCCGAACACAGCATATGGAAAGCAAAAGTATTGAAGCCCCGATCCTCACGAGAACACGAGAACAGGAACATATGTATATGGATATAGAATGATTTTCCCATTCTCTTAAGAAATCTAGTAAATAGTAAGTTATGTTGGCAGTGGCTGGCACTTAGTGGCTGCAAGCTAATCAGTTGATTAAAATACAGGGCATTTAATTTACGAGTATCCCACGACTTGGTCTCGCCGTCCTCACCTCTGCCGGGCTTTAAAAGTCAGGTGGTTAGACAGAATCGAAATCAGGGCACCTACCTCACGTTGAAAGGCTGATAGCCATATCAGCACGCTTTATTTAAGGCTAACAATATCTGAAAATTCTGCGTATATAAGTATGTTTTTCGCCCAACCACCTTCCTCTCATTGATTGCCGTGTTCTTTGCACTTATCACACTATATGAACAAAACGTTTTAAACTCTTCCGACAAGCCATTATCTGGACCGTGTTTACCGCCCCAAAATGGTTTAAATGCGTCATGCCTGAAATGTGGGAGCAGTTGAAGCCCCAATGGATATGAGTGCATACAAAAAAGTGCTGGTCACTCGGCCAAAGTGGATGTGATTTTGAAAAACCATTGAGCCTGATCATAAAGGACCATTGCGATAATGGATTCGAATATGTTAAAATGAACTTCTTAAGGCTACACTCAGTGTTAACTAAACAATATCTCTTATAAGTGAACACTGGAGGAAATCAGCCACAATCAGGGGTTGTTGACAAATCAAAGTCCATACTAAATCATCAAGGCAATAAAATGGAACCAGTCAATCGATTCTTATCTACACAAAATGCAGTGCGTTATCATGGTCGTTATTTCCAAAAATCATAGCAATGTTATATGTATTTTCTCAATTTGTTTTTTCCCTTTTGTGGGCAAGCTGAATTTATTTGTTTATATATTTGCATTACATTCTGCTTTATGCTCAAACATTTTAGTATTTTTGTAAAAGTCATTTAAATTCCATTGCAATTGTCTGCAAATAAGCAACAAGCTTCGGGCTTCATTCCATTTTTAAAACTATATGTATAAGTGTTATTACGAGTGTCAATAAATTCACCTTGGTCAGGTCAAATCGAAACCCACATACATATGTTCTCTACTATTGTAAATTAATTCATCTCAGCATGTGTTGAAATTACCTTCGCGAACTGTTCTTCTTTGCGGCAGAAAAGTGTTGCCACGTGTGTGTTTGCATATAATAACAGTGTCACCCCGTCGTGTTTGCTTATCGTAATAGTGTTACTCTCTTGTACATTGAGTGACGCCTTAAAAGTGCGCGTGTTTTGTTATTTGAACGCGCAAATGGTGTTTGGAGTGCAAATAGATGCGCGTAGGTCAGGGAATCTGCTGCAGAATCCACGGAACATAACTACAACTGAATCGTCACAACTGAAGCGAATCAACACATCGTGAACTTGGGATACAAACAGAAGGGCAGACAGACGCCAAGCGAATCCGGAAGATTTACTGATGTGTGCCGAGATTACGGAGCAACAGCTCTGGGCAGCGGGTACCACCCATCTAGACAAGCGGTTTGACGGATCCCGTAATCTGCGGCTGCCTCCGGACTCCCAAACTGCGTAATCGTTGGCAGTTTCTTAGATGAAATAGTAGATGTTTACCCACAGATTTAGATATGGATTCGGTATAAAGGCGGCATCGCTGCCTATTTCACAAGCCATTTTCGTAGTAAAGCTACTCCGTTGAAGTCAACGCGGAACAACCAAGGACACATGGAAAAAGGACATTTAAGCAGGAAGTTTACACGCAAGTGCTTTAAGGCAACCTAGGACCTTCTTTACACCGAGGGTCTCCAACTGTGATATACGAGATTCAAGGATTTAGCCGTAGACGTTATAAGTCATAGGATAATTAAATTAAATCGCACGGACTCCCGCCAGAATGCTGATCAGCATATTCAAATCGGGCATCTTCCAGTGGCAGTACCGCCGCCAACTGCTGGTCTCTTTGAGTGGTATATTAATGAAGATAAGACGGATTTACAGCTCAACTGGGAAGTGGAAAGTTTTGAATCCATATCCATGTCAGGTTGTGGACAAAGACCTTTTCTTAAATGCGATTTGCGGCGGCCATGGCAACCAAGTGTCCCCAAAGTCGACACAAAGTTGACGGGTGAAAATTAAGTTTCCAATTTCACGTGTGTGCCTATGCAAATGAGGCACTTGAGCTGTCGATTCGCCCTCCAGAGATGATGATGTCATAAGCTGATCTGAATGTTCTTGTAGCCACCCTGATAACCTTCTGCCATGGCATCGCCCTGGGCTGGCTGTCGCCCATGCTGCCGAAGCTGCTCTCCCCCCAGGAGACGCCACTCTCCTTCTACATTGACGTGAACGAGGCCTCCTGGCTGGGAGCAGTCATTAGCATCGGTGGCATTAGCGGAAACTTCTCGTTTTCCTATCTGATGAACCGCTTTGGCCGGAAAGTGTCGATTTACGCCCTCGCAGTGCCGCACACGGTGAGTTTTCGCGAACTTTTTCGATGGTAACTAGCATCTCATGTGGTTCTCCCTTGCATACCGAAGTGCATTTGGTTCCTGTTCTACTTCGCCCAGAGCATCGAGTGGCTCTATGTGGCCAGGGTGTGTGCCGGCCTAACTGGTGGCGGCATGTTTGTCGTCTTACCCATCTTCATTGGCGAAATCGCCGACAATAGGTGAGTGAAAGTGAAAATATTGCATTTGCGTTAGAAAAGTGTCATGAAAAGGAGGAATTTTTAAAAGATATCCAGTGCCAAGGCAGACAATAGAGTTCTGACTTTTTTGTACTATACCAAAACCATTGTT
The DNA here is from genome assembly GCF_004382195.2 of Drosophila sechellia. NCBI lineage: Eukaryota > Metazoa > Arthropoda > Insecta > Diptera > Drosophilidae > Drosophila > Drosophila sechellia. Next base: position 3,241,072 of record NC_045949.1, read on the forward strand.
CCTTGTCTCTGCTGTCCAACACGTCGTATACGTAATATCATGTAAGCCAGTTTTTGTATGCATTGCCATTGTCCTTGGATGATGGAAAGATAGCTTGGTTGTATGTTTGATCAAATAAGAGCTTACATTTTTGGACGCTTTTTATAATACCATGACATGGACAGGCAAACGTGGCAAGTGAAAATATTAATTTTCGCATAGCAACTTCACATAAACCTGGCTTTTGCATAGTTCTATGCTAACATTTTTGACGACAAAAAAAGTAATCTTCAGCTGAACACCTTTGGGTTCGTCTGGATTCAAAGGGTCTATGGAATATATCTAAATTGAATTTTGACAAATAGATTTTTTCATAAAACCCACCAGCATTCGCGGTCGCCTATGCTCCTTTTTTACGCTTACCATGAACACGGGCATAATGGTGGGCTTCGTGGTGTCCTCGCACATCGCCTATCACGTGATACCCTGTGCCGTCGTGGGACTGCCCGTGCTGTACGTGTTCCTGGCAACGCGATACCCGGAGCCACCGCAGCAGTTAATCAGGTGGAAGCGCGAGGAGGAGGCCGAGAAGTCACTGAGGTACTATCGCCGTTGCGACGGACCCAATGTTTCCAAGGAGGAGGAGCGAGCTTTTCAGAAGCAGTTGGACGAGATGCGGCTGGCCATCAAGCAGCAGAACAAGGACTCTGACGACAACGGCCTCTCAATTTCCGATTTACGTAAGAGGTTTTCCGAACACACTCGAAAGCATACTTAGATCCACATCCTTGCAGTCACCAAGCGCTCCTTGAAAGCCCTGGCCACGGGATTAGTTTTGATGGTAGCCAACATCTTCACGGGCACCTTCGCCTTCAATAACTACATGTCCAACATCTTTGATGTCGTGCACACTCAGTTGGATCCTAATACGAACACCATTATTATTGGAGCGGTGCAGATCCTGGGAACACTGGCCAGCATATATTTGGTGGATCGTTATGGGCGCAAGATCCTGCTGATAGTGTCCTGTGCAGGCAGTGGCATCGGAACGTCCGCCTTTGGACTGTACGCCTTCTATGTGGAGGAGCAGAAGGCGGACCTGTCGGCCTTCTCCGCCTGGCTGCCCGTCACCCTGATGGCCTTCATCATCTTCATTGCCAACGTGGGCGTTATCTCGGTGTCGATGGTGGTTTTGGTGGAGATCCTGCCGCAGAAAATCCGCGCGGTGGCCACCAGCTTCTGTCTGGGCTGCCTTAGTTTCTTCGCCTTCGCCTCGCTGAAGACCTTCCCGCTGATGATGTTCCACCTGGGCCTGGCGGCCACCATGTGGTTCTGTGGCGCCGTTAGCGTCACTTGCCTCTTCTACGTGGTGGTCTGCCTAGAGGAGACCAAGGGTCGCTCCATGTATGACTAATTCCGCGCGGAATAAAGTGCAGATAGTATGTATGTGGATTGCGTTTTTGTCTGGACTGGGAGGGTATTAAACCAAAACAAAGCACGGGTTGGAAACAGAAGCCGCGGGAGAAGCACCCAATAAAGTAGCGGAGCAGACAGGGCTTGATTTATGACCCCCACACTAGCCACCTGTCAACAGGCTCGTTGGCGCTTTTATTCATCAGCACTCGACATAATCCCCTCCAGCGTCGGATGAGTGGAACATGTGCAAGTGCTATGGAAATCTTTGGAATTTTAAAAGCTCTTCCATCAACAAGACCAAAACTTTGAATGGCGGTTAAGATATTTATTTAATTTTCGTCGTATCCTTTAAACAAGCATCCCATCAATTAAGGAGCTTAACTCGAAGAGAAAACATAGTTCTCAGTAAGCTCAAACTTAATTTAGTCCATGTGCTGCAATTCTTAATAAAGGCATTCCTGTTTTTAAGTTTGTGCGAGTTTAAGTGAACTCGATGTATTTTAGTCCACTTTTTTTCCAAATTTCAGATCCAAGTTATCTTGGAGTAGGTCGTTGCTTTCCAACATTAAGAAGAGTCATAAATATCAAGAAGCTTCTGAATCACCACGATTGCGATTGTCTACCGATGGGATCAGCGATAGCAGTTGATTCGTTATTTATGATTGTAGAAACGAAGGGGGAAAGAATTCATAGATATTCCGGAATGGGATCAAAGTATGTATTTAAGTTCTATCAACATAAATCTATAATTGGTGAATTGTTAAATATTTTCCATTTATACGAATCGAATAATTTTAGAAATAGGTTTCTTTGAAAAGACCATGAATAAAATACCTTAAAAATTTATGAAATTTAAGCTTTAACTCTTTTTAAATTAGCACAGTTTTAACACCCCTAACATTTTTACAAAAGTCCAGCATATATTGTGAAATGTATGCATTCGAGAAAATCGATATTAGTTGAAAACCATCTGGAAATGGAAGCAGCGGTCAACTTGTAAACTTTTCCAATTGTCCGGTCCCTTAAATGTCACTTGTCCAGCGAAAAGGGGTTTACATATCGCTGTTTATGGGCAAAATGGTTATTGATAAGGAAGTGGGTGCACGTGCTCCCTTAACGTCCAATCACCTGAAAAGGTATCGCTTTTTGCTGTTTAGTAAACAACCTTTTCTAAGTGCCGTCGACTATTTTCAGCATTATTCTTACTTTTCAGCTGCTATTTTGCTTAGAACTAGAGGCAGTTACTGGTGAAACATTTGGCCGGCGGAAAAACTCTGTATAATTAGTTTGGTTTCGCATTGTGGGTATAATTATAACGCAATTTCAAGTAGTTCTTGCCGTTCTAAAAAGTTAATTTCAACGAAAAAATTTAATGTATACGACCCTAATTTGGATCCATTTGTTTAGCTCCATCACCCCACCTGTGCACTTTCCATTCCTGTTTACAGAGGTATTAGGTAACCTAATTTGTGTGCGCATTTCGGAGTTCGTGGGAGGATAACATGGCAAAGGTCGCGTTGTGCGTAAAAAATAAGCGCCACATGGATCGCGTGTGTCATCACAAATCGATTAATTAGGGGGAAAATGAATCATGTATCCAGTGAATGGTTTTGTTAGTCCACTTAATTATAATTTTTTTATAGAGAGCGACTCAAAAACCGAAAGGATTTTGCAATCGCTGGTTTCTAAATGGAGTAGGTCCTTTTCACGGCATTTAGAAACGTGTTTGTGAGGGGGAAAAGCACATGTAATCCCATGAAAAGAGCACAAATAGATAACTTAGTTTTCCTTTCTGTTGCAGTGAACGCCATTAACTATGTGGAAACTTGGCCAGCAGAATGCATCATTCGAACAACGTTCCGATTAGGATTGTGCTGATTCTCCTGCTGGTGCTAGCACGCAATGCCGTTGGCCAGGTTACCAGGGAAAACGCCACCAATCCCACACTGATATCCCTGGTTCGGAGCTCGGAAAAGGAGCCTAAGCAGATGGAGTCGCATCGCTATGTTACCGGCTTGCCGGACCCTATAGGCCTGGAACCCTTAACCAGGATGCGTCTAAACGTGAGTACACCTGAAGGGTTCAGACATGTCAAAGAATATTATTCAAATCACCTTAAGAGATTTATTCCGACCGAGTATTTAGAATTACCAACTGTACTATTAAGTTGCTGCAGCTGGGAACTACTATTTCTAAATTTGTACAATTTTTTAGCCCAATCCTGATGGGGAAATCACAGAGCTGACCACAAATGTCACGCTCTACATGGAGAAAATACCACGCCTACAGGTGCGATGGCAGGATAATTTGCCAGAAGGTGAGTGTATGTCCTTAATGCTACTTGTGTTTAGTGAGTAGCCTGTCAGTACCAAAAGCTTTTAGGTGTGCTATTTAAATACTGGTACCCCAAATATGGTGAAAACATAAGTAATTCTTTCTAATCCCGGGACTTGTTGTTTCTAGGCACTTCGTACAATGTCCTTGTAAGCGCGGTGAACAACAGTCGTTGTCCGGATGCGCCGTGCAGCGAGTACGGAATCAAAGAGAAGAATGTGTCTTCGGAGACCCACTTCGTCAACCTGCCCGTTAATCCCAACCTGAACGTGGAGTCCGTGGACTGCAACTACATGTTCGGCTGCCAGTACCAGGTCATTGTGGAGACATCCAACGCGATGGTCAGAAGATCTGCTCGCGTCTACATTCCACGTGAGTTCCCTCCTTAAGGGTGTGAGTTCCTTCCTTGTGATGACTTCTATCCGTAATCCCAACAGAGTGCTTGGAGGGCAAGTGCTCCTGCCAACTGGCGCCCACCCCGCCGAAAGTCCTGGCCGTGGCCAAAATGCTTAGCAACGAGACCATCAGCATCAATCTCTCGATTCTGGCCAGCGAGCTGTTGCGCAAGGAACAGGACTCCCATCTGCACGAGACATTGAGGACTTATAAAATGCAGCTGAAGTGAGTAATCGCAGCGGGGTGTTATTTAGTTAAGGGCGCTCCAAAATGGACTCATCATAATCCCAATTAACACGGGTAATTGAAATTACTGTGTTAAATGCAATGACGTTTTCCACTGAAGCTCGAAAATTAAATTTTAAATTTTACATGATTTCAAAGTAGACATAATCAGTCAATCAATTCTATGCAAATTGCAACAACATATCAATACATCACTTTTGTTTACATTTCAATAGAATCCTGAAAAATGTACTCCTAACCAAAGAGATTAAGGCGTAAAATAATAATAGCTATAACTAAGCTAATAACATTGAAATTACAGAATCAATGAGGAGACAAACCCCTCGCTTCCCTGGGGCGGGGTATTGAAGCATCTGATGACCCGCGTCTACAAACTCAGCGAACTGAACTTCAGGGCAACTCCCAAGGGATTCGAGGGCGTCATGAAGTTGGGACTGGGCACGCAACTCAAGGAGAAGGCTTCCCTCAGTTTGCAGGCTGTGATTATCGATCCTACGGGCTGCGAGGGTCCACGCAGTGTAACCAAGGTGCCAGGTGAGTGAATTGCACACCGGAAGGTAATTTTCTTTACCCAAAATGTTAATTTTCTTTTCATTTTTTAATGAAAAGTGCCTGCGAATCCTGTGCTGCTAACTGAAGGCGATAGTGTGGTAAGCCAGGATTAAATGTCCGTATACGCTCCGAATATTCCCTATTGTTTCCTGTCCAGAGCAACTCCATAATTGTGATGAGCGCCATGCTGATTGCCATTATCCTAGCTGGCCTGATTATGCTCCACCTTCGTCGCCGAAGAGGCAGAACAACGGCCAAGCTGCGCAAGCAGGAGCAGATCTACATCCAGACCTTCGCCACATCCGCCATTCAGTAAGTATTGGAAAGTGTGCTTAATGGAGCTGTTACTAGACGTACATCTTCATTTCAGGATGGAGGACAATGTCAACTATGTTGACAAATATGTGGAGGTAAGTCACTAGAAAGTCTTAAAAAACTAAATTCTAGCCGCAACTATCCATTCAGAAGTCACAGGTCCTGGGACTGGCAGACATTTTCGAGGTTCCCCACTCGGCCATCCAGATTGGCAGGATGTTGGGAGAGGGAGCCTTTGGCCAGGTGCACGAGGCCACTGCCATCAACTTGCGCCGGATGAGGGGCACCACCATCGTGGCAGTGAAGCAACTGAAACGTGAGCAAAAGTCGAAAGTTCAATTGGATGAATCCAGAGCGAAAACTTTTCTTTTTAGCCAATCCGAAGGCGGATGAAGTAGCTGAGTACCTGGCAGAGATCGAGATGCTCAAGGGTGTGGGCACTCACCACAATGTGGTCTCTTTTCTGGGCTGCTGTACCATTAAGCCGCCATACCTGATGATAATGGAATACGTAAACAAGGGAAACCTGGTAATTTGGATGATGTGATATTCATACATTCAAAATCATAACAAACAATGAAAACTGACTTTGTTTTCCCTCTAGCTAAGCTATTTGCGAACTGTGCGTCAGGAGGCCAGCAAACTGAGGAACAGAAATGCCAATTACACTTCCTGCAGACCGATTACGACCAGGACCAACAGCACGTCCTCGCCCAAGTCACAAAGCGTAAACTACATCGAATTGAAAGCGTCCAGCCAGACAATCGAAATGCCACAGGAGGACTCTAGTGCTCACATGAATGGCATTCGGCAGCCTCATCCCTCCTGTGCCGAAAGTAAGCTGGGAGCACTGGGAGTAACTAGTCGGGCAAAGTTAGTGAATGAGACTCTAATTTCAGCCACTTACACCATTGTCGAGGACGAAGATGCATTCGAGTACATATTGGACAACAAGGAACTGCACAATTTCGCCCTGCAAATTGCCAATGGGATGCGTTTCCTGGAAGAGCAGGAAATAACGCACCGGTAAGACCCACTACCAGCAACTCTGTGAAACGGTTATAACTTCTTTTCCCTTTTAAAGCGACTTGGCTGCACGCAACGTGCTTATTGACAGCAATAAGACCCTTAAAATTTCAGATTTCGGCCTTTCCAGGCACGGAATTTATACGAACACAAGGACGCGAAAGGTAAGCTAGTTAGATACATTATTTTAGGTATATCCTCAACGTAAGAATATAAAATAAATGGTTCAGGACTCACTTTGTTTATCTCTTCGCTTAGCTCCCTCTTCGCTGGTTGTCCATTGAGGCGATTCGCGAAAATGTTTATTCCAGCAAGAGCGACATCTGGGCCTATGGCGTAGTGCTCTGGGAGATCGGTACCCTGGGCGCCTCGCCATATCCGACGATCAGCAACAGCGAGCTGATCCCATTCCTGATGGCGGGAAACCGCCTCGAGCGACCGGAGATCTGCACCCCGCAGGTGTACACCATCATGCTGCAGTGCTGGCTTGAGGAGCCCGAGGAGCGACCCACCTTCGACGCCCTGTACAAGGTGCTCAGTCCAAAGACTACCTACGTGGACATCAACAGTCTGAGTGATGATTACGTCTTTCCGCCGATCAGTGAAAATAGGGAATAAGATCGCGTAGACCTCCTCCTGCTGAGGAAATAGTTTCTACGTCCTTAATCGTTAGTTGCTAATTATGGAACGCTGCCCCCAACGTCCTTATTCGTTAATTGTTATACGATTATCCGAATTGTACAAATATCTCTCGTCTGTGTGTGCATAATGCAGAGTTTAAAATGTGCCGGAACTAAGTTTGAAATAAGTACAACTTGAGTTAGTGTTTAGTCAGTAGGCTTTAGATTGTCGGCACAGTGTCGGATTAACTTGACGTGCGAAGTTTCCCAAGCTGTGTACACATTAAGGTAGTTAAGGACATTAAACGGACTTCACAGTCTGTCACAATCCGTATACGAACGTAATTTTGATGTGCTGTGAGTTTTAAACGATGGAAATATATTGAAATTAGTCTTATTAAGCGTTTATGCGTTACATCAGAGTATTAATAAAATTCAAAAGATTACCGTTGCTGTGTTTGTTTTTAATGCCGGACGCCGTATATTTCATTCCAGGCCTCAAATTGTTTGCAGTCCTCCGCAGAAACGCTTTTAGATATAACCCGCAAAGCCTGCTTGAAATCAGCCATAGTTACGGCAGGCAGCTAAAAAAAACGGAACAATAATAAACAAGGCGTAAATATTCCCACTATTTAACGTCGTTTGGGCTCAACGAAGCGGTAATTTTGTTATTGGATGTGCAGATTCACGGAATTTAATGAGTATCCTTATTCCGCCTGAAAAGTTCTTAGCACGGTCCAGGTACTTTCTTTGTATTCAATTTTGAGCGATTAGTGCACGGCATAATTTACAAGCTAGTAAACAACAATGCATACCTGATGCGTTTCTATGACCTCCATTTGGTCAGGTGTCAATGAGCGAAGTGGCGCCATGGATGCATAGCGGCAAAGCGTATCCACATCCGCTCCAGAATAGCCATCGGTAAGCTCAGCCAGCTCGGTTACTTGCACAACATCTAGGTTGTGCTTCACCTGACGAATTAACTTCTCTATGATTTTCTGACGCGCCTCCCTCGTGGGTAAGGGAACGTACAGACGCCTTACAAATCGGCGGCGCACAGCCTCATCCAGCTCCTGCGGTCGGTTGGTGGCTCCTATTACCAGCACTCGGATTTCCTCATTACTAGCGGCACCGTCCAAGTGAATTAGAAACTCGTTCTTCAGGCGCAGAGTGCTCTCGTTTTCGTTCCCAGAACGTTTGGACAGCAGGGAATCGACCTCGTCTATGAATATTATCTGAAATGCATAACAAAAATTGCAATTCAGTTTTGTAAAGTTATCTTGCAAAATCTATCAGCTTAATTAAGGTTCAAAGAGGATGAAATGCTATTGCCATGTTTCACCTACAGCCGGTTGATGTGCAGCGGCCACGGCAAACAGTGTCTTCACCAGCTTCTCGGCATCGCCGACCCACTTTGAGGTCAGGCTGGACGGATTAATGCTAAAGAACTTTGCCTTTGCCTGGGAAGCGATGCTCTTGGCAATGAGAGTCTTGCCTGTGCCAGGTGGCCCAAACAGGAGAACGCCTCGTGGTGGACAGCGCACTCCAGTGAACAAGTCAGGCCGCCGGAGTGGCATGATAATGGCTTCCAGGAATGTGGATTTTGCAGATTCCAGACCGGCAATATCTTCCCAAGCTGAAATCGGTGAACAGGTATTTTATGAACGGAACGGTAAGGGACCCTGTTTAATTACTACCATACCGACAGGCTTGAAATCGTGCATGCTTTCGCCAAGAATGTGCTCAACCATCTTGGAATCCAAGTGGGCCAATGCGGGTGGTATGCTGCTGCTCCGTCTGTAGGGAATTGGATACAATGAAATATGCTAGGCCTGTGAATTATTGCACTTTTCTCACGAGCTAGTGGAATTCTCCTTTTGTGCCACGGGCGACACGAAGTTCGAGCTCACAGTTCGCTTGCCACCCAGCGTTTTTTTCCTGAAGTTCATCATGCCGGTTGGGACTGCATCCACTTCGCTTGTCGCCTGTCGATTATTTTTCTGAAATATTGGAAAATAAAGCCCATAGAGATTGAAACGCTTTAAAGTGCAAGTTATGAAATGCTCTCAGTTCTGGGAAAATGTATTCTAGCTCTTCAGAATCCCCTTCGTCCGAAACGTCCATCTCGCCTGAAACAAACCTTTAATTCGTCCAGGATTAGTTGCTCCCGGGCAGTGCGAAAGCCAAAGCCGCTTTGGGATGAGCTCTCCGACGGGTACTTTTGCGCATCTATCTTCTTTGTGGAATTAATCCTTGACTCCGGGAGCTGCCCCTCCGGTCTGACCTTAAGGGGCTGCTGGTCCGGGTAAGTGATTGAAACCTCCACCGGCGGAGCCTGCAGGTCACTGGAGGCCATCTCTGTTTGCTGGCAGCTCTCGTAGAAGCCCCTACACTCTGGCTCAAAAACTGAGTTATGGGGCATCTCGAACAAGTAATCTGCATGGTTAATCGCTCTTCTCGTCCTGCGACTCATAGTTATTTTTTCCTGGCAGCGCTCCTTCATCGCCTTCTCCGTGCTTTCGCAAGCCTGCAGCCTGGCATGGTGATCCTTCAGCGCAGCAAACTGAGTGGACTCGCTGCTGGATCTGAAGTGAGACATGTGAGTCCTTTAGGATTTCAGGTAAGAATAATATGGGAAATTAAACCTACCTGGTTTGCTGGCATATGAGAAGCAGCTTGGAGCGCCACGAACTCTGTTCGTCGCTCATTTTATAGCAATTAGAATAATTAAACGCTTTAGTTTCTGAACAAAATTAAAAAGTAAAACTCCCGGCAAATACAGCAATCATCTGTTTAGCCAAGTTTCAATCATGATCGCTGGTATCGTTATCGATATACCCTTACAGCATGTTTCCACTTGTTTGTTTTCCTTCCTTGTTTTCCAATCGTTAATCACATTTTAAGCACATCGTTATCACATGTGTCGTGGTTATCGAGTTCAAAATTAATTTAGATATTAAGTTTATTTATTTGGTTATTTTTGCTCGTTAAGTATATTCTACATTATATTATTTAGCGTCTTTATGCTTTTTCTCTTTGGCCTTTCAGTTAAATTGTTTCTCCCAATTAACGTTCAATTGCCTTCAATTGGTCCGCTTCTTTTTAATTAAAAAGCATTGTGAGCCACCCTCAGATTTCACCATAAACAAAACTAGCTGCCACGGCAGACGTCCTCCGATCTTATCGCCAAATCGGTCTGTATGCTCACGTTGGACAAATATATATTTGCAGATTGCTCATCCCGGCCATCTCAACTGCCAACTATACGAAAACACGTCCGGACACAGTCTACGGCCGTTTCGTGGCCCGTGGATGGGGTTCAACTGGTGGCGCATAGTAGGGTTGTTATCTCTGGACGAGGGTGAGATAACGGCGCCGATGCCATGGCCATAAATACCCCACAGCATCCATTAACTGATTCTCATTTCAGCAGTCAGTGCAGTGAATTACGGGTGTTTTCCCCCAGGCTCCCCCATTGCATTTTGGATACAGAAGCTATATCAAAATGTGCCTGCCCAAAAGAGTGGGTGGTCCGGCCATCCAGAGCGTTGCCACGGCTTTAGGTTAGTTACACAGGATTCAGTCTTGCTTAAAGATAAATAAGTAGTTTCAGCATAAATTGCATACTAATATTAGATAGTTAGTTGGCCACTAGATGTGCGCTCTACTTTCTCTGTACGTAATAAATGCTCCAATATTTTTGTTACTCCATTCAAGGCAACATTCTCTGCTTTAACTTTGGCCTCATGTTTGGGATTACTCCGGCGCACATGACGCTTTACGAGTCGGAGGAGAGGACCCCGTTGAACCAGGCCACCGATCCGGCGGGAACTGCGTGGCTGACGGGTTACCTCTTCCTCAGTGCCGCCTTGGGAGCCCTGGTCTCCGGATTCCTCGCTCTGAAAATCGGACCCAAGTCCGTGCTCCTCTGCTCTGGCCTGCTCCAAATTGTGAGTAAAAAGTGGCACTATTATGGGGGCATTGTGTTAGAATGATTGCCAGGGGTAGGCGGATGTCAGTAGTTACATCAATTCCAACACATGGTTCGTTCGTTGAATCGGAAAATTTGCATGTGTATCGAGATTTCTCATTTTTTTTTTGTACAATGCGTGGAATTTAAATTAACAGTGTGTCGCATTTTTTGAAGTGGAAAAGAACACTGTTAGAAATATTATATAGTGAAAGTAAATATCTAAACAGATTTTAAAGACGCATGACCTAGTACAAGACATATTGAATTGCCTTATTAAACTCACAAATATATTTCAATAGATACGAAAATTTTAGTTGTGATGTCTAAACATCCAAGTAAAGCATAAATATAATAGCTCCATAGTGAAAACCCGTAATTTAATTTATCTTACTAAGTATTAGAATCAGTGAAGGGAAAATATTCGACTTTTTCATGGAAATAAAACTGAATACCATACCTCCTTCCAGTCGGGTTGGGCCTGCATCCATTTTGGCTACGACATCGTGCACATATACGCCTCCCGTTTATTTGCGGGCGTGGCATCCGGTGCCGCATTTGTGGTGCTTCCGATTTTCATCAACGAAATTGCCGAGTCGCGCGAAAAGGCAGCCCGCCTGACATTCACCATTGAGCTGTGGCGCACGCTGGGCATCTTGATTGGATTTGTCCTGGGCTTCTATGTGCCCTACGCCTTCGTGAACATCGTGGGCTGTGCGTTGTCCTTTGTGTTCACCATGACGTTCCCCTTCGTCCGGGAGAGCCCCCACTACTATCTGCGCACGAACAACATGGCCAGCTTGGAGAAGTCGCTGCGCTGGTATCGCGGCATCCGCGACATCGACGATCGCGAAAAGCCGGAGTATCTCAGCGAGCTGAACGAGTTCCACGCGGAGCTGAGGAGTAGGGACAAGAACGTGGGCTCCACGCCCATGTCGCATGGCTATATCATCCGGCTGACTTTCGTCAGCTTCCTGCTGACCGTGTGCGCCAAACTGAGCGGCGTGTTCGTGGAGCTCAACTACGCAGCCGACTTCCTCGGCCGCACCGGCTATTCCACGGAAACCAATTATGTGGTTTTGGCCAGCGCCCAGTGCGTCGGAGCACTACTCGCGCGGCTCGTTGGTCCGCGTTTGCCGCGAAAGGTTGGTGTGCAATTAAATCACAATGTAGTGAACATGATTAGATACATGCGTTGTTGCATCAAGAACTACCTTTACACTGCTCACCTTCAATTAATATCCCCTTTTGCAGCTCCTGCTGTGCCTCTCCTCGCTCTTTGCTGCGGCGGCAGTCATTGCTTTGGCTCTATTCAAGGCTTACGGACATCTTTGGCTGCTGGGCAACTGGGCGGATCGGTATCTGCCCATTGTCCTGCTGGCTATCCAGCTGGCTCTTGTCAGCTTTGGCCTTTATCCCCTGGCCGCAGTCGTTAGCAGCGAAGTTCTGCCCACGAAGGTAATCCATTAGGATATTGCAATGTCTTGACTTGGCAAATTGGCTTGGGGAAACTATGAACTTTAGTGTACCACCCATACCTTACTTAAAGCCATCGTGTTAAGTTCAATTAGACTAAAACGTTAATTCTAAATTTAACACCTGCTGTTAGCATTTAATTGACTGCCATCCCCTTACAGCTCCACGACTTGCTGTACTCACTGGCATCCGCTGTTTCGTGGCTTCTGCTCTTCGGCATGATTGAGGTGGGTGTACCCGAAGTGAGTCCTTGCGGAAGGAGTCTATTAACGCGGATTATTTGCAGGCATTCAATGCGGTTAAGGCCACAATTGCCCCCGGGCTGCTGCTGTATCTGTGGGTCTTTGCCGGAGCCTCCATATTCGTGGGTCTCATCTCCCTGCCACTTCTGCCGGAAACCCGCAACCGCCGTCCTTCGGCGGTGCAGCGGGAACTGGGCTATGTGGACGATGGCGGAGTGGCCAAGGGATCGGCGGTGACGAACGGACACATAGCCACGCACATCTGAGAGGCTGGAGTACTTCCTCCTGTTAGCTTTACCAACGATATTAGTAACGAATTTAGTTTTAATTCGCCGAGCAGCGCTTATTTAATAAACAAATAATGAAACTAAAGCACTTTCCAGCACTTATTTCTCCAAGTGATGCTGTTCACCGCATTCGACCCACAAAAGTATGCAACTCATCCGGCTGGCAACGGCAAGATCCGGAATCCAAAAGAGTTATATGTCGCGCACGTCACTTGAGTTCTTAGTTACCAGCTTTATCACTTACCCCGAATCTTGTTGTTTTGCCACGGGTCTTATCAGCCTTACGGTCTTCGGCAATAAGAGGTTACCCCAAGGGGGAATAACTTGTGATAAAACTTACGATCAGTGGGCTTCGTCTGCGATAATGTGGAGAAGTGTTTGAAGAGGTAGCATTCGGTCCACGTGTAACTACTGAAGACAGCGAGGAAGTTCGTTTCGTTTCATCAAAGTTGAGCCCCTGTCTCATGCTTTGTGTACAATCTAATCAAAGTTATACTCCAGGCCAATAAAAGAGGATGACTTTACCACTTGTTGCTCCTCATATTTAAATATGTCTTTATTTGCACTGGGTGCATTAAAGGAAACTGGGGAATTTCATGGCGCCAATCTCACCGAAACATGCATCATTCTTGCGTGTAAATGATCCGATTTAATTCGCAGCAGCCCCTAATCCAAATTTACGCGTTTACGGACGACCAAGCTGGCCCAAAATGCGCGACTTTTGTTTGCACTGGGTATCTTGACTGGCCAAATATTAGCCACGATTAGGCCGCACGAGTAATTTACAATGGTGGCTCTCTCTTCTCGCCGCTGACTAGTAGGCATTTTATAGAGAGAAACAGAGAGAGTCTCAGTCTCCCATTGAACGCATATCAAATCAGGAAAAAGCAAACAAAAGCTGTAAAAACCATTGTAATCGTCAGAGGGTTAGCAACAACAAATTTGCACTGACACCCCGGGCTGTAATTAACTAGATTTTTGACACTGCATGTGGCGGACTCGCTTTTGCTCTCATTTGGCCGGAGCATAATGAGGCGGCGATAACGGTCTATAATCTACGCCACTCGTAGCCCGTTTACGATCTAGTGCACTATATAAATATTATCATCCAGCCACTGGTTTCGCTTAGTTAAACGCGAACACCTACGGATATTTGACGGCCGGGTCCGGGTGAAAATCAGCCGAAACGGAGGAGGACTCGTCGTGCTATGAACCATCGATAATAGGATTTCATTTAAATATTCCACAAAATGAGTTCCGCCGGCGGCGACAAATACCAATATCTAGCTGCCATTAGTGGTTAGTAGACGGTTTACCACAACCGCACATTTTAGTGAAAACCATGTTTAATGCGAATGCATTGTGTGCCAATGAAACGCTGTGCAATTATATGACTTAATGAGTGCAGAAGGATAATCAAAATGCTGACTTACCCAAAATTAAAGTTTTTAAATTGTTTGAAATTTGGGAATTCCACTTGAAATAATCCTTTCTTCCCATTTCATAATCCCCTCTAACCAATCGTTGAACGGCATTTCAACTGCTGTTTTCCGCATCGCCTGCACAGTAAACATCATTTCGATTTCGTATGGCGCTTTTTGCGGCTGGCCATCGTCCAGTTTCCTGGAACTGTCATCCGAGAATAGTCCTTTGGACACGGGTCCTTTGACTCCAACGGACCAGGGATGGGTGGCGTCGAATATATGCCTGGGAGGACTGGTGGGCACCTTTCTATTTACCTGGCTGGCGGACAGAATCGGCAGGAAATGGTGCCTCATGTGGATGGCGCTGCCCAATTTGGTAATTGGTAATTGAAACATTTCACGGACTTAATTAAAATACTATGTATTTACAGGTGGGCTGGGTGATAATACCGTTCGCGCGCATCCCAATGCATTTAATTATCGCTAGATTTATTGGCGGAGCCGCTGGCGGTGGCTGTTTCACCGTGATTCCCATTTATATAGCCGAGCTGGCTTCGGACAAGTAGGTTCCTCGCCAGAATTTAACCAGCAGCAATCAAGTTCAATTCCTTTTTTGCAGTATTCGCGGCATTTTGGGCGTCTTTTTGGTGCTGACCTGCAATTTCGGTCTCGTGCTGGCATTCGTCCTTGGCTACTACTTCAACTATGCCCAAGTGTCCTGGATTGTGTCCTCGCTGTCCTTTTTGTTCGTCGGCTGCTTCTGGTTCATGCCGGAGACACCGCAGCACCTGGCCAAGATAAAGAAGCCTGAGGAGGCGGAGCGCTCGCTGCGCTACTACCGCAACATCAAGTCCAATCCGGCCAAGGAACTGAGCGAGGACCTGCAGCTGGAGCTGCAGAAGCTGAAGACCACCGAGAAGACCACTGCGGATGGAGATGATGACGAGGACGCGGCCACCGGCGTGACTTGGTCCGACTTCGGTGAGAGCAGAGTGAATTATAATGGCATATAAGGTGGTTTAAATGAGGACTGAATAAGTAAGAAAGGGGTCTCCACGGGAGTTTTAAACAGGACGTAGTGCTATATTAACTCGAATTCATGCTGGCCCGAAGCCACCACACTGACCAATCAATTAAAAACTGTTCACTTCAATAGGGACCTCATACACCTAGTTTGTACAACGCTGCGAATGCGTAATTTCATTTGGGGCGTGTAAGAAAACAAACCACATAGATCGATATAATGAGGTTTCAACTCGATGCATTTGCAAATTTGAACCAAAATGCAATGAACTTATTCAAATAAGTTGGCAAATTAGCTTTTCATGACTATGACTTTGTATTAGGAGTGATTTGACTTCTGTGCACCATATCTCTAATATATCTAACTTTTTAATTTCTTGAACCAGCTGCGGGCAAGATTCGAAAGGCATTCCTAATCGGACTCGGACTGATAAGCTTCAATCAGCTGTGCGGATGCTTCGCCATGCTGAACTATACGGCCGTGATTTTCGAGCAGGCCGGCTCCAGCCTGCCGCCCACGGTGGCTGCCATCATAGTAGGTGTCATCCAGCTAATGGGCACCTATGCGTCCACCGTTTTGGTCGAGCGACTGGGCAGGAAGATCCTGCTCCTAGTCTCGGCCGTGGGAATCGGACTGGGCCAGAGTGCGATGGGCACGTATAGCTACTTCCAGATGCTCGGACACCCAGTGGTGTCATCGTTCAGGTGGGTGCCCATCGCCGGGTTCTCCTTCATGTTGTTCCTGGCTGCGGTCGGACTGCTCTCTCTGCCATTTCTGGTGGTATCGGAGATAATGCCGCAGAAGATTAGGAGCACTGCCATTATGATTCTAATGTCGACCCTCTGGTTAATTTCCACCTGCGTCGTAAAGGTAAGATATGCATAGATATTCGAGTTCATAAAAGTTATTCAATTCATTTCTCCCTTAACAGTTGATGCCCGCTTTCACCGAAACCCTAGGAATGCACGGAACCGTCTTCATGTTCGCCAGCTTATCCTTCCTCGCAGCAATTTTCATCGCTATCTTCGTGCCCGAAACCAAGGGCAAGTCAGTTGATGCCATCTTGGCCAGTCTCTAGTACCTATGACTTATATTTAAACCAATTGTTATTGTTGTTAATAAATCCGCTAAGAAGCGCACATCTCGTTTGTTCTTTATGTGTACACCACTGGTCATAAACAAAGGCACAGTTGACATGATTGTTATATGGAAATATAACTACTACAATCGGTTGTCTATTCAGGCTACCTTGATCTTCCGCAGCTGTCGCCACACAAAAGATCGTTTCAGCCAGGCGAAATCTTTGATTAGATAAGATCGGTGGCGATACGGAACATCTTCTCTTCAGAAGAGCTTTCCCCCCCAGGGCTTTTGCCTTAAAACTAAGTGATCTCATAAATATTAACTAATTTATATAAAAATAGCAGACCACATTTCAATGGCCTAAATGCACTACTAATAATCGGTTTGTTCCATACAAAATATGGTATTTATTAAATATGAAATAAAAGCTCCTATAGGTGGTTGCTCAGACTAAGGAATTTAAATAGCAAAAACATGGCTAGAATATGTAGTCTGCTTCTGGGATCAGCTTTTCATGTGCATTCGAAGTTCGAACTTCGAACATCATTATCGTCTTTTGCAAGTTAGCAAGAACTAAAATTATGACTTAAAGTGCCATGAGATGTTTTCTCTGTAAAATTGATTGTAAATTCATAATCGAAAAATGGAGTTGGTCCGCTTAAGAATAGTCCTTAAGGCAAACGGATTTTGCACAATGATAATCCTGTTTCCATTAAAAAATAGGTGTGCACTCTGTGAACTTCGGCTTTGCGAAAAAAAAGCCGAAAAAAAACTGGGCGGAGATGGAAATTTTAAAATCGATTATTTCCAGGAAGAACTAGTGCGTTCAGCTATTTGCCTTTTTTGCCAAAGATGCGTAATAAAGGCAGCAGAAGCTCTTTCATCGGTTCATCCTTTCAAGGCATTTTGTTGCAAAAATCGTCAGTACAGATTGTTTCACTTTGCTTGTACCAGAACTCTCCCGCTTTCGGCCAAATCTACTAAATTGTCTGTTGAGTCTGGACCAACATCGTAATCGTTGCAGCTTAAGGCCAGTCGAGACAGGCAGGCCCCTTTTTTGTGGTCTCATCTCCGGAATTGTAGAGTGGCAAATAATTGTTTTTCTTGTGAAATATCTGCTGTATGCATACGAGAAGATAACTTCAACTAACTTAATCCGTTTGGCGAGGAACAACAGGTGGTCGCGGCTTTCGCCACCTATCTTTACAATGTAATTTGTGACGTTGGGGTGCGTTTGCCAATTCAGAAAACACCACAAAGCTGTATAGACAGCGATCTCTAATATTGCGGATATAAAGTTTATGAAGGGGTCCAATTCGACGGAGCTTTGGTCTCTGCTGGGATTTAAGAAATACACGCTATCGCATTTGTGGCGCAACTCTGGCGTGAGATTGACATTCAAACGGCTAGAATCTAGAATGGCCACGTTTTTTGAGAACTCCCTGCTGCAGCACAAAACCCGGTATCAGCTTTTGGCCACGGTAATAGGTGAGGCTCCCTCCCTTCCTCTTTCCCCTTACCAATTGCAGTTCATAATGGTCCTTGTCGCCAGTTAACATTATTACTTTCGGACATGGAGTGGGTGTGGGTTGGCTCTCGCCGACTCTGACCAAAATCCAAACGCTCGATTCGCCGCTGGACTTCGAAGTGAATCTCGCCGAGATTTCCTGGCTGGGCTCTATGCTGGGACTGGGCAGCCTGTGCGGAAACCTGACCATAGCCCTGCTGATTGAGAGAGCAGGCAGGAAGTTCGGCCTTTACCTCATGGCCGGGCCATATGCGGTGGGTAAACGAGTCTAATTGGTCGTTAGTTGATTAAAGGAGTATCCAACATTCTAGTGTATCTGGATTTTGATCTACTGCGCCTCCAATGTGTACTACCTGTACGCAGCGAGATTCCTGTGCGGATTTACCGGCGGAGCAGGATACTTGGTGGTTCCGATTTTCATTAGCGAAGTAGCAAGTGAGTTCAGCACACAAGCACCCACCAATCTAATCTAAGCCGTCGAGTTTCCAGCATTCGAGGGGCTTTGACTTCGATGGTGATGCTATCCGTCGATTTGGGAATACTGGCTGGCTATTCTAAGCACTTATCTGGCCTATCATGTCGTACCCTTCTTGGCCATTATCTTGCCCGTTGCCTACTTTATAGCCAATATAATGTTGCCCGAAACAGCCACGTATCTGCTGAAGAAGAGCCAGCTGGCTGCTGCAGAGAACTCGTTCAGATACTACAGGAATCAGCGGAGTGCAATTTGCGAGCAAGCCTCAAAGGTCAACTTCGAGGAGCTGCGCACAGCGGTTTTGTCTCAGCACACACGGAATGCCACGCCACTCAGTTACAAGGACCTCAGTGAGTAAGATTATGACAACGAATGGAACCCATTAAATCCCATTACCTCATTGCAGCGACCAAGCCCGCTCTGAAAGGATTTGCGGCCTCCATTGTCAGCTTGGGCTACCAGTTCAGTGGGGTTTTCAGCTTCATCAACTATACTAATTATATCCCATTACCTCATTGCAGCGACCAAGCCCGCTCTGAAAGGATTTGCGGCCTCCATTGTCCTCAGCTTGGGCTACCAGTTCAGTGGGGTTTTCAGCTTCATCATAGTATGTCGGACATATTTAAAGCATCCGGCTCGGTTGTGGACGTTAATACGGCCACCATTATCATAAGATTAGTCCAGATCGTTGGCGTCTACACCTCGACCATATTGGTGGACATAGTGTTCTGATGTTCTGATGTTGATCTCCACTATGGGAGTTGGGAGGCTGCATTGCCTTCGGTTGCTTTACCTACATGGCCAAAATCTATGATCTCAGCGATTTCAATTGGCTGCCTTTGGTGCTGATGATTATCATTTGTTACGTGGCCAATATTGGACTAATTGGAATCTTTTTCCTCGTGCTGGTGGAACTGTTTCCAGTAAAGGTACGTTTAAAGATATATTTAAATGAGTATCACATTCAGATACTTTATCTGTGTGTTTCATCCTCGCAGATTCGCTCCCTAGCCACCTCGCTGTCTGTGATTTTCTTGAGTTTACTCGTCTTTGGATCCCTGAAGCTGTTTCCCCTGATGCTTCACTACTGGGGCATATCCTATACCATGTGGTTCTCCGCTGCCTCTGCACTACTTACGTTCTTCTACTTCTGGCTGTTCCTGCAGGAAAGTCTATGATTGAGGATTAGCAAGTAGCTGAATTTCATCTGAAGCCTTTAACTCCTTCAAAATCAACTGCAAAGTCACATGCTTAATTTGTGAATGCAGGTTTTTTATTTGTAATTAATTAACACAGCATGTGCAATTTTTGCATTTATTTGTATAATGTAATAGAAATGAAAGGATTCATTTTCTAGTATTTGTCAACCCTGCGCTAAAAATAATGTGCAATAAGCACGAAACAAAAAAATACACAATTCTGGTTTAAAATTTGCATTGGTTTGCTTGAGCCATCGAAAAGCAAACATTAATTTGCGATTCCCATGAAAATTATGAGTTAAATTTTGTAAACGATGAAAGTGATGACTTTTGTGTTAATATCATTATTTATGAACATGATATTCCAGATGTTAATGCTATATGGTACGTTCTCAGGAGGTTTCCGCCTCCGCAGGCATTTATATGTTTCGTAAGATATATTCAAGTGTTACAATAAAACTCAAAATATCTTCAACTAAAACCAAATTCTCTTGAAAAATAAGCTTTAGAACCCGAAGAGAAAATGTGTAAGCTCATGACTGTCTTTATTTATGTAGACTCTACGGGATTATCTGACTAGACAGTGTTATTTTTTTTCAGACATCAAATTAAGAACTATCTTTTAATATGAATATCATAATCTTTTGCCACGGTTCGGTAATTATGATGGACGTATCCTGGATAAGAACCTTGGTGGGCAGGGGAAGTAAATTGTATTGGCCATGTTTGGTTGTGTTTGAAGCTGCCTTCACTTACATGGCAAGATAAGTTAAAAGATGCTGTGTCAAACTATTTCATCATGGAATTCGACGTAATCTAGATGATTTGGTGCACGACTTACTTCGTTACGTGCGTGAAGTTCTTCATGTGCGTTGCCTTTTTCCTTTTAACTTTTTTTAAGAAGACAGCTGATAACAAGTCAGTGAATGTAAGAATTAATAAGTATTTGTGCTTGTAGACTTTAAGCCTTCACTGGAGTCCTTATGGGTTACCCAGTCTCCTCTAATTTTAGTTACCATTGGAAGCCACCGACCATTCCGGTTTGTTACATTATTGGAAATTTCCTGTTTCTGGAGACTCCGCATTATCTCACTCCCAAGGAAAAATTCGCAAAGTCAAACAATCCTTTTGATTCAAAAAAAAAAAAAAGAAAAAGCAGATGCAGTCACTGTAAGACTAGGAGTTTCCTCTATTTTTATTTCCACCTAAAAGAAACTAGTATGTGTTCCAGAATATTTGCATTACAAAATGAAAAAAATAGAAAAATATCTATGATAGAAAGTCTTTTCGAGTGTATTCACTCATGGCAGGCGTCATAAAAGTCATTGGCTTATCAGGTTTAGATAAACCGGTAACGAAATATTTAAGGGGAAGTTGAGAGCGTAGATGAATCTCGTTCAGTCTGGAGAAAGCATCTCGACCATGACGTTCAAATTGCGCTTAGCCTCGGTCTTCGCCAATCCGAATTGTCTATTGGGGCGCAGGAATCGCCACCAGTTTCTGGTCACCCTGCTGCGTAAGGAACCAAATGCTGCAGAGCTGCATGATTCCAGATTCAAGATCATTATACTCCGCAGTGAACATAGCTACCTTCTGCCATGGTCTGGGCGTGGGTTGGATGTCGCCGGTGATGAGGGACCTGCAGACCGATGAGTCGCCTCTTGATTTCCCCGTTCTAGTGAGCCAGGTGTCCTGGATCGGATCGCTCGTGGGCATTGGCAGTGTAATGGGCAATCTGATCGCTGGACTACTCATGGATCGCATTGGTCGCAAGATGGTCCTTTTCTTCATTGCGATTCCCCATACGGTAAGATGAGTCGGCATTTTTGGCGCAACTATTTCACCACTCTCGTATTCCCTGGAATCCTACTAGACCTTCTGGTGCCTGGTTTACTTCGTCCAGAGTGTGGAGTTCCTGTACATCGGACGACTGATGGCCGGCGTAACTGGTGGCGCCTGCTACGTCGTCCTCCCGACCTTCATAAGCGAAATCGCTGATACCAAGTGAGTCTCAAAGTGATGTGTGCTGAAGTATACTATGATTAACTAATTGCCCATAAATCTTTGCAGTGTTCGCGGTCGCCTGGGTTCCATTATCTTACTATCGGTTAACACGGGTGTTTTGGCGGGCTATATAGTGTCCACGAGAGTGGATTACTTCACGTCTCCCCCGTTCATCATCGCCCTGCCCGTCTGTTATTTTATCTGCAACTTCCTCATTCCGGAGACCCCACATCACCTAGTTCGCAAGGGCAAATTCGAAGCGGCCAAGAGGTCGTTCATGTTCTACAAAAACATCAGGAAAGATGACATCAAAGCTGAGGATGAGTTCGAGGAGATGAAGTATCTCCTTATTAAGGAGCAGACAGAGAAGGCCAAGTCCTTCGACTACAGGGATTTCAGTGAGTACAAAAGGCATCCCATTTTATATATCGATTTCACTCCTTTCCTCAATCCTCAGTTACCAGACCTGCATTTAAGGCCTACGCCTCTGCCGCTGTCCTGCTCATTAGCAATCAATTCAGTGCCAGTTTTTGTGTGACCACCTACTTGGCGGACGTCTTTGCCGCATCCTACACCACTCTGAATCTGGGCATGTGCACCATCGTCATCGGAGTGCTCCAGATCGTGGGCAACTACGTGACCACTCTGCTGTGCGATAAGTACGGAAGGAGGATACTCATGCTGACCTCCACCTTGGGGGCCTCCCTTTGCCTAACTGCCTTCGGCACCTTCACCTTTTTCGCAAAGACGGCTAATCTCTCCGCGGTTGACTGGTTACCCCTTGTGATCTTGTCCTGCTTCGTATTCCTTTGCAACATCGGCTTGGTGGGATGCCTATTTGTGGTGCTCGTCGAACTCTTTCCGGCCAAGGTAAGTTTGGTTTACTTTCACCAAAAATGTCCCCTTAACAACTAAATGCTATTGCTTATTTTTTAGATTCGATCTGTGGGCGTCTCCACCTTTGTGGTGATCCTAAGCAGTACCGTATTCCTCACACTGAAAATCTTTCCCATCTGTATGGCTGTTTGGGGCACCTCGGTTACAATGTGGTGCTGTAGTGGAATTACGTTCCTCTCGTTTCTCTACTTCTGCTTCTTTCTGGAGGAGACCAACGGAAAATCGCTACTGGAGGCTTAGTTTGTTTACTGGAAAGATAATGGGTTATCACACTTGTAGCACCTGTCCGATTAGCCTAAGCCAGTAGTTATCTTTACGGTCAGAGGATACCAGCCGGATACTTAAGCCGACTCCTCAGCGGAAAACCCTTTTAGTGGTCAGAGATACGTGGCCAGAGGTAGACTGAATAAAGATCGGGGTGATATTCTTATTCATATGTGAAGTGGACAATCGAATTTTCGGGTACAAAATGCTGAGGCGCTTATTTCAAAGGCCGAACTGCCTACTTAATCGCAGGAATCGATATCAGCTGCTAACCACGCTGCTGAGTAAGTATTCCTTTCGCACCATCAAGGACCCAAAGTGGATGACATTTATTTCGGACTTTATCCAGTTAATGTCATATCCATTTCACACGGCATCGGCATCGGATGGCTATCCCCCACGCTGAGGAAACTTCAGTCCGACTCGCCCGTGGGTTTCGAGGTGAAGTCCGAGTTCGAGATCTCCTGGGTGGGCTCCATGCTGGGCATGGGCTCGGTGACTGGCAATATACTGATTGGGTGCCTGCTGGGGCGCCTGGGCAGCAAGAGGTGTCTGCTGTTAATTGCCATTCCACATTCGGTAATTTGTCAAAATCGAACAAAGGGTATTGCAAATGCTGATAATGTGTGTGCTTTTAGTGCCTCTGGATCCTGGTCTACTTTGCCCAGAGTGTGGAGTACCTGTACGTGGGAAGACTTTTGGCTGGCATCTGTGGCGGCGGCATGTACATTGTTCATCCCATTTTCCTCAGTGAAATCGCAGATGCCAAGTAAGTGGATAATTTATGGCTGTCGCCAGGGGATTGTCACGATAGCTCGCTGGCAAAAGATTAGAATGAACCTGGGAACGTCACTACAGAAAAAATGCTCAAGTGGAGTTACTCAAAGTGTTTATCACATGTTAGCACTTACTAATAGCATCATAAATCGGTTTACTTTCCCCACAGCATCAGAGGAACCTTCTCTGCCATGGTTATGCTATCGGTCAATGTGGGCGTCCTGGTGGGCTATATCATGGGCACCCACTTGACGTACTACTCGATTCCGTTTATGGTGCTGATATTGCCCCTGTGCTACCTCATTTCCGTGTTGCTGTTCATTAAGGAATCACCCATGCATCTCATAAGGATTGGCAAATACTCGGCCGCCGAGAGATCGTTCCGCTACTATAAGAACATCAAGGACTCTGATAATATTCATGATCAGAATAGAGCCATGGAGGAGTTTGAGATAATGAAGATAGCCCTGGCCAAAGGGGATCCCCTCCAGGATGCCGTCACTTTCAAGGACTTTTGTAAGTGTGGAACTATCATTTTATAGCTTTACTATAATGTTTGTTATGCGGATAGACTCTCGACCTGCTTTGAAGGCCTATGGACCCGCTTTGGTGCTTTTAATTGCCAATCAGTTTAGCGGACTTTTCACCATGGTCAACTACATGTCGGACATATTTGCCAACTCGGGCAGCACAATGGACCCCGATACGTGCACCATCATCATTGGAGCCGTCCAAATCCTGGGCACCTATGTGACCACTTTGCTGTGCGACATCTGCGGACGAAAGATACTCATGCTGGTCTCCACGGCCGGAGTGGCCATTAGCCTGACGGCCTTCGGATTCTTTACCAAATATGCCGAGAGTTACGATGTCGGTGAATACAGCTGGATACCCCTGCTGCTCATGTCCATGGACATCTTTCTGGGCAACATCGGCCTGGTGGGATGCTTCTTTGTCAGCCTCGTGGAAATGTTTCCCGTCAAGGTGCGTTCCAAAGCCATAAGGTTTAAATTAATATACTAATGATTCATTGCAATCGTATTTGATATAGATTCGTGCCAAGGCCGCCTCAATGGCAATTGTGGTTTGCAGCAGCTTTGTGTTCGTCATGCTGAACATATTCCCGATCTGCATGAAGCAGTGGGGCATTTCGGCCACCATGTGGTCGTGTGCAGGTGTCACAGCATTCAGTTTCCTTTACTTCACGTACTTCATGAAGGAAACCAAGGGCAAGTCCATGTTGGATGACTGAGCACGTGAATGAGTGTGAAAATAATATTTCAATAAAAACATGCAACTGATTAAACAAATCGTTTGTACCATCCATTTGTCGTCATTACTCACACGGAAACAATTTCATTTAAATGAGCTTTCAGGTGTTCAGTTTACATTTTCATGTATATTTAAATAAGTTTAGTTACATATAATTAGATAATATAAACAAAATACGATTTATGCCGTAGGCTCAAACATTCTGATGCTAATCTATTTTCATTTTTTAATTACATAGTTGACTATACAATTCATCGGACGAGCACAATCCACTAATGCTGCCCATTTAAAACTAATTAAAAAACTAGCATACTAAATCACAGTGTTTTTTCCCAAGCGAAAAAAAGTTTGCAATATTCTACAAAATTACTAGCATTTCTTTATAAACATACAATATTGTATATATGTGTGCGCGGGTGGTGTGGAAATAGGGCAGCCTGCAGTAATATTTCTTGGGGCTTTTAAAACGTACATTAAAACAATTAAAGTTGGGCATTCCACCTGCTCTCTTTCTCTCTCTTGTGTTTCAGCGGCAAAATAGCGATTAATAACATAAACGGCCAACAATTAAAATGCGTAAAACAAAACAAAGATAAACGTTTACGAAACAGTTCTTTCGCACTGCCCTACCGCAGACCACGTTTAAACTATAATAGTAGGTGTAAGGATAATGGTAGTTATACTCGCAGTAATAGCTCAACATACATGGTGTGGCTTGAAAGTAATTGAATCACAAAATTGGCGCAATTTAGCAAGTTTGTTCAGTTGTAGCGGCTTAGCAATGGTGGGCACTACTCTAATTACGTATCACTGGTTCGATGTCTGCTCAAATAGATATAGATATGGATATGGATATATACATATATAGATATCACGTCTTTTTGGGGCATCGCAGGAAGCGCAACACCGCGTATCCCAGGCACCGGAATACCAGTAAGAACATCATCAGGATCAGCGTGTTCAGCCAGAGCGGTGATGTCGAGTTTTGGGCTTTGAGTATTTCCTCGTATGGAATGAATTCGGTTGATTGCTGTTTGCAAATCTCGTAGCTGCTGGGCGAGCCACAACTGAAAGACATACCATAATATTCATTAATTATAGTTAATTAGTCAATAAGGATTAGCTTACCCAATAGCCGCCCCCTCGCGGAACTCGAGAATCTGCATGTTCTGGTAGGCGTAGTGGATCATGGAGGTGTACCGGATCCAGCTGAGCCCCTCCGGAATGCGGGAAGACAGATATCCGCCGAACAGCTGGGTGGCCAGCGTGTACAGGGCACTCAGGGTGATGCTCACGTTCATGTCCATGCAGCAGGCTCCGATGAAGAAGCCCACGCTCTGGGCCACGACCGTGTTGATCAGCAGGAAGATGAGCATCAGGAAGAACAGCTTCAAGCTGGAAAAGCGCATTAGGCATGAGCTTGCAGTTCCTAGTTGCTCAGAAGACCATGCTCACCTGGTGCAGCCCAACATGGGGTAGCTGATCATGAGGTAGACCGTGGGCAAAGTGATCACCAAGGGCAGCTCGGCACACATTTTGGCCAAGTAATAGGCGGATAGTCGGTAGGCCCCGGAGCGACGTTCCTTGCTCACCACCTCGCGCTCCGAGGGGACTGTAAAGTACAAAGATCAATAAGGGTTAATGATTTCCGTTCGCAATCCCATCCAGACTCACATGAATTGAGGGCCCCAAAGAGGGCGAAGAGCATCCAGTAGGTCTGCGAGAAGAACATCCACCCCTGGAGGTCGTGCAGGAACTCCTCGGTTCTGGGCAGCTGGAACCAAATGGCACCGGCCATCAGAGCCAGTCCGATGGTCTGGAACCAATTCAGCTTGGACAGCATGCGCGGCTTAGCCTCCCGGAAATTGCGGCTCGAGAGGACGCGGAACTGGGTGTGGAAGCTGGTGGGATAGGACAGCCAGTCGTCATCCGCCGAATGTCCTGGCCCACTGCCAGCACTATAGGAATTACAATCGCTGGAGGCGCAGGAACTGAAGTTGGACTGCGAGTCCGCGGCACACCACACCAGGTGCTGGGCCGCCTCCTCGTCCTCCTCCACCCGGCAGCCGTTGCTCGTGTGATGCAGGTTCTCGTACTGGTGATGGTGCCGGTTGGAGCGGTGATTGTAATAGTTATTTATGATGTCGTCGATCAGGATGCTATCTGCTTGCTTCTTGCCCTTCGCACCCGAAACGCTGACCTGGTTATGGCGGCTACTCGTGATGCAGTTCCGGTTCAGATAGTTGCCGTGCGATTCCTTGGCGGCTATGAAGAGCTTCTCGCGGATATCCGGATGCGATTTCAGTTGCTCCACTGGAAAGTAAAGGAAAATATTAAATCTCGTTTTAAATAATTCAGTACTATTTCAGTACTTACACACAAAATCGGCGGGATTGTAGTGCGGCTTAATGGTGACCCCGATGTCCTCGAAGTGGCGGTAGATGTTTTGCACATCCCCGAAGTAAGCAGTGCGTCCTTGGTGCAGCAGGAGCAGCTTGTCGAACATGTGAAACATCTGGGACGAAGGCTGGTGCACGCTGATTACGATGGTCTTCTGCTCCAGCTGGGCGTACCGCTTCAGGACCTTCATCAGCGAAATGGCCGAGTGGCTGTCCAGCCCAGAAGTGGGTTCCTGCCGGGGGACACCCAAAACGAATCATTGAAACTGCACTTTAAACGGTAAGGTAGCAACTTACATCCAGGAGCATGAGCAGCGGATTGGTCAGCAGTTCACAGGCGATGTTCGCCCGCTTCTTCTCGCCACCGGAGAGTCCACGGTTGAGGTAGTCCCCGAACTTGGTCTGCTGACAGCAACCCAATTCCAGGGCTTCCAGTATGTGGTCCACCTGGCGCATCTTCTCCACCCGCGGCATTGATTCCGGCAGTCGCAGCAGCGCCGTATAGACCACCGTTTCGCGGAGCGTCAGTTGCGGGAAGAAGATCTCCTCCTGGAGGACATAGCCGATCCTTCGGCGCCACTTTTTGGTCAGGGGCTCACGGTTGAGGAACACACTGCCGCTGTCAATGTGCCGCTGGCCACTGAGGCAGTCCAGCAGAGTGGTCTTCCCGCTGCCCGAAGGACCCATGATGGCCAGGACCTCGCAGGGACTACAACAGAAAGGATGGAAAAGTACACACAGCTTGGATTATTCGTTACGGGCTTTTGGGTAATGCATATGCTGCCAACTTTTCACTTGCTTTAAAAATGCAATTACAATTTTGCCTTCATATATTGCAGCTCACAGCTGAAATCCATTTGTAGATTATTCATTCGTACGTTGTTCAGTTCAATTCATTAAAATACTGCCATCTGTATCTGTGATGGGGGGTTGTTATTCTTTTGTTGAAGCTTGAAAGCGCACAAGTGAAGTTGGCAGCACAGCATTCAATGAATTATTCGTGCTTTTGAGTGCTCTTGTTCCGTTGATCTTGTTACCTGACGAATCCACTCACATCGGAAAGTATTTGGCGTTCGTTGTGCAAAACGTTCAGGTTCTGGAAGGTCAGCTGCAAACTGTGCTGGGGCTGATTCTGGGGGTGGTGATGTGCGTGGTGGCTGTTGCAGATGTTTATGTTGTGATGCTGCTTCTGCTGGTTCGCCGCCGCAGACTTCTCAAAGTGGTAAGACAAGGAAGCTGGGGAGTTACTGCAAAAAGAAATAAATATTAAAGTTATTTCTGAGTTACAGCGCTTCAAATTGCTTGGGTATATTTCCTCTACAGACTCCCTTCATCTCTGCCAGCCCTTATCATTCTACTTTTCATACTTATTATTTTGTGTGTATTATCATGCTGTGGAACAGAACGCCACAAACCTTTTGTTGATGCTCGTGCGAAACAAAACAAAACGCAAGTCAATGTCCCCGCGGGCAGGCAAAAGTAAAATCAGTGCGACAAAAGTCGGGGGATATGGCAGTACAATACAGTTACTCGGTACCGCTCTTGTTCCCACTGTCAACTGTTATCGCCGATATCACGTTCGCATGTGTGGCGGTCGCATTATCACTCACTCGAACGCACACACACACACAACCGCACACCAACGCACACACATGGACCTTAAGAGAGCGAGCTGATCGGCAGGGAAATGGAAAATGGAAAATGGAGCTGTGCGTGCTCGTAATTCTCTGCCGATACCCTGTATTCGGAATGAGTTGGGCATATGGGCTTTCGGGATCTGACGTATCTATATATCTCATAGATTAAGCAAATGAAGGTTATTGTAGTGGGCGGGGCACGCCAGGAATTTTCATTTTCATTTTTTTTTTTTTTACGAAGTTAATTTTGTGTTCACCATAGCATATCGTCGCGATCGAACACTCAACGAGTGCAGACGTGCCTGCGGGCCGCGAGTTATCTGTGTTGTTCACATAGAGCCCGCATTTTAGCAATTTAACACAGCAGCACCCACGTGCAGTGGTTGGTACCGACCAGCTGTACCCAGACACCGTCCCCCCCCTCCCCCCCCCACGATCCATCCCCCCTCATCATGGATTGGCAGGCCACCCCCTGCGCCCACAAGCCAGGGAAATCAACCCCCTGCAAGAAGGCCCGCAGAGTAAGGGAATCCAGCCCGAGCAGCGACTCCAGCACCTCGCATTCGGAGCCTGGCAAGCGCAAACCTGTGAGCAAACCCACGCCCAACATCAGCGCAGCCTATCGTCGAAGGTTGGCAAACAGATTTGCCATTCTCTCGAACGAAGAGGACGGCAATGACGACGACGAACAAGGCATCCAAGACGGAGAACCTGGACCTGCTGCCACCAAAACCCAGGGCAAACCCAAGACTACTCTCAGGACTTTCAAGCCACCACCAATCTTCATACCGGATGTGACCAATATCAAGGCTCTCACTAATAGCATTGCTGGAGTACTTGGCAATGATGTGGAGTTCACACTGAAAATGGCAAGCAACAACAACGTTCGCGTGATGACCCCGGACAAGGAAAGCTTCTCCGCCCTGAAGGACTTCTTGGCCAAGTCCAATAAAAGGTTTCAAACCTTCCAGCCCCGAGACGAACGTGCCTATAGAGTAGTCATCAAAGGTCTTCACTACTCAACGGACCCAGAGGAAATTCGGGATGGGCTAAACCGTCACGGACACAAGGTCAGAGACCTCTACAACCCCACCCAAAGAAGTACCAAAAAGCCACTTAACATATTTTTCGCCAATCTCGAGCCGGCCAAGAACAACAAGGAGGCCTATAAAGTTACGCGACTTTGCAGATCAGTGGTGACAATCGAGCCACCGATAAAGTTTAATGACGTGCCGCAATGCTATCGCTGTCAGGCATTTGGACATACCCAACGGTACTGCCACCTAGAACACAGGTGTGTCAAGTGCGGAGACAGCCACCCAACCGTTGAGTGTAAAAATAATAATAAGCCGGCCCATTGCTTGCACTGCGAAGGACCGCATGCAGCCTCATATAAAGGTTGTCCCGCATATAAGAAGGCCAAAAGCATGCTCGCTCCAAAGCTGGCTTCAGCCCCACGCGCCCATTACACTGTGAGCAGCAGCAAGGTTACTCCTAACGTTAGTTTTGCCAACGCTGTCAAGCAGGCAACTGATGAGACACATGCCATCCCTCATACTCAGGCCAATTTTGACAACCTGATGGAAACAATAATGGGCAGAATGGAAGCCATGTTTGAAAAAATGATGGAGAAGGCGATGAGTCAAACGAATCAGATGATGGAGAAGGTAATGAGTCAAATGAATCAGATGATGGCAACCGTCTGTAAGTCCCTATGCAATCAGCACTAGACATAACCATCTGGAACGCAAACGGCCTGATCAACAACAGGCCAGAGGTCGAGCTTTATTGCAAGACCAACCAAGCAGATATTCTCCTCATATCCGAAACCCATTTTTCAGACAGGTCCTACTTCACCTTAAGGGGGTATGACCTCGTGTCAGCCATCCACCCTAATGGTTCAGCACGCGGCGGCGCCGCCATCCTTATTCGCAGCAGCATCAAATTCGACACCCAACCACCAATTCAAGAGGATTGGGTGCAATGCGCCCGAATATCGGTAAGCACCACCCACGGAGACATTACCTTAGCTGCTGCCTACTGCCCACCCAGATTTAGAGCCACGGACGATTGCTTCTCTTCGCTTTTGGACAGCCTCGGCCCCAAATTCGTCATAGGAGGTGACTTTAACGCCAAGCACACTTGGTGGGGTTCCAGAGTATGCAATCCAAAAGGACGCGCGCTATGCAGGCAGGTTCTCTCCCGCAACCTCAATTGCCACGGAACTGGGACGCCAACATACTGGCCCACTGACCCTGCAAAAACTCCAGACATCTTGGACTTTGCGATCTCTGGCGGCCTGGACCCGGCAAGAATCCAGACCAGGGAGGTGGAAGACCTTCTCTCGGACCATAGTGCCATTGCCGTTTCGGTCTACGCCTCAGCCATGTTGAGATCCGCGGGTAAAAAGTTAATCTTCAAAACGTCCGACATCAGCAAATACCACCACTGGCTGAACAACTCGACAGTCACTAATCCACCATTGGATACCCCTGAACTTATAGATGCGGCCGTTGTGAACCTCACCTCGCAAATTCAGGAGGCAGCAACTTATGCTGCTCCAAGGTTCTCTAACCAAACGAGGGACAGAAGTAGAGACGTCCACTTTTGGAATCCTCGGGTTAATGAGCTCAAGTCAGAGAAAAGGCGTCTCCGACGGGTTTGGTTCCTCTCCAGGAACCCTAGAGACAAAACAGCTCTCAACAGAGCCACCAAGGAGCTGAAGGAAACTCTGGTCAGGCTAAGGAAGGAGGCCCTCGACAGCTTTGTTGGTAATCTCGCGCCGGGTGATCCCCACCACAACCTGTGGAATGTTACCAAGCGCATCAAGAGGCCACTGAAGAGGATCCCGCCCATCAGAAGACAAGACAACTCATGGTGCAGAACTGAGACCGAAAGAGCCAACGCATTCGCCGAGCACTTGGAGGAAGTCTTCACACCAGCCAATCGATGTTCCCCAAATGAAGCAGCCGAAACAGCCAGGCTCCTGTCAGAACCTCTCTTTGACTCCGAGTCGATACCCCAGGCCACGGAAGAGGAAATCAGCAATTTAATAGCGGCAATGGGTAACCACAAGGCTCCAGGCGATGATGCCATCAATGCCATTGCTTTAAAGCTCCTCCCCCCTATTAGCAAGTCACTAATCACGACCATAATAAATAAGTGCTTGCAATTGGGGCACTTCCCTTCATCATGGAAACGCGCCGAAGTAGTTATGATCCTGAAGCCTGGTAAACACGAAGCCAATCCCGCCTCCTACCGCCCGATCAGCCTACTACCAGTACTCTCCAAGATACTCGAAAGAGTATTTTTGACCAGAGTATTGCCGGTGATTGAGGAGGCTGGTCTGATCCCTGATCACCAGTTTGGCTTTAGGCGCCGCCACGGGACACCAGAGCAAGGCCACCGAGTAGCGCAATATATCCTGGACGCCTTTGAGAATAAGAAATACTGCCTAGCAGTAATGCTGGACATTAAGCAAGCCTTTGATCGTGTTTGGCACCCCGGTCTCCTCCTAAAGCTCAAAAACGGCCTGCCCCAGCCATATTTCAAGTTCTTAAAATCGTTCCTGGAGGGCAGAAGATTCGCCGTCAGGTGTGGAGAAACGCGCTCAGACGTCAAAGAAGCCCGTGCAGGAGTTCCCCAAGGAAGCGTTCTCGGTCCGCTCCTCTACAACGCGTATACGGCTGACCTGCCGGTGATACCGAGCCAGTACATTATGGCAGCCACTTACGCCGATGATACTGCGTTCCTAACAACAGCAGATACCCCAGCAGAGGCCTCCCAGACTATGCAGGAGCAACTAGATCTACTGAACACGTGGCACACGAGATGGAATATATCGGTAAACAGCGACAAGTCAACCGCTACCACCTTCGCAACTAGACGCGGCACTTGCCCACCAGTTAGTTTCAACGGGTTCCCAATCCCAGAGGTAGCCAATCCAAATTATCTTGGCTTTACACTGGACAGGAGACTTACATGGAGACCACACCTGCTAAAGAAGCGGAAACAGGCGGAGAACCGAGTCCGTGAATTCTACTGGCTGATGGGCAGACAATCTAAGCTACCGACTTCCACTAAGCTCCTTATCTACAAAGCGATCATAAGGCCAATCTGGACGTATGGCATTCAACTGTGGGGCACTGCATCGAAAAGTAACATCAACATTATCCAGACATTCGAAAACAAAACGCTCCGCACAGTCACAAACGCTCACCCTTTCCACGATAATGCCACTATACACGAGGTCCTCAGCTTCCCCTGGGTGAAGGATGAGATTAAGAAAAGCAGCAGGCAGTACATGCAGAGGCTTCAAGACCACCCAAACAACCTGGCACAAGACCTGATGGACACCAGTCAACGCACCAGGAGGCTGCACCGATCACACCCTTTGGACCTCTCTGGGATTAGACACGCAAATTAAATTAAATTATACACATACATTATTATATACTTCATACATACAATATCGACAGTTATTGTATAGTTTCGCAACAATTTATGTAATCAATTAATTCTCTACCGTTAAGTTTAGTCATCAAATTTAATGATTGTCCGCGAAGGACAGTTTTAAATTAATATATCCAAAAAAAAAAAAAAAAAAAAATATATCTCATATATCTTCTTTTCTTATCTAGGTTGTCTAGTTTTTTTTCCAGTGTATCTCTTAGCTTGCTTTTTTAATGGCCCAAGCAAATATAATTTGAGTGCTTTTGAAGTGGAGTATCATGAAGTCGGAAAATCTTACTGGCGTTCTTCCGTATCTCGACTCTCGGTCAATGTTTCGACTTTACTCCCACAACACAGATACATCGCACACACACAGGCAGATACCAAGACGGAGTCAATAGCCTCTTGTACGCTGGATTCTACCCTGTTCTTGTGTACCTATCAAATTTATTTAAATATTTCACTCGACTGGCTGATGGGCCCTCAGCCTTATGAATAGACCGTAGATAACGCCGTTATAGTTATAACATCTATTTCTGGATCTATATCATCGCGGCCCTCCATCAGCATCAAATTATTCGACCAAGAGCAGCAAATTTCATTTACAAATTATACAGAAATGTGAATTTCCGCCAATCGACTCCGGTAGGCGCCGAAAGTAAATAGAGAGTCCGGTCGAGTGCATTGAACCACACACGCAGCGTGAGTGCGAGCGAGACGGACGAGGCGGTACAGGGGGACGGGGGCGGTGGCGGTGCCGGTGTCGGTGACGCGCAGAGGGAAAGGGACGGCTATAGGGGGGCCCGAGTGGGGGTCAATGCAGTCAGCAGACAACAACGACAAACAAAGCCAGCACTCACAGATACCCACGCACACCAACGCAGCCAGCGCACGCACTCGCACAGGCTGCATGCAAAGTATCTGATGAATACATTTTATTTTTATGTGCTTTTTCTGCCTGCCATCAGCATTACCCAAGCTCCCCAAGTTCCCTCGTTCCACAGTTTATTACAATAGCCAATGTCCGGGTCGGATAGCCAGCAAACGACATAGAGGTCCTCAATCCAATTATCTATTGAATGAATGTTCCGAAATCGAACTTTTGATACAGATACAATAGAAAATCCTTTCGAAAAGCCTTACCAGGAATTGGAATTTTAAAACTTAAAAGTAATTTCGTTTACCATTTCTGTTCTTGTTAGATCTTACGAACTTACAGACTTGCACAGAATAAATTAATTTTGGCACAGAAAATATATATTTTAGCTTTATTTCGAAGTTAATTGGCTCTGCTGGTTGTTTGGATTCGCTTCTGGGAAACCGAATACTTTCGCCCCACGAAAGAAACCTCGGAAGCAACTTTCCAAAACTAAAACGCTGCCAGAAGAGGATGGTGCGTCGACTTCCCACTAAGCTCAGCTCAGTATCAGCTTCTTCGAACTACTGACCCCCTTCTCGTGCACTTTTCGCATGACACCATTTCCAGAAAAATGCGACCTATGCACAGAGCAACAATTTTGTGGCTCAGCTGGCATGACACGTGACCCTACACTCGGGGTCATTTCACACGAGCCAAATGTTCGCATTGCGGGGGAGAAACTGTCGATGTGTCTGGAAAAGTGTTCAAAAGTGTGCTGGCTTCTTCAACTAACAACCAAACTTTCTTTTAGTTTACAAGCTGTGGAGTTGGGTAATGTGCCGAAGATCACGTAGTCCATCAGACCCTCCTATTGGCTTGGGAGAAGTCTACCTTTTGTAAAAGATACTTTTAACTGGAAAAAGTTGAATGCAGCGTCTTTACGTTTTCACAAGGTCGCTTTGTGCTCAAATACGACGCGGCGAGTGGCAGACACAAATTCTATATCGAAATGGGTCGAGAAGTTTAAGAAGTTAAGGAAACTCAAACTTAATAGGTATAAGGAACTTGGTGTGAGAGCATTATCCTTTCAGATAGTTAGCATAGTTTGGGCACCAATAAGTGCCAGCGAATTCGATGGCAGCTAGTAAACCCATTAATGCACACACCCAAGTAATTAGCTAATCACATATAATCTCATGGCGAACTGCTAGTTTCCGGAGTCTGGAGTCTCTTCCCAAAAGTCTGGCAAAGACATTAGCCCCACAGCGACTTCCTCGAAGTTTCCCCAGACTCGATTATTTACGTAATTAGCCGCCGTGACCTCCGCTGCGGTCCAAGCGAGCTAGCTTACTGACCAAGTAACCGGCTAACAATTTACCTAACTCGCGGCTATGATGCCATTTCTTATTTCCTTACTTATTTGCTTTTTTTTGGCTCTTGATTAAGGCCAGCAAGACAAGAGAAAAAACTAAATCTTGGTCTTTTGGTGTCGCTTTCTTGGGGGAACTCTCCTCGAGGAACTGGGACTGGCTTCTTGAATACGCGAAAAGGTTATTGACTTTTACAACAAGCAAAACAGACGCCAAAATAAAGCAGCAACAGCAACAAAACAAAATAATATAATTCACACACATGCACAGAAAGAGGGAGAAAGGTGGAGAAAGAGCAGGATGGAGGCACCGCAAAAATTACGTGAAAGTTTGGCATTGCATACAGATCTCACTACGTGCACGTGTGTGTGTGCGTGCGTGTTAGTGTGTGTAGCACGCAATCAAAAGAAAAATTTTTGAAATTCTTATCTCGTTTTTTGCTGTTTTTAATATGGGTTTTGTTGCCCATTGTATTTGTGAATACATTGACCGATATTAAACAAGTTGCCAAATAAAACAGATGATCGCTGTTATCGTTTATATAAAAAATCGTACTTTGTACAGCTCAAATAAAATTATAAAAATGTAATAACATTAATAACTAGCTGATAAATTTCAAAAATAATAGAAGTTCTTAAAATGTAGTGCAAATTTTTAAACATTTTTTTCAATCTTGCCATCAAAAGCTCCTATTCTTGTGAACCCAACTGTGCAAGGGCTTGAAGAGTTCATTGACTTTGCCTGTGCCTTTGTTATGCTTTTTATTTTTTTATTTGTTTTTTTGTGTTTTGGTGAATTCATAATTTCAATATAAATAGATGAATAGAAAACAAAGTGATTTAAAAAAATTGGGTCACCGAATTTGTGCAATTTATTTGATGTTCTGCTTTTAATTAAATCTTTGTCGTGCTTTTTGCGTCGCTCTGCTTTCATTGAACTTCCTAAAACATTTGGCTGAAATTCCTGATTGTCGCGTCACTGTCATTGTTTTATTTTAATTTTTATTTTGCCCAATTTATATGAGTTTTGTTTCGTAGCTATGACCATGCTCAATTGAATTTATTTGCTTCGTTCTTTGTGTGCCTGCTCCTTCCTCTTCACTGACTGGTTTTATTTTCTTCGGCTTTTTTGCGTGTTACTGACCCAATTCTTTTGCCAGTATATTTTTTATTTTTTTTTTTGTTGCGTGCTTGATGCGGGTCGTCTTCGACTGAATTTTTTTAGATCTTTTCCTTGATCATTTCTTTTTGATTTGTTATTTATTGCCGGCTTAATTTGTGGCCTTCCCCTGCGACCGGGGAAACTATTCAAATGTGCTGGGCATTTGTGTGCGATTTTTGTTTTGCACATTTGACAAATATGCCAAGGCTTTTCGGTTCGGGTTTCTTTGAGTCGGGACTGGAATCGGCAATCGGGGAAATGCAGGTCAACCGAAAGAGAGTGGCAAGATCGGCTACTGCCGGCAGAACAACATGTCGTATACGTAATTTATGCATGCATATCATGCATATTGATATCAAGTATCCGCGCGAATACCAGTTTCCCAAAGTTCTCTCTCTCTCTTTCCCCGCCATGCCATGTGGGTGTTTCAGCTTCTCGGTTATTTATTTATTTTTCGACTCGTTTAATTGAATTGGAAAGGTGGTCGTGAAGCCGGGAGGGGGGAAATGATGATCGCGATAGAAAGCAGAACCCCAACTAAACCAAACTACTTTCAGAGTTGACCAACTTTTCTGCCGTCAGCTTAAAGCAATTGCACTTATCGCACATCCTAGAATACTAAAGGATCACGACTGCACCGCCTCCCAGAGGTATGCTACAGTTTCTTATTCAGCATTTTTTATTGTACTTTCAATGCATCTGACACAGACTAAACTGGTGTCAATAAAATCCCCCTCCCTGCACTGCGTTGCAGTTAAATGGGGCTTCTCTAAGGACTGGTAGCTGATGTACACACATGCCCAGCTAACCTTTAAGCCCACCCAACGATCTGGGTGCATAGTTACGTAACTTTCCCGGCGCCGCCAGTGAAATGTTGGGTCAAAGCTATTGCAAAAGAGGTGGTGGGGGGAGCAGGGTGGCTTATGCCAAGGAGGGGCAGACGATGTCGAGTTGAGTCGAGTCAAGTGGCACTTGTTGCACGCCACTTGACTTCGAGAGGGGAATGGTTGGGTGATGGCCGGGCGATGGGTGGGTGCTATTTATCTGATGCCACTTGGGGGCAGGAAGCGCATATCGCGCATACGACATGTGTTCGCTTTTTGTTTGCCAGCTAGCGAATGAGTGCTTTCGAGCGTCGCAGCCAGCCGCTGGTTCAAGTTGCAATAAAGATTCAAAACGCAGATGAAATGGCGGCTGTGTCGTGACTTTTCAAGCGAGATATATGGCAAACGAAACAAGAAAGCGCTTTCTTCTTTCGGCTTGGGCTTGGGCTACCTCCGCAGCCTCATCCACTGCGGTTTCACGAACTTTCACGTCATTGTGTGGTAATTAGCTGAGCTGGGAATTATGCTTCCTAGTTGGCAATTGATTGGCATCCATCTGGGGCGTCACCTCCTCACCAGTCCACCAGCTCACCATTCCACCAGCTCAGCAGCTCACCACCTCGCCCGTTCGGTCACCCGATCAGGCTGGCAGAGATCTGGGTATGTGTATAATTTAGCATATTAATTGACACAGTTTCTAGTGTTTCTTTCTTTGCCGTTTTTTCTGCAGCTCTGGCTCACGCACTTTCTCTCGATGCTTCAAGAAACTTTATGAACTATGTAAAAATTATAAAAATGCTGTTGAAATTGCATGGCGAGAAAAAGACAACCAAAAAAATGTCACAAGAAAGCAGCCGCAAAGTGAAAGAAAATACTAAATGCAATTTATTAGCTGAAAGTGTCACTGCAATTGGGTCAACGCAATCACCTGAGAATTCCTATCCGATGCACACCTGTCCGCCCGCCCGACAAACCGACCGATTTGTACCGGCAGTTGCATCACCTCATTTAACAGTTAAGACGCCAATATATATAGACGTAGTTAAAACCAGGCACAAAAACTAATGGTGTGAATTAGTTGCTCAAATATTGAACATGCAGTTGAGTGCGATTTTGGTTGGCATTGCCGTTGCCGAAAGGGAAATAAAAAGCGGAAAAGCCAACAGCCGTTTGCCTCAACCAATTAAAACCAATAGGATCGTTAAAAGAATATTGTGTCGCATTAAAACATCAGGTAAATCGCCGTTTCTGTGAATTTACCAATCAGTTAAGAGCAGAGTCAAGATTAACTGATGATTAAAGGATTAATATTGGAAAAGCGCAACTAATGAGGCAAGTTTTAATTAACCACTCGCTTCCTCTTCCATCGAAAGCACTTAAAATATGATTTGTCAACTGCATATTTTTCTCTGAGTTATTTGCCAGCAATTTACCTATGGGAAGTCAAAAAAGATGGTAATTGTATGCATCAGAACAGACAAATGTGGAAGCGATAATCAACTGACGACACAACCCACACCAAACGCAATTTGAGAAAAAGAAAACCGAGTGAAACTGGGGAAAATGCCGACACAAAAATCTCTTTGAGTGCGGAAAATGAGGCAGCGAAATGTCGTAAACAATGCACCCGGCGAAAGGCGGAGAAAAGTCTAAAGTATCTGCAACTTTGTACACACCATGTGCAAATTCAGCTGCTTCCACCATAAATATTGTATACTTTTCGTGGCCTTGCAGCTGTCAGAAGTGTATCTCAAAGACATATCTGTACTATATAGTATCTGCATTTGACAGCCGAGCATCGCAATCCAATTTGGGCCAATTTTCGACTGCGAGCCAGACAATTAAGTGAGCATTGAACTTTGCTGGCCCCAAATTGTCTTGTCAAACTTTCCTTCACTAATTATAATCAGCTTGCTTAGCGTGCTAAGGCCAAAATGGATTTTCAATTAGAAATATTGGCTTGGATTACAATACTTTGGCACAGGCATAAACAAGGCAGTAGAAAATCCCTCTACATTTTAAGTAATCCCAGTTTAAATTTTTAATCATTGCGGGTTTTTTTTCCGTTCCAAATATGATATTAATGCCAGTTATTAAAGTCGTTGAGCTCGTTTCGCTCGCCCATTTGCGGTAAATAGCCAAATTACAGTGCGATTCGGTACGCCCCCCATCCGCCCTTTTGATTCCGTAATTTTTGGGCGTGGTTGTTAAAATTATATGCTACAAGCCGACTTAATGACTTCACCCAGTTGTTGGAAATTTCAGCTTACTAAGTTACCATATGCAATGTGTATATATGAGGGGGAAGTTTGGCTGGTAATCTAAATAATTTGCGAATTTACAATGGCGGTTGTAACGAATGCAGTTGCAAATTAAGGCTGCATTTAACAAACATTTTTAGTTTTGGTTTTGATAGCTCTTAAAATAAGCGATGACTAACAGGGGAAAAAGTGCAGTATCATCAGAAGCAGAAATCCTGGTTGCAGTATATACAAATTCCTCGATCGTTGTTGTCTGGTGTCAATAAAGACGCCTGAATAATGGCAAATAGCCTGGCCAAGAAGAGGATTAAGAGTGCAATGGAAAATGCGATGAATAAGCGAAAAGAAGAGTGAGGAAGTTAGAGGGTGGTGGGGGGTGTGCTTGGAAAGGAGAATAAGCGAAATAGAATGAAACGATGCGAAATGAAATGCAACAACGTAAACACAAACAAACCACAAGTTGCAGGGCACAGCGAAGGCGAAAAACAAACAAACAAACAAACAAGCAAACAAACAAGTGATGGGGCACGGAGGGGCATTGGGGGGGACAGAGCATAGAGAAGAGGCGAGAAGCGCTAAACAACAACCATATCGCCAAAGAAGAAGCAGCACAAATGAAACGTGCGAATGGCGCCCAACGTCGACGCAGGCAGCGGCAGCGGCCATTGAACCTGCAAGTGGAGCTCAGAATTGGCGAAAGTGAAGACCCACTGCCGCAGGCGGAAGCGAGACGGATGCCGAGGCTCGAGCGAGACGCACAACACACGATCTCCACTCGCTGGTTGTTGTTGCTGCTGCGATGACGCAGTCTTCAGATGGCCACAAAAAATAACAATAAAGCAAACGCGAGGTCTAAACCACAACGAAATACCCTATGAAACTGAGAAAGGAGTTAGCAGTAGTAACTAAAATCAACCTTTTAAGCTGAATGATCTAATGGTGTAGATTCTTCTTATAGGAGAATCTTATAAGAGAGCTAAGTTTAGATACCCTCAGCGAGGGTACTCAAACAATGTGATGATGCTGCAGAAACGAGAAGACACGATTAGAAGAAGTGGCCTGCAGATGCTGCAAGAAGCGGCTTCGGAAGAATTCGAGAGGAAAGAGACACACTGACTGACTAACTGACTGACTGACTGATTCTGGGATCTGGGCATCTTCTGCTTCATCATCATTAAGTTGATTATCATTGGGCCGGGTTTAATGCAGGCGCTTCTTGGAAGTCTACACGACCACCGAAAATAAAAGAAAGAGCCCAAACGGCTTAAAAGCGAAAGAACCCGAGAAATTCTGAAATTCTCAAATTCTTGATCGCATCGCGCACACGCAGCGTGCGAGTGAAAGAGACGGCACGCTGGGGGGGCAATTTGTTTAAAATGTAGGTCTATGGGTTTCACGAAATCCTCTATGGGGCACCCGGGCCCCATGGCAACGGATCTCACAGATGGCAGCTCGCAACTCGGAGGGGGGAAGGAACGAAAAGAGAAGGTTTAAGTGGTTTTTGGCTTTTCCTCCATTATTTGGCCAAGAGTTCTTTTCTGGCCAGGCACGCAATGCCACTAAGCAAAACTGGGAGGAACTTTTACGTTTTGGTAATAGTTCTTAACAACTTTTAGAGCTTTTCACTCTTAACTACAATAAGAAGATATGTAAACAGCAAGCATAAATTGAAATGTTTTATATTATTATTTTTTGAATTTTGTACGAGCATTGTGCAAGCAACGATAGCCAAACGAATGAAACATCAAATAAATTGTTTGTTTTAGTGCGACTTTATGCTGGGGAGCCTTAAATGCACTTCTCTTGCCTCAGTTTCATTTTCTGTTTTTGTTAGTTATTTATTCTGGCCTAATGTCATTACACAAAACGAATTCAGAGTGAGCCGGTGAAAAAAGTGAGCCATAGCAATTTGTTTTATGACTCCGGCGTCTGGCAAAATGCATTT
The DNA here is from genome assembly GCF_004382195.2 of Drosophila sechellia. Classification (NCBI taxonomy): domain Eukaryota; kingdom Metazoa; phylum Arthropoda; class Insecta; order Diptera; family Drosophilidae; genus Drosophila; species Drosophila sechellia. The sequence continues at coordinate 3,282,786 of NC_045949.1, forward strand.
GGCATTTTATTGCTATGTCTGATTTTTGTTTGAGATTTTTTATGATTTAATGCTGTTGGCCGGGCCAAAAGGATAGTTAGACAAAATGTTTTATGTGCGTGTTATGCAACAGTTTGCAGTTTCCAAACGCTTCGCTTTGGCGCGGCAATTATCAAATGTCCGAAACGCCAATTTTTATGGGCAGGAAAAACTTAGAAACTGTTTATACGATTTGAATTACAAAGTTAGTCAACGCGACGTGCATTTTTATTTCGCGCCTTAAATGAGTTAATGTACGATTTTACTCGTTTATTCATAACATAAAAAAATAGCAAAAAGCTCTTGCACACTAACAAATTTTATTTCCCCAAAGAAACAAAACAAATAAGAATCCTGGTACTTCAATTAAATCGCTTTTTGTCGACACTTTGTACTCCAATGCACTTCACACAACTGCAATTAAAAGTAACATGTGTCTAAAAATAAAGCCAATGATTTTTCACCCGCTGTGAAATTGGAAAAAAAAACACTCATACGCCAGGTGGGCCGTTGCAAAAACTGGCAGCCAAATAAATCAGCTAACGGCGGTGGGTTCAAGAACGTTCATTCGGCATGAACTTGTAAAGGTCATCAAATCTCTGGCATAGAAGTGAATGCACTCGACAACTATAACAACTATAATTTGAGCTCTTGAAAGCCGGCAATAATAATATAACGCCAGATAAAAAGAGCGCTGCAACCGCAATTTAAACTAATTTACAACAACAACAACACCAATCGGCCACAATGGCAATGACAATAATTTATTTTTGAATACATTTTTATTCGTTTGCCGAGGAACAGCAGTGGCGTTGACAACAACAATAAAAAGGCCACAACATATGCAACTTCCAACCGCAGGCATCGTAAAGGGAACAGTGACTCGCAGTCGCTTAAAAAGTTTAAGAACTCTAATGACTTAGAAAAATTGCATGCATTTATACCTTTCAACAGCTGCAAACCAAACGTTTATATAAATTTAAAATTGTGTTTTTGAATACACGCACATATTTGAAAGCACATTTCAATTGATCTGGAACCAGTGTGCAGGGCATCGCCTCAGTTGGTCTTCGGTTTCAGTGACTGTGACTGTGACAGTGACAGTTGTCAAAGAGCGACGTTGGCCTCCATTGCAGCGACTGCACCCCTCTCTTTCTGCCAGTCGCACTCCGCTCTCTTTCTGGCCACCCCCAGGGCTGCTCCTCTTTCTCCTTCTTCTTCTCCTCCTCCTTCCCCTGCTCCCACCCACTTCCACTCCCACTGCGATTCCCATTGCCATTCTCGATCCCAGAGACCTCCCCTTTCCCCCACAGATCCGTCAGTCATCATCGCCCCCGCTTCGCCCCGTCTCTTTCTTGCGGTGTAGCCCCGTCTCTTTCACGCAGCGTTTTATTGACACTGCTCGCCTAACGGTAGATAAAACCCAAACAGGGCAAACAGCCCACAATGTATGCAGCCGTACCGAACAGAACTGAGAACTGCGCCTAGACTCGGGGGGAAAACGGAGGCACCCAGCTGCGACTCTATTAAATTTTCTATTCTAGATTAAATTATAATAAATTGCAATTTTTCTGCCTTATTTGCTCAGCTCTGTTTTTCATTTTTTTGCCTGATTCTTTTGCCCTGCATTGCGCCATGCGTTTTCCTGTTTTCGGTCGTCTGGCAATTTGTTTTGTCACGTCTAGTTGGCAGATTTTCTAGATCACAACTCGGAAGCAAATGCATCTGGACGCCCACGTTTAGAAAGTACTTAATGGTAACACTATGGAAATTCGCTTGGAACAACATATAGCTTTCCTAGTACACTATAATTTATTTTCTTTTGTATTAAAAAAAAAACAATATGAATAAAACCCTGAAAAAGTTGCGCATTTTCCAACTCCCCTCCTTTTAAGCAAACTCCGCCAATTTCAAGTTGCACAACATTGGTATATCATAGAACAAAGCCTTTCACATGCAAATACCTGGAATAGGCAAAGTTCAAACAATAGATATCAGATATCTAGCTTGGGCAGGATGCTCATGGGAGGCGCCCCCCAAAAATTCGGGGAAGATCTTTTGTGATGGGTTGTGCCCATTTCGACAGGCAGCTGCACACCATCTACCTACCTGGCCCATTACGTCTATTCTGATCTAGCCCTCAATCCTTTCAAGCTACCCAAAAAAACAAGGCATGGGATTCGGACTTGGATTCGCATCTAGCGTTCCTCCGAAGAAATCAAACCCAACCCAAATTTAGCAACTGCGCCATTTGGAGTTTGCCTGCATTTGACGCGCCTTTAGATTTCTCCCCGTATTTATGTGTGTGTTATCATATTAAAACTTGACCTACATACGAGTTCCAATAACCGGTTTGGCCAACCATTAAAATGCGGCTTGGATTGCCAAAAGTTTGCCAGCTCTGATCCTGAGAGGTTCTAATTCGCCAAGAGAAAGATTTCGTAGAAATGGAATAGAAAACAGACGCATATCATTTTTCATATTTTTCAAATACCATATATTCTTTAAGTGGAAAATAATCTTTGTCGTCTGGAGTAAAAGTTTCGTATTACAGCATGAAACTTGATTTTACGACTAAAATCGAAACGCATGACCCTTTAAATCCCCACAATCGAGTGTCCGAAAACTTCAAGAGCCCATTTGTTTGTGTTAGGTTATTTGCTCCACTCCACTTCGAAAATAATTTTCAATAAAACTTGCGAGAGGCATAAGCAAAATAAAAACAAAGTTGGAAAACAGATTTGGGGATGGGAATTCAATTGTTTGTGTTCAACAAAGTTCAACAAACCTTAATGGAACTTAGAACCACATCAATTGGTTTGGATTTTGGGAAAACTTGGTTCCCTTCGTGTGTTTATCGTCTGAAATTTTCCTAAAATATTCTAAACAAATCTGTGCTCTGATTTCTCATGCAACCCACATATGGCTTAAAAGAACTTTCAGAAACCCAAGACACTTTTGAGAATGTATGAATTTATGAGAACAATTTTACAGATAAAGTACAGAATGCAGGCCAGTAATTGAAGAGAAATCATTTGAAATAGTTTTATTTACTATTGTTAACCAATAAATAGACTTCGAGTGTATTATTTTGAATGATCCTTTGGTTGCCTTGTTGCCGTCTCAATGTGCAACATGCTGTTATTTGGCTCGTACGTTTGCTGCCACCAAATCGAGCAGCCATCCTCTACCTTTTTTTTATTTATTTTCCTTTTTGTGGCTGCTCTGAAGCTGTTGTGGCAACAAAAACTGGGTCAACTGTGAACCAATTTCAGGCCAAATTGCGACAAGAGCAAAAGCAACACTCTGTAATAATCGCAAGAGTCTCGGCGAAAATAAAACGTGCCACCAGAAAAAAAAGATGCAGAAAATAAAATGCATTTAAATTGGTCTTCGGCTAAAGAAGCAAAGCAGGGACAGATCTCGGATCTGCATTCTCGAATTGGGGGGGCACAAACCGAGAAACTGAGAAATCGAGAAATCGAGAAACCGAGAAACTGAGACACAGAATAATCGCACCTCCACTTCGAGTGCACTCTGAATCGCATAATAATTGAAAATTTATGTTAAATGCACATAATGAAGCCAGCACTCGACAGCCATCGAGCGACCCAACAATGTTCTCATTGTAATTTAATTTACTTAATTTGCCAACACATAATCGAGAATTGTGCGAATCTCGATCTCGGCATTAACCCAAAGTCTGTCAGTCAGTCGGCCGGAGTGACAAACGAATTAAGCTGGAAACTTAAACTTAACTTAACTTCGGTTTAAACACCACCCTCGTGGATTTTCGCAAGCTCTGGCCAAATGGCAATTATTAAGTTGATTTTCGCAGCGTATTTGCATTGCAGACAAACTTCAATTTGGCCACCAGCAAAGGGCAAACAACAAACAATTGGGCAACGGATTTTGGGTTAATTGCATTTATTTCCGCGAAATATAAAAGGGAAACGAATTATTTTCGTTATTTAGATTGCACGTTTTTAATTCATACCGAGCAGGAATGCTTGATGAGTTTTTAAGCGGAAGCATTTCGCACTAATCGAATGGTTTTACTATGTTGGCTTACTAACTTTAGCCTGGCTTTTCCACCGAACAAAGGAGACCTGCACAAAATGCCCAATGTGCAAATATTCAGTGAAATAAACGCAACAGCTGCTGGCGCTGATGAAAAACTTGTGGGTCACCATAAAAAATGCAGGATGCACTGTAACCGTGTGTGTGTGCGTGTGCAGGTTCCCCCTTAAATGCAACAAAGATTGGAAGTGGCCACAAAGGCTGCTCCAAGCCAAAAACCTGATCCTTGCAGAGAACTCAGCTCGCTTTGTAGTTACTTTTCAATGCGAAAGTCCATGAATTTTTCTGTTTTTCGAACCTTTTCGGTCAGTTTTCCCTGAGAGTGCGCGTAGCCCCACTTTGACCCCCTTTTGTACTTCACCTGACGAAGGGGTTGGTGTCCCCCACTCAGCTTGCAAGATGTAATTAAGCAGATATGTCGTGTCTTTCGGATTCACCGAAGGGGATATCCCCAACGAGCTGAGTGATACCCTAGTTAGTGGCAGGAAGTTTCAGTTCTAGAACGAGTTTTCGAGCCGATGGGCAATCAATTAATACCGCAAAAGTGTGCGGGTCTACACTGCCTGCTAAAAATCTGATCACGAAAGACACACTGTTTCATGTAATTGAAATTCTAAGGCAGGCTTAAGCTGCAAAAGTATATTGCAATTGATGACTGACTTTGAAAGCAAACTTGACAGCTGCACTTTTCAGCATCGATTCAGTATGAACCGATCCAATCCAATGGTACATAGGTTCGCTATCGAGCTCCAAGAGTAGAAGAACATAGTTTCCAAGAGTAGGAGTAATTTGCTCCCGCTCGAACTGTACAAAACGAGCTGCAACTCACTGTCAACCGAATGCAACCGGTTGGAAACGCCACAAATTCACCCGGAGAACTGTTTTTTTTTTGGAAAAATCATGATTTACCCTTGGATTGCCTCTACTTTCCCCTCCTTATTAAGAGGAACTCTGCATGCAATCAGTGCGGATACAAAAAAAAAAAAAACAAAACATAACACACACACACCTGCATTTATGTAGGTACGAGCTTGGCTCGGAAATTGGGTCAACGCTGATTGAACACTCACCTTTTGGCATCAACTAAAATGCTTTTGCCCATATTGGCCAGGCCATTGGATGACGTTAGATTATCCGTACTTGGTATCGTTGTCTGTGATGTGTGCGTAAATTCTGAGGACGTTGAGCTGGAAGATGACGACGACGTCGAAGATGCTGATGATGAGGCAGAGGAGTCACTGCTGGCCACCGATGTCGCTGCTGCCGCATCCGATGTTGCAGGCGGGGATGCAACGCTTGAAGCTGCTGCTGCTGCTGCCGCTGCCACTGCCGATGTTGCCGGCTCCACTTCGATCTGGAGGCGGCAGTCGGCCACTATTTTGGCCAGATTGCGACGGCTGGCACTCACCAACGGTACCTGCTCCGTTGCCTCGTTGTCATTGTCCGATGATCCCATATCGACTGCCTCAACACTTTCCACGATCATCAAATTCATTGGCATTTTTTCGTAATGAGTCGCCGCCGCTGCTGCTGCTGCTGCTGCTGCTGCTGCCTCACACTTTGCCTTTTTCTTGGCTCTGAGCTCCTCGGGTTCCTTTGGAATTTTCTGAATTTTTGCCAATTTGCGAGGAGCAACACAGGCGGCAGCAACTGCAACTGTTTCCTGTTTAGCTGCTAGTGTTGTTGCTGCTGCTACTTTTAATGACTCCTCTACAACTTGTTCAGCTGCTCCTGCTGTCGAGTTTATTACCAACGAAGTGGCCGTCGTCGTTGTTGAATTTATAATTGCCGGCTGTTGTTGCTGCTGCTGCGACTGCTGATGCGGCTGCTGATGCGACTGCTGATGCTGCTGCTGATGCTGCTGCTGCTGATGTTGCTGCTGGGTTGCCAGCGTCGCGGCTCCACCTTCTGGTATGATTGTTGCAAAAATTTGTTCGCCAAATATGAAAAGATCCTTGGAAATAATCATTATCACCTTTTTGTGAACGCTTTAGCTGGATGTTGTTGGTGTTGCCGCCACAGTTTAGATATACGTACGTGTGTATTGGGGGATTTTAAATGTAAATCTTGTTTAAATATATCTATGTGTATATGCGTATACAACTTTTTGCTCGTCTTCTGCCTGTACTCGCCTTAAACACGTTTCGTTTCGTTTATTTTAATGCATTAAACATATTTTGCAGCTCTGGGAACTTGGGTTTTTGGGGATTTCTTTAAAATTTCATAATTCCCTGGCTTGTCTGGCTTGCCTCCTTTTTCTTTTCTTTTCCCGAGCTGTGGCCGACTGTAATATAGTAAGAGCAGAGAAGAGTACAGGTATAATTAATATGTAAGCCAAGTGAATCAAGTTGTGATATAATTTTAAGATTTAAGAGATTATATAATTACTCCGGCCTTTTATTGAATACACAAACTTATTTACATTTTCGACAATGTTGTCGGAAAGTAGTTAAAAAGTCAGGCAAGCACGGGGAAACAAAGTAATGATATTATTATTATGTGCACAATTTGTTGGCTTGCAAAAGTTTGCTGCACAATCCCAGTGAATTGCATTCAATTTATAATTCATTGTTACTAAGAATTTGCAGGGCTGATTATTCACGCGTTATTCATGTAATATATTCGTTATTCACTGGAATCAGATGCTCGCCAGCTCTCACCGAAACTATTCACTTCATTTCAGGCTTCACTTAATGCGAAAAAACGTTCTGCAATTTTAATCATTTATTTAAACTTCAAAATGTTTGCCTCGACTTCGAGGAATCTTCTCAAAAACTCAGATTCTACGCAACTTTTTGGCTTCAGAACTTTTCCGATAATTTCCTATATGCACTGCCACCGGCACAGAAAAAGATAATGAAAAGGAATCGCTGAATATCGGTGAGAATTGGGGAGAATCGGGGAGAAGTGGAGACGCCTGGCGATTTTTGTTATATTTGTCAATTAGCCCGCGCGAAACAAAGCGCCAGAGCAAAGCGTCAGTTTTCGTTTTTAGCGATTTCAGTGTGTTTGAATAACATATAATATAAGGTAAATGCAGTAATTGCAATAACAACGCACCCAAAAAGCGAAGGAAGGTAATAAAATTCTTTGTTGCTTTTTCGAATTTGATATTAAAAATCGTCAGCACTTATTTTGCAATTTAAATGATTTCTTTGCCTTTTTTTCGGTTTACTTATTGAACATATGTAGGTTTCTTGTAAACATTTTTGATAACACGCGTGTTAATTTTTGGATGGGGAATTACTCGATTTATAAAGCCGAAACGAAACACGGACAGATCGAACGAAAAGTAAAGTAACGTAGAAACACGACGAAAAACAGAGAGCTATTCCGCTTTTCCACACAACGCGAGTTCGGCGCGCTTCAGCATTGAAGAAAACATCCAACGGCGCCCGTTGATCTGAACGTACTGAACTGATCGCGGACCGTTAAAGCTAAACGCTTGCGCCAGCGCTCCAAAAGTCGCCGCTCATTCATTCCCGTTCTCTCGCGCTCTCGCTCTCGCGCACTCTCCCCCCACCACCACTCTCGCCGCCTTCGATCCCCACACGTGCGTATGGAGCTTGCACCGAGAAAAATCGCTCTAAGTTGTAAGTTTTAAGTCAAGGAATGAGAAACCATACAAATTATGGCTTGCATTCAGAAGGCATGTAACAGATATCTCTGCAGTATTAAAATATGATAAAAGCTTAACAAAAGTGTTAAAATATAAGAAAGTAAGTTAAGAACTAATTGATTACATTAAAATTAAGAATGGCTTTCTTTTGTGAAAACACTATTTAATACGAATTATAGTAATAAGTAGTTCCTTTTTTTTAAGTGCAGCCTCTCTTCCTTGCTCTCTTTCTATTACATGAATGTTAAGTTATCTCTGCGTACATTGCATTACAAATGTTATGGGCTTACAGAGAGACCACTTCCCCTACTGTTCCCTAACAGTAACAGGGCTCAACATTATGCTATCCATATTCAGTTCCCAACGAACTTTGGTAATATTCGTTGATAAACAAAGCGAACCAATAAAAGTTGGTTATTTAGTTTGACTATTCTCGAATTTCAACTTGGTGATAGAAATTTAAGGTCTTGGCTGGCAACCCAGAAGTCATTCAACAAGTTTCGAGACGTTTTTGGAGTAGCCAGCTGTTTTCGGGCGATTTAATGTGTCTCGCGATCCAAAAAGTAATACTCACATTTGAGTCTGTCTTACGTTTCGATATCTTTTAAAGACAATTTCAACATTTACTTCTTTAAAAATTATACTGTACTTATCAAGGAGTTAGATCAACAACTAAATTTTCTATACCTTTTTTTTAAGTACTTGAAATTAAAGTTGATAATAAAACATTTGTTGGTCTGCGAGCCTTTAATAGGGTACAATTAAAACAAATTAAGTCTCTAGAAGATTCGCTTAGCACACTCACTTCATAATTTCTTCTTAATGCTGTTAGGCAAATGCCCGCTTTCCAATCTTATCAGTCATTAAACTCGAGGGTAACCGCTGCGTATACGCAATTTGAATGCGTATACGAACCGTGTGTGCGTGCAATCCGCGGATACGACTGTGTGTGTGTGGGTGGCCAGGGGGCGGTAAGGGGAAATCGAGGGAGGAGGAGATTACGCTTTGAACTTGGAACGATAATAAAATTATATGCCTTAAAATGTGTAAATGTGTGTAAAATGTCGTTGACCAAATCAGATGGAAAATAACGCACAATTGCATATTAGGCCTAAATAATGATGATTGTTCAGTTTGCAGCGAAATTATTAAGTTTATTGTGTTGCCATAAAACTTGGAGCGAAAAAGTCGCCAAGTTGCCGCTATGTTTTTTTCTCGTTTTCGGTGCGTAGCTCTCGGCTGTCTATAAAAAATTATTTTTTCCTGTTGCTGTGTTGGTGGTTTTATTGTTGTTACTTTTTTTTTATTTATACGCACAATGTGCAAAATGTGCGAGACACCCATACAGTGACACCAATTCACGCACACGCACTTGCTCTTAACCTTGAAAAACACACAGCCAATTTGTTGTTGCTCTCGGCTTCTGGCGGCTTTCTTTTTGTTTTTGTTTCGGTTTTTTACTGAACTTTGTTTTTGTTCTACCGCTGATAAGATTCGTATTTTCTTTCTTTTTCTCCTTAATTTGTTTTTTTCTTCTTCTTCTGAGGTGTGCTAGTGCGTATGGTGGTCCATTTTTTTTTTTGAGTGTACGTGTGAGCGTACGGCAAATATTGAATTTCTAGACAAATTTTATTAAGCGATTTCGGAATGTGAATAGTTTCTTGCTATTCCATTTTGCATGTTATTTGCTACATTTTCTATTAATTTAATTTCTTAGGCGAGATATACATAAATATATCTATATATTATATACAGATGTGTTGATTGAATTGTAGACAATAAACACGGCAATGGTGAAGATTGCAGGTTTTTTCTAACAATGTAGCCTAGTTGTTCTTACCGCCAATATAAAATCCATATATGTATATAATATATACTTACTTCCCTACATCGAAGAACCGTTGAAAGGCCCCCGAATTTTGCACGAATTGTTCCTGATTTTTATGCGGTTTAATGAACTTGAACTCTTATCAGTCAGGTTGGCTTTCTTGATATTGCTCAGGAGAAAGCTGTAATGCAACAAAAGAAGCGGAATAAACAAAGTCGGTGATCTTACTCATGCCATTCGGCGTCATGTGAATTTATTTTAGGATTTTGAACTTGGTCGAGTTGTGAAAAAAACAGGGCTATCGAATTGGGTCGCCATTTCTTTTTCTAGACTAAGTCGCTTTGGATATACGTTTAGAATAAGTATCAAAAATAAACTTTATTTTATAGTTTACATCATCTATTGCACACATTTTATAAGCTTAAAAAATAGTACTTTACGTTACTCACGAATTATCAGTAAGACGATCGCAATACGTAAGGTATAACATTAAAATTACACGCCTATAAGTATGCAAGTATATTGTCAGCGTTTGTGTTTATTTATGCTACATACGTCTATAGCTTAAAAATTGGTCTTTAAATAATTGCGATTTACGAAGGTTTCAAAATTTTTAAGAAAATACCTCTACCCAATACGTCAGATCACAAGTTCATGGAGAAATCATTTTCCAACAACCCACTCAGCTTGTAGCAGTACAAACACCCAAATACACTTTTATCACTAATCATTCAAAGAATTTTCCAAACTTTTAACCCGGTTTAAACACGATGACGTCCATGCTGAATACCCCGATAGTCTCCATCTTTGATTTGATGGTGAATCGTCACATAAGGCTGCGCAGGGAACGGGGAGGTGCGGTCACAAATGGAAATCTTCCTCCATTTCGTCGGCCTAGAGCAGAACGTAGGGCTGCCGACGGAAAGAAGAAATACAACCCAAGTGCGATGGAGTTTCCCTTGCCAGAAACACTGGAATTGATGACTCCGCCAGCGGCAAATGCCATAACTGCCGCGCATTTGACCAAGAAACACACTTCCCTGAAGATCCAGCCGCCGAGCGAGAAGGACGTGATCAAGAAGCTGGTGGAGAAGATGTCCGATGGACGAGGCAGGACCAAGACTGCGACCCCAAGGCACTCCCAGTCCAGCAAGAAGACCAGTGCCAAGTCCTCCAAGACGGTGGTCATTCAGCCTCGCAGAAGGAAAGTAGTCGGGCAGGGATCATTCCGTGCTCAATCAAAGCTCGCCAAGACCAGTTCCACTCAGCTAAAGCGACCACCCCTCTCGCCCAGAAGAGCAGAGTCTACAGCTAAGGATGCCAGTACGCAGAGCAAGACGAAGACCACAAAGAACTCGCTTAAGAAGTCGGGTTCACAGATGCGGAATACCAGGTCAGTAGATCGACTGAGCAATGCAGAGATTCCGGTCGTAAAACGATGGCGTCTTTAGAAGAGATATACCAGTAGATTTTCATTCATTCAAACTAATCAAATTTGCACCAAGTAATCAACAACTTTAATCACAGTGATCCCTCATGTGATGGACCGCACTGAATCCTACATGAAGGCGATCCAAATTGAAAATGTACTGAAATACGGATTGTCTAGTTTATATACTTGAATAAAAATGTCATGAATAATAATAATAATCACATGACAACCCTTATAACTTATTGCCCATTTATCAAATTAAGGCGTTATTTTTTTATTTTACTTATTCGGTTTTATAATAAATTAGAATTTTCATTGCTGCAGCTTAACATTCGGTTTCTTATTCTTGTATGTTCTGTTTAATAAGACTAACTTGTGACACATTTCGTAAGCCAATTTTGCTAGGGCCCAAATTAATTTGACAAGAGTTAGTTTTTAGAGTGGTATTAACCAACTTATAAATTTTGTTTGCTTAGATCTAAATGTATTTTCTTAATTATTCCGATTTAGTTTTCTCTTCGCATTTAATTCGCACAAGTTTCCGCCTTTTTCTAGCTTTTGCTTTGTTTATTTTTGCTCTGGTACATTAAAATGCAACTACTACAGACTAACAATACTTGGCCATATATACGGATCATATATATGTTTTATATAGAGTTACGCAGTTACTGGCCATAGCCTTGACTTGCGATTTGGATTAAATAGTTCGAAGCATCTTGTTTCTGATTCTTGTTGTGGTATTGGTATCGGTATCGTCTGTAAACGGGCGCCAAAAATCGAAAAAGGGTAAAGAGTTGGGAGGAGTTATACAAAAGAACGAAAACATTGCTCACAATTGTTTCGATTGGTTTTACAAAAGTTTTGTACACAATAAGTATTTTGTATAATCGTTTTTATCAAATTTCCATGGACTGGCAATTATATTAAAGTTATAGTTATTATATACTCTCCAGTTTGCCAGTTTTGCGCTTGCTCGACATGTAAATGAATTTTCTAAAACAAAAATTCAGGGCGCTCTCTCTTGATTTGTTTCGGTTTTTGGTATATTGTGAGATATGAAATACTTGAGGATTTGTAGATACATTTGTCTGAAGAAAAGCCAAGCAAACAGCTGCTACACGTAAATGCCGTGATAAAAACAAAACAATTGCTCTAGTCTAACTAAAATGCAGCTACTTAGATCATACATTACACGCGCTTTTCTTACCATTAAAACATAATCTTAAATATGCATACAAACATATTGGTTTGTTTTCTTAATTTCTTTTCAAAGTGTATTGGGTTTGTCACTAAATGTTAGTTGCATTTTAAATTCATTTTCAGATTTTTTGGTGGCTTTGCTTTTGGCCCAAAAAATTGTTTCGGGTGTTTTCCTAACTTGTCGAAGACAATTGGATTGGATTCATTTTACTCGCACATTTTGTTAAAACATTTTACTGCTAGCTTACTACGATTTCAGCCAAAGTTCTTTCAGTCTGAAAAACAAAAGGATTTTGAGTAAAACAGTTTAAAAGCAAACTTATGTTCTCCACACAAAAAGGGTTTTACAGGGAAGCATCCAAGATACGAATTAGTCAAACATAAAAAGGGTTAGTTGAGAGTGAATGAGTACTTGCTACAAGGGTAAATACAAATTAAGAATTACTTACAAAAATACAAGGTTTTGACAGTGAGTTTGTGTGGTGCCATGGAAATCTCTTCCCCATTCTTCATTCAGAATATGAAAATTTTGAAAGGATTTTCATTACAATTGCAATCGTACTTCATGATACATTAACCGTGCTGGCCTTTAGTTTGTTATACGGAATACAAGACTTATCTTTAAGGACTACTTATCAACTCTGCTCGAGATAGCTGTTGGAAAACATAGGTTAAACCTTGATTGGGATACATGAATTTTCAACATTAACCTTAACATTCAGTGTCAGAGGATGTGTATCTTAATCCGAGAGTATAGAACATGCACAAGTTGGGGTTTTGTGTATTGCTAACTAGGAGATCAGTAACAAATGCCCGCTGGTGCAGTGCGTTTCAAAACTTTCAGACCGTTCCATCTGCTCGTGAGATGACTAAATTTGGCGGTAGTTAGTTATAAAAACGTAAACATAAAATCCAAATAGAAAACAACCAAGTTCTTAAAGAAAAAACTAATTATCCAGTAAAAATTCATTTATCATAACGCTGAGGACGTTAAATGGACTCCTTAAATTTTCCCTGCAGTTATGAAACGCGTTGCAAGTATACATGTGTGTGGTAGTGAGTGTTAAAGATACAATTAGTTGACGCTCTTGCTGTTTGCCGATGTCTCTGAGCCGCTGTTAATCACCGTCTAATGAGATGCTTAGAATTCAGTGCGCCCCGCCATCGACATCGACTCAATGCTCTGACGCAGGTGGCTATCGTTGGTGATCTTTTCGCAGACAATGCTCACCTTTTTCAGCAGCTCGATGGCAGTTTGGAGCACCTGCTGCCACTTGTGCAGCTCATTCTCGTGCGCCATCTCCTGGTCTCGCAGCAATTCCAGCCATTCCTGATTCGTGCTCGGCAGCTCACTGAAAAGCGTAGGTCCATTTGCATACATTAAATCGAATTTGGGTGTCAGTATGGATTTGGACTCACCTCAAGGCCGCCAAACTGGGCATGCGGGCCCGCCGATTGAGATCCACGTCAATGCGTTCCTCCAGCCTCCAGAGCTTAAGTAATAATATCACATTTAATGCCAGCATCAAGCACAGCAAGAGTATAACCAACAACCACAAGCCCTTGTGTCTAAGTCTGTGACCCTGTGACCCTTGACCCGATGCCAGAGGTTGGCCGTCACCGCCGCCCAGGTGCAACTGCTGCTGCTGTAGGTGCTGCTTGTGCGGCTGAAGGTGGTGATGGTGCATTTGCTGCTGGTGGTGGAGCTGTTGCTGCTTGCCGCCCTCGTGCAGCAGCGGATGACCGGCGGCGGCGCCGACTGCCGCCCCGGGAATACCTCCCGTGGCCAGCATTTGGGTCTCCATGGGATCACCGGCTGGGGCCGGACCAACTGCCTCCTCCAGAGGACGAATTTGGGTGGCGGTACCTGCGGAGAAACGGGTACGAGCGGAGGAATGGCGTATGGAACGGTTAGAAATCAAACCATTCGAACGGAAGAATCGAAATGAACATAGGCTGGCAACAAAATCACAACATTAAGAGTACAACAAAATATAAATAACTATTAAATAAATTAAGCTGCAATAAAAAGCAAGTGATTAGGAGGTACATGATGGGCTAGCAATCGTCACAAGAGACCGAATATAAGATAAAAGATACATTATTATTCAAGCCGGACAGTTTCAGAAAAGTTTGCATTACCAGTAGATAACTTTTCATAAAATGAACCGAGCCTTGCGGTGAAAAATATCCTTGCAAAAAATTTAATGATCGATATAATATTAGCTTTCTTTAACGAAATTAATGCGCGAACAAATTCAAATTGGTTGGTCAAATTCTTGTGACTTAGTTGAAGGTAAATCCATTATGAACTAGAAGGGGCAAAACTTTAAGCAAAATATGAATGAAGCCTTATTAATATTAAAAGTAATCATTACCAGTAGAAAAAATTATTAGACTAATAAAAAGGAAGCATTCCAAAGGAAGGTTAAAATTGGTGAAATCGCTTTATGATCGGCAGCCTGCATCACGTGTGCTCATAAATCTTTGGCAGTGCCAGCTGTGCCTCTTATCGAATTTACTTTGAAAAGTATATTTAAAGTTAAGTTTGATCGCATTAAAAGAACGATGTAATTAATTAGAGAATCAGAAATCACTATAAATTAAGTTTCATTAAGTTTCAAACTATTATTTATGACATATTTTTTTAAGTTTTAAGATTCTTTAGGGATTTTAAGTTTAATTCTGAGTAGATTACAAGGGACTTATTCATCCGCTTAGTAAAACTGACCAAATGATCTATTAGGGTTTTTTTTTTATAAAAAACTAACTAACTGTATTTTAATACTGATAGACATAAAAAAATTCCCGTGTGGCAATTGCTAGTCAGGAAGGATCCAAATACTTAAGCTGTACCTCTGCCGGACTGAAGTACAGCCTTACGGTGATGCCAGTGATGGGGATGCTGCTGATGATGGGGAAGCAGAGGCTGATGATGATGATGGGAGTGCCTGGCATCGTGATGATGATGCTGACTACCATGGTGATGGTGGTGATGATGGTGCATGTGCAAGTGCTGGTGCTGATGTTGATCCTGCTGATGGAGATTTCGCGACTCTTGGATGCTGTCATTGTCCGTGCTGGTGGCCGTATGGAGGGCACCTGTCGTGATGGAGGTGGTCGACGTGGAGGTGGCGGATTGCTGATTCATGCCTGAGATGTATGTTGGTTGTAGCTGGATGTTGCTTTTGGTTCGTAACGAGTGGTTTCATGTTTATTGTGAGCATGCGTGCGTTTTGGTGTGGTTAGAAGAAGCAATGGCAATTGGCATTGGCAGTTATCGAATTCGAACTCTGATTTCATATGTTCATAACAAAATATTAGAAAGAAATTGCTTTGCTTTGTTGCTGTATTTGTTGTTCTTGTTGTTGTGGTTGTTGCATTGTAGTTAATTGGTTGCTGCGGCTAGAGTCGCAATGCTTACCTCTCCTCGGCCGCCGACCCTTTCCCTTGGCAGGTGGAATGCACGTCTCGCTCTGGAGCGCATGCAATTGAGCGCCAAAGAAGTCCTCCAGGCCCGCCCACGTGTTCTTCTCAATGAAGCCCTTGACCACGCCCCAGATCGACTTCTTGTACTTGATCTGGGTGTGAATTGAGAGCATAGTGTGATCATCGACAGTTCTATGAAACGGAATTAGAATGCCAATTAGAAAAGTCAGAAGTTGAGTGACATCTGTGCACTGTTCATCAGCCAGCTAGTTATCATCGCCGAGTGCAAGTTGGGTGACTCACCTGGCCAGGCAGAAGTGTATGAGCACACTGAAACTTTCCGCGTATGGAATGCCTGCATTAACACTATTTACGTCTATGGAATACAGTTCGCCCGGCTTGCTACACTCCCGCTGCGTCTGGTACTCGGTTACCTAAGGAATCAATATATGCATTTGATAGTCAGTTTATTTGTTCGTTTCTATTTTGAGGCCAGTGCACATTCACCTTTGAGGTCTTGGGCCCCACAGAGGCGGCCAATTGAACAGTGACGTTCACTGTGCGCACTTGCAGACCCTCCTCGTTCTTGGTCCACTCGCCTAACACGAGGTCCGTTGACTTGCGCATGGCATGGAATTCAGTTATGAATTTGGACTTGCTGAACAGAAGATTAAACAAGGTGTCCACGTTAATTGGCAGAATGGTGTGCACGATCTGGCGGCCTTCGTGCGTCGAGGTGCACTCTGTGGTGGGCACAAATCTAAGCGGGCGATAGAAGAAGTATGTTAGTTAGATGTGATTAACTCATGGCCTCTAAAACTTACGGCAAATTGTTCTCCTCGGAATCAGACGAGTCGGAGACATCTGTCGGCACACTCTCGGCAGCATTTTTGCCCTCTTCGCGTTGGCGATGTATTTTCCCTAGCTTTCGCTTCATTTCCAGCTTGGACTCCAAGGATCCTGACCCGGAACTGGCACTGGCCAGCGTTTGAGCGGCTGCTGCCGCTGCTACTGCGGCCGAGTTCGAAGCCGTGCTAACCTTCTTCGCCGCACTCATCTTGTCGCTGCCACTGCCGCTGACTGCCGCCGTATTTGAGCCCCACAGAGATCCCGATCCGGAGCCAGAGCCCGTGTGGTTGGCAATGGTGGAGGAGGAGGCAGTGGTGGAGCCCGCTGTGCTGCTGCTGCTGACATTGGGAGCGCTCATGGTGACGCTCACCGATAGCTCCGTCGGCTTCACCGAGCTGAGCGTCAGCTCCTTGGCATTCTGTTTCATCTTCTTGTTCAATTTGCGGGAGCTCTCCCTGGTCTTATTGTTATCCGATCCGCTGGCCGAGGCGTTGGCCGATGACTTGGACGAATTGAAGAAATATTTCGTTTTAGACTTGCGGGGGGCAGAGGCGCGGACGCCGCCGCCGCTGCTGGCGCTGCTGTTTCCGCTCTGGGGAAGCAGGGGATTCGACTGGTTTGATTGATTCGACTGCTGCGACTGGCGCTGCGAGTAGCTATCGTCATCTATGGCCGTCTGGAAGTCGAAGTCTGGCTCGTTGTCGTTGTTCAGCGTGGGATCAATGTAGTCCTCGTCGTCGGTGGTCAGGCCCAGCTCGTCGCCGTAACAGGTGTGCACATGTTTCCAAATCTCCTGCGGCGAAAACTGCTTGTTCATCAGCGTGTTTTGCCAGACGCGGAAGAGCATCAAGAAGCTCTTGTCGCGCGAGGTGAACGTGGCAAAGAAGTACTTGTCCTTGCCGCTGGATATCGAAATGGCATTCGGTATGACCAGTGCTGTCTTCTCCTTGGTTATGGCCGTCACATCCTTCCACTTGATGCTCACGTAGGTCTCCCAACTGAAGATGTTCGCGTGGAAGCAGACGTAGTTCTGTGACACATACAGACGGCCCTGAACCAGAATGTCGCGTTGTAGGGCACACGAGTAGTCTGCGGAAGAAGATAATCACTTGAGTAAATTGCTTCAATTAAGGCGTGTTTCATTAACGGGAATTCATTGATGATTACACTTCTCAGTTCATTTATCAAAGCAAAAGATCACTGAACTACATTAAAATTTCAAATGATCAAGCTGATTTTCTAATGCTCAACTGCATCAGTCGTCAATTATCACAATTGCATTTGTCCGTACTGCACATTAATTTAAAACATAGTGTGAAAAATTGATTGCTCATTATGAATCACAGGCATTAGGAACTATTTTTGTGTTTAAAGTGTAACTCATTGATAACTATATTATATAGACTCGCTTAACAATTAAATGGAATATAAATATATATGAAATCATTACGCTTTTGCAAAGTTTGCCTTTAAAGGAGCTCATGAATATAATTACCTTTATCGGACTGAATCTGCATGTGACTGATTTCATTAAATGAAAAACAAAGGTAATCAAACTCACCCACAATCAGACGCTCGTCGTTGGGCACGTCCTTGAAGAGCTTCTTGAAGTCCTCGGCCCGCGACTTGTAGTTGGGATAGATGACGTTGTACCAGGACTTCTTCTTGGCCCGCTCCGAGAGCCTCGACGGCTTGGCCGGCTTCTCGTTGGAAGTGGAGCTGCTGCTGGTCACCTGTTGCTCCCGGTCGACGCGCAGCAGGCTCAGCTCGTGTTGGGTGAGATCGCTCAGCCGGTGCTGCGAGATGTCCTGCTGGGAGACAAGCGAGAGGGTGAGCTGATCAAACACCATGAAGATTTCCATTTATTGCGGACTGTGTTGGCGTGTACAAACATTTTAACTCTAAATGGATCGCGCCAGGCAGTTGGGTATCGTTGCCTTTGGCTTTTTGGCCACCTGTTTGCACCAACACTCTGTTTGTTAGCTCTTTTTTTCGAGTGATTCACGGCCGTTCGTAGGAAAGTCTCCTCGGCCAGGTGTTTGGTTTTACTTCTTATCACCCCACACGCTTGTCGTTCGTTTACGACCCCCAATTATTTACACAAAGTTCGCTGCAATGCTCGATATTAGTTTGTTATTTTGTTTTTTTCTTTTTTTTTTGCTGTCTCTATATTCGCGGTGAGACGCTCCGTCGCTTCTCGAATTCTAATTTGGCATTGCCAGCCGGGCAAACGTCAATGGAAGAGCTCCGCCGCACACGAATCGTTATCACCGCCCAGTTGGCCCGAAAAAAGCTTGGGTCCAAAACATTTATGTGGCGAGCTTTGGCTTTCGCATCGAAGGATGATTCTAATCAGCTAATCAGCTGCCACTCGATGGGGTGAGAGGGCACGTACACACATGGTAACACATGCTCCTTATCGCACAGCAAGTAGATTGGGGTGTTGGATGGCCAATATGGGGCCATTAATCCAAATAGCCCATGTATATCTGTCGGCCCAACTGGCTATCTGTGCAACTTTCTATCTGTCAATCGGCTGATCGATTGATCGTCGCTTCGAGTGGCTTTAATTTGATTCGAACACTTGGCTCTACCAATTTCACACCTTTTTCGGGGCGTGTGTGATGGCTAATGGGCAAAATAAACAAACGGCTAGTTTTGAAAGCTCATCGCGCTATTCCACCGAAATAGTCAGGTTTTTCTTGACTAGCCCTTGCCACTCATATAGATACGTAAAAGAATTGACATTGGTTCATTCGAACTTGAAAAGATGTGACAAAAAACCTCTAACCATTATCATCATTAGTTCATCAAACAAAAACAAATTTTATGTGTACTCCTAGTAGGGTTATCAACTCGAAAGCATGGTTTTCTAAGCATTCAAATTATGACAAAAGCTTACACCCTCAAACTGCATAGAACGTGGATAAAACCAAGACGCCAAAAGTAAATGTCTTATCAATTTTAAAAATATATTTTCGGAAGTCACTCCCTACTTGGTTCAAACCTTCTTTTTATGAAGCCCAGCCCAACACGGTTTGTAAGCCCATAGAAATAGGCCTAATAAAAAAGCAATCAAGTGACGTTGCTATTCAAATTTGTACTATATAAAGCTAAACCAAGCCAATGTGATTGCCTTGAACTATCATGCTCACTGGTGAAAAATAGCATTATACTGGTAAGTAGCAAGTGAAGCATTCTTAGAAAATTCGAGTGGTGTGTAATAAATTTCTTATCGCTTAGTTAGTTTCTAGTTACTGACCAACTTGGCATGACTCATAGCAAAGTAACTTAATGCAGAAATAACTGTAGAGATTGTATGCACATGATAAACTTTTTCTGAACCAGCGACATTGTCCTCTGATCCTGCCTTAAATCCGATACGCCGGCCATTCGAACTCACCTCATCGCGTCCACTGCTGGATGTGGATAGCTTGGCCTGGCTGGCCTTGCCCTTGGAGCTGGTGGAGCTCTTCCGGCTGCTGGGACTGTCGCCTGGAGCGCCGTTGGAGTCGACGCCCTGCGGCTGTTGTGACTGATCCCGCGCGGACTCGCTGGACACGATATTAATGCTCGGGGCGGCTCCTGGTGCAGCTGTGTTGCCGGCACTCGAGATGGAGCCGGGACTAGTGGAAGTTACGGCCTGGCTTAACCGGAGGACGCTGCCGTTGAACTCA
The DNA here is from genome assembly GCF_004382195.2 of Drosophila sechellia. Lineage (NCBI taxonomy): Eukaryota > Metazoa > Arthropoda > Insecta > Diptera > Drosophilidae > Drosophila > Drosophila sechellia. The sequence continues at coordinate 3,302,918 of NC_045949.1, forward strand.
TTGGCACCTGGAGCTGCAGCAGCTGGTGGCGAACCGCCGGCTGTGGTGGAAGCGATCTGTTTGGAGGACGTCGATACGGAGACGCTGCTCTGCTCAATACTGCCGGCAGCTTCCTGGATGGTCAGGAGTTTGGTGCTTAGACTGCTGTTTGTGGTGCTCGTTATCGTGATCTCCTCGGTGATCGAATCGCGCCTGTGAATGGTAGAAGGAAACGAGGTTAGCACGGATTCAATTGGGCACCCCGAACTACTGCTACTTCGAATAAATGGAAAAACTCTTGAACTAGGCATGCAAATTTGGAAGGATGATGAGATCTCTTACGAAATTGGACCAAGGCCTGGCTGGAGAGTTTCCGGAGCACTGATCCCACCTACCTGTCGCCAGCATTGCTACCAGGCGCCTCCGCCTGCAGCTCCTCCTCCGGCTGCGATTGCTGCTGGAGATGCTCGGGATTCTCCTGCGCCTGCTGGCACTGTGACGGCGATTGAGAAGGTGGCTGGAGCTGGGCTTGTGTCTGTGTCTGTGACTGGAGCTGATCGGGCTGGGTGGTCTCGGGTATCATGTTGGCATTGGCAGGGGTTTTACTACTGCTCGAACTTTCGGCAGTCGGAGCGGTTATGGTTACACTTGATGTTGTTGGGTTGGTTTTATCACTATATTTAATCCTACAATAAAATGCATATATAAACAAATCAAAATAACAAATGCCAAATCAAAACACATGCCCAAGACGACGGAACAACAGGAGCTACTAAATAGATCGGGTAAATCCAACCAAATACTTAAATCGAATAAAACCAGAAGAATTGGGAGTGGGTAGAAGGGGTCTGACTTCAAAGTCTACAGTTCCACAAACTGGGAATTTATAAATTGGATCCATTAGACAAGCTAGAGCCATTACAATATTTCCCACCGCAATTTAGGGCGATGAAACTCGAAACTATTCAATTAGGAGCAATGGGGATTAGTTCTACACGAAAGCACCAAATGGAGTCCTTGACACCAACAAAATACTGGCTTGCAGACTGCACATGATTTCACAAATTAGTTCCAAGTAAATCAGATTTATAATCAAGCACAGGTGGATCCACTTCAGTTGCACACATTTCAACAGCTACCATATAATTAATTATTTAAAGTTGATAAAGGTTTAGAAGTAGAGACAGTCGCGATTTCTTCCATAGCCAAATGGTTCATAAATATAGGAAGGAAACCTTTTAGAATGGTTCTTAATCAGTAGCTCTGGTAGAACGGCCTCAGTTACATTGTATTCCTATTGTTCGTTTCTAGGAAACCCAATGGGATATCAACGGCTAATCCAATGACCAGAGCTTCTGGCCATCAACAAAGAACCATTAATGTTTCCGCAGCACAATCTATGGCTCCAGTCAGCACTTCGATAAGGAAGCCGCAGATGGCAGATGGCAAATACGAAGTCCCATCGACAATTGTCAATTGGCTTGTTAGAAGATATCGTGGCTTCTTAACTGATCGCCGGCTTAACTAATTTCGCTCGAAAGTAATTTGCCCTAATTGTTCGCATCGTTGATAGCACACAAAAAACTATTTCGGATAGTTTGCTGACTGGGATCTTACCGTACCAGAGAACCCGGTGTTTCCGACTTTTTCGCAATGTTCGCCTCAGCATTTTTGACACGTTTCTATATGTATAATTCTCAATTAGACGTGCTCTCGCCTCAGTGGGCTGCGACGGAATGGTGTACCAATTGCCATTAAACGATTGTAATCAATTCCATTGCCTCCCCCCTCTATCGCGGTGTGGGTGTGTGTGCCACACAATTGTTATTATTTTCTTAATACTGACGCGTTTATTCGCATATTCGTATACGCCAGCAGCCGCTGATAAGAGCGATAAGATAGTCCGGCATTAGGCTTTGCTGAAGCGATTAGTGTGGTCGGGGAAGAGCTCCGTTCGCCTGAATTTGTTTAAACAATAAGGGGTAAGCCCGTTTAACCGAGTTGAGCCCGAAACAGTTTACGCCATGCACTTTGCAACATTTTCAGCGAAACATCTGCTCATTAAAGAGCAACTGAACTCGGCACCTATAAAATTCGATGTATGCAAATTGAGCCGTGACACAATCGGCTTTAATGATTTTTTAAGTTTTCTAAGTTCCCCAGCACTCGAGATTAACAATTGTAAAACGACGCCCTTTAATAGTCGCCACGACCTTATCAAAAAGTTGTCAGTTTACAGAAGCCTCAGCAAATAATTGATACAGTAGATTCCAGATCCACCCTTTATAGAGATCGAGATAGAGTCAACTGGACCTTTTCTTATCACGAAGTTCAGTTAAAGTTCATGAAAATGCATATATATATATAATGCATTTGAATAATTTGCGAATCGACTAAACAAAGTGACGCGAACAGCACTTAATGACTTAATGATGATTCGCGCTCATTAAACGAGAGTCAGCTAAAATGTGTGAAAGATCAGAGATAATGTAATGGCCTATAATCTGTATATAGAATTAATACTTTGTGATAAAGCGGAGTTCAGAAGTTGTGACGACCAACTGAGATAAGACAGGAAAAAACAAAATGATTGAGATTTTTGAAATGATTACTTTACATTATTGCCAATGATAAATTCAAACAGGAAACCATTCGCAATTACATACCATTTTAATTGACGTAATTGTTTGGGAAGAAAATTCTGGGAAAGTGGAGAACATGCGAGATGAGCTACTCGTGATTTAGTGCTAAATATAGTTTCCATTTAAGTTAACTAAGAAAGATAATTTACTAGACATTTTTAGGGGCGTTGTTGTTGTTTGGAACTAGTTGTTTACTTTAAGCAAAGGCAAAACCAACGATAATTTCCCAAATTAAATAATATAAATTTCCAGGAACTTTTGCTGGCTGAATGTCGTTGTGAATTTCAATATGTATGTATGACTAAGACTTGCCTTTGTTTTAAAATGCGTGACTAAAAGATATGTGTGTTTATCAATGGGAAATATCATTCAGCATTCAACGCAATTACCGATATGCTGTGCATCAATTATCGCTACAGACCGACCGCAGGTAATCATTACGATTGCAATTGCACCGCCTGGGCGCTTGAATAATAGATACACCTGCCCCCTGAACCTTGGCCTTCGTGGTCACAGAGTGCTCCACTGGTCAGGGAAGTCGGACTCGAAAGGCCACTGGCCACAGGGGTAACTACTTCAGCCAGAGTTCGTAATGGCTACATCAGCGCCAGCGGAACAATTGGAACCCCCGGCACCTTCTGAACCACAACCACTTAAGCCCGGAGAAAAATCAATAGTGAGGAGCGAACCCAGTATTACATTTTTTTTCGCTTGGCCTTCTTTGCGTCCACACTCAGCGTTTTCCTCGGCGGCTTCTTTATATCCTCCTTCGGCATTTGTTTGGCTGTTTTGTATTGTCCAAGCGAATCTATGTCATCGCCGCGGAACAGCCGAAAAAAGTGGCCAAAAGTGGCCAAGTCTGGTCTCGGCCAGCGCGCAAAAGTGATGACGAAACGTAAACAGCGCAAAAAATATGCTTATTTTTAGCACCGCTCGGCGAAATGTCATTAATTTATGAACTATCCCACACACACTCAGAAAATCCAACGTTTTGCTGTTAACTATTTAATTAATTTTCCGTGTTCAGAGCCGCTTTGTCGTTTTGTTTTTGCTCTCGATTGTCATTTGTTTGTTCGCTGGGTTGTCTAAGGCACGCGATGGCGAGATATACGGACTTCAAACTGAATGCCCGTGGTATAGGAAAGTGGGAGCTCGTGCCGGGCACGTCATCCCAGTTCGACGTTCCGATTTGCACTCGAGAGCAGCCGTCGGCGTAATAGTGGCAGTGCCCCCGGTTTCGCGTTTTCTCGGGGTCGGAAAATCGCGCCCACCGATAGCAGACCACTGCATACGCTAGCCGTGCTATTAACCAAGCTTATATCTCCCAAACTTCCCAACCAAATGCATTTTCTGAGCTGTAAGCCTCCTACTGGTTAATCCCAAATACAAAATCCAGCCAAGGCCAATCGAAAATGCTGGAGTTTTACGTTAAAAACGCTTGAGTGCACAAAACACAAATTGTATATTTTTTTGTGGTACATTTGAGTACAGTGGGTGCAAGAGCTGTAAAATGTGAAAGTCCTTGAAAATTGGTCAATTACTAGCTTAATGCGAGTGTTTAAATGTGCTGCGAAATGAACACCTTACTAAAAGCATCTGAAATGCCTGACTTTTGAAAGGTTAAAGACTGCAGAAGTGTGTTTAATTGAATTACTTTTTCGGGCATGAAAATATGGGCAAATACGCTATTTATCTTCTATTTAACTTTTAATTTCCAAATTCTCGAAAACTTCCACTTGCTATTTAAATAAACGCATTGTTTATTTTGCTATCTATTAATTAAGGCACCCATTTTTTTCCAACTTCGAGTTCATTCACTAATTCAACTTTTAACCCGTGAAGTGCGTTGATAACCCAGACACATTGGCTCAGTTTTTCCAGCGAAGAAAGCTACTGTTTGTTTACTGGCTCTTTTCGCTTTAGTTGGCTGCCTCAGGGACCCAGAAAATCGATATCCTAGAACGCCTTAACACAACGAAACGCAATGTACACACATTCGTCTCCTGGCGGTGGGGCAACTGTTGCGCAATAAACGCAAATGCTATCAAAATGCACGAAGTACGAGGTGTGGGGCAATTAGAATGGGGCAACCCGCCTTATCACGGATTTGGAAAGGTTTTCAGCGGGCATGGGGGTGGATAACTCAAACTGAAAGGAACAAAGAGGGGCTTATAAACGACATGCAATATGACTAGCAACGGGTTAAACATGCAAACCAGCGGGCAATCCTACACCACAAATTAACGCGCTTAGCTCTTAGGTTTCCGCTGCACGGAAAGAAATCAGTTCCAAGTTCCGCAGTGCTACAGATAATACATACACACAAAATATATTTCAGTCTCTAAAGATCAGCACGTTTGAAAGTAAAACGTTGAAAAGCATAACATTTTCAATACAGCTGATTTCTACATACATATTTTACATAGTTTACATAAACACTTTACTGTAGGAAACACTTGATACTTCCAATTGGAACTTTCGACTACTCGATTTCTTTCCGTGCAGGGGCATAACTTTAGGTTCTAGAATAGTTTCCGGGCAGGTGGGCGTGCGGGGGCGTGGCAACTCACATGGGCGTCGCATTTAGGCTGGCGGTGCGCTTGTGCTTGCCCTGCGTGGACGAAGGACGATGGAAGAGGCTGTGGGCGGTGGCCAAGGACTTGGGCAGGGCACCCTGGCTGGCGGACTTGCGCAGGGCGGCGAAGCGCGAGGAGGATCCTAGTCCGAGACCCGATCCCGATGCCGATCCCAATCCGGAGCACGAGGAACTGGAGGTCAGCGAGGAGCTGGACGAGGAGGCGGAGGACTTGTGGTGCTGCTGTTGTGCCCGTTGCTGTGTGACAAAATGCATGACAACACGGCGAGGTGTGCCGCTCCTCCTTCCTGCCCTTCCCCTTCGCCCGTTGGACACTCCTACTCCGCGGTTTTGTTTATCGAGTCTCCACCGTTTATTTGTTTATTTCACCTATTTCTTTTATGTGGCACTTTTCGACGTCTGCGGAAGTCGTTTTTCATTCGGTTTTCCAGTTGCTAAAATTGAGTACTATCACTGCTACGTTGGCTTTTGCACGCACTTTCAGTTTTTACACAGCTAAATGCGCTCTTTGAGTTTTTTGCGAATGAGATTCATGAGTAAATTCAGTTAAATTCGTCTGAACGGAGCGAAATATTCTTCACTTTTTGCGCATAAAAAGTAGGACCGCAGCGAAGGGGGCGAGAAATACTGTCCGGTGTGAAAATAAATACCATTGTGCGCTACACCATTTTGGATAGTGTGGCCATATGATGTTAAAGTACATGTGCTTTTCAACACTGACAGGCCAAACCCTTGGCGGTACTTTCAAATTAAATACTTGCTTTGAAAGACATAAAAATATAATTTAAAGAAACTTTATTTTAATAATATCACAAGCAGACTAGAATACACAACACTTGACTTGCTCACAACAAAGTTTGCTCCACCTGGCGGGAGTGAGACAACGCGAGTGCTATTGAAGGCGCTGGAAAGAGAAACGATTACGTGATTACGTTATAAGTAAAGTTAAGAGTATAGCACAAACTTAAATTATAAAGCTGAAAATAACAACTTAATAATACTCAAGCTAGAAAACCGTTTGGTGTCAGTACAATGCTCGAATTGCCGCTCTTGAGGAGTCCGCGAATCAGCGCCAAATCATCGGGCGTCAGGGACCAGCCGTTCAGTTGACCCACGGACTGAAGTTCCGGGCAGCTGTCCATTAGTAACTGGAAATAAATCACAGTAGGCAAGTATTTAGACGGATTAAAACCAGTACTCTACCTCCACAGACTGCACTGTGAGCTCTGGCGCCAGAGTGAACCACACATCCTCCAAAACTTTGAAATCGTGTTGCATAAACATGCTGAAAAATATATGATTGATTAATTACTGCCGCAAGAAGTATATTATATGATTACCTCATAATATCATCGTCAGTGAACTCCACCGTGTCCACCGCCAGCCTCTTTAGGTCGGTGGAATTGCAGAGGAAGGCCTTCAAGGAACTGGTCAGAATGGCGCTGCTCAGGATCTCCAGACCCTCAAGCTGCTGGAACTTGGCATGTCCGGCTCCGTAGGACAGACTGTCGATCATATAGCAGTCGAGATCAATGAGCGAGGGACACAGGCGAGCCAGCTTGCCCAGCTCCAGGTTCCCCAGTCCCTTGATCATGGTGAGATGCCGCAGATTCCTGCCAATCGGACGCTCCAGCAGGGGCAGCAGTTCGGCCACCACAAATTTGTAGATCTTTAGTTTGCGCAAATTGCGCGTGCTAAGAGCCCTCAGGCTACCCGTCTTGGGCGAGTCCAGATAGAGGGTCTCTAGCCTGGGGCACGTCTGCATGATCACCTGCAAGGTGGCTTCATCCGTGCCTGTGTCGTGGATGTACTTTAGTCGGCACTTGAAGCGATCGTCGACATTGTCGTGAATAAACTTCAGGGAGGCGCCGACAAAGGAGTAAGTGGAGAGCGTTTCCACCTGGGGACAGTGCTCCAGGATGAGGGCAATGTCCGAGTAGCAGATGTTCTCCTCGCCCGGCATGCCCACATCTACAACGGTCAGTGACTGTGAGCACACGCCCTTGGCCAGCAGATCGATGCCGATTTCCGTGATGTCGGTCTCGCCGGAAATGTCCAGAATCTGCAGACGGGTGCAGCAGTTACCGATCTCCTCCAGCAGCCGATCGTTGGCTATATAGGGCACATACAACTTGACCAGCTGCTTGCATTTCCTCACTATGTCGTACATGTAGTGCATGTGCTCCTCCTTGACCCAGATTCCCTTGATATTAAGCACTCTCAGTCCAGCTCCTTGGGCTGCAATCACCTGGAGAATGGAAGGTCATTCAATAGAGTCTTCTATATAGTATTTTACTTGATTACCTGCAGGATCTTTTCGTAGTAACTGAAGGGAAACACCTCGGTCATCAGGAAAGTAACGCCGCAGTTGAGCAGCATCTGCAGGCAGGTGAACCGCATGTTGGCGTCCAGATAGTCCGAGCTGAGGATCACCCTGAGCAGATCCTGGTATATATTGGGAGTGGCTCCCAGCTGGGCCAGATACTCGTTCAGTTCCACCATCACGATGTTGATGTCCAGCTGCACGTCCGGGGCATACTGCGCGTAGCTGATGGTGGACACCAAGAGATTGGCCAGCTCGGCCAAGGCGCTGTCGCTCAGCGATCGCACGGAGCACTTTTTCGACATGTCTCTGTTTTGGTTTTGGCCCAGAGGTAAACAAAATACGACGCAGAAGCCGCTGGGAGATGAGCGCAGGAGAGGATTTGTATTGCTCGTGGTTACATCACTTGGTAGCAGGCGCAATGCTGGTTGTTTTCCTGCTTTCTTTGAGTATTTCTCACTTTCCACGGTAACTATTTGGCCAATATCAGCTAAAGGCGCCTTCCTACACATGCGTGTACCTCATATTTAGGGGTAAAAATAGATTCTAAAATTATATAGGCGAAGGAGACTGTTTCTGCCGACGAACTAGCGAACTGCGCGATCCAACAGCACGACGCAAACTGAGAGTCATGGGACGCCAAAATGTTTGGTTTCCTCGGTTTCACATTCTCAATTCGGCGAGCCACTTGAGTGACCAAAAAAACAATGCTTAACTCGTTTCATTGTTATTTTGATTCGCTTAACAATTGCATTATTTATTCGACAGCATTGGAATAGAGACGTTCTATAGTTTACTTAACTGATTCTGGTGCAAGCCAGCCAGTTATTCTGATGTTTAAACAATGTTACAACTAGTACACAAAATATTAAAACGAAATCGAAGTTTTTGTTCGGTATTCCGCAGCTTTAAGCCTTTTAAGAATTTCTGGTGAATGCAGTTCGATTTACAGATACTCGAATGTGGGAGAATACTAAGAGAGCGTTGGACAAACATTTTTCAGTAGAGATTCTAGGGCTGCAGGTAGCTGGGCAGCTTCATGCGCATGAACAGCCAGGTGGTGAAGAAGGAGACCAGGATGAAAATGAATCCCATGGCGGTCAGCAGCAGGCGATTGAGGTTAGTCTTGCCCGGCGTGTGCGTTTGGTCCATGATGATGAATCCCAGGCCGCCAACGGTGAACAGAAAGCTGCTGGCCAGACCCTCCATGATATACTGCCCATTCACACGGTAGGGCATAAAGGCCACTGGACGCGAGTGTCCGTGCTCATCCACAGTGGCTCCCAGGCTGGGTGGCTCCACAATCACGTCGTATATGATACCTGCAGGCAAATCAGACCTCTGTTTAACCAATCTCAATGATATGAAGCTGAAAACTCACCGCCTGTCACCAGAAAATAGGAAAACAAAATCACACTGAAAACGGCCATCGGCGACGGCATTGGAATGCTGAATCTGCGCACCTTGATGTTCGGCGGCACCAGGATATGGAAGGGCAGGTTATACAGTGTCTCGATCATGATGAACTAATAATTTAATAGCTATAAACTTAAATATAACACCGTTTTTTCAATTTTCGTTGCGGTGTCGCAGAATTTTGCCGGCGTAGGCGGAGTTTGTTGTTATCTATCGAATAGGGATGGGCACTTGTACGATACTCCCCCTGCATTGCTGTATTTCCACTAGACAGCATCTTTGCTTGCAGCAGCATAATAAGCCAAGTCAAGTAAACTGCCTAATAAAATTTGTTTTTTTAAAAGATGCTCAATATATTATATGTAACATAAAACGATTGCCTTAATAATACTGATATGCTGCAGCTGCGCAGTGTGAACAGCCGTAATCATTGGTCATACTTAGTGATGTCACTATTGCGCTCGCGTAGAAAAAGAAGAAGAAGCGCCCAAAATAACAAACAAAACGTAACTCCCGATCAAAAAAGCTTTAAATTAAAGTTAACTAACGAAACTACGATAATGGCGAGTGCCATTAACCAAGCAGCAGGTGGACTGAATGAATTTCTGAAGATACATAGCATAATTAACCACTCCCTTTGCAGGTAAACTGCCGGCAATTGCGAAGAGGGTGCAAAATCTGGGCGACATGGGCGTTTGGCAAAGATCTCGCGCCTTCCACGATTTGATTGGATATATAAATGGCACTAGTACGGCCATTCAAGGCATTAAAACCACAGACGAGATTTTTGAGTCGGAAATGGTCAAGAAGCTGCTGCGGCTCTTCGATGCACTGGAGAAATTGGTGGAGCAAAATCCTCCGTTGGAGCAGCCGCAGCGGTTCGGAAACAAGGCCTACAGGGATTGGGCGCAGGCAATGCGGGAACTGTTGCCCGAACTCCTAGAGCAGCTGCTGCCAGACGATAAGAAGCGATACCAGTTCGAGCTGGGGCAGTATATCACGGAGTCCTTCGGCAATGCCACCAGGATCGACTACGGAACCGGCCACGAGCTGTCCTTCCTCTTCTTCCTGTGCTCCCTGTTCAAGGCCGAGATCCTGCAGGAAGGGGACATCGTGAGTGCTGCGCTGAGACTCTTCAATCGGTACCTTGAGCTCGCCAGGCAGCTGCAGCGAACCTACAACATGGAACCCGCTGGGAGCCAAGGAGTCTGGTCCCTGGACGATTTCCAGTTCGTGCCCTTCATCTGGGGCAGTGCACAGCTGGCAGGTAACCAATGAAGTTAAATCCCTCCGAGATTTCATTTCTGAAACGAATCCTTTTAGTTAAGAGCCCCTTTGATCCCTCGAAGTTCGTGGACGAGGAGATAATCACCGAGTACAAGGATCATTTCATGTTCATCAGTTGCATCGACTACATCTGCAAGGTCAAGACTGGACACTTTGGCGAGCACTCCAACCAGCTGTGGAGCATCACGGATGTGCCATCATGGGCCAAGATCAACGCGGGTCTAGTTAAAATGTACCAAAAAGAGGTAATCTTTAATCAGTTATATGACTAATTTAAAGTAGCTTTATTTGAATACCAATACTATAAATTATCCACAGATTCTCTCTAAGTTTCCCGTGATCCAGCACGTCTACTTCGGAGAACTGATGGCATTCGAGCCCGTCTCCTCTGGCACAACTCTCTCCAACGCGCGACTGGGTCATGTGGCTCCGCCGCCGTCCAAACGCATCTGCATCGGGACTCCAAACTTGGTGCCACCAGTTCCTGTTGCTTCAGCTCCTCCTCCGCCCGCCGAATCCCTCAGCATCGAACTGAATGTGGGCGACTCGAGCAGTGAGAGCAGCGACAACAGCGTGGTACTACGTCCATCCACATCGTCGGCTTCTCTGGTGGCGGCCTCCGAGGGATCAGGGGATAAGCTCAGCAAGGAGTAGACTAAAGAGTGGAGGAAAATGGCGATGATGTAACCTGTGTTAAAAATTCTTATTAATAGCGTTGGCCAATGGTCCAGTAAAAACTGTTTACACAAGTACAATCGAAATTTGAGTTTCTGGGTCTTAAGGTTTCAGCTTTAAAATGGATAGATGGAGCACTTTCCCGGCGAATGTATTTCACATCATTTAATCCTAACTTTTCATCCCCAAATTACCAAAACAAAAATGTAAATCTTAAGCCGAGTTTAATGGAAACAAATGTTCTTTCCCATTTACACGAGAAAAAGCACAAAACTGAAAAGCGAAGAACGAGAGAATAAAAAATAAACAAAATCAATATGGCAAATGAGGCATGCAAATAGATGAACTTATAGTACATCAACTTTTGCGGGGAGAAACAGCTTAAAACAGGACGAATTTAGAGCAAAAAGAGGGAAGCTGGAAAGTGGCAAAATGTAAAAGCAGAAAAAAACTTTTGCGGGGAGTCCCCCTGAAAGCATTATCATTTATTTTCGACACATCATTTATCAAACCGTGCGGCAGGCGCCAGCTTGCCACGCCCCCTCATTTCGTCACTTAAAAACTTCATCCGGCATAGTTTTTTTTTTGTTCATTTTCATTTTCTTCGTTGTATATTTTGAGAAAAAGCGGGTAGGCAGCGCATGCATTAAAACTTTGCCGACGCATTTTGATTGAAGGCTTTCGAAAAACACGAAATGTGTGCTTTTCTCCATTGTTTTGGCACAAAATTTGGCAACGAGCGACCAACTTCGGTCATGTTCATCAATTTGACCCTGCCCACGCCCACGCCCACGCCCACATTCCTGTTTTCAAAAATGAATCCGTTCTGGGTTCAGTTTCAGTTTCTGTTTCGGTTCGGTGTCGGTTTTGTGTTCTTGCAAATTGAATGAAATTTGCGGGTGAGCTGTTGGCAGGCGTTCGAACAAGGTCGAAAACATGATTGAAGGGCGGTGATGTGATAGCTATGATGTCTGTGATGGAGTGGGCGGTTGGCTGGCTGGGCGGACCTTTCAACTTGGCCAACTGGCAAATGTGGCCGGCAGCGGGGCTGACAAGGCTCCGACCGAGATTTCGGTGCTTCTGACCTTTGACACCGCCAGTTAGATGGGCGATTCTGGGAATTCAGTGATTAATTAGCTGGTGAATGCTGTGTTATAGTTAGAGGTAGTGTGTAGAATTTAGTATGTAATTAAATTGCTTAAACTCTTTCGATTTGAGCAGGTGATACCCAGATGTTCCGCCAATATCCTTATGCTTCTATTCTCGGTTTAATTTGCTCAACTTGCTCCAACTAATTACGTAAAAGACCATGCCCATCTCGACTTCTTACAAGGAATTTGCGAAAGTTCGAGCTTTGCTCCTGGAAGTCGAGAAGTGGAGCGCAAGGAGGAAAAGGAAGCCTCACAGGACGAAAAGGAGTCGGCCAAGTGGCTCTCAAACTGCAGCATAACAGGCACAAAGTTGTCGCAAAAACTTGGATCCGCTGGCCAGGAAACTGAAAACGCTGATGGAGCAACTTTGACGTGTGCCGCGTGAAAATTAGTTATTGTCTATAGGATTATTGTGGTCGGGGGCACTGGAAAGAATTAGACTAAAGTAATATTTTATAATCTTTTATTTTTTTTATAAGATTACCCAATTACATTTAAGCATTTCGAAAAATGTATCACCATCATTTTTCGCCTTCATTAAGTAAATTAGTTGGATCCTTTTTTCAAGTGTCCTTAGGGGGGGTGGGAAAAAATGGTTTTGTTGTACCACCTCGATGAAGTAAACTTAGTTCTTGATCAACTTTCGTGTTTTCTTGGCCAAAAGTCGACCGGCTGGGGCGGAGTTCAACTTGGCAACTTTGTGTGCGACATTGACCAGAGTCCAGAGTCCAACTTTCCGGGTTTTCCATCACGTCCTGCAGTCCCAAGATTTACCCATTCCAAAATTAACTTGGGCGAAAATATGCGAGTGGCTTTTAGGGCTCTCTGCTTCTGGTTCTTCGGGTTGCACAATGTTTTCCTTCTGTTTTGCGACTCCACTCACCAGTTGTGTGTTTAACCAGATGACGCCACAAAACACCCAGACGGCCAACACCCACCAGCATCCTTTACTCCTGACAAGGACTGGTTCCTGAAAAGGCACACAGCCCAAATAATGAATACCAAGTGGGTATATGGTATTTCTTTTGGAATTTTTGGAAAGGATTAAAAATATTAAAAGGTTCGTAATCTAACAATCATTGTAATGTAAATTAATATAGTTATCTTAAGCCCTTTAATTTTCTAGCCCGCATATAGCTCATCATACCCTTGATGACTTCGTCTACCCCTTCTTTTCAAACGGATAACCAAAGAGTTAAACGTCCCTGAGCCAAACGCATTGTTGGTGCAGAAGTGACCAGGAGGAGATGGGATTGGGATCAGGAGTTAGGACTCTGCTGTGTGCACGAGAACAATCGGCAGGAAAATGGGGAAATCAGGGCTGGCAGCAGTTTTTCATCGAAAGGACAGCAACAGAAGGCGATTGGAAAACAGATATCTGAGTTATGTTCAGACTGGTGCTTCGATTTCATCACCAATGGAGCTCAATCTCCATAATTACCTTTATAATTCTAATAATTTAAGATAGTAAGACATATATATTATTCGTTATATAATGTTTTTAGCTTCCGTATGATTTGTTATAATAGTAGAGTTAAGTAGTTCTCATAAATGAACTTGAGTTCGAGCCAGGATTGAGTGGCTTTAAGCGACTGAAATTGGCAGCTCAGCCACTTTAACAATTACTCCGGCTCTTTTCCCATTTTTAGCCACTTGAGAGCCATCCTTAATACTGTTGGAATTACAAAGATTAGCGCTAATTTCCGACTACCAACTGCGGCTCCCTGGTTCCCTGGATGCCTGACTGCCTGGCTGCCTAAACCCGTGGATGCCCCCGCTGTTCGCTTAACCCGCCGCGTCATCAAAGGTTACAAATCACTGCCAGCTTCGCCCAACTTAAAATATTAGCCCAAATGGTTTGAGGAAAACTTCGTCATGCAAACATGACTTGGCAGCCTTCAGGCACCAGAAGGGGGTGGTGGGTGAAGTGGGCGCAATCGCTGTGGGAAATTCTGGAGCGGCGGTTGCGAACGCATCTGAAATGTGTGCTGGAAAATGCAGCTTCTTTTTGCACCTTGGGGCTTTTCATTTCGCTGGCTGCTCCTTACTGCGGTAGACATCCTAGTCAGTTGCTATGGAACTCATATCCAGAGTGGAGTTGAATCAGTTCACTTTCTAATGTTTAAGATATATACTTTTATAAATATCTCCACTCTATTTTGCGTGGCCTTTTCTTAGTTGAGCAAACACTGAAATATAAACGTGTGCCCTCTCTTTAAACAGATATTCCAGAGCAGACTTCCTCTTAACTCTTGTGAGTCCCCCAGTTGCTCCGGCGGCTTCCAGAGATTACATCCCATTGATGTGTGTTTTGGCCGCTGGCCAAAATGCCGCTTGGTCCTTCGTTTTATTCCCATCCGAATGGTTGGCCATAAAAAGTGCGCGTGTGCGTAGTTTTTGCTTTTGTTCCACCTCCATGGTGTTTGTTTTTAATAACTTTTGCTATTTGTTTATGTGCTTTACGTGCGTGTCCTGAGGGCCTCGTCGCAAGGACCTGGTCGGTCAGGTGCCTTCCTTATTAATTAGGCCACGAAGTGTTCCGAAGCGAGCCGAACAATGTAGGCAATGGATATTCGATGTGGCAACACTTGTGGGAAAGAGCAATTACCTTCTAATTTATTACTTATGGACTTCACAATGGCCTTCGATTGCAAAGGCTGATATAAAGTTCGTTAAAAACGATTCAATTCCATTCAATTGGTCATCCAATTCTGCGTTTTTGTACAATATTCCCGATTTAAGGCCACATTTGCCACCATTTTTGGCAGCAGAAAGCTCCGAAAATTCAAAAACCACTGCAGTCCCTTGAGCGGATCTGAATGTGTTGACATTTTTATGTGTGCATCTGCTTTCTTAAGTTTTTTTGTTTTGGCATAGTTTTGTTTTCGAACTTTTTCGGATGCCAGGCAGAAGCCCACAGCGAAATATGCTGAGTCCCAGAACGGCATTCAAATGCACAATTGCTGTCGCCTCGGCGGCGTTTGGACTTCCTTTCTTCGTCCTGGCTCCCCATTTTTCTGATTCCTTGCTCCTGCCTCAACGACTTGTGTGTGTGTGCACTATGTAGTCCTTGTTTTTAGCGATGTTGTGGGTATGTGTTGCTAAACTGGAGAAAATAAAATGGTAATGGCTTATGCCAAGCCTTGCAAATGTCATTCCTTGGAGTAAAATATCTTACATTTTGTATTTCTTTAAAATTTAGACACTCACAAGTTAAGTTAATTGCGAGGCTGCGCACACGGCGTATACGTGATATTTGTGTCCAGCTTTTATCCGAGTGCATGCTAAACATCCGGTTGTCTTTGGTTCCGCAGTGGGTGCTTCCTCCCCTCCACTTTCTCCGCATTTCACCCCCTTTCCCCCGCTGCTGAGCTGCTTGATGCTGCTGCAGTCGCCGCTTTTTGGGCGTGCGGCTGTCGCTCAACTTCCGCTCGAATAGAGTGAAAAATAGCATTTTAGTGGGCACAATTCGCCAGGGGCCAACCTGCTCGTGCTTCCGTCCGCCTACCCCACCCACTTCCCTTTTTCAGATTGACAACACACACACACACCGGAAGTGGAAGTGCCAGAGGAGAAAGTAGGAAGAGAAACGGCAGCCATCTTGATTCGAACTGTCAGCCGTTAAAGGCTCGCCAGCCATCTTGTTCTAACCAAATTAAATAGTACAATTTACCATGTGTCTGCGTGAAATGCCTGTGTGTGAGTTTGGTAATTGCGAAAGTTGCCAGCGAAGTTACTCAGTTATAAAGGGAATTCATATGAACAAACACAGACACTCGTACACTAAGCGAAAAGTGAGCAATACAATTTAATTGCCAGTTAAGCCCAGAATTACATCAAAACTATGAAAGTACATAGCTGCTTTAATATTTGCTTATTTTATTTATACAAGGTACTTTGAAATTTCTCTTTGTGTGCGATGCTGCATTTGTGTGCTGTTTTTTATGCGTCGACTGTGCAAAGAAAAGTGCAGAAATTGCAAACGACTTAAATAAGCAAACAGCAGTGAAAAGCTGACATACTCACACACATGCAACTACACGGTGCATGAAGATAGGATCATTTACGACCTCTCTTCGTAAAAAACACATTTTTCGCGCTTTGCTACTTAAATAAACTACTTTTTACTACTGACTGGCTTTTACAGCCGTTTTTGTTGTTTCTGCCCTGCGTTCTTACATACTGTTTTACGTGTGTGCATAAATTGTTAGCATTGTTGTTCTACTTATTTTTTTGGATGGTTACTAAAAAGTTGAGTATTACTTTTGGATGGCAGCCCTGTTTTCTGGGCCCAAGATATGCGCACTGCAGGTGACAACTCTGCTCGTGCTGTGTCTTAAAGTATGCTGTAATAATAACACCATTTACCTTGAGTTAAGTCGTTTCAGAACAAAACTAATTTAACAACTTTATAAAAACTCTAAAAACTTATTCAACAAATGCTTGATTTCCCACGTAAACTTTATTGGAATTGGTCACAAATCTAAATTTCAAATATTCCGCTGGTTTTGCAGGTGAAAAGAAAAATTGCGCGAGTAACCACATTTGTGCGCTCAACTTTATTGGCTATTTTATACGAAATAGTTCGCTGCGTACAGCAACAAATCAAAGTGCACTTGCATGCATTTTTCATTGTTTTTGCGATGGGGAGAAGTTTAAAGTTTAAACTGTCCCCTCGATGGCCATCTAATCAGTCAAAGAGTTGGGCAACTTCGGTCCACTGCATCCACATCCGCGCAGTCGCCGCCTGCAATTGTAACTTTGTGCCCGGAGTTTTCTCCGATTGCGTAACTTTACGGCTCTGTCGGAAAAACCAAACAACTGGCGGCTTTCCAAGCTGACTTCCAAGTGCGTTTGACAGTCGGTCGAGGCTGAAAGGCCAGCAATTTTCGGACTGGCAAAAAGGAGCACCACTCCACTCGCTGGAGGTCATCTCGATTAAAGCCGTGGTTGTGATAAGGACATGCATGAGACTTTCAAAGGGTAGCTTTGAAGAGCGAAAATCGGAGCAATATATGGGGTATTTCCAACAGGTCGTATACTTGATATTAAGCAACTCTTATTATAAATTTGCTGGCACATACACTTCAGAGTTTGTAGAAATATGCTTACTACACCTTTTCACTGGCAAATTCTGCTACTTAAACTGTAATCCCATTACAACCAGTCCTGTTGGCTTAGTAAACCGATTATGGGAGTCGTAATTAAGCTGACCACACTTCCATTGTTACGCCTAGCCAAAAAGCCCGAAAAGCGCGGGCGACACTTGCGGGTGGGCAACTGAGCAGCCGGGAAAAGTGCGAGAAAAGCGGGAAAATTAGTGGCGATAGAAAGCTTTTACTGTTGCCCAGCGCACTTAATTGGAATGCACTTGAAGTGCTCCTGCCGGTTGAAACAGAGACCGCTGCGAAAATGCGAAGTACTCGCCAGCGAATTGGCAGCTGGCTGATGTTGTTTTCCAGTTTTTCCCGCAGTGCCAATTACTAAAGATCGGAATTACGACAAGGATGAAGTTGGGGCGAACCACTTGCCATAATCCTTTTCAATCAACTATGGCGAATCACGGGGATTGAGGGAGTGAGTGCTGCAAGTCGAATGGAATTCGATTCGATTTGATTTCGTATTTATATTCAATTTATTCTAGATATTTGCTGCTCTATGCAGCATTTTCCACTCCGATATGCTTTCCTTGGCTCGGCTTGGCTTGCGCTTTTTTGGCCTTTGCCAAAGGGGAGATGAAATCAAGCAAAACTTGTGCATTTTCATTTTTTTGTTTTGTGCCAAATTGAATCGAATTCGATCGGGGAGCTACGTAGATGATTTTAGATGGACTTTTCTCCAACTTACTGCGAATGCTATGGCGCTTATGTAATAATGTAACAAGCAACACAAATAGCCGCATTCTGATCCCAATAATTTATGGTCCTAGTCAGCCCTGGGCCGTTTTAAAAATCGCTTAGCGTTTTGGCACAAATGAAACATCAAAGATTTACGAGCCATGATTAAGCCATTTTGCGGCGCCTTAACAAAACGGGCAAAAACAAAAGGCCGTAAGCGCGGCTTTCGCCGAAAGGAGGCCTCAGCTCAGCATCGTCCTTTTGGAAAGGAGCGCAAGTGTTTCTGGGCAAAGTGTTGAGCTGAAAGTGAAATTCCCCTTTTTATTTATCGAATGTGTTGAGCAGTGGGGGAAAGTCGTCGAGGGAGCAGCATTTTCCTTATATTTTCCTGAATGAGAACGCTTCGCCTGCCAGAAAGCTGTGAGTAATTGTGCCCTTTAATTGCAGCCTGGAAAATGTCTTTGCAATTTTTATTATACCATTCTGCTTTGAAAGATTTAAATTTAATCTGTAATCTGGAAAATACAACTTTAAAATATACTGTGGCATACATTTACGCTATTTTAGAGATACTTCATTACTTTTCAACCACAAAACCACCTACGATGTTCTTTAATTTGCGAAGAAAACTTATTTTGGGTCTTTCAGGATTGACCACTCGACTTATCTGTTGGGAATCCTGTAAGTCCTCCCATTGTTCCCACACGGAATGAACTTATTTTGTAATTACCACGAGCTTTGCGAGCTCGCTCCTTCGCCAAGGGCCATTACTCATGGCACTCTTTAATTATGCTGGCCACAGATTTGGCTGGCCAATCCAGAGGAAGTTGCTCCGCGTTACGTGGATGTGTGCCCTCCTGGGTGTGGGAACACAATTAAGACGCGCTTATTGCAGGGCAACAGCAAAGTCGATCCCACAGCTGATAACGTGCAATTTGTGAGGGCGTCTCTGGGGGATTCGCCCTCTGGTTTTGCATTTTTTGTTTATTTGCGGCGCCAATCCTTTGGAGGCTTATAGTTTTGTAATTGTTTCGGGACGGACCTCGTCCTCGCTTTTTTTTTTGTGTGCCATTTTCGGACTGATTTCGATGGCTTTATCCCTGCTCGGCACTGCTTTAAATTGCTTGGGGCTTGTAACGATTTTTTTCCGTGTTGTTTGCGTTGTGCGCAATTTGCATTTTGGGAAATGGCGGGAAATTGTGCGCGTTTCCAAGCGTGTGAATAATGTGTGAGCTTACCGAGCTGCTTGCCCCCAAATCCGGATGCTGCCACTTGGGTGCCGTTCCAAAATGATTTGTAGGCATTTTAATCTAATTAATGTTGTCGCGATTGAGGCTGCAAATCGACTGCACACGAAAAAATCTTTGCAATAGTTTTAAAGTCAAGCTGGAGTTTTCCAACAGTGTACTTTAAATTTTAATAAAATGTGTATATATATATAATAGAGAATTATAATTTAATAGCATTATTTAGCTTAACTGGATTGCGCGAAATGCACTTTGGCACCCCGCTGCTAATTGTCTACCAAGTTTTACTTCACCCTGTTTCGTCCTGCGTCCTTCGCATTCGTCCTGCTGCTGCCATTTCTTCCACTCCTCAACTTTGTTCTTTTGCAGCCATTACGCGCACTTGTCGTCGGGGTTGTCATTATGCTTTCATGGCTTTAGTTTTGCCCTGGGCACAAGTTTTCTAAAAAACGAAATATGAATACAAAAATGGCTAAAAGGGGTGCACGGAGCGATGGGAGGAAGTCAACAGACTGGCTGCGAATAGGAAAAGTTTTGAAAACTCTTTAAGTCGCTTTTCGCTGATTGCAAGAAAACAATAACAAGGAGTCACATTAAAATTTAAATCGGTGAGCAAACAAGCCAGACTTTTCAAAATATTTAATATTGTTTTTTACTTTACAGCCATAAGACTACTCTTTGCATTTATCTTCGCATTCCTTAATGCTCTCAAAGGAAGTTCCATCGGTGTCGCATGCAACAAAGTTCTTTGAAGTACACATGTTTTCCCAGGGTAAATAGCCGATTCGAGTA
This sequence comes from Drosophila sechellia, assembly GCF_004382195.2. NCBI lineage: Eukaryota > Metazoa > Arthropoda > Insecta > Diptera > Drosophilidae > Drosophila > Drosophila sechellia. Next base: position 3,322,863 of record NC_045949.1, read on the forward strand.
ATCAATGTGTTGCAAGCACCTTGGCCAAACAACTCAATAGCACAGCTCGCTGAAAAATACAATTTTTAAGGTTTTATTAAACTAGAAACAGTAGTTTTTTAATACTCACGATCTTTTAAAGCTGAAGCACAGCCAAGTATGAAACAAATTAGGCAAATAATTTTATATAAATGCATTTTAGATATATTCTTTCTTGCCGAGGACAAGTGAATGAATAACACTTCTAATTTTTTGTGTTAATAAAAACTTAAAATGCGCAACTAATAGAATTTTACCCTTGTTAGCTATTTATAAATATTAATTTAGTAAGCGTGCATCTCAAAACAATTAAATATATACAATAGAATCCGCGTCTAAAACAATTATACGTGGTATTAATATTAATATAGTAATCGCAGTTAATCGCGATATTATTCCGTATACTTATTTATGTTTTGAAGTATGAATGAAAAACTTTTTTATATTCTTAAAATCCTAAAATTTTATTTTAACATTCCTTGCATTTAGCTTCACATTCCTTAATGCTTTTGAAGAAAGTTCCTTCGGCCGAACATCCACTAATATGCACCGTCTTGCATTTGTTTTCATTGGGTATATAAACTATTTTTGTGATTAACATTTTACATAGACCAACTCCTCTATATTTAACTCCGCAGACAGCTAAATGACAATTAAGTAAATGGCGTTCATTTAATGGCTAATAGTAATAAATACGAAGTACTTACGGATTTTCAAAGCTGAAACACAGCCAAGTATGGAAAAAATTAAGAAAACAATGCAAGAAAGCTTTATTTTAATTTTGAATTTCGAGCAGGAGTTGTACTTGTGTCTTTCGAATGACTCGAAAAGAATGAAAGTTAACAGCGCAAAACAAGTTAATATCTACAAAAATAATATTCTTTAATGGCAATATATAATATTATAAGTCTGCTTATCATACCAACATTTCATTGAGTTCGACGGCTTTTTGTTTTCGGGGTAATTCATCTTGCAGCAAAAACAAAACACTTGTTTTAACTTTTCTCGGAGAGTTCATATGTTTTGTAAATATAATATTCAATACATGTTCCTTGTATTAACAAAGCTCAGGTTTCTTTACATTTAATGAAAAAACTTCTTCAGATATACGCCCACTTTCTTCAATTTATTTGCCAATCGCAATTCCATGTGGATTTTCCCTTGTCTCTTCGACTGAAATCGAACATTTGATACGAAATTTCAATAAACAGATGATAACAACACTTAACCCTCGGCGGCCCACCTGCTAGCCGCCCCCTTTAAACGTCGACAACCAGGTGATTGTTTTTTTTCGAGTCCCCGGGCATTATTGCGAAAAGCTTTGTGCAAATTTTCTCATATTTCCTTGGTAAGCTCTCCTCAAGGACGACTCAAGACGAGGGCAAATGGCATAAAGCAAATATAAATATGCTAAAGGGGGAAAAATTTGTGAAGAAAATGTATTCTTACTTTTTTGCCATTTGGCCCGGTAATTGTTATTTGATACACACAAAGAGCGAAAAGTTGTATTATTTCGCTTTTGGCACATTTGCCAAGCCAAACAAACTGCAAAGGGAAAACTTAAAAAGGAAAACGATACATTTGAACGAGTGTTTTCTATTAAAGCCAAGACGGGGCCATAAGCGAAATTCAATTAAAAACTTTAAAAGCCGGCCAACAATTTCCAACTGCAATTAGATTAGAGAAAACACACACAGAAAGTCCTGATTGCATTCAAAACGAGATACGGTTGCAATATATACGGATACATGAACGCAGCAGAGATACAAAAACTTCGCTTTGGCAAACTTTTAGCTATTATGTAACAAAACGCAGATGAAGGCTGGCAAATTGCAATCCATACGCCCTAGTCGCCATTTTCTCAGCCATCTGGCCCGTATGGCTTAAAAAAAGGAGTTCCATTTCTTTGCTAATACAGGAAACTTAAACAGTCCCAGTGTGCATTGCAATTATTTATTTTATAAATACAGTTCTAATGCCTAACATTATAGCAATTTTATTTAATTTCGAACTTTGGTTGGTAAAAGCAAACTTTAACTCGTAGTCTTATAAAAGAGCTTTTTGTTGATATGCCAACCATGGGACTTCTAGGGAGTTCATTTAATTAGGAACTTTACACAAACACTCAGTACAACTTTAGGTGAAAAGATGACCGAGCAGTTGTTTATTATGATAAAGACGCATAAAGTTATCAAAGTTGTTGAGCTAGATAAAAACTTGTGAGATAAACATAATGGTGTTTCCTAATAGAAAAATAAGCACACAACTTTGCCATTAGCGTCAGTTTTCGAAGAGTTGAGGTATTAAATTAACTAATAAACAATTATTTGCAAGCAAATTTCAGATTTAGACTTATAAAAGCTTTAAGATACATTGATAGGATTTGTACTATCTAATTCTATCAATTTGTTGGTTGTCATAGTCTCATAAACTGTAATCGACACATTGGCAGATTTTTATTAAACTGACAGCTTTTGCCACTTGATCACACTGTATCATAGATAAAAATTGTGTTTTCCCGAATTTTTTAATGGCGATTTGAAAGCTTCGAAGTGAAATATAATCATATGGCAGCCACGGATTTCCACTCGTGAATGTTTTAAAGTCCCAAAACGGATATGGGTTGGAAAATGGTGCGTTATTTATACCATTTTTCGATTTGTTTGCCTTTCAACTCTTCATTTGGTCATTTGTTATATACGCCAGATCGGATTTATGTTGCCGCTGTCAAGGGTTTCATTATTATTTGTTTCCCGGGACCGTTTCATTCGCAACTTTGCGGCATTTGGCATTTGCATTTTTATGGCAACACTTTCAGGGGCCGCATTTATTTCCCCATCTCGAGTCCTGCGAACCGAGAATTTTATTGCCCCTGCATCCGCTGCCTCGTGCGAGGACCTTTATCTCCTTTTTTCCGGGCTGCGGCTGCTGTTTGGTTCAAGTCGAGGCATCGACAGTCATTTGGCAGATATATTGCAGTCACAACATCGCATATAACACATCAATATCCGGCACGGCCACGCCCACCCACACATTCCGCCCCCAGCCGACGATTTGCACATAAACAGAAGCAATAAGCGGGCGAAGGACGAAGGACACAGGACGAGAGCAAAAACAAAACAAAACTGAAATGTGGCCCAAGTTTGGGGAAAATGTAGGTTGGTGGTGCCCTGCGGAAATCGAGCAGAATGTTCTACATAATTTCAGACATATTCTGAACAAAATGTACCAAATAGTTGTACATTGTATTTGCTAGCTTACGAACATTATTATTGGCTATTTTACTGAAAATACTTTGGGGTACTGTTAAAGATTCCTATTGCAATTTTATTTATTTTAAATTATTGTGAATTCCACACATTTGAAATGCCTGCAATACCATTTTTACTTCGGTATGTACCTAGTAACGAATGTTTGCTGTACCGGATATCCGGTTTTCCAGCATGTGACGGAAGTTGCTGCTCCCCTCGCACACACTGAAGAATTCGAGATGGCCCCCTGAAAACTTTCCCTACATTTTGAAGCTTGTTTTTTGCTTATTTTATTACTTTTTCCCCGTTCTGGCGAAGTGTTGTACGGCCTGCACAAGATCTTAATATCGATATTGATGTCAAATTGTCGCGCGGTTTAATTAAAAATATCCACAGAGTGCAGCAAAAGTGAAACAGAAACAAGGGAAGCCCAGTGCAGTTTCCCAATTGTTGGTGCGCTTTTGTGGCTTTTCTTTTCGCTTACTTTTTATTTTATAGCGCATTTCTGCATTGTGTTGCTGCCCCACAATTGCCGAGTGGCTTGATTTGGGGACCAACACGTTGTCAACTGGTCCGTAGTTTCATTGTGGCCCTAGGCCTCAAAAAGTCAGCGCTTGTCCTGCAAGATTTAACTTGAATTTCACGATAGACATACTATTAAATGGTTGCCTTTGAAATTCAGCAGTAATTCCGTTTTCAAAAAAACATTAATTAATGTATTTACGAGAACATGTGTATTGAGTCATTTGATTTACGTCCGTCGCCTGACCGCAAAATTCTTTCAGCAGATGTCTGACCCACATGTAACTTTCATAAATAAATCCACATGGAAGTTTCCAATTTCATCAATGCCATTTGAGTTCATCACCGCAGCACTGCAGCAATCGGTGATTTTTTCACTCATCATTTCCGCCCCCGAAAGTCCAGCATACATTATTGAATATAATTTAAAATTTATTTTGCCTGCATGCCAGTACGACTACTATAATCATGATGAGGATGAGGATGTTGCCAATTGTTTTTGCCCGATGTCCTTTTGGGAACTCCACTTTCCATTCTGTCCGACATTTTCGACGCCAATTCGCTTTGATGGATAATGAATGATGCAGGGCTTCAATTGTGGATGCTATCAAATATTTATGAATTAAATGGAAAATCATCATACGGATAAGCCCATCGGTGCGGTGGAGGCTGTAATGGAGCATCCTTTTTGATTGTTGACAGAACAACGGCAAAGTGGGATAATTGGAATGAAAAGTGTTGCCGGAGAAACGAAGCCCCGAAATAGAAGTACTTGCCGTTCGATAGGTGTGTACATAATTGAATTATTTTCAGTTTAGCAATGTAGAAACTTATCTGAAAGCTTGGCCAATATAATTAAGCGAGCGAAAATTGAAAAACGCCACGTGCAGTCAACGCAGTATAATCCAAAATAGTCCCCCAAAAATATTCACACAAACTACAAACTTGGCGCAAACTTTGTAAGTAGCCCAGGACGAAAAGGACTTTGCAAGCAGCAGGATGCTGAAGTAACTTCCTTTTCGGCTTGTCGGTGCGCCTTAGTTGGTTTAACTGGTAATTGCAGTTTGCAGGGGGGCGCCAAGGCGAAAATTGCCCCAAAAATGTGGCGGCAAGAAAATGAGTTCGCTGAGGGAAACTGGCGGACTCATAGCCTCCGACCTCGGAAAACACCACTCAAGTTTATGTTGGTACTTCGCGAGGGAATTAAGTTTCCTGGACTATCCTATAGCATGTACAGAAATCACTACTATAAGCTAAAGTCGCTATCTTTATTCCGCGTTCTAAATGTTTTGACAGCGACTTCGCCATATTTCACATTTCCAATCCCTTTCGAGCAATTGATTCGATACAATATTCCTGGCTCGTAAAACGTTTGGCCAAAACAACACGGAGCTGGGCGAATGTGTTTGGATTGTCTCTCGGAAAAGTTTTGAGCTGTAAATAAAATATATAACCATTTGGCACACTAACAGTATGTGAAATGGAAATCGTGCCAAGCGGGGTCAGAATCTGACTCTATTTGCGCTTTTTCCCACATTTTTCCCTGCACTCGCTTCAACCAAAAAGCAGCGTACGTGGACCAGAAAACGGAAAAAACAATTTCCTCGCTCGGAACTGGCTTTAGTTGACCCAATAATGGCACAACAAAATAGAATCCCTTTGCCAATCTATGCAGCAATAGTTGTTCCTGTCCCTCTTGTCCTCCACTTTTCGTTTCTTGGCTCCTAACCTTTGAGGATGTTGCATTTGCGAGCTGCCGTTGAGAGCATGTGGCCTGGGTCATTAAAATCATATGCTGCTCTGGTCAAAAACTGGCGATTTGCTGGCAATCTGATAAAGTTGACTAGCAGCCAGCCTTGAAAGAAATGGAAACACTCACGCACACTCCTGGCCGGAAAGGGAATCCCGAAGGATTTTGATGTAGACAGGATACCCTGGAAAATTAAAGCAAATTAGTAGTAATTATTCAAGCATGCCCACTTTTACACAAGCTTATAGATTCAAATCTATTCCAACCGCACTTCTGTTAATTATAGTATCTACTATCTTGATGAATAGGCTCAAGTTGCCTCACAATCCCAATCGACCCGACATCCTTCTAGAGTAGCGTTTATTGTAATAGATGGGCTTTGTTAGAAAGTTTCCAATATCTGTTCAGCACATACAGCCGAGGGCAAGTAAGTGGAGACCGGCATTATGTTTGTGCCCCATTTTGTGGAGGCCCCCTTGCTCTCTTTCCGCCATTAGTCGGCGAGGGCGGTGGGTGGTGGGTGGTGAACTTGGTACCCTGTGGCGTGCATTGAGTTTCATGACGTCATTAGCGTTAATGGCTGTCCGTGTGCATTATGCAGCAGTTTAAATATTCGCTCTGAATTCATTTTTTGTTTAATGAAAAGTTACACGAGCTGCAAATGAGCAGCGACTTGCATTGCAAATAATGAGCCACAAAGTGTTTGCCATTAAATTTGCGGTCCCATGATGTGGTGGGATGTGATGTGGGTGTGATGTGGAGTTCGCTACGGCCTTTCATCGAATAGTTGAAAGGATTTGGCCCGTTGTCATGGCGGCTTTTGTTTCACGTTGTTAACCAAGTCAAGATAAGGGATTAAGTTCTTTGTGGCTGCAAGCCACTCGATTTTCCCTACTCGCTCTTATCAGCACCGAACTTCTGGATTTCGGGTAGTCATTAATGAGGCGATGACACGTATGGGTTGTGTGATTTTTGAGGGGGGAAATATCCATGACGTTGCCATGGCAGTAGGATATCATCATGAATTTAAGGTGAGCCGCAGCAGTCTGGAGGGCTCTTTGAATTTGCTAGGAGATAAATGGGGACTTGATGATTTAAATGTGTATTCTAATATTGAAGATATCCTATTTACATGATTAGGTTACCAAGAATTAGCAGGATATGTATTGTTTGGGCTTTGTATTCCCATTGCTAGTAGAGTAAAAGGGTATTCTAGATTCAATGAAAAGTGTGTAAGAGGTAGGAGTAAGCGTTTCCAACAGTATATGCTTCATCAGGAACACTAGCCCAGCGGCAGACAGGTAAAATATTATATTTATACTAGAATAAGAAAACCATAAAAATAAAAACATAAGTACGATTGTCACACCTTTGCCATTGGCATTAAACACCTCGCTGTGCGGACATCGCGATGCTCATTTCTTTCTGATCTTCCCCTACTATTTTATAACCCTTTCATATTTAAGTCCTTTTCCCCGCTAGATGTTGCAGCTGAAAATGGGTGCAATACCCCTTAATGTATGGCCCACTTGTGCTTCGCACAAAAAACCAACTTGCAAGAGCTTAGTCAGCGCTTACACGCAAAACTCGCACACATCGGCCAGTCATGGAATAGCGAATATATATCTATATGCGCACATGTATATATTCTCCGCATATATGTAAGTATGCCTTTTTGTTGTCTGAATTCAACGAGGCATGCAAAATGCCACCGAAATGAAATGTGCAAACAACCACGCCGAAACAGGAGCAGCGACTAGTTGGCCAACGGCTGTAGTTTTAAATTATTCTGCGCAATTTTATTCCAGACCGTGCTCGCCTTCCCAAAAAGGTGTTAATCAAATGGCCAGTATGTCCTGCATGATAAATGTCCAGGCGGGAAAACACATTGGGAGCAGGGTGTGGCCAAATCCCTGAGGCTTTTCCCTTCTGGGTATGGTTTTCCCTAGGGCTGAGTAATTTTCAAATTTCATATCTTCTTGCTCATGTTTAATGCTAACCTTATATTAGTAAATTTTAGTTCAAACGAATAGCTCTTCTTGAAAATACCTAAGTAGATTTAGTTACATTTCCAGCTACTTAAACTTAAATTGCAAGTCTGATGATGTTGCCTGAATTTCCACTGCTCATCGGGAATTGAGCTAGTTCCCCAAATGGCACTCAAATTCCCGCCATATTAAAAGTTGCGGCTTGGCCTTGTTCTGCGGTTAAGCCCGAGCCCTATGCCACATGCCCCGAAAAGTATGCCACGTTGTTGCCGTTGCAAGTCTCGCCTCTTACGCTTTTTTGCTGCCTGCATTTTATGGCTCTGCTGCACAGTTAGTATGTGTGTGTGTGTGTGTGCGAGTGAGATGCAGAGTGTGTGCGAAAGAGAGCGCAGCAGAGTAATTGTTACATGCATTCGAGTTGACTTGCTGCGGTCTATCTGCAGCACCTACCCGTCCGCTTCCCTCGGCCCATATGCATTGGCAATTTAATGCCACGACAATGCCGTATTATTAGTTATCCTTGCCGCACGCCCCCCGTCCCCCGCCTCCTACCACGCCCCCTGTGAAACCGAGTTGTGCATAATAAATTAACCGCATGGCCGGTTCGAGTTTTGCTCATTAAAGCGCATTTGTATTTAGTTGTGCATAAAACATTAAGCGAAAATGAGCCAACGTGACCAGGACGAAACGCATGTCCTTCCCAAATGCCCATGTGTGCGTGTCGGGAGTGCATGTGTGTGTAATGCTCTAGGTGTGCGTGCGTATGCGTAATTACACTGGCTGCTCACTCGAATCGAATTCATTTCAATTCACATTTAGACGACCAAGTGAGAAGATCGCCATCGAACTTGGAATTTGACCCGCTCCTGGGAAATCACCAGTAATTATGTGATTAAAACGCTCTCGGCTCGTACGCCTAGTATTGATTTTAAATTGAATATACTTGTAATTAACTGAAAGGCCTTCCATTATGCCCACTGCACATGTGGCGTGGATTTTGACCGAATTGGAGCAAAGTGTGCAGAAATTCAGTGAAATTCCGAGTATATATCGTTGAATAAATAGTATCCTAGCGCTATCAATATTCATTTCATATTAGGAATTCTCTAAAATGTTATAAAATTCTGTGCACATTTCGCAGAACAAATCGTCCCACATATTATAGTCCAAAATGGAAAAATAAACATAACCATAAGTTATCTGCTTTCCAGGCAAAAAAAAAGGCCTTCATATATAGAAAAGGAAAGCCTTAAATATTATGATAAACTTTATTACTCGAATCCTCTATTATATGCATGAAAATGCAATTTATTTGCTAAATACCGCAGGGGAGGGGGAAATGACCCTAGAGAGCCACATTTTCTTCCGCCCTGTCACATTTGCTTAGGCCTCCTGCAGGAAAACAATTTAAACTTTCATTACAGTCAACACATTTTGCCCTTCTTTTCGGCCCTCTCACACATTTGGCCGCTTGAGCGACACTCATTCATAAATACGAGACTCTCCATGGGAGTGCGAGTGGGGCCATTTTCCAGCTGCTTCACATCCTTGAGCTCCCCTTCTTCCTGGGACTTCGGACTCCATCTTTTCATCCCTTTCGGAATGTAGAGTACTCTTTAATAGGGGGTACAAACGATGTCTGGAAAATTTGAACACTTATTATATGATTTATAATCATATTGCAATAATCTTCACGAAGTAATGAAATGATCTACAATACTGATAAGTACATTCCAATTAAATGGCTCTTTTTCTGTATTTATTTAAATAAAACTAAAGGCCAAGTGTATTTAACACAACTCTAAGCTACGGCGACTTGCCTTCCAATTGGTTGTGAGAAATTCTCAGGATTTTTGCGGCATCTTCTGTAGTTGTAGTGGTGTTGAGTAATTTCCAGCAACATCTGTGGCCAGCCCCCGCGTTTCCGCATCCTTTGCACCCTTCTGCGACTTCCGTTTCCGCTTTCGCCCTCTTATCATTATTGCTCATCAAGCGTTTCTAATGAAGTCGTAAAAATTGAAAACTTTCAAGGCATGTGAGCGCGTCCTTTATCTCCTACCCCGCCCATCGGCATGTCCTTTTCGTGGCGTTGCGGCTTATGTGTTTTGCTTTATTGCCTCTTCTTATTTTGGTACAGTTTTCCGCGCCCGTCATTTTAGCTGGGCACTTTTTATGAGTCTGCCGCCAGTAAACGTTTATTTTTCTGCGGTTTTCCTCGGCTTCTTTTGGATTTCTTTGTGTGTTTTCCGCATTTGTTGTGCAAACTCACATTATCAGCTTTAAGCACTCTATGCCTGCAGCTTTATAAGCTGGCACACGCCAGCAAATATTTACTGGCAAACTCGGTTTGTTTTCTTGTTTGTTCGGTCTCGACCGCTCTCGATTTAATGCTAATTTGGTGTTTCGACTCGTAAATAATTACAATTGCCAATGGACAAACATGAGCCCCAGGAATTGTTTAATTTCTGTTTGGCTGAAACATCCATCTGTGCTGGTTTGCAAACACTAAAATAATTATTCTCATTTTAGGTGTCAATTTACATTTTTGCAATGCGTTCTCTGATAATTTATGAATTTATGAAAACTGAAGCATAGAAATGAAAATTGGAACTCGTCTGCCTGAGCTATTTTTGTCTCAGAAAATGTCACTTTTTGGTAAAATTTTTCGAAATTAATTTGACTAAATTATAAGTTTCCGATCTCGGATATTTCCCTACCGTCCTTCATAATGGTGTGCCGCTTCAATCCCTTTTACATTGGACCAGCTCCACCCAGTTGCTGCACGGACTTGAAGTCCGATTGCGATTGCCCACCCTGCTCACCGGATACAGGGTATCAGGAACCTCGACCCGTTCACGAGGAGTGCAACCCGGGTGTGTCGAAAAAGGAGAACAAGGAGAGCAAGTGCAATCCTCCTTGCAAAGAAGCCCCCAAAAAGGAAAAGAAGGAGAAGAAGTCCGAGAATAAAGATGCCAAAAAAACTAAATAAAATTGATTTTTGCTAGAAATTGTTCTTATTAAAATCTTTAATATATCCTATTCTTTTTAAAACACAAAATGGAATCGTGGTGGATACGCATGAGCATCGGACTTGGCTTGTTAAAATTCAATTACACGCAGATTGCAGCTACAAACATGAATCCATTTATGCGCCATATCAAATCAAAGTCAACCGCAAAAATATATTTTCAAATTGAATTCTCCCATAAGAGAAAGGCGCAAACGTGAAGAAGCGGTCATAAAAACTCAATAAACGGCAATAAAATACGTATACGTATATAAAAATATGCCAAAGCAGACTTCAAACAATTTTCTCGGTCTAACGTTTTCTCTCCAAACGAATTTTCATCTCCTTCCTGATTTTCCCGGTCTGGCAGCGATTGCGCGTCCTTTGGCTCCTGGAGGCTGACTAATTTCATTTGCCACCCCCTTTTGAAGGAGCTGGAAAAGTGAGGGAGCTTGTAATTGATTTCATTAAATCATTTGCCCAGCGAACAAGAATGAAAATTGTTAGACAATGGGAAATTACTAAATTAGACTCGTTTTTTACAATTCATTCGCCATCTTTGATGTGCACTAAAAGTTATGGCATGTGTAGCAAACTTTTCCAGCTTTTCCATTTCCCATTTGCATTTTTCTTTTGCATTTGCTCAGTTATCAGCCGCAAGCAAATAACTCAGTCATAAGCAATTTTTCTTTTCCCATTTCCGTTGGCAAATGAAAAGCGGGAAATTGATAGTTGTTTAGTGATGTTTAGTTTGTCCTAGGAATTCAGATTGATGATATAAATAACTTTCTTCTTTTTCTGATCAAAATGTTTTGAAAACGTCATAAATTTCCTAAAAGGAACTTTTATTATTTTTGTTAAATCGTGCATCTTAAAGACTTACTTATATTTCTTTCTATTAGTGAGCTGACTTCTATCTCCCAGAATTTGTGCTCCCATTTCGTGGCTCATGTGTCACCGGCATTGTTATCCTTTCCCTTCGCTTTGAAAATGGAATACGAATTTTTCGGTGCTCGTGCTGGCTCCCAGCAGTCTCCCATTTTCTACTGCCATCGTTTGAGCACTGGGCTATATCCACTTGGCCCCCTTCGACGTCTTGGCCATTTATATATGCATACCGATGCAAATGCTGGCTGGGCTTCATTTATCACTGGCGCTGACTTTTATGCAAGCCATAACTTCTGGGATGCGTCTGGGGCGGACATTGATTTGACTGGCGGATCGAGGCTCTTGGCTGCCGACTTTGCTTGGCCGGATTGATGACTTCTGTTTGCCACGTTTTATTTCCATTAATTAGACTTGTAATTGGCATCAGGTGTCGTTTTTGTTGCCATTGCCGTTGCCGCCCATCTCATTGTTGATACCTCAACCCGCCTTGTATTTACTGGCAATTGTGGCTAACGATTTATTTGCATACAATCATGCAATTCTACTCGGCTGCTGCTGAACTGAGGGGGATTAGTCGAGTATTTGCTCTCCAAGTAGCTAATTAGTTGAGCAAATTTGCAGTGCTTGATTGTGGGGGTGGGGCAGATCCTTGGTCCAAGGGTTATGGTTTGTGGCATTCGGATTGATTTCAATCAATACATTTACTTGCAATTAAAGCTGGTTCTTTTGTTGCAAGTATTGGCTAGTCTTCGATAATATACTTGCCACACAAATGTAACTTTAACCTGCATAGTTAATAGAAACGTTCTTATAGTTCCATCATGTTTATTTGCTTGCCCCCAAATCGAAGATTCGTTTTACTATCCTCGTTACTTATGCATATGGCAGTCGACAGCGGATGGAGTATAATAAAATAAATAAAATAAAATATTAAATGCCACTATAAATTTGCCCAGTCCCAACTACAAATAGCTGTCGAGCCACTTGAAGCAACACTCGCAAATTATGTATACGCGCCGTTGGCCTTCCTGCGGCGCAGAGTGGGTGGATGGGTGGTGGTGGATTGTGCGATGGTGCTGTTGTGGCAGCTGTGGCTCGGACCAAGGACAAACATTTCGGCAGTGGCTTGTTATTCCTGCTCGTGCGTGTGTTAATGCCAACACGTCGCGCTGTGTTTGCGTCTTCATGCTTTCCAATTAAGTTGAGGAGATAAAACAAAAGCTAGAACCAAGGTGGAAAGCCGGGCGAAAGTAGAGTTTCCCCTCGAAATGCGGTACAATGCCGTCGACTCGGCTCTCAGTTTTGGTTTTGTTTGTTGTCCTTTGCTATTTGTTGCCTGTCAAAACAACTTTACTTGGAGCCATCATGCGTGGCAGCGAGCCAAAAACATTGCCTATCTTTGGACGCATTCCGAGTAGTTAACTTTTGGAGATGGCGAATAGCAAATGGAAATCGATTGAATCACTGACGTTGTTCGTCGGCATAGATACCCCATACACACATAATTTAGCAGCTTATGTAACAGATTGTTAATCACGGCTAAGAATGAGGGACATTGTGGCTATTTTACTGGCCATATATGGAGGGAACTATCTAATAGAAGTATGGCTTTCAAATAAAGTTAAAGGTCCGTACCAATTTCCTCCACAAATTAATCAGAGTTGACAATGAATCCATTGCTCGAGATAATTTCGAAGGCCCAATCATATTGTATTGCTCCACCCCCTCAAGTGACTTAATTATGTGAAAAATAATATGTTTTCTGCGCCTACGCACTCATTTAATGCTCATTAAATATTAATGAATATTGTTGATAGGGGAAATATTTGTTTTTCATGAGATTTTTTCCGTTGATGAGTCTGCGTCCTTGGGAATTCGATGATGTTTACCAGAGCAAAGTGAAAAGTAAATGATGTACTTAAAAGTTAAGTACTCGTACAGATGTAAAAGCTATGTTTTTCTTCCAACAACATTTTCATCAGCGAAATATAAGTTCAATCAATCATGAAGTGAAAAATAAAACCATCTTATTGTAATTTGACTTCTGATGGGCCATACTCAATAGGCAAATAAAAGAACCAAATTAAGCTAAGCGGATTTAGATATCGATTACGCAATCATACACACACACACATACAACCTCGGAGAAAGCGAAAGAGAAATTTGATTCGCTGCGTTGCCAATTTTGTCCCAACGGTTGTCAAACTTTTTGTGCCAGTTTTGATTTAAAGCTTTATTTATTTATGTGTTCTGTTTTCCTACCCTGTAAATGTCAAAAATGTCATAGTGTTACGCACGTAATATTTTTAATTAAAGTTTAAATTTTATTTAATTTTTATAAGATCCTAGCATAATTGCCATTCAAATAAAAGTGCTATTTGGTGTACTTTAATTGATAACAATAGAGCATTTTGTGGTTTTGTGTTTTAAATTTTATTTAATTTTTATAAGATCCTAGCATAATTGCCATTCAAATAAAAGTGCTATTTGGTGTACTTTAATTGATAACAATAGAGCATTTTGTGGGCGCATACTAGTTTCATTCGGTTTAGGGAAATTCTTACAATGTCCTGATGTCAGAAAAGCTGACTTTGTAATCCGCTTATGTGCGCAAATTTGGTGCGAACATTGAATAGTCACTCACGCCGACAACAGGCAACAATAATAAATAAGTAATTTGCATATCTTCCCAGGACGAAAAGGCGAGATTGGGAAAAGGTCTGTTTATTTTGAAGAATAAAACGAAGTAGGTAGACATTAATTGAGGAAACCTTTTAATTGCATTATTAATATACATTTATTTAAAATATCTCCTTAGTTGTGTAGTCAGTTTAACTAGAAATCATCCAAGAACATTTTTCCAAAAATTCCTTTTTGTTGATTTTTTGTTATAAATGCATCGGTTTTTTGGGCAAAAGTAAAAGTAAAGTTGTCAAAAAGTGGAATGTCATAGCTCGTTGATCTCGTAACGAAATTCCAAATCGATTGGCATTCAAAATTTGAAAATCGAAATTTAACCAATTTTTCGCAACATTTAATGATGTAACCCCTATAAAAAATGAAAAAATGGCCAAAAAATTAAATTTTCAAAAGCTTTAAAAAAGTGATGGTGTTTGTTTATTTGGGTTTTCAGCTACACAAAACAGTCCGTTATATATCTTTTTGACTTATAATGCCTGAGTTCTAGCTAAAAACATCAAAAAACACATATTTCTCCTGTCCATTATAGAGTTAAGATATTTCAACACTCCACTTCCCCTTTTCAAGCTCATTGTGATGGGTTTTTAACCCTGCGAGCCTGTGTTGCAACATGTCAACTGATTATCAAAAGAGGGCAGATAGCAAAGGTACTATATGTGTGCTCCTCGGTTATTAACATGCCACGTAAAGCGACAATGACGTAATGGCGACTACGTAACGAAGCAAACACCAATACCGCAGGACATTCAGGACTGCAGTTTATGTGAGTGTGTGGAAGAGGCAGATCCTGCTGGGGAAATTGGATACCGAGAGGCACTCTCGACACCCAGCAGGCAGCGAAAATAGGAACGAACTTTCCACGGAAAAGCAACCGGAGAGGAGTATTAGCAGAATGTGGTAATTAAACTAGTTAGGCAACTAATAGAAGGTGCAGTGGGCAAAACGGTTGGGTCCAGAGTTGGCTAACAACTTCGAGGTAATTGAAAAAATAATTGGCCATGCAGTAAAGTATCCACTACATAGGGAAATAAAGTAATTGCTTTCGATATTTATATAAACGTTTTTAGAAGGTTTTTAATTATATAGAAAAAACTACAACACATAAAAGTAATTGTACTATATCTAGATTACAAAATCACGAAAAAAAACTAGCAAATATTTTTTGTCAAATAAGTTTATAAACTAATAGCCTCTTATATACCGTACATTCCACGAGCGATGGTACGGAGATGGGAAAAGTTGATGCCCCGTGATAAAACTGCGGAAGCGGAAAAAATGCCGATAGCATCGGCTTGGGGAAAGCGGGGCAGAGGCAAGGAAACCGAAACAGGCTACAAAGGAAGCGGCAGGATGTTTGCCCAGCCCAGTCAGTTCGGGCCAACTCTCATCCGCAATCCGCAAGTTGGCTTTTTGCGTATGCCTGACACACGCTGTCTTAAACAAGGTAGCTGCCTTACCTGAATAAAGAAAAACTGTTATTCACCTGTCTGCCCACGCACACGGGCGCACAACCTCGCAGGACCCGACCCAACATATTCCGGCATATGTGACAGGGTTTCCTCGGCTTTTACATGGCAGAGGACATAAACGATTTGGCTGACTTGGGGGGCTAACCTTGTCGCCATGGCCTGCATTACGAGGACCATCTGAGCCCCGCTGTCGAGCTCAGCTTCCGTTCTGAGGCTTCTCGCAAGGAAATCGGTTTGTCTTCCGGCTGCGACATCCTTTGCTCCTGCACTTCTCCTATTTCCACCAAGTGAAAAGGTGGTTAACGAGCTGAATGAAGTATCTGCAGGTCGGGGATTGTTATTCGTCGTGCAGAGCTATGAAAACAGCGAGCAAGTAAATTCACAAAGGTTAAGACATGTCATGTGCACTAGAAGATTACAAGGGCGAATGCCAAGGATTTGAGCGGTAAAATATGAATTAAATTTAAAAAATTGTACATAATATATTACTACTCTGCTTGGCAAGGTATTTCACCCAGCAAATCCATTAGAAAATTCATCAGGCTTGAACCACAAATATTTTTCTGGAGCATCCTGCGACCCCAAACAATTTGGCTTATCTCTTAGGGAATCACTAGAAAAGATGACACTTTATTTCATGTCATTCCTTATGCAGGGCATGTTTACCTCATCGTTGTGCCACCCACAACTTTCTCAGGCCAGAAATAGAAGAAACCCGTTTTGCCCTGCTTTCAAATGTTTTGCGTTGCCAGCGTTGCCGTTTTACTTTTTAAGCGCGACCAAATTAGCGCAACGAACTCGCCCGTAAGTATGCACACATATTTTGTCGTGTTCACGTGTCGTATACGTAATGTGCCAAGTTTTCATCTCGCGAGCTGCTCTTCGCAGACGTGCCCCGACAGGCATTTCGGAGTTGAAAGTTAAGTCGTTTAACCTACATGTGAGCCCAAGTACTTAGCCAGATTTGATGTCAGCTGTGTCTCATTTGTAACTTTCCCACAGCATGTACGCAATTACATTAAGCATACGCACTGGTGGCCCGCGAAAGAAAGCACTTTGCACTTGTTTTTAAATGTTTCCATTTATTGTTTCCTTTTTTGTTGCCTCTCTAGTGGTTTTAAATTAAAAATTCTTGTTTAATCATTCATTTTTGTTTTGCTTACAAACAAATATACAATATTTGGTTTGTGTCCTTTCGTCTTTATTTCAAATCATTTGCCAGTTTTGCCAGCCATTTTAATTAAGAGAATTTATTGGAAAAAATATGCTCACAATTCAATTCGGTTGTGTGTCTGTGATAAAAAGCAAGCAAGTTTTCCTCTTAAAAGTTCAAATGATTTATGCATTCGAAATAACAACCAATTGATTGTGAAACACCAGAGACAATCCAATTTTTCCGCTTTGCCTGCAGTATTTAAATGTTTAATGCATTTAAACGGAATGTTCACTTTTTTGGCCTTCGATAAACATTCAAATAATATGTCTTCCTCAATATATACACATACATATTTCACATAGTTTTCAATGATTTTCAAATGATTTCACTTAGGTGTATAATTAGAACTAATGATAACATTTCATGTTTTATTTTAAGTACAAGGTTGAGAAGACTCTGAGCTTGGGTATCTAGGTTTTCTGAAACGGACCATATGTGGATACTAATTTGTGGCATTTTCGTATAGATCTTAATTGACTTGAATGAATGTGTGCCGTGTGAGAATGCAAATTAGTTACAGTTTAGTGTTAATCAGCTGCCAAAGGTTGCATTGGGGTTACAGTATCATTTCGTTTTCATATAGTTTTATACATATACAAAAAATTAATCAGTCTAAGTACATTTTTTGTATGCCCTTTATGTGTTGGATTTTCGTTTAGGTAGCGTTTAACATTAACCCCCCGGGAGCAGTAGATTCGATTTTAAACTAAAGTTGAACTTATTCCGTATCCATGCAGTTAATATATATATATAATGTGTGTCTGAGTGCTTCCGTTCAGCAACAAATGAACATGGGTAAATCATTACGAGTACACAGTACAGTACACATACAATCCGCATCGCGTTAGGTAGGCTTCCTCCCATCGACTTGCACATATATCACGACCGATCTGCATTATCCGCCTCCTCCAGCTTACTCGAAACCAAGTCCTCTTCCTCACGCGTACTTCCCGAAGGACCATCTCTGCGTTCCCAGTGCCGAGTTGCAGTGCTGCGCACTCACGCCCTGCTGCGACTGATCCCTGGAGTCCAGGCACACGTTGATCTTGTAGTGCCTCACCAGTCCGCCCTCGCGCATGATCCACCGCTGGTTCTCCGAGTCGTCGCACGCCTTCAGGACCACCTGTGACCCCCGGGCGAAGGTGACCAGGGTCAGGCAGAGGTCGTCGTGCTTGATCTCGCCGCGTTTCGTGAAGGCCCACTCCTGATTGCCGCCGGTGTTGTGGCAAGGGAAAATTCCTAAGGGGATTATTGGGAGTTATACAAATACATGAGTCGAGAACACGAATATACCGCACTTTTCGCGGAATTAGGAGTCTAAATGTATGCAGTAAAAATCTAAATTGTGCTTTTTGTAGCATTCATTTCTTTATTTGACTTATTTACTTTCGCTTCCTTTCAACTATATAAAACTCAATAAACAATAGGGCTCTTGTACTCACCCACAGTGCCGTCGATTAAGTGGCCCATTGTGTCCAAGCACTCGGTGCTATCCTGTCGGAATTGGCCAACCTCCTGTGGGTCGGGTGCCTGCAGGTCGGGATAGACATTCTCCAGATACCATTTGAACGGCTTGCAATGCAATTTCTCCTTCAAAGCCAGACGGTCATCAATGCTGAGTGGCAAGGAAAAGGGGCGATACAAGTAGGAAAACAATGTGCAATAAATAACTTGGCTAAAGTATTTTGCGCACTAAAAGAATTTATGTGGAAGACCAAGTATCAAAAAAAAGGGTATAAACTTGAAAGAGAAGTACAGGGTCAACGTGTACAATGCCGAGTGATTCCTTTCAGTGTACTTACTTGCCGAAGGGAATGTTCTTGGCGAGTGGCACGGCGTTGTAGTAATGCTGCTTGTAGTCATCCATCCAGACCTCCGCCGCACGTCGTGTATTCCGTGCGAAGACGTTGCCGCTTCCGCCGGGGAAGGTGTACGGATGCCTTTTGCGGAATACGTGACCCACCCGGCTGCAGGGTATGATTTCCAGGCTGCCGCCACACTGCCACACGCGGAACGAGATCTCCAGATTCTCGCCGCCCCACACGTCCATTTTCATGTCGTACTTGCCCAGCTTGTTGAAGTACGCCTTATCGATGACGAACAGCCCGCCGGCGATCATCGGAGTCCGGATGGCCGTGGTGGGGTCGTTGTGGCGCATCGCCCGCTCCGATGGACTGAGGTACTCCCACTTGAAGATCAAGTTCCAGTCGAAGCCGCCGCGCAGATCGGCCGAGGCGCCGATATACTGGAAGTTGTCCATGCTGATCACATCGATCACGGGGCACACGACGCGGGTGGGATCCTCCCGAACGCGTTCCAGCAGAGGCTCCAGCCACATCTCGTTGCACTCCACGTGGCTGTCCAGGAAGGTCAGGACACTACTCACGGCCGCATCCGCACCCTTCACCCTGGACCTCACCAGACCCTCGCGCTTGTCGTTGCGGATCACTCGCACCTTGTCGATCTTCGCCAGCTCCAGACCATCCTCAGCTGAAAAAGTGATAGGAAAATATTGTAAAACAATAGAATGGATTTAATTAGCTAAGCAAATATTTTCAATTACACTGAATCACTTACGATGATCACTGTAGTCATCTACCAGGACGATTTCGCGTATCAAATGCTCGGGACTTCGGTTAAGGACACTCACAATGGTTCGCAGCAAAGTGGACCTCGCCTCGTTGTGGAAGGTAATGATGACACTCGTCTCGGGCAGATCTTCGCGGTACTTCTTGGTACGGCACCTGGTGGGAACTAGTTTTAAAACACTCCCACTCAAATGTTTTCCTCGAAACCTACATGGGATTTCTGGTGTCGGGTATATCCCGATTGCTGGGCAGAGCATCGCTGGCCTCCTGATTGAAACGATTCCTTATATAGGGATCTTCGCCATTGCGTAGAGCGCCTGCCCGAATGTAGCCCGCCTCATTGAAGTACTCCACCTCGGTGCCACGACCACTTGGAGCCACTGGCAAGCGCCCACCAGGTCCACCTGTTCCTCCACTGAGGCCCTGAATATAAACATAATTTTCAATTGTGCAAAATTTAAGTTCGCAATGGCATTTAAAAACTGCAAGGACCTTACCTGCGATGTCTCCTCCAGAGCCACAATCCCGTTCAACTTGAGGCCGTGGACCGCATTGCGCTCGAAGTCCTTCACCGAGCCGATTAGGATGACATTGCCACCGGGATCGTCGGCCCCGCTGCCAACTGCACCCGCCGCCGCCGCTCCCGGACCCGCTCCTCCGCCGGCTGGTGCCCACTGGCGGGCGGTGGAGGCGGCGGCCGCCGAGGAGGAGTCGTCCTGGTACTGCTGCATGGCGGTGGCCACCTCACGTAGCCGCAGCGCTCGATTTTCCACCTAAAAGGACACGGAGTCCACGAGGGGAGACAAGTGTTTTAATTTATTTCTTTAATCTGCGCCACATTGGCGACGTTGACGCCCGTGCGGGGCAATAACTCAACTCAACTGGGAGCAATACTCTTACACTCAGAGAAATGCTCTGAAAAGGGAATATGGGAAGCCATTGAAGTTCTAAAGGTTTCACTTAACAATAAATTTCCCGCAGTGCAGGAAGGGAACGAAAAGGGCTTGGTTCTCGTGCAGGCTTACGGCAAAGTTTCTCTAAAGTTTCAGTCCGAAACACAACAGACCAGAATGGCAAAGCATTGCGAACACTGTTCGTGTTTGCTTCAAGATTAATAATCTATAAATTGCAAATGTTGCCAGGAACTGGGAAACAAAAGCCCGGGCCACGACCACGACCCAGTTAAAACAATGTCCAAGATTCCTCGGCGACACTCGTTCTAAAACAACACGGAAAACCTTTTACAGAGCGGCCTGTAATATTTCCTGCCCAAAACTTTGAAAGCCTTTAAAAATAACCCAGTATGGTTAGTAATTATGAGATGGGCGGCCTCTTTAAATTCCTTGTGGATTTATTGGTTGAAAAGCTGGTGCTGCTCTCCCTTAAGTAAGTTACAAAAAACCAGACAACTGACAACTGTCGATAACCAAACAAAACAAAACATAAGAATGTGTCTGGTTCTTTTAAAATACAGACAAAACAAGGACAACAATGACACACAGCAGACACCGAAATAGCCTTGAGACCAAGCCTTATATATAATACTCACTCCTATGAAGCCGAATAGAATGGATGGTCGTCTCAGCTTGAGGACATTTAAAGTAAATAATTTATAAGCGCAAACTCGATGAAGCACGAAACATTTTAAATGGAAGAGCTGTCGGGCGAAATCTGCCGTGTCAAAGAAAGCTATGCATAAAAAGCACATTCAAATATAATAAAGGGTGGCTCAGTGTTGAAAACGCCTTCCAAATTTTCAGCTAAAAGGCAACATATTTCAGGCTAAGAAAGACCCATGAAAGCAGGCAACAAAGAGCCAGAAAAAAGGGGCTCCACTTAAAATTAAAATCACGCATACGCAACGTGCAACGCAAAGTGCCAAAGTCAGCTGAAAAAGAAAGGAAATCGCTTTCAATACGTTTGCCACACATAAATCAGAGTTAGAGGGCCGCCGATAAAGGAGCTTCTGACAAAACTCTTGACAAATAGATTCAACGCAAAAGGGCAATTAATAATCGACCGTGGTATAAGGACCCTTCTCCAGGACCTCCTAAATTGGGTCACTGTTTAGCGGAGTGAAATGATTCATTTGTCAATTTAGCTGGGTCAGTTAGCCAGCCAAGTAGTTGTAAAAGGTTGGCTGCGTAGCAGATGTTGGATTCTTTGGATTTAACTGGCAGCCCTTTTCAGGCTTAAACGAAAATAAATGGATAGAGCTTGTTCCCTGTAATTATATTTATTTATATACAAGGACAAATATCCCGAAAATACCATCGTCTTGTCCTTGGAAATAATCGTTCGTAGAATTCGCTTTCAGTGCGTTCCATTAATATGGGTTCAATATCATGACCCCCTACGCCTTCACATGACAAACACCTCGAGGTTGGTGGACTATCAAGCTGTGTCCTTATTCCTGGCATAGGCAACCACACACGCATTACGCATACGCAGCGTGAGCACTAAGCTTTAAGCCAACGGAAACGCTTTGTAATCCAGCCAATTGCAGTTGTTGCTTTAGTTAGTTGTGTTGCCTAATTAATCAGAAATCCGACTCAATTCGCTGAGTTATTTTTATCACAAGATGGTGGACTATAAAAATGCAAACTTTCCTCTCCATTTGCAAATTTATATGTCCTTTGGGCAGAACAAGTCTCGCTGCAAACAGTATCTATTTATGGAAATCCTCGGGAGAGTAATGACTGGAAAATTATGCCACTGACGTCAAAAGGGAAAGACGAAACTTTTTGCCCACTCAAAAGGTCAAAGTCAAGACTCCAAATCATCTACTTGGCACTCATCAAATTCTAGATTGCTGCGACTTGTTATTAAAATTTGGCAAGAAAAAACTATCATCAACTTTGGCGTCATGCTAAACCAGAGCAACAAGTTGCTATAAATGGTCATCACTGGGTTTACTGCTCGAGTTCAATGTTTGCAGCCAAATTCAGATGAAAGAGCAAAGAAAAACGAATTGTTTTGAATTGAGTTCATAGCCATTGGATGGCATTGATTGTTGTTTTTTTGCTTGGGGTCACAGAGAAAATATGGAAATTGTGATACGATTTTATGGCGTTCTGATGAAGCTTGTCTTTATTTGGCCATTTCGATGATTTGTGAGCAGAGCAAAGATAATAATCTGCGAATGGCTAACTCCATTAAATTGCTATAAATACTTGAAAGCATACCAATGGGGCATTTATATTTTTGTAGATTTAAGGGAACTTTGTTTTTCAGACTATTTTCTATAGCACAGCAGGCTTTGAATAGGTAATCTGACTGATTTCAACAGTATACCTTACTATATAACGATTCATAAGACAATACAAAATACTTTCAAAATTAGTAAGATTTCTATTTGAACTCCGAGCTAGTCCAGTACTTGCAGCCGAATTCTTTGATGGCTTCCAAGGACCTGACCCTGAAGTCGGACTATTCCGCCTGTTCTGTTATCGATGACATTATATCCAAGTCGCTGCCATCCCAGTCAGTTCCAAGGGCACACAAGAGATCAACTCGCATCTCCTTTCGATCCCTGACCAAAGTTATAATGACTCTGATCGGAAACCTCAAGAAGGCATCATCATTTCATGAGGTGAAGGACATACATTACTGGCGTAATCTGGCCGAGTCTCGTTCGGAGGTCAACAATCGCTATGAGAGGCTTATCAAAGCCCAGCAAAATCGGATCCATACCATGGAGACCAGACTCCACACCATGATCAACTTGGCCCGCGAGACCCAGAAAATGCTGGCCGAGATTGGGGCCGAGAAGCGGGCCAGCGAGGAACGTGGCCATGGCGAGCACGCCGACTAGATTTTGCATCATTTCTACTTTCAAATTTTCCTTTGCCTTTCATAAACCAATGGTTTATACTAACTAGTTGGTATGTCAGTTAAATATATATATAAACTGAAAATCAAGCGCAGTTTTGCTAGAATTTCAGCTTAATTTGCTTTTATAATCTCCTCCATATTCACTCAAGCCAAACCATTATTTGGTTTTATTCTGTTGTCTGTTTGTTTGGGCGGCGATTTCTTTAATCTCGGCTGGGGCTTCATGTTTTTCCCACTTCTCCATGGTCTGGGTGTGTGCAGTCTTCCAGGTGAATGATTTTCACATCGAAAGAGCTCCTAACTGCATAATTTAGTAATTGGAACGTATCAAATTTAGTTTTCTCCCATAGAGCATGCAAGAAAATGCGAAGAGGCGATTGGACCAAACTTTATCATTTATTGCAATCTGTTTCGGGTTTTCCGTTTCTTTTGCTGCCTTACAAGCCAGTGTTTTTTTTTTTTTGGGCGCCACTCCCAGAATCAAAAAAACACCAAAAAACAACAGAATTCAATTAAAAGTCTCTGCACGCCATTCGAAACCAAAAATATTGACATATGCCCCTTCCGTTGGCTGGCTGAAAAACAAGCCAACAATGTGACCATTGAACTCGAACCCCGATAGAAGATAGAAATTGTTTATGCCACATGTCATGGGCCCAGAAATCTTGTTTTTCGACTGTTCTCGTCCAGACGATTTGGCCCAGTCTCAAGAGGAATGCAGTAGAGTTTATTTACCAGAAAGTGTCTCGAATTTCATTGGAATAAACGAAAAAAACACTGCAGTATTTTGCAATTTTCTGGTATAATATCAATTACCCATTCTCCAAAGTAGTTTCTGCAAATATTTCCAAGAAATGTGGTTTTCAGCAGTTTCACTTCTTAAAATATCTATTTTTGTTTTCTCAAATTGTTTTCCAAGTTCACTCAAGTCTTTAATGATTGAGTATGAAATACGAGCTGGTTAATTTCCCAACGCATCGTAAACAAAGAAGATTTCCATCTATTTTGACATTAATGACATTTTGTGGGCCAGACATTAAGCCAGAGTTTAATGCCAACTTGAAAGTGGTAGACAAAGCCAAATCGGATGATGAGCAGATTGCCAATCGCAGATTGGAAAATCGAGAAAAGTGATCAATTCCCCCGGCAAACAGCAGCATAATTAACTGCTATGTTTGGCCAACACCAGCGATGGATTGACCCAACAAGTTAATGGGAAAACTCACATGGGTGGGGGCGCCTCGATTTTGCTCCCCCGCTTTGCCGAGCTTCTGATTTTCCGTGTGATGTGGTGGCAACTGCAGTTGCGTTATGCAATGTGCAACTCTTCTGTGGCATGGAAATTGTGTGCCATGCCAACCAAATTGCGGCCGCATCAGCAGCAGCAGCAACAATTGCAAATTGTTTTGGTAGCAAAATTTGTGTGGCATCTTCTTCGTTGTCTCCGCTTCTTTTTGTCTTTCAGTCTTTGGTTTTTAGCTTTTCGGTTGGCTTCCTCATGACAGCAGCTGCAGTTGCAGTTTGGGCCAACAAGTTTCCTTTCGCCTTGCAAAACTCAATTAAATATATATATAGTTATTTGTTTTTTGCCCTGCTTTGATCTTCCTTTCTATTTGAGCTAAGGTCAGGTCGTAAATCTGCCATCACTAACAGCTTACATGGTTATTTTTATTGGTGCTACGCGAATCCTATAGAATATTATTTTTTAAATTAGAAGATTGAATTGCTGATGAAAAACTTTATTTTAGCTAATATTATTTTACTGCCCATAACAAATATTTATTCTAATGGCCTTTGACATTTGTTTTGATATTTTCAAATATTTCTAAGCTATTTATGGGTGCATGTCAAACCGAAGACGAAGTCATTATCATTGCCTTAATTAGTACTCCTTGCAGAACTTTACAATTAAAATTAATGCTAAACCAAGTGTGTTTTAGTCATTCCTGTGCCCGGAGGAGGCCCAGATCCACATTTTAGCCCAGGCCCAGAAACATTTTGTGGATTCGCCAGCCTCTGGAGCATCATTTGCAGTTAGTGGTCCGTGCAGATGAAGCTGCAATAAATTGCAACTTGCAGGCGAGCGGTTGCAGCTGTTGCATGTTTGAGGTTTTGGCACTGTATGTGTTTGCGGATGTTTTGCGTCCAAATTGCCACTGTGAGTGACTTTGGCTAACTGCCCCACAGCCTAACATAAAGCCCACAAGACAAGGAAGCGGCTACTGTTCCTTGGTTGCGACACGAGATCTCTTCATAAAATATATTGAAGTGTTTTGCATAAATTTCGGAGTCTTATGGGCGTCGAGTCTGGGTGCCAGACACTGGTATATTGCATTTCGCCACGCCTTCGGGCATAACCTTTGACTTTCCGGGCGAGAGTAGAAAATCAATTAAGGCCAACTTGGAAATTAGCCCGAGAAATTCACGCCTTACATCCATTAACGCACATTATAATCAACTGGTGGCCGCAAATGTGGGTCATCCATTAAAGCGGTCTTGAACCGAAGTCATCTAGACAACCATAACAAATTGTGGATGGATATTGCTCTTTTTCCTTTGCTTTTCCTATTATGTCAGTTGCTATCTGTCCATTTTTGAGTGTGTTTTCCATTCGCTCGGTCTGCCTCCGAATGGGTGACTCATGGGCATGTGAACTTTTCGATGATTAAGCTCAAATAGAAGTCCAGCAGCTGGTGACGCCCTCGAAAAAGGCAAGATGAAGATATCGATATTCAGATAGATACAGTGGTTCTATAAGAAAGCACTTAGGGTAACACTTATAGTAACCTTTTAAATTAGACATAAAGTATCTAAGGGTATGCAGCCATCATATTGCTACTAATATTCCTATATAATAATTCCAAGAAAGGTTTTAAATGTATCTTGTATTATTTTTAAAGCCATTTCAGTTCAGTGTGCGATTGGGGAGGCCGGCACATGTCATCAGTCAGGCTACAGTGAGCTCACTCATAGTCTGCTGTGGGATATACAATCGCATCCGAGAGATACATTTGAGACAGTTGAACAATCAGTTGATGGATGCACTGTTTGCAGAGGGTCGCCGGGGAGGACAAATTGCCAGAAGCTGGCGACCATCAGAGCACAAAAAAAAAAAGAAAGACAGAAAAAAAAAGATAGAAAATAGAAACGACAATTGTGGAGTCATATTAATTTTATCTCTCTTCTGGCTGCAGTATATGCACATATCTATGTTTTTTGCCTGGAACTATATTATCCGCTTTGGATGCAACTAATGCAGATGACCTCAAAACCAGCAGTCGTGGTCACTGCGGTCCCTATTTATTTGCGTTCGAAATTGGTGTTTATTCATTTCAGTGGGCAATGTTTTAATTAGTTTATTAGCAGCGTCGATGCGGCTAAATATTTAACCGCATTTCAATAAATGAGCCAATCACGATAATCAGGCGGATTAAACATTTAGCTCGACGCATTTTGTAATATGCCTGATAATTTATTATTTTTTCAAAGTGCGGCCAGTAAAATAAATTTCAAGCCTTAAAAATCCAGTTAGTCCACGCGGTGCTTAAATGTTCAGTTAAATTTAAAGATCTGTTCGGATTTAATGTTAATTCATGGTTTACATGGCGGCAAACTAAAGCCAATCATTGCCAATGTTCAGTGCTTGCCCTTTCCTCCCGATTCAAACAAGTCAAACAATAAAACACCAACCATCCACGATTGTTGGCCATAAAAAAGGAGAAGCGAGCCCGCAAAAAGCCAACAGCTGGGCAAAAAAAATAATAAAAAAATAAAAAAACGGAGGTGAATGCCACTACTTGAGTGGCTGCAAATGGCCGAAAATCGCATAGTAAAAAAATTAAGAAAACCTCGCCAGGCAATTTTGGTATTCAGTTAGCTGCGAGGAGATAAAATAAAAAACGAACGGAATACGAACCGTTTTGCCCGACAATTGGAGACAGTATTACATGCATTTGAATTGTCTTCTCGGCTCCTCGGACTTTCTCGACTTGTTCAATTGTCTGCATTTTAACGGCAAAAACCGCTAAAACCATTGAAACCGGTACTTTCACTTGGCCGGGCTCGAAAGCCGCATTTAAATGATCATCTTTGAATTGACATTTAAATGTATTTCGATCATGAGTCACGAAAGAAGGTCTCGACGGAATTAAAATGTCAAAGTTCTGCTGTTTGGGTTTTAAATGAGCAGCGAGAAAGGCGATGAAATAAAAATAATATAATATTAAATACAGGCGTATTAATTAATTCCTATGCTATGGCATTTCCCCCCAAATATTTGCCATATTTTACAAAAAAATTGTAAAGCCAAACGCAATTTTATTTATTACGCCATATTGCAGCATTTTAATTTATATAAAACATTTGCAAATATTTGTGTAATTTAATGTTTTTCCTTTTTTTATTCAAATGGAGCATCTGAAGGTCGTAACTTGATAAATGGGTTGTTGACTGACCCACATTAAAGCTGCATCCCATAATTCCCCATTCCCACGCCCCTTTTGCCTCTTGTTTTGGCCATGTTTCTTGGCTGTGGCATCTGCTCATTATTAAATAATAATTATTTAATACCCAAAAAGAGCCGTGCAATTATGGCCGTGTTTTTGTTTGGCCGTGTTTGTTTGTGTAATCGCCGGCAAGTGGCACTTAACCAGAGTGTTGTTACTTTCTGCCTTTGTTTTCCTTTTCGGTGGCTTGTGGGCGCCACTGGACTCCCTCATCATGTGAGCTGTGTGTTGTTAACTGGTTGCTACTTCGCCTGCTATATATGTATGTGCGGCATGGCATAATGAACTTGAACTTTATGACGCAAAACACGTTAAGTTGACGTACCAAAGTGCCGGAGTGTTGGGCAAACATATCTCTGGTCTTCAGGGGCTTTATGCCTATTTTTGTAACATTATTTTCGAGACGAGCCTCGTTTAAGTGATGTTGGGTCACTGGAGCTTGCGTGTCAGTTGGTCAAGTGGACAGAGGTGAAACATTTCGGTTTTAAACACTCCGTCTAATGGCTTGGGATCACCCAAGCCAAGTCTCTGTGACCTAAGACTCCTAGGGCTTAAGAACCTAAATTAGATTTCAGAATTTGACATCGTTTTCTTATATATTTTTATTGTTAGTTCAAAGTTCATGGCAGACCCATCCGACTTGCTGTATAGAAATCACTTCCCCCTGGCCACATTTCTCATTGTTGTGCCATTTTTGGATGTCTGCTGCTGGCCGCAATAGGAAGCAGTCCAAACAAGTTGTAAAATAACAATAAAAATCAGCAAATCGAAATTGAAAGTGGTCCGCAGGCAACTACCAAAAAATATGGGCGATAGAGATGCCAGCGTGACCGGTTTGTATAAGAAAAAAATCTTCAGATTCCAAAATGATATCATACAAATATTATTTATTTTGCTGATAAGAAAGGCAAATTTCAAAAATATCATTTGTACTAATACTTGTCAGAGTCAGTCATGTCTACCAAAAATTTATATATTTTAAAATAACACGAAACTCAATATCTTTTTTGCTGTGTAAATCGACACCAGCAATTCAGCGAACGCGGTGGATGAGGCCGAAAGCGAAACCAGACGACCTTGTCTCGATGCGTTGGGTTGCGGTTAGGTTACGCAATGGATGAAGGCAAGAAAAAAGCAGCAGAAGCGGCCGCAGCTGCCAAAGAAGCTGCAGCCTCAGCTGCTCAGGCGGCCAAGACGAAGGCGGCAGGAGCCGCAGGATCAGCGAAGGAAGCGGCAGGAGCAGCAGCAACGGCGGCCAAGGATAAGGCAGGAGCAGCAGCAGCTTCAGCCAAAGAGAAGGCCGCAGGAGCAGCAGTGGCAGTGCAGCAGAGCGCATCAAGTGCTGCCATTGCAGCCAGGGAAAAGGCATCCAATGCAGCCGAGTTCGCCAAAGAAAAGGCGACAGCCGCAGCAGCTGCAGCTGGGGAAGCTGCAACATCGGCGGCATCGACAGTCAGGGAAAAATCCGCAGCAGCAGCCGTTGCTGTCAGGGATAAGGCATCAGCGGCAGCAATTGCTGTCAGGGATTCGCTGACTGCAGTAGCAGTTGCAGCACAAGGCGCAGCAGCAGCAGCTAAGGACAAAGTCGCCACTGCAGCAGCAAGTGCGGCAGCAACTGCTAAGTCGAAAGTCACAAGGCAGAGCCAGGATGAAGTCTAGTAAAAAGTGGAAACCCATTGGCCATATGCGTTGCAGATAGCTTGAAGCTGCCACACAATAAAATACAATTCCACACAAATGGCTGGACATCAGCAGCAGTAGCAGCAGCAGCAGCAGCAGCATCCCCCGCAGCAACGCAAAAAGCAGCAGCAGCAGATGGTCCGATGGGAAAGCAGAGGCCGCAGGCAAATGAAGGTACAGATAACCGGTTGGGCCCATTCAAAAATTGTATACCCATAGCCGGTTGAGCGAGAAGATTGTCATTTGAGCCAACTGTGACCTCTACTCTGGACCAAAGCCCAGTCGCTACCCCTCCCTCCCCCACCATCCCGTCTGACTCCAGCAACCACAAATTACTCAAGAAAATCAAAAGTCAAGCCTGTCTGCAGATTAGCATCGTTAATTATTCATAGTAAATCAAAGCGTTCTCCAAATGCCAGAGACACAAGTAAACTTTGTAAACTCGAGTTGTTCTTTTTGGTCACGCAGGTTGTCATTGACAGCCGAAACTCAAAAAGTCCAAGACGAGTTTTTTGATTAAATGCTAATTTATCTTGTGGCCAAGAGGCTGTCATTAAATGAGGAGGGTTAAATTAATTTGTATAGGCTTTTTTGAGTGATCTGGTGTATATAGATCCAAAGCCAATAGCGATGAGCAAACATACTTTTATCAATTTATAGTAAAAACTTAAGTGGAACAGAGAACTCCATCTAAACTCAACATTCTTCGAACGATCTGATTTCGTCATTTGCTGCACACTCTAATGACAAAAACCAGTTTGGTTTCTAAGCTCGATCATCGGCGTCTATTGAACTTAATTGAAATTAATTTCGAGTGTTTTCAAGAGCAAATTACTTTTTTGTTGAGCGTGTGGCATTCTCTTTCGATGAGTTTTTTGTCCCCATCTGGGGGCAAAGTGATGTGGATTGTCAACCAGAGCGTAACTTGCTCTGTCACGCAAATTTTAAGTTTGCTTTTTTCCCTGCAGATTCAGAGTTTTCTATATGGAATGGAGTTTTTTATAGACCATCCGTGATATGCGGGGCTATAAATCGAATTCATGAGCCGTTAAGGTCTTCGAAAGTATTTTGGTTTGAACTTGAAATATTTATAACACATTTCGACTCTTTTTTGCCCCTTTTTTTCGGCAAGGCCATAAAAGTAAAATTTCCAGTCGTTAAAGTGATTTTCTGAGTGCTGCAGCTAGGAAAATGGAAAAGAAAAGTTTTGGATATAGTTTCTGGCTGAATTTGCATTTATGATGGCTTCATTTGCATGTGAACAAGATGCTGAAACATCCTACAGATTTGAGAATATGCTCGTTATAGTTATGCACGCATACTTAAAGATACTTCCACTTGAATAAAGTCTCGTAATTAATGCATTAAATAGCCGATAAATGTTTATACCGACATTTCACCACTTTCTTCGCTGTTCTTTAGTTAAATTTACTGAAAACATGGCTTAAGCGCTTCGCGACCTCCGACGAAAGTGGAAAAACTTTGGCAACAAAAGAGAAAGTTTAATTTTGAACTCTATTTTGGGAAGCTGCGGGAATTCCAAATGCTTGCCCAAAGTAATTAACGCACAAAAAGACAGAAGACCAACAAAAAAGGCAAAAACTAATCAATCGGTTATGTAACCACCACCCCGCCGTTAACAATTAAACTAAATTAAATGTGTGATTGACTGGGGGGCAAGTTTTTTGTGATTTATTTTCCTTTCAAAATCGTTTGGAGCTCTCGTTTTCAGTCGGTCGTGAGATGGCAGAAAACTCGGATATGGTTTTATGAATGAAATGTCATTGAATGGCCAAACTGGAGAAGAAAGATGTAATCCATCGATCGAATGGCTCTCAAAAAAGCTGAATAAAAATAAATTACTGAAGTAATAGTATCTCTAAGATACTTCAGTTTAATCTACGAAAACAGCAGTTTTTCTTAACTCTTACCATCTAGATTATGTTTAACTTTTGCACACTCGACTGATCGGCAAACAAAGCATAATCTTATCAGAAATGCTTGTAGCTTCAACTTAGCTTGTTCGAAAATAACTAAATAATTAAAATGGTGTTTGAGCAGCGGACAGCTTATCAAAAGTGGGAAATACTACTGCTGAAAATAAAATGATTAAAAAACCAATGGCCAAGAGTGCAGTGAGTGGACTGCGGCTGCATTTCCTGCATTTCATTCGCAGCGCAAAAAAGGAAAATAAATCAAGTTTACATGAAAAATTATTTCGATGCAGTGGCAAAAGAAGGATGATTGCTGTGGGGGCTCGGGGACTCCAGCGGGGAAAGACGAGGACCCCAAGTGGCTGGAACTCCGCTTTTGACCACGTCGATGGTCATGGTGGTCATGATGGCCATGGCGGTCATGATGATGACGTCGAGGCGAGAGTCTGTGAAATTGTATTTGCACCATAATCGGCTTCATTTGTGCAGATTTACGTTTCAATTTTTAAATACTCTGCATCTCGGCAGCATTTCCCATAATTATCGCATCCCACAATCGAAAGGCCATTGTTGAAGATCAAAAGTGTAATTAAGAGAGCTTAATTGAATCGAATTTTCCACTTACTACATTTGTTTTACTTAATATTGCCGAACGATGGAGCTTATTATTTATTTAAAATATTAATCATTCTTATTACAGAGAAGCGTATGCACATGTCGATTTGGCAAACTATTTGCAGATATTTCCACATTTCCGTCAGTCTTAAAAAGCTTTTAAAATATTTTAAAACTTGTTTGTGTCATTTTTAATTTCGGTTCCCATTTTTGGCAGGCTGAAAAAATGGCAGATAACACAAAGGCTATGAGTGCCAGAACATCTCTCAAAGTGGTCAATAAATTTAACGGATATTTTGTTCAACACATTTAAGTCATAAAAAAAGGATGAGGCATGCAACGTTTTTTGCAACCCACTCTTACACTGTGTTTTTATTTGTTTCACTGAGAATGTAATTTTCCCCCGCTCAATGCGCTAACAAAATGGAGTAAAAAATATATCTTTGAAATTGCTGAAATAAATTGACATTTTGGCTCGTGTGTGCGGGTGAATTTCTTTCGTGTCGTGCTGAAATATATTTATTTTTTCTGCAGAAAACACAATCGAAATTTGCCGTTGCGCTCACTGGATAAATAAGTAAACACAAGAAACCAAATTCAATTCTACTACACGTGTGTGCGGCAGACAAAAACAATTTACCACAACATAATAAAGAAGGTATAAATTCCAGGTATAAGCGGAAATCCCAAATTGAAAGCAGATAAAATGCTTCTTTTAATGCAATATTTTAAAGCCTTCGGGCAAGGTAAGCCTGCATTAATAGTTCGAGTTACCACCAAACCCACTTGATATGTCTTGCATGCAAAGGGGCACAACCATAAAGATAATTTTAATAGGTGTGCTTTATGACACACAAAATTTGCTCTAGAAACGCAAATTTTGATAAGAAGACCCCCGCAGGAAAGCCCAAACGGTAGCTATTTCTCTAATAAATAAACACAAATGACAGCCCGAAAAAAACTTAATTAAAACTTGTAGAGTAAGCGACAAAAATACAGGTGGCCACGAGATACGTGGGGCTAATTACGAGCGGGGTAAGCGGGTTGGTGTGAGGGTGGAAAGAGAAAACAATGGGCTGTCAAGTTGGTGGCAGGCGACTATATGCGGCAGCAATCCAATAATTACTATGCAGGGGGCATACGCAACGCTCCTCTGCGATGCCATCATCGAAAAAGATGGTAATGATGAGTCAGACGGAAGATGAAGAGGAATATCACCACCACTGGGAGGGTGGATCCGCTACAAAGTTGCCACGGATTTCGTGATCGGATAAGTATATATAAGATATACATATAAGTGAAATGGAGCCAAATGAAAGTAAGCAGAGGTGTACGTATGAGATACTAAGATACTATAAGATATGAAGATAGGATATTGGTAAGATAAGATATTGGTAAGCCAAACTTATCAGTGCCTCCCAGTTGAGTTACTTTAGAGAGTCCTGTGAATATCCTTGGCTAACTCACCTTTTCTGTGCTGGACTGGAAGTAGTAGACCATCACGAACATCCAAATGATGCTCACGAATACAATCAACTTGATGTTGCGGCGCATTTTGGATAGCTGATGTTTATATATTTAACTGCTAATTGGGTTGAGGACGTATCACGTTCACTTCGATATTTATTTATTTACTTTTTGGTTTGGTTGTTTTGGCAAATGAGTTATGCGGTTTTGACTGCAGGCAGAACAAATGCATTGGAATGAGTGTAAACAAAATATATATATTTATAAACTTAATTGTGTTTTCATTGTGTTTTTTTTATTTTTGCCTCGCACTATTTTCCATCTTCACTCAATTTATTTGGTTTAATTGCGTTTGCGTTTTAATTGTTCAACTCTGCCCAGCTTAATTCAATTGAATTTAATTAGGCCCGTCCATGAATGCAAAACGATTATCTGCAGCTTTTAATGGTTTTGGCATTTAATTCTCTCCTTTTCACAAATAAATTGCCCACGGGGGGATTTTCTCGCAAATGTCGTGTGTTTATTTAAAGTTATTGAGTGTATTTCTGCGCCCGCCGGATGTTATTATTATAAAAGATGCGATTATCTATAATGCACTGCATTATTTAAGCTCAAAATTTCAATAATGTATGCTCTACTCAAATACGAGAAATTAAAAGTGATTTTTAAAATTTTGCTAGTGCATTTTATGAAATATTTAACAGCTAAATGATATGCAATCAAAGTTTGCCAGTTCACTTAACCCTGAAATGCTCAATCAAAAACAAAACGTTGTTTGTACAATTTATCTAATCCAGGCTGCTTTATCAGAAACTGATAAGATTTCCTCCTCCCAAACAAAAAGACAAGTAATTTCAATTTCCTAACTTTAAACGATTCTCTCGCTATCAAAAGATTACATTACACACATACACACACTTTAATAAGATGCTAATTAAACACTCCTAAATCCGAAAACGGTAGCACGTTATTGCGGTTTATTACTGGTCAGCTGCTGGGAAAAGGGAAAGTGAAGCGCAGCTGTTGGCCAAGTTGATTTAGGCGTTTTTCAATTGGGCCTCAAAGCGAAGCATTACGCATACGCAGCGTGTTACCGTCCATGAGATAAGATAAGAGTTCACTTCTCTCTTTCAACTTCTGTAATGTTTCGTAGCGTAAATCACAAGAATAGGCCACAATTGATCGCTGGCTTTTCACAAACTTAATCGTTATTGTTTTATCGTTCTGCCACTCGCCATTCACTTGTACTCATTATATTGCATTTACCGTTTTGTCGATTGTAACGACTGTTGCCAACACGATTCTAGTTGGATTTCGAACGCTGCCCGTGGCAGCCGCGCTGTGCCACCAAAAAAGCGTCGACAATCGGTTTTTTTGGGCCAGGCCAAGACGGAAATCGGATATCCCGAAGACGAGACACGCGGCTAACGGCGTCGCATCGACAAATGGCCAAAAAGCGCAGCGGGCGCCTATATTTTATGCTGCCGATTCCAATTGGACTTGGGTGTTAGCCGTCGTATAAGAGTCGCGTTCGAACTTCGAACGCAACGTGCTCGATGCTCGTCTTCGAGTTCGAAGCGAACAACAACGGTATTGAATCGAACTCGAAGATAAGAAGTTGTAACAGAATTTCTGTTATTTGTCTAATTGGAATAGAAATTGAAATTGAACAGATTTATTAGCAATTTAATATTTCCTATGAAGATTTTGTCACTATTTTAGTGTATTTGATTAAATAACTAACTTTGTTTTGATTTGAATAAGCGAAGGTTTTTGATTGAGAAGACTCAGTTCCTTAGTTTTAGATTTATAAACTAAGAAATTGTTCCGAAATTAAAGCATTAAATTTATATGGGCTAATTAATGGCTCAAATACCTTTTAATTAGTATTTGCATTTAAATCAGAGATTTGTGCTTTGATCATTGGCATTGTACATTTTTGCATGTTTAGCTATAATTTACAATGATTAATATTTCAAAAGTTTCAATTGGGTTTGGCTTTCGGTTTGTTTCAGCATAAATAAAATATGTTGCAAACTGCAATTTATGGCTGTGGCTGGCATAACTTTTTGCCTTATTTACATTAAGCGAAGTTTAATTTTAGATCTGTTTGGCGCTTTTAATGCAATTCTCTCGGTTTCGGTTTTTAAATGCATCTAATGAAATATTCATTTAAATTGCAAGAACAAATTAAATTATGCAGATTCCCAACTTTCGCCCAGCAACAGCAGCAACAATGGTCAGTTAAAGCGATTGTCCTTTACTTTTTTTAGCCCTCTCACATGCAGTTGCCGTAAAAAAGATGTGCTTTATTTATAAACAGCGTATGTGGGCCAGTCCGAAAAGGGATGTCGGATAGTGGGACGGCTGGACAAGTGGGTTACTCCACTTCCGACCACCCCGCCCATTTAAATTGGCTTAAAAACTCAACGAGCAGGCAACAAAGTCATGAATATGCACACATCCATTGGGAAAGGAAGCGAAGGGTTGGGGAACAAGACAACCAACTGAAGAATTCTCGAATAATTACACAGATACACAAATGCACACACCGATACACACATGCACATGGCGAATGTTCGCTTGGCTGTGTGCGTGCTGGTTTTCCATTAGGCGTAATTAGAGCATTTAGCATCGGGGAAAAAGTTAAGAAAAGCCAACAGCAGAAACTGACAGATTGCGTTGCATATGTATGCGGTGCCGTGCTGAACGCCCAGATACCGTTAGCTGGAGTTGCATGCCACACCATCCACACACACATACATACACACACGCATCATTGCTCTTCCACCACTCAGACAATTAACTTAAAGTTGGCAAAAGTTGCAGACGGCAGCTGTGGTGGGTGCACTTTCTTTGCGATCTAGTTCATTGCGTCTGGCAAATTGGAAACAAGGTACACCTATTACGTTTAGATCCAAAGTAAAGTAATTAATGCTCCTAAAAAACTTAAAAATTGATTTTTTAGTTTTAGGTTATGACATATATCAAGTATACGACCCGTTGTACTAGCTTATGGACTTACTACTAGGCTTTACTAATTACAAGCAGCCTTTAAATCGACATATGATTACATTCGACTCTTATTCAGCCCTTAAGTGCTTTACAAATTCAGTAAATGTATCTTTCAATCTATTTCAGGAACCGGTTCCATGAGGTGGCACTTAACACTTTGTGTTTTCCCAGCCACATCCTTGCCTCGAATCGACTTTCAGTTCGAGTACGATAATTAAAAGTTGGCTAAATGCGGCATGAGTTGCAGCTTCCTTGAGGCGTCCCTCGCCCCTGCCCCCCTCCTCTCAGCTACTTTTTAAGCTACTGATGCTGGTCCTGCCTCTTCTTCTTATTCGTTTTTATGGCTGCCAGGCTTGCCACATCCATTTGATTGCACACCATTTGCCACATTTGCCACTAGCAGGTGTGTGTGTGCGTTCGTGGGAGTCTCACCTGGTTCTCAACTGCATTGCACATTTAACTGTCATCTCGTTTCCTACAGTAGCTACGTGTGTGCTACACTGCAAAATTAATAATGTTTATATAGAAGTACAAATGAATAATATGTATGGAAATCCGTCTTTTCTCCAGCTAACAATATAGTTTATAGTTTTTCAATTAGTATTCATATTCATAAATATCCAAAGATTATTTCTTTCAGTGCACTTGCAAACTCTTATAGTTTTTTGCCTCCTCTTTCTACTCTTAGAAATCAAAGTGTAAATGTATTTTGTCAAATGATGGCGCAAAAGTTTCCTGTTCTGGCTTTTAGCTGCCTCGTCCTTATCGCACCCCTTTCACCATCCTGCGGAAATGTTGAAAATATTGCAAGGAGGCGTGATGCTGCCGCAAATTAATGCATAATTGCATTAGTCACTTCATTTGTGGCAAGTGCTGCAGGAAGTCTTGCTTGCAACCGCCGAAATTCGTTGCAATTTATATCAAGTGGATGGGATGTGGGTGGGGAAATGGGAAAACGACTGGGAAAGGTGGAAATCGGAGGGTCCTGTGTGCGTGTACTTTATGTCCTGATGACAGACGTTGCTGATAACCGGCATTAAGTAATATGTTTTTATGTGGGGACGGGGATTTATTGCAATCTGAAAAGGACTTGAGCTTGTGGTGACTAAGAAATAGGGTTTCCTTGAAGACGATAATAGGCAGAGTAATGCCTGTGGTCCACACTTGAGCTGAGATTTTCACAAATTTCAAGGGATTATTGTAAGCTGATTAGTTTTGCATTTCGTGCAGGGAAGGATTGTTTAAGTGCTTGGAAATATTCAAGGACTGCGCTCTTAATAATAAATTAGCTCTTCTCAAGTAATAGAGTATAGTGTCATTAAAATATATTATTAGACTTAATTTTAAATCAATATTAATTATTTTGTGCAAGAAAGTGCATTAAGAATTGCTACAGTAAATAACAGTGATGCATTGGCAGTATCCAATAGATACATTTTACTACACTGACTAAAAGAATCAGCTGCAACCTGGAAATATCTGACATTTTTAGCATAAGTGGTCTATTTAACAATGACTTTTAATATTTTTCCTTGGGGGTGCACTCTCTTCTTCTTTGGGTTTATTGCACCGCGATGCCGGCCTTGGTTCTCTGTCTCCCTCTCACGTTTGCACCCATTCTCTCACATTCTCTCTAAATTTCCGCTTTTACGAGGTAAGGGTGGCGCTCTCCGAGAATAACGGTGGATAAACCTCTCTCTTTCCCACAACAAACTGCCATCAGCTGCTATATCCGTCATATAACTACATATCTACACTGTGCTACATACATATGTATGTGCCAGTACTATTGTTTTTGCTTTCGGCACGCGCCTCTTTTGAGTTTGTTTGTCTGCCTTCGATTTTTAACAAACAAACGCAGAAGTGCGAAATGCAGACTGATAAACGCAGAAGCAAACACAAACACAAACACAGGGAAATGCAAATGCCTGCACACATTGATTAGTTGCAAATTTAGCTTACACTCAAAATGCGTTGTGAACACGATATTTTATCACTTTTCATGAGTAATGGACCATGATTTTTGCCTATTGCTTGCGCTTTCACACACTTTTCGGTTGTATTAAATGCACTTTGGTGTTTTGGTGTTTTGCTAGACTATTTGTACAAGGCGTGTGTACAAAAATATACGTTTCGTTATTTGTAATTTGTTAACATCGAGTTAGTAAGTTATTTAATTAATCATCTGCTTAGTTGCTACAACGCGGCGACTTTCGTTTCCCGTTTCGTTCGACAGACTGAACTTTTTTATCCCGTTGTCTGTTGTGTCTCTGTTTCGGGTTGTTTTCCTCCCCTCTTTTTCGGTTTCTCTGTTTTCCTTTTTTTTTTTTGCTTCTCGGGTGAAGTAACATTTCTTCTTCTTTTTGTCGCGCATTTCCGTATTTTGTTACCCTTTAGCTTCCTTCTCTGCGGCTCTCCCGCATTTACTAGGGTTGCTTTTGAGAGAGAAGTGCCGCTCTCGCTTTCACTCCCTTTGCGCAGGCGCAGACCTTCATTAGAGTATTTCAAAATGCAAATACCGTTACAAGTGGATTCCAAACCTGTGACAAGTGGAACAAGTCGTCATGCATTTAAAAGGGGTTTGATACTGCTTGCATTGTAGGAAATACACTATGATTAGAAATACAGAGTAAATTATTTATATAAATATGATATAATTGGTTATTATTATGCACTTTCCCTTACTTAATTGACAAATATATATATCCTTTTACTCAATTTAATTTCCATTCTGTATTATTTTACCACCAGCCACTACAAGTGAAATTCAGCATCCTTCTTCAAAATTCCCAGACGAATAAACTGTCAAAAAACATTGATTCGCTGTTCGGGTAACTTTTGATTTGCCGGATTACAAAAGTTCAAACCCACACGTCGGCTGACTGCCAATAAGGCGAACGACATAAATTTATATTAGCATGCACACATATAAAATATTTACACAAAGGCACCGAAATAGCCGAACACGAATATATCTCAAACACATATTGTCTATTGATATTAATCGCTTAACCCTTTCGCATATGTCACGTTCTATTCCCCCCTCCGAAAGTTCAAAAATCCCCAAATACCAAAAGACAATGGCAGTTGGGTGGAAAAGTCTGTGTACCCAGCGATGGAACTGAACCGATGCGATCCGAACTGGCATTAAGCCCAAGGACGACATCTTCCACCCAGTGCTGTGCCATTTGTATGGATTATACATGGGTAAATCATTAATATTTTTGTTTTTCTTAGCACTTTGGCTTTCTGATGCCCCACCGAAATTTGCATAAAATGGGGTTTTTGTCGCCTGCGCTGAAAGTGGGTGTGTGTGTGCCATGAAAATTAATAAGGCAGAGGGCTGCTCCCTCCCATGGGTTTTGTTTCCACCTTATCCTTTGTTGTGTATGCTCTGCCGTCTGCGTATTTTTGATAAGATTTTGGCAGCCCAATTTCCACTGGATCCTCTGCTGATTATGCTGTATCCTGACTTCGTGAGGAGGGGTGCTTCTTCTATCTGAGCGAAGTAATTGCACAAGCGCATCCAAGTTGGTGTTGAACAATTTCCAAGTTTTCAAAACGCTATGAAATGTTATTAATCATTTTGGGAAGGATTAATTACGAATAATTATCCGTTTGACTCGTGAAATATTTGTAATATCTTGTATAAACAGCCAACTAAGTAAGAATCCATTTGTCAAAAAGTATGCTATAAAACATTTTACTTAAGAGCTATAAATTTAATATTGCATTATTCAGACAAGCAATAGTTTACCCAGGTTATACATTATTTAAGTGTCATTTTAACGAAATTCTATGACAGTGCGGAAACCAAACACCTGAGCAAAATACCTCCCCATGTGCATTCACTTTCCACATTCCGCGTGCCCCCAACTTTCGAATGCATCCCCATGAGTGAACTCGAATGGCCGAATGCATCTCAGTGGAGTCGCTTCCTCGACCGGCCAAATTGCAATATTATGCTAGACTGCAGACGGCGACGTAATCGCCCTGAGAAACTAGGAAAACGGGTTAATAATGCCATAAACCGAAAAACGCGCTACAAAAATAAAAACTAGCAAAAGTAAAGACGACACTTTCGTGACTGGCTGGCCAGGCAGTCGGCAATGTTTGTTTGTTTGTCGGCTGGTCGCTCGGTTTGTTTGCGAGCCGGGTTGAAAGTGAAAGGCAGCCAGCTCGGTTGGTTTGGGCCAAACAAAACAATAAGTAAGTGTAAAGTGAGTAGACGGGCGGGCAGCTGGCTAAGCCATGTGGCAAACACACAATGCCCCCGACTTGTGTGCCTTTTGTTGCCATTTTATTGTCGCGGGGCATGCCGAGGAATTAGTGGCTGCCTTATCACAAGGTGGCACACCTGCACTGAACAAAATTCTATTAAATTTTGAATATAGCTGATGAAAAGAAAACTAAAACCAAGTTCTATAAACTGAAGTTTAACCTATTTAAAAGGCCTGATAACTCAGATGTATTATACTATATATGTTAATTCCTTTAATTTTTTGTGTGTAACTAGGCATTGTTAAGGAGTTCAATGACATAAGCTGCTTTAGCTGCAACAGTGCAACATCATCATTATCACCGTTGTCGTGAGGAATGCGCTCACAGACACATGTGCTAATAAATTTCCCATAAAGAGCTCTTTGCAATGCGAACGCATCACGCTCGAAAAAGTAAATGAGTTGGCTGCAGTTAGGAAAAGTCGACCATTATGATGAAGTACCTGGATAGCCAAATTACCTAAGATAAATTACCCAAGATATAAAGGTGTATATAATACCTGTAGGGATTCAGATATCTTGTCATCTTCCCGAGGCATTCAATCAACTCACCCCTTCAGCACTGAGTTGTGTTTCATGTCACAATCACAGCTCAAGTTATCCATCAGGCTCAGCTTCAGACGCACTTTCCTCGCATTGCGTGCTTTTATTTTCCTGCTGCGGATTTTCCACACGCTCAGCGGCAGGGAAAATAATAAACATAAATATTTTACAGCTGATTTTCCATCGGCGGACGCGTTCGGCTGTTGACACAATGTGCAACCGGAAATAAGTGCACTGTAATGGCTTAATTGGTATTTATGATTGCAGGGGATGCTGTATTTCTGCACGTGAGACATTGAGATAATTGTGATTTCATTTGTTGTCCGTGCACTTGAGGTGGCATTCGAGATTTAATTTAAGCGCACGCTGCGTATACGTAATATTTTCATTGCGCCTTTGTGCGAAATGTAAATGTGCGATTGTGCAGAGAGTAATGCATTCATAAGATATTAATTGAAATTTAATTCAAGGCACTTAATGGACCGATGAATTCCAATAATATTTACACAATTTTCGGTGTATTTATTCTTATTTATTCCTTTCAAACTTTCACGCAAAGCCAGCTGCAACAATAATTTATCGCAAGGCTCTATTGTTATAAATTTCCCGAGGAATCCGCCTGCATTTGCGAATTGCAATTTGTCGTCATTACAGCCGCGCAGCTCGAAGTTTAGAGCCTTTGTGCCTTTATTGGCAACAAATGGCAGCCCGTCGTTAGTTGGGCTCGTTAGCAGAAGAGGTGGCATTCATAAGTACGTAGATGCAGTGCCCGTGCGAAAGTGCAGAATACTGCATTCCATAATGGCCAGGAGGCAGCGAAGCGTATTGATTTACGCCCTGTCACGTAGCCAGGACACGGACAGCTCGGCAATGATGGAGCTGCAGTCCTTGGTGGACACTTAATACTCGCTTCATCCGCTGCACTCCTTCCATTTCAGCTCTGCGAAAAATAGTAATCCGTCTTCGAGCACGCCGCTTCTCCCGGGGCCATTAGCATAATCGATGCCACTTTGTTTTCCCTTGCCGTATTTTCTGTTGATGTTTCCGTTCCCATTCTTCTCGGCATATGCCCGAAAGTAAATGAATTAATTAACCATGTCACGAGCGTGAAATTTCCACAAAAGGCAGTAGCTCCACCACCGCCAGCAGCAGCAGCAGCAGCAGCATAAGGAAAGCGGGAACAATTGCAATGCGAAAATTTAATTAAGTTGCAGCCGGAGCAAGCGGCAACTTTTCTGCCCCCCACCCGGATCCTTCGCGGCATCCCGAGGGGCTCCACCGGCGGCACCGCGTACATATAGATGGAGTTAATATTGCCATTAAGTTTTTCGTGCAAAAAGTTTCCGCGCTTAATTGAAAAACAGTTGTTAATTAGATTTATCGGGGCTGTCTGGCCGGAATGCAGTTTGCGCGGCTAGTTTAGTGCAGTATTCTTCGCTATTAGAGCAAAAAAACATCCAACAGGAAAAACAGTAGTTAAAGGACTAGTATTAGTAGTTAAAGGACTACTCTCAAATGCTCGCATTATTCTAATATAAAGTTAAACAAACACTTAATGAGACACATAACTTTCAGCTCAGTAATCAACTAACTTCCAACTAAAAGTATTAAATATCAAATATGATTTCATCTTAATTTGGGTAATTTAATGAAATCCATTCTGCAAAAATAGTTTACGGGAATACGCAAAAAGTTGAGCGAAAATTTCGCCAACACAAAATTCCGCTGGCACATCATAACTTGGTCAGCATTTTATGCGCTCCGCACTTGACGTCGCTGCCTGTTGCTGGGAAAATGTTGATTTCATTTTCCTGGTGCCACGCCCATGGCCATTCCCACATCCACGCCCCCTGATCCCTT
Organism: Drosophila sechellia; assembly: GCF_004382195.2. Lineage (NCBI taxonomy): Eukaryota > Metazoa > Arthropoda > Insecta > Diptera > Drosophilidae > Drosophila > Drosophila sechellia. The sequence continues at coordinate 3,365,993 of NC_045949.1, forward strand.
CATCCCCGCGGCGTTTTGCCACTGACATGACAACATTCTCGCAAAATGAATTGTACATACTTTAATTGCTCGTGCGATAGAAACGAGTTTTACTTTAAATTTTCGCTTGAATTTTGGAAACCGTGTTGTCGGATTTTTCATTCTGGAAAAACACACTTTTCCGAAAATGTTAGGTAAATTTCAATATTTTGAATATATATTTGTATAAATGTGTTTATTTTATGTTTATTGCATTTTATTTATATTTATTATATTTATTGCTGGATTTGGACTATTTATCATTTTTTATAAAGTCAAAAAACTAAGGCAATTAAAATTGAAAAACTCATTAGTGAACAAAATTGCTCAGTTTTGCAAGAATGCCACACTTTTCACTTTAAGTTTCCAAACGAACTGTGGTATTTAAAAAGGCACACACACACATATTTGCATATGGAAATCATTTCTTGTTCAATTTCATATGCAAAATGCGAATTTTCGGTGGCCAGGACCAAAATGAAATTTGGCCAACGCATTGATGGTTGGCCAAAAGGCCGGCCTCAAACCAATTTATCACGAACGCAATTAACTAACATTCTGCATGAGCTTTGACCGCATATTTGGGCGGCTTCGATTTCATTTGTGGCCCGGACAGGAAAATTAATTGTGTTCCAGGAACTTGGCCAACCGAATTCGAATTCAAATGCGAGTAGTTCAGCCCAATTCGCATAGTACATTTTAAAGCACCGACATTTGGCCAAGTAAACAAACGCAAACTAAGAACACTGAAAAGCACTGAGTGCGTGACCTTTTCCCTCTGTTTATCTTTTAGATTTATTTTACTCTACTATTCTTAGAGGAATTTGGGGTATATTGCCACTCTGTTTAGCTATGTTTATCTACTATTTAATTTATATGCGAAATAAAACAGCTTATATGTGTTTATTTGTAGATAGCAATGCATATAAATGCCTCCTACACTTTTATTTGTTTAGCCATTCCGAGACAGTTTTCCTTTTATGTTAACCATTTTAACGATTTTTCCTTTGATAGATTTCAGCCAAATGCTCTTTGCCACCCACTGGATTGGCACTTGAGAGGCGGCTAACTCAAACACGTAGACGGTAAACGATCCTGGCCGCATATTATATGGCCCGGCAAGGACATCCATTTCATCCGCGTGTCTGTGTGGGTGCGTGAGCAAGGCAAACAAATAAAATTGGCGGAGCCAGGAGCTCAGGGTTCAAGGACATCTCTGCAATTGTTTTGGGCCTCTCTATTCGTGTTTGCCACGTGCATAATTTGCGGTCAAAACATGATGCAAAAACACGGGGATTGGGTGCGATGGGTATGGATAGGATATCGCCAAGGATTCCTGCAAGTAAAGTGAGCTTGGAGGAGCCTGCGGCCCACAGGACGAACCCATACCAACTGCCAGGGTCATTATTTAAGACCTGACCCAAGTGGTTAAGAGCTGGGAAAATGGAGTCCACACAATGCCAAAGTCACGTAGAAAGTAAAACAGAAAAATGAGAGTGAGGGGCGTGTCCTTTGCGGTGGAAACCCATCCAAGATTGCCCTACTTTCACCGATATTTTTGCATTTCCATAAATATGCTGACCTAATTCACGGAAATCGTGGCTAAACTAAAGTCATATTTTACCAATGGGCAGAGGCAATGCCAGGCACAGAATATGAGCATTTAAAGTTAAAAAGGAATGTGTCTTACCTGTTTAAGTTGTACATAATATTTTAAAATCACAATCAATGTTTTTGTACAAAGGTAATAGAGAATTCCCACGTGAAATTAATAAACCAGAAATGCAATTAATGCCAATTTAGTAGATACAACTGAATTGGCCTGACAACTTTAGCCAACTACAATGTAATCGAATGCCGAACCAATTTATAAATATTATTTATTTTCCTTATTGCCTTGGCTACTTCACGTCCGTCTGTGACACAAATCGCATTTTGTCTGGGCATAAGTAAGGCAATAAATCAGAGGAATACAATACATCACCTGCGAGCCAACGTGCCACGCCCACCCCAGCCTGCCCACATTCTTGGGCGGATTTTGGAAAAGGAGCAAAAATGTGCTCATAAATTATGGCAGCTTTGTTCGCCGTAGGAATATGACATATTTTCGACTTGGACTTTGACACTGACCAGGGATTTCGTTTCAGGTCGAATTTATTAGCTGCGCATTTCGCCTTTGTTAAGCAAATAAATTAATTAAAGTTCAATTTGGCTTGTCAAAAAAACGAATTTGATATTTTATAAGAATTCCCTTTCTATCAGTCAGCTTTGTGGCGCCATTTTCATAGTTGGCTGAAAATCAAAGGGAAGCCAATCAACTTAGTACCAAAGTTGATAAAGCGAATAGTGCAGGAATGCCACGAAGAAATTGTGAATAAATCGAAACGAAAATATTTGTAAGTTAATGTGTATATTTAATATATACGAAATTTTCCCCCGACTTTACTATAAATATATATAGTAATAAATTTAAATTTAAAAATAAATTTGCAGCACATCGGGCGAAGTCTTAAATCTTTCCACGTCTTATTAAGCCATAAAACTATTTTTAGGTGCGAAGGCATCGCCGAACGTATGTTACACGAACTCTTAAAAAAATAATTTAAAATTGGGCTTTATGCTCCAGCCACGCTGCACTTCTTCAAAGCTTTCAGCTACTTAAGCCAAAAGGGGAAAATTTTTATATACATTTTTAGAGCGCCTTTCCAGCGAAATAAGGATAAACAGCCACTTGAGCGGGCGTGAGGATCCTTCGGCTGGCACTCGAGCATCCTTTGGCTAGTTTCTTTTCGGGAAAAGCGCCGCTGTATTCGAAATGATTTGCTTCGCTTAAATTTCTGCTTAGAATGCACGTGGAAAACAATAAATCCTGGCTACACCAATACACACACACATGTGGAAACTCCCAGCGTACGTGATAACCGTGAAAGTAATGCACTAAAAATGCGGCTAAACGAAGCCGGAGATGTGGTGGCTGGGGGGTAGGGAAGGGGCGGCTCAGAAGAAAGGGGATTCCCCAGCCAAACGCTATCTCAAGCGCAAACAAAAGTTGGCGGAACAAAATGCAAACATTTTCGCTCGCTTTTCGCTTTTCTTTGGCATTTTGTTAGCACGCGGGCGCCCGAAAGAAAATCCTGGCTGGGAGTTGGGGTCGGAAAATGGGGTGTATATTTGCACTGCCCGCTGGCATTCGCTTGCGGTCTGCTTCACACATTTACCTATCGCGTGTTTTTCCACTCCTTTCCCCAGCGATCTGCTGTGTTTTTATTCAAATTCGTTGCATTTTTATGACGGCAAATAAGTGAAGCGGAAAGGAATTGTTTAAAAAAAAATAGAGCACAAATGATAAGAAAGTGCTGCATTAATTGTGGCCATAAATATTACAAATCTTTAACCATTTGTTTCTGTTCCAAACTTTCATAACAGTTAGCTATAAAATTACAAATAGTTTGGCATTTACTTTTGTTCAAATATTTTAGTTGATTTATTTTGCATTGGGAAATTTCTCACACTCACAAAGATTTCAATGGACATGGACCCAGCTGGAAATTAAGTTTCGTTTCTGAAATTTCAGCCAGTTGACCCAAAACAAACCCAAAGGTAAATTTACTTATCACACTTAAAACGCATTGCCTTTGAATGAGAAACGACTGTGGGAGTTGGGAAATTGGGAAAATTTTGGCAATTCACTTATCCACAGGCAGGGGCCACGCATTGCACCACCCTTAGTCCCCGATCCCTGATCCTCGCCAGTATTCCGCATCCGGGGCACACACATTTGGCTGTCCTCCTGCAGTATCCAATTGCAAGCAATTTCCATTGCCCCACTATAGACCCCTCGTCCTGCTGCTCCTACGCCACGCCTACCCACTTTCTACGCCCCTTCTCCAGTGACCCAATTTCTCACGTTTGGCTTTCATGTTTTCTGCAACCTCTAGCCCATTACCACTGAAGGGTGTGTGCGTGTGCACTGAGAGAAATTGCAGGTTGATATACATAGGTGGCACTATATTGAAATATAAGTAGAAAAATAGACTCTTTATGATTAATTCGTATTATTAAACGATTTCAAATACTTATAGTTAAAAAAATATTTATAAAATTTAATATGAATTTTCTCATGCTTTTTTTTTCTTATGTTTTAATTGATATATGTTCCCATCAAAGTATTTTGAAATTACCTATTATAACCACTTTTTTCTCACCGTGCACCACTAGAAACCCTCTGCCTGCCCCGCCCCCTTCATTCAAGCCTTGCTTGTGGCCTGTGTTACATTTAACGACTCTCGAGTTCAAATTGTACAAAATTTACGACGAGCGGCTATCTTCACACTCACTCCCGAAAATTGCTTTTCCCTTTTCCCTGACCATTTCCCGCCCGTTGTTGTTGTTTTTGTTTCTCCACTGGCTTTTCCACCGCTGCTGCTTCGTTGTTGCTTTTTGCTGCCGTTAATTGAGGCGCAAAGTGAACGTGGAAAAGGGGGCGTGGCTCTGGGCGAAGTGGAAGGGGTGGGGGCGAATCATTTTGGCGGCAATCAGCATGAACAATCACTGCGCGGCAGGCATTTAATTCAATTGGCAACAGCAGAGCCATAATTAATTTCGGCTTTTGATAAATCATATCAACGACCATAGCAATAATCAGCATTATAACAATAATCAAAACGATAATGGCAGCTCTAATTATTTGAAAAGCATTGCACTCAAAAACCTTGTAATTAATTGCAGTGATGTGATGGTAATTTGGCCAAACTTAATGTTAAATTCAAAATAATATGTGTTGAAATATAGAAATACAAAATGTTATATCCAGATATCTAGATTTGCTTATGTTATTCTTTAAAATTAGAAAACTAATGTAAATAAATGCACATTTTAAGCATCTGTCATGAAATCATTTCATTAAAATAGCACGTTTTATATATTTTAATAACAATTGCTCTTCGCACACAAACAGCTAACAAATTCATTTAGCTGTTGATTATTTGCCAACAAAACCCGTTTCGATTGATGGCATTCCGCACTTTAATTTCAATCTTCTCCCTCACCTTTCCAGCCGACCAAGTTTGGTAATAACAATCCCAGTGACCTCAAAAATAAAAAAAAAATTCAATGCCATGCAGACTGAATGCTCCACTGCATTTTGTTGCCTGATAACAATTCGCCTCGGTTACCTGTGTGTTTGCACTGGTAATTGCAGCACGTTGCTGCAACCGATTTGCCGGACAAAAGGCCTATGAAAAGCCGCAGTCTGAGCCGCCGACTTCGAACTTCAGCCAACAAAAGAGGCCCATAAAGTTGCCGGCTTCATTCATTTGGCGCCCTTTTTAGCCCTCAAGTTCATTGCGGCCATCTGTCCATCCAGCGAATGCATATTGACCAAAAGACTTCGAAACTTAGAAAAAATGTATATGAAATTAAACATATATCTAATGGGCTATATTAACAAGTAGTGCACAATTTATCCCACCAACTAGTATAAACTTTAATAATTTAGATTTACATATATTTTATAAAAGCTAGCTGATTTGTAAGTGCCTAATCCACTTCCACTGTGCAAAGTTTAAATGAGGTCCCAGCTGAGCGCGGACTTAGCTATTTCTTTTTTGGGTCCGCTTTTCCAACAGTTTTTCCTCAACTTTATCTCTGGCTTTTAGTTTTCGCTTTTCTCGCTGCTGGCATAGTTAGAAGGCGGTTGCTTCGTTTGCGCAATCTGGTGTCGGTCGTCAAGGTCGTCAAAGATGCTATGGCCAAAATGGCAGAAGCGAAAAAGCCAAACACATCTCACTACGTAATTCAAAAGCGTCACCAGCACCGGGCGACCAACCAACCAAGTTGGCCAAGTTGGCCAAGACTCACTTGAGGCGCATACAACGAGCTGGGCCAATTGCATAAGGCGCGCGTGCAAACACGATTTGGCGTTGGGGCCAAGATCTTCTTCATCTGCTCCGAGCCAACTCAAATGCAGCCCGTTTATGCGTGGCAAAAGTCGTGAACACTCGGAATAATGTCTTACTTGTCAGGTAGATTAAGTTGCCTTGGTAGTGAGTTAAAAAAAAACCTGTGCCTCGGCATGGTTATGCTAAAAAACTCGTCATGATTAGTTCTCGAATGGCACACCGCATAAACATTGCCCATGCCACTTTAATATTCATATCGCAGGCCAAAAACATTCGTGCGAGCATAAATCATCAACGACTATGCTTGTCGCCTGCAGATGTATTTCAACCTTTTTTGTATTGAATATAAAGTGCAATAGCTCAAACAAAAGCAGAAATAGGACAATGGCTAAGCTGCAAAGCAGTAATGTGAGTCAGCAAATGCAAAATCCACAGAAGTTGAGAACATTTTCGTTTATCAACAGGATTCGTTTACATATGTATGTACAGGACTTTTTTACCCAACTCCCAGGAAATTATTAAATGAGAAATCTTTGAAAAGGATATGCAACTTAATTAACTTTTCAGGTAGAACATTTAAAAAAGGACAATATGTTTTTTTTCGAAAGCCAGCTGGCAGTTTTTGTTAGAATTTTCTGTTAAAGGGCGCAAACAAAGAGAAAAGGTATATTTTTGCCTCTTTTTAGCAAATCCAATAAGCACTTTAATCAAAGCCAAACAAAAAAGTCTCTTGGTGTTCACACATGAACACGAATATATTTAAAGACTTACAATTTTGGGCTCCGTTCATATCTTATGTAAATGAATCGAGAGCGATAAATTATATTTAGGATTTTGTTATCTAAGGCGACATGGGTGCATTGCTCAAAAACATGTGCACACCACATGAGTCAGTCACTTGAGATCGTTCCCCGCCTCCTAAAATAGTCCCTTAGTGGGAGACCACAGATAAGGTCCTCGCCGCTCAAGATAGGCAGATGTGCCCGAACGTGGGACCTCGATAAGGCGGGGACTATTTACTTAGGCCTCTGCGTAGGCCATTTACTTTAAGATGCGATTCTCATGTCACCTATTTAAACCGAAGATATTTCCAAATAAAATCAGTTTCTTACAAAAACTCAACGAGTAAAGTCTTCTTATTTGGGATTTTACACTTGGCTTTGTTCCACCTTTTTCGCAGCGAAACAGAGAAACCTCCACGGGGCTTAGAAAAACAAAAACAGCGCAATAATAAAGCGAAAAAATGGCAATAAAAAATTGTCAACTTCTGGCCAGCTGAACGCGGTCTATTCCCCAGAGGGCCAACAACGCCACGGAATTTAATTTGAGTGCACCGCGTACAACTTCACCTTTTTTTGTATATATTTTGTACCTGCGGCTGGTCGAGTATAAGAATAAACCCAAATGGATTATGACTGGGCACCGAGCCAAAGGCATTGAACCCCGGGTAAAAAATTGCATTGACAATGGATTTTAATGGAGATAAGTAAGTTAAGCTACTGAATATTAAATACAGTGAAATAGGAAACCTTTCAGAAGTAACAAGGGTTGCGCACCTAGAAGTCTGCAGCACATATACTACAATTATACAACACTTTCACCGGACACTTTCACTTGACAGCAAGTATTCATTAAACACTTTGCCAAAAATATATGTCAGTTTAATGAAACCCAAGTGTCGTAAGCAGTTTAGTGGGCGCTACGCCCCCATCAATTAAATTGCAGTTTGCGCCATCGGTAATCAACAATTAAAATTCACTCAGTGGGGCGATGCCAACGAGGTTCAAAAGCCAGAAATCGCATGATTTACGGCCATTGTACGATTGTAATGATAATAACGCTGTCATTATGAATTTAATGACTTACAAATGAAAGTGTTTCTACGGCGTCTGCAGCCCAAGGCCATTTGAAAAGGTCTCGTTCGCGATTTTATCACTCTATTATTATTTATTTCCCAGCTTTGGTATCTTTATCTGCCGACAACTCGGTTGGCGATTTCCTGACTTATTATGCATATTTTATAATGCCAGTGTTCGAAGTGGGTTTATTTTTTTTCTTTGTTGTCATTTCACCCAAATAGGCCGTGGCCGAAAATGAAAGAAACCAACTGGGCTATAATAAATAATAACAGAGTGCCAATGTTACAAACAATATTTATTGCCATGCACACATTACATAATTAACATACTTAATTGAATATTTAAGCATTTCGCATTGGCAAATTTATCGCGCAAATTATTTAGTTTATACACTTTATAAATACAAACTAAAAGCGACTGTTAGCTCATTAGTTTGCGGCAGGCCAGAAGCTAAATGCATTGTTAAATATTTAAATTGAATAAAACAAGGAATTTCACAAAACAATTTGCGGTTTAGCGTTAGTGGGCGATTTTACAAAGATTTTTTGGAAAGAGAGTTATTAACCTGCTGCAATTTGTACTTACCAAAGGTCGTCTAACTTTAGGCCAAGTTAATCTAGCCCTAGAATACGTTTTTTTATATCAGTGACAGGGATCCGAATAATTATGACGCAGCATTAACCCGGCGGCTATCTTAATTTCGATCATTATTAGACTGGAGTTTCTTGAGCCCAACTTTACCCTCGTTACCTTTTCTTTTGATTTTCTTGACCTCTGCCCGCCCTTTTTATAACATTTTCCCTTGTTCCCTATGCCTCGCTAATTTCATATTAAAATCAATAACCTCGCGGCTCCGAAAGAACGCAGTGTTTCCAAAATCATCTAAAATGCAGCAAACTGGTTGGCTTTTCTTTCGACACTTCTGAGCCAAGTCCAGCCATTTTACCATTTTAATATTCGACTCCGCTGGAAATGCTCGTTCTGTGTGCACTCTCCTCCTCATTCAGTATTCATTAAATATTCCCATCGACTGCACACTACACGTTGTGCCCTCACAGAAGGTAGTTCGACTATAAAAGCCATTTTGTATCACCTACTTTATTAAAGTTCTTATATAAATAAGAAAATAGTTAACATAGTTCACCGAAATAACTTTGCTTTGAGTTGTGTTTCAACCTCAGCAGTTTCTTACAACTTTATATGCTTTACTATCTATGATACATTTTATATATTAAATTAATATGTATATTAGGGTATTTAAATGTAGTACTATTATCTCTCCACTTTGATTTCTATTTATTTTGTTGTACATTTAGTTCTTGCTTTCGGTTTCTCCCCGCTCTCTTGTGTGTGGTGTTTGGTCATTTAGCTTGCCCATTTTATTGTCTTTTCCAGAGGTGGGTACAATCAACTTTCGGGTTTCTTCTGGTTCTTCTGGCCAGCAGTCGATACCCATCCCCATTTTCATACCTCCGGGGGTTCCACACACATACCCACACACACACACACACACACATTGTTGAGCTGAAACAAAATGCATATTGAATTTGAATTTGATTAGGAATGTCGGTCGACACATTTTGGCATTGTTAATTTATGCAGGTGGCATCAGCGGTCGCCAGCTGATTGGCTTCCAGGTGGGTGGGACTGCTAACCGGCGAAAGGGGTACATGGAGTAATTACCGCTGAAAGGTAGCGGAGGGCCACACAACCCCCCACTCGCTAACATCCACCAAAACACACACCTCACTCGCAATTCGCACAAGAAACGGTGAATGGGTGAATGGCTAGAATGTCGGTGGCCAAGAGTGAGAGTCGATTGAAGTGCGGGTGTCGCCTGTGTCTGTTTGCGTGCACTGAGAGAAAAAGGTTGATATACAAACTTTGATATATATTTGTAGATTGAACAAAGATAAAGATATAAAAGATATACCTTTAGACAGATTGAAGTACAAATAAACTGCTTAGAATCGTGGAAGTAAATAGATCCAAAGTAATTTCTGGATTTTTCTGCGAGTGTAGCACCGGCTAAACGTGTTCGGCATGAGCCAAACCCGTGCGGCCGAAGCATCGCAAGTTCCAAAGTAAGCGCCCTGCCCAGTTGGAAGCCCCAAGCCCCTCCGCTCCCCTCCCCCCTGCCTTAGAGCTCCATTCGCAACGCTCGAGTTAAGTCGGTCGGTCGGTCGGTAAATTACAATGCGAAACTCTTTTGCCCAGCCGGGCATATCAACAGTTGGCTCCCCCAACTCATCAGAGCCAACCGATCCGAACCGAACCGACTTCTGGCGTTTTATAACACCCTGCGGATCTACGAAAAAAAAAATAATGCCATTGTCTAACTTGGTAACTATATAACCTGGCTATTATGTTTCCATTGACAACTCGATCCAGGGATAATCACTGCATTGTGGAATTGCTTTCGCCAGCCGTAAATTACTCAATTGAAATCAATTTCGCAGCCAGCCGGCTTTTTATTTATAATTTTCGATTGTTTTCTTAATAGATTTTCACTGTCATCCCATTTTTACCCATCCAGTTGCGAAGCATTATTTTCGTTTGTCAACTGATTCCGTTCGCTGTCACTTTTAATGAAGCACTCTGGCGCAACAGCTGAAAAGTTATTTAACGGCGATATCCTTGTCACTCTCCGCCGATTATCCTTTTAATGCTGTAATTTCAGCATGCATTTATCCTTAATGGATTGTGCATGTCTGCTGCCGCCGTCTTCCCACTCTTATACCCGCCGCCGAGACCGTTATTCCCGTATAAGAGTTCGCTGAGCTTCTTGGTGTCAGCCAACTTGTTCGATGTTAAGCTGGAATACTATAAGTGGCTTTACCAACTAAAAATTGCTGTTAGTTCGTCAGCAAATTTATTTGAATATATATAATATAATATATTTATAGAATATAATTTTAGCCACTTTTCTGGTAATTTTTTTGTCTCTTAAAGTTCATATTATCTTCATACAGCGACAGAACACCTAAAGATATAAAACAAAATTCTACTACTATTAATTCTTTGCGATTTATGTTTCAATAAAAACATAGTTTCGCTGGCTTGTTCAGCTCCTCAGCTCAGAAATAATGGCACTTATTCCGCTTCCGTCATTACGGCCATAAAACTCAGAGGGACTCGACCAACAATTAGTGAGTGTTTGCAAATTGCTCAACACTGGCCCAACATCTTGAGGTGCCAAGAAGTTTGAGTTTTGCGAAAAGTCAGCCAAGCTGAAGCAACCATCATCTGCACTGAAAGAAATGATATAAATTAGGCAATTTGTGTATGAAATGTAAGTTCCAAGCCTTTCGTATTAACTATTTTGAATGACTAAAAGGTTTTTAAGTGTAGAAAATTTTTTGAGTGCACTTTACCACTCAAAATGCGATGCATGAACTGCGCTTCCCGTTAATGACCAGATGAGACGAGAGTTGGCCAAGAAGCGGATTCGAGATTGCAGATTATTAAAAATCAGCAGCAAAAACCGAATGAAAAACCCAACACGAAAGTGATACATTTCCCAGCTGCGTTTTTCGCTCAAACCGTTTACGTGGGGCACACTGAAAACGCCAGCGTACGTTGCAATAATTAAAAGTTGGTTAAAATATACTGGCCAGGGGGAAGGGGGAGTGGTGGCTGGCTGGCGGGTACAATGCATCATCGTGTTGATGTTGCGATGCGAAATAACCGCACCTAATTGGTTTTGCATGAGTTAGTTGCTGCTGTTTATGCAGCGGTGGGCGTAAGGGCGCTGGGGGCGTGGCGCGAGTTGCAAACACAGCGGTGGCATAAGTGGCAGAAACCAACAAAACACAGCATCGATTACTTCGAGCGGTGCCAATTGTTTCTAAACTGGGCTCACAGGCTAAACTAAACCGAAAAAACGCGAGGTAGATGGGAGTGATCCTTTATGGATTTCCAAACTTACATAATATCCACATAATCAGATCGTATTCAATCAGAAAACAGAATTCAAGCTTATACAAATAGAGCATGTATTTCAAACCAACAATGCCATATCATGACTTTGGCCACCTGTCCGTACCTCCCCCGCTAATGTTGTGACATAATTAAAGCCCGACACATGTTTGGCTTGCCTTTCCGCACGGTGGTCACCTGTCCATTTTTCCATCCGTTCACCTGTCCCGCTGTCCACCTGTCCACCGCTGACGACAGGTCATGACACCTCGTGGGGTGCTGCTGGTGATGGACAATCGGGTTGGCCGGAGTATGCACATTTAAAATGCAATTTAATGTATGCAAGTATTTACATACCATGCATGTGTAGGCAGCTATGGAAAATCAATCTCTAAAATGGAATGGATAAAACCAAAATACATACTTTTCACTTGCAATTTATTCTTTCAACGCGTGCCAAAGTGCTGGAGATTTGCTTCCTTCCTGTTGGATTTTTGAATTTATGTGTCCCAACAGCTTTACCCTGCCATAATAGCACTTTCAAGATGCTGATTCTTCGTTATAAACTGATTTAATATCTTTAAAAAAGATAGTTTAGTTAAGTGTTCACATATTTGATGTTGTTTCTAAGATTTCTCAACTTTTTTCTTTTATTTTCTTTAAAGTATGTTGTATTTTATTTAGAATATTCATATTTTACTAACATAAAATATCAATCAATCCAGATTTGAAGTTTGTACCGTTCAGTTTAAACTGCAAGAGTATTTAATAAAACTCCTTTACGAAAGCAGACTTTCTATCCGTTCTATCGCACATATTTATTTTTCATTCACACGCTCGCTCATATAGATACTTTTTAATATTTTCCTCCTGCGATGAGGTTCCAGGACGAAGATGTGGATGAGCCGGCGAGGCAACAGCCATATTTCACAATTTATTGTGCTTGTCAATTGCATGCAAAATGCATACTCGCACTCGTTTTTGAATAGCAGGAGTTTAGGGGAAGTCGGTGGATTTATTCTAGTGGAAATATTCCATTTTAATATCTCGCATGCAACTTGATGCAACCATCATCGTTGCAGCTGCAAGTGGCTTGCATTGTGACTGCTTTCCTTTGGCCAGTGGTCCGTAATATTTGATGTTCAAAGCTATGCAATTATGAATGAAAATATTCAGATCAATTAAATTTAGTTGAATTAACGTATTCAATTGAAATGGTAGCTCAAATTAGTGCTCTATTCATATTCAAACGGAATAAATCCAACAAAACAAATCAATTTTCAGGTTCAGCGGATTGCCAATGTCCATATCTATTACCATCTACTATTTTATTTTGCAAAAACTCCATTGTTTATATCTGCAGATGAGTATGGCATAATCGCAGACAAACGTTTGTAAGTGTCCATGTGTAAACTTGACATTCAACTTTGCCCTGAACTCTGAAGATACAAAAAAATGCACGTTAAGATACAAGTTTAAATGCTAAGGGCTTTGGCTCGGCAGATGTGTTGCAAGTGGCCTTTTGACTTGGCCATTAACGCAAACTTGACACATCGATGACAGCGTTGTTATAGCCAACGTTATTGTTTTTCGCTAGCCACGTCGTCTGTCACCTAACACTTGGCTAAATCGCTGGATATATATATTAATATATATGTATCTGTGGGTGGATGAACGTGGCGCAGCGTAACTTCAGATTTAAGATAAGTCACGATGTGGCTGAGGATGGCAAATGGTTTTGGGCCGAGAGACGAAATGCTTTATGCAATCGAAATGCATTTTGGCAGACAGTCGGAGCTCATCAGGCAGCCAATTAAGTTGTTTAATTGAATTGCAAGTAGAGAGTGGAAAGTGCCGAGCAAACCGAACGCAAGCCGAGATGCAGAAGACACCACAAAACCATTTGGCAAACGAGCTGGAAAAGGCAAGGAATAATTGTGCAGCACTTCTTCTATGCGGCAATTATCTAAAAAAAAATAAGAAACATGCACTTTTTTCTGTAAGTGTGCCACATCCCTTGCTCTGAAAATCGAACTTTAAGGCAGTTAAAGCTGCAGAACTCAATTGAGTGTGGTTTGTAAGCCACAGAACTGTGGAGTAATGAAATATTGTCTTGTTTTTAATTTGTTAATTATATTTGTAACTTTTTTATTGCTTCTATTTATTTGGGTTGTCGCGAAATGTACTTTTCGTTCCGCTGCAGGGGCTTAAAGAAAAAAACCCCTTGCACTTCACGTAATTTCAATGAACCGCATTTACGTTTGGCTCGGTTTATCGCTCCTTCCTCTGAATTTCCGACGGCGCCAACTTTGCCGTGACAATGCACAACTCGTATACACACATATCACCCGTAGACAGGGCCAGCAAAGAATCCTACACTGAAAGAAATGCAAGCGCACTTGGAGGTTTTTACACGAAGATGCTTGAAGTATTTGTAGCAGCAGTGCAGTGCAAAAACCTAATTTTCTAGCATCTCTGGCAGATTGATTTGGGTTTCAAGTGCTTACCCCTTTTTTCTGCCCCTAGTTTTGCTCAGTGTATAAAGACTTTGAGCAGGCAGCGCGTGCAGAACGACCGTCATCGATGCTCGCAATTTGTGGCTTTCGCCACGCTTAATGCCAATCTCGGTGGCTCCACCCCCCATCGCCCCCATCACCACCCATTTGCTACCCATGGAAAGTGCCACCCACTGGACCGCCCCCACTCGTCATCCCCCCTGCCAACCCCACAGCCCCCACAGCCATTCAGCTATCTGCCGCATTACAATTCACTGACATAATGCAAAAATCGCAGCAAGTCGGGCGCAACTCGTTGATAGGCGTGTTCTGCAATTTCAGTCTGATTGGGAAGAGATGAAAAGGTGGAAGGGGTGGTAGTGGTGGATGGGGTGGGGCATTGTATTGTGGCATAAAAGGATTCAAGGAATTCGCCGAGTGGTGAACAGGCTAATTAAAGTTTGCGTGCATACGCCCAAAAATCATGGTTACTTTTCAGTTTGAGGTTGAGCTAAAGTTAAGTTTAATAGTGCACTTTAAGTACATGTTTAAATTTAGGCAAAGTAAGCAAAAAGGTTCAGCGAATTTATTAGGTGTTATATATTAATATAATATCTTTTAGTAAGTTAATTAATGAGGCTGTTTAAATTTAACGCCTCTAAAAAAATGATTATATTATATGATACCACTTGGGCACCTGTGGTGCTCTGTTAATTGTTTAAATTTTACTCGTGTCTTACCTACCCTCGAGTACCCAGTAATTGCATTAGGTTTATTGCTTTTAAAGGCTATAAAATAATTAAACTCAACCCCCTTGGGCGAGCATATCGATTTGCGATAATCGCCTTGAACAAGCGAAATGGACAGCGATAAGTATATAAATCTTGGAATCTGGGACTTACGCGGCGCTTTTCTGGTATCAAGGAAACACTAATAAATAGCCCCACTCCAGATTAGATTCAACTAAACTTGAGCCATAGCTATTTGCGCACACACTTAGTCGCACGACCGTCCTCGCAGCCAAAAGTTCAGCCAGAAATGCTGGCCAAAGTGCTAACTATCTTGGCCATCGTGGCTTCGGCAGGAGCTGCTGACGACTTTGATCCTTTCATAGATATACCCTTCAAGCGGCTCAAGACTTCGGTGGGTTAACATCATTGAATTGGATATCTAACTAAGTTTTAAAGATATTTAAGCCCAGTTACGTAACTTGATGTCACCATCAATTTAAAGTCAAACACATGCAGCTTGAGAAGTGCATACTGAAATTTAAACCAATGCTTAAATTGCACACCCATTTGGAGCCGCGATTCAAGTTGGATTTTCATTGCAGGCGGAGCGCATTGCGGAGCACGGCTACCCGGCCGAATCGCATTTTGTGGAGACCCCGGACGGCTATGTGCTGAATGTGTTCCGCATTACCCACTCCCCCAAGCTGAATGGCAATGGCAACGAGGGGCAGTCGGAGGCACCGCGCCCGGTGGTGCTCATCATGCACGGGCTGTTCAGCTGCTCGGATTGCTTCCTGCTCAATGGGCCGGAGGATGCGCTGCCGTACAACTACGCAGATGCCGGCTACGATGTCTGGCTGGGCAACGCCCGTGGCAACATCTATTCGAGGAACAACACCCGGCTGGACGTGAAGCATCCGTACTTCTGGAAGTTCAGCTGGCACGAGATTGGCTCTATCGATCTGCCCGCCACGATTGACTACATCCTGGCTGAGACGGGTCAGCAGTCGCTGCACTACGTCGGCCACTCCCAGGGATGCACTTCCTTCTTCGTAATGGGCTCCTACCGCCCAGAGTACAATGCCAAGATCAAGACGGCGCACATGCTCGCTCCGCCCGTCTACATGGGCAACACCACGGAGGGTCTCATCGTGAGCACAGCTCCGCTGTTTGGTCACCATGGCATTGGCTCCACGCTGCTGGAAAACCAGGTTTTGTTGCCCCAGAACGCGTTCATCCAGCGAATACTGGACACCACCTGCAGCAATCAGCCGATCATGCTTAGCTACTGCAAAACCCTGGCCATCCTCTGGGGAGGTCCCGAAATCGGCAACCTTAACCAGGTGAGTGATGGAGTTCCCATGGAGCTCTCGGAGCAGATATCAACTTCATATGAATCCAACCAATTCCAGACTCTGCTCCCACAAATTGCCGAAACCCATCCTGCTGGAGTCTCCTCAAACCAGGCCATTCACTACATACAGTCCTTCGCCTCCAACGATTTCCGTTTGTACGATTGGGGCACCAAGAGGAACCTGGAATACTACGGCGTGCCAGAGCCTCCGGCATATGATCTCACCAAGATCACCTCCGAGCTGTACTTGTACTATGGCTTGGCGGATGGATCGGCGAATAAGCAGGACATCTCCCGACTGCCCGATCTTCTGCCCAATTTGGCACTGCTTCACGAGGTGCCCGATCCCACATGGGGTCACTTGGACTTTATCTTCGCCACGGACGTCAAGAGGGTAATAAACGATTTGGTTTTGGATTACAGTAAGGCCTACGATGCGGGGGAAACTAACAATCAGAATTGAGTTACCATTTATGACCATATGATAAGAGCAAAATAAATGTTTGTTCCAAATTAAGGATTAGTGAACTTGTGAGAAACTTTTGCCCAGAATGACAAACGCGCAGAGCTAATTACCAGTTAACAAGTGTCTGCTGGTCTGGTTGTCTCGTTTTTAGCCCCCGTCTGGTTGCTTCTCTTAACTTGGCCGTGGTCACGCCTCTGCGATGTACAACTTTTTCCCTCCGGCTTGTTGACAAACATTATCGCTGGCTGGATATCGTGGCTAGCTGGCTCCATCTCCACTTACGTAACCCTTTCCGACTCCTCCCCAAATGACCGTAATTAGCACAGGGGTCTCCGCGAGTTGGTCTGCTTGGCGGTTTAGTTGGGGCCACTTGCAAATATGCTTATAATGATGATTTATGTGGTTAAGTGGGCGTTTATCACTCGGTCGGAAGGGCGAAAAATGCATTGATAAGGAATGTATTGAAGGAAAGGCAGTTGTTGGGAATTTGATACATATTTCATGTAAAAAATTGTAAATTCTTAAAAAAGTAGTCATATACTTAATATATTTGAGTAAAGTCTTATTTATAACCTTTATTTATCGCACTTAATATGCGTCTAACTGATTCTAATCAATGAGTTAACACTTTAATCCGTAATCTTGTGCAACTTTTTAATGACTCACATATAAAACTTTTATCAAATTGCTGAAATTTCCTATCGCTGTTGTTATCAGCCTGTTAACTGGTTAGATTTAAGTCCAAGCCAAGACCAAGTCTTGACAAACAAGCGCGCTTAGCTGGTGAACCACCTGGAATTAAGTGACACTGGGTAATGCCCATTCAGTGCTCACTCAGCAGTGCTTCGCACTTCGCCAGGCTTCACTGTGGCTCCTCGCCCGGCGACCGTTTACCATTAAAGCCAGCCCGCTGACAATTAAACCGCATGCCTTTATTAATCGCAGACCGCTGATGTGGAAGAGGATAATGCCGGTGACGAGGCTCAAGTGCGTCGAGTGGATTCGCGAAAAGGTTTACTGCGCAAGGAAATGGCAGATCATCAAAGGCAACGGGCGAAGGGGAGTGAAATTAATAAAGTGTAAAAGGATTTTGGTCGTGACTAGGGAGGGCGAGGGGAAAAGATAGGGCCAGACATCTGGGTGGGTTATAAATCTGGCGGGCTGGCCCGCTCAAAACCTGAACCTATAATCCTTTATTTTCATTTTCAATTTGTTGGAAAAGGCAAACAGAAAGTGTTAAAAGTATTTCTCATGCGGAAAATCCACAGTGACTGGCCAAGCGCTGACAAACTTTTCCCACTTTCCACACTTTTCCCCACTTCAGCCCACTTTTCCGCCCTTTACCTCTCCTGTCTTTTCCTAAGTGGCTGCGACACTTCTGTATGCATAATTTAAACAAAAGTTGCCAAAAAACGAGGGGGAGACCAAGAGCTGGAAAAACAAGCAGCGGCAACAGAAAGTTGCAATTGCAAAAATTGAAAATTTTCCGCATAAAAATATGCCCCGACAAGGAAACAAAGGAAAAATCGCAGAAAATAGCAAGAAATCTTACTCCCAGCCAAGATGTCGACAAAGTGCCGTGCATGTTGTTGGCCAAATGTTTATTGTCGAAAAGTTAAGCAGAATGCAGATTGTCACAGAAGAAATAAAAGGTCGCTGGAGGAGCCCCTTATTTTATATAGTTATTAGAGCTCTTATAATCTAGGTATGTTGTGTCAACACTTGTCTTTAAATCATACATTTACTTTACTTAATCCTTTACGCAAGCAAAACACTTTTACTTGAACATAAGTCTTCTTAATTTATTAGTCTAATGGAATTTCCATTTCGTTGCCGAAAAGAGTTTCTTGTTTGTGCCAAAAAGTTTCTGGTCTGAAAGTAATTAAATCCGCATATACTTAATCAAAAACAATGCACAAATTATGAGCAACCTTTTTTAATTTATGCAAGACTAGGCTTCCAATAAATTTTACAGAATCAAAGTTTATTTAAGGAAAGTAATTAAATAAAATACTATTTTGATTGATATACGTTACAATCCATGATTGTAACGGTTTTTTTCAAATTTAAGCGCGCTTACCGTTCCACGTGCAGTATTTTCAACGTTCTGATAAATACTGAAAGCTTTCGGTCAGCTTTCCACCATCTAATTGATTCAGTTGTCTGGTCACACTGCTGCGCGACCGAAACGAAACGAGTAAAAAATTCCGATAATTATAATTAATTTAAAATAAAAACGCGGAGCATAACGAGCAAAAATGGAGGTGGAAAGCCCGGAACACACGCGCGACTTCGCCGAGGTGGACATCAACAACGGTGCAGCCTCAGGATCGGAAGACGAGGAGGAGGAGGTGCCAGCGCCGGGCAGCGTAACTCTGGATCGCAACGAAAGTGATCTTTTCGTGTCGGCCTTGAGTCCCAGCAGCATCGGGGATATACACGTAAGTTGGGTCACGAAACGCGGGAGCAGCCCGCATCGGCAGCCCCCAGTAATTGAGCTCCCATTTCGGGGCGTCGTCGGTCGCTTTATCAGCGCTCGCTTTGTTTGGTTTTGTGGCTACGTCACATGTGCCGCCCACCAGAAAATCTTGTTGCTCCATAGAAACACAATGAATTTGCGTCTTAATGCACTCCCCATTCGCTGCAGCCGCTGCAGGAGGTGCTCACCGACGACGGCGACTACTTCATCAGCATCGTGGTCTCGGATCCACAGAAAATCGGCGATGGCATGGGCTCCTATTTGGCCTACAAGTGAGTCACACAGTTCCTTATCATAGAAACCATAATGCATTACAAACAAATTCTTATCACCTTCGCCAGGGTAACGACCAAAACGAACATTCCCAAATTCAAGCGCAGCGAGTTCAGCACTCTGCGACGCTTCAGCGATTTCCTGGGCATCCATGACCTGTTGGTGGGCAAGTACATGCGGCTGGGCCGCATCATACCGCCGGCGCCCTCCAAGAACATCATAGGCAGCACCAAGGTGAAGATTAGCCCGCAGCAGAGCGAGCCGGGCACGCCCATGACCCAGGAGTGGGTGGAGATCCGTCGGGCGGCCCTCGAGCGATTCGTCCACCGTACCGCCCAGCATCCGGTGCTGCGCGTTGATCTGGACTTCATGAACTTCCTGGAGAGCGACCAGGAGCTGCCGCGTTCTGTGAATACCTCTGCGCTCAGTGGAGCCGGCGTGATCCGCCTGTTTAACAAAGTGGGCGAGACTGTGAACAAGATTACCTACAAAATGGACGAGAACGATCCGTGGTTCGACGACAAGATCACCGAGGTGGAGAGCCTGGACGCCAATCTGCAGAAGCTGCACAATGCCATGAAATCGCTGGTCACGTCGCGTCGTGAGCTGTCGCTGCTCACCGGCTTGGTGGCCAAGTCGGCGGCCATGCTGAGCACTTGCGAGGAGCACACTGGACTCTCCAGAGCGCTGTCCAACCTGGCGGACGTGGAGGAGAAGATAGAGCTGCTGCGCTCCGAGCAGGCCAACTCGGACTTCTTCATTCTGGCAGAGTTTATCAAGGATTACTTGGGCCTGTTCGGCGCCATCAAGTGCATTTTCCATGAGCGCGTCAAGGCTTTCCAGAACTGGCAGTACGCACAAATGCAGTTGTCCAAGCGGCGTGAGAACCGTGGACGCTTCGAGCTGGCCAACAGGGCGGACAAGCTGGATCAGGCCCAGCAGGAAGTGGACGAGGTGAGTGTAGCAAGTAATTTACGTTTTTCCCAATTAGTCATTGTTTGAATTTTGCAGTGGCAGGGCAAGGTTCAGCGTTGTCAGCAGCAGTTCGACGACATTTCGGCAGAAATTAAGCGTGAGATGGAGCGTTTCGAATTGACCAGAGTTAAAGACTTTAAAGTAAACATTATCAAGTATATAGAAGACCAAATGGCGCATCAGCAACAGGTAGATAGCCACATTCTCTTACCGAAAATTCACTTATTCGTAACGATTCCCTTTGCTTTTCAGATCGTCATCTATTGGGAGGCCTTTGCTCCGTTTGCCCGCGAAATCGTTTAACTTTTATTCCGATTATTGTTGCATTTCCAGAAACTTTTGCATAACCAACAGCTATGCGCGCTATGAACTAATTCTGCGGGACCAAATTCGATCTTAATCTTGCGATTTGGAGCTACAACTTCGCCTTCAGCACTTATCTAGCAATTTGCCGCCGAAGCTCGTATTTTTTGAGAAACTGCTTCCGATTCCTCTCAAGCATTTCGCGATGCATTCACAAAGCCCCTATCTCTTTATTAGTACACAATAATTATTATCAGAAAGCTGAAAGTTTGCTGCAGATCCAGGGATCTGCGTATTCTCATTCAAAACATGTATTCGGTATTATCTAAAACAAAGCCATTGATCTAGTTAGTTAGTTAAACGTGAAGAAGACTCATTGGCAATTTCCAAATTGAAGTTTATACCATTATTATTGGGAAATGGGTTTCCCTGTTTACTGTTGGTATACTTGTATTTATATATATATATATTCCAATTAAACATTTTGTATCATGACAAACATTTCAACAATAAATTTGTAAATATGTATAGATGTAAATATTTTGGTGTTGTTTTGTACATATTCGCTGATTGCCTGATATAATATCTGAACTTCTTGAACTTATTTTGAAATATTTTCGATGTGAAAAGAATTCTATGGTTCAGTATCAAAGTAAATTCCGAGAGCAGCGAAGAGTACGGTGAAGCCTATTAAATATTGAATATTTTGTATTTAGATTTGTTGATATTTATAAATACGTAGATATTCAAACTGTATTTACAGAACTAAACATTTAAAATTAATTACATTTTTTTTTTGCCAGCAATGGGGTTTTGGTATTTTTGAAATTCCGCATTCTCCTAAGGGAGTATTCCTCATAACTAACTCTATGGTCACACCGAACACAACAAAAAGAAATAAGTGTTTAGTCATTTGCAATCTGATTTGTTTCTCGAAGTTTTCCCAATAACAGCCATATATAGCATCCGAAGCAAAGTGTCTGCTTAGTGTAGAGGAAAACAGTAACCAGAGAAGTACAATCATGGAATTTCCACACCTGGGA
Source organism: Drosophila sechellia (assembly GCF_004382195.2). NCBI lineage: Eukaryota > Metazoa > Arthropoda > Insecta > Diptera > Drosophilidae > Drosophila > Drosophila sechellia. Next base: position 3,387,807 of record NC_045949.1, read on the forward strand.
CAGCACTGCAGTGAGGCAACGTGCAACAGATTGGGTAAGATCGAATACCATACGCCAACCCGGAAGCAGAAGCTAATTAAATTAGGTTCCATCCACTTCCAGATTTTCTGCCCGTCAAGTGCGACTCGTGCGATAAGGTCTTCTGCGCCTCGCACTATAGCTACGACCGCCACAGCTGTCCAGGAGCCTACAAGAAGAACGTTCAGGTACCCGTCTGCCCACTGTGCCGGGAGCCCGTGCCAACGCCACCTGGAGTAGAGCCCGATGTCACTGTGGGCCAGCACATTGACCAGCAGTGCAAGTCGGAGAGCAAGAAGATCTACACCAATCGCTGCAATGCCAAGGGCTGCAAGCGAAAGGAGCTCATCCCGGTGACCTGCTCCCAGTGTCGCTTGAACTTTTGCCTGCGGCATCGCCACACCAGCGACCACGACTGCAAGCCTATGCCAGCATCTTCGACATCTTCCTGCACTGGGGGATGGCAGTCCATATTCAAGACCTCCTCGGACTCACGATCCATGGCTGCCCAGGCGGCCGAGAGACGCAGGCAAAGCAAGCCCGCCAGCAGTAGCATTAGCAATACCAATTCCAGACCTCGACCTGTGCAGGCCACACAAGTACAAAACATACAGGGCAATATGGTAAGTTGGCAAGCTGGTCTCAAACATAAACAAGAACCAAGACTAGTATTTATTGGGTGAACCCAATGATTCATGAGTCATCTAGACCGTTCTAGACTTTATCAAACTTTTATGACTTCATGATTGAAATACTTACAGAGCGAAGACGAGGCCCTCGCACGAGCCCTAGCCTTATCCATTATGGAGCAGGATGACGCGGCGGAAAGCAACCGCCAAGCTCCGGCACCAAACAACGCCCAGCAGGTGGCTGTGGGCGGTGGTGGCAATCAGCAGGGAAATGCCAAGGACAAGTGCCTGCTGTCCTAGGTCTCAGGAGGCAGCGCAGCGCAGCCAGCTCTCAACATATCCATCACTTGACCAGCAGCTAGAAATCTGCCCAACTATTAGATGTTAGTGAAACTACGTTATTGTAATAATTTGTTGGTAATTTACTTCGACTTCGTCACATTCTTCGTGGTTTAGCAAAAATAAATCAATGTTAAGTCTACATTTGGAAAGCATAGATAGTTTTTAACACGGATCTTTAAGGGGAAAGAAGGGAATCGACCCTATTGCGAACAGATCTTACTAAGATAAATATGATACAAGGCTTAGCTACATAAATAGATACACGATTATAGTTATACAGATACATTGCAAATTATTCGGAATTGGCCTGCGTTTGCGTTTCCGCCACTTGCTCCTCCTCGATCTTGGCAGGAGGTGGTACTTCCGCGGGCACCACTTCCATCTGGCCAGCGACTTCTTCAGCTTTCGGCTGCTCCACAAGTTCCGATTTGTTGGACATCGTGCTTAACTTTCTGCCAACCGTGGAACCATCCACTGACGACGACGTACTTATTTTGCGGGCTGCTGCTGCAAAGCTGGCGACTCCCTCGGCGGCCAAAATACTGGCACTGGATAAAAGTATGGAAACTTGCTCCGCCGACGGACAACTCGTGATGATCATATCATCTGTAGAGTAACCATTTGTGGTCAGCAATTGTTCAAGCTTCACAAACGATTGAATGATGTTGTTCTGCATAGAAAGATAGAGATGAATAAATCCTACTTTGTTGGCCATCGTTAAAGCTTACTCGGATCGGTCTGAAGATGATGAACTCTGTATCACGATTGCTTAGGTAGAGCTGCATGGAACGCTGCAGCACGGCCAGCTTGGCTTTGATCAGGCGCTGTGTCTCCTGGATTATACTGCTGATCTGCTGCGGACTGGCCCATGGACTTTGCCTTAGAACGTAACTGGCTTTTGTCGACTCCGGCGATTGGGGCGTGGCTGGAGTGGATTGAGCCAACAGACTCTGCGCCTTATCCAGGAATGTGATGAGAGGGCCAACCAGCATGTGAACTGCATCCTTGATGTACCTCTCGCACACCGACTTGAGCTGACGGTCCACTTCCTTGCGAGAGTCGAGCAAATGCTCCTTGATCTGCGGCGTGCCCTCCAGAAGGAATTCCAACAGCGCATTATTGCTACCCATCGAAAAGAGCTGTTTGCGCTTCTGCAGCAATCCAAAGGCTGCCGTCTTCACCTTGCTGAAGTCCAGCGAAGTTTCCTTCACCGTAAAGTCCACACGAAACGGTGCAATCTGTTCCCGCAGAATTAGGAGATGCTTGATTTCGAAGAGCTCGCCGTCAATTGGCGTCTTATTGGCTGATATCTTGCCAGCCGCATGAGAGACACTCTGTATGCACAGCTTGAGCGCTTCCTGAGAAAGGCCTTGGAAAATGGGTCGATCCACGCAGCGGTAAAGCCTCGAGAGACACACCAGTGTCCGACGCACTGTGGGGTACCACATGCCATGCAGATCGGCCGGGGAATCTATATACGTTAAAGGTTAAACTCTGTTCGGACTCGAAGGTTTCAGAATCTTACTCATTTGCTTCACCGTGTAGGCAGTGGCCACGCTTTCCGTCTCCACAGCACTTGAAACACTGGAAATCATGGAGTTGCGAGAATCGGAGCGGCGCAAAGGGGCGGGTTCTTGAAGGGACAAGGCAATGCTCTGAAATATATGCATTATTTAGTTCTCAATCAATTGAAAACTTCCAAACCACTCACCTCCATCATTTCCAACTTCTCGGGGTAGGCCAAATCTCCCGATGAGGGATTAAAGTTCTGAATGTCCGACTGCAGGTATAGATGCGCTCGGAAGACTAAACGCTCCTGCACATCCTGCAGCAATTGGTGCGCGATGGTGGCAAAGGCCTCCAGTGCAACAGCTAAATGATACAAACTCAATTAAATGTTCTTGAATTACTACCGGATTCTGTAAACTTACGGTTCTGCTGGACGTGCTCCTCCAGCATTTCAATCCGTAGAATGGAACAGATCTCCGCCAGCGTTTCCAAGTGATTAATATGTATAATAAAGGGTCGCATGGTGTCATAGAGAATGGTGCACAGACCCTCCAGATAAACCCTGTGGGAAAAATTAGATCAGTTATAGTTTCCAACTAGATATACGGGTATGTCTTACGTCAGGTGTGGTGCTCCCGTGCTGAAGAACTGGTAGAACAAACGCTGTTCGTCCTGGCAAACATGCACCAAAAAGGCGCAGGCGCTTCGGGTGAGAGAGCAGTGATCCCCTTTATGGGCCACCTTAACGTTTTGTATGGACAGATTCACCGCCGGCGACATAACACTGGCTCTTTGCGCCAAGTAGTGCTGTTGTAGGTCCGCCATCAGTTGAGCGTAGTCAAGGCTGTGCTCCGACCGAGACTCAATCAACTGGGCGACCCGCTTCACCTTTGCCGCGGCCGTTTGATATTTGCCGTAGTACAGAGCGAATGCGGCATCTGGTGCCTTGAGAGCAGCGGCGGCATCCGGCACATTGTTCTTGGGATGGAGCGTGGCCTCGGTGGCCTGGTTTATCACGCTCGTCACATAGTTACGCACCAGACCCGAGGCTTTGGCCAGGCACTGCCTGTACTTCACATTGTAGGCGGCTGCGTCCTTGAATTTTGGCTGTCAATGAAGGATATTAGTATATAAATGACCGCAGTGTAACAGACAAGCTCACATTCTCCTCGATGTAGTTCAGGCATTCGTCGATCTTGTTGAGGCACTCGCGGAACGCTTCGCTAGCCACCGAAAGCGTGGGGCTCTGAAGTCGCTGGTTGAGCAACTCCACCTGGCTAAAATAGTGCAGACGGCGTTGAATCTCGTGACTCAGGTCCTGCAGTCGCTCCTGCTCCTCGATCAACTGCTCGCTGGCCGTGTTCAGAGCGCTGGTCTTTTGCGACACAAAGTCGTACTCGTCGCAGAGAGCGCCCAGGCGCTCCATGGCCCCAGCGATCTGGTCCAGCATGTGGGAGCACTCCGCTTTGCGCTGCTCCAGCTGCTGCAGGTATTTGTGGTAGTCGGCATCGCCACGTTGCTCGATCTCGGCGCTGACGTCCGCGAACCAGAGCAGAAACTCATTGGTGTTCTGGAGTCCCTCCGCAGGTAGTTTGATGTCATCACCGCTTTGCGAAGAAGCAGCTGCTTTTGAATCGGTAGGATCCGCCTGGCTGGGCGTAGCCGGTGCCGGTGCCTATAAAGAGTCTGGTTGCAATTATCCGATTGCAATTCGAGGAGGAGTACACTCACCGATGGTCCGCTGTCGCGCCACAGATTGGTCAGGACGTCCAGGTGCTCCTCTTGCTGGATACTCAGAGCCGCCAGCGGGTCCGTTTTGGACTCCCATTGCATCAGGCGATTGCGAATCTTGCGCAAATTCTCATTCTCGCTCTGAATTCGTTCGACGTCATCCATTTTTCTGCGGCGGATTTGGAAACAATCAATCAGCTGTTCAGAGATGACCGGTCTGCGCCTTGCAGTACTGCTCAGCAGGAAGATCTGGCTAACACTAAAACTATATTTTGATTGATATAGGTTGCCTCTATTTGTATGGTATCATTTAACTTCCCTAATATGTTATGTAATAAATAATTTTAGATTTAATACGTTTCAAGCTCTTTTTATGCTCGTCTGTTTTTTAACATATGATTTTACATTTAATATCTGTCCGTTTAGCTTGGCGATTATATAGCCAAGGTTTCAGCACTGACGGGTCGTTTTCCATCACTGGCGGCATCAATAAAGTTCTGTTCTCTATTGTTTTTATTGAATTTTGATCAGTTTTTCCGGGTCATATAGCATACGATGGCGCCGCAGCCGGTGGTTACGGGGCTATCTCCGAAGGAGGGTCCGCCTGGCACCCGCGTCATCATTCGCGGCGAATTTCTGGGCACCCGAGTGCACGATCTAATTGGTAGGCGTAGCCTGGCCCAAATAGATTCTGTTTTCTGATGACTTTCCCTTCCCAAAAAAAAAAATTTAAGGTCTGAAAATCTGCGGTTCAGATTGCCTGCTGTCGGCGGAGTGGAAATCACCAAATAAAATCATCGCACGCACTGGTCCGGCGAAGGGAAAAGGCGACATCATAGTGACCACTTTGAGCGGTGGAGTGGGCACGTCCACTGTTCAGTTCCGTGCCTACCACGAGACCATTGGTCCACTCAAGGAGTCCGCCGTCTGGATCGAGGAGTCGCCCTCGCAAAATTTTGCCTGGGGTCGACGCACCCTGGCCCAATCCGGACTAACGCAGGAGGATCCACTTGGACTATCCATCGAGGGTAACGAGCAGAAGATCCCCGAGGACTTGCGCGATCTCTTTCCCGAAGCTTGCGGGGATCTGTCGCAGGAGCACTTCTCTCCGGCCTGGTTTCTGCTTGAGAATCACCTGGCCACCTCCTTCGAGGATCTCAAGGCGGGCCTGTCTTATTTAAAACGGAAAGTGGAGAGCCAAAAGGAAGGTCAGCTTTCCTTCCTGAAGTCCAATGCAGGCTCGGTGATTGACCAGCTCGATACGCTTATGAACATCCGGGACAAGCTGCAGGAGGATGTCAAGCTACACGGCAATGAAACCCTTAATATCTTGGAAACTTCCATAGAGAGTGAGTGGGGTTTATAGATTGAGATATCTTATTCTAACATTTTTATACTTATAGACTCCATTAGCGAATCGCAAAAGATATTCACGGATGTCCTGGTGCGCAAAGAAAAGGCGGATTCCACGCGGTCCGTTCTGTTCGCCCTGTCGCGTCACAAGTTCCTCTTCTGTCTGCCCAATTCGGTGGACAGACGTGCCAAGGCTGGTGAATACGACATTGTGGTTAACGACTACTCGCGCGCCAAGAATCTCTTTGGCAAGACGGAGATTCCCATTTTCCGCAAGGTGCTCGAGGAGGTCGACCACAGGATCCTGTCCGTAAGGAAACAGCTGCACGAGAAGGTGGTCAAGATGCCACAAAGCGTGGAGCAACAGAAGAAGCTTATCAAGGCACTGATCAGTCTGGAACTGCAGCAGAGCGGAACCCCCATTGGCGATAAACTGCGCAACATCGATCCCGCCTGGGATGCCATCGAGGCCAGAGCCAAATATCTGGAGTGGACATTTCGCCAGACCTTTGACCAGCACACCAGCAAGGATTCGAGTGCGCAGGAAAAGGCCAAGAACAGGGATTCCAGTCAGGCGCCCAATCGGGTTAACTTCTGCGAGGAACTGTGCGACATTGCCGCCTCCCAGCTGCCGGACTTGTGGCGTCTGGGCCAGCTATACTTCACCGGCGAGCTACGCGGACCTCATGATCCCAAGCCAGGGGATTTCAAGCGAATGGTTTTGAACGCCATCGAGAAGTTCTGTGTCTACTTGAGGTTGGCCATCCTCATTGCCACGGATCAGCGCGCCCTGCGTCAGTCCAGCGGCTTGGCTTGGCCCATCGGCTCCGCATCGGCAACACATCAGTTTCTACCCTGGATTCCGCAGTGCCTGCGCTTCACGAGGATAGCCTACGCCACGCTCATAAGCCTGGATCTGCCCTCGGAAGCGCTGGACATCATACAGAAACTGATCGATGAGGTGCGACTTTTCTGCTTCTCAATTATCTTCAAACGGGCCACGGATCGGTGCAAAAAGCTGGGCAGCCAGGAGACCTGGGAACTGGGCGTGGAGGAGTATCCAGGTGCCACATTGCTACCCGCCGCCTTGGAAGCATTGCTTATCGAAACGCTGGACGAGGTACAGTCTGTGTGCATGCAAAGGGAGACCCGGGAGGGCAATCTCCTCGAGCCGCAGTCGGATGGACAGAGAGAGGTGACACAGCGACTACAAGAATTCCTATCCGCGTTTAGCGCGGTGATCGAGGAGCTGGCCTTTCACTCCCACGACGAGGAGACGCCCACCCACAATGTGTCGCAGCTACTTGGATTCCCCAACGCCCAGCAGCCAGATTCGGTGGCTGGAAGCAGCGGAGCAGCGGCTGTGACCTGGGAGCAGCGCATGCTCTGTTGCCTGGCCAACTACGCGTACTGCAATAAGATCTTCTTCCCTCGCCTTGGTGACATCTTCGTTCGCTACGGTTACCCGCTGCCCACGCTGGCAATCGAAACTGCGCGCTACACGGTTAATCAGCTCTTTACCAATCTTCTGGAGGAGTATGTCGAGCATAAAGGCGATCCGCTGGTCGGCACCATCGAGCCCTCCATGTATCTGGGTCGTTTCCAGTGGGATCACGAGATGGAGATCGGCCAGCTGCGTCCTTACGCTCACGAGTGCTGCGATAATTTGGTTGGTGTCTACTCCGAGATCTACAGCATCTCGCCGGCACTGCTGCGACCCATCCTGGAGTCCATTGTGCAAACAATATCCGAAGAGCTGGCCCGTCTGATGAGCTGTGTCCAGCGGTTCAGCTTCACGGGAGCGATTCAGGCCCACGTGGATATCCGTCTATTGAGGGACTCCCTGGAAGGTTACGTCAATGAGACTGCCAAGTGAGTGATCTAAATGAAATGCTTCTGAATTTCAATAATTCCCTTAATCTGCAAAAGGAACTACTTCATGGAAGCGTTGGAGGCAATCAATCCGCCCCTGAGTGGCGAGCAGAAGCGAAAGGCGGACGAGATTCTGGAGCGCGTCAAGCGGAACATGCGTTTGCAGCTGCTCTGCTTTAGCGTCAAGGACCCCTAGGCACATTCCACTGCAGGGCGCAGCCCATGTAGATAGCGTATACTTTAACTAGCGTGTGATTACCCGTGTTCTAGGGATAAATCTTTATTCGATTGCATAACTTTCTTACTTACTACCACGACTCACAAGCCCAACAGCTTTGGGTCAAAGTTGAAGTCGTTCTTAGCCATGGTCTTGATGACCTGCTCCACATCGATGGTGTTGAACTTCTCCTGCACGCGCTGCTTGATGGGGTTCTCGATGGCGTCCATGATCTGGTAACGCAGCAGGTTGGGAATGACGTTCACCGCAAACTCCATGACGTAGTCTAGCGTTCCCGCTCCGTCGCATCGCACCTGTATGTTGCCCATGTCAAACTGCAGATCGGTGATCTGCGCCCGCTTGCGTGTGTCCAGGGATTGGCTCAGGGCCACGGTGGCGCGTATGTGCTGAACCGTGAATTGTACGTGACCGACGCGGGTCATCATGCCCACACCCACCTCCCACTGGCCGGCTCCCGTCACCTGCTGGGTGCCTATTTGCAGGACGACCGACACCGTTTTGTTGGCCATGCCAGCGGTTATGTTGCCCACGCGGTAGAAGCTAGAGATTCCATTGATCCAGGTGTGTGCTAACTGGACACTGAACACGCCCATGGTGCGATTGACATCAGGCAGGTGGTACGGGTCGTAGCCCTGCTGGCGCACCATCTTGCGTGCCATGGCAATGGCGCTGTCCAGTGGCGTTATAGAATTGGGCAGTCGGCGGTCGCCCAAGGTTTTCTGGATCATTACGTTGATCTCGCCGCGCAGCTTCTTGTCCGCCTCCGTGAGCATGAATGGTTTCATGGCGTCGAAGACCAAATTGGGAGCACCGTTCACCACGCTCTGAAAGACGCTGCCCACCAGACCGAGGTTCTGGAAGTCCATTGTCATGTCCGAGAAGGTGATGTCGATCTTGATGCGGTCCGTGGCCAGTTGACCGTCTTGTTCGACGGCCAAGAAGGCGGTTGCCTCGGCATAGACGTTCTTCAGGACTACAGTAAAGGGTCCATTGGCTTTCGAAAAGAATGAACTGAGGGTGTACTGGCCCTTGACCAGCATCTGATCCAGCTGGAGGCCACCGTTGAACTGCAGGATAGAGGATTGGAAACTTTAAGCCAATTCGAAGTCAATGGTGAAAACTTACTCTCATTTCCTTCAGGTCTAGGTTCATTTTATCAATGCGGAACTTGGATAAGCCATACGCCTTGACCTGCTTCATGTCCAGATTGGCCATGCCCATGCTCTTCTTCACATTGGGCACCTCCAACGGATCGGGCACGGGCACGCCGGGCAGCCCCTGCGGATCCTCCTGCTGAAAGTGCACGAGCATGGCCTCCACCTGGGCGGCTATGCTGGCCTGACTCTCCTTGATCTTAAGTGCCTCATCCGACTCGCTGGCTTCCTGCTCCACAGCTGCTCAAAGGTCATTAATGAGTGGCTTAGTTCCGGTAGTGCTGAGGCTGAAATTCGGCTTACCATCGCCAGGCTCCTGGGAGTGAACAATGTGGCAGCCACTTGCCAGCAGGCCCACGAGCACGACCACTATCAATGGCTTCATCTTTCGGGGATTAACTGAAGCTGCTGCTTATCAGTTTGAAAATGGAGGAAAACGCGCCAGCCTCCGTTCTCTACTCGGAGCAAACACGCACTGACGACTGGCGCGTTAATCAAAAGATAATGATGAGCCGCAGGCGGCGATCCGCTTATCTAAGGGCGACTCTGCTCGCGGAGCTGCTGATTAAACTCGGAATTGAGATTGAGTGACTTAAGTGAGCGGAAGCGGCCAGCACAATGGAGAATCTGTAGGCACTCATTGGACTCACTCCGCTCCCAGGAACGATGTTCTAGAAATCATGAACCAGATTGCATGATGCAAAAAGTGTTACTGTTCGAAAACAGTTTTGAAAACCAAGGAAAATCGCACGTATTTCTGAGTAGCAATGCTCATGTTTATTTAAATATTTTAATAGTTATATGTTCGCATATATAATATGGGTATATATGGCTTACTTGAATTGTTGTTCTTAATCCTAGGTTCACGTGCTCAAAAAAATTCATGCTCAAAAAAAGTCTTAGCCTATTCAAAAAAATGTCTTAGCTTATTAAAAAAAAAGGTTATTTAGCTCACAGCATCCGCATTTTGGGCAAAGCATTTAAGTAAACTATAATTCGCTGTTCGTTAAACGAAAATAATCTTTAGTTTTGACTTATGCTTTACTCTTAAAAGGATTATCTTTGCTGCAGCTGCAGAATTGCTTTAAATAGTTATGTATACGACTTTTGGCTTAATACGTATTAAAAAACAATTTAGTTTTGGAAACGTTTGCTGAAATCCTCAGGTTGTAGAATGCTCCTAAAAGATATTTGGGAGTTGATTTAAGTGGAAGTTGCGTATGTGGAATATGTACCGCAACGTAACCATATGTTAAAAACAAGGGAGAACGCTATAGTCGAGTTTCCCGACTATCAGATACCCGTTACTCAGCTTGCTTCATCATTTTTCTGGGATATCCACAAGTATTGGGGAATAAAATTTGAAAATATTTAAAAATTGCACAAAAGTGTGGGCGTGGAAGTTGCTAAGTGGGCGCGGCAACATGCAACAATGTCTCTAGAATTCGTATGCTTAATCTCAACCTTTTAGCTTTTATAGTTCCTGAGATCGAGACATTCATACGGGCAGGGAGAGATCGACTCAGCTATTGATCCTGATCAAGAATATATATACTTTATATGGTCGGAAACTAATCTAGTATACAAAGGGTAGTATACAAAGGGTCTACGAATAACGGGTATAATAAGAGGATTAAAGACGATACCACGTTATGGATGCAATTCAGTGCTGAATTCAACCATCCATAACATACATAAAATTTATCCTTTAAAGGATGATATCTGGACATCACTGAACACATTAAAAAAAATAAATAAAAAAAAAACATATAGGGATGAGTCGCCTTGCTTACAAGTCATCCGAGCCCGACATGATCTCCTCGAACAGTGACTGGGCATTGTCAGTGGCCGATGATCTGTCGCCAGCGGCAGAATTGCTCCTGGATCCGCCACTGACAAGCTCATCAACCGTGTCGAGGGCCGAGAAGTTGGCCCTTCCTCGGCGTGTTCGACTTGTCCTGAATTTCTTGGCCGGTGTCTCGATGACTTCCCTGTCAGGAGCAGGAGGCGGTGGTGGCGAAAGAGACGGAGGCGGTGGATTCGGCATCGTAATTGGTGGCATCATGTAAGCATGCTGGGGAACGGAACCGTTGCCATCGGTGTGCTGCAGCTGGACACGCATAGTGAATCCAGCGGCGACCGGATCAAGGGGCTTGTTGCCCTGGAAGATATTGAAGCCTGCAATTCGAACAGGGTTAGAGAAGTCCAACACAGCGATGAGGTAACTTACCCTGGTAGTCGCCTTGCTCATTCTGAACAAGTACTAAAGGATGCTGGGAGTGCTGCAAATTGTTTAGCGGCACTAGGCTTATGGCTTCTTCAGAAGAGTCTGGCGGCGCACAGTCCCGACTGTTCTCCTCCTGCCTGGGCTCAGCTACTACCGGCTCCTCCGACTGAGTCATCGGCTCTGGAACGTCCTTCAGCATTTCGAAATCCTCAAAGTCATCGTCCTCATCACTTTCAACGTAGTCCTCTTTGTGCGGATTCTTGCAGCACACGCAATGACACCCAGCACAGCTGTTGTAACTCTTGTAGCAAGGACACCGGGAGTTCCGGCAGGTGGTGAGGGTATTGCTCGAGCCAGAGATACCGCAGCGGCACTTCGGCTTCGGAGGTTTCACCTTTTCCTCCTTGTCCTTGCCCCGAACCCTGCGAAGAGCGCCCTTTCCAGATTGCACTTTAGCCTTGACCTCAGACGGCGCAGGCTCAATTTTGGCAGCTTGTGACGCTTTGAGACTACGGGTTCTCTTTCGCTTGAGCGTTGGCTCGTCAATGTCCTCCTTCTGCAGTTCCGCACTGCTGGGGTGCTGGTCCTTCTCTTTCACCTCTTCAGCCGCTTCCTTTGCGTCCTTAATATCTGTCTGCAACGGCTCCTCAACCTGCAATTCTGTTTGCACCTGACCCAATTGTGTTTTTGTGGCAACATGCTCCTCTACTGCCTCCTCCATTTCGGCTTGTGTAGGTGACTGTGAAGTCTGCACATCCAATTGTTGATCTTCCTCCTTGTGCTCAGCTACAACCTCTGACTGAATTGAGGTCTCTTCGGCCTCTTCAACGGTGACCAAAGCCTCCTCAGATCCCGCAACTTCCAACTCAGTCAATTGATCAGAGATTTCGTTGGGTTCCTCAGCGGAGGTAAGCACCTCTAGCTGAGTGGATGTTTCAACGGTCTCCTCAACGGACTCCTCAACGGACTCCTCGACAGTCTCCTCAACGGTGGTGGAGAGCACAGTCAACTGTGTGGACGTCTCAACGGTCTCCTCAACGGCCATTTGCACCACCTGGCCGATTTGCAGTTCCTGTGGATCGAACGTCGTGGTCGCAGAGGTGGGCATCACGTAGGAGACGGCAAAGTTGTTGCCGCTATTGGTGTAATTGGACATCGAAACCGCACCGGAGAGGTCCACCTGATCCGTCCACGCTTGCTCCATGAAGCCCGACTCCGAGCTCTCGGTGGCAATGACTATTTGCCCGGCGTGGGAGAGCAGGCCCATGCGAGATCCTGTGGGCAGCAGGGGAAGCGGCGAGAAGTGACCCTGCTCCGCTGTGGCCGCCGCCTCCGCCTCAATGTCGCTGATGTTGAGGTGATGATCGTAGGGTAGTTCTGGAGTCGTGGCCGCCGTCGTAGGCGGCGTCTCCGCGGGCAGTGACGTGGGCATGTCCTTGAGAAACGGCAGATCCGGCTGGGGCAGAAAGGTGTCGAACGTGTCCGAGATGTTTGAGCCCTCGCGAATGAACTCCTGTGTAGTTTTGGGCGGCAGATTGATGCGCGGCACCAGCTCCCTGGCCACCTGTGGCCGCATCCCGGCCAGCTGCCCAAATAACGCCGAATGCAGCAGGTGGACGCACAGTGTCTTGTAGCACAGTAGCTGGGTACCCATCATGCGGTTCTCCTCGTAGGTCTTGAAGTCGGAGCAACCCTCGCACTGGGTGCAGCTGGGAAACAGATGCTTCTTACCGCGCAGGCACAGCCGGCACACGTTGTGCTGGCACCGCTTGCCTTTGGGCGAGTAGGGATCCACCAGCAGCTGGCAGCAGACCACGCAGGACAGCAGCTGCCGTAGCTCGCCGATTCCAGAGTTCAGCTCCTCCACCCGCCGCTTGGAAAGATTCGACGCCGGTCGGAGCGAGAGGCGCGTCACTTTCAAGTATGCCGTCTGGGCCAGCATGATGGCTATATTTTTATTCCCGGGACTGTACGCACGCCGCTGTTTGTTTACGTTTTGCAGCCCAAAAGTGAGACTCCGCCCGCCAAGTGCCTCGTCGGACCTACCCACGCCGCCTGCTCCGCTACCTGGTGCCTCCTGGGCTAGTTACCTGCAATTCCTTGCCCGTAGGAAGTCAGTTACACATGCTTAGACCGCGTTAATCCTCGATTTCATAATTTAATGGCAACTTCACTGGAACGCTTTTTGTTGGTTTCACTTTTTCGTTGCTTCCTTATCACTATGTTTCACGTGCAAAAAAAAAAAAAAATATGTTGTTTCTGTTTGAGAGGTCTCAAGTCATTGTTAATGGTTATGCTGCACACTGTACAGCGTTGAAAACAATAAGTTAACAAAAACAAAAAAAATTACCCAAGCAATACTGCTAAGCGAAGCCAGTGTGACCGCAGTGTGCCAGTGCGAACTGCCAGCTGCAGTGCGGCAGCGGTGTGACCGCAGTGTGCCACTGCGAACTGCCAGCTGCAGTGCGGCAGCGGTGTGACCACTTGCGCGAACAGCTGATTCCAGTGCTCTGAGGAATTTTCGCAGTTATAAACTGCGGTCCTACAACAAATTTTAACACTTAGTTTTTCAAGTAAATATGGGTTTTTAAGTATATTCCGTCAAAGGAAAGCGGAAAACCTTGGAAATTATTTACTAACAGCTCTTCCGCTTACGCCAGGTGGTAGGAAAGCCAGAAAATGCCGGAGCCACGCAGTCCGATGGCCAGTTTCGCCGAGTCGGTGCTAAATGTCATCGATGGACCCATAACTTGGTTCCGTGGTACGTAATCCACAGTGATTCCCATTTGACATGGTCCTTGGAGTCTCCCTATGCTGATAGTTTGCGCTTCCTTTGGCCAACGATCTGAAAAACCGGACAAATTCCAGACAATTACATAATGACATAACCTCAACTCGCAGTCCATTTGTTTTTGTTTACACTGCACTGTATTGCTAAAATGTTTATAATCTACCGTTTTTAGTAATCTAGCTAGCGCAAACTAAATAACTTATTCGGCAGACCTTAAACGCCGTCCGTTGCTATATAGTTTATTTAGACAAAGCGGGATCATGTTTTTCAACATAAATGCATTAAGGCTAGTGTATTGTATTAATTGCCTTGTGTTAATCCCACAGAGAGCATTGTGGAGCCGAACCAGCAGAAGCAGAATTGGTACCACCAGCGCTTCCGCCGCGTTCCGACGATCGACCAGTGCTACACGGACGATGCCGTCTGCCGTTTCGAGGCCGATCAGCAGTTCCGCCGGGATCGCATGGTGGACAACGAGATTGTCAACATTCTGCGCCAGCGCTTCGAGGACTGCACCCTCTACGAGGCACCCGATCACATGGTCAAGTGCAGGCCGCTGATGGATCAATACGAGAAGGCCACCGAGAACTGGTTCATCAAGTGTGAGTGGAATCCCTGACCCACCTTCCAAGTTGTATGTGATATATAACGAGATATAACCCATTTTAGATGGCGACTTGGGAGGCTACGCCAATGCCAAGACCGCGTACATGAAGCAGAAGCATCGTCTGATCTGGGAGCGTCGTCATGGACCAGTGGGAAGTGGCATGAAGGAGGAGGCCGCCCACTAAACTCCGCTTTTATGATGATGTTTTGCTAGTTTCATTATCCGTTAAAACTAAATATACACGCCGTAAAACGATAGTCCCAAAGATTGAACATTCTTTCAATTGTTTCAGTGTATAAGGTAAGAGCTACTAGGTATTATTTAGGACTACGGTAATTTCAATTCATTTGTCTATTAGTTGCATTTATTTCTAGTCATTTTTTTCTTAAAATAAATATTAATATATGCGTTTGATATAGAATTTTGGCTGTAGGCTAGCTTAAAACTAATAGTTCTAATTTGTTCAAGTGAATTAAAAATATTAGTTTTTGTCTACGTACTCAAATAAGTTCACAGAATATTGTGATAAATCTTAAAACTCACAAAGTAATTCTTCAGACTTTTTCGCATAATTTCTAATTTTTTTTAAAAAAGGAATGCACAGTCCAGGAATCATTTGCTTTTCTTAAAAAAAGAAAAAATTACACTCTTAGAAATAGAAATTTGTTCGAGCCTTCTAGAATTAAGCTAGCTTAGATTACTTTCGAGCTCAGCTAATCGAGACCAGCGGCTTGTTGATGAGACTCTTCTTGAGCTTAGCCAGAGCGCTATTTGCGGCCTTGTCTCCTGGCTTCTTGTCCTTGTTTTTGGGACCCAATGGTATCATGGTTGTGTCCATTAGCTTGCGCCGGAATCCTTTGTAGAACTGCAGCACGTGTGGATTGGCCCACACCTGCTTGGCGTCAAAGTCCAGGATGCGAATGGATTGCAGGGACTTCGCACGGGACAAGGCCACGTAGGCCTGTCCAGCCTCAAATACTTTGGACAGGGACATCTCCACGCAGTCGAGGGTTAGTCCTTGACTCTTGTGTATGGAAAATGCCCAGGCTAACTTCAGTGGCACTTGACGTCGTGTTATGTGACTTCCTGAGGCGGTCTTAATTATCCACCTCTCGTGCTTGCAAACGTATTCCTGGTTGTTTTTGAACCTGACCACTGGCAGATCCTTCTCCATTCTTACAACGACGCCTCGAGCTCCGTTCACCAGTCCATTGGATATGTTTATATTCTTTAGCAGCATCACTTGGGCGTTAACCTTTAGGTACAACTGAGATGGAGCCTGGATTTGTTGATCCAGCGTCCTCGTCATGGTGGCATCAGAGTCGTCAGCCTTGAATAAAATCTTGTCGCCATCGAGGTTTTCCAGCTTGGACTCGTTGATGGAGTTCGCATCGTTTGTGTGGGAGCAGAGTTGAGTGGCCAGAATGCCGTTTCCCTCGATTTTCTGTTTTGATGTAGCTGCCAGTCGACTGGTTATGGAATCGTTCACATGACCAATGCGGAGGTGGTTCAGGATCTTTACGAACTCCGGATCCGATTGCCGATGCACTTGCTTTAGTTCGTAGACACACTGGATGCAAGTCTCCCATGCGGAGGACTGGAAGCAGAATCGCTGCTGGGGCGTGGCAGTGGGCGCTGCTCCGAAATCTCCCTTTATAACCGGAGGAAGTTGCAAGAAGTCACCGCACAGGATGAGCTGTATGCCGCCAAAGGGTCGATCATTGCGACGAATGTGACGTGCGACGGCTTCAATTTTCTGGGAAAATAAATGTTAACATCTTCCTAAATTCAAAGTAAAGATAAAGTACCTCAAAGAACTGCCCGTCCACCATGGAGATCTCGTCAATGATCAAACGCTTACACTTCCTCCACGTCTGGGCATTCGCAGGTCGGGAAGCCAGCTCCAGACACCGCTGCATGGTGGCGTCTCCACCTCCTATGCCAGCGAAGGCGTGCAAGGTGGTCCCACCGATCAGGCACGCTGCCACTCCAGTGGACGCCGTGGCTACCGTTCCATCGGGCGGCAGGGCTGAGATAATTCTGCGGAGCAAGAAACTCTTGCCAGTGCCTGCTGAACCGGTGAAGAACACGTTCTTGCCCGAGGTGCACGCCCGCAGTACTTCCATTTGTTCCTCACTGAGTCTCAGCGACTCGTCGGTGGTCGACGCATATAGTTTCTTGGCAGCGGGCATGGTGCCCCGTTCCTTCTCCTCCTTGAGCTCCTCGAAGCGACGTTTCTTGGCGCCCTGGGGTGACGGCGTGGTCACTGACCCCTTGGACAACAAACCCGCCTTTTTGCGCGCCAAAATCATCTCGGCCGTGGTGACTGGAGAAACGTCGTCAAAGCTGCTTGGCTTGCCCGACATCAGGTGCTCGCGGAGTTTCTTCTGCAAGGTCGCATCGTCCGGCTGAGATCCTCCCTCGTTTCCGTTCATTTTAATGAAGATTGTTCGCAGGAAGAACATCAAAGTGCCCGGCGGAGCATTCGATAAATAGAGAGTGCACTTCTCCGCCTTGAAGTTGAAGGTGGCCTTGCCCTCCGACATGAACTTCTTGTGCACCATCAGATCCTTCAGCTTGAACTTCAGGGGCTTTAGTTTCTCAGGCGTCACCTCCACAAACAATTCACGAAGATCGTTCCGCACCAGTCGCAAAGTAGCCGTCTTGTAGGCCAGTTTGCGACCCGTGATGCCCACCGCATTGGTCCACTGCATGTTCACCGCACAGGTGAGCACTGCGTCATTGAGATCCATTGCGAAATTAACTTAACTTCAGTCAGTTTCCGATTAAATTAAATTAAATTAAATACAAAATCAAAATCTTTTCCATGCGCTTGGTCTCCGATCGGCTTATCGATATGAGCGTAAAATTATCGATATCAGAGCGGTTGGTGTGAACGTAACTTGATCGTGCACAAATACGCCATAATGTAGCAAAGTTCCACTCGATCAGCTGTGTCCCAAACCAAAACCAGGGAGTCGATTATCCGTTACAATTTCAATTGCAACATTTAAAGATTACAAAACAAGTAGGCCAGGAAAATTAATTTGTTGAGCCTATCACTTCCAATTGCACACTAATTAAGAAATATCACAATGAATATGGATCTGAGATTGATTGTGCGTCTGTTGCTGGCCATTCTATTGACTTCCTTGGCAACTACCATTTTAATGGGCAAGCAGATACACAGAAGACTAGTGGAGGGCATGGTCAGCACAATCGGCGAAAAGTATAATTCGCCAGCAAGGCAGCTTCTAAAAAGGGAGATTGCGGATATCCCACCACCACTAACACTGAACCAAACTGAACTGGACATCTTAAAGACCCAGCGAAACAATAGTTTCCGCCTGCCCCAGCAAGAAGCTCTTAAGGAGTGGCAGGAAGCGTTATCCTTTAAAGAGGATAGAAGCCGTACGGGATTGGGTGAGCAGGGAAGAGCAGTTCAGTTACCAAACGCTAAAGTAGGCCTCGATGAGCTCCAAGACTTCTATGCCCAGCTCTCCGATCGCATTTCCCTGAACAGATCCTTGCCGGATAGCAGACCTATAAGGTGATTAGTTATCAAGTTTAAAATAGTATGCAATTCAAAGACTTAAAACTTAGTTGCGGGAAACGCCAGTATCTGGAGAACCTACCCAATGTGACAGTGATAATGGCCTTTCACGATGAACACCTCAGCGTTTTGCTAAGATCTATAACGAGCATTATAAATCGCTCTCCTGTTGAGTTACTCAAGCAGATTGTCCTCGTGGATGACGATAGTAACTTGCCGGAATTGGGACAACAACTTGAAGAGATTGTGGCTCAAAGCTTTCCCAAAATCATCCAGATCCTAAGGCTTCCAGAACGACGTGGCTCCATCAAAGCAAGTATGGAGGCAATCAAGCTGTCCAGCTGCCAAGTTTTGGTTTTTCTAGACCCCCACATCGAAGTGAACAGCAATTGGGTATTATTAACAAAGAATCAATTAATGTGGATAAATCTAGATAATTTCTTACTTTACAGTTGCCTCCCCTGCTGGAACCTATAGTTATTAACCCACATATAGTAACCGGTCCCATTTTGGATGCCATCTCACGCAGGACATTTGCTTATACCAAACAAAATACTATGACCCGTTCCGGTTTCAATTGGTGGCTTGAGACTGAGAGATTACCCATTTTTCCCGAGGATAAAAGTTCTGATTCCACACCCTACCGCACACCGGTTTTATCAGAAGCTATGGCGATTGACAGGAACTACTTCCTACATCTGGGGGGATTTGATGAGCAGCTGGATACCTGGGAAGCCGAGAAGTTCGAGATAAGTTTTAAGGTCTGGATGTGTGGTGGAATGATGCTGCATGTTCCTTGCGCCCGGGTGGGTCACATAGGTAAAAGACCCATGAAATCGATTAGTAGTCCAGGGTACTACCGTTTTCTGGCCAGGGTTAGTGGAAAAACAACTTAGAACATGGGGCATGGGAGCGTATACGTAATATATTGTTAAACCTATTAAGAATATTATAACATTGTAATAAAAGCATCTCTCCCTAGAACTACAAGCGAGTAGCTGAAGTTTGGATGGATAATTACAAGAAGTACGTGTACGACAAGAACCCGAAGCTCTATAAAACGGCGAATGCTGGTTTTCTTTTCCAAAGGAAAACCAAAAGAGAGGCTCTGGAGTGCAAGACCTTCGATTGGTACATGACCAAGGTGGCTCCGGATTTTCTTAAAAGGTACCTAGCATTGGATTCGCCTTCGGTTTTCTCCGGGGTTATTGAGAGTGTGGCATTCCCTGGATTCTGTGTGGACTCCCTGAATCGTAGACACACTAAGCCCGTGGTTTTAGCCCGCTGCACTGGACATAATTCAATGCCCGGCGAGCATCAGAACTGGTCCTTAACGCGTGATCATGAGATTCGACTGGGGAACAGCAAAGATGATTGCTTGGAAGCGCAGGGCCTAAGGTCAAAGTCCGTGTGGCTCTTTCGCTGCCACGAAAACGGTGGGAATCAGTACTGGTTCTACAATCACCGTCATCGCTGGATCCAACAGGGCCAACTATGGGTGTGGTGCCTGGAAGCCCAGTTGGCCCGTGGTCAAAAGGTTGGCAAAGTTCTGGCTAATAAAATCTGCGATAAAAACCAACTGAAACAGCAATGGAAAGTTGGGCGAAATGCGCCATATGATCCACAAAGGGAACCTAATTAAAATGTATAGCACAATTAATAAAATAAATTTGATATGCTATTACGAATTTTATGAAAGTATACCTTCAGATACAGATGGCGTCCACCCTAGTTCCGATAGTGCCCGTGCAGATGGCGCCACCATGACGCGCGCTCCGCTAATTTGAATTCGCATGCGAAGATATTTTGTTTATTATTGTTCTTTTCGCCCGACTCTTTCTCAGGTGAGTGCGGGATCTGGGCCTGACCTTACACGTCACCGGGCAGCCGCCTCGTCTGCCACTGATTGATAGTGGAGAAGCGTGTTATTTTGGCCAACTGAAAATGTGAAAACTTTTCCGCCGCCTTATCACTGAGTCGCGGTTTCCCAATTACACTAATGGCTGTGCTTTTTGCCAGGTGGCTGCTCCTCTGCTGCATCGGCATGCCAGCAGTCAGTATTTTGGACTTCCGCCGCCAAGACGTCCACATGGCCATGAAAAAGAGATACGTAAAGCGCCTGGTGCGCAAGGTGGTCCTCCTCTTGGTGGTCATTGTCACTGTGTCTTTGGTCACCACTTTGGTGGTCGAACGGCGGATGAAAAAGGCGGCGGAGCTGACGGAACAACTTGATCCGAATGGAGATCCC
Organism: Drosophila sechellia; assembly: GCF_004382195.2. Classification (NCBI taxonomy): domain Eukaryota; kingdom Metazoa; phylum Arthropoda; class Insecta; order Diptera; family Drosophilidae; genus Drosophila; species Drosophila sechellia. Next base: position 3,408,079 of record NC_045949.1, read on the forward strand.
ATAACGCCCGTTTTCAGGGCTGCCAATATACATCCAACTCGGAAGGCGCCACGACCACCATTTCAGGATCGCAACTCCGTGGTTGATATCCCGAGAAGTGACAAACTCCAGGGATTCCGACTGCCGGAACCGAAAGGAGAGCGCAAGGATTGGCACGACTATGCGGCCATGGAGGCGGATAAAAAGCGATCCGGTTTCGGTGAGCACGGAGTAGCCGCGAAGATCGATAATCCCGATGAGAAGCAGTTGGAAAAGGAGCACTACGAGATGAACGGCTTTAATGGCCTCATATCGGATCGAATCTCTGTGAATCGATCTGTGCCAGACGTCCGACTCGAGGCGTAAGTACATTCCGCATAGCGTGTTATCAATAGTTAGAATGCTCTTATTTTTACAGTTGCAAGACCCGGAAGTATCTGGCCAAGTTGCCCAATATCAGCGTGATTTTCATCTTCTTCAACGAGCACTTTAACACCCTGTTGAGATCGATATACAGTGTGATAAATCGCACTCCACCGGAATTACTTAAGCAAATTGTGCTCGTGGACGATGGCAGCGAGTGGGATGTTCTGAAGCAGCCTTTGGACGACTACGTGCAGCAGCACTTTCCACATCTGGTGACTATAGTGCGCAATCCGGAGAGACAAGGTCTAATTGGAGCCAGAATAGCTGGAGCCAAGGTGGCAGTGGGACAAGTGATGGTCTTCTTTGATTCCCACATAGAAGTCAACTACAATTGGGTAGGATTTTCTAGTTAGCATTATGTTTGAATACAGAAGAATACTCTACGTTGCTATATTTACAGCTGCCTCCCCTGATCGAACCCATTGCCATTAATCCCAAGATCTCCACCTGCCCCATTGTGGATACTATTTCGCATGAAGATTTCTCTTACTTCAGCGGAAACAAGGACGGAGCACGTGGTGGATTCGATTGGAAGATGCTGTACAAACAGCTTCCGGTTCTGCCCGAGGATGCGCTGGACAAGTCCATGCCGTACCGGAGTCCCGTGATGATGGGCGGCCTGTTTGCCATCAACACGGACTTCTTCTGGGATCTGGGCGGCTACGACGACCAGTTGGACATCTGGGGCGGTGAGCAGTACGAGCTGAGCTTCAAGATCTGGATGTGCGGCGGCATGCTGCTGGATGTTCCCTGCTCGAGGGTGGCACACATATTCCGGGGGCCCATGAAGCCAAGGGGCAATCCAAGGGGACACAACTTCGTGGCCAAGGTGGGTGCTTTTCTCTAACCAGTCCTATTATTCTAATTCATTCTCTTTGGTTTTAAATCTCATTTAGAACCACAAACGCGTGGCAGAGGTTTGGATGGATGAGTACAAGCAATATGTGTACAAACGTGATCCGAAGACCTATGATAGCCTGGATGCCGGGGATCTGACCCGCCAGCGTGGAGTCCGAGAGCGACTCAAGTGCAAGAGTTTCCACTGGTTCATGACGGAGGTGGCGCCCGATTTCCTTGTCAAATTTCCGCCTGTGGAACCACCCAGTTACTCCGCCGGCATCATTCAGAACGTGGCCAACCCGGTGTATTGCCTGGACAACATGGGCAAGTCCACCGAGGAGGCGGTGGGTATGTTCAGCTGTGCGGACAACAGGACCCATCCGCAACCCAATCAGTTTTGGGAGCTCTCCATATTCCGAGACCTCCGGATGAAGGGCTTCGACTCAGTTTGCCTTGATGTGCACGAGGGACCGCCGAATGCCACCGTCTGGATGTGGAACTGCCACAGTCAGGGTGGCAATCAGTTCTGGTACTACGATCGTCAAACCCAAAGGTTGGTGCACGGGGAGAACAACAAGCGCTGCCTGGAGGGATTTGTGGAGAACGGCATAGCCAAGGTGGTGGCCAATGCCTGCGAGGATGGCAACGATCGCCAGCGCTGGGAGTTCGGATTCGTGAACCACACCATGCTGGACACCTTCTACGAGGGACTATAGTAGACTTTCATCCACGAGCCACTACCAACCAATTCGAGTAACCACAGGCCAGATGTCGATCGGTTCAGGTCGGGGACCTCGATCGTCACGGGTTTAGTTCATTGATCGTTGTGAAGGTTTCTGAAAAAAAGTTCGCTAAGTAAATTCCATTTTTCCATTAATTCTTGCCCCATGCATTATTGATATATGGCAGCGGAAAGTGAAAGATCTGGACAGGCAGATCGCAATCGGAGCGAGGATTCTCTTCGATCGCGAGCCACAAACTCTGATCTTTATTTGCTGTACGTACACTATCTTTAGGTATTAATGTTTCGAAGAGATCCTCGACTACTTTTAACTATGTGAAATTAAACAATAATAAAAGTTACAAGGCTATTGTAGAATCAATAAATACCTTAAATATTTCTTTAATATAATATAGTTGTAAGTAGTGAGAGCATCTGCAGTACTTCTACAATTCCGATTTGAATTTTCGACTGTCGCAAAACCTTATCAGCAGGGCTGTTGACCTTTCTACATAAGGAGAAAGAGGAGTCGGGAAGCGGTAGCAGACACCAGATAGACTAGAGAAGTTCCCACCCCTCCGAGGTCTGAGGTGCGAGATCCCCCGATCTCCTGTCTCCAGACATATTGTTAAGCTGATGTAATTTAAGACGCAGTTGCGCGATTCTTCCAGGAGCGGGCGACGATCAAAGATCCCTGGATGGATGTGGATTGATGGAAGGCAGCAGGCAATGACTTAGCGTCAAGCTGTCTCGATCTGGGCTGGCTTTATCCTTATCTATGCAGTTCATTATCTTCCACACGAAAGCACATGCTAATTTATAGACAACGTGATGTTGTTTTGCTCATTTCCTCCGCATATTTTATTTTCTCGTCGCTTTTCATATTTTGTGCATAAACAAAGTCAAATGATTTGATTTCTTTGGCCAACGCGACGACGTCGCCGCTTCTCAATCGGATTCACAGAATGTGGGTCATCGACGTCAGCGGAGATGGGGTCTTATTTGCTTCTGAAGATTCCCCTTGCTAAGGCAAATTACTTGCTGAGGGGGGTTTGGTAATGGATAACAAAAGTGCTCAAGTTATACTTGTTTACCTTATTCAATAGTGTATATCTGCGAGTTTTCTTGGGAACTTACCTACCACTGAATAAAATGTGATTGCCATCTTAAGTGAGATGGCTGGATAGTAAGCTATATGACATTCACTCATACTCTATAAATAATTCGAATTGGTAAATCACAATACATTGTCTTAGAAAACCCCTTTTTTTAATCCTAAATACCTTTATATTATATTGCAATAATAAAGCACATTCATTGATTTGATTACCATGTGTATTTTGCAGAGCATCCAAAAATCATAGGACTTGTTTTGTTTACGTTTCTCATGGTTTTTGCTCTAGCCGAAAAATAAAAACAAGTCGATGTCGTCTAGCCCATTCACAACCATCTCAGACTCGTTTGGGAATAGAACCCACTGATGGTAATGACCCACCGTTCGTCCGTATGTTTCACGCAATCCGATGGTGCAATTTCATCAGCCTCCCCAAAAAAGATTTCATCCGAATTTTACTATAAACATATGTATGTATGTATGTTACCTGTCCCCCGGCGGATGGAAAAAAACACCCATCGGCGCTTAGAGAACCGGCTAGGAATATCTCAAGACGCATTTTCACTTGGCTGCAACGCAGTAGGAAAACTGCCTGCCGTCTCTTTCCTCGTGGCTATAGGCCTCTTTCTCTCTCTCTCTGCGCAGGTACATTGTACATCCGATGAAACCGAAAGCGAAATCCTAACTGGTTTCTTCGAGGGTTGATAAGCCCTAATGGAGGTGGAAAATGCGGAGAAGAGCCGCTCTCTCACCCAAAAAATAAAATATATAAACATATCAGCCGGCACGTAGGGCGGTTTCTATGCTGTGGACTACGTGCTAGATGACACGGCATAATTGTCCGTGTTTTTCGTGTTCTGGCTCCCTTGTTTACCGTTTACTACTTTGGGGGTCAGTTGGCACCCAGCTAACTCCCACCCCCATCTGGTGTAATTGATGGATGTGGGTCATGCATTCCCCAATTCAAATATGCTTCCCCGTCACATGGAAATCTTCTTTCAAGGTCTGTCAAGCTTCCCCATTTAGCCATCATAAATATTAGCACGCTTAAGTGCCGACCTTGTGCAGATTTCTAGGTGGGCGCCATCCCCTGTCCCACATCACGATCGCCGTAGATCAACACACGTGGCCACCTTTTGTCAACCCCATATCCCTCGGAATGGCCCGTGGCCAATATCCGAATTACGTCGAATCGTGGGCGCCAACGTAGGCAAAAGTTCCTTTAGCACTATTTACATGCGTCCACCGATTAAAGATCGTCAACATCGCCCCCGCATAGCGAAAACCGCTCGTGCCGCTGCTTGGATCCACCCTATACTTGCTGCGATCAGTGGGGCATATTAGTTTGATTCCAAACAAGATGTTCCACCTCAAAGAACTTGGGAACTAATAAGGGTTCGAGCCCCAAATTTGGTATGTGGGTTTCTTTAGATATGTGCGTTTATATTAAAAGGTTACGAACTCGATGTTCGATGCACTCTTTATATGTAGTCACGCTAAGAAGTAAGTAAGTTATGCAAGACGTGTATCTTTTCGTGATAAACATTTCATAACGACTCGTGCCAGATAATAATGAACACTTTCCGCCTGAAAAAAGTGAAATACTGGGTATCTTTTAGCCCACAAAAACCTGCATTGAAATATCGTTCCTCAAATTGCTATGCTCCCCGAGTTCGCACATGCATAGAATAGGCACTCATAGCCTACGTCACGATTGCCGGCGACGTGTCTTTATGCTAATTAATGGTATTTCGCGAAAACGAGTGCAAAATAATGGCCCCATGGAGAGAGTGCGGCAGTACTTCCCGAAATTCTGCGGAACACCTCTTGACTCCCAGACAGCCCATAGATAAGATCCCAGTTGCACCTGAGTCATCATCATTTCCCTAGCAAGATCGATAATAGACTTGGTTTTTAGAAAAGAATGCGATTGCCGTTTAGTGCTGCTGGCTAACTTGTTTACCAATAATATTGCCGTGCATTAAACAATAACAAATGGCCAAAGATAAACAAGAGCTCAAGGCGAGAAGCCCCTCAAGACAGCCCCCTCCACTACCCCTTATCATCTAGAACCTCCGAGGTGTGCAGGCTGCAACAAAAATAAGAACAATAGCGGAATATATTAGAATACGGCAACAACAACAAGAACCACCCGGTTTGTCATAAACTACGCAGAAAATACACCAGATAAAAACAAAAAACATCAGCCGACCAAGCAGAATAATCAGGCGAGAGAGCAGGCGAGAGAGCGGGAAGAGAGCAAGAGAGAGAGTAAGAATCGGGGGGTATAAATAGAGCCGCACTTCGTAATACCGCCAGCAATCGCCTAGCGAACAGCCAACGGTGAACACATAGCAGCCACACGAGCTCTATAGCTGATAAAAGCACTGAAATACAAACAACGCAGTTTGTGTAAACAATCAAATTGTCGCAGCCATATCGAGTGTGCTTACACGTCCAGCGGAAAGTTTTCGAAACCAATCCAATCAATCAGCTAAGATGTCCGCTTCACCCACCGCCCGTCAAGCCATCACCCAGGCCCTGCCCATGATCACCAGGAAGGTCGTCATCTCGGATCCGATCCAGATGCCCGAGGTCTACTCCTCGACGCCCGGCGGAACCCTCTACTCCACCACTCCTGGCGGTAAGTTTCGAAAAGTGGAGTATTATTAAGTTCCTTCCGGAAAGTGGAGTGATTTTCTTATCATCAGATATCGTATCAAGATGAAATGAATCAACATATTTCGAAAATATAAACAAGTACACGGGTTTCCCTCCTTTCCCAAACAAAACACAAGCTTTTGTTTGAGTTGTGATACGTTATTTTTGTAAAACTCACTCACCATTTTTTGGCTGATGAAACTGGGCCATCTCGCCGAGTCAGTCCGTTGGAAGATAATCCCGAGCACATGTTCCAGAGTTCGTGACTCAGAGTAGCGCGGCAAAGAAGCGTTTACTCAGCTGGCTTATCAGTGGGGAACTTTGAATACCTTTCTGATGCAACGCAGACACCTTGACTAATCAAAATTTCCGCTTTCCTATAATTCCAGGCACCAAACTGATCTACGAGCGGGCCTTCATGAAGAATCTCCGTGGCTCCCCATTGAGCCAAACTCCGCCGTCCAACGTGCCCAGTTGCTTGCTGAGGGGCACTCCGCGTACTCCCTTCCGCAAGTGCGTGCCCGTTCCAACGGAACTGGTCAAGCAGACCAAGTCGCTGAAGATCGAGGACCAGGAACAGTTCCAACTGGATCTGTAGGGGGTGTGGCGTGGACACCGCCATGCAGCAACTGCCAAAACCAACTAGTTCTTAGATGCACCCACTAAACCCGATCTTATAAGCTTAGTGTACCCATTAACTAGATGCTAAGTTCTTAGTTCTTCCACCTTGTTTGTTCTCTCGGTCATATTGACCCCGTACCTTGTAAAATCGTAGATCTTAAGTAAAATGCAATAAAAAAACACAAGTTATTTAAAACAAAACCACACCTTCAATTCAGTAGCTGTCAATTTACAATTATAAATTTTAATTTGTGTTTGAGAAGCTCACTGCCAAATTACTTTCTTTATCGGCAATTCAACCTTGGCAGGCCACGCGTTTTGTGATAGAACACTTTCCACTTCACCTTGAGTCAGTTTCGGTTTGGTAGTATTTTTGGCAGTTTGTTGAACTGTTTGAACTGTTTACGAAGAAATGCGGCGAAAGGGGGCTTTTTGGGGGGCGGTACACATGCTAGAGACAGCTGGAAATACCGGCCGGCTTTTTAGTTAGCCAGTCAGTGGCCCCAGCAGCGCGTGTCCCACTTATCGGAGAGATATATGTATAAATATGTATAATACAAACAAGAGCTTGTCTGTATCCAAAAACCGGCAAACAAGCCCCACAAAAAAATAGATCTTTAAGAAACTGCGCAGTTCGGAAACGACCTCGCCTTTGGCCCCCGCCCCGCCCTTTGCCCACTTTCCGTATATACACCAAAGTAGTGTGCTGAGCACATGTTCAGATAGACCGATCCCTTGTGGTCCAACAACTACATCCACTCGACTAATCCCGGCACGTTCCAGACCCATTTGAATATTGCGCATGAATAATTACCTAATCGCAAAAAGTGTTTGCTCGGCAAAGATCTAGCATCGCAGTGCAAAAACTCGAGCGCACGAGATAGTGCAAATAGTGGATCCCAGATGTATGCAGAGTTATAAATATAAGGCAAACCAATTTAATTCAATCAGTAAACAACGCCAAACAGTCAAAACACATTTTTCAAACTAATTAGCTTTGAGTTTGAGTTGAAGAAACAATGGGTTTGGCTATTAAAACCTCAATGAATTACAAATATAACCGTAAGTAGTTGAGCCAATAATATATATCTATATAAATATCTAATAGTTAATAGAATAATTAAATATTAGCATGGGCTTAAAACTTCGCGCTACTGTTCTCAGTATTAATGATTACTCATACTCTTATAAGTCTTTCCATATTGTAGTCTACTTTTCAGCGTTAGCGAACAAAGTTGCTAGTTCCTCAAATACCCGACTTTTATGGCTTTTCATTATGGCGCCACTGTGCAAAATATTACGCTAGGAACTTAAAGAAAACTGCGAATTCCTTCCAATTAAAATTCGTATTATTTAACCATATTTATATTTATTTGATCAAGTTTCGATGTTTCGCATAGGACAAATGTACAAGAATCTCAAATAGTTTAATAGCAAGCTTACGGTCTACACAAAAAGTTGTTTAAACTTGTTTAATTACATATTTACAATAAAATATACATATTTTCATAGATGTAGGTGCGGATGTGTACGCGGATAAGGAAGGTAGCCTCTCTACTTGAACCTCAGCAGATTGTCCACTCCGCCCAGAGGACCATGACCGAAGTGCAGGGCATCCGATGTGGACTCGGATCGAGTGCGTGCCTCCAGAACAGAGGCCACCCGCTGCTGACCACTGATGTAGCCCAGGGATCCGGAGCCGAGGTACACATTACCATTGGGCAATCGCACAAAACCCAGGCCGCCCGATCCCAAGGCAATGGCATCTCCTCCCGATGCTCCACCCTGGGATCGGGGCTGGATGGCAAGCTGCTGCTGCTCCAGCAGCAGGGAATTGGCCCGGGAGTCCAGCTGGATTCCATTGGCGGACGGAGCACCCACATGTGCTCCATAGCGATCGAAGAAACTCGTTCCGGACAGGAATGGTGCCGGGGTCTCGTCTATGTCGTTGTCGATAATCTCGATGACGGCATATTGCTTCAGCTGCCTGCCGTTGGCCACGTAGGATTCTCCGGGCGAGATCAACGCCTGCTTGCCGAAGGGAATGCGCAGATTTCCTCCCGCTGTCAATGGAGCTGGTCCCGTGGGCGGCACCACGATGGGCGTGGCAAGAGAAGTCCTTGCCGGCGGTGGGGGTCCGTAGATGGGTTTGAAAGTGGGCGTTCCGTGGAAACTTATAGATGAGATGGGTGCGGCAGCTGGCGGTGGAATATATGTGGAGACCACCGGCTTCGGTGGCAGGTAATGACTAACGATGCTGGCAGCCGGAGCTGAGGGACGACTCCTGGGAATCGGAACTCTGGCCGTGGGCAGTGGAGGAAGTGCCGGAATCGGAGGCAGTGGATGTATGGTTGGCAGCGCACTGAACTGGTGACCCGTATACACTGATCCTGCGCCCGAAGGAGCCGAGGGCGCCGTGGGTCTCGTCGGTCTGTTGTAATGGTAGCCGACATCCGCCTTGGCCAAGACCAAAGATAGAATCAGCAGACCCAAAGTACTCAGTCGGTGGTAAGGCATCTGTAATTGGGAAACAAGAGGGGATTTCTTCAGGAATGTGATCAAATGAGTAATTAAAAGGGGAGACATAAAGTTGGTCGAGGTATTAAATCTTGGCACACATGTAATTGCTTATGTGACATCACATAACTGCTCAATCAATTAGATAAATGTTTAATGAGCAGCAGTAAACATAATTGAACCGAAATCACTCAACTCCAGCGGTTGCCGTTGTCTACAAAGCAGATACCCTGTACATTGTAGGGGTATATTTATACTATCAAGCTTAGGCTTAAAGGAGGAATTGTAGTTATGTACAAATTTATGTTTGAGTAGTAATATCTGTATGTTAACTGTAACAACTTTTGTTTATATATAATCTTTTATGTATTTATTGTTTTATGAATGAGTAACAGACATTCGCTCAGCTTTCAATCTCTTTAACTTTACTTTTTGATAAAATTGATTTAATTTTGCGGTGTGCCGAGCTAAAACTAACTGGTTGTGGCCGGCCGGTAGATCGGTGGATCGGTGAATCGCTAAGTTGCTGGATCGAGGTAACCGCTACTGTAATTGGCGTGATATTTCATGCGGAGATCATTGCCCAAGGCGGCGATCGTAATGGAAGGCGGTGGTCAGGGGAGAGCCACAAGCTAATTAGCAAATCGGATCGCAAACATCTCGTAGTCACCGGGGGTCTTGCCTCCATTCACTCCCCTCAGATCCCCCTTTCGCAAATCGCCAGCCAATTAAATCAAATGGCTGCACTTAATTGGATATTTATATTCATTCGTCCTATTAACACTTCCCACACAAATAGCCCTCCTTGGTGCCGCATTATCAATCTTCTTGGGCGCACTAGACAAAGGCGGGCGGATTAATTATATTTATCAACTGGCAGTCGCCACTACTGAACGGAATACACTGAACAAAGAAATTGCATATTACATAGATATGTAGAAGTTACAAAGAATGTTGCTGGATTTATATTGAGCAATATACCAGCATTTCTATTCTTGAATTTAATGTTATATTTTTAGAACAATATATACATCGAAAGCACAATCTATTTCTCTTTGTGTAGATACAAAAACAAACAGCCACTGCAACTGGCAGCAGGTTCAAATTCAGGGGCCATGACTAGAAGCCGACCGGGGACGGAAAGGGGGCGTGGGAAGTATGCAGCGCAGTGGCGTGTGGTCATTGTTGTTGCCCCTATTGCTACTCCACTTTTTGTTGTTGCTGTGGCTGCTGCTGCTGCTGCGTGGGCGTTTCTTGGTGTCAGTGGCGGGTTCAGATCATGCATCGAGTGGCAGTTGTTTGCCAGCTCACTTGCTGTTGTTTACATAAAAGGCGTTTAATTAAGTCATTAACAAGGGGAGATAATAATGCATGTACCCCACTAAATTGATTGCAAAGGAGTTTTTATTGTGCACTTCGCTGCAGTTTATAGATTATTATCCTAAAATTTATTGAACATTCGATGCTGTTAAGTCATGTTTAACCACGCTGTTCTTAACTTTTTCCCTTTGTTGCAATGAACAAGTTTGTTGCTTAAGTCTTTCGTTTCATACCTTTATGATGAAAAAATCTTCTGGCACGCACAAAAATCCCCCAATCCTAAAATCCCATAGACCAACTCTAATAGATTTGTAATAAATTATGCGCTCTATATGCACTGTAATAAATCAATAAATTTCAAAAATACGCAACTTTTTGCCGGCCATCGATTTATGCCGTTTTTTCTATATTTTTTTGCGTGCGCACCATTTTTTGTTTGCATACTACGAAAACGCATTTTTTTTTCTAAGCTGCCAGCGTGTGCCAAGCAGACGGAAGGGGTTTCTTTTTTTGTCTCGAAAACTGGAAAAGCACACGTCATCGAAAAGCAGTGAAGGGGGATCCGCGGCAGTTGGAGGTGACAGCTGAGACAGGAGATGGCATTATATGAAATCTAAAGCACATATGAAACTTAAGTGTAAATAAGAAAATGTGATAATAAAATGAAACTATTCGGTTATAAGTCAGAACCTCCCCCATCACAACGACCCTGTACTGGAAAGGCACTTGGCCAGCAGGCAAAACGTCAACTTGCGTGTTGCTGGCCACTTCGGGCTCAATGAATGAATTGCATTGATTGAACGACTCACGCACCTCGCTTTGGGCCAGGCTTTTTCGGCTCCGGCCGAAACGCACATTGCTCTATAAATTGTGTGTGGATTTTCCGACAGCAGGAAAAAAGGGGCGGCAGTGGGCGGTGGAAAGCGGGCGGGAAAAGTGTGTCAATGCGGCTCGGACTCGCTTTGATTTGTTGATAAGTTGCGCGGCACATTTCGGATGATATTGCATCACAGATATTGTAGCGGATTTTGTTCATTTTACAACGCCAACGGAAATTAGATTTTCGGCCAATCGGTTAATTAAAATCCTTTGGCCGCGACAAAAAACTGCGTTTTTCCCACTCACTTTTGGCCAAGAGCCAAAGGCTAAGAAGTTGCGGCCATAAAACGTAATCAATGCGTTGCATATTAAGTTACTGCGATCCAGTAGTCAGGATGTCACGTTATGGCCTCCTCCTCTCCAGGAGTTGTGCAATGCCCCAATCATTTTATACGTTTTTTGGGTTTTTCGGATTAGCCGAGGGGCGTTTTGTTTGGCTTTTCGCATTGCGTCTAAACTGGTTTGATAAACTGGTATCAATTGGCATCGCTACTTAAAAATCGCGAGATGATGGAGCAGGGCTGGAATGCGAATTGGTTTTGGCCGCAAGGGGGTAGCTAACAAAGTTGCCACCACATTAATCATTGAGCTGTACATCCTTGCACCGGCGACGCCGAAAATGAGCATGACCAGACCGAGTGGACATATCATGACAAATGTTGCGTATGCGCCGCGTTGACCGACTAAGAAACGAGAAAGGAACATTGCTGCAGTTCCTTGACGGAGGAATACTCTTACGATAATATTAAACATTTTAAATAATTAAGGAAGTAACAAAGTTCCAAAATTGTACAATAAGTTAAGCGACTGAGCTAATGATAATAGTTATACTTTAAATTGTTGTGCACATAAAATATATTGCCCAGTTATATTACCTAAAAATATAGTTAGGCAATAAAATATCTGTCGTAGAAATTGCATTGCATTAGTTGAGCTATCTTTATATATTCCCATAAAAAATCCATTAACTATCCTATGGCCATCAAACCCCTTCTCGACTTCGCCTTGCTCCAATCGTTTAAGGGTACTCAGAAAAAAGTTATCAAATCGAACGACAAGTTTTTAATTACCAGCACAGCAAAGCACAGCACTTTCAAATGCGTAAACTAGTTGTCTGCCAGACAGTCAGACCATTGCAGATTTCAATTAAAAACTTTGAAAACCCCAGATCCAGACATCGCAGCCAGCACACATAGTTTCTCGAAAACTCGAACACAGAGTCCAAGACCGAGATCCAAAGACATGGCCCGATTAGGGTGTGTCGCTGAGTATCTCCCTCTGATGAGGTGGCTTTTAGTGGCTTGGACATTCGGGCCTTAGGGGAGATCACAGATCGAGGATCTGGGCAACTCCGGGGGACTCCAGGGGACGGAGGACTGACAAAATTTGCGTAAGTTGCCGGCGCGTAACTCGAGCACTGCCTTTCCAAATGGCTTCCAATCTGGCCACGCAATCTTGACCAGGTCCGAGTTGCAAGTTCGGGCCTCCTTGTTGGTCCGTGCACATGAAAAAATTTAAGACTTCTTACTAATACTTTAAAAGGGACATGTTAACTTTCAATCTGAGCGGGCATATTGTTATTAATACAATTATTTGATAAGACATAGAAAAGTAAGAGTGTCAATATAAAGTGAATCTTATTAAGAGGGATAAATTGTGTTCTGTGTACCCCACACAGCACTAGGAAAATTGATTGACTTGAGGCGTTTTTCGACGCATTTTCCTCTTGCGCTTTTCAGCTTTTTTCACGCCAAACGTGGAACGCACTTAAAACGCCGCTAATTGATGTCGTTCGCAGGCAGCAGGTTGCTTGTTGCAAGTTGCCAGTTGTCGCGGCCAGTTGCAACATCTATCTCGGAATCAAATGATCCTATCTGTGTGGGTCTATCGCGTTCTGACCAACGCTAATTTACTTAATCACTCATGGTGGCGGCTTAAATTCTTTTCGGCAATTAAAGCGGGTGTTCAAGCGAGACTAATTACATCAAATAGTTTTCGCAGCTAACCAAATAATGTTCTTAGATTAAAAAAATGGCGAAAGGTCTTAAAAGACACTGTATCATTTTTAAGACAGCAGGCAAAGACCACTCTTGGCATTGAAAATTTCTTAATTACAATACAACAAGCCGGATTTGTTACAGTTGGAAAGTTAATCAGTGAAGACATGATTTCGCTGGAAACTGTTGTTTGTTGTAATTAGATGAAGAATTGGGTCAGCAGTGGTACAGAAAAATCTCTGCAAGTCACAGAAAAATGCTATATAACAAAAACACATTAAATTGTTTTCTCAAGATTGTTTAAAGACTGCGTGAATTGATTCTTTAAAATGATTTTATTCGATAAAACCACTTCCCCACCTCAAAGCTCAGTTCAAGGCAAACTTCACAAAGTGCTCGCACATTTTTAAGCCTTTATTCTTTGCGAAACCAAAATTCTAATCAAAAGCTACGCCTTAGTGACCAGGCCACGCCCACATGTGCGTTAGCTTACGCCAAATTGAATGCAAAACGCAATTTGTAGTTGAACAAGCTGCGCGAGGAGAGGTAGAAACATTGCCTAATAACTTGCATCAAATGACAGCCGACTTGACCTGGATACAAGAGCGAAAAATAAGCATAAACAAGAAGTAACATGTGTACGATATATAATGCTATATAAATGTCAATAAAAATGTTTCAATAAGCTGGGACAGGTGCCAACAGCTATGCAAATGCAACAGCACACCAAGAGCAACACATCACTGCAAAATCGAAGGCAACAAAAATTAAGATCCCGAGATTTTAGATCCACAGTGAGTTAAAACTATTAAGGGGCGAGTTGACAGCCAAGCCACCCAAAGGCAGATTCAACCCGTTTTCAAATCAAGTTCGTTGCCTCAGTCATTCGTTTTTGCTAGCAGCGGGCTTTGGCATTTTGATATAGCAATTAAAACGGAATTAAACCGAACCCAAAGCAAAGCTCAGCCGAAATTCATCACAAATGCCAGCGACATTGGACGAATTATTCGAAAGGTTCTGCTAATTGCGAAGTTCCAGCAAAAGTGTCAACCACCGAGTACCGAAAGGGGCGGTGTGACCTCCAACACATTCTAACGCCCGCTGACATATCACGAACTTTGTTCGGGAAATGCAAATTGAATTTGGGCTCAGGTAGCTCCGCCGATCGATTTGCATAGCACTTATACTCGAAACTCGAATTGAGAAATCGCTAAAAAGAGATTCGGATTCGAACGAAATCGAAAGGGGCATGTGCGTGACTGCCGGACTGACTTGAGTAACTCAACCCAACTTGAACTCGGCCCACAATCAATATTTTTGCCAATTTGAACTTTTGGCTAACCAACAACGCCTCGGGGGAAAATGTGAATAACAGGAGGCAGAGCAACAATGGACCGGATCAAATCGGTTACTTCTTAGAAATATCTTCAATCCTCAATTGGATAGTTGCAAAATACCAGTGGGAGCTTGTATTAAAAACAATATTCGTTTGGGAAAAGAGAGGATTTATTGCTTAATTCTGAACTATATGTATATCTTTTATGAAAACGCTTTGGAAATGCATTCAATCAACTGCTTAATTACCCAGAGGTCAGTGGGTGGAAACCCTTTCGACAGCTTGAAGATTTTTCCAGTCTTTTAAACCAATCTCCCGCTGGGCTCAATCAATTTTGGATTCATTCCTCAGTGGCTGCCCTTCTTCAGCTGTGGCTTCGATTCCATTTAATTTTTCTGATTGTTAGCCGATATTAAATGCTCGCGAGTTTTGTAAATACTTTCAATTAATTCGTCGGCCTGCCCTTGTTATAGTTTGCTTTTCGATTCGTTTCGACTCGGATTTCGATATTCAATTCGCCTGCAAGGGATTTCACAACAATTGTTTGTTTTTCTACTGCTGCTGTTGTAATTGAACTCTGCACCGAAATGTTTGCTTTGGTTAATTTGTAAATTGAACATTTAGCCCGCGAAGATACAAGAGTTACCTAATCCAACTGGCCCAACTGGGCGCCGCCCACCCTTAATGAACCCAAAGTTGAGAACGCCGCCACTCCACATCCCCGACAGAGGGTAATTAATGTAAGTCTCGAAGGGGGAACTCAATTAGTAATTGTCTGTCTCAGGGCCCGTCTTGTGTTTCTGTCGCTGTTTGTGGCTCCGATTTTGACTCGGAGGCTGGAGTGTCTTGTAAGGTTGTCGGGCGAAATGTCAACGGACTTGTACGCATTTCTGGGTGCAGCTCAGACTTTGGCTTGTGCCTCACCCATGGTTCTCTTCTGGCCTGGCCTGGTCTGTCATGGAATAGCCAGGTCTGGTTTGCTTTTTTATTTATTAAGTTTCTGCCATAAATTGAGCTCACTTGAATTTCAAATCCATGTTCACCTGCTCCATTTACCCCCGAGGGAAGTGACAGAGTTCTGACTTGATTATGACACATATCTTGTGGGGAAATCGAATTGAATTCAAATAAAAGTCATTTAACTTTGCTTCATTAATGTGGCTTACTTAACGGCTTTGCTAATAGTGTTAATTAAAATGACCCAAAGATGTGCCAGGCAATGGTATATCATAAAAATAATTAATAGCCGTTTTAAGTAAGGCGAAGATTGTATACTCTAGAAGCAACCATTAGATGAGATTTATGGGGTTAAAGGTAGGATTCATTTGCAAATGCATAGAGACAGCTTAAAGATGATGGTTAAAAATTAAAATGTATACCTATGAAATTTACTGGCTTCCCACTAAGTACTACTTATGAAATGTAAGCGAAAGAGGGCCTTAAATCACTCAAGTTGTAAACAAGTTAAAAGCTGTAAAATCTTTTAAGCTAAATTGAGAGTTTCCTAGAAAATTAATCAAAATGTTTCTACTTTTAATACACGTCATCCTCTTTTTAAATCGAAGTGTACATCTACGTAGAGATAGTGAAATGGAAATTATGCAATTCACTGGCTTAAACTTTGAATCATAAAAAGTCAATAAATTGTTGACAATAAAATATATACTTAAGACGCTACAAAACCGACTTGATCGGTGATAAATATCTGGGGATAGCATCACGCACTTGACCTTGGCTTCGTCAGCTTGAAAGACAAACAACTATCGAGAATTATCTCACTTGGATACTTCCAGGTCTTCTTTCAGCATTTCCATTCGATGTCCAGTTTTAGTTTTTGTGTGTTCGTTGCAATTAAAAGTCGTGGGAATGAAATTTGCATATGCAAATTCGATGATGGAATATAGTGCGAGATTTTGCGATTTTTTTATGTGTCTGCTTTGCATTGGTTTCGCCAAGTTTTTTGCCAATGACATTGAGTGGTTAGTGTTCACACATGAACACGAATATATTTAAAGACTTACAATTTTGGGCTCCGTTCATATCTTATGTAAATGAATCGAGAGCGATAAATTATATTTAGGATTTTGTTATCTAAGGCGACATGGGTGCATTGCTCAAAAACATGTAATTTAAGTGCACACTACATGAGTCAGTCACTTGAGATCGTTCCCCGCCTCCTAAAATAGTCCCTTAGTGGGAGACCACAGATAAGGTCCTCGCTGCTCAAGATAGGCAGATGTGCCCGAGCGTGGGACCTCGATAAGGCGGGGACTATTTACTTAGGCCTCTGCGTAGGCCATTTACTTTAAGATGCGATTCTCATGTCACCTATTTAAACCGAAGATATTTCCAAATAAAAGGAGTTTCTTACAAAAACTCAACGAGTAAAGTCTTCTTATTTGGGATTTTACATTTGGTCAATCGAGCCTTTAATCGACTCTGCAGTTTCCCCCTACCAAAGGTAAGGAACTCAGAGAAAGGCCAGCTCCTTTAAGCATCTTACAGCTAAAGGTAGCAAAAATAAGTGACTCTTGTTTCCCCCTACCAAAGGTAAGGAACAGAGTATAAATATAAAAAGCAAAAAGATACAAAAGAATCTTTTATGTTTTAAAACAAGCACCTTATAGTCTATAGCTAAAGGTTGCTTTGTGTACCATTATAAATTGTGGTAAGGCGTGCTTGAGGCCATACATCAGCAATTGTGAAATTAAAAAGTGCATAACAAAAGTGCCTTATAAATGCTCTAATAGCATTAAATCAGCTCATAAATAGAGTGCAGTGTATATGCCATAAGAGCATAAATTAAATAAAAAGTGCCTGAAAACAGTGCCTTATAAATGCTCTAATAGCATTAAATCAGCTCATAAATAGAGTGCAGTGTATATGCCAAAAGAGCATAAATGCCGAAATAAATGGCTAAAAAACAAAAAATCTGACTGGACTACAAAAATAATAAAACGTGCCAAATAAAAAAAAAAAAAAAAAAAAAAAAAAAAATCATCTTTAAACATCAAAGGAGCCTCTACCAGCAGCAGAAGCAGCAACAACAGCAGCAGCAGAAGCAGCAACAGCAGTAGCAACAGCAGCAACAACAGCAGCAACAGCAGCAGCAACAACAACGACATCAGCTAAGTCAAAACAAGAATTTTCTGTTTATCCAAACACACATATATATATAAATACATATAAAATACATATACACGTACTATATATATTAAGAAATTACAAAAAATTTTCAAAATGATGTCAGAAAAGACTATTCAATTCCTTAAGAAGCAGTCCGAAATTATTTTGGAAATTAGAAAGTTGGAAGTAAAACCAACATTAACAGATGTAGAAATTCTAAAATTAAATGAGCTTCAAAAATGTTTCATTGCTAATCATAGCAATTTGTTAAAGATCGGCGTTGTCGATCATGAATATTTTAACGCGAAGCAGTATGATTTAATAATGATGGTGTTAGAAAAAATTAAAAATAAAAATGAAAAAATTAAGGGCGAGTCGGTAGAAAACACTTTCCCTAAATCAAACACTGTCCCTAAATCAAACCCTCCCCCTACATTAAACCTTGAAATGTGTGGTCACCCTGAAAAAGAGGGTATAGCACAAAACAACGCTTTAAAAGTAGAGCAGGCATTTCGAAATAATGTTGGCCAATTTCGAGTATATCTAGAAGATACGTCTAAACTAATAGACAGTAGTCCAGATTTCCTTAAAATAAGGAAAAATAAAATTGAATTTTTATGGCATAAAATAGATAACCTGATTGAACAGGTGAATAGTCATTTTGAGAGCTCGCTATTCGAAGAAGAAATTAGCGAACTTGAATTTGACAAACAAAATATTCTTACAGCCATTAATAGTCGACTCAGTGGCACAATAAATAAAGCTGAAATGTCGACGGTTGTTAAGGCGGAGGAGTTACCAACCCTGCCTAAAATACAGATTCCCACTTTCTTTGGTGATTCCAAAGAATGGGATCTTTTTAATGAACTCTTTACAGAGCTCATACATGTGAGAGAGGATCTCAGTCCTTCTCTCAAATTTAATTATCTAAAGTCAGCATTAAAAGGAGAAGCCAGAAATGTGGTTACTCATTTACTGCTCGGCTCTGGAGAAAATTATGAAGCCACTTGGGAGTTTTTGACCAAGCGATATGAGAATAAAAGAAACATATTCTCAGATCATATGAATAGGCTTATGGATATGCCAAATTTAAATTTAGAATCCAATAAGCAAATAAAGACATTTATTGACACGATTAACGAGTCAATTTATATTATAAAATTAAAGGCACAATTACCAGAAGATGTGGATGCAATTTTCGCTCACATAATTCTTCGGAAATTCAATAAAGAATCACTCAATTTATATGAAAGCCATGTTAAAAAGACAAAAGAAATACAGGCACTTTCTGATGTCATGGACTTTTTAGAGCAAAGGCTCAATTCTATATCATCATTCTCACAGGAAGTAAAACCTGTAAAGAAAATGATTAATAATAACAAGAATAAAAATTATAGTGACAATTGTGCATATTGCAAACTACCAGGGCATTATTTAATTCAATGCCATAAATTTAAAATAATGAATCCAGCAGAACGGTCTGACTGGGTAAGAAAAAATGGGATTTGCCTAAGATGTCTGAGGCATCCGTTTGGTAAAAAATGTATAAGCGAGCAGCTTTGTTCGACTTGTCGTAAACCTCACCACACGTTACTTCACTTTGCAGGTCATAATCCAGAAAAAGTGAATACGTGTAGAACAACAGGTCAAGCCTTGTTGGCCACGGCCTTGATTCAAGTAAAGTCGAGGTATGGAGGCTTTGAACAATTAAGAGCATTGATTGATAGTGGCTCTCAAAGCACAATTATTTCAGAAGAGTCTGCACAGATTCTAAAATTGAAAAAATTTCGGTCTCATACTGAAATAAGTGGAGTATCTTCCACAGGAACGTGCATCTCCAAGCACAAAGCGGTTATTTCGATAAGAAATTCTCCGAAAAATTTAGAAATTGAAGCAATTATTCTCCCAAAACTTATGAAGGCACTTCCAGTCAACACGATTAATGTTGATCAGAAAAAATGGAAGAACTTTAAATTAGCCGACCCCGATTTTAATAAACCGGGTCGCATTGATCTAATTTTCTTGCAGCTCCTACAAAATTTGTTCCGTTGTCTGAATAGATATTGGAACATTTTCCCCGTCTAGCAATAAATCTTCTGAGTGCTGCTAAAAATGCGTCTGAAGTTAGATCGCTTACCATTTCTAAGTGTATGGCTTTGGTGGCCATGCAAACGAATACAGCAACGTATCCTTTAAATGTTTTTTGGCCACGATTTTTTGAACATTTAACATAATAAGGACCTGCGTAATCTATTCCAGTATTAAGAAACGGGAATGTCATCGTCACTCTATATTTTGGCAAGTTACCCATTATTTGCTGAGCTGTATTTTGTTTATACCTTGCACACGTTACACATTCTCTTAAATACTTTTTCAACGAATTTTTCAACCCGAAAATCCAATACTTTCTTTGGATATAGTTTCGCATTAGGTTTATCCCTCCATGCAATGTTTCCTTATGAGCATTTTTTATTAATAAGCTTGTTAGGTGGCATTTTTCTAAAATGATTGGATGTTTAACATTAAATTCTGCATTGGAATTTTGCAATCTTCCTCCAACTCTTAGAACCCCATCCTTGTCCAAAAATGGATTCAATGACAATATTTTATTATTTGTCTTGATTTCCTTTTTGATTTTAAGGCACTTTATCTCTTGCCTAAACTGGTATTCTTGTTGTTTCTTAATAACAACTGTTTCCGCTATTCTTATCTCCTTTACTGAAATAATTGATGAATAGGCTTTATTTCTTGTTTTCATCTGCACGAATCTATTTATGTATGCTATTATACGTATAAGTTTTTCTATACTGGAATACCTTTCTATTAATTCGTAAATAGGATCATCTATTTTGTCATTTAATACCGTATTTATTAAGACAGGTTCTTCTACAGACTGCTGCCGAGGCCAAAGTTCTTTTGGGTCTGCTAGCCATTTCGGACCTTTCCACCAAAAATCACAGTTGATCAACTGGTTAGAATCCACTCCCCTGGATGCTAAATCTGCTGGATTATCCTCTGACTTAACATGATTCCATTCAGTATTTTTTAATTTCCGAATGTCATCCGTTCTTCTTTTTATAAATTTGATCTTACTTTGACCACTGTTAATCCATGCTAAGGTAATCGTGGAATCACTCCAAGCATAGATCTCCATTATATTGTCAATTGATCCTTTTAGTCTTTGGATTAATTCACTAAGCAGGTGAGCTGCACACAGCTCGAGTTTGGGAATTGTCTTCCTATTTTTTATAGGGTTGACTCTACTTTTGCTAGCTATTATATTAACATGAGGTCCTACTTTAGCATAGACTACTGCAGCATATGCTTTTTCGGAGGCGTCCGCAAATCCGTGAATCTGAATGACTGAAGAACTGTTTGAATTAATCCACCTTGGGATTCGAATATTCTCTAACAATAATAAATTTTCTTTATATTTTTCCCAATAATTTTTATCTTCTATGGATAATTCCTGATCCCATTCACTTTTATTTATCCAAAGTTTTTGAATAAAAAGTTTTCCTGAAACCGTGACTGGTGCCAACCATCCTAACGGATCAAATATTTTTGCTAGCGTTGATAACACAACGCGCTTATTTATATTTTTTGATTCATCATTACAATTTACGCTGAACTTAAATAAATCATTTTGAGGTTCCCATTTTAGTCCTAAAGTTTTAACACATTCATTTTCGATAATATTGAGAACCTTATTGTCCCCTGTGTCCTCCACAGTGGTTAATATTTTGGAATTGTTGGAAATCCATTTCCTTAAGTTGAATCCAACTTTCTGCAATTCATGGAGAATTAATGTTATTAATTTATTAGCTTCTTCTACCGAATCAGCTCCAGTCATTAGGTCATCCATATAGAAATCATTCCTAATTATTGCACTAATAACTTGGTTTTTACATTTATCTGCAATATCTACCAGAACCCTGGTAGCCAAATATGGTGCAGATGCAGTTCCGTAAGTGACTGTGGTTAATTTATATGTTTTAATTTTTTCTTTTGGAGAATTTCTCCATAAAATATATTGATATTTTTGATCATTATTATCTATTTTAATTTGTCGGTACATCTTTTCAATGTCTGCCGAAACAACAAATTCCCATTTTCTCCATTTAATAATAATGTCAAAAATATCTTTTTGAACTCGTGGCCCAACCCACATTATGTCGTTCAAACTTTTGTTATTCGTAGTTTTTGCTGAAGCATCAAAAACTACTCTCAATTTGGTCGTAAGGCTTGAATCTCTAATCACTGCCTGGTGCGGTAAAAAATATTTGCCTTCATCACTCACTTCAATCATGTGTCCTAAATCCATGTATTCATTCATGAATTTAGTGTAGTCAACCTTAAGTTTTTCATTTCTTTTTAGTTTTTTCTCCAGATTCATGTAACGAGCTATCGCTTGTTTCTTTGAATCTCCTAAGGTGACATCCTCCTTGAATGGAATTGACACAATGTATCGCCCATCTGAATCTTTTTTTGTCGTTTTGATAAATTTATTTTCACAGATTTCAGACTCGATATCATCTTTTTCTTCTTCTTCCACTTCCCAGTAGCGATCTAACTCTTTTATTTCTATTGTTGTGGCTACAATGGTTTCTTTTCCTTTGGATTTTTTACATCCAGAAACTATCCACCCGAAATCAGTTTTTTGCCCAAGGAGACCGTCTATTTTTATAACTCCATTTTGCAGAATGTGAGTATATACGTCTGCTCCAATGATTAGATCAATGCCAGAAATGGCAATTAAATAAGAGAATATGCAAAGGAAGTTGGCCCTGGAATTCAGCGAATGATAATGCATGTGAGATTCAGCCTCTAAAGCCAGATAAAGCGGCGAACTGCATCTATAAAACAGTAGTCGACTCTAAAAGTTACTGGGTAGAGTTAGAAAAGAAAAGTAGTTGGTTGTTTAAGGTTCCTGCGAATTCAAAAGTCCGTCTGCAATGTACTGGCTCTCAAATTGAATTGTTTGATTTGCCTCAGCAAGGAGTTTTAAGCATTGCGCCATATTGTACGGCAAGAACCGACGATAAAATTCTAGTTGCCCACCATAACATTCAGTCCGAAAGTGAAGAATTATTATCAACACCTTATATAGGAGAAGTTAGTGAAGTGCCGAAGATTATTTGGGATCCGCTGAAACTATCAATATTAAATCATACTGAGGAATTTGAACGATTGAATAATGAAATTAAATTTATGAAAGAGAACCATCAAAAATTGAAAGATTTACATTTCCATCATATTTCCGGACATGCTGGATTAATTATTGCTTTAATACTAATGATAGTATTAATAATATATTTCATACGGAAATGTGCTGTGCAACAAAGAATGCAAGCAATAACCTTTGCAGGTCCGTTGCCAGTACTATAAATATCAATAGTAAATAAACAATAAAATAATATAACAAATAAAAATATACAGTCCACTATATCGTTGTTTAATAGAAAATGTACTTCTACATAGAAAAAGCAAAATGTTTAAAATAAGTTAATTGAGTACAAATTGTTGAATTAAAAATAATATAAACCATAATTGTAATCCAATAAAATTAAAAGCCAGAAAAACTAGGCCCATTGAAATCTTAGTTGCAAAATAAATGAACATATATCAAATAAATACAGTCCACTACTGTTATAAATGCAACTAATATACTAATGTACATCTCAGCTTTGCTGGCCCTTTGGCAGAATGTTCACACATGAACACGAATATATTTAAAGACTTACAATTTTGGGCTCCGTTCATATCTTATGTAAATGAATCGAGAGCGATAAATTATATTTAGGATTTTGTTATCTAAGGCGACATGGGTGCATTGCTCAAAAACATGTAATTTAAGTGCACACTACATGAGTCAGTCACTTGAGATCGTTCCCCGCCTCCTAAAATAGTCCCTTAGTGGGAGACCACAGATAAGGTCCTCGCTGCTCAAGATAGGCAGATGTGCCCGAGCGTGGGACCTCGATAAGGCGGGGACTATTTACTTAGGCCTCTGCGTAGGCCATTTACTTTAAGATGCGATTCTCATGTCACCTATTTAAACCGAAGATATTTCCAAATAAAAGGAGTTTCTTACAAAAACTCAACGAGTAAAGTCTTCTTATTTGGGATTTTACAGTTAGTGTGTAACAATTTGCAAGGCTTGTCACTCGCTAGTCGGAAGTTTGAAAAGGTGGGGTTTTATGAGTCCGCACAAAAAGAGAAATGAGAGGGGGATGATGCTGCCATAAATTTGTCGACTTTTGGTCAATCAATCAAAAGACTTAGGCAACGAACTTGCTTTCCGTTTCGGTTCCGAAAGAGCACTTTTCAGCTGTAACCACATTTGTTTCGACAATCTGCATTGCATTGTATTTAAATTTATTCTGTGTCTGATTTTATTGGACCCACCACGTAGCCAGGACAGCTGCATTGCCAATGGCTCTATTTCAATTCAGTTTCTATTTCGATTTCAATTTGATTTTCGGTCTCGGGGCTGACATTTTCCACTTCAATTCGAATGAACTTTATCGATGGATGTCTCCTGCCGGTCGCTGTTCACTCAATTAAAATTAATATGCAAATTAGTCTGTCTGCCACCGTGTGACGTCTGTCAGGCTGATTAAAGCGCAATTCGCTGGCAATTTCAATGGCCAATTCAATTTAAATTGAACCTAATCAAAATAATCCGTAATGACAACACACTTGTAATTGTCAATCAACAATAAAAACTCTATGTTTCTTGCCTGAAAAAATAGTTCATCCCCCTGAAATCCAAAGTCTGTTCTATTATAACTTAGCACAATTTGTATTCATTATAGCTAGCATATTTCCGCAATGCAAGAGCTTAACGAAAACTAGGCAAACTGGTATGGATATTAATAAATTTTAGCCACTGAAAGATTTCTATTTTTCTTGGTATAGATCCTCTTTAAAAGTCTATAATTTGTATGAGTGCCATGTTTATGCAATCTATGACATTTGGCCTATAGAAAGTTTTTTTATAAAATCACAAACATAACCATTAGCAAAAAATTTTCATAAATAAATGGTTCTATTCAAGTTCTTATACTTTAATATGAAACGAAAATGAATTTTTAATTCGAAAAATATGCTTTTATCAGGTAAATAATAATTTATTGCAAAACATATTAAAAGGAATGTCAATTTTCGTTTTATTGGTTATTAATGCAATCTGTGACATTTTAACTTCATGAGCTTTCAACAAAAAAATTAAAGACTATAATAGAAGCTTATAATTTATGGACTTTTGTGATAGCCTGAATTACTTTAATGCAAGAATAAAACTCATTTTTGATAACGAATTAAAAAAAGAATAATATTCTCTTTTTATAAAATTTTTATGTTGAGAATGTTAACCAATTTAAACCGGATCTTAATTTTGGTTATCAAAAACATTTTCTATATTAGTCAATAAAGTGTTCAAACGTCAGAAACATAACTGAATATTTACAGTATAGCAAAACAAAAAAATGCATCATAAATAATATTTTTTTTTGGCTGCTCGGATGACGATTTCAGAAATTTATGCCAAAAACTGGATCACTCCTACCTTCACTTTCGTTTAGAACTCAATTATTTGATGTATCCAAATAAAGTGTATATTCCGCTAGCTGCAAGTATACCTAGGCGTTTATTTTCTTAAACCATCAAAGCACTGGGCAGTATTACACTTGCTCCTTATAAAGGATATAGAATCCTGATCCTTGGATGCACTTCACTTCCGCGCGATTCAAAGTCTCCGATTTGATAGAGGCGTTCGCGACGCTTTCGGTTTGAAGGCGTTTGCTCCACTGAACCACTTTTTATGCAACGCCAAGTAGAAGTAGCCGCCGACTCCGAAAGTCCGGCACTCCGAAAGAAGCCGAGTGCCCGAAGAAACGAAGCAGGCTCTTCGGTTCGGGTTCAAGTCTTCGCTGACGAGGCTACCGAGGAGATGCGATCCCAATCGGTCTCACAAAGACACATCCTAACCCAAGAATCGTATGCAAATGACCTGGAGATTTTCATCTTGGAGCACCTGGTGGCTGACCACTCGACTACCGATAATTAAATTTCGCATCGCCATCAATTAGAGACCGAGGCAAAGGCCACTCCCTGGCCGCCTAATCTCGGTTATTATTTATGGGCGTTTGGATAAATCATGATCAAATTGAACTATAAATCGGAGAGCTGAAAATTGCCGCCGGTGGCCAAGCAAAATTGGTTCAACATTTCATATTTCAAATGCTCGATCAAACAAATCGTAAATTGAATTTGGTCTCTGCTGCAGCCGCACAGGCTTATGACTTTATTTGGACAATGGGTTGCTCGCGGATCGATGCGAGGGTTTATCAAGTCATAAACTATATAGAGTGTCAGCCGTGCTCATGTAGAGTTTCATAATCGCGGGACTCTATATAAGTGGAGTGTCTGGGCATGTCCGAGCTGTCGATTCTGCGGGGTTGCAAGTTGCAGTGTTGCTAATGTTGCTGGTGTTTCTGGTCTCGCTGGTGTTCCCACCTATAAACCGTCAAACCCGAAAGTGAGTGTGAATTATTGCACTTTGTCTTGACACGACTTTTCGAGCTGCTGCCGCTGCTGCTGCTCTCCTGGCCCTCCTTGAAATGCCCAAAAAATTCCAGAGCCTCAAGTACTATCCAAATCTTTGCGAGGGACCTGGCCAAATGTTATCTAAATGTCTCACACTTCCCTATTACATCAGACTGGCTTTTAGTGCCCATTTCACATGGCTTTGCACAAATAATATTCGATTGTTCCGTTGCCAAAGATCAAAGTCATTATTGAGTGAGCATTGAGGATGGCCATTTGCTTTGAAAGAAGCTGGTTAGTGACTTTCGGGGTATAATGATTTTGGTGGGTATTATGCCAGTCTGCAAGCAGATTTGTTATAAGTAAAGAAAATGATTATAATATAACTGCATTTAGATGTCATGTCGTACAACGCCAAAACTTATTTTGGCTGCACTCAATTAACATTAAATAAATTAAATTTTTATTGCATTCCGAAGGTGCAAAAAACAAACCCACTTCGATTAGGGTATTAAACCAACAAAAAACCACAAACGAAAAAGAGTTTCTTGCCGCTCCATCGTTCCCGTTGACAACTATTTGTGCATGTGGGATAATAGCTTATTGTGGTAAATAAATTATAGCAACCTGTTGCCGTTGCCATTGCCATTTCTGAACTTGAACTCAACTTTCAAATGAGCAAGTTTCGCGATCGACTAGCTCATTGTGCTATTAAATCTGGCCAGAGCCTTTGACAATCGCTTCTTTTGTGGGGAGTGCTACTCTTCACTTTCAAATCGCAGACGCCGCGATTTCCGGTTCGATTTGCATATGGGCCCGGCCTCTTTGGCCATTTAGCACCCAGTCTAAACCGCATCGCAACTAAAGAGACCACCCCGATTAATGGATTTTCTCACTTCTGGTGCTGACAACTCAATTGAGGAGTGACGAAGGCGGCAGCCCGTCAAAGGAGCTTAATGTGCCTCAGACACGCAATCGGCGTGTTCTCGAATAAAAGTCATCGGATTATTCCCACCGAAACAAAACACTACCACCACAGCCATAAACCCAGAGCAAAACTGCAGGCGGAGGCGCACGTTTACAGCAAATAAAATTAGCTGCTTGTCTGGGTAATTGCACTGCCAACTGCATTTTGGCCAGAAGTTGCGGGCCGAGTTGCAGGCGAAGACATAAGCCAACCCGTCACCAGTGCACCACAATGGCAAACACAGGCGATGAAACGAATGGGTGATTTTGAAGTCATAGGTGCTTGTGGCTGAAATTAGAAATGGTAAAGGAATTTAAAAAAATTAATACCCTTTTACATGAAATAAATATAAATAGTATGCATGGAACTAATTGTGTTAAACTATAAATGAAACTCCATTTAAATCATTATCATTCATTGTGCCTTAAGTATATTATTAAGTCCAAACATTGTCCGTGAATAAATTAAATAATATGGGCATTTTGGCCAACAATAAAACGAGGAAATAAACTTAGCCAAAACGGAACTTCCGAACTGGTCGCCAACCACAGTGAATCACTTACCTCCCAAAGAGCCTCTCGCCATTCTAGCCAAGTCGAGTCGAGCCAAGAACTCGTGGCCATCGAGAGTTGGCCGAGAGGGGACTGTCGTCTTGGCCATGTTGCAATTAACTAGCCAACTAAGCAGCAATTGGCCACAATTATTATTATTATTTCTTGTACGAGTAGTATGCTTATGCTACGATGGCCGATTGTTGTGCCCGCCGCATTTTGGTAATTGTTTTAGCCATGTTTTGCCATTTATGTATGGGCCAGACCAAGTCCCAATATGTGACTGGAACCGAGTCGCCTAAGTTTTATTTATTACACTGGGACTATACAAATTTGTGAACTAACTTGATGAATTGGATATCGTGGGGCTTGTAAAGATTAAAAGCGCCAGTTTAAATGAAAAGCAATTATCTAAGATTGTGATTTATATATTTGAAATGTTTTTCTTTTTCTAGTAATATTTGTTCAGTGTACTTTTTTCAATATTTCTTTGGCGCTGTGGCTATTTCTCAGTTCTATCGGCTACCGTGCGTGGAGTCTCCCCAGATTGGTTCCTCGTCCGATCCCCTGACCCCGGATTGGCCAGATGACCTTAATTCGCGGTGCCCACCGCTCGTTTTTTATGCGGCTCCGCCAATTTGCTGGACATTATTCACATTTGGATTTGCACACAGTCAGAGACGGAGATTTGTTGCTTTTGGCTACAGGGAAAGCTTTATTACTGCTAAGCATAACTTATGACTAAGGAGATACATACAGACGGTTTTTGGTGGATGGACACCGGCCGCTCTTCTTTCTTAAACGTGTAAATAGATTTATCTGTGTATATTTGCACTATTTGAACCAGGAACTGCCCATTTACATGTATGTGTGTGTATGTGGTAGGTAGGTATACCGAATACGATTGGAAACTAAGGTTAACTTAAGAGTATCTAGTGGGCTAGCATAGGCAAACAGTCTGCAGAGCCTCACATTCATTAACCAAATAATGCACTTTTCTTCACTTTCTGCTTGGACTTTACTTTATCCGCGTAATTTACGTTATGCGTAGCTAATTAATCAGGTATACTTTTGCATTCAGAGGTCATAAAATGTACAATCCTTGTGCCGGGTGATATTAAACGTTACGTAATTTGATTGATTAAGGTACAATTCTTTCCAGCTGGGTGGGCCTCACTCAAAACTCGGATATCGGATCGGATCAGATCGGATCGATTGGAATTGGATCCTCAGTGATAGTGGGGCACCCGGATCTCGGTTCGCTCAAGTCGATCGTCCTCATCGCTCACATACATTCTGGTCAGGTCCGAGGCCAAAGAGACATTGTCGCTGCTGCAATGATCATGAGCCAAAAGACGAAACATGAGCACACACACAAAAGAATACTCGCCCACAGAAAAAAAAGGACAAGAACAATTTGGTGGCCAAAAAAGAGCCATTGAAATCGCATACAAACTGTGAAAATGTTCGCCAGCCGCAAATGGCTGAAATTGAATAATTGCTTGCCATAAATTTATGTGAGACACTGTTCAGCAATGCCCGGCATTCTCCAGCTTTTCCCCACTTTGGTCGACATATTGACACAATGACGGGCTGCCATTTGCGCAATCTGTCTAATTGTCAATTAGCCAGGTCGAAGTCTTGGCTGGGGATTGACTAGAGCCTCGCCTCCATCGGTTTCGATTTTCTTTTTATCGTTCGTTGAAAGCCAGTATATATCTGAGTAAACTCAATGGGAAAGGGGGTTGGGTCACAAAATAAACGAATGAAATGGTTTGGATAGTGTCACATTTCACCATCCTTAATATATAACAATTATTTATCTTAAAGTATGCTTCTAAGCTGTGTGCCAACCGACTGGCCGAGATAAGCCGAACAATTAATTAGGCTTATAATAAGTATTTGGTAAAGGGGAGACCTGCAATACATATTTCAAAGTATGTACGTAAGAGGAGAACTCGCTATTCAAGAAATCTGTTCAAACAATATTTTCAAATTACTAACGTATAGTATCAAAAACTATTGAAAATATTTTAGAAAAAGGCGAGCGAGAAAATATTGCATGGAAGAAATCTGTCAAACTGAGAGAAGGCATGTTTAAAATAACGTTTTAAAAATATTTTTTTAAAACAAATAAATGTAACCTATGTGCGACTTGTTAAATAGGCATCCTTTGAGCTGGGACACCAGGCTCAATCGCACTCACTTTAATTCCTTCTCCTTTTCGTACACTGATGCCACCATGGCACTGTACTCCTGGTCCAAGTTGTTGGCCCGCGAGAAGTGCGATCCGTTGACCTCCAGTCGCTCGAACGACGACTTCATGGAGGCGTCCACATCCATGTCCAGCCCGGAGGTGTTACCTCCTCCGCCGGCCGCGCCAGTGCTCATCAGAGCCACCATGGACAGGGAGGACACGGTGCCTCCGCATCCGGAACTGCTGCTGTTCTCGTTGTGGCTTCCCATGAAGGTGTTTAGCATATTGAGGCTCAAAGTGGTTGTGGGATTAACCGTGCTCATGGAGGTGCTCGCCGCCTGCGAAGTGGGTGCACTGATGGACTTGCCCAATCCCTCATCGTCCACTGTTGTCGACGAGGAGCCCACGCTGTAAAAGAAGATGGAATCAAACAATGAGGTTAGTAGAATGAATGGCTGGATTAGATTATACAATTTCATCAAGCTATTAATTAAATGTATCAAATTTCCAATCTCCCAATTTGTACCTTTTCATTACCTATACCTTTCCTTTCATATAAACTTTACAGATCGCTGCTCAATTAACCCTTTGCTACCCGAGCCCATATATTCTCACACTTTATGGCTGTAGATGCAGTTTCTGAATAGAATGACTCAGCAGACTCCACGGCTGCAGTAGTTCTTTTTTCCGCAACTTGTTTATTTAATAATTAAAATGATTTATGGGCCTGATTGATGTGGTGGCAGCCCCAGTCCACCGGAGAGCAATAGGTGTCCATGTTTCGGCTGCATGTTGCACTTATTGCTCTGCAGCAGCAACAAAGTGCATTGGCAATAATAATGCAAAATGTTAACAAAATGTAGAAGCAAAAACGAAAAAAAAATATTATAACCCAGGCCAAACCCAACATGAATTCGGAGCCCAAGAAGGTCGCCAATTGAAGCTGGGAAATCCAATGGAACAATCATGTATATATATGGTTAGTAGTCTTCTGCCCCATGTTGCTGCTGTTCACTTGGTGTTGCTGCTGCTCCTGACAGATTGCGGAGTGGAAAACACAGCCCACGGGCCACTTGAAAGGTGCAACTCAAGCTGCAACTCGAGCTGTTGACTTGGGCTTCCTAGTGGGCTGGCCAATGCCTGTACGACTTCGAAGTCAAAAAAAAAACTGGCAAAAAATGAGAAAAATGTCAAATTCAATTTTCGCCAGGCGTCAGAGTAAATTACTTTGGAAAATTGCCTTTTGTCAACGCCCACGCCCCGAGGGCAACTAGAAAAAAATACAATAAAAGCGCCCAGAAAGTGTGTCTGCATCTAGTGATAATTTGCTTAAGCTTTTACGCAGTTATGCAATTACTTAAAGTATCTGAAAGATACTTTACCGCTTCAGTTTTCAAACCTACTTCATCTTTAATGATCTAAGTCTACTGCTGAGTCAGCAACTTAGCTAGCTTTTTATATAGTTTGTTGTAAAATCGAGACTGGAAAAAGAACTTGTTTGGTCGCACTATGGCACTCACGCACTGCCTTTTCAGTTTGGGGATGCCCCAGGGGGCCAAAGATCGCATAACATTTGACTTTTACTTTCCACGCAAAAGGCAAATGAAACTAAAAAAACAGTAACATACTGCAAAGACAAAACCCGTTTGACAAAGGCAGAGGAACCACCGCACCGTTTGTGCAGCAAACAATAAATAAAATATCAGCAAGGTATAAATAAAAATATCACATGCCTTCGAAGAGCAAAACGCAGTTAGAGGACAAAAAAATATGCAAATTTCAGTCCAAAAACTGGTTCAGTGTACTGGAAGTTCTCATGGGGTCGACGACAGTTTCTTCTAAGGATGCAACAGCAGTTGTCGGATGATTGTAAGACCCGGCTAAATGTCAAGATCTCTCGATGTGATTAATGGCGGTCTCCATAGCCAAGCTCCGATTTCTAATTACCCAGAACAATGGGCAATTATTCAGGCGGTTTATTAAAGTTAATTCGGTGTAAACGCTTTGATTTCGCCCTATAAGCCTAATGAATTGATTGACTTCAACCAGCTGCCGCGATTATCTGGTTTATTTATGCGACAAAGACACAAACTCAATTTATGCAGCCAGGGTGCGAGTGTAGCCACTGTCCTCCACTCTACGTGTATCTATCAGATACAACTGCCCCGACATTCATAGGCTCTGTCTCAGCTGCGCGTGCTAATCGCGATGACTTCATTTCGTGTTGCTCTTGATGTTGCTGCTGCTGCTGCAGTTGTTGCTGCGGCTGCTGCTCATGTTGCTGCTGGGTTTTTGCTGCTGCTGGGTTCGCGGACAGAGGTCAGGCCCATGTATCTCATGGATAGCATTGATTGCCGGATAGCTGTGTGCTCGCTTGTGGCGAAGGTGTAAAAGATTCTTAAGAAAAAAACTCAGGAGAGGGTGTGGAAAGTTTGGGTATCACTCGGGTAAGCTTGAAAAACAAACTTCTTGAAAAACAAATACTATGTTTATAAAGTTATTACTTGTTTTGCTAAATTCACATTCAATTTAAGTCTTGCTTAACACACACAACTTTGGTTTTCCAAAAGCGAATAAATCATTAAGCTTATGGAGCTATGTAAATTTCAGATTTCAGAAATTTGATATTTAAGAAAATAAATGTTTTGATATCATCAAAGCAAGTAAAACCTCGGCACACTCATTAATTCAATATTATGCCTGTTTAATTAGAACTCGAAGTATCTAATTGCCAGATATCAATCAAGCAAACTCGTTTAAACGCCCAAATTAAACGCAGCCCCACCCTTTGCGTTCGCATTCCCAAGCGTGTTCTACGGCAGTCCCAATATACTTTGCGTTATCCTCTAATCGGTTAACCCGCCTATTTATCGCGAATCTAAGAGTTTCGGTGTAACAACAAAATGCCATACAAAAAGTCATAAACCCAAATGCAAAACGCTGTTCAACATGAGCAGCAGCCGTCGCAATCGGAATCGCAAAATCGCAGGAGCAGCTAGCTCCGCCAGCGGGTGAGCTGCATCTGATCGTGTGGGGTCTTGAGACGTAGACGGAGTCGGAGATGGAGTCGGACTCGGAGTCGGTCCAAAAGTACGAGTAATACGGACACACATGGCCAAAGCGGATGGGAAACACACTCTAAATGCATCTAGATAGATAGTCGAGCGGTGGTCCAGGGTGCACTGGGAAAAACAACGGTGCTAGTTTATGAAAAATTGCTGTAGCTATAATATTCCAATTATCTATATCTTGCCTTCTACAACTTGACTAACTTAGCCAGAAATCTCTATTAAGGTTAAGCATTCTATAAGAGATGCCCAATAATAGAACTATCTTCTTATTTACTGCAAGCTTTTAAACACCTTGATAAATGATCTTAAAATGCAGATTTTAATTACTTTTCCAAGCCCATAACTTTCAAGATACATAATAAAACGCCAGTGCATTCAGTTCTAAGTGGAAGGCAGGGAGACTGGCCGACAGACACAATGGCCAAAACGGAGCTGACATTTAGTGCGCAACTGGCGACAACGACTGTCAACACAGGAAAGTAAATGCACCAGGGGCCGCAAAGTTCATAAATCGCGGTCCAGAGCTCGAAGTTGGCTGATTTCAGTTGGCAGAGAGAGCGCAGCGTCGTGTTAACAATATGTTCGCTGCTTGGAGAGCCTTAACGGCTGCCGTGTGCCATAAATCTGAAGATTTTCGGCATTGTCTTCGCTCAGGTTGGGCTAGGTCGCACCACTTGGCTCTGCATGGATATGGATGTGCATGTGGATGGGGATGTGGTGGATGTGGATATGGATATGGATGCATGTGGATAAAGTGCACTTACCAATCGCTGGGATCACCAGCCGGACCTGTGCGCTGATTGCATTTGCTGCGCATGACCAACTGCAGCCAGTTGGGCACTGGAGGCGTGGGATCGGGTGTGTATCTGTGGGATAGCGATGAGATAAGGGGAAATTAGCAATTGTAAGGTCAGGAGAGAGGATAGTCCTTCTTCTATTCCGATGGATGCTCACCTGATGATCGAGTTGCAGTGCTTTGTCTTGGGCACCGCGAATATCTCGCTGGGCGATGGCGTGGACGCCATGGCGTGTGCCTTCTCCACGGCCGCATCCACCTCGGGTATGAGGGCCAGCTCCTCGGGCTCGCCGAGGTCCACGTCCAGGCTGCTCACAGAGCTGAGTGAGTTGCGGGGTCCGGTGTGGTGGTACCGCGACGGACTCGACGCCGTCGCATCCTCCAGTTCGCTGGTGTCGAACTTGAGGTTGACTATAAGAGCCCAGAAGGAGGAGAAGGAGAGAGGCACACAGCATATCGAGATACACCGACGGACACACAATGAGAATGGGAATGGATGGAAGCACGGATTTGGATTCGGTTTCGGGCGAGATTCCCATGATCAAAATTTCACACAGAGAGAGAGCAAAAATTGTTGATAACGGTATATACATCACCTTTGTGGAATGACAAATGGGTTGTTTTTCTGTGGTTGACTTTAACTCACGTTTGTCCATCGGTCCCAGCTTCTTGGCCAGTCCGTACATGGTCTCCGGTGTCCAGTAGTCCGGAATTCTGGCAAAGATCGAGCCCGCGTCCGCCGGCAGCTGAATGCCTAGTTTGTGGAGCAGCAGCACAAAAGGCTGGTACAGCATCGTAGTGGATTGCTCGTTGTTCCACTGCACCACCGGAATGGACTTCTGCTTGCAGATGCAGTGATAGGCCACCGGCTCCATGATGTGATCGCCTTCCGGAACCTTGAGACCACTCCGCAGGGTCAGCTTGACGAAGCAGCACTCGATGAGGATCCTCTGCAGCCATAACAAATGCTGCGCCTTGTTTTCCTTGATGATCAGGTCCAGCAGGATCTGGAAAATTGGGAAATTCATTGTTATTTACTTCCTGGTAGTAATATCAAGCCAACCACCCACCTGCACATCATCTGAGGGTTTGCCGTAGGCGCACTCCTTAATCTCAATTCCAGACTCTGTGGTTGCGGAAGTGGGAGTGGTCAGCAAAGTTCTCTGATACTCAGCATCCTCGAACTTCATCAGATCATCGTACTCCAACAGGGTAATAATGTCCTACAAGAATTAGTCAATGTTTTAATAAAATCCATCCTGAATTTTTTTTATTAAATCCTCACTTGTTGCAAAAGTTGTTGGATAATAGAAATCCGGGTTTTCAGCTTGTTGCCGTTGTTGCTGAAGAGCTTAACTATCTTTCCCACAATATCGTTGTTCTTCTTGCTCTGCACATAATACCAATACAGTGTATCCATTTCCTCCTGCGACCAAGAGCTAAAGAATATAGTTATGGTTAATAACATTGACTAAATACCACCTAAATAGCATGAGTTAGCTAAGTGTACATTGCGTATTATTCGTTAGTCTTATTCAAAGTTCAAGTGAACCTAATATAGTTGTGGTTAGTTAGCCATTTCTTGGGGAAAGATATGTTAGGAAGTAAAGAACCTCATAAATACTTGGATCCCTAAAAATCATTGAATTACACTTTAAAAATCTCTTGTAGCTCATCCACAGATGGAGTTTTGTTTAGGACGACTAAATATGTCTAAAAGAAAACGCTAGACATCTGGTTCTTATGGTCCACAAATGTTAAAAGTGTTATGTTTATTGCTTAGGTTAGTTGTATCTTAGATCAAAGATTTTGGTTTAATATTTCAATATATTGCTTATACCCTTATTAAATATATTGCTTCAAGGAAAACTTCTGAAATCCTTACCAAACGGTATGCTCCTGGTTGTGTTCCTTGGTCATTTCCGTTAAGGAAGTTGTGGGAATGGTGAGTGGCGACTTCGGAGGAGTATTCATGAACTTGTGAATCACATACTCGATGAGATCAGACCAGTCCTATAAAAATATGTTGTATTATGAAAGCAAAAGAGTCAATCTCTGAAGAAACTTACATCGCACAGTTCATAGTCCGCTTCCCAAATTCTTGAATAGGTTTTCAAAATAATTGGTTGGAATAGAACCCCAATCTGGCCCAGGTCGCCACCTATGTGATGCATCATGGTAAAGATGCAGTCATTGACAAACTCTCCGTTGTTGTTGAAGTCCTCCAAGAGGATGCCATAGTAGTGCATCACCTCCAGCGTGGCAAACCTGTAATATTAGTTCATTAATAAAGTCGAAAAGGATTCGCTGTATGGTTTAATCATACTGTGTAATGTGCTCCGACAGGCGAATAGTTTGACATCCACCAAGTTTGGCCGAACTGTCCAGAATAAGGAGGAGGATGTGATTGGTAACCACCAGATCCTGGAGATACTGCTTGGAATGGATGCTGGGATTGAAGCGCCTCAGCAGCAGGACAAAAAGGCACCTCAGATCGGACATCTCGCTAATCTGCAGTTGGAGCTGCCTCAAGTGGGCCTTGTCGTCCTCGTTCAGATGGGTCACTTTGTTGTATGTGTCGATGGCCTGGAGGAACTCCCGGATGGCCGTCACCACCAAGTGCATCCGCCTTAGATAGGGCTTCAGGTCACTGCCCTCCTGTCGGGCATTCAGTTCCAGTTGCTCACAGAGAGACACACCCTCATAGGTCAAGTAGCTCAAAACATCGTAGGTGAGAATTGTGTCGATGTGCTCCATGTCCAGCTCCAGTTGGGCGGCAAACTTCAGGAAGTAGGTGACCAGCCAGAAGAAATGCGACGTGTCAATGGGCACCTTCTGGAGGGAAATCCGAGAAGTTCTCTTTAGTTTTTATTATAATATATAATATCATATTTAAAATAATAATAGCAAGATGTGAGGTATTTCAAAAGATAATGAACCTAATCTACTAAGCCTCAAAAAAAACATATGAAAAGGTATGAGCACATCATAAATCAAAAATTCACCTTGTTCTGTCTCAATTAGTTAGTTAGTGTGTGTAAATTTGTTATTAAGAAAATCGAAATTATAGTACTTATAATAATTTCTATATCAATATCGACATACCGCATTGGAAAGCAGTTGCATGTGCAATTCCTCCACCAGATAGCTGTAACCCTTGAGGAGGAAATCCACGGTGAATTCCTTTAGCAGATTGGAGATGTCATCATCGGTGGGGGTGTGCTGTACCAGACCCTTCATGTTGATGCTGTGAATTCAATATTATTGTTAAATGGTTGCAAAAGTTGTTAACATTTTTAGAGAACTTATAATAATTTCTGATTTGTAATCAATTTGGTGTGGATTTTCCAGGAACTTACAGGCTGCTTTTGCTGCGCTTGACCAGTTTTTTGCGTCTTAACTCCTTTTTGTCCATTGGCGACATAATAGTCCGTGGTTTATTCCGTGGCTTCGTGTTACACGGAGGCTTCTGGTGCTGCGGCTTGCCCTGCGGTCCATCGTCGTCGTTACTGGAGGTGGAAATGGATTCCTGATTTTCCACCTGGGTGCCATAACCGCAATCCGATAGCTCAGACTGCGAGGAGGGGCATTCTCGTTTCTGTGGACAACACTTGCCCTTGGTCAGCTGGAGCTGGCCGGCATGGGGGGACTTTTGGCCCAATTTAACCGCAGATACGTGGGATGCGTAGGACGATTCGTTGAACTTCTGCAATTGAGCGTGTGCCGAGGTGGAGGCTCTGACTGGCAGAGGAGGTGGTGGCTTGAATGGCTCTGTGCCCAGGCAGCCCTGTGGCGGGCTGGACGTTGGGCTGGTAGTGTTGTTGACCTTGTCAGCTGGTTGTTGGGTTAAGTTTAGGGGCTCCGAGGCTGGTCCCAATTGTAGGTACTCCTCTTCCTCCACTTCGTCCTGGAAGAGTACGATATTTATATATTGAAAAGACACTGGTCATAGGAACTCACCTCATCGTCATCCTCCTCGCCGTGCTCGTTCAGCTGGCTGTGTCTCTGGTCCTCGTAATCTCCATCGTCCATGGACTCGCCGGCGGGCTGTGATTGCTCCGGGGATCCTGGCTGCTCGCTGTCGTTCCCCGTCATATCGCTGGCCTCTTCGGAGCCATCGGGCTTATCCGCTGGCACTCTGGCCATGGCGTTCTGGTATTCCTGACCTTTGCGGCTCACCTCCTGCAAAGTGGCCGCTGTTCCCTCCCGCATGCCACCACCCATGCCACGACCGTTGCTGCCGTTGTCCGAGGAATCGGAGGTGGGATCGGAGGTCAGCATGGGGCTGGAATCGCCACTTCCCTGTTTGGGGGGCGAGGTATTACTCTCATTATCCTCAGAGCTCTCCGACAGAGAGGCTTCGAACCAGAGGCTAAGTAGTTTTTGCAGAGTGCTCACATGCTGATCCTTGTAGATCAGAGCAATCAGTTGCACCATGGTCACTCCCCAGAAGGCTCTCTGCGGACAGGTCATCAGGTACAGGAGTAACTTGTCTATGCTCTGGATGAAGAGGTTCCACAAGATCGTGTTCTGCATAGAGATGCCATGCGGCATCGACTGCATCATGGGCATCACGCAATGGGCATGCGTCTCCGGAATGTGCAGGATATTCCTCAGAAGCAGCAGACAGTTGTTGATTTGATCGCATTTGTGCGGCGACAGCTTGGGGTCCGACTCCAGGATGTGTTTCATGTACTCCACCACGCTCTTGGTGCTCCTGGCCTCGGTAAATGCTTCCTTGCTGGTGTACAGCAGCTTGTTCAGCTCGAAGATGGTGTGGCGACCCACATCCGTGCGGTACATCACGTCCACGGAGAAGAGGCACTCCACCGGCACCGTCAGGTTGACCAGTATCCGGATGACCGACTCCAGAACCGCATCATCCTTGGCATTCTCCAGCAGCGGTATCAAATCTGACCTCACATTCTGGCCGAATCCAATGGCCCGTCGAAAGGTGCGCAGCGTTTGGTCCTCATAGGTGAGCTTGTAGTTGATCTCCTCCAAAATGGCTGAGGATTGAAAAGAAGTTAAATATCGAAATGATGAAGTATCCTATGTTGATTACTTACCCAATGCATTCGGATTGACCACATAGGTATCGCCCTCCAAGCAACCCAGGGAGGAGAACGCGCTGTACAACTGCGGAGTTGCTAGTAACCAATCCATAACCGATTTCACTTGATAAAGTTCTGATTATTCCAGATGTGATTGTTGAGCTGCCTAACTCTGCTCATTGTCGACTGTGAACATTGAGGTACTTCTTAGCAATTTGCGCGTTAACTGTAAATACAAGCATATAAAAATATTAATTTAATTGTTGTTAAAAGTCAAATATGTGTTACGTATGACTTGTAATTCACATTTAAATTGCGTTGTGAAATGGTATATTTCAAAATGTATTTTAAAGCTAATAATATATTTAGTATAAGGTAAGATAGTTGCATTTTTGTTAGCTGTAACAGTCACCTTAAAATAAGTTAAGGTCACTGGCCCATCGTCTTCGCAGGGCATTACGCAACCCAAAATGATTCCCATAAATATTTGCACTCGCAAACAAAATTGTTACCCATGTGACCATCAAGGGCGCAGTCCATGCAATGTGCTGCAATTGCAGCCGCTCGGGGATGAAACCCGAATCAACTCCCATTAAATCCGGCCACATCACCTCACACACGTGTCCGCACAGCACGTCTCCCATTTACCGCCCGTTGCGAGTCGAATCAAGGAAACTGCCTGCCAGACGAGCCCCGAAAGTTCCAAGAAGCCACACTTGCCAGGCCGGAAAGTGGAAAAGTGGGCTGGATTGGCGGCCGCCCACGAGGGGGAGCCCAACCTTCAGCCATCACGTAACCAGGCAAATCCTCAACAGTCGACTGCGGCACCCGGTGGCCGCATGTGACTCACTTGCAGACATCCGGGCTGATTGTGTAAACAACACAGTTGGAGGACAAATCCACTGGGTTCGTAAACGGACTACGGACTATGGACTCCGGAGGAACAAAGCCTGCAGTTGGAACATCCGACCACCCGTAGCGATATTTATAGGACATGAATCGGGATGCAGAATCTGGTATTTGTAGGGCTTCCAGCCTTCTGACTTTGAATGTTTTGCGCTATATTTGGCCACAAAAGCGAGTGCAGTTCAGCTGCATTGGTTTTCGTTGCCCTCTTTTGGGCGAACACGTTAAATGGCACGCTAAATGGCCAAGACCGGAAAATAAACTGCGCAAACAGTTGAGAAAATTTTAAAATAAGTGCAAGCCATTT
Source organism: Drosophila sechellia (assembly GCF_004382195.2). NCBI lineage: Eukaryota > Metazoa > Arthropoda > Insecta > Diptera > Drosophilidae > Drosophila > Drosophila sechellia. The sequence continues at coordinate 3,448,015 of NC_045949.1, forward strand.
ATGGCCTAGCTTATCTACTATAATTTAAAGTGGGAAATTGTTTCAAAATTAATAATGCTTAATAGGAAATAATGTTTAAGAAAAGAGACATAATAAATTATGCAACTTTAATATAAATTATTAAAAAATATAGATATTAGGAAATGATATATATGAGCCCTAACAGAAAAAAAGAAAAATACTTTTTTTTTAATTTTCACTTAATATTTCCACTAAAACTAATATCGAATTTTGTTGGTCGAGCATAATTTTTGCACCATCTTTAATCATAGCTCATCTGAGCATCTTTGTATCTGTGAAACGTTTCTAGCAACCCCAATACCATTTCCGCTGACTGGTTATGAAATCAAAGACCCAACTTACATAAAGCGAAAGGCGAGAACTACAAAATGATATGCGCATTGAAATTTAGAGCTGAGTATCTACTTTTCTTGGAGAGTGAAAACAATTTTCATTCTTTCGCAAAGGGGAAATTCATTGAAGCGAGGGCTAATTTGCATTTGAAACGGAAAGCTAAGATAGATCACCAATAAATATTTAAGATTTGAATTTGCAATGCCAATCAATCTGAGGGTCGTTAAAATCCTGGCTAAACGGGCAGAAACCATTCAACATCTGTGTGCCAGGATGAAATCTGTCAGTTTCAGGACGATTCCCGTACTTATTTCGCCATCCTGTTTCTGACAGGAATTCCGTGGAAGGCCAAGCCTCCTTTTTTGACAGTTCACTGCGTGCTTTTTACATAAGAATTGTAAGAAAGAATTGTTGTACCTTCGTAAATTGCCCCTTTAAATTGCTTTCTTTTTCCCAGTATTATGTGATTTCGTTTTCATTTGAAAATGGGGTTTCTTTCTGTGCAAGCTTTAATTGCTTGAATATGTCGCTAAAAAGCTTTTTTAAAGTATAATTTTGTCAGGGGTCAACTGAAAACGAACTGTGTTAGGTCAGTTCTAAACTTTGGAAATTTTAAATATACTACTTTATATTTCTTACCAATTCTTTTAAATTTTCTCGGTCGCAGACAATTTTACTGTTAAAGCGTTAGCTGGCTGTAATGCAATCAACAATTAAAGCTGATTGTTTATGTTTCTAAGCAATTGAGCTTTTCTGAGCACTTTTTGGGTTTCTTTGCAGAATAGACCGTGTTTTAGTTTCAGTGCTGTTATATACACTAACGAAATTATTTTTGAGTTATATCTGAAAGTATTTTTAAAAATATTTGTAAGGTAAATTCAGCATTTTGGTAATATTAGAATTTTAACCATTTACGAATAATTTTTTGGGGATGTGCAATTTTATTTAACACTTTGTGAACTTTGTATTGCTAACACTGCACAACGAAATTCTTTATACTGTTGCAGCTCGATTTCGGCTTATGTAAAATGCAACTTCAATAACAATTAATTTGCACTTTTTTCGATTGCAATCTAGGCTAAGCACTGAGAGAAACAGCAGTGAGTCACTTAAGTCACTCTCTTAAGAATTATTAATATGTGAATTTATAAATATTATTGCATGAATCCACCAAAGTATTCAAGATTCTTTAAGCAAAATATCTTTATTCAATGTGATTTATTTGAGAGATATTTATTTTCGAGACTTCTATTTTGTTGATGAACTTCGAACCGCTCAACGAACCGCTTACTTGGAACGCACAATGCTGAATGCGATCTGAGTTACGGCGAGCTCACCGAAGTCAGATACAAAATGCATCTCACAGATACAGACACTGACCGAAACACGCACTCACACAGGGCCAACGTGCCGCTGCCGGCGTTTGTGCGAACGAGAGACGCGAACCGAAAGCTCTCGCCGCGCTGCTCCGTCCCGCTCGCACCCACTGCCGGACGGCCGGGGAACTCGGCTCACGTGTAATTACAACGTGCCGCACGTTTATTTGCCAACCGCCACTGCGATGTTCGATAACATGAATAACCAGCGCCGGAAAATACGGAGAACACTCTGGGAACAACAGCAATAGTCAGAACGCTTCTGTGCACTCAAAAAAAATGTGTGTCACTTTACCAAATTGTATCTTCAATAACGATCCCTAATTATTTAGATAATTTACATTGAAGAGACTCTTTCACCTTAAAATAATTGCAAATTAACTTTTTAAAATGATTTCACAACTACGTATTTTTAGATTAGATAACACTCACTTTTTCTATAATATAATATATTATATTCAATGATATGTTTTGTTACATAAATTGTAATTTGTTCTAAACTACTGTTTCACAATAAAACCAATATTTTTTTCAGTCTAAAGTTAAACGTTTTAACGCTGCCTTCAAACGTCTCGGCCGTAGGCTTCGTCAGGGTGACATTGTTCGGCTCTGAGTGCCTCAGATGATCCGTTGAATAATCCTTTTGGGCACGGAATCAACAGTTGGTTGCAGGCGCGGGCACACGCGGCGTATACGCACCGGGCTCATTGAATGCGTATACTATAGGGAGCGTATATATTTACTTTGAGTGTTTTTCCTCGGTGGCGCGAGCTGCAGCACGTCGGCATCGAATCGCGGTGGCAAATCGACTGGAAACGGGGGTTTGGGAAAATACTTTTGCTCGCCCTGAGGCGATAGAAATAAATAACTGACACTCTCATTCTACGAAGTCACTCACTCACAATAGGCGATTTGACGTCAAAATGTTATTCAACCCAGACTATCAAATTCTATTAATTCAATAAGAGATTTAGTTGTCCAAAAAAAAAGAAACTAATTAATAATGTTAATTAGATGGTTTAATCTAAATATATTTTTAGTATTAAGAAGCAGATATTGATTGAATACATTTCCACTATTAATTAATAAATTTATTAATTTTGGCATTTAATATTTAAGTTATATATTCATTGCTGTAAAGTAAATGGAGAAAAACGAAAGTGCATAGCACTGATAAGACCACTTCAGCCGATCCGCGCAAAGTTTCCATTTACCGCTACGTAAGTGGTGCGATCACTTGGCCAATGCCAAGGCTATGCAAGTACATACATCTGAATTATGCAACGCCTGATGTTAATTTCTGTAAGCTAATTTATCACTAAGCAAACACAACAATGGCGGAGTCCGCTCAACGGCAAAGTAAGCCACGCCAACCGACAGTTCATGATGAACACTAACTTGCCCCTACGTATACGTTATGCCAGTAATTGCGTATACGCCGCATGTAACACATGAACGGTGCACAGCCACGATGACAGTTGGCTGATAAGCCTCCCATTGAAAAGCAAAACAATTAGATGCGATGCCCACTCCATCCCTCACAAACGGCCAAGGACTCGTGCAGCCCGACACATCCTCTTAACGTGGCCAAGTAGACTCATTTCCAACAACGCGACATGCGCCGGCGAAGTGTGCGATATCCTGGAGGGTCGCGTGTTTGAAATGCTGGCTGCGTGCTGGCAACGTGTGCGAATCCTTCTATCGAGGCGCCACATTATGAAATGGTTCAAGCAGATTGGTTGGCATCCTTTGATAATTTATTTATTGCGGGTTTTTGAAATACATCTAGTACAAGCAATCGCATAGGGAGAAATTGATTTCAAACTAAGTTTGCTGTGCAGGATATACGAATCTAAACACCACTGTGCTCCTTGATCCAATCCCGTGCGAAACTCACTCTTGAGTAGACACCCGGATAGTCGGGCTTAGCGCAGCCGTAGCCCCAGCTAACCACGCCCACCAGCTCGCCCGATTCACTGACCATCGGACCGCCGGAATCGCCTTGGCACGCATCCTTTCCGCCTTCCAGAAATCCAGCACAGATCATTCGCTCGGTGACGCCGCCGTACTGCTTGTACTTCTCGCTGCACAGCTCCTGATTGACCAGAGGCACCTCCACCTGACGCAGCCACTCGCGGGACTCCAGCAGGTTCTGGGTGTTGCCCCAACCACTCACGAAGCAGGCTTCCCCGTCCATGAATTTCATCTGAGACTCGGGCAGCTTTACGGCCTTTTTGGTGTCGTCAAACTTGATGGGATGAGCTAGCTGAAGTAGCGAGAAATCGTAATCCACATTGGTGTAGTTGAACTGGGAGTGCTGGACGATCTTCTGCACCCGCAGCAGTTGGCCACTGCGAGCGAATTCGCTGGTTCCGAGGCGTACTTTCAGGCGATCTGCCGTTTTACCACTACGAAATCAGGAGGAATCATTTTGGGCATACTCTCTAGAGAAGATTCCTTGACCGGCTAACTTACTATGTGCAATGGGCGGCAGTCAATATCCACTCCTCAGATATAATAGAACCTCCGCAGATATGGGACGAGGTCTGCAGCGAAACCTGATGTGGTGCATCGGTGATGTTGATGCGGTGACCGCCCACAATGCGGCCATCCAGGCGGGGTGATAGCTTCCAGGCATTTTTTATAACATCCTCAAGCGATCGCTGCCTTTTAACGGGCTGTGGTATTAAACAAACGCCAGCCAGAACCAACAGGCTGCACTGCAGCAGTACAAACAAGCGGAGAGCCAACATGGTTGTTCAACATAAACCGAAGGTATTCTGTGGCCTAAGACAGAGTAAAACCTTATATAGGAATGCTTTTCTTGGATTAGTGATAGCCACCCAGTGGGTAGAAGACCCGCTGTGCCACCACTGTGCAGCTTATCCGCCAACTGACACACAAAATGCTCGGAACACATTCATTTCGTGGTGGCATTGAGCACACTCTCATTTAAAAAGTCACTTGGTCTCCTCGATGTTTCAGAATAAAGTCGTTATCTTTCAGTTAGCATTCAATTGTTTAATTGGGTCACTTGTAATACCCCATGAAATAGTCATTGTAAAATTTTTCAAGTTCAGTCGGACTCACATAAGGTAATTTAAATGGTTCAGCAGCTAACTTAGGAATATATCGTATACCATAATCTATCGTAAGTTAAATTGGGCACAAGCAACTCACAGTACATTTGTGTTTTATTTGTGTTTTACAACATTTTAATTTCATTCTATGAATAAGTTAGTTGGGCTTGTGATGCTGTTTGACTTAATCCACCACATAGATCAGATTCCTTCCCACTTCGGTGAGTTTTCCTGCCTGCTCCAGGCTCACTTTCTTGTTCTCCACATCCAGAACGAAGTTTCCCTCGCCGAGAACAGACTTTCCTGCTTTGTAGTCCTCAAAGTTGGGAATTTTTCGGGGTCCCAGAACGGGATCCTCATACCGCCAGATCTTAAGGGTAGCCGCATCCGTTTTAAGTCCAATAATCTTGGAGAGTTTCTCTCGCAGAGATTGGACCGTATCTCCCTCGGAAATGACAGTGTTGACCTGGAAAAGCGACGAACGCTCGATAGGATTCGTGAGCTCAACGCTCACATTTGGGGTCACTGAAAAGCTGATGAAGGGGGAGCCGGGACGCACTTCCTCACGAGTTTTCTCCGGCGCTGACGGATCATCGGTGTACTTAATTTCCACGACATCAAGCTTAAAATAAACCAACGTTAATTTGAGAGCAACTCATAAAGCAATAGAAACTACTTACATCCAGTGTGTTCTTCAGGTACTCCAAATTGCTGATCAACACCTGACGCTCATCGAACTCCAAAGTCACGGCTAAAGCAGCCACACCCTTGCCGGACTCCACCTTTTCGCGAATCATCTGGGCAAAGGGCATTACTCGTTTCATGAACTTCTTTAACTCGGCCTTTTGCTGCAGTGTAGAAGCGATGACTTTGTTATCTGGAAGGGCCTGCGATTTGTTGAACAACTCCTTCATGGTATCGAGGACACAGCACTGCCAAGGAGGATAGGTCTTGGCGACCCAAACGAGGCCTCGATTCGGTTTCGCTGCCTGGATATTCACAGATTTATCTTTTCCGGCCTTGCCCTTGATTTGCAGCAAGTTCTTGAGGTTCAGACGGAACGAGTGAGCGGCTTCCATGAGGTACTCCGAGCACAGGATATCGACTTCGTTGATGGCTCCCACTTCTGGCCACCGAGCATGAACAATGGACTCCTTGTTACCCAGCAGTCCCCATACATGCTCCGCCATATGAGGGCAAATAGGGGACACTAAAAGAGCTTGTCTGCGAATGAACTCCAGCACCAGATCTTCATGCATTCCATGTGCGCCACACAGCTCCCTGTACTTGTCCCTGGCCAACTGCAGTTCGTAGAATCCACTCCTTAGAGCCTCCTTGAACAACATCTTTCGGTAATTATCGTCGGTTTGCTGGGTTTTCAAATTGAGTTCACTCAGGAAAACTTGATCGTTGAAGGTTTTGTCTGTGCCCTTTCTCAGACTGCTCCTGTTTTCCAACATCTCCTTCACCCACTCAATGAAAGTGTATAGACGCAGGATACCTGCATCCGCGGTGCTCTCCACGAAATTGGCATCCTCCACACTGTCGCCGGCATCAGCCAAACAAAGGCGCATGCCATCGGCAGAGAATTTGTCCACAGCTTCGGTCAGAGTTAGGAAGTTTCCGTCCGATTTGGACATCTTGGCAGAGTTCAGCAGGAGATGACCATTGACACGCATTCCTTTAGGCCACTTGTTCTCATCATTAGGCCAAATGGCAGCGTGATTGTAAAGGCAGAAGGTCAAGTGGTTCTGGATGAGATCTTTGCCAGAAACACGGAGATCCATTGGATACCAGTATTCAAACTCACGTCGCAGAACTGCCAGATGTTCCTGTTTAATGGCCGTCTTTTTTGGCAGTGGGGTTTCCTTAAAGAAAATATAGTCCCATATTTCGCCAGTCATGTCGGACGGTTTGATGCCTGTGGAAGTGTAAATGTAAATGTTTCAAATCATTAGTGGGAGCAATTCAGCATACCAAAAGGTCCTGGTTTCTCTCCACGGAAAGTGCCACCCTGGAGCAGGTGTGCCACGGTATAAAAGGCCATGTATATGGTGGAGTCCGAGAGGGATTCAATCAACCACTTGTCGTCCCAAGGCAATTTTGTTCCAAGGCCGTAGGTTCTGGAGCAAGCGTACTCGTGCAGCCAGTTCAAACATGCTTCGAAATTATTGCGTGCCTCCTCGTGGAAGGTTTCCATGCCGTGCAAGATCTTGGTGGCCTGGGCCTGCCATTCAGGCTCACCGTAGTTAAGGTACCACTGGTTACATAGAGCTACCACGCACTCGTCAGCTGAACGAGACATAATGGTCTTCTCCGGCTCGTAATAAATATCCGCTTCGTTGGCATCGACCAAACGTTTCTGCAGATCCTTCTTCACATCCTGAATCTTGCGGCCGGCATATGTACCCACCAACATTACTCCGTCATAAAAACCTGTAAGGAATGTAATTTATAACCAGAAACTTAGATGACCTCTACTTCTACTTACTCTTCAGATAACACATTTCCTTTGCTTCAGCCAGCTTTTCCTTGTCGTTCTGTGATTGAATCTTAAGGGTTTCATAGGCATGGACGGCACACAGTTTGCCCAGCGTAGGCACTTCGATGATGGGGATAGGCTCGTATGGCAGTACCATTTCATCTTTCAGTCCATACTTCTGGCGGAACGCCTCCTTCTTTTGGAGATCCACCAAAGCGGCGTAATCATCGGGGGAATCGGAGGGGACTGATGTGACCACGCCAGTTCCCTTATCCTCCTTGATACTCAGCATGGGCAAGGTGTAGACAACCTTGTGCGTGGTCAGAGGTCCCGAAAGAGGAACTCCCAGTAGATCTTGACCAGTTACCTCAGCCAACACCTTAATCTCCCCTTCCACGGCAGTGAATCCCTGGTAAGTCATATTTCTAGCAGCCCTACGCGTGCTCACCCACACTTCGTTGTTCTTGCTTGTCTGCCAGGCGATATACTTGATGTCCGGATGTAACCAGCAGTTGGTCTGCCCGTACATGGTTTCCGGACGCAGAGTGGCGGCCACCATGAAAATTGGCTGCTTGATGGAGCTAGGAATAAAACTTTTATAATTAAAAAAAAACCACCTCAAACAGAAATCTCATTCTTACCTCAAAGCCTTGGGGGCTTCCAGAACCTTCATCTTGATGAGAGTGTACTCCTGAGGACCCACTCCCTCGCCCGAGGAGCGATCGTGGTCCATGCACGGCTGCCCATCCTTGGGCGAATATATGGTATACCGCTTGCCGTACATGATCTTGCCCCGCTCCTTCAGGTGGTTGAACTGCCAGCGGACGAACGAGTCGAAATATGGATTGGCATCCGTGGTGATGAATGTACGCCTCCAGTCCACGTGCACGCCGATTCGCTTGAGATCCTGCACCGCCAGCGGTGGGAAGTAGTTAAGCCAGTGCTCGGCATTGGCAAAGTCCTTGATTTCCTCGTCCTTCAGTCCGAGGCTCTTCATGATTTGCCATTGGTATTTGGCAGCGCCGGTTTTAGCAACCGCTTTGCTCTTCTTTCCCTTGGACTTGTCCTTGGGCACCTCGGATGCGGCTTCAGCGGCAACGGGGACCACATCCTCGGTCTCGGGGAACTGTGGTGGAAAGCCGAACTGCTCCAGTTCGCGCGTTAGCTTGTCCGCACAAGCCTTGATGGGCATGCCGGTGCAGTGGAATCCGAAGGGCCAGAGTACGCGCCGTCCCTTCAGGCGATGGTACCGCATCGAGTACTCTGCCTTCGACAGCGAGAAGGTGTGGCCCAGGTGGAGGCGTCCGTTCATGTAAGGAAACGGAAAGGTCACGAAGAACTTCTCCGCCTGCCGCTTCTTTGGGGCCGTCGGCGCATCCGATTCGTGCACGCGCTCCGTCTCCCATCGCTGCTGCACCTCTCGCTCGATCTTCTGTAGATACTCCACCTTAAAGGTGCCCTTGCGTTCGGTTGTGGCCTGTTAAGGTGAAAAGTGAACATATTAGAATGCTAATTTCCTTTCAAATGCATAAATGCCGCGGCCAATTGCATCAGCCGGCTCGTCCTCGTGGCAGTTTCGGCGACTCAGCGAAGGGCGGGGGAATGCGATTTCCGGCTAGTGCTCACCATTGCTTAGTTCTCAAAGATATTCGTAATTGTTTAGAAAAATTTCTTAATTCAAATCGTGGCACTAGCAAAAAACTAAATATGTTTCGAGCAGTGCAACGTGTTGTGACCAGTGTGGTAGCAGAGCAGGCAGAGGAAAATACTGACTATGATAATATAATTTTAACACATTTCATAATTTTAGATATATCGTGCCTCATATTTATTGAATCTATTATTCAAAATTAAAAGAATTAGTTGGAAAACATTTAACAAGCGTGTGTTTTTTGTGAATACCGAATTGCATTCGAACTAAAAGGCACTAACGCGTTTTATTTTCCAACCTACACGCGACTGCCACACTAACCATTTAACCTAGTTTTTTTTTCTTAATTAGTGTGAAAAGTTTTAGGACATTTAGATAAATTATAACTTAAGTGAACCGAATAGATTGCGCCATCGTATTACCCCCAAGATGCGACCAGTATTTGCCTTCCTGCTCCTGGCGCTCGTCTGCTTCGCCAGCACCAAGTCGGAGAGCGACTTCGAGGAAGACGACAGTGACGATTTTGCCGAATTCGACGACGGCAACTTTTACGCGGAGCCAGCGGCCAAGAATGCAGACTCGTTCTCCGGAGGAGCAGGATCCAGCCACGGCGAGTCCCGCGACGATCCGCCTGCAAAGGAGCCGCGGAAGCAAGCACAAAACCAGGAGAGCGACGAGGAGGACGGCCTGGTCGAGGATGACGATGAGTTCGAACACTTCCAGGTAAACAAAGTCGGCTGTTCGCTGCGTAGGGGTCAAATGGGGTTAGGAACTTTGGTCAAGAACTTGCTCAGTGAAATTTAACTAGGCTTCCATATAGTTGGCCTTGTGTTCCTTTCTTTCCTGCACAAAATACTTTGTCATAGGGTGCATAAAGATCCATTGGAAACATTTAATACATTGCTTTTACACACATTTATCGTATATCAACTTTCACCATGACGACGGGGATTTTGGACGTACCTTACTTTTTATCTTCTCTAGTGTGAAGTGCTTCTAAAAGTCTGTAATCGTTGGATAGTCATTGAATTATGTAACGTAGAAACGAGTTAAAGTTTATAAACTTTGTCGGAACCCACATGATTTATTCATAAAATGAACTTCGAACTCAGGGGATCACGGTTTCACCAAAAGTGCAAAGTTCTAACAAGAAATTATTAATACTTACAATTGACTTAAACCTATTTCCAGGACGAGGAAGAGTTCGAGGGCTACGATGGCGGAGACTCCAAGGATCCGCCCATCGACCAAAAGGTTGAGCCCAAACTGAACATACCAAACATCCCTCTGCACTTCCGCACCCACTGGGACTCCTACTGGATGGAGATGCTCATGGTGGCAGGGTTGTTGGCCTACTTCGCCAACTTCTTTGCGGGAAAGGCCAAGAATGCGCGCTTAGCGCAGCTTTGGTTTAGTACCCACAGAGCCCTGCTGGATGAGAACTTCGCACTGGTCGGAGACGATGGCAAGGCGGAGAACGAGAATCCGGGACTGATCAAGGAGAGCGAGAGTCTTTATACTCTCTGGTGCTCCGGCAGGACCTGTTGCGAGGGCATGCTCGTCGAGCTGAAGATGATCAAGCGACAGGATCTGGTCTCCTTGGTGGCGGGACTAATGCGCCCACAGCTGGACCAGGCCCACATCAAAATTGAACTCACACGCGGTGTAATGGATGCATTCGTATTTGCAGTTGGTACCAAAAAGACCATTACCAAGGTCTTCAAAGAGTATACGGATCTGGTAAGAGAATGCAATACGAGTAACAATGCCTTAACTTAACTTTGCTCCTTCCTGCGAACAGAGCAAGTTCTGTAGTCTAGTCGGCAAGCCGGAGGATCGCTACAATGTGCCCACCGGCTTTGGCGTGCTTTCCGAAATCCCGGAGGCCACGTCCGCCATCCTCGAGTCACGTATTATCACTGCACTTAACAAGTACCAAAGCTATATCGATTACCTGCACATCTCGGACCAGTTCAGTGGGCCCATCCAGCAGGAAGAGGGTGGCACCCTCAAGCAGCCCGAAACCAAGGCCGTGCTTCTCGCCGGCTTCAATTTGCCGAAGCACGCCGAAATGGAGACCATTAAGCCGTTGTTATTGTTGATCTTTTATTTGATGGAGCGTCTGAAGACCTATCGCATGTCCAAGGAGGTAATATACGCAAATTTTATTTAGTTTGGGTTTACGATTAATTTGTTGTGGCAATTCCAGGGCAAAGCCAAGTCGGACAAGAACCGTCAGCGCGTGGAGGAGGAGTTCTTGAAGAGCACCCATGCCGCCCGCGCCGAGGCTGCCGCTCAGAGACGCGAGGATAAGCGTAAGCAGGAGAAGGAGCGCATTCTGGCCGACGAGGACCCAGAGAAGCAGCGCCGTTGGGAGGCTAAGGAGCAGAAACGCCAGGCCAAGAGGAATGCGCCCAAGATGAAGAGACTGGCCGTCAAATCCCTGTAGATTTGTTTCAATTGTGCCATTTGCCGCAAGGAGCGCACCTCATTAACGTACACAAACCGACCATTTGTAGATGTTCCTCTCAAATGCCAGAATAAAGCAATATCTATTTGTTTCCTATGGAGCGCCAAAACAAAAACCTCAGCTGTGCTAACTTAATCTGGATCATACAAAGCACTACACTGTTGAAATGCAGATAAGAAGTCTATCTCTTCTTTAAGCAAGATAAGTTTTGTAACCTTAATCTATAATATGAATTAGGTTAAATATTTCAACGATACGCAAGAAACGCCGGTATTTGCCAAAATACCTATATGTTTTTATTGGAATATTTAAAATTTTTGTTACAAAAAGATTTATATGCTATGTGAATGGTTTTCGAACGCAAGCTACTTTTTCTTTCACAGACACACCTTATGCTGAATATGCTTGTGAATTCGAAATGGTTTCGGATCTCTTCCCATTTAGCACTTGACGGGGAAGCAGTTTTCGTTGGACACATATGCGATGTGATTGCGCAGCGTTTTGATCTGCTTCTGGGCGGCATCGAAGCTGTAGGAGAGTGTGTTCAGTTGGCCCTGCATCTCGCGGATGACAGCCTCCCGATCGTTGACCGACAGCGAGGCAGTTGCTCGGCACTGAGCCAACTCCTTCTCAAGCCGATTAATCTGTTCCTGCTGCTGGGACTTGATCAGCTCGGCCCGTTCCTTGGTGCCGGCTATGATCTTGGCGGATTCGGTTCGCAGAGTGTCCAGATCGTCTTGGGTGGACTTGAGCTGTTCGCAGAAGAGATCCCGCTGTCGGAGAAGCTCCTCCAGTTCATTCCTGGCCTGGGTCAGTTCCATTTGGCACTGGGCCAGCTGAGGTCGCACATCGACGTTGGGCTGCTGCTCCATCTGCGTCTTACAGGCCTTGAGCTCCTTGCAGACCACCACCAGTTTCGTCTGCATCTCGTCCTTCTCCTTACAAACCTGGGCCAGCTTTAGCTGCTCGTTCTCTAGGAGCTTGGGAAAGTGCAGCAACTCGTTAAGTTTCTCTTGGAACTTAGCTCGAATCTCTTTGACCTCCGTGTTGATCTGCTGTTCGATGCGTTTGTTGTTCATGTTCAGCTTCTCTAAGGAGACGCACTGCTCCTCGACCTTCTGCTGGGCCAGCAGGTACTTGTTGCGATAGTCCTCCAACTGCTGCGACTGCTCCTTCATGATGCACTTGAACTCAAGCTGCTCCTCCTTGAGCTCGTTGACCCGCGCTCGAAGTAGATTCAGCTCGGCGGCATCGGCATCCCCGTCGCCCCCTTTCGATGGACAGGGACCACAGATACCCTTCATCCGCTTTTGCATCTCCTTCATCTGGCAGTCCTTGCGCTGAAACTCGGTTAGCAGCCTTGTGTAGTTCTCCTTCATCTTCTCGTACTTGTCGGCCTTGGTGTTCCGCTTTCCGCCGCAGATAACCAGTGGGTCAGGATCTTCGGGACACGGTGGCCTAGGAGGACATGGCCTGGAGCAGGGGTCCTCTCCTTCATCGTCATCGTCGTCGACGTCACAGGGTTCGGACGCATCCCGATTGCTCACCTCCTGGAGCAACTTCTTCACCGAGCTCTGCATGCACTGGATGCGCCGTTTCAGTTTCTCCAAGGACTCGCACTTGCCCGGTGGCTGGGGCTGGGGGCAGGGAGCCTTTTGAGCCTTCCGTTTAGCTGGACAGGGAGGAGCACATGGGGCAGTGCTGCTGCTGCTGCTGCTGCTGCTCTCCGGGCAAGGACCTTGGCAAGGACCCGGACAGGGTGGTGGTGGACAGGGACCCGGAATGCATACGGGCTGCTTCTTGCAGCTCATGATAGCGCAGGCGATCTCTTCGATCATTTTCTTGTCCTCCGGACAGGCGCCCTTCATCTTCTGCATGGCCTTTTGCAGTGCGCAGATTAGTTTGTCGTCCTGACCAGCCATGTCCCGTTGACCTCCACCGCCTCCGCCTCCTCCACAAACACTGGCACACGAGCTGGGCTCTTCGCTACAGGGATCCGTGGCGCTGCCAGCTGGAGCACAAGGACCGATGCCACACATATACGGCGACAGGTTGTCCTCGTCGACGGTGGTGGTCATGGCCAGCTCCTTGTAGTGCCGATGGGAGCCGAAGTTCTGCAGCTGCACCGCTCTGTTCATCATGGTGTGCAGCTTGATGTTCTCCTGCTCCATGCAGATCCTCAGCCGCTTGATCTCTCGCAGTTCGTTGCGGGTCTTGCAGGGCTTGGCGCACATGTCCATGATGTTGCTCTTGATGTCCTGGATGATCTTGTTCTGGCAGTCGATCTCCTTGATCAGCGCCAGGTACTCCATGTACATGCGCTTCTGCTCGGGATCGTCGGAGGACTCGCCCAGCTTGGAGAAGAGGTCCTCGTCGGGCCCCTCCTCCATCATGTGCTGTTCGCCGAGGTACTGGTTCTCATCGTCCTCGTACTCGCCGCCCTCATCGGTGTACTCCGTGTTCTCTGCCATCGCGATTTAGATTCACTTATCGATTCGGCCAAAAATGGTTAAAATTTTTTTTTTTTGATTTTTATATTTGGCTAGATTAACTAACGATTTTAGGGTACGTATATTCTGCGAAAATTTTAACACATACTCTGAAAAAATTTCGAAACAAGTCTTGGGACGAATAAGTTGTTTTCTTCGTGATCGAATAAAATGAACTGAAAAATCCACGGACACTCGGCCTGGACAGTTGGCAACAGATTTGGAATGGCCTGCTCCGACTTTGGAGAATCGAACGAAAGATCCCGGAAAACTGGATTGGGATCGAGGACTTGCTTCGTCGAGGTGGATTGGCGGAGTCCTCGCTCACAGGATGATAAGGAAAGTGTCCTTCGGGAGGAATGTGTATCGAGGCATTTATTCGGCGAAACAAACAACTATATTTACTACTGCCGCTACTTGAATTGGTTCAAAATCAAAACCCAGTGCGACTTAAAGGAAATGGTATATCTTAAAAAATATTTTTAAATCTATACGAAAATATGCTGTGAAACATATGGAATTTTTTCCTCTGTACTTACTAATATACAATTAGTATATAAAAAAGAAAATGTTTTACGGCGAAATGGGAAATGGAAAGGGTACTTAATAGGTATATAAATATGTAAATTATTATTCTGATGGGAGATGTGTGTTATTATCTAAGCATTAGTTACCTTAAGGATATAATCAATCCTCGAACAGCGTTATTTTCCAGAAGGCAGATGCCATTTGAGTAGGCGTAACGCCCAATTTTCTATCAAATAATTTTCGTCACGTCCTACGTAAAATTAATATTTTTGGGAATTGAATGTGTCATAAGGTTTTTAAAAAAATTCTCTGTTCGCCAAAAACAGTGCAAAAAATTACACAAGTGCAACATTAACCAAATAGGCTAAATTTTCGTAGATGTTAAAGCCATCCAGGCGACCATTAGCCACCAGACAACGATCACTTCGATTCCGTCCACACAATCGCAAAGGAACATCATCTAGTAACACCTCGATGGGACTGGACTTCGAGCTGGATGAGAAGAACGGAGATCAGGCAGATGAAATTGAAAAGAGTAGCTATGTCAGCCTCTCCAGGCAGAACTCCAAAGTACACGATACGAGAAGTGCCAGCAGCTTGGACTTCGGGGAGCACTGTAGTCCCAGTATTACGAAATTACCCAAGAACAGCAGGGAAGGTAAGGAGGTCAACCTAATCATGAGTGATGGAGAGCCGGAAGATTACAGAAGGGGTCAGGGCTCGAAGAGAAGGTTGCCGGACTCGGAAGCCCTTGGCAGCAAGCTGAAGGAGGAACTGTGCAAGTACAAGCAGGAGCTCAAGGACTACAACGAAAGCACCAAGGATCTGGAGGAGAAGTACATGAAAATCAACTACGAGCTGTGCGAAATGCAGCAGAAGCACGATCAGTTCGTGTCCAGCAGGAAGCAAGCCCATCAAGTGGATCTGGGAAGTGAGCCCGATCCCGATGGATTTTATAGCTCTGCCAGCAGTGTCACCTCGCAGACGACCATCAGACGAAAGAGCCCCCAAATCCTGCGCAGCAATACCAGTTTCATGACCGTTCTATCGGCCCAGAGTTCCTGCGTCGAAATCGATAGAAAGAAATACGCGTCCGAAAGGAGTACACATCAGCAGATTCACCATCGGCACAAGGACGATCTGCCATCACAGGTGAACAGCGTTTTTGACAGCCGTATTGTGGAAACACTGGCAAACCGCCACGTAAAGCGCAGTAAGAGATCCTTGGAGCAGGACGATCGGGAAAGGGAGCCAGCATCCTTCAAGGATGTCTACAATGTGCTGAAAGATGTGATCAACACCTCACCGGTATGAATTAGCTATTACCTAAATGGAATTATAAACTAAAACCTTCCTTAATCAGGACCAGAAGTACAAGCATGAACGGGATCGGGGTAGGGGCAGAGACAGGGACAGGGACAGGGACTCTGGAGACCTAAGCCAGCTCCTTACCACCATTAAGGGCCTGAAGAGCGAGCAGGTCCAGTTTCGAACGCTCATTCGGCAGCAGCAGGAGAGGATATCGGACTACCACACACGGTGTGTGAAAGCCCAGGACATCATGAGCACCCAGAAGCAGGAGATCGAGAAGCTGCACGTGAATAACAAGCAGTTGGAGTCGAGCATCTACCATGACATAGACAGTCTGCGATCCAAGATAGACAACAAACTGAAAAGTGTCTCCCATTTGCCGAAGATGATGCGAGACGAGCACTCCAAGTACGAGACGGTAATGCGGGAAAATTGTCTGCTGGCGGATAAACTTCATGCCCTCCAACAGGAAGCCATGCAGCTGAAGGTCAAGATAGATGAACTGGGCCGCCGAAAGCTGGTCACCACCAACCGGCTGAAGGCGGCGGAAAGGGATCTGAAGATTTTCAAGAACTACAACTCAGCCTTGAAGACGGAGAAGCGGAAACTGACCCAGGAGTTGTCCACCATGAAGGATCAACTGGAGCAGCTCCAGGCGAGCAGCAAGAGGCAACTTTCCCGCCATCGCGAGCAGAGCGAAAAGCAGCGCAGGGATCTGCAGAAGAAGATCTACGACCTCGAATTGAAGCTGAGTAGGAGCCAAAACTCCACGTCCAGTTTGATCCAGGAACGAGATAGTCTGATAGCTGAGCTCCAGACGCAACTCCACACCTTGGTCCACAACTTCGAGGTGTCGCAGAAGCACATAAGGGTTCTTCGGCGGCACATCTACTCCATGACGAATCCGGGTTGCACGGGCATCGTTGGCAGTGGGTCGGCTGGCATTGCTCACTCGACATCAGGTGGTTCCCATCGACCCAGTCTGATCAGGATCAATCAGCTGCCCCAGGGAACCAGCAACGGTCGATTTGCAGCCCCCCGAACGCTGAAGGCCACGATCTAAACGGGGATCTGGACTGCCTAGACCTAGGCACTAGATTGGGCTCATCAGCTGTCCAGGCAACTTGAAGGTACTGCTCCCAGCACGTGGACTGTGCCATCAAGTTGCCTGGACATTATCGGGCTTTATCAAGACACCAATTATTTCACTCTAATGATTATGTAAACTCATTTTTAAAAGTACTTTTAATGATTCGGTTAAATGTATTGGTATAGGAATTTACTTTGGTACGACAGTCACACTACTATCACCGCTCCCAAGATTCCAAAGCCTCCAGAATTTGGTTTCATTATACGGAGCTGAGAGCAGATCTTTATGGCACTCCTTGACATAATTTAGGCAACAATCGCCGTTCACCAGACATGATTCTTGGCATCCACAGCCTTCATTGAGGTACCTTCCCGGAACAAAGACCTGACCACAACGACCAGAGCCATTTGGTAGCCCAGTGAATCCTTGATATCCGATTCTTCTATTGGTTTTCTTGGTGGCTCGATGAAGATGGACCTCCTGGCACATTCCTCAGCTGTCATCAGCTTCACGTCGTCGATGGCAATATCTCCGTATTGGGACCTCGCATCCGTGGCGGTAAAGATCACTTGGAAGTCCTCATCCATCTGTTTGATGTCGATCGTGTACTCCAGCCACCTGGCGCCTTGTGATCCAGTCATCACGAATTGGACTAACCTGTACGGACAAGAAAGTCATATTGCTGTATAAGGCAAAAAAATTCTAGATAAGATAATTAGTAAGCAACTCACTGGTTTGTTTTAAATATGTCTCCAATAGTCACCGAAACGGGTTTTACGGACACCAGCAGGCTACCCACTCCACTGCCGAACATGAAGTAGTGAAACTGGAAGCAGGTGGCACTCAAGCTGAGCTCCTTGGGATACAGTGGCGATAGGAAGTGGTAGGTTCCAAAAGCATCACTTTCCGTCTCCATGCGCACGTAGTGTCCGTCGGACTGCTTTTGGAACGTGTGATCCTTTTGGGGACCCGTTTTCTCTGAGTGAAAGTCGGCCACCGTGCTGACTCGTTTCCAAGTGCCCAAGAAGCTCAGTTCCGCCGTCCAGCCGCACATATCCTCGCTCTCGAAATCACAGGAAGCAGTCCATGCCTGGTCTCGAAATGCGCAGGATCCCAACTGGGTGCTCCTCTTCTCGCCATCGCAGTAGGCAATGCGATTTCCAACCAACCCATAGCCATCCGAACATATGATTTTAGCTTTCATAGGCGCATTTAAAACAAATCCGTTCTGTATTTGTTCGTATTCCTGGCAACCGCTTTCTGAAAGTTGTTAAAAAGTAAGCTAGCTTTTACTTCAAAGAACATCTAGTAATTTATAATTTAAATTGTTTTCTTATTTTGTACACCTACTGGCGCAAAATGGTTTTTTCCCTCGAGGAATACCGCGATCGCAGGTGAACACCTTCGATCCTTGTAGAAAGTATCCTTGATCGCAATGGAAAACAATAGATCCATTAACTATTTCCGTCGAACCGTGTTCCAACTGCACGGACTCTTGACATCGAGCATTTGTTCGATCCACACTCGATATAAGAACGATCGCCCAGAACAATATCATAGCTCCAAAATGGAATACTCTATGCTTCTGGCAAATCCGTGCTTTCTTAAGCTTCGAAGGAAAACAACGCCTGAGTTGAGTGGGGAACTGCATTCCATTTCTATTAACCAAATGTACACACATGCTGAGTATAAACGAGATGAGTTCATATGTGCCTTATCAGCACTTGTACAATCTTTTAATTTATTGTTTTTATCTATCGCAGCTTAACAGGGTTTGTAAGTGCCAAAAAGTTCTATATAATCAGATCTATAACGTTTGCGAGTTTTGATGAAAATGGATAGTTCTGTTCTAAGCGAACTGATTTTTAATGGCTATGGTGCTTTCATTGTTATGTTTTTATCGTTGATGACCTTTTCTCTTGTTTTCTACTACATTTGTGGCCAATATGGAATTTTGTGATCTCATTCCAAGCCAAAGTACGCAGCCAGCAATGGCCAATTAAAATATCAATGTAAACAATGCTAGGAAACTCACTTGCCTATGTTTTTTCCATCGATCGTTCGCTGTATATAAGGATGAATATGTAAACATTTGCCTCACCCACTTTGGAGTGTGATTTTGTGCGAAAAGTGTTTGATGTCGGGTGGTTTTTTTGGAGGCGTCTGTGGAATTAAGGGGGGCGGGGAATTGGGGCCGATGACAGCTGAAAAAAATAGAGAAAGAATGAAATGTGCACTGCGCAGAGAATAGGAAGCATTCTTCTGCGGAGAAACAGAGAACAGTCTAAATATAAACAAAGATTCTCTCAGAAATAATTTTTAATATTAAAACAACTTGAATTGCGCAGGTCCAGTTGGCGCACAAACAGTACCTCATATAGGATTATTAATAAATTATTCAAAAATATACACTGATATATAGCATTAACCATTAAACATTAACCATTTGAAATCTAACATTCGATACATAATGATCATTCACCTTTTGATATGCTTTTCCTAATCTATCAAGCTCAGCCAAAAGCATACCTTTCCACTTGGGAGCAGAGGGTAGCAAATGGTCGAAGATGCCCAGCGGGGAGCATCATATTGAAATGAAGCCAAAGGTGTTTCGGCTTTTCCGTATGAATTTTCCAATGTGAGGGTCGCTCGGCGATTTGTACTAGCCTCAGTTTGATTTTCGCACACGAGGTGGTCGGACACGGATGAGTTTGATAGTTTAGCGGTCTCTCGGTGACACGCTTCGATGGGCAGCTCGCATTTTTCGGTGGCGATGACGCAGTGCGTCTTCCTCGTTGTCGTATCGCTGACTTTGTCACACGTGCGGGCAGCTGGCGATGCGGTGTCTTCCGCCAACGAATCAATATCGTTGCCACCGGCTTGCGTCATTCGGGCAACGCTCTATAAGACATCTTCGTCGGAAAGGAGTCAATACGATTTTGGGCTGCCTCTGGCTATAGATTGCAGTGAGAACAGTAGCATGGGGATGAATTACTTCGATTTGGGCGCCCAAAGAGTGGCCGGGAAGAGGCACGTTTCGCTGGATGGCTTTCAGACACCGCCCTTGGGAATCTCGAGCTATGGCTTGGAGTACCTGGACAATTGTGTGGATCTGGAAAGTGTCGAGATCCAACGTTTTGTGGGCGATGCCACCCTGAAACTGAGCTGTGGAGGAGCTCTGATCCCCAACCTCACCGCAGTGTCTTTTAGATACAACGAGCTGGGCACATTGAGTGGAGAAACTATCCAGGACTTGCCACATCTTAAGATACTACACTTGCAACAGAACTCACTGAGGTACCTAGAATACTTTAAGGACCATTCTGACTTGGAAGAACTACTAATACAGGACGAACGGGATTTGGTCCTGAGGTTCAATGAAATCCTAAATCAACTGCCAGAGCTGAGAAGGCTTATTTTGCGAAATGTAGAAAAGATTGAGGACCAATTCCTTAGAATCTTACCAGAAAACTTAACGGATCTGATAATCGAGGATACGCCCATTCAACCAGGAATTTTGTACCTGACCGAAGGCGTTGCGAAACTGGTTAACGTAACCATCACAAATTCCCAGCTGAAGGGATTTGCTTTGCAACCAGCACACAATTTGGATATTACGTATCTAAACCTAAGTGGCAATGCCATATCTTCGTTCAACATACGTTTTGAAAATGGACCAAGCACCCTACTGAGCTTGGATTTGAGCCGAAATAGATTGGAGCACTTGAATTTCACCTGGTTCTATAGAACCACCAGTCTTCGTAGTCTCCACCTGCAGGAAAACCACTTCCATTCATTGTCCCTCTTCCAAGTTGGCTTGATTTCCCCAGCAAGCATTCACCAAATTGACCTGAGATCCAATGAATTGATGAGTTTCCGGGATACAGAAAATGCTGATGTACCGTACTGGAACCCACAGCTTCGAATTTCCATCGATGGCAATCCTTGGAGCTGCCAGTGGATGCTGAATTTCTCGCACATGCATCCTCAACTCTTTAGACTATTCCAGTACTCCAAGTATATATCCCACATCAATATAAATGGCCTGAGCTGCACACCGCAAGAGCCGCCCTCGGAAGAACCACCCAAGGTGCGAAGAATCATGCACGTAAGGATTAATGGGACAGAGTCTGCGATTCCCGTGCCACATCCACATGGAAATGTTTCCAGTTTTACTGTCCTTTACGGCAACCCCGTAGAACTGCACCGAAGTCAGCGGTCTTTAGCCTTGATAATCGTGTTTATGTTGCCCCTGGGAATCGCATTCCTCTTCTTCTTGCTATATCTTTACCTCCATTGCGAGCGGCTCTTCCACTTGTCCTATTACGCCTCGGGATTGCCCTGTTTTGGTGGCGAAAAATCTTCCAGTGGGCCGAGGTTTGTGGATCACGTGGACATAGTGCGCTATCCCATTGCTAATGGCGGTTCCAGTAACCCAGTGGATGAGGAAACCGAATTGCCAGATGGATACGAGACTCCTGTGAGTGGAGGTACCTCCATTTGCAATTGCACTGGTCACAGAGAATCCACCTGCTCGAGGACCCACCATGTCACCTACGAGTCCTTACCAGCTGAGTTGCCCTATCAACTGTACGCAGAGATCAAGGAGCAGGCGGATGAGAACGGGGATGCGGATGAGGTGCTGGCCTTGACTACGGGCCCTACGGCTCCCATTTACGATCATCTGTCATTTGTGGAGGAGATGCCAAAACTGGATGAACTGAGAGATATATCCTAGGTAGAATCCATCTTTGATATAGTTATTTCCTTAATAATTTCTGCGCTTTGTAACTTTCAGTTGTCTTTGAATACTTGAATAGAGAACACATTGGCATTCATGGAGCAACAAGAAAGATCAGCTCATTTTAGTCAACAAAAGAAATATTGAAAATCTGGATGGATTATTCTTTTACAATTTAAGGTCGCACAACAGCAGTATCTTTGCTGGTTGTGTAGTTAGTGTAGTTTATATAAGTTCAACTGTATTAATAAACCGTTGATTTGTTTTTATTTTTAAGTTTTTTAGTTCGTAGTGTAATTGTAAAGAATAAAGTCTCTGTATCCTGATTTGCTGTGCCCTGCGTTGTTATTATTTGTTAAGTTTTTATAAGTCTAAATTCGATTTAAAATTTCCATTGGAAATCATGCAATCATTTCATAATTGGTTTACGAGAGCTCACAACAATACGCCGAATAATGTTTGGTTTCTTAATTGTGGGTTTTACGTCCTGGCTATCGTCACTTTCTTTTGGCTTGTCATTTTCCTTGGTGGTTTCCCCATTTGGACATCTCTCAAGGGGACTCAAATTGTGGACAATGGGATCGTTCGCGCTAAACTTCACCGCCTTTTGCGAGTCTTCGGCGAAGACTTGCCGTTTTTTGCTGAGGATGGAGCGGATATTTTCGTTGGTCGAGTCTTTGATTACGGAAATCCTCACAGGAGTTCCTTTACGCTGCGGTTTTTGTGGCGTTGGACTGTCCAGGATTTCAACGCTCAAAGTCCCATCTGGCTTGATGGGAGATTCCTTGGTCGCCTCATCGCTGCTGTCTTCAGTTTCCGTTTCCAGCTTTATGAGCTTCACAGGAGTGCCTTTGCGCTGCGGTTTAGCAGGCGTTACTGTGCCAGGTAGTCTTGCTCCCAGCAATTCTTCGTTGGACTTCACCTTTATCCCTCCCAGTCGCTGCTTAACTGGGGTACCCTTCATCAAAGGTTTGGCTGGAGTTTCCCCGGAATTCAGATCAGTTTCTTCGCTTTCATCTTCTTGGATATTCATTTCAGGTGTTACTCCATTGTTTTTGGCTTTTACTGGAGTGCCTTTCAGCTGCGGTTTGGGAATTAATTCTGGAGCTTCCAACTCCTTTTTGATATCAACCGCGTCCTGCTGTTCCAAGTTTAGGTCGATTTCGCGTTTTATTTTAATACCCATAATTGTCTTAATAGGTGTTCTTTTTATACAATCCTTGCTTTCGGATTCCTCTAGTTCCTGTTCGACTTTTACGGATGTGACTTTTAGTGCTGGTTTTAATTCTTTGCTAAGAGGCACTACCTCTTCTTTAACCGCAGGCTTTAAGGGCGTATCAAGAACAATAATTTCAGTTGCAGTTGAAAAAGACTTGCTTGTGGTTTCCGCAGCCGCTTTCAAAGATGTTTCTGGAGTATGTAGATGAGCTGATGATGATGGAGATTGTGAGGCTACACTGACAATGCGGGGCAATGCAGTTTTGAGTTCTGCCTCCTTGATGTTAAACTCCATGGCCTGCATGGGCTTGAAACCGATCTTATGCTCCGTCAGCAGATTTTCGCGGTCAATGAGCACACAGCGGGATTTTAGCGACTCAAAGCGCCAGCTAGAAATATAAATAAATATAAAATAAATATAGTTTTGAAAGGGAAATTAATAGCAGAGTGTATATACCGTGCCATTTCCTGCTGAACGCATCGCATCCGTTCCTCTAGTCCGGCCTTCTGGATGCGCATGCTGTGGAGCTGCGCCTTCAGCTCGTCCGTTTCGCGTCTAAATGGGGATGATGATTAGGAATTAGGGGTGTGGAGGCTACCTAACTGGTCAGCAAGAACAGGCCGTAGCTGGTGAGGCTCAGCAACTTATTGCCGAGCGATGCCAGCGCGGTGTCGAGCAAGAGGGGCAACTCATACTTGCAGAAATCCAGCATCGAGTCCAGCCAGGTGACCGACTTCTCGCTGGCCAGCTGGCGCAGCCGTTCCTGGGAGAGATTAAGCTGCCGCTCTAGGCTGTCGTTGGCAGACATCAGCTGCCGGATGCGCTCATTCAGCTTATCTGGGGAAATACTCCTATATTAATCTTCTTTAAAGACCAGTGGACATGGATTACTCACTTTGATAGGTCTTGTCCGCACTGCAAAAGATTGTGCTACAGGCCTGCAGCTCCGTGTGCATGGCCACGTTTTCCCGCTTGAGACGTCTGATCTCAAATTGGCTGTCCGTGAAGGTCTTCTTCATTTCCAGATAGCTCTTTTTCTGGGCTGCCAGGATCTGCTTCATCGCTTGCCTTTGGTCGTCCACCTCGGCGAACAGAGAGTTGCCCTTGCGGTCTAAAAAAATAGTGCATAAAGCCCTTTTAAAAACTAATTTTAGGGTGCCATGTTATTCTTTACTACCATTGTTTTCAGGGGCGGAGGTAAGCAGTGCTATCTTGGCATTGGCATCCACCAGTTGCTCCTGGCAACTCTCCAGCAATTGCAGCTTCTCCTCCAGTTCATCCCGCTTGCAGTTCAGATTCTGTTCCATGCAGCTTACCCGATCTTGCAAACATTCGATGGTTTTCTGGGAATTTAAGATAGTATTTAAATGATTTAGTTGTTTAGAGGAATATTTCTACCTCTTTTTCAGCCACCGCCAGGGTGTTTGTGACGCGCAAGTCCTCATACTCCGCCAGCTTTTGCATCAGCTCGCAGTTTTCGAGTTCTAGGGCATTCAAACGTGCCAAAAAGTCATCGTGGAGCTCATTTGACCTGAAGGCGGTCTTTTCCGCCAGATCCTTTTCGGCGGCAGTCAGCTTATCTTTTAGTGATCTGGTCTCCTCCACCTTGGCGTCGTAGTCTTGCTGCAGGACATCCTGTTCCTCTTTCAGGATCTTGAACTTTCGACGCAGCTCCTCCAGTTCCTGGCCATTTCCTCCACATTCGCTGGCCACCGGTTGGCTACTCAGATGCTCCAGTTCCTGGGTCAAATACGATTCAGCGGCGAGGGCAGTTTCCAGACTCCTTTTCAGCTCATAAATCCTTTGCGCATCCTTTTCGCTCTGGTCTTTCAGCTGCTGGTGGCGATCGTGCAGCAGCTTGTACTCCTCCACGATGTCATCCACGCTAAGGGTGTTCAGGTCCAAGTTTTTGTACATTTGGTTTGCATAAAAAGACGCCAATTTTTTATATTTTTCAACCGTCAATCGATATTTGACTACAAGGTAATCGGTATCGCATTGTTGATCGATTACAAATAACAGGGCGACTTGTGCTGGTAAGCGCAGGCTAACAGTGTTGTTACATTAACGGGTAGCGCCATCTGCCGGAAGAGAGATGCATTTTTAAATATTGTACTAAAATTTCACTCAGTTTTAAGAAAATTTAATTAATTAACAAGTAGTAACTTTAGCGTTTGCAACTTTTTACAGGAAACTTCTATAAGGCAAGCACCATGACAAGCTTTTTGAAGCGCATGCTAACATTCAACTCGTTGCCGCCCTCTTTCGATAATTCAACGCATATTTAAATATTAGCGATATTATAATTGTTCTTTATTCAAAGTTAGGCGTTAATAAAATAAGTAATCTTCAAAGAGCTTAATTATACTAAATCAATTTAAATAAAAAGGGTATAAGTTTGGACGCATGCGCTCGGTTTGTTTACCCACATATCGTTGCCTTGGCGACTATTTTTTGTTTCCAAACAGCTGGCTCACACTTAACACTTTTTTATTTAGGCACACAAAAAAAGGGATTGTAAAATGCAGCAAGATGAAGGACAGGAAAAATTCCAGCAGCTACAAAACTTTCAATCCGATGACTTGCTGGAAAAATTAAAGTTACTCAACTACGAAAAACATTTGCTCAAGGAATTCAAACTGAAACCGCTGTCGCGTTTCTATTTCGTAAAGGCCACAAATCCCGGAGAGCAATTCTATATGTTTACTTTAATATGCTGGTGGCTATGCAAGAAACTCGGAAAGGATATGGAGCGGCCACAGGAGTACGATGATCCCAACACTGTGGCTGCCAATATCATTAAAATGCTTGGGGAGATTGTGAGTACTCGGACTAAGTTGAATTACTACAATACTACAATATTTTCTTTTTAGGATGTCCCAGTAGATTTCCAGCCCAATAAGCTGATTCGTGGAGCTGGACCCATCTGTCTGTCGGTCCTGGATGTTCTCTCCACGCAAGCCTGCAAAGTGGCCCAAGTGGGCTACCAAAAGCTGCACATCGCCCAGGAGGAGGAGTTCCTGGGCGATTATCTTGAAGACAATGCGGAGATCATATTGGAGAAACTGGAGGATGAGCAGAATGCAGCCGCCTTAAGTGATGATAGTGACATGGAGTTGGAGGCGCACAATTTCCGGCAGCTGAACTGGTTGAATCGGCCGCAGAAGAAATCCATGGGAGATGTCAACCTGGATGAGCGGAATCCTGAATTGGATGCTCGCATGAGCGATCATCAGGAGTGGCATATGGAACTGGAAAGAGTCCTGCCCCAACTGAAAGTATTCGTCAAAGCAGACGCCCGGGACTGGAGGACCCACATCAGCCAGATGGAGACCTTAAAAACAAACATATTGCAAAACTCCGATACCGCCGAGGCTCAACTAAAGAAACTGCACAGCGAGTTCACTTTCGACTTGGAAAAGATCGAAAGCCGCGAAAAACATTTGAACAATGAGCTCAAGCCCCTGATTCAGCAGTTCAAGGAGCTATCCATTGAACTGTCCTCCATCCAATATGCCCAGAATCAGTTGCAGGAGAACATGGAGAAGCAGACCGCAGAGCTCAACGAGGTCATGATGGAGCAGGAGCTAAAGAAGGAGGAAATGGAGCGACGAGGACAGGCCATGTCGGATGGGAGTGAGTATGGGGAAGTTACGAGATTCTGGGTTACGAAAGAAGTGTATATACCATCTTTTCAAAAAGTAACAAAAAAGAGTAGACAAATTCTATGTCTGCATTCATAAGAACTATTCTTACAATGGAATTATTCCAAATTATAAAGAGCACTAGCATTCCCATAGATAGCAAATATGGAACCTTTAACACCAACACCTTTCAAACTCTATTTGACCTGCAAATAGACGTCGTCTATTTGCCATCGTAGATCCCTGATTCTGGTCAACAGAAAATCACATCTCCCGATCCCTTTGGAAGCCACCCACAGTGCTATGCGGTGCTAATCCCAATCCCGAAATGCCTCTTCCATTTCTCTTTTATCAGGTTCGGTGCAGCAGATCAGGAAAGCGATCGCCAAGCTGAAGGAGGACACTGCGCAACTGAATCTGGAGGTGGCTCTGCTGGTGCATGCCCACGACCAGGACATTGTGGTGCGGCAGTTGCAGCAGAACCAAACCACCGACCTGGCAACAAACCATAAAACCCCGCTGATAAGCACTACTTAGCATGCTAAATGGTACATATATCTGTGTATATCCCTACCAACCAGCCAGCCCGATCTTTTCACACCTCGCGAATGGGTGTGCTCTCGTTTGCACTCGTTCTGCAGGAGATAGTTGCACTGGGAAAAAATACTCGTTTATTTTTATTAAAGATGTTTGAAATTATGCGATCGTTTTACTACAACGGGATTGTAAGCTTAATAATTTAAAATATAATTCATATTTTCTTCGGCAGCAAGGTATGTATACTTCTTCAAGACTAAACAAAGAGCTGTTGCTTGTGGGCTTTCTCCAACATTTAGTTTCTGGTTTTTTTCTGAGTGCAAGAATGCATGAGGGGACTTCATTGGACCACCGGCGTTGACCCCGCCCGCTTTGACGATCGTTTGATTCGATTGCCGGTGCCGCTGATAAGTTTCGTAATTGGTTGCCAAGCCAATTGGGCGGTCAATTATCACCTCCTTGTTATCTGCTCCTTGGACAAACACACACACTCACACACACAGTCAAACGCACAACGAGGGTGTAGTTGCAGCAACAAGCGCGTGCGATCCTTATCCTTCGTCGATCGATCGGAGATAACGGTACGGAGGTCCGTGGCGCACGTACTTGACCAAAGAAGCCGCCGACGACGCCGCAACTACCACACAACTACCTCTTACATCGCCCTACACTGCGAGAAAGCAGTGCAAGAAGATTCAGTTACCCTAAATCCCAAAGGTGTTATTAAAAGTGTTGCGCTTGGCTAGTCAGCCTGTGAACTAAAAGCTACACTTCTAAAATAACCATTGCCCTAGAAATATGTAACCAATTCTAAGTCAACACATTTTCTTGCAGTGCAACCGCAAGCAGAGCCTAAGCAAACCAATTTGAACCTGGAAAACCCTCGAAACGCTGTAAAGAGGTGTTGTCCCCTGCATCCCACTTTGCACATCTGAAATACCATATCCCACATCCCACGTCCCGCGATTCCTTGTTTGCCCACTTTTTGGCCCGGTCACTGATAAGCCAAAACGGAGTTCCTGCCGTTGCATGTGTTTTGGCCAAATGTGTGCTCGGATTGGCCCGCAACTTGTTGTGATTTGCGCTGTGGCCGGCCGGAGGTGCTAAAAGGTTTTTCCCCAAGTGCAAGCCACTCGAAAATAGAAAATAAGCTGGGGGATTTTCCAGCCATGGAAATTTGGGATAAATACAACAACTGGAAAGCAGACCACTCGAAGAATGACTGGGAACACGAATGTAAATATGTGGAAAAACACAATTTCGTTTTTAGAACTTCCAATAATAATTATAACTATGTTTTTGGTAATTTCAAGGAATATTAGTGATATTCACCTTTCTCTCCATCTCCTCTCTCTCTCTTTCACTATCTTTGCCCTGCTTCCCCACTTGGCATAAATTGCATTATTATTAGGCTCATTTGAAATGCGCCGCCAACAAAAACAAAAACAAAACGCTGCAAAGAAATTGCAAAAGCTCACTCGACCAAGACAACAACAGCTACAAATTCATAGGGGCAGGGGGCGGTGGATGGGGGGAGTGGGAGGAGAAAGAGAAGGAGGAAGAAGGAACGTCGGTAAACTGTTGTTGTTGCTGTTGTTGTTGTTGTTTGTGTTGCGCACACTGCTCTTATTGCCGTTGTTGTTGGTGGTGCAAAAAGCCCAAAGACGACTACTGTTCATTTCCCACGGTGGGGCTCCTTCATCTCTATCCCTCTCTCGCTCTCATTGGATGCCATTCCAGTGAGACAGAAAGAAAAGAGCGAATGAGATGGAGACCGAGTGACTGGCAGCCGCAACAACAAAAGGGGAGCCTCTCTTTGCAGCTCTCACTCTTGTTGCAGCTGTTGTTGTTGTTCCAGTTGTTGCTGTTGTTGGAGCTTGATTGGAGCCTTCGGCTTTCTCGAGCTTCGTTTTTTAGCTTCGGCAGCTTTGTGGGAGGCAGCTGCCTCTCTTGCTCCCATTGTAGCGATCGCTGTTGCTGTTGTTGTGCAAGTACTCGGATGAGTTTCATTTTCTCATTGTTTACTTTACAGGTGAACTTAGCTAAAACGAACAACAAAGCAAATTCATCATCAAAAAAAGTCAATCTCTGATTCAAAGAATAAGAACAAAGCTAAGATGACTTATTTCATTTGGACAAATAAGTTTAGTAAGCGCAGCAAGTTCCACTGTACAGCACCAGAAAACAACGAGAAAAGTAAACCTGTTGCCCGTCTTTGAATGGAAAAATGAGTTCTTTTATTTTACGTTTTTGGGGCCTCGGGCTGAAAAGCATTTTTGAGCATAAATCGTGAGGGGATCGGATCTCTCCCCATGGTCCACCATTCCGTGCTCTGGAGCCTCTCCAAGTCCTAAGACTCTAATCCCTAAGCAAGGCGCCACCTACCCCAGAGATTCCTTTTGTCCTCCCGAAGTCCTGCCTTTGTAATTCCCCAATAAAAACTGGAGAACTAATAAATTTTGGCCAACTAGCGGGGCAAAGTGGGGGTTCGAGACCCAGCGGGGTGGCTACTGGAAGCACGACAGACAAAAAAATTATTTGTTTTGTCATATATGCAAGATTCCATAATTTATGATCTAATATACAAAAGAAAAAAGTCTCCAGATTGAAGGATGAAAACTTCGGCGCTTCCCATTCAAAAGATAGTATGGTGGAGGGGATTGGAGAGGAGGACGGAAACAAATTCATTGAAAACTTTCAAGATTTTTTGGGTTGGGTTTCGACCCGATCGCCGTG
The DNA here is from genome assembly GCF_004382195.2 of Drosophila sechellia. Classification (NCBI taxonomy): domain Eukaryota; kingdom Metazoa; phylum Arthropoda; class Insecta; order Diptera; family Drosophilidae; genus Drosophila; species Drosophila sechellia. The sequence continues at coordinate 3,477,723 of NC_045949.1, forward strand.
TGGGATATCTGGGATCATTGTCAACATTTTGACCGCTCGCTGTGCCCGTAATCATCGGTCTATCCCCCCGCAAAATCCCCAAAGGCCCCCTTGTATCCAAAATCAGAAAGAGTGACGCCGCCGCCAACATCGATTTAAATGCAAATCAATGTAATAAAACATTTTTTGGTCTTTTCACTTCGGTGGGAATCGGTTTACAGACAAAGAAAATATTAACAACAAAAATTTTTCTTAAAGGTTAGATCCCATTGAAAGACTATAGAATTAGTCTATACTTTCTGACTTTTAAGGAATATAATTGACCATTATTTTATTCTCTGTGCACCTAACAGTATTAAGTGTAGCATAGGTCTGCCCTGTCCTATTAATTTCGAATTGAAATCGAGACACCCACGCAGGCGACACCTTTCAGATACTATGAAAGTATATCCCCCATGTTAGGAACGGAAGTTCGTGTGGCGCTAAGGAAAAAGAACTGAATCGCCATCGGTTGTAAATCACTTAGAATCCAGAGGAAAATGCTAGAATAGATGTGGGCTGGTAGTTTGTAGAGAATGGGTATTGTGTTCCTAGAAAAATCACGCAATTTACAAGTTTTTAAGCACAAACCGGCGAGGGAGGTGAGGAATTCCTATTTGAAAACCAAAGACATGGGTTGACACCTTTTCCGATCAATTGGTCAGCGATAAGTGTTATGAGAGCCGAGTTAGAATGGTACATTTCAGGGTGGGGATGCATTTATGGGCTTGGGGTCAAGTGGCAGAGTGCTCATATGGTATATAACCTCTATTGAAATCTTCTGACCCATTGAAAGTGTAAGTATTCGGGGATTAAAACTAAATGGGTTCATCTCGAACCACGGCACCTAAGTAAGCTATCAAGCTCGAAATTGATTTAAAAACCTAACGAACAACATCCATTTGAACAATGGATTCCCGCCTGTCTGCCCACTTTAAAAGCTTTTGCCACACACTTTGCCTACTTCTTTATGGCGAATTAATGACCGAAAAAACGAACAAGAATTCCCAATAAACCATAAATTTTATTAATTTCTATAGCGGCTGCCTCACAAAAAAGAGAGCTCCTCGTGCGATTGTGCGACTGATTTTTATAACTGAACAATAGGATCGACTCATGGAGTTCTGCAGAAATACTACCGAACCACTGCGAACCGCACCCAATTATAATAAAAAACAATGCGTATCTGCGACTGCGGGCGAGTGGAAAAACCGCGCCTGCTCCCACAGAAGTGACAACAAAATTAAAATTTACGAAATAAAAATTAAAATTAAATAAAACACCGCGCGGCAAACAGCCAAAAATGAACAATGGACGCGATCTGAAACCGAAAACCGAACGACACGAGAATTAGCATACAAACTGAAGATCGAAGCTGCATATCAAATGAGGATCCGATCAAGTTTTGTTTGGGGCCACCACTTCATTCAGCTGCGGATTCATTGATAGATCGTTCGCCGTTCGGTTTCCGTCCCCCGACTAACTGTTAAAATAGACACATCACCCAGCGACTTTACGAGCCAGCGGACCATAATTCAGATTTATGTGAAAACACACCAGTCTGGGCCAAAAAAATAAATCAAGTCACGACATTGGTGCGGAGCGGATACACTCGAAGAAAATTGCTACAAGATGCACTGCATTTCTTTTCGCCATAAGCAGAGCCTAGATGCACTGAAAAGAAAAAAGTTCTTGTCAAACTACACTTAGTTATTGCCTTTATTAACATTAAATCCTGCAAGTTATATACCCTTTCCCTCAGTGAGATGATACTCGCACACCCTGGAAGAGAGCCAGAGTCTTGGAGCTAAATGACAGCCCAGCCAACTACCGTGTGCCAAATGAAGAAATGAAGAGCTGAAGATGGAGCCAAGTCGGGGCCTCGTCATCACCGGAATCATCAGCACCATCGACGTCATCGGCATCATCGTCGCCAACTGTTGACAACGCCTTGCTGCGGTGGCTGCGGTCCAGTTTCATTATTATTAACCAAAAAGTATAAAAACCGAATCCGAAAAAACCCCAGCGGATCCCATTCAACGCCCACGTCTTCGACATTTGCCTGCTTCCACAGATTCATCCGTGTATCTTCGCATATATATTTATTATAATTTTTTGCATCTGCCTTTTCTTAGCTGTGGTCTTTGTTGCCTCCTCCGAAATTTATGTGACCGCATCGCTGCCGTATGAATTTTTAATTTTTCACCTATCTTCATTTTTTTGCTGTTCGATTTTGTTTGTCTTTTTAATTTTGGCAATTAATGAAATTTAATACTTTTGTGTGCACTGTCTGGCGGACAAGTTTTGGGTCGTTGGAATTTATGCTGGCCCCAACTTTATTTGTTGTTGTTGCGAGGTATTTGTCAAAACTTAGGGGCCTTTTAGGTGACAGATTATTTGAAGATGATAGATGAGTAAAGGATACGAAAAATACAAAAAATAAACTACATATTCATATGAAGGTCAAATTATTGTTTGCTTGTGATAATAACTACAATAATCTTGGTGAACCAAACAACCTTTCAACATGGAGTAATATATTGCATCACATTCCTCGCCTCTGAAAACAAAGTCTTCAAAATTGCCAAGAAGGCCAGTCATTTTTCAGACTCTTCTTTGGAGGGTTCATAATTAGTTTCTCCTTCAAAAGGAAGCTCCTCGCAATTGTCGATACGTCTCCTTTTCGAGTTTGCTGATTGGCCATTTACAATATGCAAATTTGATCCAAAAAACAATAAGACAGATGGACGCAGATGGAGTGAAACAAAAGCGAGGCGGACAGAGATGAAGCCATCAAATTGGAGTTGCCAACGGATTGCACTTAAAAATGCCCAAAAGCAGTCGAAAATAATTTGTTAAACTTTATGGACAGGCGAAAACTTAATTAAAAACAATCCTTTTCTGGCGCACCTAATTAAAAACACTGGGTGTTAAGTTAATGAAGTTTCATGCTGAATGAAAGACACAGTTTTTCAGATTTCATTGAGAAATCGTAAAAGATAAACAGATATGGTGAGGCACAAAAGATAAACAGACCATCAATATGGTGTTTCTGTAGTATTATTTTTCGGTCTAAAGAGGCCACACAAGCAGAAGAGCGACAACAAAGGCGGAGGCGGCAAAGCCAAAGGAAATGCGAGAAAAAAGTTTCCCAGGCCCTGAAAACAAAATGGAGCTCCACAAAAAAGACGATAAATACACTAAAAATTGAGCACTGCGTAATACGGTTGCTCTGCTCTGCCACTGGTTTTTATATTTGGCCTCTCGCTCGCTCGCAAAACGGGTTAAGAAGCAGTTAAAAAGGGGGTGAGCGAGCGAGAGGGCGCGAAAGAGTGGGACAGACAGAGCGCCGCCCAAAGCCACGCCTACATCTATAAAAATATGCACAGGTATAAGTGAAAGAAAGTTACCTTTTTAACCAAACAGCAGCTAGAAAGACTGAGAGGAAGTCCGAGAAAATCCAAAGAAATCGCTGGTTTATTACAGCCCGCATTATCCAGCACACCTTTCACTCATTAGTCGCCTAAACTTAATTGAAATGTTGGCTTACTTAAGCTTAATTAACAGTCAACTCAGGTAACGCCTTCAAAACCACTCAACTCAGGTAGCCTTCTCTCGCTCGCTCACTCTCCAGTTTTCTCAGCTCGCTCTTTAGCTCATTTTCCTCCGACCAATCAGCTGAAACACTCAAAACTCGTTCGCCGCGACTGAAACAGTGGGTGGGAAAGGGACAGCTAACCGAGAGAGGGCTGTAAAAAAGAGGGTAACCAAAAAAAAAGGAAAACAGAAAAAGTTCAACCCATCAAGCTGAAGTTTTCGATCGTAACTTTGCAGTTGACTCTCGCGCACAGAAGCGTTCGGAAGTGAAATATATTTTATTAATAATATTACCCAACACAGTGCTACCAAACAGAAATCGCATATTATTTGTGTCTTGCCAAATAGCAAACGGTATTTCGTGCTTTCGCAATAGGTAAGTGACGCCATTTTGTGGCTTTTACGCTTGGCTTCCGTTAGAAGAGACGCCATTTTGTGGCTTCCGTTTGCCAGCTTCTGTACTTACGCATAAGAACTTAGGGCGAGCGAAAGGGATGGCTAGCGAGCGCTGCGCATGAGCAGTAGCTTCGGCTACCGGTCTTCGTTTTGCTTCGTTTCTCTTCGGATGACTCACACACACTTACACACACTCACACAGTGCCACCGAATTGAGTAACAGACAGGGACAGAGCGATGATCTCGCTTCCTCAACTTGCCAGCAGCGACGCCCGCAGCGACGCCGACAGAGGACGGCGGCAGAGGCGACTACTATTTCTTTCAGTTATTAGTAGCATTCATTCATTCAACTTTGTGCCGCTCGAGCGTGCGTATATAGTTCCCTCTCATCAGTAACAGTATCAGTAACAACATCAGTAACATTTCCTTCGCGAGTACCTTCAAAAGAGATACAAATCGATCTATCCATTCTGCGGACATACGAAAATCGCACGAAACTCAGCTATAGAAATCGGTTAGCTTCTACTCGAGTCCGAAGAACGCGTAACTCCAGTGCATCCCATTGGGTAAGTCTTTCCTCAGCTCCTCTCTTCAATGGCGTTCTTCGTGTTCTTCTGCTCGTCGTTCTTCCCCATTCCACACTTGTTTCGCTACCAGTTTTACGCCGCTTTCATTGGACAACTGAAAACTGAGCAAAGAAAAGAAGAAGTAAACCCCACACGTAACTCGGGTGCGTGTATCGCCCTCTCTTTCTGCCCGGTCCTCTCACTTCGGGTCTTCAGTGTGCCAGAGGGAGAGGGGCGATGCGTCTAATATGGCATGCGTGTGGCCAACGGAGCTTTTCGGCCTCTGTGTGCGTGAGAAAGTGTCGCCATTTGCAAAAATGGCGGACGCCAAGTCCGAATATTTCCCTATTGGACTATAAAAAGTTTTTACCCGCAACTCTTGACACGAATTCCCCAAAATGGGTGATCTACTTTAAACACATCCGAGTTTATTGATCTCTCGTTGTATAGTACAAATGTGTTATGAATTTCCGAAATGAAAAATTTTTATCTCATCAAAAAATTCGCATTAATTTTCGAAAAGAAATCTATTAAATAATATTTTCTTTTGAACTTGGTCTAAAAAACGTTTGAGCTTTCTGCAAAACAAATAATAGTTTTTATATTTAATTTTAAAAAGTTTCAATCGTTTTCCATTAAAATTGTCTAGGCATTGAAAACTCTTAAAGCCGTCGGCATTTTTTCAGATCGAAAGAATAGAAGCTGAGAAGTTTAATGAGTCAGCATTAAGAAACTTCTTTGATTGGACAAAAGCCTAGTTTGTCGAAGGTTGATCGCGGACGCACAAAACACGGCAAATCATCGCCAAGAATGTTTGGCATATCATCATCAGCCGTTTTGGTACAAGTTTTTTGCCTATGAGTCATGGAGTTGTGCTTTTTCATTGGATTATGAAATACCAATGAGTACGGCTCAAGCTAACAACAGATGTTCAAAAAGTTGCGTCTAAGTCAGTTACTTTGAAATACCTAAGATTTGGCACTTGTGCGAAAATTCCAATGAATCTGGTGGGAAAACGGAGAACTCAGAACCCATATTCCAGGGGAACTTTCCAGAAGTAAGACTAACATTTACGATATAGGCAAATTCGTTTAACATAGTTATACTGAAGTAAAGTTGTTGTCAGTCGTTTTATTCGATTTCCGTGCTCTTTGCTTTGTGACCTTTTGGAATTCTTACCGCTTTCCTCGCGACCATTTCTTTCCCGTCTGTCTGATCTTTGACCTCGCCTGGACCTCCCGCTGCGCTCCATCAATTAGAGTCTAATTAGCTAAGCGATTACGGTAAATGGGCTCAGCTGGCAGCTAATCTGCGCCGACTTTTGAGCAACTGTCATATCTTACAGGCTGAAGGTGAGAAGCGTCCGAAATCGACTTGCTTGGGCCACGAAATTCCCATCCGATTTGCGATGGATCTAGGGAAGATCGCTCATACCTTGCCGCATTGTATCTTTGTATCTTGTGGTGTGTTTGTGTTTGGGGTTACGAAGGTATTCCTTTGTTCGCGCTGAAGTGGCAGTGCCACACATCCTAATTGTTTCCACCGACTTATTGGTTCTGTTGTCAGGCCAGGACCTCGTGTGTGTGGGTGTTTTTCCCGGGAATTCTGCGCCATTAGCACAATTAGATTCGTATCAAATGGACTTCGGTGCCTTTGTCTTCACAGCCTTATGTCCTTTTATTGTCATTTTTTCTCGCTTCGGTTTCTTCTTTTCACTTTTCGGTTGTAATTTTTAATGGCACCTTGCCAACTCACTGTCCGCCTCCTACAAAAAATAAAGGGATGACCACGGTGCGAGGTGAAAGAAGTGTGGTAATCGCTTTCGACCATATCCCACGTCCTGCGACGTGTGTGTCACTGCTTTGAGCCCTTTTTTTGGACCCAGTTTTGAGCCTGTTATCGCCCATACCGCTACACATTTATCTCGGGGTGTTAAACTGTAACTCTCGAGGCGACTCGAGTTTCGTGAAGCCCCGACGCACTTACTTCTCTTACCAGAGATCTGGCCATATATAATCTCACTCTCTGTTTGCAGTTTGCCATTTTATTTCTCTTTCCCATCGCTGCAAATCTAATTTCACGCAGCATTAACGCCTTTCGCATGCCCTTCACACGGAAACCCAAAGTCCAGAGTCAGGATCATGCTGTGCAGAAGATCTCCCAGAGATCTCCAGATTTTCAGATCTTCACATCTCAACCTTCCTGTCCAAAAACTGTGTGTGTGTGCACAACACTAATTATTTTCAGTGCGGATTAATGGGATTATCTTTGCGTTGGACAACAGTTTATTATACAATATTTGGGCAGTTTTCCCTCCGTTTCTGTGGGTGTTCGTTTTTCGCATAAGCGGATTGCAATGTCCAGTTGCCAAATACTAACAGTTGGAGACCGTTTAAAGTCCGGGATCGAAGAAGGTGCCAAGTAACGCCCGTTTGGATTTGCCATGACTTTGCACAGGTTCTTAGATGGATTCGGATGATTGTTTTGCTTGGATTTTCAACGGATTAGAAAGATTTACGAACTAGATCCAAAGATTGGAAAAGCATCTCTCTCAGTTTTGTTGAGTTATTATAATGAGATTTACTTTACCAATATAGATAGACCTTCTGCCATTGGAATGCCCCAGCCCAGCTAACTTCACCATCCAAATTGATGGGCTCACTCAATTGTCAGCTCAAATTTCACTGTTCTCGAAGGTCTCCCCGCCCCTTTTGCCCCTTCCCAAGACTGCAGACAATTCCATCGTCATTCGACGCATCCAGCAAATGGCCAAATAGAGTGCTTAACCCCGGAGAGCAACCCGTGGCTAATGGTGCTCCACTTAGGCCCACGCTCCCAGAGACAAACTTAATACAAGTCCACGTCCAAATGCGAGTCCGAGTCCAAATCCAAAGCAAAGCATGGCCAAATGCGAGACCGATCGAGGCGGAGAGACCCGGACCCAAAGAATCCATATCGAATTGATGGCCTTATGCAGGCGCCCTGTGTCGCATGATTAACGGCGTTAAAATGCCAATGTGACGCCACATTGTGTACACAAATTAACATTGGAGGAGTCTCTTTTGGCCAGGCCTTTGAGCCGATCTCAGCCGAGTACCAGTCTCCCGCCAGACATGACCAATGCGATCAGCGACCCAGGCCCGAACCCGTGCACCTCGCCCACTGGGCGAAAGCAGGGTATCAAAGTGTTTGAAAGTTGTTAGATAAGTGATAGATATTACTTGCTTTAATTATTATCTTCCTTTTAAAGTAACGTCTTGAAAGTATAGATTAAATTAGGTGGTTACTTTTTACTTTTTAGTACACCGACACGTATTTTCTCTGAGTGCAGGAATCGAGCGCGACTCAGTGTTATAATTTGAATATGTTTAGTGGGCATTAATGTTATAATGACAATAACTACGTACCGTCTGCGGCCGGTGCAGCACCCGCTGTGACGTTTGCCTTTTGTTGTCAACGTTAGCTCCCCGACCGCCGATACCCAGAGCGAACCCGTTTCCACATCCATACCCAATCCCATTACCATTCCGATTCCCAATCCCCAATCCCAATCCCATTCCGAATCCGAATCTCGATTCCCATTGCCAGTCCCGGTCGCAGTCCTAAAAGTGTTCCAGCTGCGAGCTGAAAGCACCATAACATATAAATAAATATCGAAATCGGGTCTTGCCGAGACGCTTGTCGCTACCAGTCAGCGCTGCCTTTTGTTTCGCGCAGAAAAATTCCCGAATACGCCGGGCGAAACAAAAAGGCCAGTAAATCTGGGAAATATATATCCCGAAAAGAAAAGGCCGGGGAAAGAAGCGGGAGATCCAGCGGCGCCGAAATGACAAAAATAAAATTACATAAAAAATAACAGTTGTTAACTACCGCGCGGGCGGGTGGGGAATGGGTAATATCGATGGGCATAAATTTCGATCGGCTACGCAAGGCGCCAATTAAAAATAAACTTGTTACAGCGCCACCTTAATGAAGTGGCCAAAAACAGGCGGAATTTGGCAACTGTACTTGGCCATAACGCTGCGGGGGAATTGCCGAAGGCTGCCAAAGATGACTCACTTAATTTAGAAATGCAAACCGACCATGGGAACTTGGGTATTTATGGTCATAACTTCGTTGAAATTGGTATGCGGTGTCTTTTTTGTCTGGCAGGAGTCCCTTTCCAAATGGTTTTATTAGGGTTTCAGCATTAAAGCTCACGGTATCCCTTCATATCTTGCTTATCAGAGAAGTATCTTAGAGTTTGTTCCATAACTGTATAGTAGGATGTAAAGAAAGTTGGTGTTCAAATACCAATTCTTCGGGCTTGTGAAATCTCCTAACTTAGTGCCTGCCCCACTACTAATGGAATATCTGTGTTTGCGGAAGTAGGTACAGTGCTCTTCCGTTAATGAACTTTGCAAAGCTTTGAGAGAAAATGTATATATGTACACCCAGAGACAACGGTGAACAATCGTTGGTGTCGTTGAAGACAAATCATTATAAAGCCCGCCGAAGGTTAGCAACTGTGAAAAACAGTTGTCTGGACGTCGGGGTGATTTGTAAATGTCAACACCGCGTTCGAGGTGCGGATTCGGTTGCCTTTAATGAGTCATGGGCGATTTCATTTTGCGTGATCTTGACTTATTTGTGGATATAATATGTACGCAGTTGTGGTCAAAATGATGGCACTTCGGCTTATCCATAAATTAGTTGAATTGTTTACCAACAGAAGCTTAATTCAATAGGTTAACTGTGTACTTAATGTTATTTAAATTGGTATGCGTCTGTTTGGCATTATAAATTCCCAAATTACTTAAATATATATAGGTTTTAAAAAATATTATTAAATTAAGATCTCGAACTTGCCTTGCTATCAGTATGACCGCAACTGTTTAGATATAAGCAGGGAAATTTACATATGAATATGTATATGTATATATATTCTGCTTGAAATTTATTGACCCATAAAAGTTGTCGCAGGCGTTGCTAACTTCATTTAAACCTTGCGTCTCCCTCTGTTTTAGGTGTCTGCCTTAAAGTGCGCCATAAACTAAAAGCCAAACCTAAACGTCGGCGGAGAGGAGAAATAAATAACGCCCACCGAAACGCAACACCACCTACTGGTCACCCGTGGCAAACGAGAAGGGGGCGGAGAGGCGAAATCACGGAGCAGCGAAATACGGGCCAAAAAGATAAAGCCGCCAGGACAGGGGAAAGTGGTAGAGGAAGCGACGTTGCCGCTCTTCACCGACCAATCAGCCAAGAAGGCAGCAATTAAGCGCGGTGTTATCTGAACAGATAGCGATTAGAGGCGAAAAAATAGACCCCATTGAGTGGAAAAGCCCCATTGCCGAGCCAAAGAGCGCGCTAGAGAGGTCGGAAAGGCGGGAGTCAGCCACACACGAATCCCCATTTGACGAGAGCGGGAGCACCCGGCCGGGAGAGCCCCGAGCAGCGCCACATCGCCGCACTTCGAGCACCCCACTCAAGCACTCAACCTCAAACGCCGGGCACCAGTACACATACCGCCTGTCAAAATGTTTGCTGTAATGCGAATCGACAACGATGACTGCCGGTCCGATTTCCGCCGCAAGATGCGTCCGAAGTGCGAGTTCATTTGCAAGTACTGCCAGCGGCGATTCACCAAGCCGTACAACCTGATGATCCACGAGCGCACCCACAAGTCCCCCGAGATCACCTATTCGTGCGAGGTGTGCGGCAAGTACTTCAAGCAGCGGGACAATCTGCGCCAGCACAGGTAAGCCACCAACCATGCAGATCCCAAGTTCCCAAGTTCCCAGATTCCTATCCATACATACATACATTCCATCTCCAGCGCACAGAAAACTTTTCGGATTGATCTCAATATGGTTAGCTTACTAAGAGTATATATGTGTTTTCTAACTTCACTTGAAGTTCAAAGAGTAGCCAAAAAACTTGTATTTATCCATTAAATGATGGCATTCTTAAGAATACAGTGAAATACCTAATTGATTATACGAAATTCGATACCATTGATCATATCAGCCAATATGGGTCAAACTGATTAGATCCAATATGATTATGAATTTCCGCGTGTACATATACATATGTAAAGGAATACAATGCATGGATTAAGCTAACTATAATTAATTGAAATCGGTTATATTTATTGGTGATGGTTATACGAAATCAAGAAGGTGTTTAAAGGAAATTCCAGAACTAGGGAAAGTTTACTTTGAAAGATTATATTATATTTGCACCTAGAAAATCCCCAATGGGATAAGCTTCTTACAAGATTTAATGAGTTTAACTCAGAAATACAGATAACTGGGGAAAGTTAAAGCCCCCTGGAATATATTAGAATTAAATTTACAATACACAGTAGTTTATGCAAATGATTTATTCAAGTAAATTGTAATTTACTTCTAATCCGACAGGTAACTGTAACCAATGTTTATATTATAGCTCTCAGTAGATAAATTAATTCCTACCAATCAGAAAATATAGATATACCCTAATGAAAAGCTCCATTTGATTGATAAAAGCTCAATCACATTATCAGCTCACCCCCAAAAAAAACCTTAACAGCCATGAAAGACCGAATATATATTTATTTTTGACAGTGTGAAACGCTTTGCTAGTATTTCCATGAATAATTGTAACTTACTTTCTACATCACGAATTATTCTCTATTTCTCTTTTTCTCTCTCTTCTATTTGTAGATGTAGTCAGTGTGTTTGGCGATAAGCTAAAATACCACATAAACATATATATAAATATATATAAAACCACACACAGAGCAATATATAAAGTAAAACCGATATCTAAGCACCGCAGCACCAACAACAGCACGCAATATCACAGCTATATCTTACACACACATAATGAATGAATGGGATCTGATGAGGCAACTGCAACACACACAGCCTACTTCTTCATGCACCACTCTCTAAACATATAAATACCTGCAACAGCAGCAACTGCAACATTGCTTAAACCACTAGATGCAATCTACAGCCACGACAAGCGATTATAGTGAACGGAATGCTACGTTCAGGTGTTGGTTTTCAATCTATTCGGTTATCTGGTCTATACAATGCACTTGCCACGCCCCCATCAACAGCAGACAAACACACATATGCAGATGTTGCGCAGGCGCAGCACAACAGCAGCAGTTGCAGCATATGCAGCAGTGGCAACGGTTGCAACAGTTGCAACGCACATTGCAACAGCAGCTTCCATAGTTTCAATAATATTTCCAGAAATCTTCACATGGACACTTGTGGGCGTGGCTGCTTCGGAAAGTGATGAAGGCAGTCCCCTAAGGCAGACTGCAACTTGCAACATCTAATAGCTGAGAACGTGCAACATCCCCAAGTGCAGTGAACAATAAAGTGGTGCCAAATCTGTAGAAGTCCACCGCTCTTCGCTTTAAGCTGCAGATTTAAAATCTCTACCTGCAATTGTTAGCCTAACTAACCGAAAATTGAGTTGCAACCAGCAACTTGCAACATCTAGAAGAAATCCATTCAATTCTACAAGCATCCCACCCACATCAACACACCAGCAACAGCAGAAATCAACAGAAATCCCAACAGAACTCCGCAACCAACTAACAACAACACATGCAACACAACAGCAACATGTTGCTGCTGGCTTTCTCACATGTGTTGCACGTGCAGCCAGCGAAAGTGCAATTAAGCCACTGCTTCTTGGGCTTTTAAAAGTGCAGGCAACATCAGCAACACACAGAGCAGCACATCAGCAACATGCAGCATGCAACATGCGACACGCCAGCAAAATGCAGCATGCAACATGCGACAACTATCAGCTGCAATTATCTTGCCTTAAAACATATTACCGATTTACACACATAAACACACTCTTGCTATATTTTATGAATAATAAAAATTAATTACAATTTAATAATAATATTTAAAATGCAAAAAATCAAAAACAAACACCCACACACTTACGTCATAAGTATTTGTATTTTAAAATCGAAAAACACGTTGAAAATGTATTACATAAAATTAATAATAATTAATAATAATAATAAAAACAATTATTAAATAAATATTTACGATATGCGATTGTTTTGTTTAAGTTTAATTTTTAAATAAATAGAATGAAAAGAAAAGCGAAAATTTTCCGCAAAATCAACGAAAAATAATGAGAAAAATGTTTTTTGTTTTTGTTTCCTTCTTTTAAGTGCCCGGCAATAAGATTGTAAATGTTTTTTCGCTATTTATAATAAAAATGAATTACCTAATAATGGCATCCTTTTTCCTGGACAATTTCTGTTTTATTTGCCTCGAATAAATCAGCTAAAACGGTGTACCGCAACTTGTAATTGATCCTAGAGTTAAATGGCGAAGCAATAAGTAATTAAATAAACATATTTATACTATTAAAAGAAAATTCAATTCAAAAACCAACATTGAATGTGTTTTAAATGGGGAAAAAAGAGAAGACAATTGTATTTGTTTAACTATGCAGTTAGGTAGTTAAGTGATGGCGCCAATTAATTGCAACTATTAAACAACAAATAACATTAGTTAGCTGACAGCTTACAGTAATTTCCATGTTTGTTGTGTACTTTTGACAGTTTATAGCGTTTTATAGTTTATAACTTGACAAATTAAGTATCTTTTATCTTTTTAACAGTATACTTGCATATTACTGCTATGAGGATATACATGTTTGTAATAGGATATAGAAATAGAAATTCTATGTACTATATAAATTCTGTTACATTAATGGATTAAGTTTGTTTTAAACTTCGTTCTTTATTCAATAATGATTTTCATGCCTTCTCACCCCAATTTCCTACAACTGTGAAATGAACTTATGAAATATATCCAAATTTAGTTATAATTACTGTCTTCCTATACGTTTAATCAAACCCTTATCTGCAGCACGTGGGTGTGCGGTGCGGTGTGTGCGGAGGGAACTTCTCACCTCCGGTATGTGGCTGGTGGTATCTCCCCTTTGCGAGAACCCACTGTACCTGTGAGGGATGCGATAATCAATTCATCGGTACGTTTGCCTAGCATTTAGGTTAACTATTTACCGACAATTAAGCAAACTATTAAGACCAACTGCTTCTTTGTCGGCTCGCACAATTGGTAAATACCGTGGGCGAAGGGAGCGGGGCATATAATTTCACATGCGATCATAAATCATTTCTCAAGTTCGAAATTCCCAGTTCCCTTCGGCCCGCTGCGTTCGTGTTAATTAAATATTGACTATGTTTTGATAAGCCGTAACATTTGCCCCGCGAGGAGTCCTCTCACTCCGATTTCGGGTTCGATTTTCCACAAATTTAAATGTTAGCCCTACGCGGCAGGATCCCGGAAAAGGGAGAGAACAGATACCACCGATACGGATGCATACGAATACCATACCAAACCCACGGCGAGTTGCACATAATGAAAGCGTTTCCAAATGCGAAACGAATGCTGCAACAGCTACTGTGGCGAGTGTGGGCCAGGACATATAGACATATAGATATAGGGCCTGTGGTCGGAATGCGGCCTGTGGTTATCTCGGCAGGTACAAAAGTGGCCATAACAATAGGTAGAGCCTCGCAGGGGCTCAACAAAACTGGCTAAAACGTCCACTTCGATGCAATGGTTCTGCTTAAAACAAATGGTACTGAACTAATATTTAGTTTATTTAAAGAGTTCCTCAATTTTTGATGACTATTGAAAGTGCTGCAAATATTTGCACCACACATCCGTTTTATGGCCCAAACGAACAGCAACTTTTCGCAACTTACGCGCACTTGCGATTGGTCTCGCATTTCTCGGTGGCACTTCTATTATTTTGACCTCCGCTGTGGAGCGGCATGTGGTCGCCTTCCGAGGCACGTGTGGTTTTCCAGCTAACCGCTGGACGGGCTGCTGCATCCGCCGCTTCCTGCTGCTGCTTATGGCATTAACCTAAACTGTTTCCACCTCCGCCGGCCAAAGGACGACGGCCACGCAGTTGGACTTCGGATGGCAGCGCAAAGGAGTCAGTATCGGTGGTATCGGAGTCACATTCAGAGTCAAATCCCGGCCAAAAGGAGGCCCAAACGGAGGAGGCCCGCTGTGTGCGCCGTCACCCGCTGACTTTGTTGGCCGCACATTGGCTTGGACCCGTTGCCCAGCCAAAATATGAACTAAACCAAGCCGATCCGATCCCATCCGATACCAAACATATCGCAAATGCTCAGGGGCGAGCCACTGCCCACCCACTTGCACCCAACTAAAATATATACATATATGTACTTAAAATGAAAGATGCAAACTGACATTTTGGCCTTCTTATATAAAATAAGCTAATGTATTCCCATCAATTTAGGTCATCTTTTTGGCCAGGCCCAAAACTGATTCAACTCTTCGGTAGCGCAATCAGCATTTCCGTTTCTTAACTAGTGACAATCGTGGTTTTTTTTAAGTGCAAATGCAGATTTCCTTTATGGCCTGATTCACCACTCTTCATAGCCGCTGAGTGGCTACCAGAAGCACGGTTTTCTCAGCCCACTGACTCACTCAAATTTCTAACCGAGTCTGCGGATAAATATCACGCAGTCCCATCTAAGCGAGATATTTGGTAACAGGTTAACGTCTCCGTCTCCGCCAACCGATCAAAAACTAATCTCGAAGGTGCGACGAGTCAGCAGCAGATAAATCTGGGCAACCTGAACAGCAACCTCAGCAGCAGATTCCAGCTCAGACCTTTCGGCACTCGGTTTCAGACTTTGGGACCCGTTAAGCGACTGTGTCTAACTCATTAGATGTCATTTGCTGATAAACAACTGATGTACTCTATCATATAGAGGAGGTATATACAGCTTAACAGCTACTCTTCAGCTTTTTTCCAATAAAAGTATTTCTATCTTAGTGGCATGAATTATTTTAAGTGATGTAACTTTTATATCATAATATTCCACTCAGCTGAAAGGGAATCCAGTCTTCGATCTGAGGTTTCCCCTAATTTACACGTAATAAGTGACAGTGGGTCTGGCCATATACGTACTACCGATAGGATCAGTGCGACGTATTGGAATGCTTCAGCGGATTGTCGTCACGTAGGATCGCATAATTCAGCTTTTTACGGCTAACGGGCGGCCGCTCCTGTGGTGGCTGCTGTATCTGCAATTAAAAGATCCCAACTACCATGAAGTGCTGGGAGCAAGGCACTCTACACCCTCAGAGGCATTATATGCATATACCGAGATATATGTATGTACATGTACATATACATATAACCGAACGGATTCCAAAGCGGCACGTACAAAAAGTCGCGGCTATTTGTCTGCTGACTTGTCTGCCTGCTCCTTAACTTATTTCCCTTTATTTATTTATTTTTGTTCTGCATTTTTTGTTTGTTGCTTTTCTTGGTTTGTCTTACTTGGCATTGTGATTGTGGCGGAGCCTAAAAAGATTTGTGGCCGGCCAAGGCTTCAGATCCCGGTCCTGGCCCAGGACCAGATCTCCAGCCAATCTCCCGATCCATGTTCACTTCCCAGTCCCGTTTCCATTCCCATTCCGATTCCCGTTCCCGTTCCCATTCCCGCTCCCATTCCCCGTTTCAGTTCCAACTGGCTGCCTGTCGCTTTTAATCTAGCAAAGCCATCGTTGAATGCCACTAAACTTTTCACCACAACTTATATCAATTGTCGTCCAATGTACGACGTCAGCGCGCCCCTGATATATTGGATCTAAAAGTGATCGTAATCGCAAAGCGGAGCACACACGCCCAAAAGACGCAGTCCCAGACCGAGTGTCTCACTGGAGTTGGAGTTGCAGTTGGAGCTGGATCTGCAGTTGGCTCGGTTTCGTTTTGGCCAAGTCCAAGGCACCCAGGCACCAATTTGTCTGCACAAATTTGAGGCCAATTGCAGGGGCGACGAGAGGAGGCGAGCTTCACAGCCAAGGAATAGAACAAAAACTTTGGTAACAAAGTGCTACTCACAACCAAAAAGGTTACACATCAATTTTGATGTGGGTCAAAGGAATGCGACTTATCTGAAAATTCATGTGAAACTTCAGCTTAATTATAAGTTGATTCAAATAGAAAGTTATAGTGATCCAATATTTTTCTTGGTGCACTTCTGCTTTCGCCATGCCTCCTTTGGGCATCCTGGCCCTGGAAAATAATTCAAAAGCCCACTGACTGGTCTCCGGTGTCTACTGGCTACCTTCTCGGTTAGCATTAATTTATGAAGTGATGATGACAAGTGGGATAACGGGGTCATTTCGCGCTTAATGTCGCCAACACGTAAAATGATTTGCATCGAAAGCCAGAACCTAAAACCCAATGCCGCGTAATTTTAGAGTCTGTGGCAAGGCTGCCAGATTGCGATTGCGGCTCCAACTGCAGCTCCGACTCCGAGTTGGCGACTTGGTGGACTTGACTGCAGCTTCATTGCCATCTGAAGGCAAACTTATCGCCGCCGCCCGATCATAACAACACATTTTAAAGGGCTTAAAGGCGGGCGATTCGAGCCGGGCCGCAAAATCTGAGCGACTGCAGCCGGTTGCAGCTGAAGCTGACATAAGCAGACCGCAAACGTGACAGCTCACTTCAGTTCGGTTGACAATCTAAGGGATGCGAAGATCCCAACATGCCAAGATCACCGGAGCACAGCCCTGGAGAACTGAATAGCCGGCAATTGTGCATCAATATTGCTCCTAATTTGGCACTTAAATTCAATGAGACCCTGGCATTCTCCGCTCCTCCACTCCTCCAGCTGAGGGATTCTTGCGGCGGAGTGCCGGAGACCATGCGTTGACATAAATCAACGCGACTTCCAACTTTTATCACGATCTCCTAAATAAGGCGACGCGGCCTGCAGAAATCCGCTTCGTACATTACACACACACGGAGTCGCGGTCACTAAGTAAGCTATCATCAGACTCGGGCTCAGTCTCGGTCTCAGGATCGGAATCGGAATCGGAATTGGAATCGGACTTCTCAGCTTCACAAGGAGGCCCTGGGTGCACTGAGAAAATATTGGTATCTGAAACTTGGGAAACAACTTTGTTATACATCAATAATCATTTTATATCTTGCTAATAGCAATTGGTACAATTATGTCATAAATCTTGCATTAATTAAAAATCTTTTTTATAGGTGCATTTTTGTTGAGTGTATCCTTTGTCACAGTGGGCCTGAAAATACACCTGGGTGAGCCTGAAGAAAGAACCGAGGGGCGATTGGGATTGAGATCTTGCGGATTGCCGCTGACTCGTAAAATGCGTGTGCGAGTCGCGCGTTTTCGCGATCCTCTATTTTAATGACAGTCGTAGACTGGAAGTTGCAGTTTCCATAGAGGATATTATGTCTATGGAAATGGGCTGAGCAGACCATAGACTTTCCTAGACTGAATCAATAGATCAAGTTTCCTGTAAGTGACCATTGTTAAAATAAAAAGGCTTAAGTGCTCAAAGTTAATTCACACAATCTACTTAATTTATTTATGTTTTAGGTACAAACAATCTTCTGAACTTGATATAACTAAGCCTGGCTATTTTTAATCAGTGGAGCTTTGTGCACTCTCTGCGTTTAGTGTATTTAAATGTGCTACTATTTTATGGGCTCATTTCTTACCAATTCCCCCTCAAAGGTGGATTGCTCACTGAGTTTCTGCAAATGCGATTAAAATGTCACAGACTGCAAAAGGGAGAGCCGTTTGACTTGAGAGGACGACGACGCGTGAAGTAAATGTGGCGCAAACGTTGTTGGCCGTCTGTCAAGTGGCAAAGGGGCCTAGGCAAGGTGGCAGAAGCCCCTCTGCAGCTCCACAAAACCGCCGGCCGTGTAATGGTAAATGTCTTTGCCAAAGCGGCGGTTTTCAGAAAGAAGGAGCCGAAGCGGAGGCTCCATGGAGGCTCCCTCTTATGCATAATGATGACATTCCGCCGCGTATTTGATTAAGAATTTTGACAGGCGACATAGTGTCGCTTTGACGGCCACCCAGGCCAGAAATATCCGATGTCCCATGCCGATCCCGAACCCATCTGAAATCGAGAATTAAAAGGCAACTCGGGATCCCGTCGTTTTAATCAACAGCGCTGATCAATAACAATCAACATGTTTGCTGATAATTTCGCCAGTCTCTTTTGGGGGAATGCCTTCTTACAGAGAGAAAAATGCATTTTTAGTACTCAAGCAAAGATTGTAATGAAAAATATCTTTGCTTTACATTGCTATGTTTATTCAAAATCGAACTTCATCAGATTGACCCGCATTTTATTTCACTGTAAACACCCCAATTCCGAACCGAGTCTGTTTTTGGGTTTTTTGGGGACCCTCCTTTTTCAGCCAGCGGATTTTAGTAGGTGGCGTTGACTTGACTCATTTTGCGGTGCATTCTTTTTAATGGTTTGATTGATGGCTGGCAGCTTTGCGGCTGTTGCTGCCTTGAATTTGTCAGCAAATTTGTCAGGCCTTAACCCAGAAGAGGAGATCTTGTGCGGATAAGCGACCGAAACGCTTAATACATCGCGGAACTGGTTTGCGAAGGTTTTTGTTTTATGGTCAACTGAATCATTAGTCAATGGCATTTCATAAGAATGCTGGGGAAAGTGAGCCGAAGACAGGTAATTGCGAAAGTAATCGTGATTATGTCCAAAGTTGCATGTGTCATGTTCGGAAATAATTCGGTGGGCAAGTAGTTTATGGCTTGATTCAGTCACTTATATTATTGAGATTGGGCTAATGAAATTCTTTATAATGATTTTAAAAAACAAACTAAATTTCCCAGGTTTTCAAAAAATTCGCCAAGAACCCTGAGAACAAGTTCACTGACTGTCTTGAGCATTTACTGTAAGCCTCCCCCACTATTTATTTAATGACACGTTGGTCCCCGCTCGGCTTCCCTTTCGACCACACATCAAAGTGGCTCAAATTGCGGCTTAAATCGACCCAACTAACTGCAAATGGCCGTACGAACGGCCCACAGATCCGATCACGTCCCATATAGCCATATAGCCAAACTTAGACAAGGCCAAAAATAATTTGCAACAATTTGCAGCGTCCCCAAATCAAATGGAGCCAAAAACGAAAACAAAACCAAGCCCAGACGCCAAAAAGGCAACGGAAAAAAATGTTGTTTAATAATTTAATTTGCTACAATTTAGCAGCGTTTATCAAAATCAAAAGCCATAGACGGAATCATTCAGTCAGTCGGTCTGTCTATTGGCTCAAAATTTCGCAAAACCCATGGTTAACGTAAACCCAGGCCCAAAAACAGACAACTGAGAAAGTCTAACGCCGACGCTTTGGATGATGCAGCAAGATCTGTGAAGTATGCACAGAGAGAAATAAGTGGATCATAGGCTACGATTAAGATCTTCCAGCATTTTACAGGCATGTCTTGTTTTAGCCTTTTTAAATTCAATAACCCAAGTGAGCAGTCATTTTTTTGAGTGCTAGTATTGGGATTTGGAACTCGGATTACACGCAGATATAAACGGCTACCTAAGTGAACGGCGTGCAGGAACGTGATCAGCCCAATTTTAACGCCCATCGAAAACGAAAGGGAGCTACCATGCCATATAGGTAGGATTCCGAGATGAAAGGGGCTGGGGCAGATGGCTGGTGGACCAGAGGTCGCCACGGATTTCTACGAAATGTGGTGGGCGCACACACATCGGAGTGGCCACAATCCGTGGACGTGGAAGTGGATTTCGACCGGGCCACATTGTAGTCCGTCATTTGGTCAGCGAGTAAAACTCACCGAAGACCTATTATTAAATTGTCAAAAGGTCGAGAAATATGTGTAGCGGGGGAAGAGAGAGTGAAAGACTGCGCTCGTCTTCCGATAAATTCGAGATGGGCGCGTGAGGGGTCAACCTGGACCTGGAACTATCTAATAAAATCGTGAAAAAGTAAAGCTCCAGAAAAATGAAGAATCCAACTTTTTCAAGTGCACTTATAATATTTACCAATAATGCTTTACTTGTTTTGCAAACTATATTGTGACTAAAGAATAAATTCTTATATACCCCCAATGGAACCTTGGTATGGCTGCTTACCATCTCTAGGCTGAACCCATTGGCCCAGGGTCAGGAGAAGATTTCGACGTTTTCGGCGCGCGTATCAGAAGCAGATCGGACTAATTGGGGCAACGGTTGGGCGTTGGTGCACTGGGGTTGGGGGTTACGGCTGAGGGGTTGGGGGCTGCGGACTGCGGGTTACCGGTCTACAGGCAACACGAAGGGGGCGGCAACAGGGCACGGCGCATTAAGACAATATGGCTCGGGATCTTTGGGCTCGGGATACCGAGGGTCAGAAAGCCCGAGAGGCTGATCCTGACTGCCGTTGCGGTGCTGCCGTTGCGGGCACAACATTTTGTTTATTTTGTGTTTAGGCCCGTGTGAATTTTCAAAGGCTCAGGGCTAAGAAACTGTCGAAAATTCCAAGATGTCTGTCCGCTGGCTGCCCGCACCGCAGTTCCCCTTAACTTAACCCTCGTTCTCGATTAGCGCGGCTGCTTCTGCCTTAACCCATGAGCAAATGGTGGGCGGATCGCGGCATTTATTACAGCCAATGTTACAATTTGTGGCTTTCAGATTTATGCGTTTATTCAGCGCGGCAGCGCCCCGCAAACCCAAAATAAGAAGGGCCCAGAATAAAAACAGACACAACTTATGACTGACTGCCCATGGGTTTCATTTTGGAGCTGGGGACCGTTGGCTATGCTACCGAAAGCCCCCAGTCGCTGTCTGATTGATTTCTGGGAATTTTAGTTGGGAGTCCTCAGTGCCACACGGTGTTCACAACAAAGTTATGATTGAGATTAAATGTGTCTGCGTCTGGACGGGCTTCCCACTTAAATCATGTGCCCTCACCGATCCGAATTCTGGTATGGGAGTTACTTTACGCGGTGGCAAGTGTTATATCTTTGGGTTGCTCTATTATTAATTAGATCAAAGTTAAGGTTGATTGCGAAGAAACCTCTGTGGGAACTTTCTCCACAAGGTGAAGTCTGAGTTTCCAATATTATTGAATTTAAATATATATTTTCTTAGCTACTCCCTGGAAAATTCCCCATTTTGAGTTATGCCACCGATGAGCGTGATAACATAATATAGTCCGATGGTCCCAGGCTGATAAGAAACCGGCAGCTGATGCGACCCATTTAGGCCTATTAGTCATGCTGGCCGATACGAATTTACATATATAAGTCGGGAAGCAAACAAATCAATGGCTAATTAAGCAGAACGAGTCGAACTTAAATCAGTAGCCAAGCGGGTGGGATTATGTATGGCGTTTTGATTTGGGATTAATAAGCGGGAAAAGACCGCAATTAAAATTCGATCAGCTGGCGACGACGACTCCAGACGAATGACTAAATGAATAAAACCCATTGGATTAGCATAAAACTAAACAATTTAACGATTCCACACTGACACACATTTCACCACACCCCTCGCCCGGTGGGGGGTCAACTATTGGCAACCTAATCGATTATAAATGCGCCTAGCTATGTGCGATTAATACAAATTGCAAGCGGCAGCGACTGCGCTTAAGTTTCATAATTAATTCAACCTCACTAGAGGGGCAACCGCAACTCTGTGCAGAGGATAGTGATTCACCAACCGGACCCTATGGACAACCGCCGAACCACTGATCTCTTGATTACAGTAATCATTCTACCTATGAAGATTTATTACTAAAAATAAGAAAGTATTTTTAAGAGCTTATTCTAAAACACCATAGCATTGAGGAGCATGAGTGATGCTTCAAGAATATTTACACCTATTTACGGTTTGCGTTAGGGAGGTAGTACTGTAGCTGCAGCCGTGTCCAGTTGCCTGTCAACTTACGGCCCATATAAAACGGGCGACGACTGTGGCTCGTTTCATAAACTCTTGTCAAGCTATCGCTGGATCGTTGGATTGCTGGATACTTCGGTCGCTGGATGGCTGGATGGTTGGATGGTTGGTTGGTTGGTCCCCCTTACGCAGTCGTAAAATCGCGGCCAACACCTAGACTGCTGGCTGCTTATGAGTGTATTTTGCTGGCGAGGTGTCAGGAAACAACTTGTCGGAATGCATCTAACAAGGAATTCGATTTTGCCAGCCGTTCAGTTGGGTTTTCGGTTGGGTTCCCTCGGTTCCTTCAGCTCCTCGGCGGGGCTGTGTCCCATCGCCCAGGCTAATGGCACGTTGCATGTTTTACCACGCTTGATGACATGAATGGGCGCGGACTCCAGACGGAGCGAAAGAGACGGGCGTACGCCACACGAAAGAGACGGATGCAAATGGAGGGAGCTGGGCTCACTTCCCTGTCCAGTTTAAGTCGATTGGTCCGATCGAGCTTGACCGGGTTCCTTGCTCAGCTTTATTTTAGCCCTGCTCTTTCTGCCCTACACAAGAGATATTATCAGCGAAATTCTTGGGGTTATTGTTCCATTAAAAACACACTTAAGTCACCTTTAGTAAACTAAGACCAACAAAACAGTATTGACTATTTAATATTAAGGTTGAAATGAAATATGCTGATGATTACTTATAATTCGCTTTAAGACTATTAACAACTATAGCTCATTATTAATTCTACTAAGCCGGACAAGCAAGAAGATAGTGGTGTATTGTTGATAGCATCCATGAAATGATTGAATCAAACCCACACACTCAAAGGATCTCAAAATGCGAAGGAGAGTTTCCTTGCAGACCGGCAAACATTTTTCGAATTTTTGCTAATTTGTAGGACGACATTTTGCTGCCCCTGTTGGATGGGTATAGGACTCGAAATACCCTTTCTTTAACAAGGTAAGCATATTTTGCAAGTCAATTTGAGATATATTTCATTTGTAGTTTTTGGTGTCCTTATAAAACCAAACATCCCATGTCTTCTAGCTTGTATTAGTAAACAATGAGTCTTTGCCCATCTACCGAATGATCCTTTCCACTTTCAGCACTCATTCATTCATTACTTTGTATATCATTTTAATTTTTTTTTTGCTCACTCGGTGATGTTGGCGATCGAGGAGCTTGTCACCACTTTCCTAAAGCAATTTGTACGCGTTTTCAACTCTGGGGGCTTCGAAAACTTGTGTATCAGCCAGCGAAGAATTCTCGTAGGTGTTTATAATGTTCACTCACTTTGGCCGATCGATACGTTGGTGTTTTTTTTTTGTATTTCGAATTTTTTGCCCAGCTAAAAACCGAACGATTTTTAAGTTGTTGCTGTTGCTGTATTTTCGCAGTTTACTTTTTGGACATTAAAACATCCGTTTACATACTATTCCCATTAGCACGACTCTGTCGTCGTTCTTGTCGCTGGAGATTCGATCCCGATCCGCAGCGATCCACTTCCCTTCCAGCTCGGAATATCGGCGACTTGGCAGTGCTGTCGTCGTCTTGTCTTGGACACGCGACAATCTTTACTTTTCCCCTTTTTTTCGGTTTTTGGTTCCGCTGCCCGATTTCTTGTAGCCTCGTTTTCTTGTCATTGTTGTTCTTCGGCTGGTGGAAACAAAAGCAAAATTAAATTGTTATGAACACAAGTTTTCGATATAAGGCATACTTAACACATATTTATGGCGCGTGCAGCGGTAGCGGAGATTCTTGAGATACTTTTTTCCGCCGATTCCGATTCCCGGCCCTTTGGGTATATTGGCTTATAAATTAGTCGGTTTTACGGCTGATCTTCTGAGTCATTGGAGCTGGAATGTGGAACGGGCTATTGGGCATAATAAAATTAAAAGTTTAGGCTTTGTTTCAGTTTCGGATTCAAGCATTTACGATTGATTTGGATGAGCGGAATAGCCTGACAAATATATGTGTGCTAGGGTGGCTCATGGCGGACTATTAAAAATTTAAAGACATAACTGAAATTGATCAGAATAAATAGGATTCCTTGAATTAATATTATTTAAGCTATTTAACATTTACTCATAACACTTAAATTCGAATTGAGCCACCCTAATGGGTTTTGTCATGCAAGTCAGCTATACCATTTAGGTGACCTCCCCCTTCCAACCAGCCTGTTCTGGACTCCTGGTCGACCAGACTTAATTAAATATCAGTGACATTTATCGGGTCTCGTGTAGCTTTGGCACGCCACTTTAACGATAAGTAAAGGGGGAATAAAAGGGGCACAGAGCCCGAAGCCCCCAAAGCCCCAACCCGCCCTGTCATGTATAAATCACCTGAAAAAGAGCTTGCGCCAAAGCCACCTCAACCTCGCAAGCTCTCCCCAAAATGGATCCTCCATGGGTCCGGAGGGGGTGGCGGGTATGTGGCGGCTATGGTGTGTGGTGGGAGGGGCTGGGGCGAAGGGAAGGCCGCGAGTCCAGAGCAGCCAATAAAAAGAGCGACGACTGTGCAGGAATGTTTAATGATGTATAAAGCATGTTAGAGTTTATCTTTATGGTGGCGTTCCTTTTGCCAAAAAAAGAAAAATTTTAAAGAAGAGAGACAGAGGGCTAAAAAACCTCCGAGCAAGTCGAATATTTAATGATCTAATAATGTTTTATTTAACGGTTAATTAAATTTGATGAAGTCTGAGTACTTCTTCAATTAAATTTGATACAGCTATAGGTAGGCTCCATAACTCAACAGTAGCCGTGTTGGGTAACATCTAAAATATATCATATTTTTCTAACCTTTATTCCAATTCACAAAATCCTCCTTGACATAAAGTGTCCTGCTCTTTGCTAAGGGTATTCCGCCTAAATAAAAGCTGTCACAAGTATTTCGGAAATTTGTCTCCAAATTTATGGCGATCGATGCTATCAAATATAAAAAAGTTAACGCTGACTCTCTGAAGAATCAACCTGAGCAATACCCGAAATGTGTCGATCCCCCAAACCCCTATCTCGGATTCCTACCCCAATTCAGCTCCCCTTGCCCCACTCGAAGTCACCCTACCGAACTTTATCTCATCTTTGGACCCCTCTTCTAGCTAGCAATCAATTATTTGGCAATCCTTTGCGATCATTTAACTAAGTGACCATTATCGGTCACTAATTCGGTTTGTTAAGTGTGCCAAGTGACCAGCTGACGAAAGCTGGTCGATAGGTGATAAGTGCTATCGCCGAGTTTTCGCGGGCGGACAAGATCTAAGAAAATCTAAATTTCTCAGTACCTATGGGCCCCCATAAATGTTTTATCGGACAGCAGGCGCGCAAGCTTTATATGACACAGATGTATATGGAAAAACTACTGGAATTGTATTACGATTCGTGCTTTTCGCATGATTATTTCGCTGGCTATCGAAATTACTTTATGGTCCCCTCCACTCGAAAGGCAAGTGACGAATGGCCATTAGATTCCCATGAAACTGTAGTGAGGCATGGCCAAAAGGCACATAAATAGCGAGGAGATAAAAGCTTTCTTCGGTGGGTGTTGCCAAAAAACTGGGGATATACCCACATTTGCAGAAAATTTAGCATGCGTCAGTTTAATTAAGGGAATAGATAGAAAGAGTCTGTGAATTTGAGCCTTTGGCTAGTTAAGGTAGAAGATTATCTACCACATAAGAGAAGAATCTTAAAGAACACAACTTGAACACGACTGTTTCACCATTAATACATACTCCAAAGAACAAAAAACAGCTTGATCACGAATCTATGTTAGGAGCTTTACATCATCGCCGTCACTTGGTGATCTATCGGGTGACACTTTCTCCATCCAGCGAACGATCCATCCATCTATCTATCTACCTAGCCGCCACCCTCCCACATCATTGTTTTTTTCACGCTCCGGCCATCGATCGCGACTGGAAATGGGAAACGGGACTGGAAGCGAGCGAGGCGTCGCTTCATCATGTCGCATAAATAATAATCAAAAGTAACATTTTCTATAACGCGCCGCTGAGCCACGCCACCCACATGCACACACTGTGGAGTGTGTGTGGAAATATATATCCAGCCCGCATGTTAGGCAATCGAATCGAATCGAATCGAAAATTGTGTCCAACAAAGTAGCCGGCCCCGGACTTGAGTGAGAAACAGTTGGAAAATTTATGGCGCAAAGTACAGTGCCCGATTGTCAACCGGCAACGGGCAAAAAATAAACCGAAAAAAATCGGAAAAAGAAGGCCAAAAGACAAGCGTCCAAACAACCAACCAGTTTCTTCTGGGCTGAAGGAGCAGACGGAGCTGAGCAGTCTTCGGTGCAGATTAGTCACATGTCAGTTTCAATTATCGTCGAGTCAATTTGTTGAAAGGCCGCAAACGCAGCAGCCAAAGCAGCTAAAAAGCAGCCAAAGGCCCAAACCCCGGGCCAATGCAAAAGAGATCCAGATCGGTACCAAGTCGCCAAGTCAATCGATACCGCATTGGCCAGATTTCGCTTGAAATATTCCAACTGCGATGCATGTGGAGTCGCTCCAGCCAGGAGTCGTCAGAATGGGAATCAGGCGAGAGAGTCCACATAGAGAAAAACTATCTAAGCCGAAGCAATTGAATAGTGGTTTTCCATACGAGGAAATATTTAATGAGTCGAGGTTTTAATGAGTCGTTTAAAGTATTATGTACTTGGCCCCACGTTGGGCGCTAGTTGCTTTAAAAGCAAACGCTTTTTCTAGCCTTATTAATCTTGTGAAATGTACAGATGGTTAGGTGACATTTCGCTTAATACGGTTTCTTAATTTTTCTCTCAGTGTCGCGACTCAGAATCGGAGCCACCAAGCGCGTCTGATTATCGGCAGGACAACGACAACTGCGAACTGCAAAGACGACGACGATGAGACGGCATAGGGCATAACTCAGATGCTCTGCTATGATAATTTCCAATAAGACCCGTCGCCGCTCTTCACTCCGATCTGCCGGGATCTGCAGTCTCCAGTGCGCTGATCTGCTCTGGAAATTGATGATGCCGAGTATGTTTGGAGTCAGCTTGTTTACACAATTCAGCGCACATTGAGGTCGGATACCGGCATGGTGTCGTGTAGCCAAAGCTCGAAAGGAATTTGTTTGGCCGCTTCCATCAAAGAGGCGCCGAACTGAAATCAAGATCAAGATTGATATCGGGCTTCTCTGCCGTCTTTCTCTGTTTTTATTTTTTATATCCCTGGTGGTCACAACAAATCGATGAAATTCCTAGACAAATGTTTGGGTTGCATAATCGCATTTCTTTATTTTTGAGAAGATTGAAGATTCTGTCACCCAGTTCACGTACGGTTTGCTCGCTCACGTACATCGGCTATTTGTCGAGCTGACAAATTGTCGCCGCATCTGTATCGGAATCGGTGTACCTGTGTATCTTTGTATCTGCGCGATACTCGCACTCTCCTGAGCGGCAAAAAGCGTGTCAACACATTGTGTGAGTGCCCCAAGCCACCGGCTCATTTGTCTTTCGAGCTTTGCTTTGTTTGCCAGCATTTTGCTTTGCCTTTGAATGCCAGCCCATTTGTCTTAATGGTTCAATGCTGCAGTTTCGGACTCGGTTCCCCCTCCGGAGTTGGTCAGTCCTCCAATCTTCGTATTGGATTTAAGTTTCCCAGGGCCAGCTAGCTTGCTAGCCATCTACCCAGTCAGCTTGCATCTGATGTGCAGCATTCCCCGAGAGTCCCACGCACCTGGTCGGCCCGACTTTGACACCTTTTCATTGTCATTACCTTTGTAGTGGTTGCTGTCGCTAATGCGAAATATCAATTTTCCCAAGAGTTCACGTGTGTGATGTGTGTGTGTGCCGAGCTTATTGAAAGTCAAACAAATCGTAGTTCCGGCGTTGTCTTCTGACACTGCGGTTGAACCCATTTTGTAATGATGTGTGAAACGGGATCTGCGGTTGCCGTTACGGAAATGGGTATTACTCACTGAGTGGAGGTGGGTTGATACCTAGATGGATTGTTCAGAAAGGAGAAACTCACACACTTTCAAAGTAAGCTATATACTCCATCCGTTTTGTATTACCTCTGTAGAGGGAGCCACTTAGGACATTAAGACGAGTCTTCTGTTGATTAAGAATTCTTAAGTGACAGCTGAGTTCTGTCTGGCTGGCACTTGGATGTGGATGGCTCTTCAAGGAGCAGCTGTCTAACTCTCGGTCAAAATCCGCTCAAATACCCCTGTAGATGGCGCTTTAGCTCATCTGCTCTCGCCTGGGACAGGCTTTAAACCCAGCAGCAGGCCGCTGTCGCCGCTGTCATGGCTTACGCTCAACAAATGATTACCAATTTCTTCACACAATTCATGCATAAAAATAATTCCCAATTAGCTGCAAAGCCATAAGCGAAATAAATAAAAGGAGGCGCACAAAAAGGCAGCACCGAAACAAAAAAAAACAAAAAAAACATATATGTATATATAAAAATGAGCAGGCGCCTTCGTGTGAATCCCGTTGCAGCGGTAAAAATAATAATAATCGTAAAAAAGGCATTATGATGGGAGGGGAGGAGGGTTGTATATATCCATATGAGTGTCCAGACAGGGGGTGAAATGAAAGGGAAACTGAACAAACGAGAGTGCGACATGATGTTGATATGTTAACAAGACGCCCCAAGAGTGCCAAGTGGTAAAGATGATCCTCAGATCTCAAAAAGGCGAAACAAAAACATCAGGGACAGCCGTCACAGTTGGCATTATATTCCTCATATAATCCGGTAGCGATGTTTGGCATATGTGAATGAATGTTTGTTTTTGCAAACGCGCCAAGGATTCGCAATAACCAGACTTCAGCTCCAACCCAGACTCAGAATCTTAAGCCAAGTGTGACTGAGTTGGTTTGGCATCTCTACGTAATTTCCATATAGGGATTCCATATAGGATATAGCCTCGAACTTCTTTGTCTTCAGCTGCGGTTCAAAGCCAAAATCTTGTGACCTTTTATTTTTCCATTTTATTTTTGAGAGGTTTCTAAAAATGCGCTTTGATTTATTTTTATTGATGACCATATAAATGGTCGAATGGGATGCGGATGGGAATGGGTTTTTGGGGACTCCACCGGGTCGATTCCCCAATACATTTCGCGGGTAGCCACAGTAGTAGTTGGCTGGTAGTAGTCATCACCCAACAGCGGGGGGGGGGAGTTCTCCAGATCTTTGGGGCTTCGGTGATGGCATTTTCAGAAACATTTCACGCTGTGTGAACGACATTTTCTTCGGGGTGCTTCGTTAAGGATCCACCTCCTACATTTCATAATTCACGGAATATTATTTCTTCCCTCTCCGTTGGCAGAACAATGTTGAGCCCGCTGTCATTTGACCACTTCACAAAATATATTCTCATTAAAATTGTGCTTTTTGGTGCTTCTTGTTGTCAGCTCGGTCCTCCTGGGATGCCAGCCGAAAAGATTCTGTCTGTAGACATTGGCCAAGGTGTCTCTTTGGAGCCTCTTTTCGATGGGGACGGGGGTAGACGACGCCGCCACCACGCCCACCCCCTGTGGTTTTGCTTCCGTTGGAGACGCCACTGACACTGGAGCCTGGCGAATCGCCTCGGCTCGAATTCGGATTGGAATTGGATTGGGCAGCGGATCGCTGAGATTGGCGGCCACTTGCGGGCTTTGTTCAAAAAGTTTTTTACGCTGTTTATGTGCAAATGTCGAAACAAAGATATTTCTTTAAATTGATAAAGATGAACCATAAACAATGCGCCAAGGGAGGCAGCCAGGTGGTAGCCCAACAGAGGGGATGCTCATGGGATCATCTGAATGGGCTGCGGTCATGAAGGTGGACTTCACTCTGGAGTTCAGCAACGTTTCTCTACTAAGCTTTTAAATAAGTTATAAATATCTAAACAAAATGAATATTGAGCATGCAGTTTGATATATTTCTAATGGTTCTATGCTCCTTATTATGCTGCAATTATTATTAATTTCTGGGTCTCATACAAGATATACAAGATTTCCTCGAAAACCTCAACACCTCAATATCAGCGATCTTTCCTACCGAGAAAAGCTGTGACTCCATTGGTTTACCCCACAGCATTTTGTAATGAAATTTTCTCAACCATTTTTCTGTGGCGTTTCAACTACCCCGCCGCGTGAGCTAGTGAAATATGTTCATTCACAGTCTCGGCTCTAAAATTCATTCAGCACTTTGGCCGAGCTTTCTGGTTAAGAGACCTCCACCGGATGTGGGCGTCAGCAGGCATGTAATCTGATCCCTGACAAATCGGTCTATTAGAATAGCGAGCGGAGCGGCGGGCCTGTGTGTTGAAATATTTGTCGCATGCACCACTCGAGATCCCGATTCCCAATCTCCATGGCTGGGCTCCATGTGGATCCGTGGAGCATCATCGCGATCGAGCGTAGGTGGCGCTGGGCTTGGGCTGTGGCTTTGGGTTAACCCCATGGTGCACGAGGTGCAGTCTGCTCCTCCACCCGAAAATGAAGAAAAGAATAAAAGGCCAGCACTGGGAGAAATTGGCACAGAAAGGAACGAGATTATTACTGATCATGTGTGTTTTCTTAAACATTTGTGAGGCCATTTAATATAAATGAATTCATTCAACCTTTCAAAATGCTTATTCAGTTAGCAGTTATCCTTAAAGCAAGTAGATTTTCGGTATGTAGTCCCTATTTCTCTCAGTGCACGCACCGCAAAGGGAAAAGTCTTCGCTGGCGCGTGTGCCTAGCCCTTATTTTCCTGGCTCCATTCCTTCTTTCTTTTCGGCCTTAGTTGTTGTGCGCTTATTTTTTGTCGATTTTATGAGGCGCAAGTGGCGACGTTTTGTGGTTGCAAGGCACACACAGAAACAGCCACGAAAACACCATGCTTGTGGCCCAGTGGACAGCTAAAATGTTGCACGTTGCCGGTGGTTTGCGGCCCGTTTCGCCCCCCGTTTAACCCCTGGCTGGCCCCCTCTTTTTCGGCGCCGCAGCAATTCATAAACGTGGGCGATTGATTCTCGTACCTCGTGGCCCCATCTTCGCCAGATTTTCAGCTTTTGGGCCTCGGCGGCGGCTCAACTTGAGTTTCAGCTGCGACTTCTTCTGCTTTTGGGCTTTGGCTTTGGCACTAAGGCTGGGCAAATGGCCCGCGGCATTGCGATTGAACTTCAAGTTATGATCGTCGTCGTCGGAGTCGCAATGGCAAAAGCAACAGCAAAAGCAACAACAGCCGTGGTATTGCCACATTGATGGACGTTCCGCTCACGAATGAACTGAGATCTCGGTACGCGCCACCACTAACAACAACAGCTGTAGCACTAGGACTCCCTGGCAGGTGATGGAGTCCACAAATACCCCTTACAGATTGTCTCTAGGGTACGTATATTACCATCACATCGAACTAAATTGCATTTTGTAGAATACCTAGTTACATACCTAGGACTCTCTATATTCGAACCTTTTGAATGCCATATTTGCTGAAGGGACTCGTTTATCCTTGTGAGTATTACCAGTTTATATCTACCCTTTCTTTGTATCTTGAAGACGAGGTATGGGGCCACAACACACGCTGTTACCACTTATTGATGGCACATTGTGATGGTGATGCGTTTTGCCTGCTTCACCAAAAAAAAAAGGAAAAAATGAACGGAAAAATATGTGGAAAAAACGGACCCAGCAAGCGGCCCCAGACTCCCCATATCTCTCTCGAGCTGGATGGAGATGGAGGGGCGTTTTGCTCAAATGTATGATACCCACCCACGAGCAGCAAGACAGAAAGCCAGCGAAACTATGATGATGACTGCTCCACTGGGGCCACTCCCTCCTCCCGCGATTTTAGCCCGCTCCCCGCTCGCTTTTCGGATTTGGTTTTGGCTTTGGTTTTGGTTTCGGTTGGGTTGAAGGTGCATCTTTCGGTTAGGTTCGGTTTAGTTTGGTTTCAGTTCAGCACCCCTCGCAAAAAAGGCAAAAATAAAAATGGCAAAATAAATAAGACAATGCAGAATTAAGCGTTTCCTTTATTGTTGTTGCCGGCTGGTGGTGGCTGGTGCCTTTGTATTACTTTAAGGTGTGCTCCAGGTAATAATTTAGTTAAATCATATTTTCGGCAAAAGACCAAACAGCAACAAAAAACCAAGGGCCACGGAACAACGCTTGTGCAGTACTAAACATTATTTGCCTTTAACACTCACTCACCAACTCAATGCCGCCTATTCGCAGAAGGATTGAATGAGGCTAAGTCGGATGGATGGATCGATGTAGATCACAAGCGTACCTTTTAGGTTAAGTAAAGTTAAGTACTCTTTGCTTTTGACCGTATAAAATACAATCCTTCAATCTGATCAAGTTATAGCACAAATACTTTTCGAAAATATCCAATTTAATCAATTTGTTCGCTGAAAAGTTCTGTTTTTTTATCACAACAATTGAAATAGTTGTCTAAGAGTGGAATGTCATATCTCGTTGAACTCGCCATAAAATATCCTATAAAGTGGAATTCCAACTTGAAAATATAATTTTTTGGCCATTTTTGCAAAAAATGATGATGGTACCCCTTACAAAAAAAGTGAAAATTAAAAAAAAAATTTTTTTCAAAATTAAAAACAGAGTGATGGAGATAGTTAACTTGGATCATTTGCAGTACAAATAATTGGTTCCTTGAGTCAAATTTTGGAGAAATCTTAAAAAAAATCGTTTTTCTGTTGTAATGCTCATCTTAGTTGTTCTATTTTCATGTGTTTGGAAAATCATGAATGCCTTTTGCTTTTGTTAAAAGCTCGTCACCAAAATATCTTTGTAGTGTCATAAATATGCAATATAAATATGGCATCTTTGTTTCACATTCTGAAGGGGTAAGGGAAACGAGTTTCAAAAACAGCGGCAGCTTGCCGCTTGTCTTGTCTAACGATAAATAACAGTTAGAGCTGGACCTACCGTATACGCCAAGATCTTACCAAAATAATACGAGACCCCGAACAACAATAACAACAACACAGCACCCAAGTTGGGTCTGATCAGCTCAGCTGAAATCAAGTTAGCATTTTTAAGGTGTGACCAAAAGCGAACGAAACTCATAATTTTTTAAATTAGCATTTTTGTTTCCATCTTCTCGTGTCTTTGGTTCAAGTTTGGACTGCACTGCGATTAAAACTGGAAATATAAGTGGTAGGATTAATTTAAAATGGAAGCATATTCTTCTGTTTTTAATCGGAACCTTTCTTAATACAGATTTAATATGTTGTTATATTGAAAATAGCATCATTCAAGTCATATCAGTAGATTTTACGTAGATATTCAATTGAATAGTGGAATTATTCGTTATGAAATTCTCAAGCCACTTAGGTGTTTTAAGTAGACTTTTCTCCAAGTGCAGGGTTCGCTTGTCAGCGGAGACACACGAAGCCACCGCAGATGGTTTTATTTTACGTGGCGGGCGTTGTCATAAAACGAAATTTACAAATTGTGTCCCCCCGCAGTCGAAAAAAAACGAAGAAATCATACAAAGAATCAACTGATGATTATGCCGATTCGACGACATAGACATCATCGAGCATCATTCTGCAGTCTCCCCCCGGATTCTTCCCGATCCACTCAAGTGGTTGCAATAAACTCATCAATAAATTGCCGTCTGTTTCGCTTGGGTTATGTGACGCCAGTGGAACCACCAACGCAACCACCGCACGGTCATGTGGAATTCTTCTCGAGTTGGGTCGATCTGCTGTCTTGAGTCTTCTGTTTTTGGCTTCTTCTTCCTTTGGCCCCGGTGGTCCGGCTCTTTCTTCTCATCGGTGGCTTTCTTTCTACGCGCGTGGCTAAGTGGATTTGTGTGTTTTGTTGTGCGAGAAAAATGTTTATTGTTTCAACTTTGTTATCAGTGGTTAAGTAAACACAGCTCACACACTCGCCAAGTGTGGTCAATTTTTTTGTTGTGGCCGTGTGATTTCTAATTTGTTTACACTCAAACAAAGGGCTACAGAATTATTGTACGCTTATTTATGGCTGCAACTGTCAATGTCAAATGTCCCAATGTCCAACCGGAAGAGCCGCTCTGCCCGATCCATTGATGATCGCTCTTCTCCACACTTTGGACTCGGATTCGGGTTCATTTGGTTTCTCTGCTGTTTGGTGACCATATCTCTGGGGCCTGGAATTTTGTCTGAATTTTGCTGGGAATTTATTAGTACAAAGAAGTCGCGTGTTGGGATCATCAATCAGAGGGAGATCGAGAAATCGGGTTCAGAATCAGAAGCTTTGGTTGCAAGAGGTGTTCCAGGTGGAAAACAAAGTATTTCACGCTTCTCTTCTTCGTTCCTAGTCGTCCATGGAAGTCCAACAAATTAATTACGATAACATTTACTGGCATGAGTTTTTAGTTAAAAATATAAGATCACTCCTTAAACAATGCAAACATTCCCTTTACAAATTGAATACCTCGTAACGACTCGATTATCCCATCTAGATCAAAAGATTCTCTGCAGAGTCTTCATTATTCAAAGGTCACCTCCCCCAAAAGTCAGACAAGATTTCGATTTCAGATATGCAAAACACTGCCCGAATCCTGATTGAAATAAGGTTGCGACGCCCCCGTTGGCTACAGAAGATAAAAGCTGCGATGGGTATCACTTTAACTGGTAACTGGATGAAAATCCTGGCAAACTTCAAGCATTAACGCTGCCCGGCCCGCCTCAATGTTTATTCAATTATCCCAGCATGGTGGCCGAGAAAAAACATCCCGGATGGACGAGCCGAGAGCAATCCACCCCGGTTCTAACCATAACCATCCATTAGTAGCAACTGTTTCGCTGGTAATCTACACCATGCCACGCCCATCCGCAGATCATTTAACATCCCCCGTTTCGTCGGAAGGGAAATTGTGGAAATGGGGTGCGAAGTGGGTACAAATTATTAAGCTAATCAACAGCAAAAGCAACAATAGGAACAGGATATATGGCCGTTGAAATGGGGGAAGCAATTTGTCCCCTTTCATTTTGAAAGGGAATGCTGATAAGCGTGAAATTTATATAGGTGTCCACTCGAGATGGGCACTTTAAAGTGCCCCGTGAACTGTCAACGGCAGCCCGAAGGGATCCGAAAACGGTTGTCGGGGTTACCGGTACCGGACTTCGGAATCCGGAATCCGGGTTATATATTTAGTTATATGCTTCGTTGATCTTTGAACGCAAAACGGCTTACGTAACCATAATTGAGTCGACTGGTCGCCTGTCTGCTGCATCTGTTGGGTTTTAAGGATATGTTATGGTTTGGAATTGATACCATCCCTTTTTCTACCCAGTAAACAACTTTATGATATAGAGTTATATACGATAGAAAGTATCTCCGAGTGTAAATGTATCTCTGCGTCAGATTATCTGCCGTCTGCAGCGGCTTAGACTTCATTTTTACTCTGTCTGATGTTGAAATGAAAAGGGGTTTGGAGTGTGGCCTCCGGCTCTTCATCATAATTCTCTTTTCATATATGTACATAGCTGTTCATCTGGAGCTTACCTTGTGATTAGGTGTCGTAATCGTCGAACAGGGACTCAACCTAATTAACCATTAAGTGAGCGCCATCATGTCACAACTGTCGGCTTAGAAAAGAGTTAAGGAGTTAAATGTATGGGGATCAATGGGTCGGTGAATGTTCTACTCGGATTTACGATGCTTGCGGCAAAGAAAGATGGTTTTACAGTTCAAATACTTTCTACAGGAAACCATCCATCCAAAATCAGCACTTATGACGCATTAATCACTCACCAAACATTCATTTCCCCACTGCAGTTCCACTCGAAGCACTCATGACTTAGAAAAATCCCACACAAATTGCTAATCCTTGGGCAAACAAGATCTCAGCCACGTTACCTAAACCCAACGACGAAAATATGTCACATTTTTTTTCACTCTAAAAACGGAAATTTACAACTGGCCCCCACTAATAGAGACTCTCAAAATAGCCGACCATAACAGTATTACAACACCTTGACGGACGCTAAACTCAGTGTTTGTTGACAAATACTAAGGGGTATGGTTCGGCATGTTATGGTATGGTATGCTATGGTATGGGGCTTACATATAACGACAGTCAACTAACGTCCGCGATATCCGTGCAAAGCAATCTTGTCAGTATATTACGTTAATGACAAATTGACGGCACCGGCTCTTTGATGTGTTGTGTTTGATTGTTTTGGTTCTAATCATCGTCGACTGCCGACGAAGTAGTCGTGGTAAAAAAAAAATAAAATAACAGTAATGGTGGGGGTGGCTGTGTTCAGCGGAGGCGTGGCAGAGGGCGGGGGCGGGGGCTTTTCGGATCTCAGGGGTGTGCTTGCAAATGATTCGTTTTAATTTAACCGCGTACTCGTAGTCGTCACTCAATTAGCTTGCAGCTCAGCGGAGCTTATCAGTTTCCGAAAAGTCATATAACCCCCCTAAAAGTGTTTGTCCAGGGTTGGCGAAGGGGGTGCTGCAGTGGCTCAGGAGGGGTGTTGGTCGGTGGGCGGTGGGCGGCGAGGGGAGATAAGCTCGACCACTATCTGCACGGCTCTCTCGCTCTCAGCGAGGTGGGTTTCCACTGCACTGGGCGGAAATAGGGCCAATTAGAAGATCATTTTATTCTCGATAATTGAAGAGATTATTCCTTTTTAGGAAAATCAGTATTATGCGTACTAATTTTATTCAGTGTTGAAGCATTAAACATACACTTCCTATCATCAGTTGCCTAAGATAGTTTATGATCCCTTGCTTATGATTGCTTAGCAACTATACTGAGCAAATTAAACCCATTTCTTTCAGTGTACAGTCCAGTTGTGTGGTTTGACGTTTGTGAATGTTGTAGTACACAAGTCGATCCAGCGACTGCTCCGTGCTACGTGCCCGGCAAGTTGTCAAACAAGCCGTGGGCAAATACGCAGTGCCAGCCGGTGAGCACGGAGTGCCGGGCAACTGTACGGAGTACGGATTACGGAGAGTGCGGAGCGTGGAGCCCTGTGCCGGACTCCAAAGAGAGGAGACCACCCCGCTGCACTCGTCCGACTGTCAATTACAACTCTAAATATGTGTGCACACTCGACATTTGTCGCATTTGTTTGCATTTGCGCCTGCCTGCAATAAAATCCAACAACCGACATCGCGCAAGAGTTATACGTTCTGGCATATGGGAATACACCGGAAAATATGGGCGGAAAGTAATCTCAGAAAGTATCAAAAAACTTAATACTACTCTGGTCTATTGGTGCCCATATCGTAGCATATGCAACTGTGAATATTTACTGTAAGTGATTGAATTTATTTTTCATAACTCCAAATGACACCAGTTTCTTCCGGTGTATTGCGACTTCATATGCATGCTTCAGTTCTCTGCCGCAACGTGAGAGAACTCTGTAGAAGCGTTGAGCTCTGTGGAATGGCCCCAACTCCCCGTCGGCAAAAGTGTCCCGTCCAATAAAATCTAATAACCACTTGGGGACACCGTTTGGGCTCTCCCTCCACCACTTCTCCTATCGTCGGAGGAGTTCTATGCCTCCAAGGGCCCAACAACTGCGGACCTTATAAGCAAGGTCTCTCTATTCACTTGCACGATTTTCGGCAGCTTTTCTTCTTCTGTATTATGACATTGGCACAAAGATGCGGCGGCGACTGCAGTTCCAGAAATTTAGTTTTCCTGGCTTTATGATCGCTTGTCGGTCGTCAAAGGGCCTTTACGGGTGGGTTAGTGTGAGCAGGGGGTGGGGAATGGGGAGACATGGTGTCTAGGAGACAGCTGCCATGTCATTTGTGTGTGTAAGTGCCCATAGTTGGGGTATTTGGGGGTAGGATTACGAAAAGAATTCGGGGAATTCACAAAATGAACTAATCGGAACCAAAGTTGTCTTTAAAAATGGGAAAATTTATTTTTATATTGAGCAAATATATTTTATAGACTGATAAGTTTATGTAGTACATTTCTAAAAGTTGTTGTGGGTAATTCAGAAATGCTTGGGTACTTTAACTACCGCATACCTTTGTGTAAGAAAAAAACATACTGAACACCACGTAAAGTGCCCCAACAGAAATGCGAAAATCTTTACGAGATGGCACCTAATTAGGCAGAAGAACGCCGCCAGAAATTTACGTTTCCTTCAGTTCTGGCGCATCTTTCAACTCAGCAAACTGCAAGAAACTATACTTAAGACTTTTCGAACACTTGAACGCCAGCGATTGGCCCAAAAAAGAGTAAGAAGCGCTTTTCCCACACAGAAAAAAATAATATGACAAATTGTTGTTTATTTTAACATATTAAAGTTTACAATAGTCAAACTGAAGATATCACATATTTTTTGTGGAGTATTAGAAACTCTGCAAAATTGAGTTCAGTGCGTGGCTGGCGCGTACTTTAGCACTGAGCAAACACGGATTCGTTCCCATTGAGGTGCCGATGCGGCCGAGTCAGAATTATTGGCGTAGTTACGACCGGACGGACAGCCACATACATCAAATCATAAAGCAAATGGTGCCGACAAACTAACTGGCCGGAGCCAAAATGGCAGAGTGGCCAAATAACCAAATAGCCCGGCCGACAGCCCACTGACATTTACATTCGCCCCAAAAAGACAACGCCACGGCAAATGAACAACCGATACCGATGGCCAAACAACCAAATAACCGAGCCAGAGGAGTCGAACAACCGACGACAACGAGAACGTTCCGCTTTTTTGCGTTGGTTCCGGGAAACGCAACAAAATTTCACAACGCACCAAAATGTTTCCCTTCTTCTCGACTTGGCCATCATCATTGGCCCCATCATCGTGCCCCCCCGCTCCATCGCCAGAGCCGCAGGAACGCAATAACACCTTGACCAAAAGCAATAGCCAACTTCAAAGAATCTTCCAACGGCCACGCCTCGAACACTAGACAACAACATTGTTGGTTGGTGTTGTTGGTGCACCGAAAGAAAATACTAATAGTTAGTAACTAGGATTATTTCTCGTATTTACAAATTATGGATTATAGTAGATTCTATCTGGAAAGTACTCGGAAACTTTTAAAAGTTCTTAAAAACTTATTTTTGATGTTATTTATTCGTGTAGTGTAATTTATACTTATACCCAATTTTCCTCCGTGTAATGTTGCTTTGGCGTAGTCGTTTTTACATTAAGTGTTGCAGATCGAAGGTGGAATGTTGCCGCGTTGTCGTTTGCCGTTGATGGGCTTATTAAAGTTAGTCAGAGTTGTTTCCTCTTTCATTTCTTTTTTTTTTTGTCTGGGGCGGTGCGGAAACCTCAAAGCGAATTTAGTGCGCTCCCGCCCCTTCCGCATCGCCCCGCCGCCCCTTTTCGGGGTTGTCCCCTCGCGTTTATGACGACAATGCGTTTGCTGTCATAATTATTAGTCAAACACAAACAATGAATTTCATAATTTTCCCATCAATACGGTCCAACAGCCGGTTGGAGCGACGTTGGAGCGTTCGTAAACTTCGAAAGCGTTCAAACATCCGCTCTTCCCGCACGCGCCGCTCGGGAAGAATGCCCTACTCTTGGCCGGAGGATGAGCTGGATACTACGACATAGCCTGTGGCACTAGGGTACTCCCAAGGGGGTCGCGAGGAGTGGAGGCACTCTGTGGAAATGAAGCCGTCGCGCATAAAGTGTGAAATTGCTGGCAATTCGCAGAGACGCTCCATTCTCGGCGTTTCTCAGTCTTTGGAGGCTGTTTAGAGCCTGGACTAATGGGAGATGCCAGTGCACTCAGAGAAATAGTTGGCACTAAGCTATTTTGAAGAATATTGATACGATAATTTGGATGCTTGTTTGTAAATATACAGCATCTGAATTATCTATCCATATTGCAGTAGCGTTGAGTAAATAAAATAAAGTTGCTTTCAATTTTGTTCATAATTTTTCTCAGTGTCGCTTGCACGCTTGTTCCATTGAATAGAACAATATCCGCGCAAATATTTGGAGGGGGAGGAGGCGGACTGGAGGTGGGGCCGAGGAGCCGGCTGGCCACGGCAAACAAGCCGGCACAGAGCCGCGGGATCTGGTCAATGGGAATGGGTCCCAAACTGGGACGCAGAGCTCGGACTCATCCATAATTGTTGTTTGATCGTTGTAATTGGTTTGGTTTGGTGCAGCTGAAGCACAGGAAATGCAACAGCCCCATAAAGACAACATTGCAGGCGGCTTTACATTGATCCGTTTAACGATTGACAAACGCGGCGATCTTTTCGGGAAGTCAGAGTCAGAGTTAAGGAAAGAAAATAAAAGTAAGCTAAAGGGGTGAGATGGCCGTGGAAGGAAACGCGGTCGGCATTCGCTTTTGAACTGCACTGTAGTTGTTTGTGTCGTTATGGCCGCATCTTTTTGTAGTCGATAATAAAAATTGTAAACTTTGTGGCAGTCTGGAGCTGGAGCTCCACCCTCGTTCTGGAATGGACTGCCCACTTTTCGCTATAAAATCTCTTTCGAGCTCTTTCAGCGGACACGCCCGGAATTATCTGGATGTTCCTGTGTGGGAAATGGGGTGCCCCGATATCTATATATCTCACACTCTAGTGGGTGGTACTTTCGATTGATGAGATAGCGCCTGCTCCACTTGTCCACCGGCTTGTACGACATTATTTGACTGGAAATGCGGTGCAGCCTGGAAGTGGTGGGAAAATATGGGCATTTCTTTGTTTTAGCCCCACTATTGTCGATCGTGTTTGTTGTCAAAGGCTTGTTGAAAGAGGTGTTTGAAGGTGTGCACCTTAATGCTACATTAATTGCCCTTGTTGGCACTTGAGCGATAAACATCGGTACAAATATTTGATTTTAGTTCGCTACAAGTGCGTAAATAGTGTAAGTGCAAGAGTGGAATCGAAGCGGTAGAAAGGTAGAAAGGGTGAGAAAAACGTTTTGGAAAATTCTTGAAATTTTCAAGTGAGTAACAGGCATTTAGAAACTCAGACTCTAACTACCTTTGGTAAATGTCTGGAATATTCAAGGATGATGCAACTAGCTTTCTTTTTAGTCCCAAGATTAATACTTGGAACACCTTTCTGGAACCATAATCCCAACTCAACAATAAAAAGCCATGTGCACAATTTCCTTTAAGCTATTGTCTTTTATTCGATCGTACATTAAGAGTCCACAATTTAACTTAATAACTAAAGTTATTTTAAGCAAAGTCAAACTTTCCTGCTTACGTCACAAATATCCAAGGCTTAAACCAAAGTAGCTAAGGCTAAACTTACACTAAACTAAATGCTGTTTAGTCGTACTAAGATTACGATTACGAAATGGAGGGATTCGTATTCATGAGAGCTGCAATTGAGATTTTATTATATTGAGTGGGTATCAAAGAGTGAGGAATCAGCTGAGGAAGATCAATCGCTGACGGCCACCAAATCTCTGGAGGATGCTGCAGTACTGGCGGAGCCCGTGGGCAAGCCCAACTCCGAGCTGGAGCTGGAGCCGGAGCCAAACAGATCACTTAGGTTGCCACCCACCACACCGCCCACTCCGGCGGCCAAGTTATGCGTCAGGCTGTGACGTCGCAAGTCGCAGTTCCGCCGGAAGACTTTCCCGCAGGAGGCGCAGTTGTATGGCTTGATGTCCGTGTGGGTGAGCAGGTGGGTCTTCAGATTGGAACGCTGGTTGAAGGAGCGGTTGCACACGGGGCACTTGTGCGGCGACTCCTCCATGTGCAGGATCTTGTGGACAGCCAGAGTGCGGGACTGACAGAATCCCTTGCCGCACTCGGCGCACTTGAAGGGCTTCTCCTTGGAGTGGATATATCTGCAGATTACAGGAATGAATGAGGAGAATGGTGGGTTAGATTTTTTGGAAAACTAAATGAAATATATGGACGGTTCTCAAGGGAAGGAGCATTCTTATTATACGAGTAGCTTATCCGCTATTTGTGACCTACCTATGATCCCTCAGATGATCCTGCCTCCTGAAGGCCTTGCCGCAGATGTCGCAGGAGTAGGGCCTCTCGTCCGTGTGCGTTCTTTCGTGGATGAGCAGATTGTAGGACTTGGTGAACTGTCGGTTGCAGAACTTGCAGATGAACTGCTTCTTGGACCGCTGGGCTGCCGCTGCCGCCGCCGAGCTGCCCGCCTCCTCCAGCCCCCCTACCGCACCGGCTCCTACGCCGCCAGCCGCTCCCGAAATGACACTCATCTTGTCCTGGTACATGGTGGCCTGCAGCGAGTGCAGAGCCGAGTCCGTTTCCGCCTGGCTGAAGGCCGAGGGATTAAACATGAAGCTGCCATAGCTGCTGTCCAGGTCTCCCGCCTCGAAGGAGAGTGCATCCTCGCCGTCGAGCAAGGGTATGTCGCACTCTGCTGCGAGTTCTGCGGCTGTTGCGCAGTCCAGCGCTGCCTGTTGGCTCGCAGCAGCTGCTGCGGCAGCCGCAGCAGCCGCCACTGCAGCACTAACGGTGCCAATGGAGGGCAGAGGCAGGCACTTGGATGTTGCTGGTGTGCTGGTGGAGTTGCTGTTGTTACTGCTGGGCGAGGATGTGGCGGCGGCTGATGCTGTCGCTGCCGTCAGAGGAGGTTCCCCCGAGGAGCTGGAGGAGCAGCTCGACTTGAGCTCTATATTGGCTATATCGATGAGCGAGGGCAAGGCATTGTTCTCCGCTTCACTGCTGCTGCTGTTGCAGGTGGTGGCGTTGTTGCTGTTGCTGCTGCTGGTGTTGCTGTTGGAAAAGCGGAACACATCCGATTTCCCGGTGAGTCGCTGCAGCGCCAAATACGATTCCAGGGCCTGGAGATTAAGAGCTGCTGCTGCAGCCGAATTGGCCGGCAGTAGGGCTGCCTGCTGCAGACTGCTAACCATGGTTCCTTGCAGCGAAAGAACGACCGCAGCAGCCGCCGCAAGATCGTTGGTTGCTGCGGCCGCCGTTGCTGTTGCAGCTGCCATGGCTGCGTTGCTGGTCTTACTGCCGATCGGCGATGTTGCAGCGGCGCACTTGTTGCCGTTGCTGTTGCAACTCTCGCTTTTCTTGTGCGCTGCTGTGGGTGTTGCTGTGGCACTTGGCTTGTGGTTGCTGTTGCTGTGGTGTTTCGATGTTGCTGCCTTGCTGGCTGATGCTGCTGCTGTTGCGCTTGCCTTGAGATCGCCAAGCGCCTCTGCAATATCGTTGGTTGCTGCCGGTGAGGCTGCTGCCTTGGCCGGCGAATCGCTGCAAGTTGCAGCTGCAGCTGCAGCAGCAGCAGCAGCAGCAGCGGCACTCAAATGCTTAACTGCCTCCATAAAAAAGTCGAATCCACGCACACACTCAGCTGGATATCGGGATAAAGCCTCGGGGCAGCGATGTTGCTGTGTTGCTGGTTGCCGTGGTGATTTTTTGTATTTTTTATTGTTTGGCGCACCTACGCAGGTTGAGAGGTTCGGAGCGCGTCCACATGAATATTAAAAACCACACGCCATCATAAATCACGTCTTAGTCACGCTTTCAAAAGTCATAAAAATCGAATTTGACGTCTGGCCAAAAACGAAAACAACAAAGTGCAGTCTCAGCCAAGTTAAGTCAAATTGGCAGGCACGCTTTTTCGATTTTTTCAACTGAAATAATATGGTAGCTCTGCTGGCTAGCACACGCGAGTAATTTGGGTACAATCGACCTTTAAAATGATCTGCAGTTACTATTAGTTAACTTCCGTTTAATGCAACTTCCGGTCTTAACCAACACAGACACACACACGTGTTGAGCTATGTATATATATGTACGTATATATAATATTGTTTATTT
Organism: Drosophila sechellia; assembly: GCF_004382195.2. NCBI lineage: Eukaryota > Metazoa > Arthropoda > Insecta > Diptera > Drosophilidae > Drosophila > Drosophila sechellia. The sequence goes on from NC_045949.1 coordinate 3,521,761, forward strand.
TCTCTGATTCTGCCAGTTCTTCTTCTTCTCTTGACGTCGATCAGCCGTCGCTGCACACAATATTGGTAAAAGATCACGGAATAACTAAAAGTCCATTGCTCTGCGGACATATCGCGGACCTGCGCTCACTTGTTGATCGCCACATCTCTCTCGCCATTGGTGATCGCTCCCTGCGAGAGCGGATGAGAGCGTGGCCCACAAGATCACCCACGAAAAGAGCGAGCGGAGAGCGGGAGAAATTCAGGTTGGCCAGGTGCAAACTCGTTTTGTCTGTGTATTCTGAGCACCTTTACTCCCGCTCTCACCCACACACACGCACCTAAATCGGAGGTAGAGCGGGAGAGCGTGCAAGGTGAGAAAGAGAGAACCGGTTCCTGTGGTTAATATGCCTGATTTTGATTTTGATTTTGAGTGGGTGTTTTGCCCGCCCTCTCTTTCCCTCCTGGTCTCTCTTTCTCGCCGATCGTGCCAGCTCCCTCTTGCCTGATAATATTCGTTTTTTTATATAATTTTGCAAGTAGTTGTTTATGATTCTTCCTAGGAAATTTCGCAGGCTTTGCCAAGTACTTTTAACCTTGGAAACTGAACAATTTTGACAGATATTTAAAGGTTTCAAATATAGATTTAGGCACAAGTAACAGATGTAGCTATATGTATATATTATGAACTTGCCAAGAAGAAATCTCATATTATGGCTGTTTTTACAAGTTAGTTGTACGAATTATATAGAGGAACGAAAACTTTAAACGGACATCCCTTAATTCACTAAAATCAAACGTGATCGGCGGCCATAAAAGGAATGCGATCGCCTGATAAGGAATCATATGCCAGCTGTTTTCTGGACATCTAAGGAAACCGTGGAGTTCCTAGTAAGGAATATGAAACAATGGTCTAATCTATAAAATATTAACGATCTTAAAAGGCTTTGGATTGGCGGTCACATTGAAACACCTTTAGATGGTTTCCTGGAAATTATTACACTTAAAATCCATTTGCAATAGTGGAGATTTTTTCGAGTGCATCAACCTGCTAGCACTTGCAAATTGTGGCCATTAGTCAACGCGTTGATTTCTTCAGCCCCAAGCGCAGCCAGTTGATTGAAATGATTCTCCTCGCACGCCATCTCATCGCCGCAGAATCGCAGACGAAAGAGCGAGAGAAGAATGCTGCCAGATGAATCCGAAAATACGCTGGCACAGCAAACCCAATCACAATTCGAATCACAGCCGCAATCATAGCTGAGACTTTTCAACTGTCAATTATTTCCTTATTCTTTATGCAAAGCCCCAGACGCGAGTATCCAGTGGGGGAACTCGGACTTAATGCGCTAAACGGCCCAAGTAAATGACCAATAATCATGGGAGCTGCCAGCTCTCCGGCTGCCGGTTGGTTGGCCACGAAATAAGCAGGAAAAAACTGCTGGAAAGAGCCAGTCCAGCACCGAGTGCAATTTATTTTTGCATTAAATTGCAATTTGGCCGTGACTCGCAGTTTTCTACCATTTATACAGATATTATCGTGATTAATAATGCACAAACATGTCATACGCTCGTTTCGTGTGTGTTTGATTGGAGCGCATTAGGATCGCGGCATTTAATGATACGGGAGTCTGGAGTCTGGAGACCAGCGATCCTCAGTCCCACGGTAGCAATTATGTCGCTTAGTGGCCGGCTTACGGATGATGATGATCGTCGCGAGGATGATCTCTCGCTGGATTGCTGGATCCCTGGATCATCCTGAATGGCGGCGCCATCAAAAGATCTGCAATCGCGATTGCGCATTCCAAGGCAAACTCCGTCGTATTGACACAAGCTTCCTTTAAATGAAAGCCCCGGCTTAATGTCGTTATATTTCGATAGTCGCGCTTTTAAATGCTCGTTTCCTGTGCCGCCTCAATCGGAGGTTCTCCTCTTCAGGGACACGATCATCGATTGCCCGGCTCCACTTCCACTTCGACTGCCAGGTCCCCAATCCCCAGTCTCCAGACCCATCCCAAGTATCGTTGTCAGTCTCAAGGCAAATGGTACATGATTTCAAATTTCAAGTACCAGTTTACATAAATATCGCACAGGCTTTAGCTAGCTGCACTGTGAAAAGGGATTTAAGGATTTTCAGACTTAATAAAATATTGTATTAATAGCTTAAGAAAGAATTAACCTAATGATGTCCTACGATTAGTTAACTGAATCCCTTTAGAAGTGAACTCCCCATTTATGAACAGATGCGTTTAAGGAACACTTTCCAATATAAATGATTTTTTTTTAAGTGCAAGGGAAGAGGAGAAACCAGTCCCTCCTGCTCCTGGCTGCCCTATCCTTGCCCTTCCTTTCGGCTCCTTTCCTTGGCCGAGCTGGGTTGGGCGATCCGAGGGAATGCCTTGAAGCCTCACAACCATCTGTCACAAGGTCCCAGTTCCAGTCGAAGTCGCATCGGAGCCGAAGTGGAAGCCTCCATCTCCAACTCCAACTCCATTTTCAGCTCCATCTGCGTCTCAGTCGAATAAGAATGCGCTAAACTTGATTCCTTCGAAGCGAGCGCCGAGTGCGCATGCGTGGGCTGGAATTACATGATCACGATCAGCGATAAAACTTGATGTTGTACATAGCAGGCGACATGGGAGCGGGACGGGATCCGGATCAGTGCAGAAATGGGGGAGGGAGGAGCGGATCGGTACGGATCGATCCATCGCCTCATACAAAATGTCGCAAAAGTCGTACAAATCTACACGGAGCTCCAAGATCACAGCCAGGTTCACTTCAAGACCCAGTTGGAACAACGGGACACCGACAAACGATGCCGGATGCACTTGAAAAAATTACAGCGATCCCATCTAATATATATCTAAAATCCATCCTCAGCTGGTGGTCATCCATTTCCACATATCTTCTACTTTCCAGCTTACTTCCTAACCGTATTCAAAACTATTTCAATTTCACGTACCCCTATTTTCTGCACGTGTAAAGATCCTCGTGGTCTTCGGGCCTTTGTCGATCGCCCCAAGTCGTGTCAAATTATTGATTGCTGTTTTTTAATTTGATTTTGATTTTTCCACCGACTTTGTCATCTTTCCGATCGCAAACGACGGCTGGATAGGATATGAAGGGCTGGGTGGGGAGCCAGAATTATTAATCTAATGCTTTGATTTGAAGCGACACACCACGATCGTGACAAAGAAAAGTAAAAGTCATAACACACATCTAGGGCGGCGATAAGATCGCCAAGATCACCGGCTTAACACCGATCATCTGGCCTATTGTTTTGGAGTGACTTTTTTTTATTGGAACCCAGTAATTATCGGGGGCGTACGTTTTGGGTGCCTCAGCCTCAGCCTCAGCCAGAGTATTTCTTCTTTTTGGGATTCCCTGGAACACAGACGGCAGCTCATTAGCCGCAGGCGTTGCCCCTGATTGGACCAACTATAATCCCTGACAGAGATTAGAGCCAGGTTTTCTGCGGAAAAAAAAAGACAGGCGGTAGTCGATATTTCTGTGGTTAGATGTCGGTTATTGCTTTTTACTTCTCCCACTTCTAATTCGGTTTCTTCTATCCCCCGTTTTGACGCAGATCTCTTATCGCGTTTTACGTGAGGAATTGACATATCTACTTGGTAATTTGATCTATTGAAAAGACCTCGCTGCGAACTGTTTGTTGTCTTTTTATCCGAAGGTTACGTTGCCTGCGACAAACAATGGCCGGGAATCATAATTACAATGGATTAGAGAATATTAATATTTGCTTTCATCTTTGCCGTAGGTCAAGACCCATCGTGTTTGTTGTTTTGAGTACTTCAAAATCTTTTCCTTTATTGACATAGTTCTCGAGCAGGCAAACAACAAATGAGTTGGCGCATGGCCAAGATCATCTGCAAATAAGTGTGGTTCTCTTCTCTTCTGTCGCTGGAAGGGGAAAGTACAGAAATCGAGAAATTGGGAGAATGTGAAATAAACTGGGATAATTATTTGGGAGGGTCTTCAATGAGGGTTCGGCTTATACGGCTCGTTGGTAGAAGAGGTGGTAAAAGATGTTTTAAGACCGATAATGCATCAGCTAACTAGGTACGAAAGTATTTGAGATCAAACAAAAACTATAGTACTATATATTCTCAATCACTCTTTGTATCTTAATCCTATAAATTTCGCTTTTTCTTCGCTGGCGCCACTCGCAAATTGAAGCAAGCAATATCTTGGAAATTTTCACCATGCTTGCCAATTTCCGAATTGTTTGGGCCACGTCCCAAGTGATTATGCATCACACTCGACTCGAATTCCCAGACCCAATCCAGTGCAATGCCAACTGCGAGCCGAGAACAGTGCGAATGTGAAATGTTTCTTCCCCCCAAAAAACATTTCGCGAATGATTTGCATGCCTCTGGAGATGGAGATCCGATCGGAACCGATCCAAAGCCGAGTTTCTGGTCGAAGACCGAACTGGTCCAATCAAATCGAAACCATCTGGCCAAGTCGAAACGTTCGTGGGAATCAGTTCAATACAATTTGCATGCACAAATACTCAAACTCCAGCTCAAACTGCGAAGAGTGTGGTTCCAGTCGAAGATCAGGGGTCGAGGGGCTCCGATTGTCAATTAATTGCAGCAAACGGAGCAAAAACCGTACTGCAACAATGGCAAATCGTTGCAATTTTCTCGCGGCCAGAAGTAGTAAAAGACGTACAACTGCCGAATTATTGAGTGACTGAATGAATGGCTTGAATGAGTGACGGCCGAAGCCTTTTCGTCTTGCATCGCTGAGTGGGGCATGGGTTCCACAGTGAAGTCTCGAGAAGAAGGATGCTAAAACTATGATCGTTTGATGATAGAAATTTAGCACTCGAAGCCGTTGAATCACCTTTGAGTTGCGGCTACTATCCATTTATAGAGGCTTCACTGTACATATAGGAAGTCATGTGCCTGATGGTCTGATACCGAAACCGAACCCAAACCCAAACCCTAACATGAAACATCGTTCCGTGTTCGCGGTCACCGCTTGTCTCGCTTTATTCCCTCCTGCCAAATGGTCGGCGACTGGCTGTTTCTGTGTTTTCCAAAGGCCTAAATGGCCAAATTGATGCGCGATGCGATTTAACGTTTTTCTGATTGAGCTAATGACAGGCGACTACGTGAGAAAGAAATGTATTTCAATTTCGCATTCGCATTGGGTCAAAAGCGAGTGGTTACTGGGGTGAGTGAGTCAGGGTTCACTTCATGCATAGACGGATGGGCAAGGTTAGGGTGAAAGCGCCATTACTACGACGACTTAAAAGGGGTTTATAACCTTGCAGAAATCTTTTCTTTGCAAGCCCAAACTCCCAATTTTACTGTGGTAACAAATGCGAAATCCTACCGGATATGCTGAGGCAACTGGCAGACTTCTTGTGGGCCAGAGTCCTGGGCCATAAACAAATCGTCACCCCCTATGGTGACCCGTGATTGTTCTATTGGCAACTCATTTCCTGCTGCCTTTCATTCGAATGCGAGCGCCAAAAAGCATTCACTTTCAATTTCTCAAGGCAGCGCGTCCCTGGAAGATAATACACAAATTAATATAAAACGCTGTCTGGCTGTTGGAGGAGGCTTTTAATCATTTTTATCTCCTCTGGATGGCTAAAGTAGAGCATGGAAGAATGGAGAACGCGGCTCAATGGTTGCGGAAAGCTGTAAAGCGTGGCAAATATACGCTTAATTGGCTGCAGTCGCAGAATTCCAGCGACCAGGTCGGGTCTCCTTCTTTTCCAGCAATAAAATGCAAATTAAACGAACCAACACAGGACCCCGGGCACTCCAGTTCTCCAAGACTCCGCCGACTCGAGGCACATTTATTTACTTAGAACCTCCTGCTGTGCTTCCGAATTAAGTTTAAGCCCAGAGGCTAAAAATGCAAAATGAGTTTTACTAATTTCTCAACTTCGTAGACTTCGAGTCCGAGTCTGAGCCCGAGTCCGAGAATCCGGCTGATGGACAGTTCGGCGGGGATGGGAAACGGGCATAGCTGGAGGAGGAAAAGGGTTGCCCGGCTAAACTGAATTTTAATTCCTGCATAAATCGATTTTAAATGAGATTTCTTTCGGGGAGCCCAGAAACCGAACACCAAAACCAAAACCATAATCAAAATGTTCACGGTCCATGCAAATTTCGAGACTCTTTTTTCCAGTAGCCTCTGCCCGCATGGATCCTCCCACCTGACTGCCGAAAAAAGATCAGCGAATGCCCGAAGGACGTGTGCCCTTTTCTTCTTAACTTTTTTTTTATATTTTTGATCCTTGGATATACACATATCTGTGTTGAAAGTGGGGCGTGATCCGTTTAGCAGCGCCTTGAGTATGCAAAGTGCTGCTTGCCAGCTGCTCGGAAATGAGTTATGAGTCGGACTGGCCCCACGTCTCCATTCTCCGTTCTCCGATCTCCGAAGACTCCGGCTTGTTTGCATATTTTAGGCCACCGTTTAATTAAAGGTTCCACAATTCCTCTTTTTAACGAAACATTTGAAACGGGGCACGAGCACGAGGGTCTCTCAAGAGTGCTCCTCCCTGTCTCGGGGCTTTGGGTGTCTTGTGGTCTGGGGGTATGTGGTCTCGAGTCTTGAGTTTTGAGTTTTGGGGCTTGGATCTTGAGGTGGAGTCTCGTCCATTTCCCAAGCACTCGAGTCCGTCAGAACTCAAGTGTGGAGCGTGTTCGGCGTTCGGCGGCTTTTTACCGCCCAAGGAAATGCACTGTGAAAAAAATATATTTACTCTAGAAATCCAAACCCATTCCATCTAATGTATATCAATCATACATTCTTCCAAGCTTTGTGGTTATCTCTAAAATCTGAAATATAAAGAGTCGATTATTATTTATAATTTAGTATCTAAATTAAAAATTTTCTTGGAGTGACCCAAGCTGTTTCGTGGCCAAGAAGCCAGCGATGATCTGGCCTGTTATTTCAACGCGCACTTTGGTTATTTCGTGTGATATTTCCAATCAATAATGTTCGACCCTAAATAACTCTATTGTTGTGCGTAAGTTTTCTCGGAAATTTAACGGCTGCTGACGAACTCTTGGATATTTCATATTGCTGCGGGTGTTCTGGGTGGCTCAATATAGTACAATACAGGCAAATCTAGTTGGTAACGAAAAGAAAGCGCATCTCAGATCAGATCAGTTCAGTTAAGATGGGATCGCAGCGGTGAGTCAAGTATCTATCGGCTATTAGCGCTGCTGCCCGGTGTGCATTTTATTGTCTTTGGGCCATAACTTATGGGCCAAGCGACACCTACCAGGCGAACCTGTTTATCACACGCATTAGATCGGGCCAAAACCATATCCACTGGTTCCACACGGCTCCTCGCCCATCAATTTCAGCTGCAGCAGCTGAAAAATAGGGAGACGGCTCGGAACGCCACCGCCAGGCCAACAAAGATACACCTTTTAGACGGGGAAAGGTGAGGGTTGCCTGCTTTGTTCGCTGCTCTATAAATTCAAGTGGATATCAATAATAAATTTCACTAATTTCTGTCATTTCACTCGAGTGCTACAAGTCCGTGGTCCCCGCGGCTCCCTCGCTACCCTACAGTCGCCGCCTGTGTGTCTGTGTGTTAATGTCTTGCTTTTAACCACTTCATTGTTCGGGCGTCAAAGGTTAAGAGTCTCAGTCCCTCCGCTCGCATGTTGTTGTCTTCGCTCGATGTTGCTTGTCTGCAGCGCCGCCAGCAACACGGCAACATAGCAACAGCAACATGGACAACAGCAACAGCAGATGCACTCAGAGAAAATATGTAACCATTTCATTTGCATTATTGAAATATTTAACATAGCAATTCCACATCGCTGCATTAATTACATGCTAAGAAAATAAGTTAATATTATTTTCAATAGTAATATCTATTTATAGTCAGTATTTTCGCCCAGTGCACAACAGTAACATCTCACCCTCACCTGAACAGCATTGTGGATACTTTGCGCTTTTGTAGTTATTTTTCTTGGTTTTTATTGTATGGTTTTTGTTGCGCATTTTTCCCCAACCGACTTTATTATTGTTGGTGTTTACCTTTGTGTTATTTTCATTTTATACACATCATTTGATTCGATTTCATTTCTCGAATGCTGCCCGTTTTCCTTTCTTAGTTATTGTTGTTATTCTTAAAACGCCCCAATGCGATTGTCGAAACTACCATTGAGTTTTGATTTCTGAAGAGAGTCTTTTGCGCGTTTCGATCGATGGATCTGTTTCGTATGAATGGTGCAGGGGTTTTGAAAGGTGGTTGATAGATTAAGATGAAATGGCAATGGCGGTGGTTGGGTAAACAACCCAATTCTCTGTCAAGTGCAGTCTTTCCATTTTGGGAGAAGGGTGGTGGAAAACATTGGAATGCCATTCGAGGATTGATTGATTGGGGGAAGGTTGCGTTAGGTGGGAAGTTTAAAAACCAAAACTTTATCCAACCATTTGTTCTTTTAAAATTACAACTTTTAAAGGTTAATTTCCCACTTCAGTAGCTTCATTGGTCAAGTAATGCAACACTCATTCCGTGACCAATCCAGATGCCTGGCTGTCTGCCAAGTTGGCTGCAATTACAAGAAACAAACGTGAGACGAATTTCAATATCGATTCCGAAATCTTCCCGCTGCCAAAATGACCAAACGGTTTTCGGGCCTCCTTCAACTTGAGTTCGAGTTCAGTTCGGTTCGGTTCTTCTGGCCGATCATCCCCCGTAAACAATGGATTATCTAACCACTTCACAAAGTGCGTGAAAAAAGAAGAGCAGAGCGAGAGACACTTGTGGAATCGCATGGATCTTCGAATTCATTTTTGGCCGCGTCAGCGTTTCCATTGTCCTGGGGAGATATAAAAAACGAGGAAGAGGGGGGGCTTTGGTACAATGGCAAACAATTAATGTGGCTCATTGTTATCGGTCGATGTCCATTTCGGGGCATTACGTGAAAGTATTTTCCCGGGCTCTCGGCTCTCTCCCTTCCGCCACTCGACAGAAGTCAATTCTAATCGAATTGTATTCCAAATAAAGGGAATCTGGATTCCCCAGAATCGAATGAATAGCCCATCGAATGGGGCGACAACAAATTGTGGGAACTTCTCTGCGTTTTTCCCTTTCTGGTCTTAGGGTTATAATGCCGCAATAAACTCAAGTGGAAAAATTGCGGCAAAAGTCTTAAGCGCAGCCACTAAAACGTTTAAGTCCCCGTGTTTCTTCTCTTTTCTGGCCAAGACTAATGGCCCAGCCAATTTGTATATGGCCAAAAGATCGGAGTGGGAACGGAGGAAATTTCATCAAAGAATTTTTCGGCTCTTCTCGCATCGCCATAAAATCCTCCTTTTGGCCCATGCAATTTTGGTAGCTATACGTCTTTGGCTCCTCCTGCGAATCTGCCTGTGAATCGTTTACGTGTTGGCATCTGTCGGATTCGAGGTATCTGCATCCGAAGGATTGGGCAGCCGGGCTCAGAGAAAGGTTCGGTTCGTTTACGCAGCATTCTTCGGATCAGCCAAATTACAATATTATTATTATTGTGCCTGAGATTTTTGATTGAAGTTTAAAGGGCTTAAAAGCCCAGCCAACTACCAGTTTGTGCGATTTCAGTTGCCATTCGCTTTATTGCCGCCATTATTATCATCGGCCCGGTTTGGCCACGGCGACTTTCCAGTCTTTCGCATCGTCTTGTGAATTTGAATACTTAATTTTGCATTTATTGCCGGCGGCCAAGGAGCCGCTGCCAAGTTCCCAAAAGGTCACAGTTCACGCGCGTGCAGCGGTCGCAGTGTGAGAAGGTTTAGTTTGGGAAGAAAGTTTATGCAGAAATTGCCATTGCGGCTGAGAAACTCAAATATAATTACGATTGGTAAAGTTAGGCAAATTGAATTCTACGATTGTTCTACATCTTATAAAAACTTGCATTTTTTGTGAGACCATCGAATGCTTGTAACTACAATATATGATGTTATTATGAGGGGCAATATCCTGCAGGAAACAGCAGGTTTCACGTCTACTTAACAGAAAAAAAACCACTGATTACTTTCCTATCAATAGAATTCAATAGAATTCCTTCGCCCCACACCAAGCCGCTTGTCTGATTTATGTTTGCCACCGCCCGAGTCTATATATCACACCATCGGAAGGTGACCATCCCGTATTGTGCGGCGATCTATCTACCATCCATCAGGCCGTGAAATATTGCTGCTCCCCCGCCGCCTTGATATCGGAGCTCCAACTCAACTCCGCCTCCCCCCGCCACGGGGCACGATAAATTCCACGCCCGAACCCGATGATATTATCGAAGGCCCCACACAATGGCGAAAATAAAAAAATAACACACACGCACACACCAAAACGATAGAGAAATTTATAGCCGATATGGATATATATATGGATATAGACCCGATGAAATGATACGCGACCCGAGTCCGAGTCACAGCTATTATCCATAATCTCAGCCACGTTTTGGCTTTTCCGTTTCCCGTTTTCCCTTGCCCTTGCCCTTTGGGCCCTCAAAACTTTTTGTTGATGGCCAATTAAAATGGGTTATTAGCAGAAGTGCGATATGAGAAGAAGCGCCTGATTGTGTGGCGTTTGGAAATCTGTTGTTAATTCTTTTTGTTCGTGTTTTTGGGTTTTGTGACGTCTTCGGTCCTATAAAACGGGGTGAATATCAACCGATATATGCCGTTGGTTTTACGACCACATCGCCGGGCGTATCGAGAAACAGGGCCCATCCTAACATTTGTGTCTGCGTCGTCTATGGGCCCCGGGTAATAAAGGCCATAAAAGAAATTCTGCATTCGATCCGATCTTCACAAGTGTATGCGATATTGAGGGAGCTATAAAGTAGTTAAGTGCCCCAAAGGCTCTCGCCCCCAATATGATATTATGGTAGCCAAAACGCTCCAAATGGCAGTTGCGTGATGATGCCACCAACAGGAATCCCAATTCCAACTCGAGAATCCCGAAACGCTTAGCAAAATGCCGTCCATCAGCAGCAGCAGCAGCAGCAGCGGCGGCGGCAGTCGGATCATCAGTTAAATGAAATGATTGAAGCCGAATTGAAGTCTTTAGTCAACGCAACACGCAAACCAACAATTGGCCACGCGGAGGACTCCTCATCTCGGCCAGCGAAACGACGGCAGAGGAGTCCGTTCCAGGCGGCAGACGGACTCTGATAAGCTGTCAATAGTTGGGCTCCGGCTATGCTTCATTAATCACAACATGATGCTGAAATTTCCAAGGAAGCAAAAGCACGCCATTGTTGTTTTTCCAAAGTGCTGGGGTATTTTGGACAGGGTATTTATAAGGTGGATTATTGTAGGAAACTGACTCAGAAATTAAACTAAATTTATAGCTTTTAAATCTTTGTTTTTGACCAATTAATAACTCAACTTACATTGACTTTAATAATTTATTACTCAAAAGTGAGTTCTAAGGTATCTCCCAGATCAGCAAAGACCAACTTCAATCCTGTGAGAGTTACTTTCTGCAAAAATTGCGCATACGCCGCATTGACCTCGCCACGCCGCCGCTCATAATAATGCAATATCACTAATTTATGGAGCTCTGGCCAACTGCAGCTCCCTTGCTGTGTGGCTGAAAAAGCTCATCATCGGCAGCCGCTGACGATGGAGCCTTCATTGGATTGGGGATTGGGGCTTGGGACTTGGGACTTGGAGCTAGAGGCTTGGGGATTTTAGACTCGGTCGGTCCATCTCATGTGCGCTGCTCTCGGAATGTGCAACGTCATTACTTTTATGATTGTTCAGGTATTCAGAAATGCCCGCCGCTGGTTGGCCCACCGATCCGTGGCGATCCATCGATCGATCGCTTTTGGCTGAATTCGTTGTTCATGTACAATATTTTCTTTAGTCAATCGAAGTTGTCGATGTGACTTTTATGTGCCACTCAAGTGTTTCTCTTCCTCGTGTTGCCTTTGCTGCTCTGCTGTTTTTGTTGTCTATCAGCGGTGCGGGTGTTAAAGACCACTGAAGACAATTGTTATTTTTAATATCATTGTTGGAGAGCGAGTTATTCACTGTAAAAGTTCCAGCACTCAGTCAAAGTTGGACTCTGTTATTGTAAGCCATGTCTAGTGATATGATTTCGCATTGTGTATTGTGTAGTATTTTTTCGGATCGCTTTTCGTTCGATTGTCGGACTTTTCAGAGAAGGCCGCCGCCTCCAACGATGTCATGTCGTATGGAAGTTGAATGTTGCAGATGGGCAGGGACTCGAGTTTTGGTTGGATAATTTCTGAAGAGGCACACTTGGCATCGACGATAGATGAGTAATAGACGAGAATTCGTAGGGTGGGCTGTTGAGGAAGTTGTTGGGAGTATACTATACACACCTGCTAATCGAATTAACTTTAATACCACCATTGACTAATCATCACTTCGTTGGCATTGTCATTTCAAACTTGAACGCATTTAATAGACTCATTGTCTGGGCTGAAAGGAAACTTTTGGTTTACGATTTCCCCCTCGATCCAAACACCAAATCCAAGCTTATCAGTTGGCCAGACAAAACACGAGATCTGTTATGCTAATCGCGGAATTCATTCCGTTCTGTTGAATTCAATTCTGAGCCAGACCACCCAGCAGAGCCAGCAAGCAATTTGCATTTGCATTATCAAACATAACAGATCATGATTCCCCAGCTTCGAAACCGACTTCAAATCCAATCCAGTTTGGAAACGTTTTCGGTTTCTGGTCGGAGCCGCGTCCATTGTCACAGTCGAATGTCTAATTAATTGTCTGTTGATTTAGTTGGCTATTAAAACGCGATGCTAAAACGCCTCCGACTTTAGAGACTCTGGTGTCTGTGCGGCTGTTGTTTGTTTTACGAGTCTTGTATGCATACGCATTAAATCGCTAAAGTTCAGTTTGGCAATCAAAAAAGAAACAGGAAAAGAGCTCAAAACTCAAAAGCAGCAAAAAGAAGAAAATATATAGACATTCCCCGCACTTGGAGACTGATAAACTGAAGCCATTGCAGCCGCAACAACATCCACATCAACAACGGCAATGAAACTGCCCACACAGAGCGCAGCCAGCACCACAAAGTGGTCAATGATGATCATCCGCCGATGGTTGATGCTGGTACCTGGTTATAGTGGTATATATCGCTATGGCCGGAGCCCCTGCTTCTTATCCGCACCACTGCCACAATTATCAAGTGTGAAAACCAGCGAATAACAAATTAAGCGAGTGATACCATGTCCGCAGCCCCAAGAACGAGAATTGAACTCAGCTCGAACTTGACACTGTCCGTGTATTGAATGTATATGGACAAGATTGTCCCAAACTCGCGGCACTGAGAGAAAAAGTAGGTTCACCAAATAGTAAGTATGTATAACTGCATCCTTTTTTGAAGCATTACCCATGCAGCCAACAGATACATTATCTCTGGAGTACAATGCAGTTTAAGTTCCACAATCACCTTGCATTTTTGCTCAGTGCACAGATGCAGTTACAGACTCAGGGATATAGGGACAGTGAAAGATACGGCGCAGAGGGACAGAGAGAGAGAGAGAGAGAGGGAGAGACAGGGTCAGAGACAGGCACTACTCCGATATCAGTTTTATGGGTGGCCCACATGTCGAGGGCCATAAAGTAGAAAATTATCACCTTTTAAATTGAAGAATCCAAACAAATTGAAACGGATATCGTGTTTAAGTGCTATCGACATCACTTCTATTAGCCCTGTCCCCGTGTTTGTGCGAGTGTGTCTCCAGACCATTGGGTTACATGACTCCTCATCCATGTCCGCATCCTTCTTCTTTGCTGTTCCTGCACCCAGAATCCCCCGCCCCTTTCACCGGGCGCCTCTTCTCCCTTCCTTTCCCCAGCGACAAGCCAATTAAAAACATAAAAAAGTCGCAACAGAAGTAGAAATGCGATGGTGAGAAAAATATTGATGGACCCCTGGGTACTTCTTAAAGTATCCATCACCTTATTAAAAAGGAAATAGCTTATAGGGCAGAAAGTATGAATACCACATCGTTAAAAAGTTATAGTTAAATAAAAAAAGTGGAATCCCCTAACTTTCCTTTCCCGTAGCATTTTCAAGAACCCAATCTACCCTTGTCCACTTGATACCCCAAAGTTGAGTGAAAATGCGTGGGTTTCTGGATGCACATGGGCATGAGAATGGGAGCCGAATTGAGCCGGGCCTAGAAAGCTTCCTCCGGCTGCTTGGCCATGATCTGGGGGTCCCATTAGCCACAAAAGGTGTAGGCCGAAAATGCTCTCAGCATCGTGGCATCAAGTTCGCAGTAGGATGCGCGGAGGGAGCAGCGATATTTGATTTGCGAGACAGTTGGCAACTGCGGCAGTTGGCAATTATTGCACATTACCCGGACAGTTGACAGTTGGCTAAAAAGGGGCAGCGCAGTTGCGGGGGGTTCTGGCCAAGATTTGATTACGCATTGAACTGTGGGGCTGGGCCTAATTGAAGTCTGCCTGCCACCTGCCCGGCCACGGCTTTATTCTCTTATTATCCGTCTTTCCTACCCGGCCAGCACTTTTACCTATAACTCGACTTCCAGCCGACCGACCAGTTGCGATGCCCGATCAGCGATCAGGGGGAATGGGGGCGGAGGCCTTTCTGGGCCTCTTGGCCGACTGGCAGCAACCATAAATGCGCTCCGTGGGAAATGGCGTGTGCCCTCGAGCGTGTGCCGACCAATTTGACTCCTCGCGAACTGGAAAAATACGAAGGTAATAATTCACAAAAAAATATTTGTAGAAACTTGCATGGGAACAATCGCGTTGGACGTTGATTTCTCGAAAAGCGTTCGTTCGCTCGTTGGCTCGGCGGTCCAGGAACCAGCTATATTCGATCATACATACATGTACATATATATATATAAAAATCGGGCACGGCTACACATGTAGATGCGAGTGTGTATAGGATCCAGCCAGGGCTGCAGGAATGCCTGGCGCGTAAAAAATGCCGAAGGTGGAGCCTGATTTTCGGCTTTGGGGCGTGGGCTGAAGAAGCTCCACTGCCGACGCAAATTATCCAGCGACTTGCCATTGTTTATAGGCTGTTCTGATTTCTCTTGTTTTCAATAAAAGTCGATTCAAATTTATTTAGAAGTAAAGATAAAGATGTGCATTTAAATTCAAAAAGCTCATTGTTCAATCTGGAAGTTATTATCCTTAATTAATAAAATATACATATTTCTTTGGTAATGAAGATGTAAACTTAATACAGATAATTTTATAAGTTGATATGCATATGCTTAAGTATTTACATTACAATATTTCTGTTCAATTTTCTCATATTTTTGGGGCCCTGTCTGGCACACTTGACTCGACTTTTGGCGACTACCAAAGCTCATTGCCACGCCAGACTTGCGCTCAACACGCCCCCGTTTATGTCCCACAGCCGACAGTCCCCCTTAACCCTTTGCTGGCCAGCCTTAGCCCATACCCACTCCCTTCGGGGATCGACCACAAAAGTCAGCCAAGTCAGCCACTGACTAAGTGCGAATCTGTGGCGCAATCAGTTGACCACAAGTCGGCTCGCTGGCATAGTTTCTGAATTTATTTCACCAGTTTCCGCGGCAAGAGTCTGCGTCCAGGTCCGCGTCTCCGAGCTGGAGTCCCGACCCCAAAAGTCGGTTCACGACCACGTCTTTGAGGACCACTGATGCTGATGATGATGATGGCGGTGCCGCCGCTGCCGCAACCGCTGCCACTGCCGAAGTTGAAGTTGCAGCTTCAGCAGCCCCAAAAGCCTCGGTTTCTTACTTTGGCTGCCGTTAAAGAAGGCGAGTAGGTGGATCGTACGTTTGCTTACTAACTGCCGTGGTCAAAATGTTTATCAACTTTAATATTAAATTGTATGCCCCGGCCAAGCGGGCCGGACCCCGAAAAGTCAGGTGCGGAATTGGTTGGCAAGTTGCTCCTAATTGAAAAATATTTAAAATGATCGAGTTTTAAGTAGGTTAACAACTTTTATGAAAATGATTGTAGAAGCATTTAGGCATTTATTAATAAAAGCTCAGAAAGCTTATTTAACCAATAAATCAAATATATGCTCTCAATATTTCCCTTTTTAAGGATTGCCATCGATTCAATATATTACCGCCCTTGAATCAATTTCTCTACCCGAGTCCGCTCCTGACCCCTTCGTCGCACTCTGACCGGTCATGGGCGACCCGAGAGTGATGGGGCTTGGTGCGGGGGTGGGCTGCTGGGGATGGATGGGGGTTGTCCCTCCATAAAGCACGCCGCTGCCTACCGAGCAATCAGATGTGTTGTGCCCCAGCCCGTTTGCCATGGCCTGTCCAGCCCTCGGTCGCAGGCCCAGCTTTGGAGCAGCTCCGGGTCCGAGACACAGCCGGTCAGCAGCCGGCCAGCACCTCCCCCAGCCCCTGAAACCTCCCCCCAAGGAACGCCTCCACTTCACTGGGGAGGCACTGAAAGAAAATCTGTTATTAATCAGTTTGCAGCCTAAATATATAATTTTTTAGAACTTATAATGGTTACGCTTACTTCCCACTATAAAGTATTTCTTAAAATGGGCTGAACTCGCATTTTTCTCGCAGTGTAGCCGACCGCCGAGCCACTCGAATCGACTGGGTGCTCCGCGTGCAGCTTTCGTGCTTCAGATGGCCGGCGGCTAAATTTGTCGCACGTTGAGTATTTTTAAACCATGAGAAAATCCTTTGGCGCTAATAGCCCGAATTCCTTGTGCTTAACATAAAAATCGCCTCTTGTACCCACTACATCATGCAATATGGACTTGAAATTAGTTGGGAATTGGCCACGAGGAGATTTCGGAGGGGCTGAAATCGAGAAAAAGGCAAGGGAATTACGTTTTCTGCATATGTAAGTGGTGGGGATTTTTATTGGGCTTTGTTGCTATTCCCATAATCATGTGAAAATGGCCGAAACGGTTCTTCTAGCAGCGGGCCAAATTCTATTCAGACAATTCTTTTCGCCGCGGGCTTCATTCACATTTATGCAGGAGATCAATGGATTTATATAGCAAATTCTACGTCGCTGGATCTTCATGGGAATCGAGTTTCATTCACATCCGAATAGGTTTTCGGATAGATATTTGTTAGTTTTATGAATGAAAGAGAGTGATTTTATGATTGTTTGTTAATGGATTCTCCACGAGAGACTTTGTTACCCAAAAAGAAAATGGAAATCGAACATATAATTAATGTTGTTCGATTCCAAGTATATTCCAGAATTCTCCCCCAATTTTTTTAACTTTTCCCCCACTCAATCGAAAATGCACAAAACCACTTAAGATGAAATTTGGCAAATTTTCAACGCTCCTCAATCAATTGGCAGATAATTATCATATCATAATGATCTCACATCTCCGCCGATTGCGATTGCGACACCACCGCCCCGCGTATCGCTTATATTGTTGTTAACAAATTAACGTAGAAAGCTCAACGAACCCAATGATCTCGCAGCGGGTAGGCAGCACCCACCCAAAACAACAACAACAACAAAAACAATAACAAAAGCAGAACAAACCGCAGTCGAAGTCCGAGCCGAAAAAAGGAAAACAAAAAGGTAAGTTAACTAAAAAAAAAAAATCCGCCGACACTGTCGATGGCTCGATGGGATGGATGACGAGGCATCGATGAGGTCTGATGGCTTTGACTTTGATGCCCAGGGACACCCCGGTGAGCCAGGGACTCATCCCTGCTCCGCCCGGCTGGGATGCATCTCATCTCCAGTGGAGTGGATGCGGCCCAGTCGAATCCCAGCCAGAAACGGCGGGATCACACTGCGAGAAAATAATAGCTGAAACTAAAAAACCAATTATTTGTATTTAACTTGAAGCTAATACCCATTCAATTGCAATTCCTTTTGTCTGATTCTGTTCAGTCATTTGAAAGATATATCTATCTTAGCAGAACCTCCAATTTCATTCGCACCCCCACTTTTTGCTCAGTGCATGATCCCGCCCTGCAGTGCATGTCAGAGGCATGTAAACGTGTAGAAACATAATTTGTAGGCACGTTCACTGGCAAACGCCAACGCCAATGAGATTCAGGTTGAAGTTCAGGGGGGCCGAGGTGCGGGACAAACATATGTAAATGTCGGGGCGTTAAATCGGGGCATAGAAGAAGAAGAAGATGGGAGCCCCAACTATCCCCCCAACAGCACCGATCGGCCCGACGAACCGATTATGAATATGAAATATCGCCTGGTCCAAGATCATTGTTCGGAACTCGGAAGATCTTCTGGCCATGTGAACCCACCGTAGGATGTAGGTGCTCTCCCCCGGATCCCACCGATTTTCAACTCCCTGAAAAGATTCACATTCGTATGATTAATGATGGTAACTGCGACGGCGGCAAGGAATTTCAACATAACTACTTTGTGCTCGGATACAAATCGTTATTACACATTAAATGTTCCCAGTGAGTGGTTAATCAACAGCCAGAGACGTCGACGAAGGGGGGGCTGGCAGGGGGCTGGTTTCAGGGTCAGGGTTTGGCTGCGTTAGGTTTTTTCCCCCACACACACACACCACACATATAACTCGTCTTTTTTTTGGTTGCGCGGGTGTACGCTTTTGAACTGCTGAACTGCCAGCGTGTAAATCAATTGAAAATAATTTGTTACTTTTAATAATAAGTGAAAGAAGCTGTGCGCATGCCTGTGGCGAGGGGTTAAGCACGGACGGGGACGGGGCACCAGAGGGTTAAGCGGGGCAGCACCGATCTCCCCACGCTTACGGCTTCGGTACTTTGGTACTTGGGAACTTGGTAACTTGGCAAGCTGGGGAACCTGCCCCGACTTGTAATTGATCATGTGTTTTGTCCGTTTCCCTTGGCAAGTCGATTCCCCGATCCGTGTTGTTTGCGTGCGGGGCACAAACAAATAAACAAATAAACATTCAGACCAGGCCGAGACTGTTGACTGTTGTGCCATAATCGATGAAACCAATCGATCAACACTGCCAGCGGATCAACAGGAGCGTAGGTGTTTTGGGGGCTCTGAAAGGGAAACTTCTCGGCAAGGGTTTCTTTTATGCCACATCAAGTGAAAACGATAAAGATACCAGTGGATGTATGTTCAAAGTTCTCTTCATACAATCATAGCTCCAATACCCTCCCGAAACTTCATACCTCCACCCCTGCTAACACCTTCGATTTCAGTTCCCGCGATATTTCGATTTTGCTGAGCCACTCGAGGATGACTGATGGCAGGACATAACGAGCCGAGAGCTCTATCTAGTTAGGTGGTCCATGAGTTAATCGCCGCGATTAGGTTTAGTCATTTCCAGCGCTCAAATAAATAAAAGCTTTGAGCGCCACATGTCGTCGATTCCTTGTAATCCCGAAATTGGAATGGGCAGGGGAATGGGAATGGGAGTGCATACGTTCCCAGGGCCCGCAGAAGATCCTGCTTAGGATGGGGAGCCTCTTATAATGTCTTATTTATATCGGATTATGGCCATCACACCATTGGCCCGCTTTTGTTGCTGTGTGGCAACCATCAGAAGAGGGCTCAGAGCACACAAAGCCAGCGGGCGCATTAAAATGTCAAAGAGCCGAGAATGAAATAATAAAAAATAAAACAGACAGCGGACAGCGGACAACAAGTGAAAACGCAGGCATAACAAACAAAAGAGTTGTCAAGACCATGGAGGATGGTCCACTAACTAACTTGATACCGAGGTGTTTCCACTTTTATCTGTGGTTTTTTCCCTGGTAATTCAATTAAGTTCCCACTGGGAGGAGTAGGAGGTAGTCCCATTCCAGATCCAGATCCCCCCATCGAATGGACTTCCAGGGACCTCCATGCCCGTGGGCTGTCTGTCTATAAAATTGATCGCTCTCTTAGTCCGGCTAACTTTATTTTCGGGGCTAACCAATTTCCCAAACTGATTTGTGCCCGGCGATAAATTCAGCAACCTAATTGACAGCACAGTCCCCTGTCTCCAGGCATCTTCTTCTGGGCTGCAGGGTTCTCCGGTTTCGTTTTCCACTTCTAGGTGTCAATTAATGCACTGACTCGGGGAGATTGAGCCGGGCTGATAAGGCGAAAAAGTCGGGGCAGAAAAATGCACTCAGGCGATTAAATTGTTGGAGTTGCACTCGGAAAAAGGTCTTCAAATTGAAAATCATGTTTACCCGAAGAAATCCTTTCGAATCCTAAACATTAAATCTTTAAGGATTATTTTAACAGAAACTTCTGATGGAAAACAACTGAATATCAACAATGCCATAGCAATTTCTCTCAGTGCCAACTCCCAGACAGTTGCTTTTGTTATGGCCAGTTAAGATTTGTTCGGACCTAAGTAAGTTATATTTAAAACACCTTCTTAGGCAAAACAAAAGTGTCAAAATAGCCGATCGATAGTGGCGACGACCATAAAAACGAACACCCAGTGAGCTCGAAATTGAACTCGCCTCGAGTGCGCGTCGTTGGTTCTCAGTCGCGTATATGAGTATCTGAGTATCTGCGCGCCGAAGTATCTAGGTATCGGTGTATCTGAGTATCTCTCCACAAATTTTAGTGTCGTCGCCTGTCTGCGGAGGGGGAAAAAGGCTTGTCAGCCGAGTTTTCCGATCTTTTTCCCCTAAGTAACTACGCGTGTAGTGCAATTAGGCTGCGACATTGTGACAGATGCGACTACTGTGCGCCACAGTCAACAGCGACACAAAAAAAGAACATTCGTGCAACAATCAAGTGTTGTGCTGCTCAGCAGGGACGTGGCTGAAAGGGGGCCAACGAACTGGGGGGCTTTCAAGAGGGCTGATTGGAGTATGATGTCTAATATTTGTGTCCCATGAAGTGCTTGCGTATAAGTACTTTCCAAGCAAGTGCTCATAAAGTATTTTGATAAGAACCAGCATGAGTAATTGTGTTATTTTCATTTCCAATATAGATTTTTCCATTAAATATAAATTATCAGAAAGAATGATTAATTTTGACCTTGATATGAACATATATCATATAGCATTTTCCGAATTATGCAAATCACTTTCACATGAGCTGTGATTTATATTTATGGTAATTAGCATATATAAACAACAGTTTGTGGTTAAATGTTGGGTATCCATTTCTTGACGGATCCACCTTCGTAAAGCTAGTATAAAATTCTTAGGAGTTAGAAGTACATAATCGTAGTAATAAAATACAATTTTAACTTTCGCTAAGATCCTCCTAAAAGCATTCAAATCGCAGTGTATGGAAATGGTGAAGTGGCAATACGATGTCTGTGGCTGTGGGCCAAAAGGCGTTGCGATGTCGGCATATCAAAACCACTTTTAAAGCTGACAATCTAGACAATGTACAATTACGAGAGACAAGTTTTGTTTGTATACGTATAAATGTATATATATTTTTGGGCTTGGCTCACTTGACAACTCTGGTATAGTTTTAGATGGTTTTCGAGTTATGTTGCTGCTGTAATGCTGTCATCATCATCTATGAGTGTTTCTGTCAACGGCCATTTTAAGCGTGTCCTCGATTCGATTCGATGCCAAATTGATTTGCAACGTTTTAATTGAACACCTCGGCAGTTTACCAGTTGACCACTCGTCCAGCCGACCTGTCGACCAACCGGCTTACAACATCATTTCTGGCTTTTCAGGGTGGTCCCGGCCCAAAGGCGAACAGGGCCAAGTGCGAACGTGTCCTGGACAATGGGATGTGCCCCTATGCCGATCCTTTTCCCCCGGGCAGCTCATTAAAATTGCATGCTCGGTAGGAGCAAAAAATAGGAGGAGACTGCCCCTGTGGCAGTAAATGGCTCACTTTTGGCAGGCGACTTTCCAGCACGTCCTGCCACTACAATTTACAATGGCAGGACATCCACAGGACACGGAGCTGCATGCCACCCTAGTTGCGGAACCGATGCGTTTAATTGTGGCTCAAAATGGCCCAAAAAAAAAGGGACTCCTAACCCCATGCGGACACATATCAATCTGGTCGGGATAACTCGCCCTCCCGCTGTGACTTTCACAAAATATTTTGGTTGTACGCAGTGCAATTATGGACAAGGTGTGTCGAAATGCCAGGACACCAAGATCCTCGAGGTCCTTGGACTGCCTGCGGCGAAGTGTTGCAAAACACGGAACACAAGTCCTACGGTTGACCACCCGACCAACTCGGCCAGATAAGGCTAAGGTTAAGGTTTGGCCAAAATCAGCAGGATACGCATGCCCAAGGGGGCGCGGCCAGGATACTTGTCAAAAGTAATCCTGGCAAAAAGGAGGCATCTATGTAGACATCAATTGGCGAATACGTTGGCACTTTTCTGGCCCGAAAACAAAGCAAATCAAAGCCAACACAATGAGAGGGCCCAAATCAATTGTACATGGCCATAAGGCCCGAGAGTATGTCATCAAGGTGGAGAAAATGGAAAATGGAAAATGCTAATGGAAATGGAAATCGAGCAGCAAATGAGTCAGATGCAGACCCCTCATGCGGGTTCCCCCCGGAGGTAACCAGAACGACCTCAGGCCTCAATTAAAGACAATCCTATGCTCGATTTTGAGACAAAGATCACAATCTGAAATTGACAGTTCGGAGTAAGAAGCGTGCTAAGAGAAATGCAATTGCCAATGGAAGGAACTAGAAAAGGAAATCAAACATACCTTTTGCAAGGCATTTGGCACGTTCCCGATTTTCAAGAGAAGCCACAATGAAAACTGAACTAAACCCAAAACTGAAACACAGGCCATAAATATTTGGACCACACCTCAAAGTTAAACAATAACCATAGTGTTACCGAAATCGAAACCGAGTCATGACAAAATCATAGCAAAACTGACATCAAATTCAATTCGATTCGATTTCATAAATTAACTTATGCGACAGTTTGAATATTTTTGGTGGCGAGACGAGACTTCTGCTTACTTAATCGGCAACCTGAAAATTAATAGAGCTGCTTAAAAATGCGCAAATCGCGATCTGCATAAAAACTGAGTTATATTCGGATGGTTAATAAATTTTGACAGCTGCTGTTTGATGGTTCAACTTATATGGTCCTACGAGTTCAGTCTACTGAGTTATCTTCGCAGCATGAGAAAAATTCCAAATCGGGATGGCGTGGGAGTTAGTCATCGGATAAGAAAGATTTCAAAGTGATTAAAAGTAGATCAAAATCATTCAGTCCGCTTGGGAACTTGAATCAGTAGGTGGTAGTTGGGAATCAAAAAGTAATCTTAATAGTGGTTGCTGCTTAAATCTTTTCAGATGACTTTAACTTAGTACACCATAAAGATTAGTAGAAGTAATGATAAATCAAGGCGAAATTGCCATTGCCGAGTACCTGGAAACACAAAATCCCCGTGTTCATAAAAAGTCTTATTAAATTTCAGTTGAAAATTACTTTGCGTTTATATTTAAGTATTTTTGTGATAACTTCATATCAATACGAATGTTTGAAGCATACATATAGACGACAATGAGATCGTTGTATCGTTTTGCATAGTCACAATTGCTATAGCGTCAATTAAGTTGTTAAGTCTAAACGGTAAGTAATCATGACACTCGTCGGGGTTTAACATTACACAATCTATCGATTGATTTATTCAAGTACTATTTAAATATAATAATTAAAACAGTCTTTCAATAACCAAAGCGGGTTTGAGGTTTGTTTGATTGAGCTATTGTAACATAACATTTGGTTTAATCCATAAGCACTACGAACTGAATGGGCTACTACGACTATAAGGTACATACAATAATATATAGTTAGATTACAATGTAAATTAAGTGCTATTTATTTAAGTTTATAGTTTACAGTTGTGTGTGTGTTTTGGAATTGATTTGTAGGAGGCTTGTGCTAGCAATACTTTTCATTGGATTTTTCATCAGTTTTCCTCTGCTATTTGACTTTGGCATTTGTTTAACGCAATTGGGGTCTGCTACATAGAACCGATTGCACGGAGGATGACTCTTCTGCTCACTGGGTTGCGATTGCGAGTTGCTGGCGAGGATTTTCCACTTGCACCTTTGGCCAGAATGCGGGCTGGACTCGCTTGGTTTTCCATTCCAGGCATTTCCCATGCCTGGCGGCCGTCCAGCTCTCTGAATCTTTTCTAGAATGTCTCAAAAGAAACCGGATACCGGGTTTCGCTGGTCCTTCAATCTATCTGCTCATGATCTCATCGATGGTGAAGCCAAGCGTCCGCTTGGGCTTCTCTGAGCTCGAGGATGACGAGGATAGATCCAGGACAGGCAGATGCTGTGCCAAGTTCTCAGGTTGAGGCGAACTCAATGCCTGGCTTGGCACGGAATGTGAAGTGACTGGTGAGGAGGTCACCACCACATCCTTGGTGCTCTGCTCGCTGTGACTCTGGAGGTGACTCTTGAGGTTGGCCCGCTGGTTGAAGCTCCGCTGGCAGATGGGGCACTTGTGCGGACCCTCCTCCAGATGGGTGACCTTGTGCACGGCCAGGGTGCGCGACTGGCAGAAGCCCTTGCCGCAATCGCTGCACTTGAAGGGCTTGTCCTTGGAGTGGATGTACCGGTGGTCCCGCAGATGATCCTGCCGCCGGAAGGCCTTGCCGCAGATGTCGCAGGAGTAGGGCCTCTCGTCCGTGTGGGTTCTCTCATGGATGAGCAGATTGTACGACTTGGTGAACTGCCGGTTGCAGTACTTGCAGATGAACTGCTTCTTTGGCCGACTGCTGCCAGTTGCGCCGCTGGGTACACCACTCGCTCCACCGGCACCACCTAGTTTCAGGGTGGGCATGGCTCCGAAGTGGCGACCCACGACCGCGGCTTGCAGACTATGGAGGCCAGCGGGATAGGGACGTACATGATGCGGATGTGGGTGCGGGTGGTGCGGATGGCCGTGGTGGTGATGGTGGTGCGGATGTTGCTGCTGCTGCTGTTGCTGCTGGTAGATGGCTGCGTTGCGGATCCAGTGGTTCATCAGCTGCTGGTGCACGGCCACGGGATCGGCGCTGGCTGCGGGATAAACCGGATACTGCTGTGGAGCCTGATGTTGCTGCTGCTGCTGCTGCATCTGCAGCCACAGGCGATGCTGCTGCTGCTGTTGTTGCTGCTGCTGGTAGTGGGCCATGTGTCGCATGTGCAGCTGGGTGGCCACCGCCTCCTCGCTTATCGCCGGATGCACTCTCCTCAGCGGCTCCTCGGTGGGCGTGTGCGGTGGCGTTAGCATGGGGGAGAGACTCGTCTCGCGCTCCTCCTTGATCACTATGAAATCCTCCTCAGCAAAGTCTAAAAATTAAGGATAAGAAAGGAACCAGGTTAGTTTTCAATTCAGATAAATGCACTTCTTTCAAATTTCAAATATTTTTTGAAATTTTTTGAAACTAGATAGTAATCCGTTTAGCCGTCGGCATTTGCCAGCTGCCAACTCGTTCTGAGCCAGTTTTGAACTTGAACCCACCTTGTTCTCTGCTTAAGTTGAGCTCGTCATCCACGGTTATGTTGCTGATGGGCGAGGCCGATGTGGAAGACATTATACTGTCTTTGTTGGCCTTGTGTAGTTTTATTTGGCTTAAAATTGTTTAGTTGCGCGAACTGCACGGTTCACTTTGGCTTAGCACTTGTATCTACGATTGTATCTTTTCTCAGTATATTTCCCAGCTGACTGAGCGTTCTTTTGGATGCGACGTGCCACCGACAACGTCTCGACACAAACTGAATTCGTTGGCCGTTCGCCGCTCTCCGACTCAAACGCTTGTGAATCGAAGTGAAACGAGGCGAGTGGAGTGCTGATATTCCCGTCTCGCTTCCACGTTTGAGTGACTCGTGTTGCTGTTGTTACTGTTGCTTTTGCTGCTGCTGCTGCCGCTGAGCGATGTTGCTGTTGGGAGTAGCGCTCGTTAATAACTGACTGCAACTGCTGGCAGGGCGACCCGTTTTTGAACCGGCCGAGAAGTGCGGAGGAGGGCGACGAGGGTGGCGAGCGGCCCGACCAACGGCAGCTGCCTGTGGCGGGGTTGAAGTTGTTTGGAAATGGTAGATACGTCCACGCCTACCTGCTGCTCTCGGATTGGCCCTCAGCGTTCGGTATCTACTACTATCCCATGGATGTGGCTCCGACTGAATGTGCCTGTGGATGTGCATGGATATATGTGCCGTGGCTTTTTCCGTTCCAGCAGTAAGCAAGCGGAAACCGTTGGCCTGACGGTCGCAAGCCTGGGATATTGTTGGTGTTGCTGCTGCTGCCGATGTTGCTGCCGTAGTTGCTGCTGCTGCCGTTGCCGTTGCTGCTGCTGTAGCTGCTGCTGCTGCTTCTGCCGCTGATGGCAGGCAGCCATCGCTGGAGTCCAGCCCGCATCCCAGTCCCAATCCCGAAAAGCAGCCCTCCCAAGCGCATGTGCCATCAGCAGGAGCAGCAGCTGCACGAAGGTCCTGGCGCGTCCCTTCCACCTCCATTGCCATGCCCATGCCCATTCCCCGCCAGCTCTCGCTGGTCCTCGTGCCTTTTTAATGTCGTGCTGTCTGCGCCGCAGGATATTGTAATCTATTGTCCCTGTTTGTGTTTGCGCCTGATTCGTTTTCACTTAAATTTTAATTTGCAATACAATTAAGTTTTTTTTATTCCCCCCCATTTCGCTTTACACTTTAATCTGGAATTCAATTAGCCGCTTCAAAACGATGGCGATAAAAGTTTCGAGTGGGTGGAAACGGCCGTTTGTAGCGAAAATTGATTGGCTTTTAAAAGGGTTTCCGGCAGGATATGCCGGACATATTTTACAGCGAATTAACGACGAGTTTGAGGTAATGGTAATGTAATTGAAAGACTTCATTAAAAAGATTGTACACAATCACTGGTTAGTTTTGGGTATGCCTTTCACACACCATTTATTTTCGAGTTTTTTGTTTAATTATTTGACTCAGTATTGTATTTATTGTAATTTAGTTGTTAAAGTAGTTGTTAAGTAATAGTTGAACTTTCACCGTTTTCAACTGAAGTGTCAAATCATCTTTAATGAGTTCCTCATTCGAAATGCTTCATGCTACTCACTGGGATAATTATTTAATAATTTGTAATCGAGTGGGTGGAAACGGCCGTTTGTAGCGAAAATTGATTGGCTTTTAAAAGGGTTTCCGGCAGGATATGCCGGACATATTTTACAGCGAATTAACGACGAGTTTGAGGTAATGGTAATGTAATTGAAAGACTTCATTAAAAAGATTGTACACAATCACTGGTTAGTTTTGGGTATGCCTTTCACACACCATTTATTTTCGAGTTTTTTGTTTAATTATTTGACTCAGTATTGTATTTATTGTAATTTAGTTGTTAAAGTAGTTGTTAAGTAATAGTTGAACTTTCACCGTTTTCAACTGAAGTGTCAAATCATCTTTAATGAGTTCCTCATTCGAAATGCTTCATGCTACTCACTGGGATAATTATTTAATAATTTGTAATTGAATCGAGACAAGCAGGTGCACTTTATGGGCAGTTTTCTTAACCTATTTTGAAGCAAGCTGCTTGGAAACGAGAAATAGTTATAGTTAGTCATAGAAAAAGGTTAAATAGAGCAGTTCTACTGGTTGAATGATTCCAATCAATAGTTATTAAATCATCAAATTAAAGTAGTTGTTATTTTTATAAGTTTTATAAGTTATTGTAGTTAAATATCTTTACAATTATTACAATTATTATCATATTATTCAGGCTATAATTAAGCCGTATTTTTCATATTCAAGAAAATACGAATTGTTAATAAGGGAATTTTCCTCATTAATGAATAGTTGTCATATTTATGCTTCCGAATTAAATCCTATTCTTTGGTTGGATTTTCCGCAAACTATAAGATATTTCCCAAGTCCGACAAAACATGGATAATGCATATCCTATTATCCTGCTTCCGAATTCCGTACATTCCCATGACTTTGACTTGTCGACTTTCCAGGTGAAGCATTTCCGCAATGGATCTGCGACTAATCCTTTAACTTGGCAAAACAAGAAACATTCCCATTGACTGGTTTTACCCGTGTACGGACTTAGGATCCGAGGATCCTGAGACTAAGCCCATTGCGACACACTCCGTCACAAGCGATCCTTGGCAGGATTGACTTTGGGTGATTAAATTAAGCAATATTTACACAACATTTAGTACAAACTTTCCCAAGCGGCGGCGAGCCAAAGATCAAACAGGCTGAATCAATAGGCAAAGGTCCTGCTGCAGGACGTTTTTTCCCAGAGTGCGTGTGTCTGGAACTCTGGGATTGTAGATTTTCGATTTTCGATCCGTTCCAACATCGGATCGGATGTGCCGTCGGTTTGCCAGAGTCGGATAGCTTTAGCCTCGGCGTTTGGCAATTGTCGCCGCTGTTGACGGTTGGCAAACAGTCGGCGAACTTTTCCATTTCAAAGTGACGGCCCGGACTCCGCCCACCCTTTCGGTTCCCTGCCTTTCGGCCTGTGGAGTCGCGAGCGGTAATTAACATCATGTCATAAGTGTACAAAGGCAAATAAATAAATAAATAGATAAACACCAGCGGAGTGGAGACACATGAAAGACACAGGCCGAATATTTCCCAGCACATGATATATGGCATCGCACTGGCTGACTTCCTGCTATATCCATTTGTTGTCGTTACTAATATTGTTACTATTGTTGTTGCGCCTGTCAACACATGGCCAAAAGGATTAGCCCTCTGCCGGGGGAAACACATGTCCCACTATTTGCATGTGGAAAACGCGAGATCTATAGTGTGGAGATCCTTCGCCACTCGGAAACGGAAACCAAATCCTAGGGATGCGGAAAGCAGGAACGATGGCAATAAAAAATAATTTGGAAAGACCTGAGACGCTTCCTCCGGGCCAAGGACCTGCACCAATAAAGAAGTCATTGGCTCGGCCATAAAGCCATAAAAAACTATAAAACTCTCGGCCTGCTCGACATTAGTAGCCTGCCATTGTTTTGCGGAGGTCCTGGCCCCTGGCCAGCGAAAAAATCGAAAATCGAAGTACAAAAATGTAGAGCGTAAAAAATATAACAACGAGAGCAAAAAATCACAAAATCATCATAAACCCAAAATGACAACTTACTTAGTCGCTTCTTTGGCATCATAAAATCGCCCAAAGACACTTCGCAGAAGACCCTTGGTTCTTGACTCTCGGATCTCCGGACTCTGACCCGGTTTTTAGCAATGTTCTTTCTGTTTTTTTGGTCTGCTTTCATTGTCTGCTCTTTTTTTGGACCATTGCCATGCATATTTTATGGTATTTTTTCGTGTTTCCACGAATAAAATTAGATTTTTTAGAGCAGAAATGTCAGCAACGCAGTGCGAGAAGTCATCGGCAATAATTGTAAAATGACTTTTTAGTGGGCCATATGCCAGGGGTTTCGCTATTCCGCCAAAATCACTTTTTATATTAGCCGTGGAAAATGAAGCAGGGGCCTTTTTTTGGGAATCTCGACTTGGTGACCTTCACTTGTAGGGAAATCTCGAAGTTTTTCCTTCGAATCGAACTTCTTTGGGCTACTGAAGGAAGTCATCGTAATTTTGGTGTATTCGAGGAAGTAATAGTAGCGAGGAAATGTGTTTTATGACTAGACTTCTACTAAAAAATCCAAGTGAGAAATCAAGTAACAGATTTCAGTACGCCATTTTCGCTCTCCAGAAACAATTTTATATAATTTTCCCAAATGGGGGAGGGGCGGCACTCGTATAATGCAGCACAATTTTCTCAGGCATCAAGTCAAGATGGAAGAGGGCCAAAAGCCTCGGTTCAAGGCTTCGTTGAAAGGCAATTTGCAATTTCATGGCGAAAACAGACCAACTATAGCCACTGCGATGAGGTAAAGGAAAAAACAATTTCAGTTATTGGAAATGCTTCCAACGAACTGGGCAACAACAACCATTTCGCAACCTCGATTTCGCCGGGAAAACGCCAAAAAGTCGCTAAAATTGTTCAAGTCCTTGGGATTCGCCTGATAATTAGGTAAATCTATTGGGATCTCTTACCCAGCCGTGGACGAAGGGATGTCCAGGAGTCAAGGCTGCCGTCGAAAAGGAACAAGACGGGTGCACGCGGCATTGTTGCGATTTGAATTGCTTGCGAAAAGTATCTAAACACACCATAAACACGTCACGCCCGCGACTCCGCGAATCGTAAACCCAAGGACACCATGGCCCTAAGTTGCCGCGACCAAAACCAAAACGCTGGCTCGTCGGAAAAAGGGGTGTACCCTTTACTAGCGTAATTAAAGGGGTGTGGACGGGTGAGTTTCGGGCCGGGGCAGCCAGGTAGCCAGGATGCCATCGGTATTGTCGCTGGCATCGTAAAACCGGTATCCTAGAAAACCTAACCCTAAACGTTACCCTGAACTGGACTTTGGCTTCGGGGCCATTGTCTTTCGCATTGCGGTGGGCGCGTCGCACTTTTACTCCTTTCCGAAACGAGGTACCTATGTATCACTAGATATTCCCTAGCTCACGCACGACCATCGTACCTGGAAGACCCTATCGCTATCGCGGACAAAAGGAGTAGCGAAGGGATTAGTGAACTTGGACCGAGTATCCTTCGAGCATGTGCACATTCCGTGTTCGCGTCCTTGTCTGTTTTCGCCTCGCATCTTGAGTGTAGCGAATCCAGGAAGGGTTGATCCGCAGAAGGGTTGCACTTTATTTGGCAAAATAATTAGATTGATCCGGAGGGCAGTTGACTTCTCTGGTCATATTAGTGCTGCGCAAGGCAACTCCCCCACAACAAACCCGCGATTCCTGCGATTTCCTGTAGCGAATCCAACGAGCTTAGGGCCGAGTTCGGTTTTTGGTGAGCAACTCCCCGCAAGGGCAATCCTTTCCTGTATTTGTCAAAATAATTAGATAAATCCTTTCACGGGCTGGTAAACAAATTCGGGCTATGATTACCACGCAAGTGTAAGCCGAAGTTCAATGCAATTTAATTTAAGGATTCGTATATCTTCAAGATGTATTATCTATTACCTTGCCTATTTAATATAAGATTGAAATTAGTCATTTTCATTAATTCTACAATGGTTTAAAGACTAGTTAATAAAAATATCATATGTTACCATTTTCTGGTTAATTGTATTGCTTCAGCCCCTTTGATTTCCACCCGAATCCATGACTCACCTTGCGAAACTCCTCCCCCATCGATTTCGATATCGGCGCTTTGTGGGCTGTCAGCTACCTAAAAGCACCTCGCTCCCCGGCTGGCTTATCGATCGGGCGGCAGTCACCATCATGCCATCATATCATCCCATTCCCATCCCCATAACAGCCCCACCGCGATTGCGTCGCTGTTTGCCGTATGGTAATAAACGGAGTCGGAGCCAACCCCGTATTTTGATAAGAGCCACGAAAATGTCGCAAAAACAGAATGAGTTGGTAGAAATCTAATAATAAAAAAAACGGCGCGAGGGGCGACAACACCTTTACGATGGCCCACGGCCCACGGGAGCGAGGGAGATGGGGCGAGGCGGCAGAAAGAGACGGGTGACCAGGCAGAGACTTTGATTTTAGCCGCCGCGCTTGTCATAAACATCGGTCGACTTTCATATTTCGCCGGCTGTTTCCCTCCTTTTCCATTTATTTTCCTTTTATGCTTTATTTGCGTTTGTGATTTAGCAATATGGCGGATGGCTCGGTGGATATGGTGGTTAACTTATCCGGTGGTTCAGTGGTTCGCTGGTTGGGCGGGCACCCATTTCCGTGGCCTCTCTGTCGGCAGCCCCAAAAGTAAAAAGCCGACCGCCAATCAAAATGCGCGCCCCGAATTAACCCATTGATGGATTTGATTGAGTGAGCGGAAGGTTGGGCTTCCACAATCGAATGGTGTGGGGAAAATTTGGAAAAGTAGTAAGGGAAAGGCAAAAATTTGATATGGAATTTTCGTTATATGTATTTGATTGTTTTACAATTTTTTACATTTAGCTTTAAAATAAAATTACAAAATTTATTGAATTGCAGTGCCATCCATTTTGATATTTCTTCAGCCCACCTAGAGTTAAGAGTCAGCTTGACTTTCTTTTCCTTTCGAAACGAGGCTTTGATTAATTAATAATGGAGTTGCTAGGGTTCAACTGGGGATCAGCACAGAGGACTAATTGAAATGGCATCAATGGCATCACTTGGCGATCGATCTTTTCAATTAGCCCAAAAACACCCGGGGAGAGTGTTCGCGCTTCGGAGTGAGCCACGTCTAATTACGGCGAGTATTGATGAAGGGCGTGGGCCTTTGATCTGGCGATCGGAATCTGGGGTGATGGCCACCCATTGATAGATAATCATGGTGACTGAATCGACCCCACATCACTGGCCATGTAATCCAAGACAAGTGTGTAATTAATAATGCTCCAAGGGGCGCGCTTCTCGCTTTTCGATGATTTCCAGCGAAGATCTTGCGAGCCCTCGTAAAGTATTCAAATTACGGGGCGACGAAAAGTGTGAAAATGCGTTTTGAACGACACGAAAGGTCGCACCCCTGACACGGCGTGATTTATGATGCCAAAACATGTGCGACCCACAAAAAACAAGGTCCAAGGGCCTCAGCTCCCTGCCAGATGGAGGATCCTCCAGGACAGCGATCCTCCGATCCCAATTCCGATCCTTCAGCGCCACTTGCGGGAGTGTCAAGTGTTTGTTTGCTCCAATTACATGCTATGTTGGCTATTTCGATCCGGCTATTAGGGCACTGTTTACAGTACGGCGCTATCCATATATTACGGAAAAAATTCCCAATGATCTGCAGCGGAGAAAGCAGATCTCCAGTTCGTAACCCATGGACCGTAACCCATACGCCGTAACCCGATGCGGAATTTCAATTTCTGAAAACTCTCCTCCACTCCCCCAAGTTTGTTTACATTTTCCGTGAGACTAATTGTCGACATTGTATTCATGTGGCAGAGACTTTCAGGCACTGGGCCAAAGTGCTTCCATTTTCAACAAAGTATTTGGAATTTATTGGTCAAATCTCCGGATGGCCAACCGACGCCTGTGTGTGGTCCATAATCGCATTTCCATTTGCATCTCAAGTGTGTTTTTTGGGGGAGTGCTGGCCGTTTGCCGGCTTTCGCAGTTGCCTTTTTACGACTACTTAAGGCTAATGCCCGGTTCGGGGAATCTGGAGATCCGAATACGGTAGTAAATAGTTGCACCACTCAAGTGGCTGCCCGTTGAGTTCCAGCTCTGGGTCCTAGCCCACTACCGACCGAACCACACTCCTTAAAAATTCCAAGCCTGCTTTTATCAGCTCGGTTTTGTTTGGTTTCGTTTTGACAGGCCTGCGAAAGGAGCCATGTTATGCACTCTTGTGGTTGTCACAAAACATCGATGCCACTAAACTCGGAGCGGGAAGTTTCAGATATCGCGACCATCGATTCCCAGGAGTGCCAGTCTGAATCGTAAAAAGTCTTGAGTATAAAACGTATCTTTACACGAAAAACCAGATGTTTGTTTATGCCTGCCCACTTGACAGCACTCACTATCTATTCATCCACGTTTCATTAGTTGTTCAACGTAGTTTTAAGATTTTCCATATACTAAGAATAAATATAGTAATATAGTACTCCAAATTATTTGCAATCCTTTAACCTTCTCAGAAAACGCCGTACGTTAATGTCTTAATTTGAGTCCCGAGAAACAGCCATCAAATCTCTCCATTAGGTGACCAACTAATCGAACCTGGGTCCACGGTTAACCCCAGACTGCCCGCTCCGTCACCTTGGACCACACGCATCCTGCATGGCAGGTTGGATATCCAGCAGGTTATGCTGCAGATCCCGCTGCTAACTAGTTACAAATAATTATCTGTTTGCCAAATACTCGGGGACAACTTTATCCGAGAAAACTGGACATCCATCCAATTGCAATTATACGCCAGTGGCCTTGAGTCGCCGCTGGCCGCTGGTACGAGGTTAGCCCAACCATCAGAGTTTTGGGTTTCGGAACTGGCATATCGAATGCCAAGGAATCCTCGGAGTCCTCTGAAGTGGAATCTCTGCGACTAATGCTGTGATTAGCATCTGCGTTGACAAACACAGTGAGCGGTCCCAAGGCGAAGATTCTGCGTTTCAGTTTCCTTCAGTTTTTCACGTCTACGGATCAGGGAACTGGCAACTGCGAACTGGCAACTGCGATGCGGAACCCCACCCAAGATGAATAATTATGGGTGATCTTTATGCTAGCACCGGCTTCTCGCTGGGACCGTTAATGCTCAAGTTGAGTCGCGGGGTTCCAGGGCTTCAGGGGTTTCACGGAGTTCCATGGGTTCCGTGGGCCCGGGCCCAGGCGGAGGGCTACCTGCGGCGTTTCCTCTGGCATTCCTGAAATTTCCTTCCTTCACCTTCAATTGATGCGCTCGAGTCGCGCTTTGTTAGCAGATATATTCACGCGTATTCCGCCGAAACTCGCTAATGGTCACAGCAAGTCGTCCGATACGATGCGAGGCGATCCGAACTGAAACCATGTTTCACCTTGGTCCCCGCCTGTGTTATTAATGATGGAAATTTGAAAATACAGAAGGTTCAATAATTGCAACATCATTGGGTCTTCGATTTCTCAACCTTCGGCTGACTTTTGTCCCCGGCCGTAAACAAATTGCCAGGCAGTTCGCCACACTTTCCGATTCCAATACTTCAATACCGACCCGGTGCCTGAAAAAAACACGCGCGTCCCTGACCAGATATATGTACATATATCCCGATTCCGATCCCGATCCCGAAAATATGGCTTTATGGACAGGGGCCTCTACCTACGATCCGTAGAGATCCGATCGGCAGCACTGCGTTTATATTGCAGCAATTTCGAATCAATTGAATAGTTTCCACGAATGCGCACAAAGGCCATAAAACGCGTCGCGTGGTGAAGGCGCAGCTACAAATACGCAAACTATGAGATATTGTAACCGGCGGAAGGACAAACTTCTGCTTTTTCACCAACAGCAACGGCAACAGCTTCATCTTCACTTCGCCCTTGCCTGTTGGCCCGTTTTATTGGCCTTTTTGTCATCGTAATTCACGTGTAAAACATGCCGACTGCCCAGTTCCTTTTCGTCCATTTCCCCTCCCCTCTCCATTTGTTTACACGGCGCGCACGCCCTTCCCCGGCCACTCGGGACTTCCTTTTTAGAGGCGTACGCCCGGAATCCGGAATGCGGAATCAAGTAATGGACAAACAGATCCATTGTCGATTTCCCCGAATTTTCGGCGCACGAATCAAGTTACTTTAACACTTGCCAAGGCGACAGCAAACTCGAAATTGGTAGTTAACGTGGCCTTGCCAAAGGGGCCAAGGTTCTGAAATGCAAATAGTTTTTCTTCTTTCAAGGTACATTCCATTTCATTTAACATAACAAATAATTATTCAGTAAGTTCCTGAAGATGTCCACAATTACAATCTATCATTAGTCGTCAGTGCATTACGTTGATTAGAGCCTATTCAAATGCTCGCTTATCGCGTGCTATCGCAGCCCTTGAAGAAATAGACAAGTTGCAGTTAAGCTCCCGTCTGCATGTTTGTTGCAGTTAAGCTCCCGACCAGAAGAGCTCCTTCAAGTCAAACCCCCCGATAAGCTATCGCCGATTGTCTGCCTAGCTGTGGAGCAGCTTACATCAGCTGAAATCCATTGAGTGGCTAACACAAGTGGCAGTGGGCTTCAGGTGCACGTAGCCAAATGCCCCAAGCCGAGTCGAATCGAATCGAAGCGATCCAAACCGAAAACCAATTCAAGTAGCTCGTGCAGTCCACCTTAATGCGCCCCTCGGCATTCGACATTCGACTTTCAACATTCGGCACTCGACGGGGGACAGGAAACTGCAGCTCCAAGTGACCGCCACTGCAACTGCATTTCGGACTCGAGATTGGCCAGTTATCTGCTGTCAGTCCTCCTCCTCCTGCTCAGTCCAGCAGATAGCTACCCGTCATTGTCCGGAGGCACGAGCTCGATTAGTTGCTAGGGAAAGGTGTGCACTGAGAGAAAAAAAGGCACCTGGAAACAGATACAACCCAAATTACTGACTCTCTTGAAGTAAAGAGCTCTGACTTCAGTAACTTTCGTATCTTATCCTTTTTCCAAGTGTACTGTTTGCCTTTGACCGGACGTTAATTGGATCACCCCCGCTGGACCCCAGTAGGACCTACTCCCGCTTCCAATCTTGGCAGCTGTCTGCCGAACGTCGCCCGCTGGGCACACATGTCCTGCGATGTGTCCACCCATGTGCTGTGTCCTCCTTTGATTGCCTACTAATCCTGGGCATCGATGCTCAGGCGACAATCGAAGTAAACAGCCAGACAAATGGGCAAACAAATGAGCCGGGGCGTGTGTCCTTAAACGAGCCAAATTGGATCATAACTGCGAAATGCTCAAATGGTGAAATGCTGAAATCTGTGCAAACAGCGCTGTAATTAAGTCCTGCGGAGAGGGTCCCCATAAAAAGGACCTCGCTCCAAATGGCCGACCATTAAAGCCGGACAATGGGGGCGCGTGTTTTCTGAATTGCGTCACAAGAGCACTGACTTGGATCGAGAATAAATCATTTTGGTAGTCTGCATATAACTTTGACGTCAGCTGGTTTCTGTTATGTAGTGAAATCACGACGTTCGGAAGAGAGGCAGTTAATAACTGAATTAGAAACCAGCTATTTACGGACTTTATCGAAACACTTATTTTCAAAATGGTAAACTAAAAACTTCTAAGTCAGATAAGACGAAATTATTCATGTGTTAAAACTTGGTGGGACCAGCGAAGGAGAAGGCCCTTGGGATCCTTGGGATCGATCCACTGTAACTAGGCTCACGATAAGCCAAGACCAGAAGTGCCCAAAAGCGTGGAGGCGTTTCCCATGTGTATTTGACCTCCCGCTCATGTTCAGAACCCAGTCTCCGACAGAAACAGAAACCAAAACAACGCAATATCAGCAATCTGGGCTTATAATGGGGGCGAAACTACCGATCGAAGCCACTCACAGCCACCAGAATCAACGGAACCAGAGCCACCAGCCCCACACTCCATTGAAATATAATTGATCCCATGGGCACCTACTTATCGCCAGGAATGTTCGTTTTTAATTGCCCCGCTTTGTCGAAATACAATTTGCCTTTGTAAAATTTAACACACTTTTTATCGAGAAAACAAAAAGACGAACACTTACCAAGAAAAAAACACTTAGCGTTAACTGGCTGCTATCATCAAGTGTGAGAGAGTGTTTCGCCCAGAGCCAATCGGCATCGAAATTGCCTGGGAAGTGGGTCGACACAACGCCCACTCCCATTAGCTGGTGTGGAGCCACTCCAGCGCTCAACTCCCCCACCACCCACCAGCACTTGGATTCCCTTTCAATTTACCCAACAAGCCATCATCGAACGACTCCAATCCAATTAATGCAACGAGCCAATTCTTCTGGTATCCTCAAAAATTATGCCACACTGGAAAATATTGGAAATATTCCAAATATTTTATGAAATATTTCTATCTGAATTACTTCAAAGGATGCTGGAAATGCAGATAAGTCATACATACAATGTAAACTTAACACATCATTAAAAAGATACACATTATTTCGGGCAGTAACCTGTCGCCTTGCAAACCCCTTGGGACCTTTCTCCAAGTGCATTTCTGGGCAGGGACAGACACTTCAAATTACCGCCACTAATCTTGCGGGCATGTCACTGGGACCCGGCCAAACCAGACACAGAACCCAATGCCCATGACCAAAGCCAAACTGGAGTCCAAATCCAAAATCCAGCGACCGATGACCGCAGCTCAAAGTGCAAAGTGCACTTGACAGACAGCCAGCTGCAGCAGCTGGCGACTGTATCTGCGTGTGTGAATGTATCTGTATCTGTAACTCTGGGCGGATATTCTTTCGATGCCTGGCTGCATTTCGAATGGCAATTGCATTTATTATCGCTCCACATCGCTTGCGGTTCAATTAACGCTTACTACTGTCCATTATCGATGTGTTTTGAGGGCGTATTTCCGCATCGCCTTCGCAATTCAATTGTCTAGTCGAATATCTTAAGGCCCTTTTGCATTCGTCGTTGAGACAGTTGACTTCAGCTAACACTTGATTTAATTTTACAATGGATATTTGAAGATAGATTTAAAAATTTCAGCATAGATGCTAGCATTTCTTGAATATGGGTACAAAATTAAAATGAATTAATGTATGCTTATTTATATGCGCGAAATTTTCTTATCACAATATTGTTTTGCTTTTTTGTAAGAAATCCGATTTTAAAAGGGTTTCCTCTTTTTGGCAGATATATATTAAACTTTTTCTTTTCATTTAAATGTTTGCGGCATTAGTGGCGCCACCTATGCTGAGTTCTGTAAATCCTGGTGGCAACGCAAGCAAAGAATTTATGTTATGCCTGAAAGCGTGCTATGAGTATTGATGAATATCGACTTCTTGGAATCCACTGAGCACAATTGAAGAAAGAATAATTTTTTCAAATAAATGTGGAAATGCATAGGGATTATCCATAGATATTCAACTGAATTGAATTAGCATTAGCTTTTGCATATTATATCAAAACAAACTACTTAAGTCACCCGCGCCTTATCGATATATCACTATCGATATCAGTTCCAGTTGGAAGCCAAACAGTGCAACTCATTGCGATGGCACTCTCCAATCAGAAACCACAACAAACACTTTGATTAACCAAAACACATCGATCCCATTAGAATCCCACTGCACAATGGAAGATAAGGTTATCGGATCAGAGAGTTGGGTAACCGATTCAATCGGTGGAAAACTACGGAACGATGACAACGTGTTTGCGCAGCGGATTGTTAATTGTTGTGCTAGGGATTCTGGGAATTCCCCAACCGATATCTGCCGGTAATATTCTGGCCGTGTATCCGCACTTCGGTTTCAGCCACTTCAAGGTGGTGATGCCCATCCTGAACGAGCTGGCGCATCGTGGTCATGACATCACGGTGATCTCGTACGTGAAGAACCCCCAAGCCGGAGCCTATCCCAACTACGAGGAGCTACTGATTTCGGCGCCTGGAGAGGATCAGTCGAGCACCACGATCAACTTGGTACCCCTGACGGAGCACACACCCACCAGATCTCTGGGAGTGCTGATCCGGGAGTATGTGGCCCTGCACGAAGAGGGCCAGAAGACCTGCGAGCACCTCTTCGCCAGTGGCCACATAGAACGGGCCATCGAACGCCATCGAAATAAGCCCTATGATCTGCTACTCACGGAATACTTCAACTCCGATTGCCAACTGGCCTTGGCCAAGTTATTAAACCTTCCAATTATAGGCTTGAGTACCTGTGCGCTGATGCCCTACTATTACGATCGCATCGATCTGCCCGACACACCTGCCTTCATACAGTCGGAATTCGTGGGATTCGCTGGCCAACTGAAATGGCACGAACGACTGCTCAACTTTGTTCAGGCCAAGTTATTAAAGTTTCTGTACAAGTACCATTCCAACAGGGCTGACAACGAGCTGGTACGGAAGTATCTTGGAGTGCAAGTAGATGTGGAAGAAGTGGCTCGAACTCAAACAGCATTTGTATTTGGAAACCAACATTACTCCCTGATGGGAAGCCGTCCACAATCACTGCAATTTGTGGAAATTGGAGGAGTACATATCACCAAGAAGGCGGAGCAGGAGCTACCACAGAATATCGTAAATTTCCTTAACCAATCAGCAGAGGGTGTGATCTTCATAAGCTGGGGTTCAATGGTGCGGGCTTCAAGTATTGACGAAGATAAGCTGTCAGCCATACTAGAAGTTCTAAAAAGCCAGCCCTTGAAGATCATTTGGAAATGGGAGGCGGAAGAGACTCCCGATACAGATTCCTCCAAGTTTCTCTTCGTCAAATGGGCTCCCCAATTAGCCCTTCTATGTAAGTTATTATCTTTAAATTCCCTAAGCAGGGAATGGACTAAACATAAAACCAGTTATGCCGTGAAACGCAGACGAGAGCTATTTTACATTTTCTAACTCAAGATCGCTTCTACTTTAGGTCACCCCAAAGTAAAGTTGTTTTGGTCCCATGGCGGCTTACTTGGAACCACCGAATCGGTGCATTGTGGCAAACCCCTACTAGTTACCCCAATCTACGGAGATCAGTTCCTGAATGCATTCTCGGTGCAAAATCGTGGAATGGGCTTGAAGTTGGACTACCAAGACATTACTGTAGAAAACCTTAATAGCGCTCTTGCAGAGCTCCGTAAAAAAAGGTGATTTTCTAATGTTTTTTAAATAAGCTAAGTTAGTTAAACCCATATCTTTGCAGTTACGCCCAACGATCTCTTGAGGTATCCAAGGTGTTCAACGAACGTCAGCAGACGCCTCTGGAATCAGCCATTTGGTCTGTGGAACATGTCATTAGTAATGGTATGATTGCCGCCAGACTACTTCAATCTCCAGGCATAGAACTGAATGGATTTGTCTACCATTCACTGGATAGTGTAGCCCTGATCCTGTTACCTTTATTTCTACTGATCGTAGTCCTATGCTATCTGTGCAAACAGAATCCAGAGAAGTTAGCCCACAAGAAAGTTGGCAAGAAGCCAAAGAGATCGTAGTCTACTAAGATTTACGCATGACTTGACAATTTCTGTGACATCAAATATATATTAAGCATCGTTAAAAAGGACTTCAGTAACGCAGACGTTGCATGCAATCCCGGCGACACTCCTCGAAGGTCAGGAAATTGTTCTCAGTGGAGGCACAGCCCGTGTAGATGAAGCTCTCGCAGTTCCCGGTCTTCTTATTGTAGGCATATCGCAACTGGTGACCTCGACACAAACCAGGTGCCTTGGGCTGTCTGCAGGCTGAATGTAAAACAGAACAGAATTGTTAAATTATAGTTTATTATTAAATAAATCCACGACTCACCTATTATCTGTTCGATTTGTTCGTGCGTCTGATTTTCCAAGCTCGGAAGACCCAACGATAGGCCCACAACGAAAAGCAACACCAGCAAAAGTTGCCCCCAGCTCGAAATCAAACCCATTGTGTTCAGTTCATTAACATATGGCGGCAATATCACTAAGTTCTGAAATAAATTATATATCCACTCGATCCTCTTGTCACACTTTCGTACTCCAATTGCAGAGCTTCAGTTTTCTGTTGCGATCTGCACTAACGTCAGTGACAGAATGTTCTTATTTAATTTGTGTCGCATTTTGACTGATTTTTCTCGGCTTTCTCTGCATGGCTATTCGTCTTCCGTTCGTCACGTAGTTGAGTTTCGTTTTTGGCCAACTTCGTTTGCATTTCAGCGTTTCCTCTTTTTACTGCATATTTTCCACTGCACTATTTGCCAAGTGAAAACGTGTGCCCAGAGAAGCGCCCATATAGGAAGTACCTTGAAAAAGGTCAAGTTGAGTGGGCGGTTTTACATGCTGTAAAAACACTGTTAATTTAATCATGCACTTAAAGAAATTAAAAAGTGTACTGTGAATGTTGTAATATTGAATATCTTATCTACCACAACCGAAGTAACCCATAGACGGCAGCAATGGCCAGCAGTATCTTACAATTTCTTGTGATATTGATGTAAAGATACAACGATTTATCGGATCAATTTGTTTATTCAATTTCTAGCTGATTTACTTAAAAAAGACAATTAAAAGGGCATGTTATTCGTACGTATAATAGACATGATCGCTAAGACTAATGAAAGACAGTAGAGAGGCCACATAGAATTTTAAGAAATGTGTGACGGAAGATCTTGGTCAAATGTTGCTTTCAAATGTTCTCTTACAGACTATAAGGCAACCCGATTTGTATGCTTTAACAATGATGTGTAATAATTATGTTAAAAATATTTAATAGATACCAATAGCTGAATTTATACAATGCACATGGCTAACAGAGCTCTCGAACAGAGTCACAGACCTACTTACAATTTACATCAATTCCGCGCGAACTAGACACATACTTGTATATCCTCATTATAAAATAATAGTTATAAACTCGTTAATAAATTCATTGCGTTGCACATCATGTGTATAACATCACGGAGACGTATCTATAAATCTCAAATGGAGCTACGACGATGGATGATTGTGCTTTTGTGTCGGCCCTTGGCCTTGCGACTGCTACGTTTCTTTGTTTTTTTGGGCAGCTTTTCGATGCGAGCTGCTGACTGATGCTGTTGGCTTTGGCGTACATATGGCGCTCTTAAGATCAATTTTTTCTCCCTTGCTTTCATATCCTCCTGGTTTTCTGCAGCAGAAGCGTTTAGAGAGCATCGTCTAGGAAACGGGTTCTAATTCTCCTCAGAAGTCCTTGTCCCATCCAGTGACATCGTCTGGCGGCGGACCCTCTGGATCGGGAGGATAGTCATCAAAGTTTGTTGTATCGACCACGCTTTTCACGGCGGGCTTAATGGGCGGTTCCAGGGTGCAGTTCTGCAGGCCCCACCAATAGAAGCCATCGAACCATCTGCGCGGAAAATAATAATCGAATAAGTATCTACTTCACATACTATTTGAAATGGATCTTACTTGTGCTTTTGGATCTCGCTGATTCCCCCACGCTGGTAGCCCAAACGCTCGGCGGGATTGTCGCGACAGAGCTTCTTGATCAGGTTGCTGGCATTGCGGGTGATATTCCTTGGGAATTCGATGGCGTCGATGCCCTTAAGTATAATGTTGTAGGTGCGCATGGGATCCGAGCCCGTGAATGGAGGGGTACCTAGAATAAGCATTACCAATTGGTTATTTACATTATGGCGGTACTTAAATCTCTTTCTTTACTCACCAGTAAGCAACTCGAACATGAGCACTCCCAGCGACCAGTAATCCGCACTGATGTCGTGGCCCCGGTTGAGAATCACCTCGGGAGCCACGTATTCTGGAGTGCCGCAGAAAGTCCAGGTCTTCCTGCCCGTCTGCAGCTTCTTGGCAAAGCCAAAGTCCACCAGCTTCACATATCCTCGTTCATTGAGCAGCAGGTTCTCCGGCTTAAGATCGCGGTAGATGATGTTACGCGAGTGCAGGTAATCAAAGGCCTCCACCACACACGCCGTGTAGAAGCGGGTGGTGCTGTCGTCGAAGTTGCCCTTGTCCCGCAGAATCGTCCAGAGCTCTCCGCCCAGGCAACTCTCCATCAACATGTACAGGTACTTCTTGTCCTTAAAGGTTTTGAACAGCTTCACGATGAACTGGCAGTTGGCCTCGCCCATGATTTCCTTCTCGGACATGATGTGTTGCTGCTGACGCGTCTCCACGATCTGTGACTTTTTCATCTGCTTGAGGGCAAAGGACCTGGAGCTATCGCCATTTGTTTGGACCAACTCTACGCGGCCGAAGCCTCCAACTCCAAGAGTTGCGATGACACGCAGATCTGTGAGGTTGATGTCCCGGAATTCCTCGTTGATCCTGCAAGTAAGATGGGTTGTTAGTCCACGTATTTAAACATTTAAATGGGTTTATAATCAAGATAAGCTGAAGACTTTTAAGAAACTAACATTTTGAATCAATCAGCTTCTTAAGACCAAAGTAATCATCTTTAATCTTGCCAAGCGTACTATAACTACTAGTTTGAGTCAAATCGAATGTGGTTATTTTGTATAGCCCTCACTTGACTATCGGGTAATTATACATTTAAAACATCAACAAAAATTT
This sequence comes from Drosophila sechellia, assembly GCF_004382195.2. Taxonomy (NCBI): domain Eukaryota; kingdom Metazoa; phylum Arthropoda; class Insecta; order Diptera; family Drosophilidae; genus Drosophila; species Drosophila sechellia. The sequence continues at coordinate 3,565,248 of NC_045949.1, forward strand.
GTTGATTTGGAGGTAGTTCATTGATCTTGCTTTCGATTTATTCAATTCCACATTGCTTATCTTGATTCGTGTTTTTTTTTCAAATATTCGCTTACTTTCTGCGTTCCATGGCGCCCTCGTCGTCGTAGCGATGCTTGATCTCGTCCAGATTGGAAATTAGCTGATTGAAGGTCTCGCGATCGATGACCAGACAACTGACGCCATCGGCGGACTCGCAAATAATATTCGCCGTGCGCAGATCATCGCTAAATCACAAATGTGATACACATTAGTTATGGAGTACAAATAGTAGTCATTTCCATGAAACTCACCCCTGGAGAGCCTTTTCTCCAAAGAAATCCCCTTTGCCCAGCATGCGAATGAACTTCTCCTCCTGCGTGTCCTGCTGCTTGATCGTCACTCGCACTTTTCCCTTGGAGATGATGAAGAAGGTATCGCCTCGGGCGCCCTGGCGCACTATGTAGTCGCCACGCTGGTAGTGTGTCTCCTCCAAGACATCGGAGATTTTGATGAGCGTGTCTTCCGCCAGGTCTTTGAAGATGGGCACACTAGCGGTAGATAAGAAGACCAAAAATTGTTAGTTTCATTCGAGATAATCTGCGTTGCAGGCCAAAGAAAGTGCTGTAATTAGTGGCCGAGCCAAGTTCGATCTAGATAAGAGAATTCCACAGTAATGGGAATCTATTGTTGACCTACATCGATCTTCAAGCTGAAAGTCGCACCTGAACTCCTCCCATTACGGTTTTCCCTCCGGCTGGAACTTTTCTGTGTGCATCGCACACATCTTTTATTGATACACTTAACAAAAAGATCAACAAGTTATCTTCTACAAAGGCATCGTTTCTGAGTTTCTGTTAGGTTCATAGAAATCAATTTATCTAACAAATGCTTGTTCGCTTCTGTTATACCTTTCAGGAATATTTCTAAACCTTTTTCTCTATCTGTAGAGCAGCGTAATCGAAGCTGAACTCCTCCCATTCTGTTTTTTCCCGCCGGCTAGCATTTTTTCAGTGAATGCTCTCATGTATCTGGAGTCTATAGCTGCAGTTGCAGTTGCAGCTGCAGTATCTGTATCTGAATCTATGATCATCGTCATCATCAGCCCATTGCACTTTCATTTTCAATCTGCTTTTTCCGCTACTTCTCGAATGTGGAATAGGCAACGAGTGCATGGTCGAGGCCTCAATTATGGTTTTTAGCAGTTTTTACCGACGACCAATTAAACGCGATTAATTTGCCGGTCACTCCGGAGGCAGGAGCGACTGAAGATGGAAGTGAGACTTGAAACCGCCGCGCAGACTTGGCCAAAAAACTGGTTGCCATGGCTGGCATTGGGAAAGAAATTTCTATGCGTTCGTTGGCCGCAGCCTGAAGTTTAGCTGAAGTGAGTTTTCATTTGAGTTTGAGCCATTGCACGTCATATGGACGCCCAACACCATGACGATGATGAGATGGCCATAATGCTGCATTCGATCTGAAGAGATGCCGTCGATGGGGCCGGCGGAGAAAGTTACCTTACTTTATTCGCCATACCTTGCACGATTTGAACACACAAATCGACCGGGCTAAAAAAAATCCTCAAGCTAAGCGATTTTTACATTTGCCATTATAGAGTAATGACCATACACGAGCTGCACTGCGGAATTGATATAATTAAGTGCAAATGAACATTAATTACGCCCAAATTGCAAATAACCAGTCGGCACCATCTCGCCAACAAATCGCCACAGGCTCACAGGCTCATTAAAATGCACATTAAATCGCCGATTGGCAATGGGGAAGTCTCTCCTGGTCTGGTCTTCGAGAGGAGTGGCCGAGGAGGCGGAGATGGAGGAGGTATTCCGAAGAGGAAAGCCACCGATCGGGGAGGGCAACTCACCTCTTGAGGAAGTCGCTGTACTCCGCCTGCCGGATCAGGCCCGTTCGCATCATGATGGTCTGGAAGCACTGGCGCTCGATGGCCCACAGGTTGCACTCGGTGATCGCGGTGATGGTCGCAGTCCGCTGGCAGTTGTACAGGATCGCCAGTTCGCCAAGGACCTTCGCTCCCGACAATGTGGAGAGGTACTTGCCCTCGCGGGAAACCTCCACGCGTCCATCTGGGGAGAAAATATTAACATTAATTGGGTATATATAATCATAATTCTGTCCAATCCTATTGAAATAAAAGATACTATGCCTATCTATCCTGACTGATTTGATTTTTTTTAAAACATCGAAATCCTTCCACCCCTTACCCTTCTCTGCTTCCTCCTCCTGTCCACCGCTGGATTGCTCCTTGAGATTTCCTGTCCTGCGTCGACGGGCATATGTGTGCACTGGAACGATGAGGCGGGGTCGTGGTATACAGAAACCATCCCCGTTGAGATCCTTGGAGCTGCCATTACTGCTGGCAGCTGGTGAGATTTGTGGACTCTTTTGACGAACAGCCTTCTCCCCCTCCAGTTTGAGTCCCTCGATAGCCTGCTCCAAACTGAGACGTCTCTGGGAGGCGGTGGAGTCCTTAGATCTGGCCACACTTCTGCTGAACGAAGTGGTCTGGTTTGGCATCCTAACCGTGGCATACCGCTGGACCGAAGTTTGTGATCTGCTCAGGGGTTTCGATACCCTTTTGGGTGGCTCTGGCGGCGGTTCTCTGGGTGGCGGAGCCATCAGTCTCTGTGGCTGCTGGCAGATCACTACTTGATCCTGGGAGTCCTCTGCAGCCGAGGAGAATGTGGAGTAGGCGGAGGAACTGTTGCTGAGATTTTCCTTGATTTTCGGGGGCGATCTCAAGGTGGCATAACTAGGCGGTTGCGACATGGTTTGGGAGCGACGCAAGGAAGGCGGTTTCACGGAGAACTGTTGTCGGGGTCTTGGAACCCTTGGTCTCTCCGTCGGATCCAGGACATAGTGGTTAACTGCAGTTGGTTCCTGGATACTAGCCAACTTCTCCTTTCCATCCGAAGCCTCTTCCTGCTCTTCGTGTTCCTGATCCTGATCCACGGCCACCCAAACATTGTGCATTTGCTGCTGCTGATGATGCTGCAGTGCCGATGGCCTGTAGCCGCTGAGTTGCTTGATCGTGCTCGCTATGCGTTTGTCCCGCGACTGCAGCTCCAGCTGCCGGATATTCTCCAGGGTCATTTGGTACTTGCTCAGGGCGGAGATGCCCTCGATGAGGAAACTGCTGCCGGCGGAGCTGCTCTGCCTGCTCAATTTGGAGCCCGTTGTGGCTGGAACGGGCTGATTCGCAGCCCTCAGCCAATTGGCCTCGTACAGTGCACCCATAGCGCTGCTGCCCTCCAGGGAGAGACTCGCATCGACGGCTTTGCCCGGATAATGTTTGATTTTCATTACGACAGAAAAATTTCACTTGACCAGCTGCAGCGACGTGATTCGTTTGTCTTTGGCTCCACCAGCGTTTAGTTTATGTTTTTGTGCCTGTTGTTTGTTATTTTCGGAGGTCTTTTGCATAACCAAAGAGCTCTGCAGTTTCGCGCACGGAATATTTGAAGAGTCACTGGGAATGGCGATGCCCACGGTTTTCAGGCCTGTTGTTGGTAACAAAATCACAATAATGTATTTGTTATTTATATTGCAAAAGCCACACACGTTTGCTGTTTCAGTTGCTGTTTGGTTTCTGCCGTCGACGGTGTTGTAAACTTTCCATGTTTTTGCGACTTGCCTCACGTTTGTGGATTGATTTTGTTTATGGCCTGTTGATCTACCAACTTTGACAAGCGTCAGGCACAGTGGTAAGTGAGCAGTAGAATAGCAATAAATGGCTATTTAATGGAAATCAAACCAAAACAGTGGGATCTGCTAAAGTTTACCCCTGCTCAGCATATGAAAATTGCTTCAAAAATCAATTACTCGACCGATTTCCTATTTTCTGTCCACAATCCTTGCCGGATTTGGGGAATTACGCACCGAACTTCTCTTGCAACCCATTCAACACACAATCGCACTTAGCTGAGTTGCAAATTAATTTCGGCCAATTGGTAAGAGCGTGTGAATGAGTGAGTCTCGCGTTTTTTTCCACCTCTACCATTTGCGAGTGCATCAAAAGCTTAATCATCGACAAATTAGCCAATTGTGAATGAAAGTGGGCGACGCGGTAGGGGAAGTGACAATTGGCGATGTTGCCAAAGGTAAACAATAATAAAGGTGGTCTGTCTGAACAGCCAAAAGTGACGTATTGCCCGACCTAGAGAAGCCCAAAATAGGTCCAGTGACCATCGGTGCTGGGCTCCAAAATTTGGAGCGTGACTCTGAATTGAAAGGAAGTTGTTGGCTTCGAGGTATTTCCATTTGGATCTGGGTCCATTTACGCTAATTGATCGGGCAAACTGACGCAAACGACGATAATGTATTGTGCACTTTATGACTCAGTTATTAGGGGTGTGCGCAATATCTGCGGGTGATCTCAGGCAAATATTTATTTTAATTTAGTTAATAATATTCAATGGGCAAAATAGGCACAGTAAATTGTAAAGTCTGGAAGTTTTGGAACAGGGTGTGCCGTCGACAAATCGTTCTGAGTCTATCAACAAAAGATATTGTGATGACTGCTATTAGCATTTTCTTAAATACAAATGCGTCAGAAGAGCAAGATCACATGCCAAACTAATTCACTTTGAACTCAGCTAATAAATTTCCATAAAAAACATGGCATATAGCACATGTGCAGGGAACCCGCTTTATAAATACACAAACAAAGTTACGTCTGCGATCCAATGGAAAACGCTCGATTGTCACGACTACGCACAATCGGAAACGATGACTAGACAAACAACAATTACCAGCGGCGAAGACAAACATTCAACAAAGATCATTCGTAGCACCTTGAATATGATCAATCAAACAGTAAACATCGGTGTTGTTGAACTATTCTCGCAGCTAATGGCAAACAAATTGCCGCGTTCACAGATACTTATTTACGTAAGAGTAGCGGGCGAGATAAATCGGGAGACCCGAGAACTCTGTTATCACTGCTACGCTGTTTTCCCTGTGAAAACAACTCGTGCCTCGGCTTTTAGTCGTGATAACGGGTACACAACACATGGCAGAGATTCAGTATTCCAGCTAACAAAAACTTCATGCAAACACTATTTATATGGAATTTTTTACGCGATTCGAAAGAGATTTTCTTGGCATGAGCTCCACTGCACTTAATCCTCACAAAGGGCCGAGTTTTCCACAAAATAAGTGTGGAAAGCTACGGCCCGTCGAGCTTGGGGCTCCACGAGTTCAGCGGGGTCGAGGTTTGCTGGCTTTTAAAAATGCGGAAATCCGTCAAGCCCAGCTGAGCACCCCAAAAAAAAAAAAAACAAATTATAAAAGTAAATGGAGAAAAAATGTGTACAAATTGAAACTGCAAACATTTTGCAACTTCGCCCAGAGACTGGCTTCAAGTATTAATGGTTGTTGGATGTCGAGTGTTGGCAAGGTCAGCCGCTGTCTGATTCGCCGATTTGAATACAATCGCAGAGCGGAGGAAACAAGAATTTAAACAGCTCGTGCACTGTGGAAAAATCTTTGAAATCTATGCAACCATTCAGGTTCACTTATCATTGGACTTAATTGTAGGTAAATATCAATTAGCATTTTGTAATTGGCGCTGGTCATGGGAAAAATACCCAAACTAATGGTTATTTTTACTCCTGTTTTTGTACAGTGTGTCCCGCCACTTGGCTTTTCTGAAGCAGCTATTTATAGAAGTTAACGGATCTCCGGAGCAGGGTTTTTGGAAGCCTCGATTAAGGCGAAGTTAGTCACAGACTTTGGCTTGTGTGCCAAGGGCAGCGGATTCGGATTCGGAATGAGATCGAGTCCGAGTCCAAGTCATTTTCGGTTTTGCATGACAGCTCGTAATTTACTTTTTGGTCCGCCCTTTTGACTTACAATTAAGGCAAGACAAAATTGCCATTGGCTTAGTCATTCGTTTTGGTTTATTTTTGCTTCATTTTTTTTTTACCAACATGACCGCATTTTGGCACACACATTGGAGCTCAAAAATCATCATAATAATAATTTATGGCCATAGCTCAGTTGACGTTTCTTTTGATTGTCTATGCTAATGAATGGTGGCTATAAAGAAAGTTATCCAAACTGGATGGAAGAGGGAGGCAAGATCAGAGGTCCGAAAGATCTTTTGTGTATACAATTTAGATTGTAGTCAAGCAAGATCGCGAGGGAATCGAGATTCAGAATCAGCCAAACGGGACAGATCGATTTCGCAAAAACAGCGATAAAGCTGACAAACGAGATTCTAAAGTGATCTATAGGGTTCTCAACACTGACTAGCGTTCGAGTTACTGATTAGATTTAAGATCATTGGGGAATGCCACAGAGATTCTGAAAACAGCCACTTTCTCATACGTGGAAATATATGAACATATATATAAGCTAACTTCATGGAAACGTCTTAATAGACTTGCATCATTAACTTTCGATTAATCAATACTAAAATGCTGCTGGGCATCTTTTTAATTGGGTATTTAAGCTCATATCTTTTCTTAAAAAGAAAATAAGAAAATCATGAAATGGAAATTAAATAAGACCCAGCATCAAGAAGCTACCGACTTCGTTCCACTTGCTTAGGTTCAATTATAAACCACTTCGGAACGATATAATTTTTACCAATTCAGAGCCAAGTTTCCCAATGATCTTGTGATCCACTTCCCGCGAGCCATCATTTTCCACTTTTCGTCTATTACACAATCTTATTTGAGCGCTTAAGCGAAGCCAGTTCATTTGGCATGTCAAAAGGCGAATGCAAAACTCGTTGGGTCGCTGGAAAGTGAGAGTGCGCCTCCGAGTTCCGACCGGTCTGAGACCCCAGATGCCGCAGCCAAGTTGGGAAGATGACGAGAGTAGAAGCCAAATGACAGGTGGAGACCCGGTTCCAGGGCATGACATTAGCACAGATGCCTAGTTGCCTCTCCCTCGCCATGATCACCACCATCGTTTTGGCTTTTGACTCTGCGACTTCGCACGATTTCTAAATTTCGGGCTATTTCTCTTCTGTTTTATGTTTCTAGCAATATTTAATTTAATTTTCCACATTCTTTCGCACTTCCAGTGGATTTCTTTCATTTTTGGGGCCATATCAGATTCTGTGTACGATTTGTGTTCTCACATTCTTGCACGATCGAGTCGCAGCAGTGACATTTGGCATTATACGGTTTATAATGTCTGTATTTCTACACCATTATTGCCGATTTTTGTTTTTTGTCTCTTTACTTCGGACCAATGACCGGGACATAATACACATACAAATCAGCGGGACAGTAACAGCAACCAAAACAACAACAACAACAGCTGCACAGGAAAACCACAAACCGGAATTCTTCAAGTGATCTTTGCGTTCAATTCGAGAAAAAGAGCAAAATCCAAGTCTCCGTTTCTGCGTCTCATTCTCTTCAGGTCCGTGGGTGTTTTAGCTTATTTCCTTCACTTAATGCGAGTGCTTAAAGAATTCACTTTCACTTTTAATTCACTTTATTCCAAGAATTTGCGAGCAGTTCAAAGAAATTAACACGAAGCGTTTGCCGCCGATCTCTTTCAACATAATTACAACCGAGCGGAAAAATCGAGCATGGGAAAATTGTGCGGTTTTGTTTACTTGCTATTTAGAACAGCAACCAGAGCTGCTATTTATGTAAGCATTATTGTTGGAAATAGCTCAAAGGCATATGCGCAAGGCATTGTAATTGTTCGGTTTGTGGCTTATATTATTAATTCACTGGCGTCGGTTGCCATATGCAAAATGCTATAGAATACCGTTAAACACACACGACAGCGAATTGAAAATCACGAAAGGCCAGCCGAAGAAATGGCCCAACACGAAGTGGGGAATTTTGATTTCTGTTATTCTTGTGGCTAAATTTCAAATCCAGGTGCACTTTTCGCAACCGAGCGCATGCGCATGCGCCACACACGTTTTCTCACTACGCCGCCTGCCGGACGAATGACGAATTGCCCGAAGATCGGGGATTCGAAACACTGGAGCATTACTCATACTCATTTCCAACTGAGCGATCGGCTGAGAGAGCAGAACAGAGACAGATACAGGTACAGTTAGTGGAGACAGCTGAGCACGTTTTGTTTGTTTGTGGGCGAGAGCCCCAGAGATTGGGGAATATGTGTGTGTGTATGTGTGTCGGGGAGAGCGAAAATACCCACACATACAAGTGAAGAGCTGAACAAAAGCAAGTGCTGTGCACTGAAGAAATAATTTGCACCAAGCTTAGATCATCGTAATTAAATTTTAATGATCTGAGACCATATAAACTTGGTAACTAAGTCTAAATAAAGTCATTTGCAACCTGAGAAAATTTATTTATCCTATTTTTAATAGCCAAGTATATCGTAATGTTCGACACATTGAACCATTCAATTTTTTTCTCGCAGTGTAGATTTAGAGTGCCAAACCGGCGAACTGGTTTGGTCATAAGTGACAGGCCAATTCGCTACGCGAAACAAAAGAGATTCGAACGTTATCATCTGGAAAACGTAACAATTCAGAAATGGAACAATGAACGTGCAGAAATAATTATAGATCCCGAGGTCCAGTGACCTCAGAGCTGACGCGCATTAAACTGTTGCCTAATCAAGTCTGCATTTATATAAAGTAAATTTTTCGATTTGGTAATCAGAGCAAAGTTTCAAAACAAATCAGACATCCCTCGAGATTGGACTGTTTATCAGTAGGGTATTATATTATAAATACTTCCTCCCTTCTTATCTCGAATGCGTTTTACAGGGCATTCGCACAATGAGCAAGGCCGAAACCTTGCAGATCTCGTAAACATCTGCTGTAAGGGGTTTTTCGATCATACGAATCCTCTCTGATTTTCTCTATCGCTGCAGTATCATATGTGCGGGGCTATATGATATATAGACAGATGCCGTGACATCTGCTCATCGGTTTCGAGTAGCGGACATCGGTGCTTCAGGTTAAGGAAGCGAAAATCCCAGACGATGATGTTGCAAGATTGAGGAAGCATCCTCTTCTCCGATTCATCTTGCCATCTTACGAATGCATAATTCTACTGTTGATTATCATTATTATTGTTGTTACTTTTCTCCAGTCGTCTGCGCGCAATTAAAATGCTAATACTAGTACGTAAATTAAGTCGGCGACCAAATTAACACGAAAGGTACACAGAGCTGATGCGAAACCGAACCCAGCTCGAGCAAATATTTAAAGCAACAATTAGCCACGAGGCTGAAGTCAAAAGGCCCGTAGTAGCACACCCTGAAATAAAAAACGGGCCCAAGAAAAACGCAGAAAAACGTGCAAAAAACTATTAAACAAAATGCTAAGCGAAAACTGAAAGGAAAACCCGCTTCTTGGCCATTGTTCGCTCGAGTCGACAGTCAGTTGCTGACATTTCGCTGCAAGGCGAGACTCTGAACTTCTCTTCTTCTTCTGGCGGCGTGGGTGTGACACAGTCCCCCCGAAAACCCCTTTTATCACACATAACTAAGTTCCAATCCCAGCCCACAACTGAGGCATTCCACATCTGGCCAAAAGGCGCACGTGCAACTAACCAAGCCCAAGGAGTAGCTGCTTATCTGCGCCAACTTGTTGCACGATCTTGGCGGGGCAAGGTGAACGCATATGTTTAGGTATTTGCAAGGATACAGAAAATATTTGACTAAATGCAAGTGTTGAAAAATATCAGTCTAGTAATACAGTTCATTAGGAATTAGTGCATAATATTTCAGATGTCGATTATTAACTAAATAAATATCTTGATTAAATATAATTTTGTCATTAAACCTCGAGACTTATAAAGATTTGCACATACAGACACACATTCTACATGCATTTTACACCTGCCAATAAAATATGTTCGCATACTTTTAGGCTGCAAGTACGATATAAAGTATTAACTGAAAGGCACTGCTTAACAATCCCACAGAAAATATCTTAGTACTCAAAATGTATTTAATATAAATTTATGCATATCCCTAATGTATCTAACTATTTTTAAGAAACTACAATTGCTAACCAAATGAAAGATACATCACAAGTGCTTGATGCTTCAACTCACCTTCCATGACATAAACGATGCTTCCGACATCTCCCTCCTTGATGATAAGATTCTTGGCTGGATACTTGACCGGATACATGCAGTCGACGATCTCGCGGATCTGCGTCAGATCCAGGTTCTTCATGAAATCATTATCCAATATGGCAGCCTTGATAAGTTCACGGGAGCTGCAATACGGTATATAAATGCAATTAGTTGTGGATATTGAAAATGGCAAGAGACTGCCAATGAAATGAGCAAAGGCAAGAGTCCAATTAATTTTCCGACTGACACATATAAAGCGTTTTATCTGGTTGGCCAGTTTGGCTTACAAGCCGCGCAACAAGTTGTGCCACCAAAACTTTTCGGTTGTTTTTGGAGCCCAATGTCGATGGATGTTGGCATGCGCGCAATCGAGCGATATGAAATTAATACAAATTTGAAAATTGTATGCTTCGGCTGGGTAGTGGGGTAGATTGGCTATTTTGGGGGAGTGGGGATCCATACCGTGCCATGCTATGCCATGTCGGCAATGCCTGTAAATGTCAAATGACTTTATCTGTCAGCGAACTTGACAACTCGCCCGGGCCAGAGAAACAGTAATGGGAATAGAAGCAGTGGATCGGATAAAATTGGAAGCCAATGCTGATACCTGGGTGATTAATTAAAGCTAGCCAGAGCACTGCCAGTGTGGCCAACATTTTGTGTGATTTAAAATACTAAAGATACTAGGGAGAAGCCACGATGAAAGGGATTAATGTTAGTTAAATGTGATAATTATGTTTTCTGTCTAAAAAAAAACATTTTTTATGATTTAAAATGTATTTTTCATAATCGGTCCCACCAATCTCTGATCAATGATCAAGTTAATCACGAAGGCGTTGCCCTGGCTGTCGTCAATGGGGTTGGGGGCCAATTTGTAAGCCTCGTTTTTGGCGGCAGTCTGAGTTGGGTGAAACCACCAGCTACCTGATTGCCCCAAAATGTGGTGATGAGTTGGCTTGGTTCGGTTCGATGGAGTGGGGACATTTGGCCGAAGCCGACAGCTACACCCAGACTCCGACACCTGTGGCGCCCGTTTGGCGGGTAGTCATGTATCTTTGCGGTATTTTCGGGTACACTGCATAACACTCACAATTAAAATTTAATGAAAAATAATAAAATGCGAAAAAAACCAAATCATGTCTAATCGATACCCTAGTCACGACCAGTGAGTCTGGGAAGCGACAATCTGTACTCAAGTTTTCTGCCATGGTGAAGTATTAGATTTCAGCGCCCCACAAATCGAAACTAGTTTTAATAATGGAGTTGAAACCAAAGAAGAAGGAGGCGCAGACACTCAGAGAAATTTAGATGTGATAAGAAGATGTGTATAAGAATATCCTTAAAAACCATATAAATCGTAGAACAATCCCAATCTTGAGCAGATCTTTTGCACATATCTTATAATGACAATTCGGGACTGTTGATTTAGTAACTTTAGATTAGTTTTAAGTCCTTTTTTATAACATATTTTTCAAGTGTAGACGATTCGCCCGAGGCGGTGGGTCGCTCGATGGTGTCAGCCCCGTGGGGTTTTGCCAGCGGAGCACTTTTTATATGCCTAAATTAACATTTTCTTTGGCTGCAGCACCACGCACATGCGTGGCACAATGGCGGTGGTGCCAGTGGTGCGAGTGTTGCAAGTGCTCCCAGTGGTGCCACTGCGTGTACGAGCCAAAACAATTAATAGCTTCCATTAGACCTACGGGCCGGATCGCTCGAGCGTTCCAGTTGTCGGAAGCTATAACCATTCATATGGCTATATTCGTGCGTAAATTGAATTTGAAATGTGTGCCAAGGCATGGAATGAAATTGGCTGCACCTCAGAAATACGCGGAGTCTGTCCCCAGAGAGATCTCCTGCGGATGCGGGTGCGTTCAGTTGGCGGCTGACTGGCAAACCAAATTGAAAGTGCAAATACTTAGCGGCTAAGAGCAGTTGACAATAAAAGCCAACTGGCGTCTCGGCGGGGGAATTGAAAATGGAAATTGCGCATAGAATTGCCAGCGCCAATGGAAGCGGCAAAGTGAGCTATTTTGGGTGGGGCTTGATATTTGGCTCAATCTATATCTATGTACACATGTGTATATCCATGTGTGAGACGGTTAACTATCTGTGAGATGGCAATCAAGGCATGTTTGGCAAAGAGGTGGAGACTTATCGGGATTCGGCTGCGAAAAGAAAATCTCTGCACGCCAATTTGATGTTGTTATACAAATTAAATAATAGTTAGTAGCTAGCTGCCGTTATAAGTGCATAATGACTGACTTCCTTGGGTTTTCCTTGTCTAGAAATGTGAGTGCCTAATTTTTGTATTTTCTATTGATTTATTACATGCTAACAGCTTCCAAAACTGCAATTATTTATATATTAATTAATAAGCATAAGAAAAATAGCTCATTTCATATGTACACGATCATCTTAATACTTCAATAGCAGTTTATTATTCTCTCAATCTAGCACTGCTCTAATTAGCATTATAATTGCCTGACCCACAAACTGTTTGCTTGCCATCTTGACCGCGAACACATGTATGTGCAACATGTAGCAAGTTCTAACAAAATACCCCCTGCCAGGCACGCCACTGCCCACATGACGCCACCCCTCCTGGAAATTCCACTGTGATGGCGATTTCGCACAATTTTCTGGCATTATTTATTAGATGGCCCCGTTGAAAGCCAACAAGCGACAGTTGCGTGGTGTAAATGGCCACAAAAGTACTCGGACCAACCTCAGTCTCAATCCCGATCTCTCAGATATATATACACGATATATATACATATATATAAAGCCGAGGTGGAGGCCTACGGCGCTTTTGATTTATGCCATGCAAGTGTCAAAAAATGTCCTGTTGCACACACAAGCGACGCCGTCGGCACAGATTTTGGCCAGAGATAAAATGGACCTCAATTGGCCGGCTCCGAAATGCAAAGTCTATGGGACCCCTTCTCGCCCCCCTCTACCAACCTTTTTGGCAAGTAAAATGTTTGAATGCAATTGAATTTCGCGAATTTGCCGGCGATTTTTTGTGATTGTGTCAACAGCTTGGGGTCATAAAAATTGGACGATTTAAACAAATTTGCCGCATTACTTAGCGTCCGATTCAGATTAATCTAAACCAGCTCCGTGTAAAAACTGAAGATAAATATAAGAAATAAATGTATATCGCATATAATTTTGGCATTCAGGTCTTTGAAATTACACCAATAGTACGGCTATTCACTTTATTTAATTTTTTAATATTCCTATTTTATGGCATAGCCTTGAACTCCCTGTAATTAATTGTTTGTTTAAATAAAATCACAAAAGAAGAAATTGTTATTTTTAGAAAAATGTTCGCCACAAAGCTTTCAATTATTAAAAAAAAACCCATTTAAAATAGGAAATATACATTTGTTTGTTTATGCCAAACACAATGATAATTTAAATATATTTATTTCAGCTTATCCGCAACGATGGGAAAATTCTGGAAAATATTTTAAATGGAATTTTTCGCGTATAAAAAGTAAATATCTCTGATAGCATACAAAACACAATAAAATTAAGTTATAGCTCATAAAAATTAGTCAGAAATGTGGATCAGCGGTTTTTGGACAGCGCGTGTCGCCATTTAAATGATCTGTGATCGCACATGCCCCAGTGTATTATTGAAAGGCATTCAGGAAACAGCGCCACATAGCTAAAGAATAAATATTTATGTTTTCATATGTTTTGCAGCAGACAAAGTGGGGAAAGCTGGCCAAGATCAACGACTTCCAGTGGCCAGGGTGTGAAAAGCGCGGAGCCGAAAGATCCGCCCACGCATTTTCGCAGATTTAATTTTATACTCGCTTAATTATATGGGTATATGGGCATATAGGTATGTAGTTCGGAGTAACTGCAACGAATTTTGCATGATCGAAAAATACACACACAGAAAAAAGTGTCTTAAAAAATTCGCCACAGAATGAAACGAATGTGACGCAACGTAGCGTGAGTTGGCTGCCAATTGGCAGCCTCTTTGTGGGTTGCAAATCATATATGTGGCTTATATTTTCATACGGACTTTTATATCCGAGTACTGACACTGTCCAAGGCCATTGGGCGGATTGGCAAGGGGAGGTGGGTGGTGGTGGCTGGTGCAACCCCGCCTGTCACCCCAACTCAATTTTAATAAACGCATTTTGTGGCAGGCGACACAAGCAACCGACGACAGGCGACAGGGCGCTGCTCCCAATATATGATTAAGATCGGCGCAATGACGCCTATTCCGATCGTTATCGTTTCGGCTATATAGCATCTAGTGTAAACTTTGTACATCCGTATTGGGATTGCTATAATGCAGGGCTAATCTGGGCGGCGCGATTAGGTTTCTACTGATTCTACTGTGCAAGGAAAGCCAAAGTGTTATGATTTCTACAAGCCAAACTGTCAAAATTCTCTCTTGGAGTAAAGCAAACATGCTTACTTAAGCCATTGATTAGAATATAATAATATAAGATAAAAGGCAGAGAAGTACTAAGCACACAAAGTGAAAGTAATGATTAAATTTACATAGTATCACTGATCACGCGCCATGTTGCTGAGCATCATAAAGTAAACAAATATCAATATATACAATGTGTGTATGAATAATACATAAACCCTTCTATGGATAAATGAGTCAAAGCACTCACCGCTCATCCTTGTCGTATTTGGGAAAGCTGACGTGCTCGAGGAGCAGTGAGGACTCGCTCTGTGGCTCGGCGGAGATACCCAATGCCCTCTGCCTCTGGAAATTCTGTCCCGACTTGCGGGTGGCACCTGTGGCGGTGCTGAGACCACTGCCGCCACTTCCGCCGGCTCCAGATCCCGATGCTCCGCCCGTGCCCGCACATCCGGCCGCACTGCTGCGGCTGAAGGGGAACACACTCTGGAATTTGTCCAAGTGGGACTTGAGCTCGGCTATTTCGTTGTCCTTGAACTGGAGGGCCCTTTGCATTTCCTGTATCTTGAGCTCCTTGGCCTGAATGATCTGGATGAAGCGCTCCTCCTGCGGCGAGGCGGCCACATAGTTGCTCACTATGAAGTTCGGATCCACCAGGCCCACCGGCGAGGGCGTGGCCGAGCCACCCGAACCGCTGGGCGTGCATCCCGAGATCCGCAGACTCTGCATCTGCTGCTGCAGGTTCAGCGTGGTGGGCGGCTGCAGTTGCGTGGGCGAATGGCAAGTGGCACCGGGTATCGCCACCGGTTGACTCGATCCCGGACTGGGTTGGTGGTACAGCACCGGACTTCCTTGGCTGGTGTACAGGCCCTGCGTCTGCGCCTGAAGCTGCTGCAATTGCTGATAGCGCTGCTGCAGCTGCAGCTCCTGTTGGTGCAGAAGGGTTCGGGGATCCTGGTTCAATTGCTGGGCGCCCGAGGGCGGTGTGCCATAGATCAGCGTGTGGGTCAGCACATCCGAGTGGGTAGGCGGTGCTGGTATCAGTCGCAGACCCGACGCCGTATGCTCCAGACCTATGAGACCACCAGCCGCCGGCAAGGTCACAATGCCACCCACCAGATTATTGTTGATATTGCTGTTGTTGTTGCTGCCGCTGTTGGATCCACTCGGATGGGTGTTTGTGTTATTATTATTGTTGACGATGCTCACCAGACCCAAGTCGGTTGGGAACTGATAGTTGGCGTTCGGCTCCTGCTGCATACTGGCTGCTTTTCGTAACGCCTCCGTAGTATTCGAATCGTTTCGCCTCGTGTTCAGATTGCGATCTTCGGCACTGCTGTGCCGGCGATAGCGCTGCTGTGACGACTGGGCAGGGGGCGGCGGGGGTATCTGTATCTGTATCTCTGCCGGCGACTGTATCTGTGTGTGTATCTGTCTCTGCTGCTCTACGGGTTCTATGTGCTCCCCAATGTCCGGTGGCTTGGCCTCGCTCCTGGTATCTGTATCTGTATCTCTGTCCCGCTCCCAGTCCCGATCGATTATCGCCGGCTGCAGCTTCTGGTAGTCGGCATAGAACAGATTACTAACTGGCTGTTGCAGTGGTGATTGTGGTGCTGCTGGAACAGTGGCTACATCTACATCCGCTGGACGTGGTGGTGCATCTACAGTGCCGCTGCTGTGTGGTGCATTGCTGTTGGAGTTTTGGGCTGGCCGCTTGGTTGCGAAGCACAGCCGATCAAAGCAGAAACGCATCCAGGCGGCTTTCCTGATCAACAGCCGCCACGGAAAACTCAATCAGCCAGGCGTTGGGAGCCCTACAAAATAATAAACCAAAGAGTGCATAAATAAAACGAATAATAAATACAGCAAAACATTCTAGGCAGATAATAAAATACAACCCGCAATAAACAAAACAGAAATATTATCTATTTTCCATTGAAAGTTTTTTGCGTGCGACTTTTATAATATTATAATAATATTGTAAACATGAATCACATTGAGACAGAGTGCCAATCAGGCTATTATGAAATCTAATCGCTGGCTAATCAGTCGAATTGAACTGATTTACGATCGATGGTTTAACACGATTGTTTAATTAACAATTTATGCAGGGCAATTCCTTGCAACAAAACAAAGCTTTTACACTAAGAACAAAGTTTTAATCAAATAATTAATATAAAATAGTGGTTTTCTACAGTGTACACATGCTTGCCCAAATTCCCATGGCTGGCAAAAATTATCACAATATTCAACAAAATTCGGTTATCATTTCCCCTGGATACACAACTTGTTGGACAACTTGACAATGTCTTCGCCGTTTTGTGGTTTTTTTTTTCTGTTTTTTTGGGCACCGACACGCCTTAAGCCCTTCAAGATAAGACAGCCGACAAATTGTCGACGCTTTGTGAAAGAATTCCAAATAGCAGAAGCGAAGCTCGCACATTTTTTTATTATTTACATATTTGCGTGGCCTTTGCCATTGTTTTCGGACACGTTTAGACAATAATTCAAGTGGAATGAGCGGGCTAAAAATAAATCCATCTAAAGTTAAACATGGCCTGGCCAACTTATAAACAAAGCACACAGAAACCCTATAAACAAGTGTGGCTGGTTTCGCTTTCCACTTCATAGAAAAAGCAGTCGAAATTCGCAAGTGGGACGATCACTTGGGTACACCGAGTGGGTTAACTGAAGATCAGCTACCAAAATTATTTTGCGGTTGAGCATGGCCGAAAGTGAACGAAAAGCTGCCGAACAAGATCAACCTGACTGGTTAAGAGAACGCTTTAATATTGAACAGTAGATGTAAGCTTGACTTTTTATTGTTATTGCAAAGTTAATCAAGAAGAGCTAAAATGCATATAATATAGCATAAAGATTAATATAAATGCGTGTCATGCAGCACTTAATTAGTGAGAACAAATATATAAATTAAATCTGATAAAGTATAAACATATATTTCCTGGCTTAAGAATGGGAAGACAAATTGGGCACATAAAAAAATTAAGTTATTTTTTAAAGATATGAACAAGTTTTATGGCCAGAAAAACGATGATCGTTTAAGCAGCATGCCAAAAAAGCCTTCGCAAAAAAAGACAAAGATCCGTTTGGAAACCCGTTCAAGTCCACATAGTTCGGCGATCATTTGTTCAAGTAGCTCGATTCAGCTCGATTTTGGACTCATCCAAGTGGATCTGAGAATTCGCCAGACTCTTGACTTCGATTACATCGAAAACGATCGCTTTAGACGGCCATTAGCATGTTAATGATCGCACTGCCGATTAATGTGCGATTTGTATGCCGTGCTATTTATACGCCGACACTCCATAAACAATGCCAAACGACATTCAGGTGGGGGTGGTGGGTGGTTGGAACTCCAGGCGGACGCCCTCAAAGTGCGGGCAATTATCTATCTGTAATTACCCGCAAATTTGCTAAATGCAATTGTAGATCTACATCACACTGAAATAGCGAAATATTGAAACACTGACACAACGAATTGAGACAATTGAGGATGGAATGGTGCTGTCTGTGGGTATTTTTTATTTATAGAACACAATTGAGGGTCCACTCAAAATCATCATCATCATCGTAGTTCCCCGCATATTTGTCTCGTCTGCTCGATGGGTTTTCAATGAATTCGCTGCTCGTGATCGAAGGCAGCTTTTGGGCCACTTAAGCGCAATTACGAGTGCAATTTGTTTCCATCTCGGGCGCATAAATAAGCAATAAGACAGCAGGAGACAGACGAGGCGTATACGTAATATTTTAAACGATTTTATGCTTTTATTGTCATTTAAATGATTTTCGCTTCGGTGGCAACACTGGCAAACAGGTTCTTGTTTAATTTTAATTAGTATTATGAAAACATTTATTAAACGGCAGCACGAAACCCGAAATCTTCCAAATGTCAACTCGCTTTTTGGATGGAGGGTATTAACATCGATCGATCGCGAGTTCATTCATGCCTCTGATAACAGGCCAAAGCCGAGTCAACCACACGCCCGCAGAGAATATAAATATATTGCTTTAAAAATAATGAGTAATTGTAGGGAGGTCTTTGCATATTATACATAGCATCGTATCGCTGGCCATTTAGGGAAGTTCTGAGCCTCGGCGTGACTGGCCATGCAAATTGCGAGTTTGCAACAACTCACGATGGCAGATAGCGCAATTAGTGTGTCATTATGATCGCAGATAAGGATACAGGTTGTGAGCAGTCTACAATTAAAGCTGTTGGCCAGCAAATTTACATAGATCGGTATCTATTAATATTTTGAGCAGCAGAAGAGATGGATATCTGTGAGATACTTAGCTGCTGGTAAGGTGTTGAATTAAGTGAACTCGATTTATCCTGTTGAGATATGGATCGATCCCCAAAACATATTAACTTACTTGTCCCTGATAAATAAAGAATGCAATGGAATGGTGGATGCTTCGATTTGAATCCTTGGAAGCTAGATATACAATTCCTAATTGAGACCAAGTTAAATCAGACATCTTGCATCCTTGAGCTCTGCGATCCATCAAAGTCAATCGCAGTGATCAGCATTCAAATCGCTTTTCCCGAACGTTCAGCTTGGCCCCATGGCAAATTGTGATCATTGTCGTCGTTGCTAATCAAAAGTGACATTTGCGATCATCAGGAGATCCCAAACAAATATTCCGAATGTCCCGGCTGTCAATCAGCGAGAGAGACGGCAACAGGGCGGGGCGAAAGAGACGGGCATAGAAGCGGGCATGAGTGACAGGCGGAGACAGCATGTTAAACACCGGTAGCAACAAATAGCTACATCAACTTAATGGGCATGCCAAAAATGCGCCACATTCGAATCGTTTAAACATTTAAACATAATTAAGCGGTTAGTCAGCCAATGACGATCTTTCCCTCGTATTGAGACATCAATTGAGAGTTATGTCAGCCGTATTTGGAAATGCCATCTTCTGAATACATATATGTATGTATGTTTGCTACGAGACTGCCATAATTATAGGTTTCAATTACTGGTGAGTGCCCGGCGCTTCCTCAAAAAGCGAACAAACAAACTCACAAGAAGCCGCTCCAAATTGAAACAAGAATTCTCCGGATTTCTACTAGATATGCGAAGCGAACATATATAAATTGATTCTCGGCCGGAATTCATTCCAATCCATTTCACTCCATTCAATTCCATTTACGCCGTTAGCGTGCAATTATTCAACTTATTTTCAATTTCAATTTTCGAATTTCGTTGCTTCGTTTGTGCAATACATACAATCAATAAAAATGCAATAAAAATTCAACTTGAAACGCGAGCCTAAGTCGTAAATTTCGCAAGAAGTCTGTTTTTAGACTGACCTGACCCCCTGCAAAGAAAAATAATCGAAGCATGTGATTTTGAGGGGACTTAACCTCAAAATCGAGCCAATGTCGAGGATCGTGTATATAAGTTTGTATTCAGAGTAATTTGCGGCTAGTTTTCAGTTCTGTCGATTTGTTTATCGTTTATTTTCGGCTTACAAATGTTCATTAGTCCCGGCGACACGTCGGTTGATCGATCGCCATGCCGAAGGCAATTGATCGCCTGATAACACTCGAAAGACATTCAGATACGGCCAGACTAGTGACTAGATTTAGGCGGCTAGTGGGCATTAAGCGAGCTCTAACTACGGATACGGATACCACATTGCGTATGGCGAAAATTGGTATGAAACGCACGTTCAATCAATTAAGCCTTCGCACAGCTGGATTGCAACTCCGCCTGGTTGACAAAATTCGGAATCGGTCCCATTTCGGGGTGAGTCACCGAAGGTTGAGGAAGGGATTATTTGACATTTGATTTGAGTGGCGAAAAAGGTTCGGTGAAGGTATTTTAAGTACTATTAGGCCTCCAGTTGTCAGAAATAAAGCCCAGATGGGCACTCAAAATAATATAAATAGCAATAATATGTTCTGTGCTGCCTTTCGAATAATTAATTGGGTCAAAGTCAAAGAGTCAAATAGCAATCAAACCCGAAATTTGATTTTCTTAGTCCAGAAGGCATTCTGTCATGTTCCGAACCCTCGTAAATAGTTTGTTTACATATGGTACTGATAATTCCAGTCTTTCTCGAGCATAAGACAATTATAAGACCATAAAAGTTCTTAACAAAAAATGCCAGCTCAAAAGACCGGCGGTGTGTGATCAAACAAGTTCTAATCAAACCGTTTTTGCTTATGAGCCACTCAAATTACTCGAGACTTCTGCCAGTCATGTGGTAATCCAATGAAAAATGGATAAATAATGATATGGCGATGTGTGAAAAAACCAAAGTTAATAAATCTCAGTGGCTCTGTTTATAAATTAAAACCAATAATAAGCCACTATTGCCTTCTAGCCAAGTTAAAACCAACTTGCAATCATGCTAAACTCGTTGGATTGATACCGTATGGCTATTTCAATGGATCGAACATCTTTATTTAGACTCCGCAGTCCGTTCGTTAATATAGAGTTGTTAAGGCATTCCTAATGATCCTAACGATGATCAAACCAGCTAATCAACCGTCACACTTTTTTGTACATTGCTCCTAGTTTCCTCGGAGGAAACCCACTTGACGACCAATGGATACAACTCTGGATTCTGGACCCCACAACAAGTGCATCTATCATTTTCCCGTCCCCTTTTCAGATCTCCTCTACCATTCGAAGTGCCAGTTGTTAGCTACTAAATGCACAGCGAGAAAATATGACACAGTTGGAAAGCACAGTATTTTCCTTTCCTTTTAAGTTTCTCGATCAAAGCAGTGACTTCCGTCATTATAAACATAGTAATAGATCATAAAGCGACACTAACTAATTTCTTTGCGTGTTTTTTTTTATGAATTTAATGCCTGGTGGTCACTTGAAGACTTGAAGAGCGTTGTGCCTGTCACATGACTGTCTTCAGGAGCAACTCTTCACCAAGAACTTTTTTTTCCTTTTTGCTCTGGCATTAATTAATACATCGATCCACACACACACACGCACACACAGTCTTGGTAAGGAAAATTGGCCGCCTGGGAGCGATGCGATGTACGAGGGGAAAAAAAAAGAATCGTAAAAGGAAATTGGCTGTTTTACCTTTGAGAGGCTGGCAAAATTCTCGTTAACAATTTGCACTTTTAATGAGCCAAAACCAAGTGTAACACACGCACTCGCACAAGCACACCCGATAGCCGTTAAGATTCCGATCCGCTGTTTAATTAGTTGGAGCCGTTGCTTCTCAAGCGCTTTGTTACGTTTCTTTTTTTTATTTTTTGTTAATTCGATTTCTTATTTTGTACTTTGTCAATCACCGAAATGTACGTTTGTACGTTTGCGTGCCTGCGACTTCCGTTGTTGATCGACTGAGCGACGCTCGAGAACTGTTTTTTCGCCGCGAGTGTTGGGAAGCACATACGATCGTAAGATCGTAAGCCTATCGATAACATAGTTGACTGACTGTCGTCGGTTATCGAAGTGAACCCAAAGCAAAGCCAGCCGAACCCCAGAAGCGTTTGCTTGTCGTTCCGTTCCATTCGTTTGTGGTTGTCGCTTAAATTAAAACTCGGAATTTGGCTTAAACCAGTTGGGTGCACGCACACTATGTGCCAGCATATATAAATTCATATCAATATGTCCACGCCTCGCCTGTGATTCGTGCGTTGGCCAGCCGATCGTTCAAATAAAATAATAGTAGCACACCACTCACACACACACACACACACACACGGCCTGAGTTGGAAAAATTGCATTGGCAGTTATCTAATTGCTGGCTGGCATGCTAGAATGAAAAGCGTTGCGGTGCAAAAAGTAGCAAATAACACCATCTAGTATCGAAAGTATGTACTTCCAGGCGCACGCACCGCGGACCGGCACTGGTGTTACTCTAGATCCCCTACTTGCATATTCATGAACAGCCCTGGGCTGTTGGGATAGCTTAGCTTCGTGGGTAATTTAAAGGATATGCGGTTGACATCTTAATTCGGGGGCAGCACTTGCAGGTTGATATAAATAACATACAAAACTGCTAAATGTTACATTTTTTAACCGAAAACTGCAATTTGGGTAAAAATCACGTATACGCCAGGTGTGCGCAGGTAAAAGTGTGCTATTAAACAGGAGCTGAGTCACCTACGCTAAATACTTGTGTCTCATAACTCTCGACTTAGCACACAATTTGAATATCCTAAGTCATTCTTGATTTGCATGCTCCTAGAAAATATTACGCATACGCCGTGTTGACAGCCCTAGGCAATATATCGTAAACTATGCTCCAACTCACGAGACTGCACTCAATGGATGATTTAGTGCAGATCACTTCATAAATCATATCCTGTAGCTCATGCGGAATTTCGACATGGCCAAATTGTTCGCCGCTTATTCTCTTTTTATGTCATAATTACAAAAGCCTGTTGGTCGAAATTGCTGCGGAAAACGTTTAGGGGAACTGATTTATTTATTACGAACAGCATTACGGGGGCATGTAAACAAAACCGAACTGGAATTATTATCAACTCAACGCAGGCGGAATAGAAGCGGGAAAAAATAGAGGAGGAAATTGAGTCGGGCATGCAACAATCATTTCACGTGGGACGTGATTTAAGCAAAAATCAAAACATTATTAAATTGTTTACATGCAAATCCAATTGGAAATCGTGGCAAATGTGCCGTGGAAGATTTCCAAACACTAAACAAAATTGAGGAATATTGAGGAAGTTTTCATGATAAAGAAAAATATGCCACATATATATTATTGAATTTTTATAAGCATGTTAAATTCTTATTTATGTACAAAGTGTTTTAGTTATCTATAATAAAATCAATAACATTTTTTTTATGTGGATAAAGAAAGGAAGTATCATTTATTATCATGCCTGGTTAATTGAGCTGATTGGCACACAGTGGCGCACCAAAAGGGGATTTTAACATATAAATGAATACAAATGGCATTGATTACTTAACCATTATTTTGTTTACCTTGCATATAAAGAAAACAAAATGAGTCATGTTGTTTATTTAGCTTATATACTCTTAACCCCTTTGTTTAGTTTCTCCACCCCTCAAAATCCATTCAGTGGCCTGCATTTACTTTTATTAGATTGTTCCGATACAAACTGTTGTTGTCACTGGATTTTGTTTGTATTTGGCGACATTGACGCTATTGATAAGGCGTCATGAGAGTTGCCAGTGAGCGTAGGTAATAATTATATATATTTTATTTAATTGGTGCAATCGGATGGGAAAGGTTATTTGGGCGGCAACAGTGCAGTAGTGACAACACCCGCCCAGTTTTGCTTTATGTCAATTCTATATGCAACTTTGGGTTGGGCATGGTTTAAAATAAGATATTGACTTGGTGAGTTAAAAAAAATTTGTCAATTATAAGAATGCGAAGTAACTATAATACAAAGAAAAACTTGTTTTTTTAATATGTTACAAAAACGTTAGAAACATTTTTTACATTTTCCTGCTTTAAAAATTCTTATTTCCTTATATTCAAATTTGGTTAATCCGTTACATTTTCGAAATGGAAGCTTTCACTTGTAGGCAGCGATAAAAAAAGCTTATAGACTTGCAAGCTCAAAACTCAAGAGCTTTTTCAGTTAGTGATGACAGCGAAATAAAATATATCGATAAGGGAAACCAGGTTAAATTTAAATATAAAATTTAGAAATAAATTACAATTAGTCTTCCTATTAGTATAAGTCAAAGCTTAAATCCAATTTAACTTCAAAAAGTAAAATGGAGTCTTTAAATATATAAAATGTCATGTGTTCAAGATCCCAAGCTAAGAGAATTTCGGCAATCTTAAGAGCATTTTTCTCTTAAAGTCTCCGATTGGAATGTTCTACTTCCATTCCGTTCCTTCAAAACAGCTGTGCGCCGAAACCACTTTTCAAATAAACAAGTTTCATTGATGAAAAATCAAATTGGTGCTAATTTTTTTGCAAACTGATTGGCGTAGAGTTTTTCTTTGTCGTTTTTACTGTTGAAAATTGGCCAACTTGACATAAATTTGATATGCAGCTTACACAAGAATGTGCTTCTTGAAATTCTACCTTAACGGGGGCTAACAAATTCGTTTAGCGGGTAAAATTGCAATTTGCTATGGCGGGGCATAAAGATTGCGAAAATTCGGGTGGAATGGATCCCAAAAATTGAAATTTTTACAAATTGTTTATTTTTCGTGCCATAAATGCTTTGCCAAATGATTTCTCGGATAAACAAACACATAAACGATTCGCTTACCACTACTATCTACACAAATTTTTGATTTATGGAATTTCAAAACTAATGATCATAAAATAAAATGCAGAAGCGAAATAATGGTGGCATGTAATTTCATTTCTGCTCCGTATTCCCCATATCCAAATACCCCCCATTCACGACTTAACTTTGAAGCTTAGATAAGAAGGAATTACCATTCAAGAGTCCAATTTCGAACTGCGACTTAGTTTCTGGAAGTCTGGAAGAAAATCAATTTAAGACCAGGCAAATGGCTTTGCAAATTTATTACTCCGCTTCGAACGAGTTGTTGTGCAACTTCTAGAATTACCTCCGATAAGGGAACCCTTTCCTTATAATTACCCAATATGTATGTATAGGTATATTTCTACGTTCGAAATCTGCGCAGTTGTAAAACAGAGTCTATACACACCCTCACACCTAAAATCGATCGAATACCAATTTAATGGCACAGTGTCAGCAATTTTTCACCGTTGCCTGGTTGGTTTGTTTGTTAAACTTTATGACAAAATGCTAAAAATAAACTAGCAAACAAAGCGAAAAGTGAGCAGCAGTAACTGAAACAACAACTGAGCTTTGTTTCCTGTGATTCGCTATGAACGTGAATGTGCAATAAATGCGGACAAAGAATTTCAAGATTTCAAGAAACTGTCGATAGAGATATACCCGACTTATCCTTGGAATGTCCTTGAGAAGTGGTTCGATAAGCGGAGGGTTTTTACTTCAGATAGAACATATAAAATTTACTCATACTAGTGAAAGTTTTTGATAAAATTCGAAAACGATATGGAAGTAACCTTCCTTCAGATCGTTTATCATTAAGGAAGTCTACCTATTGTTTTACTAACTTTTCGTGATTTATCTTATCTGTTTTTGGGCACGATCACTTTCGGCAGAAAAGGGATTAAAGACCCTGAGCCTTAATTGTTTATTCAAAGCACGGACCAGAAAAAGACAGCACTGGAGCAGTCGAAAGAGATGGGTATATAGACAAAAGGGCGCCTTGGCGAAAAAAAATTATTCAAAGGCCGAACGATTGTGCAATCACAAAGTTCGTAGGCGGCATAAATCCAAAAATAAACAATAAGTATGAATAAATAAGCTGCTGTTCGACAACAGCGGACAGTAATTGCATATTAAAATGGAGCTTACATGTTGGACGAAAGTGATGTAAATGTTATGCTTCCAGTCGCAGAGAATCGCTCTCTTTTCTTCTTGTTGTTGCGATCAGCCGGCTTTTGCGAAGAAAGTTTCTCCGTTTCCACTTGTTGATTTGTGATCGGCCCTCTCGCTCGCGCACTCTTCAGTTTCCTCGTTAATTCACAGGAAGCACAGAATTAAGGCCGAAAATATATTTATAAATGAAATGCAGGCGGCACACGAAACTTCGCCATCAATTTAGACGGCCTGCACTTTTGTTTTCTCGAGTCTTTCCACTTGCGTTGCGTTTCTATGAAATTGGGCATTAAAATTTAAATGCTATTAGCCGCAGAACACGAACACGAAAGATTGGGAAATGAAATGAAGGAGAGAAAGAGAGAAAGATCTCTCACTCGTCGCTGTTATTGTTATCACCTGAGTCGAATACAGTGGCACCCGCACTTGAAGGTCAAAACAAGACGGAGCTTTTACCAATTGTATACAATAGTTCACTGATATCGATTTAATAATTGTATTGGATTAAAGAACAATCGATTTGTTAATATTTGTGATCTTGCTTCATCTGATACTTTAAGTCAAGCCCCACTGTACTCTCTCTCGCGGATTTTATCGCTCACTCTTTTTGTTTTCAGTTCACTCTCTCTCGCTCCGCATAGTTTGACTTGTTGTTGTTTCTGGCAGCGTAGCGTAGTTAACTTGAGCGGCAGCAACAACAACATCAGCCATACTTGTTGCTAAAAATAGAAGCGGCGGCGAGACAGAAACAGAAAACAGAAAAACAGCGCGGCAGAATAAAATATGAAAAGGCGCACAAATTGGAAAAAAATTTTACATGACGAGCAACAAAAACAAGCAGCAAGTAACAAAAAGGAGGTGGAGTAGTTACAACAACAACTGAGCTTCTGTTGAAATATATAAGAGAAAAGAAAGGCAAAGAGGCAGATCGGCGAAGAAAGGAAATGCGACGCAAAACTGCAGTCAAGGAATTAGTTGGAAAGATGGACTGGAAAGTGTCAAGTTTAGCAGGGAAAATTCGTCAGCTGAAGTGCGACAGAGACAGAGCGAGCGAGCAGCAAACAAGTGATTTTCCATGCAATTAGTTGCAGGCTGCATTTGAATTAATAATTTTCCACTTTGAAATCACAAACTAAAAGAGAGCCGCTCTCTCTTCCATTCTCTTCGCTTAAAACACTAAAACTGCATTCACAATTCACGTTTCTCTAAAATTCAGTCAACTTTAGCCGCTGCCTTTGCTTTAATTGCTTTTTAAGGCAAATAGTTGCACATATGGAAAACGCTAGTTGTTGTTTTATTTTAGAATTCAGAATTGAGCACAAATGCTAGATCGTACGACTAGCGAAAGCAGCAACAACTAACCAAGTGGCACGCACACACAAACACAAGTCGTTGAAAAACCGCCGAACTAAATGGCGATGTGGATTATTGTGATAAACGCTAATGCCATCATATATATATTTATTTTTCTTTTAATAAGAACTTGTGCCAAGATTAGCAGGAAAACCACGCGTTGCATTGATTCTTATAAAAATGCCGCAAAAGTCAATTCCGAGCACGATCGCAACAAACAACAACCGCACACCACGAGAAATTCCAACAGACTGAAACTGAAACAAACAACGTACTCGCTACCACTACTCGATACTCTAAAATAAAGAGCACATTAGCACTTTTTTCTCTCTTTAATTAAAAAAATTATATTCTCTTCTGTTGCAATGTTATGAATTTGCGTTGGTATAAAAAAAATAAAATAATATATTATATTCAATCCTTTATTCAAATTAATTGTTTAAACAAATAAAAAATAAAAATTTTAAAAAAGTGTAAAGTTTAATAACATAAGCACATATTAAATAGCCCAATTCCCAACATCTCAGAGAAGATGTAGCAGTTTGATTTTAATAATCATGCCGAATGAAATCATCATTTAAGTTGGTCAAGATCGGTCTTAAATTAATCTAGTATTATAAATTGGCAATACAGGATTAACTTTACGCCATGATTTATTCAACTTTTCTCGCATACTTTTGGAACTAATAGCACAGAACGCCTTTCTGTTTATGAAAAAGAGTGTTGGTTTCCGGAACTAATACAGCGCCATTTGCCATTTCAGTGATTTCTACCTTATGTTTTACGTTACTTTTCACATTTATTATACATGTAAGATGTAGATTTTTACAGAAACTGTCCGTCATATATATGTAAATATGTGTATGTATAGGTATTTTAGAGCCATTTTCTGCTCATATGTAGGGGTGGAGCCTGAGAAGAGAGAAAATCCCAACAGGGGAATAAGAAACTGGGAAATTGTACTATTTAACTCGTTTCGTAAGAGGGTATACTAGGTTTGTTAAGAAGTAGGTAGAATGAATTTTCCGATCTTTTATGTTACATATAAAGAAATTTTTTGGAACATGTTTAAAAATAAAAAATGTTTAATTAAACATTAATGAATAAGTAACATATTGTTAAAACTATATTAATTTAAATGGGTATTTATGTACAATTTCGTAAGGTTTGAACAATCCAAGGATCTTTGGTCGGGAATTTACCTCAAGAAGGCGTTGCAAACTTAAGACCACCCACCCCCAGTATTGTGCCACCCCTCCTCACTTCATCATCCTCTTTTCACCCCTCTGCCGCTGTTGCAGTCGACGTCGCTGGGAGAAGGAAAGAGATAGCAGCTGGGAGAAAGGACAAAAGGAGAAACGGGTCTGTGGAAAAGGAGGAGGAGAAAGTAGAGGAAAAGTGAGGCGGCGGCAAAAGTTGATTAGATGGATTTCGTTTGGTTTTTGTGTTTTTAATCACACACCAATTTCATTTATTAAATCTTCGCATCAGCATTTCATTTCTCGCATTCCCTCTCTTTCTCTTTCCCTCTTTCCGTCTATTTCGCTTGTGCAGTGCTTTTCTTGTTTGGCTTTGCGACGGCATTTTTGTATTTTCTGTACCGTAGTGTTTGCTCGTTTGGCCTTCTCTTTTTCTCACACTCCTGTTTGTTTGTTTGTTGTTTTCCCGTTCACTCATTGTCACGAGCAATTTCACTCTCTCCACCCCCACCACCCCCCTCTCTGCTCCTCTTTTGGCCCAGGCAAAACTTTTTGCAAAATGAAATTGTTTTCGTATTAACAATTTCATTAAAATTAAATTACTTTTATTATTCCGACAGAATCAGACAAACGAAAGGAGAAAAAAGCCAGCCTCCCCTGCCTCTCCCAACCCCCTTTCAGCCATTTTGGGCCCCCATTCCCCCATTCTACCCCCTTACAATAAGCCAAAAGCTTTTGCCGTCTGTTTTCTTCAGCTGTCAAACAAATTAATTGCGCTTTTAATTAATTTTTGGTTCAAGAGTGGAAAGATGTGATCCGATGATCTTATAATATATAATATACAAAAAGCTAAATTGTTTAGTAAATAAAAAAGTAACAAAATTGTTACCCTTTCTTCGAAAAAAAAAAACACTTATTTCTTGCAATAAAATAAGATAACTCGTAAATAAGAAATTCGCCACTTATGTACAGCCGTATAATAAATAAAATATCATAAAAGCGATACCGCAATTCCCAATAAATAACATTGAATAAGCGCCAATCCATATCCTTTTGGGCCGCAGCTCCTTTCACTCTAATTCTGTTTAGCCATTTATTTTATTTAGGCATTTCATAGAACGATTACCATGCCACACCGCCTTTTCGCAAATTGTATTCCCAAATTGTAGTCGAAGACATGCCTCCAAATGGATTCCGAGGAAGCCTTTTTGCCTCTTTTAGCCAAATGATGCGTAGGCAATAAAACCGAAAGGCCAACGATGGAGGCTTGGCCATTTGCTTAGGCGGTGGGCGTGGCCAGCCCCATATACTCACCCCATCGCCCAATAATAAATATACACTGACAGATTTGTGTTTAGTACTTAAGCAAATTTATAATTTAATATTCTATTTAAACTTAACATAATCATAATCATTTTAATAATTTTGGAGTTGTTTTAAATATTTTCAATATTACATAACTAGGGGTGCACTATTTTTTTGCGTGCCTCAAACAATTTTTGATGGCGCCAATAAATTTGCGTGGCTCTTTTCAAGCCTACGAATGCGAGTTGAAATGTCGCATCATAAATAAACGGGTATCGTTTTCAGGAGTCAGGTGATGACGGGATCGGGATGCCGAAGCAAAAGTGGTAAGGGTTTTCCGAATGGGAAGTGGCCTCCAAATAAACCGCAATGCAATTTGGTCCAAAAGAAGTTAATAAAATTTCGACAAGCGGAAAGGGGACTTCCGTTGATTTTTCATGAGGTTCCTGGGTAGACTGGTGCTTATAAGATCAATGGCGTAGACAAAATTAAAAAAGGGTTTTAAAAATAAATATATAAGCATATATATAATGTTATAATAACATGTTTTCTCAACTTTAAGTTTCCTGTTATATTTCTGATTTATATGCTTCAGCATCTCAATGAAGTATGAAGGGCTATTAATAGCCCCAAAACCCCCATCAGCGCCTCTGCCGCCTGCCGTCTCGCTCCCCCATTTCACGCTGTCCCTTTCGGGCGGCTATTCATTTTCGGAGGCTGCGCCATTTTGGCTTGGAAAATTTATAAACGTAATTGAGATGCCTTCGCCGCAGCGCATTTTCCCCACCCAGCTCTTCCCACCCCCATTTCTTGCCACCCAACTGGCCGCACGTAAAATGCATTAACTGCTGCTTCTGGCCTCGTCCTGGTCCCGGATCAGGATCCGGATCCGGATCCGGTTACAGTTACGGGTTTTCACTCCTGGCAAAAGTCCGAGGCACTCGCAATTTGGTTTTCGAAAAATAAGCAATTTGTAAATTGAAAACGGTCGTTCCAGGGGCCAGCGAGGGGGTTTTTGGGGGGCGAAACTGCAGTTACATGCGGCCATTTACTACGTGGGCGGTGGCCAGGGGGCGTGGCAGGCTAGAACTGGCTTCGCGGAAGCTGGAAATTAATTATTTGCCATTAGAGCTAAGTAGATGATATAAAAAGTGGCAGCAAAGCGTGCTCCAACAGGGGCAGTGGGTATGAAGGGGGAACGCGGAGTGGAGGGGGAAAATGGATGGCAGACTGGAGATGGCCCTGCCATTGAGGCAGTTTTCTGCCGGGTGGGGCTCAGCTCTGCAGGCAATTTAGACAGTCAAGTGCCCATATAAATTACATAAATTTCACCCAGGAACTGCCGGGCACCGAGAAAATGGTCGAAAAGGGATAATAAATAAGTACTTTAGTTCAAATTGTAGAAAGATGTTAGAAGACGAAGAAAGCCAAGGCGGGCCAATTGCTTAAGTTATTAATAAAAGCTTCTCTAAGTAATTTTTGTAAAATTATAACAAATAGTCCACAGAAATCAATCAATTTATTAAATTAATAAAGCTTACCGCATAACTGATAAAATCGCCTATATAGACAATTTTATGACAAACAAACTGTTATAAAATCATCCAACCAAAGTGGAAAATGCTACATAAGTAGTTTCGGTGGCTGGAAAAATCTTTTTTCCTCCTCCGAATCGCAGGAACCTCACCTGCCAAAGGAAGAGGCGTTAGGAGTCGAGTGCCACGCCTTCTCTCTGGCGTCCAAAACGAATCCCAGACTCATCTATTATGAAGTAGGTAATTCCACTAAAACGAACCAACCAAGAAAAGCGCCGAAAACGGAGAGGGAGTGGAAAATAAACACAATCAAAGAGGACAAAACAAAATTTAAGCGCAAAAAGAAATGAAATTCGGATTGGAAATGAAACTAAAATACAAACTAATGATGGGGGAACGAAGTGGGGACGCAGTCCAGGGGACTGTGGGTGCAAAGGAAGTAAGCTAACAATAGACAAAGTCATAAATCAGGGCGCCAATTTGCAGGCCTGACAGGCTTCCCCCAAAAGAAAGGAGCGGCCGGCGAGGGGAAAGCGTAGGAGAGCCAGAAGAAACTGAATAGTTATCCTGCACGCCCAAAATGCCAAGTTCAGAACACTTCAAAAAAATATTTTCAAATGATGGATCAAGTTTTCACTATTAGATTATGTTAATAAAATAGAAAGCAATTTCATGATACGATATAAAATATTACATGTATTTAGAATTTGAAGAGCATCTACTCATACCATTTTAAAGATTGTGAAGCAAACTATTTTATTTTGCTTGATATTTAAATAATGCTTTACCTAGTCCTGGAATAAGAACTTTTCAGTTAAGATTTGTGAAGAAATTACGGCAGTGCATAAAAGGGGAAGAATAGGGACTGCGGGAGGCCACAAATTCATTTCGTAATTGTGGACAAAGAGTCATGGGGCTAGAACAGGGGTTGGGGGAGAGGTTCCTGAGGTCGAGGGGGCGTGGACGGGGGCGAAGGACAGCTAGAGGAGCCCATTCAGGCAAACAATAATAAATGGGATCCAAGATGGCGTCACTGGGATTGGGAATTGCTATTATACGGGGTGTTTTCTTTTTGGGGGAGGAAACAGAAGAGGTTGTAGCCATAACAATGATGCTCCATAATAAATTAACTGAAATTCACTTAGTTATTTATTTTTTTGCCCAAGATGAGAAATTAATCTAAATAAATTGAGTTGTCAAGTGTGGCAAAAAGAAAAGAAAAAGTTCGTGGGGGGTGGGGAGGGGTAAAAAATGATATGCCAAATAAATACCAACGGTGAGTAATCGTTTTCTTATTGTTACTGCTGTAGTATAATCTTCCTCTTCCCAGAAGAGCACCCAAAGCACAAAAGCTTCGCCTTCTTCTTCTACCCGTAGCCCCCATTTCTTCCCGCATCCCTCCCTGCCCCACACACATTCACCACACTTAACGATGAAAATCCAATTTAAGGCTGCCTCAGTTGTTTGCGCTCTCTTCCCCCCTCCCCCCTGGGGCTAGTCCCGTCTCTTTCGCTCGCTCTCTCCTTGCCACCTAAATAAAGTGTAATAAAATAAAGTAGATAGGGATAAGAGTAGATAGGGATATTAGGAACACGAGAGCCCCTTCAACGTTTCTGTTTTTGTTTTTGCAGCTCTCCATGCCGAAAATTCAATTTCCACAATGAAAATGCGCGAGAAAATTGTCCTACATGCCCGAGAAAGAGCAAAAGAGAGAGGGAGAGTGGGGGTTGGGTGAGCGAGCGAGATGGGTATATGTCTCGAAACAACTGTGCTTTGGTTTGCTGGCTGCGCGGCGCATGCGCGAGCGAAAATAACGGGAAATGGCAAAGGCGGCGCTTAGGGGCATCATCCCCATTCCTCCTCCTCCATCTCTTTCCCACCCGCAGCCATCTTTCTGCCGACGCAGATCTAATTTGCAGCCGACTGCGCTGTCGACGTTGCGACTACGACAAGCACCGTTAGATCATTCGCATTCTGACGTTTAACGCGGTCGGTTGAACACTATCCACACTATATATGCCATATAGATCATACCAAATCCCCCGAAAAAATACGTATTACCCGGACTGGATTAAATGACACCTTGTAATCTGTAAAAGGAAACTTTTCCGTCGGCAAAACGGTGCTGCCAACAAGGCTGGAAAAACTCAAAACTCCTTATAAACAACATCCAGCTTCTTCAAGTGCCAACCCTACGTGTGTGTGTTCTAAACCCAAAACTAACTACTCTTTGCGGCCTATTACCTCTGAGATTGAGCGTGTAATTTGTAGAGGAATCCTTAACTTTGCCCAGCATCCTTTGTGATTCGCCCACGTATCCTCGTTGAAAACTTTTTGCAAAACTTCCTGGCAAGTGTTTAGACTTGTTTAGCTCGGGGAAACTTTAGCACCTTTGTCTTACGTGAGTTCGTTCTGTGAAAATTGCGAAAAGGTTAAACTCAAACAGAGCTCAGCGCCAAAACGTCAAAAGCCAACAGCGACAAGGGATTTTCTTCTGTCACACGCTTGAAGTATTGCTGCCAAAATTTTCACGGACGGTAATAAGGTAATATCATCTCATATGTATTCATTTCATTTATATCAAAGTCGGAAGTCCCTTTAGAAAAGAAAAGGTTTTGGAACGCAATGATCAAATTGTTTGACATCCTCAAGCAACTGATTCAAAAGATAATCCTCAACTTCCCATTCAAATCGCAGCACACTGTGCTCATAATTTATTTAGACGCTTTTAATTTGCATTAAGGAAATTTCCTAATGAGTGCCAGTGCGATAAGAATCTCGGAGTTCCAGAGTCCTGAGTCCTGGAGTGTGTGTTTTGTGAGCCAGACCCGAAGTGTCTGGCAAAAGTGTTTGTGCCGATGCCTTTCCTGTGAGAAATCGCACAAAACTCGTGAAGCACTTGAAGTGCAAATGAGAAAGAAGCGGGGATTGGAGGCGAAAAAAGAATTAAAACCAAAATTGGCGTATGCATAAAGGATTCGGCAGCAAGGATCCAAAAGGAGATTGCCCCCAAAACGGCAAGGGAGGGGGTATTTCGGTTGAAAACTCGCCGCTTAATTGAAGACAGACCAAAAGTTGATCACTCCGCAAATGCAGTTTGAATAATTGATGGTAATTAAGAGAGGAAAAAAGAGGAGACAGCTCGTGTGGATTCCGATTCCCCATGTGCGCAACGGAGACGGAGCAAGGGTACAAAATCAATGGCAAATAATTCGCCAAAGAGCGGACCAAAAAAAAAAAAAAAAGAAGTGGGGAAAACGAAGTTTCAAATTAAATTGATCAACCGCAAATTAATTGGCAGCCATGCAAACGTTCAACGCTCCACTGGATGCCACGCCCACAAAAGAGGGTGGTGGGTGGCACACTGGGGTTCAGACTCTCTGGGGTGGGGGCCTGACTGGATGGATCCACATAGGAGTCAATTGGAGTTGACGAACGGTTTTTCCATTCGTCGCCAAGTTTTGTTCGATTCGTTCAACTCAATTAGGGAAGCATGGGTGGCGGTGCAAAAAAGGGGGGAAAGCGCAGTGAAATGGGCACTGAAAGGGGGTTGAAAAGGGGCTGGTGCAATAGGGCCGCATACAAATAAAATACAATTTGGCATATTTAAATTAGCAAATGGAATTACCGCAGAGAACGTTAGTCGAAGGAGGTTAGTTCGGCCATGTTTATTGATTGCTTGATTGAATTGAGCATCGAATTTGTGAATGCTCCAAATTGATGGATAGATTGGGGTCCACACATTCTCGCCAAGGCTTTCCAAACGAGACATACCACTAGTTTCAAAACGATGTTGAACCATTTAACTATTTAGCTAATTACAATCTATTAATATATAACATAATGAATCATTTGAATAATAATGAATAATTCATTTGATTTCGTCATCCTACTCATAACAAATTTCATAGCCCACTTTAATTCTTCCCTTGTGTTTCTCAATCACTTAACGACCCCCCACAAAGCTTAATAAATATATGGTACCAACACCTCCCATCCCCTGCCCCACTGGAATGCACAAAACAATTTGCTTTAATTAAACAGAAAATTCAATCAAAATATTTATAAAACAAGAAGACCAAGTCAGTAGGGGTGATCAACGGATTTTCCTCCCCATGCGGGCGCCCCGAAGATGACGATATACCATACATATATACATATATAACATATATATATAATTGAAAGGGTTAGCTTTCGGAATCGGCTCTGTTTGGCTTTCGAGTTTGGATAAGCTGCCGGCACTTGGACACGAAAAACTGACGGGGGTGCAACACGGCTGGCTAATTCAATTTACGCTCATTTTTTGCAGTGCAGCATTCAGGCGCTGATTCGCTGGTGGGTGGGTGGCTCTCCGGCCAAATGCACGGCATCATTTCGGTGCGATTTACTCGGAGGCTCTGATTCCCTGATTCTAGGCGCGAGCCAATTGACACAATCAAATTCGAACCTCGCAAATTCGCTTAATGCGCCGCGAGACAAAAACAAAAGCAGCAAAAAATATGGAAAAAAGGAAAACGCTCAACCAAAACTGCAATCAAGAGGGATACTTAGATGGGGGCATATGCAAATGGTTTGGCTAGACAGTGGAGATTCCACAAACATGGAAGTGTTACTAATTCTATATATTTCATTTAAATATTAACTTAAATACAATACTTACCATACTTTAAGTGGATAGATCACAACTCTCAGCTACTCTGATATATATATATATAATTGAAAAATCCTTTCCGCACCTGGAAGCTCTACTGTATCCATCATATCACAGCCCACTCCAAGTTGGATCATCAGTGGCGACTGCGCCAGTTTAGTTTGATTACGCCGGACGGACAGGCGGACATTTCTAAAAACGGATGCACTTTACTTCGGTGGCAAAAGTGATAACCTCATCGCTGGCCGGCCAGTTTACCGCCACCCACCGCCATCTCCACCTCCTGCTGCTCCTCCCATTACCATATCATCTCACCTCAGTGGGAAATTATCGCGCTCTCGGTTTTGGGCAACAGCAACAAAAAACTAGGAAAACTAGAGCTAAACGAGTGTGTGGGTGGGCGGTAGGCAATTTCGCAAATGCGTTTAAGTGGCTCTAATGCCAGCGGGACGGGGCTTTGGAGCAGGGATGCGCACGTGGATATGCCCATGGATGTGATACCCACAAGCGGAGGCACTGCAGCAGTCTGGTTGCGAATTATCCCACTTTCCAGCCGCACTGCACTCTTGCGAATCTGTGTGTTTCTGCGTCTCGTCGCGATTTGGCGAACCGAGATTCGAGTGGCCGATAAGTCCAGTGCAACTGGCCCTGAATGAAAGCAGGTCGGTGGTCGTTTTGTATCTGACCTTCAAGAGGCTGCAAAAGAGCAGAAAAAAATGTCCGAAAATATGTCTGTCTTCTGACCTTCTGAAAATGGTATTTTCAGACATATTTGAATGACACAAGAACGAAATTCTCACAGAAAATAATCATGAAAATTATCTTTTCTTATAGCATTATCAAAATGCAGACCATATATGTCATACTTGACCATTCTCTGCTCCTCTGATGACCCCTTTTGGTCGCCCATAAAGTCATCGCTTCTGGGTGTTGCACTCGCTGATTGACTTGTGTTTCCATTTTTAATTTGGTTAATTCAAATTAATCAAGCGACAGTTGATTATTCCGGCTCCTCGTGCGTTTTTTTTTTCGCTGGCGCAGCGAAGTGCATTTGTTGCATCGAAAGTGCATTGGCATTGGCGTCCAGACTCATCCATATTCATGTGCATCCAATGTTGTTGGGCTTTCCGTTGTCCAGACGCATTGCATTTCCCACTTTGTTGTTTGCTCAATTAATGCAATTGCTCGTTTTGTCTCCACGCCGTTGTTGTTGTCATTCGTGACATTATTAATTTATATTTATATTACTTTTTATAGCTGCAGCTGTTGCATAATGCCCTCAGCATTTGTCGCTTCTGCCGCTGCAGCAAATTGCATTATATTCTGATGCGTTTTAATTAATTTTGAGTTAATTTATTTTGTGCACTTGTGGAGAGGCCTATGGAAATAAGTTTGAAATCAGCTGTGATTGCATTTCAAATACAATTCATTTACAAATTGCAAGAATATATTTTCTACAAAAATTAGAAAAGTGGTTCAGCACCCCTATAAACAATAAAATTTAATCCTTACTGAAAAAGAGTTTAAGAACCATTAAACAGAGTGGTTCAATGGCCCTTTTCCGAACGATTTTAGACCTTTCAAGCTGGCCCCTCCTGCATCCCTCCGCCACCTAATGCAATTTGGCGGACACTGCATCCACATCCGCTGCTGTTCTGTGTCCCTCCACCCAAAGTCCCCCTCCAAATCGTAATCCTCCCGCTCTGATTGAATTTCCCCGTTTTTGGCGACGGCTCGTGGCAGAAACTAGCGCAAGCTTCCATTACTAATCCCCATGTCCGAGGACCGACTGGACAACAAAGGCTTACCACACAGATTTCCACCAATCTGCAGGCCCTTCCACCAGCCCCATCCCTCCCTTTCGCATTTCCCATCCGTTCTGCTGCACTGTGGAAAACTAACTAAAGCTGTTGCTCCACCTGAATTTCGTTTAACATTTTATAGAGTGCACATATGGTGATCAATGTATCCGGCTCGAAGGACCAATGCTAGTAACGATAAATTTTCCATAAGGCTTATATTAAATTTTAAAATATTTCAAAACGAAAGGATTTTTCCATGTGCACCTCGTTTTCGCTTGGCGTTTTAGGGAGCGCAGTCCAATCGAAATCGTTGCGCTGTTTAGTGCGCACTTAATTGAATTTCGCGTGTGCTGCTCCAACGTCCACACACAGATACCCACGCACACACTCGCAGGCACCCTCACACAGATTCACACTCGGACACAGCGAGTTGTGTTGCATTGTCTAGGCCACAAACATTGCCAAGTGCATTTCGTGCAATTGGATAATTGCATTTGGCTTGGCGTCGCCAGTTGCCGGCTGCCAGCGACAGTTGCTACACCAATTGCAATTGCAGCAGCAACAGCAACACCTGCGACAACTCCACTCTCCAGGTGGGGGAATTCGCAGGTGATGACAATTAGCAGGGTCAGCCCAAAAGTAGACACTTCAAGTGGAGTAGGAAACGATCAGTGAAAAATTAAAGACAACTACTGGCAATGAAAGAATACAATATTATATAGGGAAATATTAAATTTATTAGGTAGTTTACAGTGGAGCCGAAGATTCAAATCGGTCGAGGTGTATTTCAAAAGGCTACCACAAGTTCAAGCTTCTTTTAGATATTCTGCCTAGGAGTTCGTTTTTTCGATCCTCTATTCGAGATGCTTTCGACTTCGCTTTCTTGCGAACCATTCACCCAGTAGTCATCGATTACACTTTCTTCCCAATTTCCGATTCCGTAGCTTTCGAAACCAATGTCTCGCCAATTTATATATCCTTTGCATTTGAGCTCGCACTCTTCTCTGGAACGGAAGTAATTTCCGACCACTGTGCAACCCTTTGTTCTAAACATTTTGCATCGGTTCTCTTCGGTTGCATAAGTAAATCCTTTGATTATCTGGTCGCAATTCCCATCCACAATTGGTTTATTGACACAATCGGCTGAAAAAAGTTTGGCAATCACATTGGAGATCTTAAGTTAGTACAATACTAACCATTCGATTGGGCTATTACGTAGCTTATTAGAAAAGTTATGACCACGAACTTCATCTCCATTGCTCAGCTTTCAAACGACTAAAAAATTTCCAGTCCCGGTAGGCCACTTAAACTTGATTTTGCCTTAAATTGAACTATAGATAGATGCATGTTACTTTTCTATGTTTATATTACCATAAATTAGCGAAAGTCAAAGATCTGCTTTAAGATTTGCATTAGAAAATATATAAACTTATTAATTCATAGGAATATATCAAATACTATAAAATGTAAAGTATAGTTTAGCTTGTAAGATTTATAGTATATTGGTTCAAAATCCGGCCCAGCTCATTAGGCTTAAGATCATCTGCAGAAACTGCGACACAGTTTGATTGAAGAATTCGAAGACTCCGCTTTGAGCAGGCTTCCTGGTGTCCTTGCACTTCGCATTGCACGCATCCCTGCTACTGAAAAAGTTTCCAGTTACCTTACAGGCCTTTGCCCGGAACTTCTTGCAACTATTTATCCGGCATTCATAGGTATACCCTTTAATTTTATGCCCACAATTTCCTACAACACTCGGATCAGATCTGCATATGTCTAAAAAGTAGGAGTTTCGAAAAGTCAAACTGAATATTTCTTAGTTAAAATGATACTTACGTTCCTTTTGGCCAAAACAAATGGCACTTAAGGTACCTATTAAGAGAACCGTATAAAGTAATTTCATTTTGAAGCTATGTAGTGTTACTTTCAGTTGCTCACAAATGACTGAAAACTGTAACTCAAGGCATTGTGGGGATATAGACCACATTAGATTCGGCATTAAAAATATGAGAATGTAATTTGCATATTAATAAAATACAAAGCAATTATTTTACGATTTAATATCAGCGCAATGAAATCGCTATTCTTTATTTCATCCACATAATTATTTTACCTAGGTAGAGTCAAGATTCGACTTAAAGTATCGCGGCCCTGGTCATAGGCTCTTTCAACGTAATAACTGAATGGATTGTTTCTAAAACTGATCGGGGGCTTGCATTTGGCCTCACACACATTCCTGTTGGTGAAGAAATTTCCGATGACCTCGCAACCTATGGTCTCATAGTTTACGCAACGGGTTCTCACACTCGAATAGGTATACCCTATAATCCGACTACCACATTCCCCCACAGGAATGGCGTCCATGAAGCATTTGACTAAATGGGAGAAAATATATAAAGTAAATAAATAAGCAAAAAGGTAAAGTAATATTCACCTTCCGACTGTTTTTGGGCATAAACAATTCCGATGCACATCAAGGATAGCAATATCACGAACTTCATTTTCACGATATGCACACTATCTGCTTGCGTTGGTTCAAAATGACTAAAGTGTACTGTATTACTGGTCTGAAACGGGCTTAGTCTTCTGTACTTATTGCTAAAATCTTAATAAGTTCAGTTCACCTTCTATTACGGTTCGTCATAAAATAAACGTATTTGCACATTAATTGCTTGACTACATTCAAGGTGTAAAAATAGCCAATTAAATTTTGAATTTAAACTAAGATGGGATAAATATTAATGAAAAAAATACACCTTTTCGCTAAGAAGTATTGTACAAGTTGTTGAATTAATGACATTTAATACACTAAACCATAACTTTTGATATTTATAAAGTAATAAAATATGAATGAACTTATATATTGACAAATAAACCATATTTTTATAGTAACATCGAAACCATCACAAAAAGGTTTCCCCAAAATGTATTCAAACTTCATTTCAATTAAATTTATTCTTCAGGAATTTCGGCAAGTAAATTTAATAGGTTTTTCTGAAACTCGACGAGATCTTGATATTCGTCCCAGCATTTTTCCACGCATTGCTGTCGTGTGTTAAAAAAGTTACCAGTAACTCGACAGCCTTCAGCAGAGAATTTCGAACACCGTTTTTTTTCCGGTGTAAACGTGTATCCTGTAATAATTTGCTTACATTTTCCAACTGCAAAAGGTTTATTCCTGCACATTGCTGTTTGAAAGAAATTTAGCAGCAGTTAATAATGGTCAATGGTGGTTTACTAACTACTCACGATCTTTTTGCCCTTGGGCAAGTGCAAGAAATGAAAATATGGCAAATAATATGACAAAATATAGCATTGTAAGTTCTTATTTGCAACTTGAACCTGGTTTCTCTGCTGTCACAAAGCGACTGAAGATTTGCACATAAATCTTAAATGCTAAAAACGTCATGCCTTTATTAGTTTTCTACGCGTTTTTGCATATTTAATACTTCATAAGGTTCTACTACTGCCAAAATGTCCCTGCAAGTGCGAATTAAGCAAAAGTAAAAGCCCTGTCCAATTTGTGTCTCGTACGAGTAGTTGTGCCAACTAATTAGGCCCATATCAGCATTCCACATTGCAGTGGGCTTGCTTTCATAATCTCCGGGCCACGATCCGGACATTAAAATTTCAAAAATCAATTTCAGAAATAGCATTTTGATTTGATTTAAATGTAACGCCCCAAGGTCCAACACAAGTAAGGGCTTTCCGTCCGCACATGCACATGGGAGTATTATCCGGGTACTCCACTCTACTCCACTCTGCTCCACTCTACTCTGCTCCACTAGTGGGCACCGCAAAAGCTCCTCTGCTGTGCCTATTTAATACGTCCAAAATAATTCAGCATAAATTATTCACTGGAAATTAATTCACTAACAACACCAGTAACGGCCTGCCAGCCCCAAAAGCCCCAACACCGTGCAAATCCCTCTGTTGGCGATGCCACTAAAACTTTGCAACCAGTTCCTGTGGACCTGGGCCAAACCATCCAGGCATCCAGTTGCCAACTGGCAGGCCGCATGTGCAACATTAGACACGAAATGGCAATTTTCCATTTGGCAAATGAGTTTTGCGGCCGACGGACTCCAAATATAACAATTATGCAAAATTACAAATTCTCACAATTCTAATGGAATGCCTTCCCTCGGCGAGCGAACAGGGGGCGTGGCCGAAAAGGAGGGCGTCGCACAAGGGGCGGCAGGTTCGGGGGGCGTGCCCCACTCGTTCCCGCACTAAATGGAAATTTATTGGCGCCACTTGTCGGGGCTTGACTTTTGGGAACGCGGACACATCTGCGACCAGGAAACAGGAGGCTGTATAAGGACACTTAGAAAAATTACGATCTAGATCTGTTCTACTTGTGAATATAGAGTAATACACTTAAAAAATAATCAAAAAGCCATTAAGAGTTTCTATTTCTTTAATGAGCGAATTTCAAATGTAATTAATGAATTTAAGGGAAGCAACTAGTTATTTTTCAGCACTTTCTGGCTTAAGCTCACCAGATTTTCTCAGTGCAATCAGGATACAAGCGTAGGCAGGACACGCGCTGCCGCTGAGCACGTTAAATTATTTTGCGTGTGTAAATTTGGCGGAAATAGTCTGTAACATGATATGCTAACACTTGTGGTGCACTGGGCGGTGGGTGGTGGGCGTTGGGTGGTATATGGTGCAGGGGGTGGTGCTGTGGGTGCTTGTGCCAACAGTCGTGTGGCGAGCACCATAAATAAAATTCATACAATTTTTTTAACAAATTTACTCAAATAAATTAAAATGTCGGCACACAGCAAGGCGGCGAACCCACCTGTAATCCGGATGGTGCAACTGATTCGGCGGTTTGGGCTGATGGGCCTTGTGTGTGGATAATGTGTCATATAGAAGTTACAATTAATTTTAATTGAAATGCAGCGGGATAGCCAAAAAAGGAGGAAAGCTACATCGTTGCAACAACACAGGAAATTGACCTGTCAACATGTATGCATAAAGAAATGTTGCATAAAGTGTGTGTGGCAAATGGACTATAATTTATGTATGAAGGAATGTGTTACATTTCCCTTAAAAAAGAAACTATCCATTTTGAAATTTAATTTCAAGATGGTTAGACTGATGAAACCATTACGTATATGTGCCACACAATTTTCCCACCGATATCAATTTCATTGAAGAGTGCACTTTCTCAGCGCCTTTCGCTGATCTTGGCTATCTGGCCATCTCTAGCTTGACACTGTGACTTCGTTTCCTACCCATTTGTGTATCTGAAAGATGCGGTTCAACTATCCCTCCCCTTGAATATGAGCGTAGGGAGAAATTCCTCGACTAATTAAGCTGCAAGATGCATTGGGAAAGGCGGCGCCAGGCGATCGCAAAACATCGACTCATAACTGAAGTGAGTTCATCAAGAGCAGTTACAGTTGCGGCCATAGTTATATGGCGAGTCTTTTGCGGCAAATGCAATTAATTTAAATCAATTGATTCGTTTGAGGACAATTTAATTGTATGCAACGACACACAATGCAGCCAGAATCGAGAGCCATCCGAGATGCAAAAGCAGATGAAATCGATTGTGGATAATTTGTCAGAAGTCCGTAATTGCCTTTAATTGAATCGAATTGAGTTTGAGGTGCATATGACAACATTAAAGGCGACGCAAAGTCG
Source organism: Drosophila sechellia (assembly GCF_004382195.2). Lineage (NCBI taxonomy): Eukaryota > Metazoa > Arthropoda > Insecta > Diptera > Drosophilidae > Drosophila > Drosophila sechellia. The sequence goes on from NC_045949.1 coordinate 3,608,622, forward strand.
CCCCACAAAAAGCCAACAGGAGGAATGCCAATACCCGCATGTCTCTGTCTCCAATTCAATTGTGCACTTAAATTACAAGTTTCTCGTTCATCATCATCGTCATTATCACAAATGATGATGATCGCGTTGTCATGGCGTGATTGCCAAGTGAATTTATCAAAATTACATGCAATTTAAAGATTCTTTTTCTCAATTTCGATCGTTGATGAGTAACCCATCCCTTTGATTCCCCCATCGATTCTACACTACTATTTCGATATTGATAACTATTTCCATTTCAGCTCGGTCCTGCAGCCGCGGGCAGAGGAATGTTTTGCTACCAGTGCCCCCCAGCCCTCCATCCCTGCGGCCCCCACCCGCCGCGTCTGCCCACCCTCGACTACCCCTTCGCCGCCACCCATCCATGTGAGTATATAAGATAATATATAAGGATATCTCTTTTGATAGATTATAAATAACAGAAATAACTAATTGAAAATGATTCCAATTTTATATCGATTCATTTAAAAAAAATATTAATTCGATTCGTAGTTATGAGTTGTGATGTGTTACTTTTTATATTCGCACTTTAACGCACTTCAACCCACCCTAATTCTATTAAGTAATTTACGTATCGCAACATCATCTGCTGGAACAGATGGACTTCCAACTGCCAAAAGTGCAATCTTCTCGTTCGCATCGAATTAAATTTAGATAAAAAGCCAGAGATAATCGCAGCCGCCTCTGCTCTTCCTTGTCTGTTGTCAATGGATTATTGTATCTCCGCATCGAGTAGTTACATTAACGAATTATTCTATTAGCAGCACGTTGCACGCAGGGTAGTGCTCCTTGTTCCCATTCCCCATGTGGCATATCAGATTTCATGGTCGCACATGTCGGTAGTTGGCTGTTTGCCTCGAAAAGTTTGCCACTCGGTCGAAGGGTAAGTGGTATGCGAAATGGAAGTGAGAAAATATTGAGATACTGGTATCTGGTATATAATATCTAGTTTCTTGTCAAAATATCTAGTGAACAAATTATTTTTCTAAAAATGCCAAAAAGTCGGAAAATCTCTCTCCCTGCACTGACGGGGCTGCAGAAAAATTCCATTAAACGCTATTTCGATGAATTGGGTGCAAAGAAAACCCACAGCGGGGCAATTCGATTTCCCACTGCCCACCGCTCGTCACCCAGAATGATTCCCTACTCCCAGTCACAGCCCCAATCCCTGGCCCAGTTCCATGCCCCACCGACCAATCAACTTTGGCTGGCACTCCAGAATCGAGGAACCGGAATCCAGAACCGGAGGACCAGAGGCAGGCACCTCCACTGCCATATAACTATAATTGAATAAAAAAAAGCATGGGCAACTCAATCGATATTCGCATGCAGTGCAGGAGGGGATTTTCGGAGCAAAGGAGTGGCCAAACCAAAGGCAAAGTCAAGCAAACGTGAACGTGTCGAAAAGTGAAGCGATCCATTCGAATTGGAATTGGAATTGGGTAGCCAAAAAGGGCGCTGGGGGAAGGGATGGATGGGGTAGTGTGGGGAATTTTGGATTTCAGATTTCATTTCATGCAATTATCGAATGGCAAAGCGTTAATGCTTTGGCATGCAAATTTTCCTTCGACACTCGCAATCGGAATGCGGCGACAGATTTCGACAGATTGAGCCTGAGTGCTGAGGCATTTATCGAAAATCATAAATCAAAGCGCCATCCGCCGCCGACGGAATAGTTTATTGATTTTTTCCCAGCCACTAGCCATAAAAGGAACCGCCGTCTAACAACCGCAACATCTATATATAAAAGTGGGTGTCCCCCAACCAACTAAGCCCCACCGCAAATTGCAGTGCATTTTGTGGGCGGTCGCCGCCTTTCGCTGGTATTCATCTCTTTGGGGAATGTGCGCCATCTAATGGGATTAGATGGCGACTTACGAACGCATTACGTAACATCTTGGCACGTTTGCCCTGGCCCGTAATCCTAATCAGGTGCAAATTCTATTTGCTGCTGACTGATTCAATATGACGAACGGATGGACGGACGGCGAGGCGATAACTTATGTTCCATTTAGGCTCCCTCAAGGATCATCCAAGGTCCTCGAAGGGACTGTCACTTTTGATTTGCGACAGCCTAATTCAATTTGCCAAGCGGATAATTGGAGTCCTGTTCCTCGATTCCTTATCAAGTGTGCCTTACAATAGAGATTCAGGAATATTAAAATATTATATATCTTATATGAAGACATTCCCACAAAGTTCAATTCAAAATCACTTAGCTCAGTTCAAATTCCCGTTGCGAATCCACTTAGGTGTGCTTTCTCCCCTTCCGCCAATGACGCAACCAGTAAATATGGCTCACAAATCAAAATAAAAATTCCACAGCACATTTGCATAGCTAATTCAATTTGCTCGCTGTTTTTCGAGATTCCAATTCGTGATTCCTTGACGTGACACTCCACTCCACTCCATTCCCCTCGAGAAGAAGCCACCCCAAGGAGAACTGACACCGAGAATGTTTCTCAATTGCTAAACTAATTTAAAATTTTTGCCAACGCGTGCCCGGACTTTCAAGCAGTGAAATCGAAACGGTGACACTTTCCAAGGGAATTCGACCTTATGCAGGGGGAATCCTTGAGTCCTGGCAGCTGCTGGAAACTAGGCCAGTCAAGGAAAACTATAATGAATGCTAATTCCTGGCTCTCAGATTAAGTAAGCGAAACTGAAATCGAATGAGAATTGATTTTGGCCCCGTGTAGATACAGCAACCGAGTCGGCAGACAAAGTTGCAGACATGTATCTTACGGATACGATTCGTGTGGTGGGCGGAGCTGGGTGACTAGCCGTGTGGGCGGGGTCGAGCTGATTGCAAGGACTCTTGACTTGACTGCTCCCAGACCGAAAATCCCTTAATGATGGTTTCGCTTGTTATGCCAAATGTTTAAAAATTGAATTATCTCCCATTACCGGCGCAGCTAACGAGCAGACGCAGAGCAGCTTTAGTGCACTGAAAGAAATCTATACCGAGTTGTAATAAATCGATTAGTAGTATATGAAAGCGAAAGAGCCAATGTTGCAGCTACTTTGACTTTCTGGATTAAATTATTTTCATACCTCATAGACACAGAAACATTTTCAAGTGGCGTACGAACATTCCAACTTTTCTCTCAGTGCACAATGAGACGGGTTGCTTGTGTGGCAGAGAGGGATGTACAGATATAGATGGTTGGCTGGCTGACTGACTGGCTTGTCTGCGCCCCTTTGCGTACTTTTTGAATCAATTTGGCAACAAGGATTTGTTAATCCTGTCTTCCTGACAAGTGCGGTTAGTTGACTTGTTGTTGCTGCCGGTGCTGCTGCATGACGTTTGATGTTCGAGCTGGGAAATGGGAAATACGGGCTAAATGGGGTGGTGGAAATCCTCCATTGGCTCGGGTTTTGGCCAAAGCTTTCAGCATGAAATTCTTATTGCCCGGTTTTTGGGCAGCTTTGGCTCTGCGCTCTGGGATTTGCACTCGAAACCTAATTGTGCTAATTGCCAGCCGCTTGAACGTCAGTGGAACATGCTCTGGTCTTCTTTTTCGGCCCGAAGCATTTTCCGGCCATCCTGGGGCATTTCCATTTGCATTTTAGGCAATTATTGGCTGCAAGGAATTTGATTAGCAAGAAAATTGCAGTGCAGCCGAATGAACTGGTGATGGGCGGAATGGGAGAGGTCGTGATCGTGATTATACAGATGGATATGGGGGTAAAATAAAAGCGACAAACTTAAGATCATAAAAAATAACTAATTAGATCCTGAAATTTAGGTAGTAAGTGCCTCGTTTCTTATAAATACATCAATTTTTAGATAGAGGCAAGGCTTAGCACCCACTTCACGATGCCAGCTCTAATGGGCACCTAACTTTTCCCAGGCCCTTCGGAAAATTATGCTGATTGCCCGGAGCTCAACTCATCGACTATTCGATTAGCCTGCGTCTATGGCTTTTGCGTACCTCTTTGATTGCTTGATTTAGGCCCCAAATACGTGCTTCATTAGCAGGATATATAGAGCATATCCTAGGGCTTACCTGAGAGCCTGATGGCAAAAGAAGCCGAAACATTTTGTAATTATTTTCATAATTAAATATTAATCGATGGCAGGAATAGCGACACTTGCCGAGAAATAGAGATAGAGGACAACATGGCAAACAGCATTAGTGCGCATTACAGAGAGTCTCTAGGGAACTGAGAATAAGGATAAGGGGGTGGTTGTGGGACGACCTTCGGCCTGGCGAAAATGAATGCCAAAGTAACAACATTTCAGCTAATCGGATTAGAGCCCCCAAAAAAGTTAACACACAGGCAGAGAGACACAGAAAGAGACGGAGGGGGCCGGAGAGAAAGAGACGGACAGCTTACTCGGCTTTGGCAAGAAGAAAATTAAAATTAAATTTTGCAATTTGCCAGCTAATTATTTATTTAAAATCAAATTGAAAATTAATTTTACAACACGAACGAACAGAAAGTCCGTTGTGAAAAAGGTCCGACAAAGTTTCCGCCTTTCGACTTTCGACTTTGGTTTTCCATTTTCCGGGGGGTGAAAAACCGGGCATTTTGGGGCGGAGGTCAAGTGGAGCTGTCAACGCCTTTCCTTTTCCTCTGTGTCTCTCTCTTTCTGGCTCAAAAGGCAGTTATAAAATATTTCGTAGCATACAAAATGGCGCTGCTGCTAGAAAATTCAATTAGCCTGCAATTTTTGGCAACAGCTGGCTTTCAGCAAAAGCCAAGTGGACAAGGAAAATTTGGAGGAGGGGTTGGGTTTTCCAGCAAGGGCACGGCAGCGGAGAAAAACTTTTGGCATGAATGAATTCCAAGGCAGTTATAGTTGGGTCATTTAAAATTTAGAGAAAACTTCGGCTTCACTGAAGATATTGAAAATAATAATGGCATTCTATGTAATGGCTTTAAATAACTCAGGGTTTGAAAAACCAAGAGGAATATAATTGAAAAGAAAGCGAAACAACTAAATATATATTTGGATTAAATTTAAATAATATAATATATAATTTGTTATGTCTTTTGGATTCCCAAATTACAAAGCCTTGTGCTTCTTTTTACGCCTTTTAAATTTCTTCATTTTCTTCATTTACAAATCTCGTTTATGATTCTTTCAAACATCCTTACAAAATCCTGCTAAACTACTTAGTGCTCGGCGACGCTGGAGAAGACAAATCCCAGCTTAGTGGCACTCATGCTCCTACACCTCGGTGCAACTAGTTGAATTAGGAGGCTAATGCAACACCTCACGTGGCTAATACCTCTTGCTTTCTGCTATCTGCTATTCCCCAGATACCAGCTACTCGTATCATCCTGCCATACACGATGAGACTTTTGTCCGGCGAAAGCAGCGTCGAAATCGCACCACCTTCACACTGCAACAGGTAAGTCGGGGAAAACATAAAGCGCAAAGAAAATGTTCTTTAATTTTTAATTTCGGCCAGCTGGAGGAGCTGGAGACGGCCTTTGCCCAGACCCACTATCCGGATGTGTTTACTCGCGAGGATCTGGCCATGAAAATCAACCTGACCGAAGCACGGGTTCAGGTAAGCAAAAGTATAACTCTTTTCCACCGATTTGCTGACCTCTTTGGGCCAAATTATGCAAAAACATGAAGAGTTGCGAGAAAAGTGGAGGAATTCAAGAAGTTGGCGAATTCATATCAAATTTCATAAGTATATAAGTGTAGGACTACCTTAGAACGGTCACGCCGCCTGATCAAAGCCCTTGGTCTTCTAAATCTCTCCTCCCATCTGGAACTTCCCCTTCCCCGGACCGATTAATAATGCATATGCATGCTGAACAGGCCCACAGATTCTGGGATTACCAACGGGTTTGGGTTTTTGGGGTGGCATGTAGCCAGCCTAATGCAATAAGTGTCTTAAAAAAATATTTCCTATACCCAGAAAGCCAGAACGAGGCGAAGCGGCAAAATATGCAAAGTTCTTAAGCGTTAACAGGGAAAATATAAAAACATAAAATGCGAAAATAAAGTGAAGAAAAGTGGAAAGCAAATCGGTATCCTTCGCCGGTTGGAAAGCCTTCGTTCGTCAGCCGAATCAAATTGATTTTTCCATCTCGGAGTTGTAGAGGAGTTTTCCTTGGCTTGAAGCCATCAAAATGTACTGAAAATACTTCATAATAGTGTATTTTATGAAAACTGTGATCTTTGAAGATCAAATCAGTGTCAGCAGTTACACTTAAGTGTAATTATTTCCACCTTAATCCGAGCTTTTCCGTTGCACGGAACGATTCTAACCTTTTTACATTATTCATGATTAATTTCGGGCAATTGTAGCCAAAATTAGAATCACTTTTCCGACACTCGAGCGAAGGCGTTTGCATTCAAATGCGAAATTAAGTCAGGAAAAGATTGTTCGCTGGCACATGAGTTTTCACGAAAGAGGTAAGAGCGAGGGCAATTTGCATGGGCTTGCAGCTGCATTTGTCAGATTAAAATGACAATTAGCGGATCTACTTTGGGGGAAGTGGAAGCAGAGATCTCCGGAGATCTTGGGTGGGTGGAATGGCGAATCTCCGGCCACTCGAGCACGTCGTTTCTGAGGCCGAAAGCAAATTATGCACATGGAAATGGAAATGGAACCTGAAACAGAAGCAGAAACTTAATGAGGATGCCACACTAACTAGACACGTTTGTCGCGAAACCCACGCACACTTTGGTGGCTATTAAAACACTTTGGTGGCGTTACGACATCCTCTCCATTTTTCTATTTCCGGCACAATTAGTCCGAGCTTTTTTTCCCAGGCGTAACCAGATACTTTCAATTCAATTTGCCGTATAAAAAAATGCTGGCAATTTGATATTTGTAAATATAATATACGGCAATGGGACACTTGTCGCAAACACGTGTACTTGTCAGCCTAACAAAATTACAAGTTTATAGGGTCGAAACCACCCTCCCCCTCACCAACCAAAAGGAAAGAACCTGCCAGTTTGTTACCAACTTTTGTGGTCCGAGTTTGCAGTGTCCGGATATCTTAAACGAAATTGCGGCGAAAATTGTGGAAAAAACCGAAAAACATTTCGACTGGACAGCTTAGTCTGGGATTTCGATAATGGAATGAATGCCAAATGTTTTGATGAGGGTGTGCACCGCCGCACCGAGCACTTTCCAACCGCATTCGCATTTTGACACATTTTTCGTTGCTCTTTCCTTACTGTTTTTTTTGGTGGCCCGCACAACGGCGTGGCGGAAATAAATTTTATAATAAAATTTATTGTGTACTTCGCTTGATTCACCAGCATCCCCGGCACTCCGGTTTAGCCGCTCACTTGCCTGTAACCTGATACGTTTTCCACGGGATTTTTTCATCTGTCAATTTTTGATGCCCCGGATAAAGACCGTGTCTCTCCGGTTTTTCCCTCTCGAGTTCAATGCAAAAATCATTTACTTAATGTATATCCCAGTGAGCTTACGGCTAAGGCCCGGGACCCAGCTGGATCAGGGATATACGTATATATATGTATATTCAGCGGACCCACCTGACAAGGACAAAGCACTTTGAAGTCGAGCTAATGCAGTAGAGCCCTTCTAATAACTGATATTGATTGATAAATGAGTGGGAAATTTGATTTTTGAATGGAATGAAAGCGGAGGAAAACACACAGAGGGTGGAATATAACTTACTCACGAGCAAAATACTGTTGAACAGATTTGCATAGCATTAAGCGATGAAGTGTAAGTGGTTTACTTGATGAAAACTTCATGAAATAACTACTGTTATGAAGGTGGCCGTCTTTAACTTAACGCAATGATTAAGTTTCAAAATCCCTATCGACTAGCTACTTCCAATCAAATTCCTTGGGGCATGGCCATACATTAATAATAATAATATCGGCAATAAGCCCACTGCGCCCCCAAAACATTAGTTATCAATTTCCAGTCTGAGGCGATAAATAATGAAGTCGTTAACCCGCTGCGATTACCGGTTCTCACATTTCCAACTACGCACCTCATACATAACTAATTCGATTAGAATTAATGTGCTGCAGCATGACAATTCGGCTGGGATACACCCACCCACCATGGAGCCACCCAATCGGAAATGTGGCACCACCCACTCGAACCACCGCAAAAGGGCTGCTACCGCATATAATGCCAATAATTGATAATTTATTATAATCACAGAGCTCCCAAGTGGCGATGTGAGAAACTGTTCGAGAGAAAAAACCACAAAAGATGATGAGGAGTGGTGGGAAGGGGGTGCAAGGAAGTGCACTGGAAAAAACAAATAAAAAAACAAAAATGAATCTTAGTTCTAGAAACTTTGGATCAGAAGTAGCTTATCAAATAATCTACTCATCTTTGAATCATCAATTATTCATAGCTTAAAAGTGATGAAGAAAGAGTTCAGAACTATTAATTATTTATCCAAGTGTACTGGGCTGACTGTCAAATAATTGCATTTGCTCGAGTAATCCTTTAACGCTGATCCAAGCTGATGGCCGTCGAATCGCATCGAGTCCGCCTTATGTTGGCCTCAGGATATGGGCGGTTTTCAGGGGAAGGAACCGAGGATTCCGGGATTGCTGGGAAAGGGGTGGTGATATGCAGGGTGTTGGCTGCTGCGGTAGCCCAATTATTGTTGCAAAGGGTTCGGTTTAGCCGGCAGCAAAATGCGTTTGATATTAACACATCTGTTCATTCATTCCACTTGAGCTGCGTCATCGAGGTCCTTGGTTTCTGGTCCTTGGTCCTTGCTACTCAGTCCCTGGGTGTTGTTTGCATTGAGTGTTCCGGGATCGGAACAAACTGTTTGCGGAAGCTAATGGTGCGCACTTGTCCGTAATTACCCCACAGACGACCTCCTGCATCCTCGCCCTTTTTTCCCGGATTTTCCCCCGGCTCCTGCCTGGTGTTTCCATTGTTTCCTTCAGCTTGTGTGTTGTTTTCCGTGTGTAATTCGCTGTTGTAACAACTTTGTATTGTTAACGCTACCCGCTTGCTTGCTCGCTTATTTGTTTTCGTTTTCATGGCAAATCGGTTTTTGTAACTTGCAACCGCAAAAATTGTGTTTGCCGAGTCCATGAATAATTGTTTTGTTTATTGTTCTTCAAAAATTATGAGAAATTTACATCGCTTTGGGCGTTAGCTTGGGTAAATAAATTACTTGAAGTGGGTCGAGGGGTTCTGGAGATGATTAATAAGAGGAGACATGTGCAGTGGGGCGATATATCTAGGGAAAAATATAGGTAGTAGCTTCAAATTGGTGTTTGCCTGAATTAAAAATTAATAATTGCCACCCAAACTAAAAAAATCTACAGCTTTGTTTTACTTACCCGAAATCTACATGGTAAAGATAAAAGCGGCTCCCTAAAAGTATGCCCTCTTTTCCCACAGACTTGATATATTTCATAATCCCGACTGCCTTTCTTTTGGCCAATTTGCTTCAAACAATGAAATTTGAAAATTCTATTTTCTATATATTTGAACAGGTCCTGTGACCCATCCACTTTGAAAAGTAATTCCAAGCAAGCAATCAAGAAACTAAACCAAGCGAATTGAATAAACAAGAAACACGTTAAATTTGTGTGTAATAAAACAAAAGAAAATTGTGCATGAAATTATGATTACGAGGGAGTGAGATGGCAACTGCCGGAGGGAGGGAGACAGACGCCACAATTGTTATTCATTATTCAATTTTTGCCATAATAACAGGAGCAGTCAGAAGGAGAAGCCGCTTTTATCGTTCGCTTTGCTCTCTTTCTCGCCTCATCTGTCTGTCTCTTTCTCCACCTACCACCACACAGTACAGAGAGAAAAAAGTTTATGCAGCCATATTTTATTGGTAATGTGCTTATGGCATAAATATTGTATTAAGTAACTGGTGGGCGTCACCACCAAAAAACGAGGAAGACTGGCAAAGTTCCGAACTCGCTGTGGAGGGTTGTGGGTGCTCTCTTTTTTCTGGGCGGGATGGGTGTCGGTGGAGTCCTCCCTTTTGGGGGTTGGATTGTGCGCAATTTATTGTTTGCCCAGCAAAAATACGGGAGCAGGAGCAGGAGCACACTGGGGAAGTCTGGGGAAACATGGCGGCTGGCAGAGAGAAAGCTGGAGAGGATGGGGTGTTCGCCTGCAGGGCAAAGTATGCTGAAATTGTTTTATCTGCGTTATGATTACAACAATGAAGCCAAAATGCCAACTTTTGCACAATGTCTAATTTGAATTTTGATTAGGAAACTTACTTGCACACACACACACGCACTCACACACAGACAGCACATAGAGAGTGATTTCCATTCAAGATGGCGCCCGAGCAGGAGGAAATCCCATTAGAGGGCGCTCTAAGCTGGGGAATCAACGCAAACCGGAACTAAAAGCAAACGAAACGAACGGGAAGTAAGGAAAATTGCTGAGGAAAGGGGGCAAAAATGGGGGGCACAAAGAGGAAGCACGCGCGCATAAGCAAGCAATCCAAAGGATGTGTCTAAGGATGCCAAGGCATTGTCTTGATTGAACCTCATTAGAGCAGGGCGGCCATGTTCCATGTGTGTGTGTGTGTGTGAGGTGCCCCGCCCACCGGGAAAACTCCACCGTTATCGCCGCCATCCACCGGCCAATTTAGGCGCTGATTACGGGCAAAATTTGTTTTGTCTTTCTGGGGAAAATTGAAAATCTGATTTTGTTTGTTTATGGTACGTCTTAGATTGGCCGGAGAGACAAAGGGAAACGCAAACATTTTCATTTTTCGGGGTGGCGCAGCCACAGCAAATTGTTAAAGTTTCTGAGGTGGAAAATTTCATCTGTATGCGGGGAAAGTTTTTCAATTTTCCATTGGCTGGAACGGCAGTCAACGAGGGCCCAACTCGCCCCGTGGCATAAATAATAATAGACATGTGGCCATATCATGGCAATTTGCTTCGGAACTTTCTCAATTTCATTCGAGTTTTCCATTTTGCCAAACCGCAGGTCTGGTTCCAGAACCGTAGGGCCAAGTGGCGCAAGGCAGAGCGCCTCAAGGACGAGCAGCGGAAGCGGGAAAATGGAGAGAGCAGCAGCTCCTTAGATAAGGTAAGTAAATTGAATTACAAGATGGCAACGGAGTCCTTAAAATTAAGCAATGAATATTTACATATTTAAATTATTGCTTCTCTACCTCTTCAGTTGCACGACTCCCGTGAATCCTCGCCAGACATAACGGGTGAAATAGACGATGACATGGATGACTTGCCGCCTCGTCAGAGATCGCACAGTCCGCTGGCCAACGGGCAAATGGAGCAGCAGCACTCCCACTCGCATTCCCACTCCCATTCCCGCAGCCCTGGCGGTGGCTTGCACTTGGACTCCAGCGACAACGAGCGCCCGTTGTCCTCCAACCAGCTGACCGCCACCCCGCACTCTGCCTCCCAGTCGCTGGGCTCCATCAGTGCCGGATCCCCCTCCCCCTCGGGCATGCACAGGGAACGGGAGCACACGCCCCTGGTCGGAGGCGGTGGTCAGGGGCCGAGCAGCCCCTCGAACTCGCGGAACACCGACTCACCCATCGAGGTGGGCGGACCCATGTCCCTGACCACGGGCTCCAGGATGGCGGCCTCCTCCAACAATTCGGCCTCATCCACGCCCACGCCCACCACCCCACACGCCCCCCAGATGCCGCACTCTTCGGCGGCTGCGGCGGCCGCTTTTGGAAGCCACATCTTTGGAAACTTTGGAGGTGGCAGCAATGCCAGCGATAGGTGAGTCGACTTACTAAATGCATATTTTTGGGTATTATACGTTTTTAATTGCACTGATTTAAATCCGAGTAAACCATGCTAAGAAATCGCATTTAGAATTGGGATTGCCTAATTACACAATTGCAGCCAATAAAAACGAATCAAAGCATCCGGCGAAAATCAATTCGCAGCACTAACATCCAAGTCATTTATCTTCTGATTCACTCGCTGGCGAAGGATACCATCAGGATATCCATCTAGCATATCCCACATATGGCTGAGACAATGGCGGGAGTTCCGCCAATGATTAGACACTGGGCGCCCTCGGGATTGCACGTGTCGGCCATTTCGATGATGACCGTCATCATTAGCGGGGGGTCGGCGATCTAATGGGGTGGGATTCCCTCCTTGGGACGTGGGCACTCGGAGGAGGAGACTGCTCTCTTAATGTTTCCGCTGGCGCACACGACATCCGCTGACCGGAAGTGCGCCAATGGAATTTAAACGTTTTCCATCCAAAACATTAAGTAGAACGCCTTCCGCTGCGCACGCCTGTTCAATAACCCGTGAGTCGGGAAAATCCAACGGGAAAAAGACAGAAAGTCGAGAATAAAGAGATAAGCGCCACAGGAGTCTATGGCATAAATACACTGGACGAAAAACTCGTTGCAAAACGAAATGAATTGAATATTATATACTCAGGTTCTTAGAGTTATACTTGCTGGAAAGAATATAATACACATGAAATATTCCATTTTAAGAGGGTTGTTTAAGTGTCGAATAGTATGGATATTAATTTCTTTGTGCCATTAGTAAGACTTTTCGCTGAGTGCAAATCCTGTAGAGAGGCGAAAAACAAGGGATCGGGAGTCAAGAATCGCATTGTCCACCCGGCCAAGCATCTAATGTCATTACAGCTCTCATTGCGGTCATTGTCTGGCTGGCTCGCCCAGCCACCCACTCGCCCAACCCGCTTAATCAATTGCTAATTTAGTCATCGTCGCCAAAAGAAAACCAGAGGGGATTAGACAGAGAGGCAAGAGAAAGGAGAGAGCGAGATGGCTGCATGGGCATCGCCCACTTGGGGGTGACATTTTGTCGCAATTTCTCGTTTTGCTGGATTTTTGTAAATGTTTGCCAGGGGTTGAAAAGCAGTTTGTTTTCACTTCTCCTTTATTTTTTTGCTGGCAGTTGTTTTTGTCGCAGCTTGATGACAAAATGCGACACTTGCCATCAATTTTATTGTTTGTTTGTCTAATTCCTTTGTAAGTGGAGGCTTAATGACACGCAGGCAATTAGCAGATCGTTGGGTTTATAATCGTTTACACTGGCCGAAAAGGGGAGGGATCGAGTGAGGGTGCTGAAACGGATATAACCAAGGGTTGAATCTGTTGCCACTACAGAAGCTTAACAATTGGCTTACCAACTAATAAGTTTGGATATTTGTATTCAGCAAGTAACTTATCTGAAATATATTGATTAGCCACGAAAACTTCTTATAGCCATTCCATACTTTCAACTGAAATATATATGACTACATTATTCTAAGTCTCCTAGATACTAATCTTTATGATGCTCTCATATATGCTCTTTATGATGCTCTCATATCTGGCTGCTTATTTTTTCCTTCATTTCCAATTCTAAAGATTATTAACTCCGTTATTCCATTCGCTTTTAGCTATTTAGATCTAAAATTCAAAAATACCCGGCCACAAGGCCATAAAAAGCTACTTGAAAATTAAATTGGGCGTAAACGAGGGTGTTTTGTTTGTCTTTTGAGTTCTTCTGCGGAGAGTCTAACCATATGCCACCAGCCCGAAAACGCACAAAAGGCGATGGCTTGGGTTAGCTTCTTTTTTGCTAGACTTCCCCTCAAATTATTTTCCTCTATCGGTGGGCGGTCTCATCAGACGGCAAAGAGGCCATGGGTGGGCAGATTCCCAAAAAAAAAACGGGAATAAAAAGTATTGGCTCACATGTCAACGCGCTGGAACAACAAACATTACACCACAATAAAAAGAACAGGATCCGGCGGAGAGGACCAAGGACAACCCACTGAGAAGGGTCACGCGTTGCGATTCCGATTCCGATTGCTGAATCATTTCACTCGACTCCTCCTGTGTATCCGAATCCCTGCTGTTTGTGCTGCTGTAACGGTTGACCAAATCAATTCCCAATCTCGAGCACTCCGAACTGGTGACATCTCGCCTGTGATATTGTTATTCAAATGCCCCAGAACCGGATGTCCTTGCCATCCATCAGCACAAACGAATATCTCGATCTGAAGTGAAGCGTATCATCGCAAGCATTTATCATCATATTAGTCAGGCACTCGATGGCGTTTTCCTTTGGCTCTCGCATATTTTAAACAAATGGGGCAATCGCAAAAACTAAATAAATAATTATTTAGCACTAATCCGCACTTGTTTCGGTTGGCCAAGGTCGTCGACGGTGACGTAAGAGGAGACTCTTGATGTTCGATCCATATTTGGCGAAAAACCGGTTTATACACGGCCACCCAAAAACACAAAAAATTATACAAATTATGCAACGACTCAAAAACACTTAAATGCAGTTTTTATTGCAAGGCTGTACTTAAGATGCGCTGGAAAAAATATGCCAACTGCAAGTTGTTGGCAAAATAATTGCAAGGCATTTATCAAAATGTTGAAATACATGTAATAAATATCTACGAAATTCATCGAAATATAATTTTCCCATAAAAGGAGTCCTCAAACCAAACGCTTAATCATTCGCTGGAATAAGTTTCCAGTTAAAAATGTTAATTGAATACCCGCCATCAGCCCCAAATCTCTGAGCTCCACTCCACTTTATTCACCCCCGCCGCAAATTCTTTATGCACAAATAACTAAATATGTATGTTCGTGTGTATGTAGCTCGGCCGTGGGAATTTACCCCGAAAATTCGCATAGAGAGGGCCCCAAATTATGTGTACCCACTTATAGTATATATAAATATCTACCCACATTCCAGGTGAAATTCAGGTGTGCGGATACAACGACCGCTTACGCTGCGCGCACGAATGCGAATGCTTGAATAATAAATTAAGCAAATATTTTAATATTCATCATGCAATTAAAATAAGCTGCCTTCGTGCTTCCAAACTTTTCGGGCAGCCTAATATAATAAGCATTATGTGGAGTCGCGAGGGGGGGTCTATCCAAAAAGTTTCGTGGAAAAAGATACACTTTGCGGAAATTAAGTTTGCCTTGTCGGCCAGAAGCGGGAAAGCTAAGCCCGTGTAGGTGTTGATTGCTTGAGTTTAATTAGTTAGAATTGCGTAAAGCATTAAAATGTTTGCCCGACTAATTACACACACACACGCACACAAAAAAGGGGTGAATTTTCCATGTGCATGTCAAGTCGTGAAAACTTTATCCTTCGTTAAATGCAATCTGCGAAAAGTGCGAAAATTTTAAGAAAAACTTCTGCGGCAACTCAAGGTGGAAGCTGAGCTGGAGCCCCCAAGGTTGACATTGACATAGCCCCCACTTTCACCCCATTTTCCCCGACTTTTCCTCCATATCTCTTTGCTGCCCGGAGGAAAAGTTATGTACTAACTAACGAGCTCAACGACAACACTCGAGCTTGTGAATGTCTTAATTAGAGAGAGCGGGAAATGTGGGGCAGGGGGTGGGGTCTATGAGTATAGCAATTAAGGCGGCGGCAGTTGAGTGGGCGTGGGACACGGCAAAGCCCCACATTCTCAGCTTCAAGCACTGGAAAAAATTGTACGCCCTACATGTTTGTAATAGTCAATCAGCAATTATTTTGAAACACTAACAACTAAAAATTTTAAATATATAATTATGAATAATTAATTATAAATATTCATCTGTAGTTAGTATGTATATCTCGCAGTGCAAAGTCGCCTATAGCAATTAGCATATTTTAGCTAGTGCCCAAAAAAAAAGAAGAGCGAAAGAGAGAGGCTTATCTGGCAAAGAGAGATGGGGCTGCCAGGGGTTAAAAAGAGGCGGCAACGTGGGGCGAAAAAGGAGAGAGCTATTCTAGAACGAAGCCCCGAGCTGCAGACTCTCGGGTCCATCCAGCATCCAACATCCAGCATCTGCTGGATGTGCACATGCAAAATTTAATTACGACCAAAGGATGAGTGCTTAATTATACGCAAACATTTAAGTTTACTGCTTTTTTCGCAACTAGAGAGGGTTGGGTCCAAAAAGGGGGAAGGGGGCGGTGCTGTCTACGCCAGAGTGTTTGCCTTCGTTGTTTTTCCTATGGCTGCTATTTGAGCTTTCTCATCTGGACTGGCTTTTTGGCTCGGAGCTTAATTAGGAGCCAAGGGGCAAGTGGGAGAAATGTATATATGAGATGAATAGCTGACTTTCCCATAAGAAGGATATTTCTTCCAAAAATTCCATTAGTTACTTTAGAAGTTTATAGATATTTTGAACTTTTGAGTTTTGAGTTTCTTTCAGAACATAAACATATATTTCCTTAAATTGTGTTTAGGGATTTTCCAATCTCAAAGAGCGCTCTATTTGTTCCATTTCAAGTTCTAACTCAAAATGAAAACAAAAATTGAAAATTGACAAAACCATCATTGTGGAACACAGGAAAAAATCCAATTACCTCATTGAAAATTCCGTTTCAAGCGGCCAAGCGTTTTGCGTTTTTCCAACTGCCGAAAAAAGCAAGGAAACGAGAAAAACTCGACAAAAATCACGACAAACTGTGGGTGGCTAAGGGAAAGCCAGAAACATGAGAAGCTTAGGAAAATGGAGGGGAAAATTGTTCTGGCAGGAGGACAAATGAAAAGTGAAATGCGAAGAGAATTAAAAGCGACAGTGGCCGCGACGATTGTGGTCCGTTGCTCTCGGTGGTTGTGGTCGACATTCGCGAGGTCTGCCTGTCATTTTCCGCGCTGGAAAGTCCTCGTAAGTCCCCCAACTCGATTAGCATTTCCAGAGATTTGTTATGACCACAGAGCCAGCCCCATCTTTTGCAGGAATTATCAAATTTTAGACACTTTTCCCTCAGCTGCCGCAGGCCTAATGTAAATTTGAACAAATGGAAATAGCATTTTTTTTTCACTTACTGAAGTTGAAGTTTTGCTCTCGTTGATTAAACACAATTATTTCTAATAAAAATGTATTTATATATTATGTTCCATAATTTTATTAATGGGGATTATGCTACTCATAGGAATTTACCAGTTCCACAAACGTTATCTCACTTAGCAATTAAAATTTTCAAATTGCAATAAATGCTTTTTATTGTTTGGCTGGGGTGTCTGTGTGTCTGTTTCGTTTTTTATTCATTCCCATTTGCCTTGACATGCGACTAAGCGTAATATATTATTCAATTAAAACGATCACAAAAATGACAACTGGGGTGTTGCCCCCGCCCCCGCCATCGTTCATACAAAATATTTGGGTTCATTAATAATAATGCAATTACGCATAAAAATGTTTTAATTTATTTCAATTAAGCGTTAATTAAAACTGTGTTTGCTGTTTTTGTTTGGCTTGCGTGCTGCGGTGTTTCATTTTCAGTTTTTATATATTGTATTTACGCCTTTGGTCTCCGCAAATAAACAGATGGTTCCAATTTTTCTAGAGCAGAGCCCATGTTATATAATTTTTAATAACTTGTTTCTCTAATTTGTTTACTTTCAGCAACTGCGGCTTTCGTCCCGTTCTGAGTGAGCAGAGCGCCGTGGCAGCAGCGGCGGCGGCAGCGGCGGCCCAGCGGAGCGCCAACCACCCACCCCTTTTCCTGCCACCCCACTTGGCCGCCCAGTTCACCCATCAGCCGCTTTTCCCGGGCCTGAAAGGTGAGTCTGTCCAATCGATCAGTGGCAAAGTTAAGCCGAATCACTTCAGTCTAATCAAATTAGACTGAGTGTAAGAGATACATCAAAATCAAATCTGCTGCCTTGACAAAATATTAATTTAATAACACATTGCGTAGTACAACTTGAATTTAGGACCAGTTAAATAGAATTGAAAATCAGCAAATCCAATTAAAGGCAATTCAGTGAAATTAATCTATTTATTTTTGTACTTTTAATTCGATATCAATCAAATCTGCAGTTTCTAACAATCTGCATAATCGAATCAAAGCAACCAATAAAATTATCTGCTTTCTAGAAAGAATATTTTGTACCTAATCTTAAATAAATAATAAATATTTATATTTCTTTGTTTTTTAGGCGTCTCTCCATTTCAGAGCCTGTGCTCATGCTGCTCCCTGAAGCCCCCGCCGCCACCGGGCTCATCGGTGGTGGCTCCACTGAGCATTCCGGTCAGCAGCAGCTCGGCGGCCAGTTCGCCGGAGTCACCAAAGTCCTCCGGCCAGGGCTCCGGTCATGATCCGCGGTCCAATTCGGTGGCCGAGCTGCGGCGGAAGGCGCAGGAGCATTCGGCGGCACTTTTGCAATCGCTGCACGCGGCAGCTGCTGCAGGATTGGCTTTTCCGGGCCTCCACTTGCCACCTCTGTCCTTCGCCCACCACCCGGCCTTGGGGCAGCATGTGGTCAATCACAACAATAACAACACGATGAGAATGAAGCACGAGGCTCAGGACATGACCATGAATGGCCTGGGCCCGGGCTCAGGATCTGGTTCAGGATCTGGTTCGGCAGGAGGCACATCATCGGTCGCTCTCTTGGATCTGGCCGAATCGGCAGTGGCATATCAACAGCAGCAACATGCCACATTGTCGCCACCAACCACGCCCACGCAGCAGTCATCAGGGGGCGTGGCAGCTACGGAGGGCTCTCCAGGATCAGGAGCGATCGCAGGATCGGGTTCATTGAATGGAAACGTGGTGCTGACCAAAATAGAATAAACAAGAGTTGACAGAGGAAAAATCGAACAGAGTGTGCAATGAAAAGGCTGGGTATTTTATTTTCCAGATTTATAGAATTGTACAAACTTTAGGTCAGATAATTTCCACGCCATTTTCTTTGGCCTACAATCAAAGTCCGAGAAAATCTTTGAAATGAAATACCTAAACCAGCCCGTTTGTAACAATAAACAATGAAAACATTTTAAAGTTTAATAGTAGAATAAGCTCTGGCCTATCTTTAATTGAACCAAGTATACACAAAAGGCAAAAAATTAAAAAAAAAACAATTAAACAGATGCACTTCAATAAAATCTTAGGTACGTTAGAATGATAATTAGCTGTTGTTTGTTTGTGGCAGTTAGATTGCGAAACGATAACCCCTGATTGAACCCAACATAATCAGCAACAGCCGAGGAAAACTCCAATGATTAACAATATTAATTAACACGCAAATGCATATGAACATATATACAAAATCTAATGCAATATATACCTATAAACTACAGCATATAGATATAGCTAACGACGAATCGAACACATTTAGCCTAGCCTATGGCACTGAATCGAACACTAAGTATAGTAACCGCCAAACCAATATTAATAAATATTAAACGAGTTCATAAAGAAAACAATAAAGATGATCACATTAGGATAACAAAACCGACCTTCCAACTTTATTCACGACTAAATGGGCACTTAAATTTTGCATTTCTCTTCGCATTCCGATTCCTTGTGGAATAGGTTGTTGTTTCCTTGGCAGCCGGAGTATTGGAAGGTGATGCACTCGTTTGTATCTGGGCGATACGTCCACATGGGTTGCAGGGAACGGCAAGTACCCTTGACGCCAAACTGCTCGCCACAGATTGCTGCAAGTTCAGTTTGAAACACGATTTTTAGAAACACGCAAATTACATAAGGGATTCGAAGCCATTCTGTACTTCAGATAGGTTTGCCAACCGTATTTGCAAATTTGACCGCTTTCTCCGCTTTTACTTACGGTTTTTCAAAGCAGCAAAGGCTGATGCCACAAGACAGCAGATGGCAAAAACTGCTAGGTATTTCATGTTGATTTTGCTTGGACTTGCGTTACTGAGACCTCAAACCGAACTGTTGACCGATCCGAGATGTTGGTCGCATTATATACTATAGGCCCAAACCGGATCGGTTATCAATCGACGAGGGTCAGGTCTCTTGAGAACTGGCAAAAACAACAAACCTTGATGGTAGAGTAACGTTTTTATTTTGTTTGCAATTTTGCGAAACAAGATTGCCGACTGTTTGTTTTGGCTTTTAGGTTACAAGATTGTTTTGTTTTAGGTCGTGGGTTTTGCCCCAGATGTGGAGATGTGAACCTGTTTTCGTAATTCTTTAGTCCTTGCAGGCCTTTTCGCATTCAGTCTTGGTACTGAACTGATTGGAGTTTCCACCGCAGCCACCGAAAATGAACTCGGTGCAGGCGTTTTTGGAGGCGTCATAGGTCCAGGCCGGCATAAAAGCCATGCAGGCAGCTCCGTCCTGCGCCATGCCCACCATCGAAGAAGGCTGCTGGCACATCTCTGTAAGATCGGGAATCATCCATGGTTTAACATGCCCTGGAGCAATCAGATTCCTACTCACCCGGTTTAGCATGCACCCAAAAACGACTGCTGGACAGACTCAGCAGAAAGGCGATGGCGACAAAGCCGATATACTTCATTTTCGACAAAACTCCAGTTGAACTATGATGGGCCAGACTTTGCCTCACCAGCTTTTTATAGAGGTGTACATATACGCAGAAATCGGGAGGAATATAGCTTTGGCTTATCTTGCAGGCCTTATATAGAAAGTGGGCAGATAGCTATGAACTGGCACATAAGTGCAGATGTCAGTCCAGTAAATCTATTTGTACATTAAATAGTGAATTATGAAGTATGTACTTCGGGCTAGATTAAATAATCAAGCTTAGATTTGTGCCTTCCCTTCGTTTCAAAAAGTTTCGTGCTCTTAAATGATGATTTGTAAGGCTAACTAAACGTTTCTCAAACATAAACGAGCCTTGTATTGTGTTTCGTACGTATACATTCAGATCATAGATACAGATATCTTTGTAGAGATATTACTCCACGCACTTAGCCATACACTCTTCCTGGGTCTCAAATGAATTTTCGTTGCCCTGACATCCTCCGTAGGTAAATGGAAAGCATACGTTATATTGAGAATCATAAGACCAGCGACGGAAACGTGCCAAGCAAAGGCCATTAGCGGCAGGGGGTAATCCACAGATTTCTACAAATAAAACAATAAAACATTAAATAGTTGAAATGGGGCGATCAACTATGAAACAAGGTAATTTGAGCTTGCCATTTTTCAGAGCCAAAGAATTGCTTGCAAGAGCGACGAAAACGAAAAGAAGACAGCAGCTTCATGGTGAAAAATATTGGGAACCTTTAACTAACTAAGTCAACAAAACTTTAAAGCCTAAGCAAACCGCGTCGCGTATTTTATACTCGTATTAATACAGCTTTCCGTTAAGTGTGAACAATTTAGGATTTCACAGTCGTAATAAGTAATGAGGTCGAGAGGTCTTTTAAAATCTTAGAAATAGGAAAACCCAATGAAGATTAAAGAATCTGTAACGTAAATCTTTGTTCTACAGATATAATAGTAAAGATATTACTCCACGCAATTATCTATACACGCTTCCTCCGAATTAAATGAATTTCCGTTGCGTCCACATCCCCCGTAGGTGAAGAAAACGCATTTGTTCGCTTGGGAATCATAAGTCCAGAACCTCATATGTGCCCTGCAGCCGCCTGTAGAGGTTTTGGGTAATCCGCAAATTTCTACAATCATCAGTTGTTAAAATGGAGAAATCAGATGTCATATGAAATAATATGAGCTTACCATTTTTCAGAGCCAAAGAATTGCTTGCAAGGGCGATGAACACAAAAAGAAGAATCAGCAGCTTCATGGAGAAAAATTTGTGGACCCTTGGCTGTCTTGGGCAAAGAAATTCTGAGACCCAAAATGAAGCGAGTCGCGTATTTTATAACCATATAATTAGCATACCATTAAATGTGAACCAAATTAAATTTTACAGGTTAAGCTAATTAGTTAATTAGTTTCAGTTCCATTTTATTCAAAGCACTTTTCTTCGCAACTTTGCTTGGTATATAACTCTCCTCCGAGAGTGGGAAAGGCCACAGATTTCTGTATAATATGGACTAAACTAAACCATCCACACCATGTTCTGGGTTTTGTATAGCCTCCTCATTACAAAAAAAATGACCGCATACCGCCCAAGAACATTGAACATTTTGAAACAAACACAGAAAGATTTATATACTCAAGGGTTTTTTAATAATTATTCATGACTTTTAGCACGATAGCAATGTATAAAAATTTACTTGGCACTTTTTATGGCATTTCTCTAGGGTATTGAAACTATTATCATTTCCAAGACAGCCGCCGTATTCAAATTTTCGGCAAGTATTTATATGTGGATAGTAAATGAACTTTTCAAAACTTCCAGCGCACTTAATGAAATCATTGCCATTTACTTCAGGCGGTTGTCCACAGATAGCTAATGAAAATGATCATATTACACAAACATTTTATTACATTTTATTAATTAAACTCACGATCTTTGAGACACCAGCTAACTGTCTCCAGTGCCAGCAGCAAACAGCCAAGAACCACTAGCCTCATTTGAACTTGAGATTCGAAAACAACGTCTCTCCGAATCCGCCGTAGATCAAGTTATGCCCATCGGGAATGCAAAGTGTAAATGTTTGTCCGGACTTTTAATATTTTGAATTAATCTTATACGATTATGACCCAAGTCGGGAGTCTCAGTTCAGATAGAGCTAGCAAATCAAAAAGTAGCTGCGCCACATTAAGTACATGCCCATGCCTAACTGAAATACATAAGCTTTCGATTTTTGATTCACCTAATTTTATTGCAAACACTTGTCTTCACAGATTTCCCTCGAATCAAATCTATTGTTATTGCCTCCGCAGCCTCCGTAGATAAATTTGATGCATTCGTTTCGATCGGCGTCGTAGGACCAACTGGGTATATAGGCCTCACAGGAGATTATGCCATCTCCGTTTCGGGAATGGGGTAGACCACAGATTGCTAACAAAAATTTCAAATTACAAACCAAGTTGAGTTATGAACAGTTAGGAACCAACCACTTTTCAGGGCCAAGGCGTTGGCCACAAAAGCGACAAACACGAAAACCAATATCAACAGCTTCATAGTTCAGAGATGTTTAAAACCTTTAGTCGATTGCGATGAGAACAAACTGAACTGCTGAATGGCTAAAGTAGCTTTATATATAGCCACGCCATTGCATTGACTCTCCGCTAATCGCCGATTCCATTAAACACTGTGATTGTACGACAAACAAATCAAGCTCACATACGACTGGGAAATCTCCACAAAAATTTGCACCGATCTATGTAAATATTTTTGCCGCATTGTTTACATTCGTCGGCTTCCCAGAAACGACTTTGTTTACTGGCCGCTTGAAAGGGAAAGCCCCTCACATTAAAATTGTATTATCATATGAAGTATACAATGAGCTCAACAAGTGTTGTAATTATGGATGTGTTTTCTCTTATCGATAGGATAAACGGTGTCACACTTACAAAGACCATGGCAAAAACTCCATAAAATATTTCATATGAGGTGTGAGTCATTTGATAGGTCCATTTCAGAAGTCTTTAAATATCCCACTTAAATGTTTCAGTTGATACTATAATATAATTAAACACACTCAGAGGAAAACGATCTCGATTTAAGAATTTCTACCTTAATATATAGCTAAGATCGTATAATGCTAATCATACTCAGATTGACATTCTCAGATTGCAAATGACTTTGCTCTCATTTGCCTCCCTCTCTCAGTTTTTCAGTCTTCCACTTCCGTATGAAAATTCTCAATTTTTGTCGGTGAACATTTTCTAGTCTCTTAACTAATTCAGCAACTTAAACTTTGGCTGTGATGTTAAATGATGTCAAAGGTACAAAAAATCGTACAAAAAGTTACGTATCGAGAATCATTTATTGAATATTTTATATAGCATAGAGGTCAAATTTATTCCTTGCACTTCTGTTCGCAGAGCTCCTGGGATCCAAATCGGTTGTCATTGCCACCACATCCGCCGTAGATGAACTTTTCGCACGAATTGGATTCGGGATGATAGCTGAAGCTTGGCATAAAAGCGGAACACTTGATGAGACCATTGCCATCAACACCAGCGGGCAGTCCACAGATGGCTAATAGAAAGAGAATGTGAATTACAAGGGTTTCGATTTCCTGAGCAGCTCCCAACTTACGATCCTTGAGGCCGAGGGCCACAGCCACCAGGGCGAACATCAAGCAGACGGCAGCAATGAACTTCATACTGATTGCGATTTTGAAAACTATGTATATCTCCCAGCTTCCGTGGAACGACTAATGGCAATCGGAGGTGTAGCACTAGGTTATATACGCCATGCCGATAGGCAGATGGGAACTACATATCGGCTGGGGATCTTATCTATGTGCTCATGAACTTTCGGTTCATTAACGAGTTCTCGTGAAATTGGTATATAAACAGACGAGACTTCGAGTACAGTGTATGTGTTAGTGTTTGTACTGAAATTAATGCCGGAATAGCAAATAAATCTAGGAACTACGTTCTGAATAAAGTAAACACGATTAGGCACCGATTTGTCATTCGGAAGTGTTTTGTTTGTCCGATTGTCTCCCAAATTTCATGTATTTACTCTTTTGCTTGTGTAATATATTTATACATTTTGTTTTCAGAGTCTATGCGATTTAAGTACACAGACACACCAGTAAGAACCATTACATTATAAAAGTAGTCATATTTTATCGAAATTATTGTTTACACTGTTTAGTTCCCAAGATTAATTAAGATCGTGTATTCATGACTCAAGTTTTTGTGAGTCTGACGGGTTTCGCAATTAATAACATGCCACTTCTGACACTTACAAATGTATCTACACACTGTACTGCTAGTACCAGGTGTGCGAATAAAACGAATTAGATATATAAATCACAATGGTATATTTATTTAAAATTATAATCAAATTATTCGAATAATCAACTCAGTGAAGAAATGCTTTGAAAAGGCTGATGAAGTTGGATGACAAATAAATTACAAACTAAGGAACTACAATTTTTTAAGACGAGGTGGCCACTTCTGTGGCCACTTCGCTGTTTTGTTCGGTGGTTGAGTCCGCGGAGGAACCCGCCGACTTTCCCAGACAGGCCTGTTCGCACTGCTCCTTGGATTCGAAGTTGTTCTTGTTGCCAGCACATCCTCCGTAGACGAATTCCTCGCAGGTTTGGGTATCCACATTGTAGGCATAGCGGTAGAACAGAGCGAAACAGCGACCGGTTTCCTTGGGCTGATGGCAGTCCTCCGGAACAGTGAGCTCACTGGCATCCGGCAGGGGATTGGTCACCGCGGGATCATCCGCCTTCTCCACGACGACATCCGAGGGAGCTGCCCGAATTCCGGCTGCCAGGAGCAGAACAGCCGCGAATACTATGAAGCTATATCTGAAGCACATTGCGAGTCCGTTGAGTGGATGATGAGCGAATGATTTCGGTCCGCTCGGATATTGTGGCTTAAATACTATCCGTCCGAACTGATTTACTCACGTACTATACTCACTCAACTGGGTTTTTGCCCACCGTTTTTGCCTCTTTTTGTGCACTTCATTTATCGGAGCGCAAGCTTGTTTGTCCAACTGATTCGTCGCCGCATGTAAATCACGGCGGTGCCTCTCTGACGTCTATATCCACGTCCATATCCATATCACCTGGCACTGACAGCTCTCGAGAAGCTTTCGCGGCCCAACCTTCAGTTGCAGTTCAACGCACCAACGCAAGTCAATCATAATGCTGGCCATAAAATCATATTCCAAGTGGCTTCCGGATCGGTGTGACAATTTTAGCCAGCCAAATCACGTTTAGGAGGCGGAATGGGAATCTAACTGAATTACCTATAAACTGGTTAACTGACGGTTGAAGTTTTTTGTGTATCTAACGAATGGGGTAAGCTTTGGAGCTTCAGAAGAAATGGATAAACCGTCTGGTTAAGAAATGTTTCTAGTAATCATAATAAGCTATTTTCTAATAATCAAGTAATCTTCCATTTCTTTTATCAGTGGAGAATAGAGCACTCAATTATATACAGCTTACGTGCGTTTAATTAGTTAACTATAAAAAGTTTATATTTCGCATTAGCAAAAACCAATTTCAAGTAATTATTTTAATATACAACAACAAATAATTTCACCTAGCATTTACAATTTGCAAACAATCTCGTATTTTTTAACCGCCATCAATGGTTTACTTTTTGGGGATACAAGCCTCCTCACAAGTTTGTCGGAATCCCCAACGATTGTCATTGCCACGACATCCTCCGTACTTGAAGGTCTCGCAGGCTTTTTTATCCTTGTTGTAGTAGAACCTTTCTAGGCTCATGCGACATGGACCAACCTCCAAGGGCTGCAGGCATTTGGGATCTATAAATGAAGGGATTTAATAAAGATCCAAGCTTTAGAAATATAAGTTTTTAGATTAGTTCATAAATAAACATACCTGGTACGAGTCTCTGTGGTTTGATTGTAGTTGTGGTTGTGGCAACTGCAGGCTTATTTCCCGATGGATTTCCAGGCTGCACTTCAACCACAGCCTTCGGTTTAATATTGTTATTATTATTATTATTATTGGGAGTGGCTACTGCCTGCGTAAGTTGCATAAGACTTAGCAATACGAGTGCCCCGAGGCAGAAAAACTGGGTCATACGCAGAAGCATTTTGTGCTTGGAACCTGATAACTGAACGTTAAAAGCAACGACTGTGAACTGAACTGGTCCGAATGTTCTATATTCCAGTTCTATATGCTGTGCTTAGACGACCAATTACGTTCAAATTAAATCATTTGCTCACTCTCTGCTCATCCATGTGTGAGTTAAGCTCGCATTGCGCATACGCCGTGTTGAACGCTGGCGAGATTAATTACTTCATTTCAACAGAGCAAACAGATAGCACATAATAGCAACGCATTTTCAAATTCATAGTGCTCGCATAATAATAATACATACATGAATTGAATAAAATAAACAAAAAGCGATACCCTATCACTTAAAAGAAAACTGTAGACTTTTCAAATTAGGCACACTTTAAGCCAGGTTATTGCGAATTATAGAATTATAAAGACATCTTCCACTAGAAAGTTCTTCAATTCAAACTTAGTTTTACCGGGAAAAAGATGTTTATCAATATATTATATTTATTCATTGCATTAGCTGGTGTTAATGCGGAATCAGCAGATGGTTAGTGTGTATTTCATCATTAAATGACACTCCTTAAATGTATAAAATAATTATATATTAAGAAATATGTCAACTTATGCCTGCGGCTAATGGCTTTGGAAAAATTATGTCCTGTGCACACTACTCGAATTGGTTTTCCTATCACCCAGACAAAAACGAATGCCTGGAGTTCTCATACGGAGGCTGTGGTGGCAACGAAAATAGGTTTCAAACTAAAGCAATTTGCGAAGATCTGTGCAAAAATAAAGTTGAGCAACTTTGAATAACGTGATAAAATTCTGATTGTTATTTATTTATAATATAATAAATACTAGCAGGTATTGATAGCAGATATTCTTTGCCGTGCGATGGAATACCCTCATGGTGTTGTAAAAAGATTGCCTACTTTTTGCTGGCCTTTATTTTTGTGCTATTACATTATTCTTAACTTTTGACAGTCTGAATGTTTAATGAATCATTTAATTTTTGATATAAAATTTGTAGTTGTAATATAATTATTCTTTCTCATACCCTAATAACCTAAACACAATAATTTACTTCCCATTTGCATGGCCAATATTTTACATAATTCCAAACCCAATTAATTAGTTTCGGGTAATTAATAAAAAGGATAAAGGTAAACTTATTGCCCGATGTTGGTAGTTTCAGCAGAGTTTTTAACGTTGATTCAAAATATACACACATTGAGGATGAAAGTATATATTTTGATCTGTACAATATTAGCTTTAACGGCGGACATAAATGGCAGTGAGTCCAAATGAGCACTATTCATTATTAATTAACACTTAATAATGTAATACCTTCTCTCAGCGGTTTGTAATCTTGAACCTTTTGTCCAAGGATCATGCCTGGAACTGACAGACCTCTATTCCTATGTTGAATATAAAAACGACTGTGTATTCTGGCAGGGATGCCTTCTAAATGGAAATCATTTTAGCAAAAAAGAGGAGTGCGAAGACATGTGCAAGCAATAAGATTTGTTTTTAATTTTGAGGAGGAGTGCGAAGACATGTCCAAGCAATAAGATTTGTTTTAAATCTTGAGAAGTGCGAAGACATGTGCAAGCAATAAGATCTGTTTTCAATTTTATGGAGCCCCCGTTATTTGCAAAAAATTTTAAGTATGTAATATCCAGAACTAATTCTATTAGTTGTCTATGTATAAAAACACTGTCAGTTGATCAGAGCTCGTTGTTTGGAGATGAGGTCGTTTTATATATTTGTCTTATTAATTTCCCTTTTTGGGTTCGAAATGGGATATGGAAATTGTAAGTTCCAAAGGAAAACATTTAAAATCATTTTTAAAAATATTCCTTTACTCCAGCTGTCTGCCATCTTGATGCCACTTTCTTTGGATGGTGTAGAAAAATCAAGAGTGGATTTACTTTCATAGCTTCCGCAAACAAATGCCGTAGAATTTCTGGCCAATGTGATGCAAGGGATAACTTTTTCGATGACAAAGCATCCTGCGAATCAACTTGCAAAACAAAATATTACCTTGAAATCATCGAGCGAGAAAAATAGTCATTTATATTAGAATGTGCAAGGTACAAATATATACTTGCTCTCAATCTTGGGAACTAAAATTGCATTCTATTATTCGCTGAAAATATTTTCAAGAAAAAATTGCAATCAGAACAGAATTGTTTTCTAGCAACACCTGAAGCTAATTTAATTAGTTAAAGGTACTTCCTATTTTCAGATATTTTCAGTCTATATAAACCTGCTTCCATTTTCTTTGTGTTGTTTCACTCATTGCTAATGAGATCGTTTTGTGCTTTTGTATTATTATTTACCCTTTTAGGGATTGTGATGGCATATAGAGATTGTAAGTGCTAAGAATAACACTTTTACTCAGTCTTTTTAATTTCACTTAGCTCCTGACAAGTGCTATCAGTCCCCTCGGTCTTATGGACCTTGTAATGTTAAGGCCCATGGATACACCTATGATTCTCGTAGAAATGTATGTCGTCGAATTGTCCTTCGGTGTATGGCAAGTGGCAACTATTTCTTTGACAAAGAATCCTGCGAATACACATGCTTAAAGTATATTCAGTGACATAAATGATTGTACATGCCCTAATGATGCATTTGTTATTAGAAAGTAAGAACAGACTATGAAATACAATTATAATAATATGTATAAATATTCACATAACTACTATGAGCAATTGGTTTTGGTCTGCATAGTATAATTCTTTTCAAGGTTGAACCAATTTAATTAGCCACCGATATTACACTTTTTTTTTTTATTATCGGTACACCTACTTCAGAATATTAATATCATTAAGCTAGGAAAAAGAAACCGGAATTAAATATATAAAAATGAGATCGATCTACATGGCGCTCATTTTATCTTGTTTATGTGCTTTGATAACCGCGCAGAACCGTAAGTTTTATGAAATATGGTTACTCCATATCGTTTTTGACCCAAACATTCCTGTGTTATAGCCATCTGTGGCATAAAGGCCTCTTTTGTGGGAAAGTGCAAGGGTTTCGCCTACATACCGAGGAAGCATAGGTGTGTAAGGATAACTGGTGACTGCTCCGGAAGGGGTAACTTCTTCAAACGATTGGAGGACTGCAAAGCCAATTGTATAGATATTTGAAGATCATAGAAAAGGGTAACAGGACGTACAGTTTGGACGAATTACATCTTGAATTTAATAAAACTGAATACCAATACATAACGTATCTTACTCCACACCCCAAACTGAGCCATAAACTGCAAACAATTTGCATAATAAATTCGAATGTCAGGGCCATGTCCGATAGGTCCATTTTCCATTATTCTGTGCGTGTGTGGCACTTTGTGGGGCTCATTAAAGTTGCATTGTGTGCTGACAGGATGGGAAAGGACTCAAGTTCTGGGCAAGGGCGATAATTAGAGCCACATTAGGGCCAGAACGCTGGACAAGCCAAGATGGTCAGCAGGAGAAACAGAAACTGAAACGATGCCAGGTGTTAATTCGCAGTGCAAATTGAATTATCGCTCGGCGATGATGATGTAACGATAATTCCAATGCTCGAGGAATGCCAGGAGTTTGGGCCCTGTCAAACTGCCGTGCTATTTATTCATTAGCACACATGAAAGGGTCGAACATTTCGGGCCTGATTGAGTGGCCAAAATGTCAGATGTGCGGGGCGACAATTCAGTTAGCTGTTTAATTTGCCTGAAATAATTGAGCCCCGGACGTTAATTGGCCCCCGTCGTCAGCAGCGTTTAATTACTAAACTAGAGACATATTTGTGCAGTTGGAAGAAACGCCAAAACGGCATCTATTACTTGACCAAATGAATTGGACACTCAATTTGAGAAGGGCATTTTCAAGTGCAAGACTTTTCTATCGGTTCCCCTATTTGATTGGCAGCACCTCTAAAATAAAGATCTGTAATATATTGCTTATTTTGTTTTAATATCATGGGCTGCACTGGTTGAAGTTGAAAGCGAATCTTATATTGAAATTGAAAACGCGTTTCTCGCTGTCAATCTAAACACCTTACCAAGTCGTAGTTGATTGCAAAGTATTGGCAGAGCCGCTTTTGTTGCTGTTGAGCTGCCAATTGAAATGCGGAACATGTTTTTTTTGCCTTCTGCTCAGTCTTTTTACGTCATCTCCGCGAGCGTTGATTTTTATGGGAGCCACTGTAGGGTATGTGATGGGGAGCTTCGATTATCACACCCAGCATGACATCAGAATTACTTTTCATATGTACAAGGTACGAACATTAAATGTTTGGTTAACTTATACATAAGCAAATCAAAATCGCGAGACCTAAGACAGCTAATAGGAAGAGCATTCCACTCTTGCTTTGGCCTAAACCATTGCCACTTGTTAACTTGGTCAATGTTGAATATTGGCAAGAAAAAGTGTTATAAAAACGAGTATGAGGTCTGAGCATTTGAAGGCATTTGTAAACACAGAGAGCCTGGTTCAGTGAGTTGTGGGCCCAAGAACGTGACGGTTGAGTATCGCTGCAAGTGGAAGTCGAGGGGACCTCCGATCACCACCAAGTCTAGATGTCATGATGCCGGCTCATTGGCAGTGGCTTTTGGTTGGCCTCCTCCTGTTGATTCCGCACCATTCAGGGGCGGCCTCCAAGAGAGGTAATGGCACCCACTAATCGGTGATATCTATATAATCTGTATAATCTGTGTAGTGAAACTGTGCCTGCAGCCCATGATCAGTGGTCGGTGCTTCGGATACGTGGAGAGCTATGCCTACAATCCCATAAAGCGCCACTGCGAACCCTTCATCTACGGCGGATGTGGCGGTAATGATAATCGATTTAGCACCAAAACTGAGTGCGAGTTCAACTGCCGTGATATTTGAGAATGTCAACTGAAATGTCACAGTTACAATAACTACGATTGAAATTAAAAACAAAACACATAGGTAAAAACTACAAACTGGTGGTTATGTTTTCATATATTCTATGTTGTGTTATTGAGGCAACATCCTAGATATTCATTCAATCTTAGGATTAGAAAAGTTCAAGCTCCAACTGGGATTGTTTGTAATTAAGGTTGGTTTGTAACTCAGGTTGAACAAATTTCACCGTACAAAATAAAAATATAATAATTACATTCCACTAAATAAGACACGTGACAATTAACAACGAAGGGTATTTTCTTTTCCTTTGGTGCATTCAATGTGATGTTTCATTGGCCTTTGATTGGTTGCGCCGCTTGATGTGCCGCGGATTGTTGCAAATCTTTTCGCAGTCTTCGAGGGTTAAGAACAGCTTTCGATTACTGCATCCCATGTAGCGACAACGTTGTGTCTCCGGATCGAAAAATATGCCCAGGGTAGTTGGGCTACACAGCCACACGTTCTTATTCGGTGCCGTCTGGCATGCATCTCCTGGAATAAATATTATATATATTACAATTCTAGCTAACTTTTAGAAAAATATTGTGTGTAGTTTCAATCAAGAGGTGTTTGATAGATAAGTTAATCCGAAGTCATTGCCCTCAGAATTTCGGCATTGACAGGTTGAAAAACAAAAAGCAGATAACCCAACACCATGTTGAACATTTTTTCAATATTTTTCCTCATTGATTATGAGAAATCTTTGAATACTCACGAACAACCGCCTCTGCAGTGAATGGTTGGTCCAGCATAACGGCCAAAATCACACAAAATCCAGTGATGATTCTCAGCTGACTGTAGTTGGCCATTTTTACAGAACTTTCGAAAGTGCTCTGGATGGATAGCGATGGAGTCCTCTGACTCAAGTTGGTCAACTCTGTAGAGCAGCTCTGCTTTGCTCCCTGGCCCCGATGATGTCAATCTGGTTCAGGACAAACACAAATGCGCAGCAGCTCGCCATATATAAGAGGCAGTGCGGAATGTGTCCGATTCTAGAGTGATTGAAAGCCTATAGTATATGGATGATCGGCCGATCCGTCTGCTTTTCTTATTTATTTATTGTCTTTTTGCAATTTCGCTGTATTTTATGAGTTTTTTATACTCATCGCACGGCAAAGTTCATCTAGAGTGCAAAAACCCAGTCGAAAAAATGCGCTAAGTATTTGTGGCAGCTGTTGGCAGTTGGGTATGCAGATAGGGAATACTCTAGGGTTCTATTGCAACTTTTCTTGGACTTTGCGCAGTTTTGAATTTCTGAAAATTCTTCGATGGATGAAGAAGCGGATTTGGTTCACCACACACTTGGTCACTGACTAAACGGCTAGTCGCGAACTCGACTTGAAGCCTCGAACAAAAGGCATCCGAGGCACACATTTGTAATCGGAGTCGCTCTGCCAGCAGTTCTGCTGCTGATTCGAATTCTGCTGAGAGAATTAAAACGTACACTGAACAAAACTTTTAACTTCGTTTCCCATTCTTAGTCCAAATTCATGTCCTACCACTAAAACGTATATTCAGCGCTTCACATTGAAACTACCTATACTTGCTAGAACACATTGTTTTATTTAAATAAAACAACAAATCGTTCTCTGTGTGTTTGGATTGATAAGACGTCAGCATCGCCAACTGAGATTTTGCATGTCTGATCATCGATGATGATGTTGGGGGATGGTGATCGTACTGAGGGTTGGCTCTCCTCCAATTCCAGCTAAATCCGGCGAGTGCCTGTTGCAGAAGGCTAAGATGAACGCAGAGAGGTGCAAGGCTGATAAGGCCAACGTGACGTATACGCAACGAGCTAGTTATGCCCTCAGTAAATAGCCGACATCTATCTGCATCTGAATCATCTACATTACATTTGTTGTTGTGATGTAATGGGGTGAAGCCAAAGAGCAACATTGTTTGCCGATTATATTACTTGGGCTTGTAGATAGCGCAAGCCAATGAATTTAAATTTGCATTGACAAATGTTCGTTGGATTCAGAATTTTTTATAAATTTTCCTATATATATTATTATTTTCACCAACATAAATTACAATTCCAAGAGTTACCAGAACTATCAGACTCCTTTCGTTATAGGGTAGCACAGGAATATATTATCACAAGACGCATTTCAATGTTCAACAAAGTAACTTTGCGTGCCAAACGAGGCACAATCACAGAATTTCGCACGTTTTGATAGTGCGAGCATATGGAAATACACAATTACGTCACAGGTCAACGGGGCGGATGATTGACATCCAGCTGAGACTAAGCATTTCGACGCAATTCGGTTGCCGCTCTCGAAGATTTGATCAACTCTCACCGAATCAAACTCATTCATTATGGGTACATTTGTTTACGTATTTATTTATATTACTCGTTCAGATAAAAGTCATGATTCCGGCGTATCCCATGGATGCAGGTGGAAATGCAATCCTGCTGACTGCCGAAACTCTGGCCACGAATCAAGTGGCATGCCCCGATCTTGTACATCTTGCAGTCAAATGTTATCGGATCGTAGTAGAATCCCTCGATATCAATGGCACAAACGCCCTCCGAACGTGGCGGTGGTTTTTTGCAAATACCTAACGAGTAAATAGTTATTGATGTTCAACGAACTCTTCTTTGGGGGTCGCAGAAAGGAAAAACCAATCAATTGCGGCATGGTAACAACTTTTACTTCTGTGACACCCCCTGTCGATCTGGCTACTCACTGGGTATCGAAGGCGGACCGGGCACGAATCTGGCATCTGTGCGGCGGTGGTGGATCAGCGCCAACAGCACCACCAACAGCAGCGTTAGCACCACCGACGCGGGCTTGTGTCGAGACATCTGGACTGGCGGCGGGCAACTGAGTAAGCGAGGCAATCGGGAACACTTCCGAGCTCAACCCATCGAAAGCCGCGATAAGGAAAGCACAGCCAACTACAATCACTTGTAATACATATTAAAGCCCAGCACGAGCGGAGTTATAGTTGTCTTTGTAAATTTCCCACAAACAATCAAAGATAAAAGAACGATGCCCTGTTCAAGTCCATGCATTTTGCCATACAACTTCCGGCTTGTAAAAATATATGGTTTTTTGTGTATTATTTCAGATAATAAATAGGGTAAAAGACTTGAGTGGGAAATCAATAGAAGTGGGTTAAAGCAGTTCGTGAATGTGAACATCTTTGCGTACGGCATTGTTGAAACCCTCCTTATAGCGATACCAAATAGGACTCTTCACAATTGCATCCGTTTTGGCTGAAAGAAAAAATAGTATGTTTAAGGATTATGCTAAATTGAAGAGATTCGAGTAA
Source organism: Drosophila sechellia (assembly GCF_004382195.2). NCBI lineage: Eukaryota > Metazoa > Arthropoda > Insecta > Diptera > Drosophilidae > Drosophila > Drosophila sechellia. The sequence goes on from NC_045949.1 coordinate 3,643,148, forward strand.
CTTACATTCTTCAGCTGAGTTTGTCGAAGTCGATTTGTGAGTAATGCGGCCAAAAAAGTCCTTAGTGAGCTGAAAGGAAAAGTAATCCAAACGCTATTTGAAATATTCAAAAAAAACTTAAGGTAATTGAACGAGATTTTTCTGGACAAAAGAGAGAGAGTCCAAAAGTAAGAGCCCTCATGAAGTAAAGCATAAAGTAGCTTTCCCAGTCGCATTCGCTTAAGACGAGCAATAAATGTTCGTTTGTGCTGATCCCACATTACGACTCCAATGACAATACCGCTGGAATCCCCTTATGGGTTATTAGCTTTGCAAGGATTTGCCACGAGGAAAAAGCTTCGGCTTAAACAGCAAAGGAAAACCATTTGGAGGAGGAAGGAACGTGAACTCAGGTTTGACCCAAGCATATGCGCACTTCTTTTGAGAGTGGCGAGAATTTGCAAGTAAATTGCTGCTAAGTAAATGCAAGGCATGCAAATGCTTATAGATTCACCTGCTGCTTGGGTGCACTGTGCATATTAGAGGCCGAAATTGGTTTCGGCTTCAATGTTTGCAAATGATTGGGTAGCTGCTTTGCAGCTCCTGATGTCTTCTTTTTTGCGGCTGGAGCTGAGGGTGCACCGCCCTTGGGGGCAGCCCGTCGTATCCGTTCCAAGTCCACCTCGCGGGCTATCAACTGGCGACTAAAGTAGGGAAGCGTCAGACCTGTGTAACCTGAGGATAAATTGAAACGAATTTAGCTTTAAGAAGGCTTTGCATCCCTTCCCGAAGACGCACCTGGAAAAGCACTGAGTGCATCGAGATCCGGTTCGGTTTGAAAGACGTAGTGTCCTTCCTGGGACTTGACCTGCACAAACGTTAGTCCGAGATCAACCATCACCTCGATGGTGTGACGCAAGTCCTGTTGCTCCCTGAGGTCAATTAAATATGCACTTATAGGAATGTTCCAAGGTAATCCGGGTGTACTCACTTTGGCGATAGCAACTGCACCGCCACGGAGCGCAGTTGCGGCGATAGAATCCTCTTTAGCAGCGGCACCGTATCGAGGAGCAGAGTTCCGCCCTGACCCACACCCAGCGCAGAGGTGGTGACACCTTTGCAGAGGGCCTGAAAGATGTTTCGCTGGTTGGTGCTCTTCTGCTGGAACTGCAAGGATACAAAAAAGGGTTGGTCCTTGAGCAAACAGTGCGAAATCTATGCAGGAGTCTCATTAATCTTGTGATTGCATTTGAGGCACATAATGGACAAGAAATTACATGGCTTGATTGTGTTGATTATGCACTTTCCACAGGGCTTGGCCGGGGATGTTTGCCCCGGCTAATGACGCCTGCATAAATCATGAGCCTGCCTCAAAGAAGCAGTCTCTCTGCGATGAAAAGAAATAATGTGGCCCGGGGCCATCATCTCCTCATCGTCATCGTTTCGTTTCGTTTCTTTTACTTTCAACAGCTCACCTCAAAGCCACGCGTGGGAAATGCGATTTTCGGCCAGGCCAGTGTGGCAAACAGCAAATGCCAAGCGACGAAACCGTACTGCAGGTACGGGTACACACTGTAGTTCTGCTGTCTGCTGATCTGATGCTGCACTGTATCTGTGAAGCAAAACCATTTTAGGGCTTCGCACACGCCCGTAAAGTTTGGATCGGGCATCTTCTGTTGCAGGTAGTTCTCATACACGCCTTGCGTTAGTCTAAAAAGCAAAGGAAAATATAAATATCATTCTACTATTTTTATATAATTACCTTTCGTAATCCCCACTGGAGTGGACCACCTCCAGTACATTGCGAACTCGTGTTGTCACAGACGTGTTTGTCATGGTGACCTGGGCGGGCTCATCGACCTTATTGGCGTCTGTCTGCAGGGTTTTCCGCGGACGTTGTATCTGAAAACAGAAATAACATTAAATATAACCCACAAACACGCAACTCACAAAAGCGCACCCGAAAAATAGCATCCCACACGGCGAACAGACCTTGATGTCTGTCTTTTTGTCCCAGATTATTGTTCAGTACATCTTGCAGAGTTAGACTATGCTTTTGAGCACTACAAAATGAATTATCGTTAGTATAGTAATGTGTAAATATTTGGTAATTACTCACTTAAAAAACTGCATGGATGAAATACAGCTTCTCACATCGTTTCCGGATTTCTCAGCTAGCGCGATAAGTGAACCAAAGTCCGTCTTTAGCTGCTCTTTGTAAGCAATTTTAACTAATCTGAAAGTAAGATATAATAGCTGTCAGCACATATACTATATTTTAAATATAAACAAAAGGTATTGCCTTTCTGCCAGACGTGCTGCATCGATGGGCGGAAACGTGACCACGAAGGCCACCTGCCTTAAAGGACGCAGGGCGGGATCGTAGACATCGTTGCAAATGCAGATAATGGGTCGCTTCAAGACGTTGTGCTCTGCTTTGGCGCCCTTGGCTTTAACTTTGGTGTAAACAGCATCGCTGATGAACTTGACCAGATAATCAATAGATTGACGAGGCGCGCCATCGATTTCATCTAGGGAAATATTAGTTAAGTATATAGCTTTACAATTTCAAAAGATATATGCTCACCGAGAACTATGCAATTGGGCCGTTTGTCTTCATTCAGAACCGAAGACATTTGAGTTCCATTTTCCAAGGCCAGTTTGAATGCCTCCGGACTGCGATCATCGGAGGCGTTGATCTCCCGGACATTATAACCAGCATGTCGGGCGATCGTGTGCGCCAGTGTGGTTTTCCCCAGACCTGGTGGTCCACATAGCAGCGCCACCTTCTGCATGGGTCTGCCCAAGGCATCCACATTTGTGTTGAGAGCTTGGCGAGATTTGCGCTGCCGCCAGCCGCCATTGGATTCGAATTTGCCTGTGCGCTTATTGAAGCTATTCAGATGGTTGGCAGCTCCGCCAGCAGTGCCGCCCTCTCCAGTCACCGCCTCTTGTTCCCGTTTGCTGTGGAAGGCTTTGCCAAAGACCACTTTGTCCCACATTTTCAGCCAGTAGAGCAGGCTTCTGTTGGTCATTTCATCGGAGAGCAGGTCGATGTATTTCCTCGGCTTGTACTTGTCCACCCAAAGGCGTCCGGGCTCTGAATTGGCGTTGCTATTTACGATGGTTACATCTGCGTCTTCTGTGGCTGTAGCGCGGCTCAAAACCTGCAGGGGGAAATGACAGTATTACTTGGTTTTGATGACATCTCCTGATACTTACTATTTCGCCGGCTTCCTGCCAGATCTTTTCCTTGGCCTCACCCAAAAGACTGCCCACCACCTCGCCCCTGGCACTGATCAGATCCAATTGCCTTTGCTCATAGTCCTCGGAGTGGAATCTTACGTAGATCCGCTCGAGATCACTGCGCTGAATGGCCTGGAAGGGCCAGTTTGGGATCTCATACGATAAGTTTCTCATCTTGAAGTCGTGCAGTGCCTTCAGGCGACTAACGTCGTCCTTTCGCAAAGTTTTGCTGGACTCTCGCATTTTGCGCCGCAGCTCGAGGATTCTTTCGATGGCCTCGTGATCTCGTTGCTCCTCGGTTCGGGCTTTCTTCACCATGGGATCTTCGTAGGACTCGTGAAAAAGGTCATCTATGTCCCCGAAGAGATCGCGTTCCAGGCGGCGCTTATTGACATTTTTGAGACCCACTTCCTGGAGCTGATTAGCTGGTGGATTTTCCTTTTCCAGACCAAAGGAGCGGCTTGTTAGTTGTGTATTTTCGAGCTCCTGGATGGCGGGCATGCGCTGGAAGGGTGTGGAGCAGCCCCTGCCCACCGGTGGACCTTTGGGCGTTCCAAAAAGGCGCCGATTGACCTGGCCTCCAGCTGAAGTTCCTTCTGCCTCATCTTCCCCAACCAACTGGCTAGTTCCAAAGGTAATCTGCGACAGCTGTGGCGATCCCAGTGTGGAGTTTCCAAGCCGGGTGCTATCTTTTAGTGCCGCAACAGGAGCTCTGTTTTCCTTTTGCTTTTCAGCCGCCTGTTTGGATGTGCTTGGTCCATCGTACGCGTTGAACTCGTCCGGCAAGTCCTCGAGCAGCTCTAGTTCGTCTTGGTATTGCAGCTCAAACTCCTCGTTTTCATCCGGATACTGATCCATACTGGTTGCAAACGAGAGTCCAACAAGCAATTGATTGAAATCCTATTATATATAAACAAATTGTTGCACTGGTGTTTTCGCGCCAAAATGGCAAACATTAACAGCTGTTCGATGGCAGCGTTGCCAACTATCGTTGCCATAGTGATGGCTGTCACAAGCTGATTGATTTGCTAGCTTCAATTATTTTATTTATTACTTTTGTAAATGCATTGAATGTAAATGTACTTATATAAGTAGTAGTTTTTATATTTAAATTTGTAAAGGCATTTGGTAACCATCGCTCCTGCTGGCACTCTACAGCTTTCTACCATGGCACGCACATTTTCCAAACAGCTGTTTTTCATTGACTTGTTTACCTCTCTCGTTTCTTCTTCTTGCGCAGACGCCACTTTGCTTACTGATAAAGTTTGTCCGCCAAAATGGAAGCGAATCCGAAAATGAGTATTCTTTGTAGTATTCTTTCTTTCCTTAATTCAAAATCCAAGTGGCTCGCCATTATCTCTAATGCGAAAGCGAGAGCAAGGTGGCAGCGCCGTCCCGATTTTGATGACGTGTTATATACTTTCCCGCCAAAATGAAAGTGAATCCCAAAATGATTCACCTGAAGAGCAGTTGCATTCTTTGTTTAAAATATGTTTATTTGAGTATATATTGAAGATCAGTATTGAAGTTTAGTAATAGATAATGTATATATGTTGAAGGTTGTTTGCATTCGTCACTAGCTTTTTAGAACTTTGGTGGACAAAATGGACTTATGACACCGCGGACACTTGATGCAAGTTTCCGGATCTAGAAGACCTGCGATCCTGTGCAGACACGGATGTATCTGCGTTCTCACGTGTGCCTTTGCTGCGATTGGCTCGGCAATATCCAACCGCTGGTGCAGTATCTAAAATAAAGCATATAAAATGTCCAGCACGTGTTCTTCGAATCCTACTCACATTGTAGGCCTCCTTCCATAAACTTGATTTGTAACTCTGTTTTCTGGTTTCACTGTATTCATAAACACGAACGCCATTTTTCACTCGAACAGCATGCGGATACGGCGGAATGCAGCGCGAAAGTTTTTTAGTTATCATTTTGTCTTCAGCAGAAGCGTAAGCTGATTCCAAAATATTTCGTACACTTAATTTGGAGTCCGGCATGTTTGAAACGTGTTTTTCGTCGTCGTATATATATTCGTATGGTAGATCAGAACTATGCAAAACTGCTTTGCCCCCGTCCATGGTGTGTTCGATAAACAAAATTTTAATTGAATACCTCTTATCACGATCAGCTTCTGCGCTCGACTGAGATCTACTGCATACTGCAGGCTACTGGGAAGCAGGCAGATCCGAACACAATGACTCATTTTTATCAAACTGAATACGAGTGGGAGGGACATTATATAAAGTCCAAGTTAATTTTATAATCCTAAACTACGGTTTTATTAAATAAATATCTGAAATAATGTCTTGAGCTAGGTAAACAATCAACAAACTTTTTATTTAGTAGTAACTGAAAGTTTAGATACTTTGCCTAAATTGCTGAGATACTTTTCGAATATTCTGAGATACTCTGTTGCGGAAAACGGTCACCCTAATAATCAGCTGTTCGCGTTGCCAACCTGTGAGAATGCGCTCAAATCTTACATTTAAAACTTTTATTTTAAGTGCGTGTAAATACGTGAATGTTGTGTAGTATATGTCTTAAAAAGCACTTACTTTTTTTAAGGTGTTTTAAGCATTTCGCATTTTGAATATATTAACTTCATAAAAAACCTATCGATATATTGATATTCAAATACTTTTCACATCCCTCGCTAGAATCGGTTGTTGGATATATAGATAACAAAATAATGCAACTCACAGTTTCAGGCGGATCGGAAGCCCCTGCGGCGCTGAAATCGTTCAGATAATATAAAGTTATAGCCACATTATAGAGTTAAGACCCCCGCCACGAAAAGTGAAAAACATCGTGTGTTGTTAGCTGAAATCCGTGAGCAAAAACAAGAACAGCTGCTATGACCAAAAAATCGGGCGACTCCTCCTCAGTTTGCACACATTTGTTATAGTTTCGTGCACGCGTAGGAATATCACAGAAAATCTAGGAAAATCAAGGAGAGAGAAAGTGGAGGAGAGCGACAAATCAAATCCAAACAAAGCGATTTCGGTTTATTCTTCTATTTCAGCACACAACCACGCAAAGTAAGTGATACAAGTTATTTATTTACGTCATCCACTGATAAGGGAAACCAAAAACAATCGGACTGCAAGTGAAATTAATGTTGTGTTAATATCTTCGAATTACAATACAATAAACAACTTGTGACCGCAGCTGAAAATAATTGAAGTACAGTGCGTATACGCTAAGGAGCACAGTACTTGAAAAAGAGAGAGTTGGCATAAATAACTTGTGCGCATGCAATACAATACAATTATACTGAGTTTCAACTTTTTTTTTTATTAATTACTATTGTAATAAAATATATAGATATTACTAATTATCCATCCCAACAGAATGCACAACTGGCTGGCCTCACATGACGGCGATGAGGATGCGATGGCTGCGCCATCATCCTGTCCTGCGTCCTCCGAAAACGGCAGTCGATTGGAGTCCCGCCGGATCTTTGGCGACATTACCACCAACAGACTGTGGACCTTTCGGGTGCTGATGAACCAGGATCTGGCGTCCAACGAGCAGTTGGCCATAGTGGGTAATTGCGAGGCGCTGGGCAACTGGCAGCACTCGGGAGCGGCTATTTTGTCGAAAAATGAGGAGAACGATGAGTATAGCAATCTGTGGACAGGAGAGATCTATATTCCGCGTCATTGTGACACGGAATATCGCTATATGGTCTGTGCCGTCGATCCCGGCACGGAGCAGCTGATTGTGCGCCGTTGGGAAACGCAATTACAGGTTTACAAATTCATTATGTACTGACCGACCCTATACGAGTAGAGTCCAAAAATCCAGCTGGACCTGGGATCGGATTTGATTTGTATGCACTCGTATGGGATTCAAGGTTTGGGGCTTGTCCAATAACAATGCTAAGAGATTCCCTTTCCTTACAGCCCAGAATAGTTAAGGAGCTGGATGAGCAGCCTGCCAAGAATCAGAGTGACATATTTGGCTCGTTCAATGGCCAGGAGAAGGTGGATCGGGGCTGGCTGACCAAGGAGACCCTGGTGCAGCTGAAGTTCTTTTATGCTCCGTTCACGTTTAAGCAGCGCATGAAACGAAGGCATATTCAGGTCAAAGTGACGCCCATGAACCTGAGTATCCCCAGTGCCGGCTGTGATACCATGCTGCCCTCATCTCCCATGGAGGATTCCTTGTCGAACGACACCCATGATACCAAGGAGAACGGAGGTGAATCCTCCACAGCCTTTGCCTTTAGCGAGGTCGTCACCTTGAGTGCCGACGAGTGCGAGATCAGAAGTCAAGAGCAGTTCGGCACCGGCTGTGGACCCACCGATTTGGTTATATTCCACCTGACCGTTGGAGACTTCGAGAACACGGCCTACCTGATTGATTTGTACAGCTACAGCTCCCGGGTGGCCAGGGAAGATGGTCCACCGAACCACTTGGGCTATCATTATGTGTTGCCCAATCTTTTTAAGCGTTCTGAAGGCAACTTGGAGCTGCCCATAACCTGTGCCAAGGGCCATCGACCTCTGGGAATGATGCGTCTTGGTTATCTTATCGTGAAGCCCTCATCGCTGTGTGCTCTGATGGACATGAGTGTCAGCTATGCCCGATACTGGAACAACAAGTGGACGGGACTGGATGTGGGCCATCGTGGTTCCGGAACCAGTTTCAAGGCCAAGGACGCTGTGATTCGGGAGAACACCATTACTTCTTTGAAGAATGCCGCAGAGCATGGTGCCGACATGGTGGAGTTCGATGTCCAACTTAGCAAAGATCTGGTGCCGGTGGTGTATCACGACTTCATGATCTATGTTTCACTAAAGTCCAAGTGCAGCATGCAGGAGCACGATTTCCTCGCTCTACCGATGAGGGAGTTGTCCCTGGAGCAGTTGAAGAAATTGAAAGTCTATCACATTGCTGAGGGTCTGTCCAGGGAGACACGTTCGTTTCACAACGATGATTGTTTAGAGCACCAGCCGTTTCCGCAGCTATGCGACGTCCTGGATGCCCTAGATGTCCATGTGGGTTTCAACATAGAAATTAAGTGGTCTCAGAGGCTAGAGGACGGCAAAATGGAGGAGGAATTCGAGCATGTGGTGGACAGAAATCTCTATATCGATTGCATATTGGATGTCATCCTACGAAAGGCAGGGAATCGCAGGATTGTACTCAGTTGTTTCGATCCGGATATCTGCACCATTCTGAGATTCAAGCAAAATCGATACCCTGTCATGTTCCTAACTCTCGGCAGGACGACGAAATACCAGAAGTATATGGACCCCAGGGGCAACTCCATGGAGCTGGCCGTGTGGCACGCGGTGGCCATGGAGTTCCTGGGTGTTGTGGCACACACGGAGGACCTGCTGCGAGATCCCAGTCAGGTAACATGATCCACTCTCGAATCGTGAATCATTCAGCTACGGACGCTTTTAGGTGAATCTGGCCAAGGAGCGTGGATTGGTGCTGTTTTGCTGGGGCGACGACAACAACTCCAAGGATACCATCAAGCTGTTGAAGGAACTCGGCCTGCACGCCATCATCTACGACAAAATGGATGTCCTGACCACCAAGGAGGTCAAGGTGAGTCCTTGAATTCATTGCCCAACAAAGCATTAATATATACCATCATTAACTTTTTAATCTATTTACTTGTATCTCCCCCCAGCAAAGTGTGTTCCACCTTCAGGCCAAGGACAGCCAAAAGGAACTGCTCAAGTTGCAGGCCCTGGAAATGGGGCATGTGTGGCACACCTCTGCCGACGGAAACGAGGAGCAGCAGGCATAGAATCTGAATATCGGAACTGCTCGCTATTTTATACTCATCTTTATGTACGAAAATAACCGCCTGGCTAGGACCAAAACTCATCAGATTATCAAATCTGCCATTATCATTTTTCCATTTCGCCACTTAGCTAATTGCATTTGATTTTTATAAATAGGCTTATTAAAAGTTACTTAAAATCTGTCCGACCAAATTAGGAACCTTTAAGTGTCTCTTTATGGTTTCCTATTTCAAAAAACTGCTCTGTACTTCAGTACTTACGTTCCCAGCAATCTTAAAAAATACAACTTTTACAAACAATGGAATGTGCTTGTTTTATTTTCAAAGTATTCAAAATGCACAATGATTTGATTTTCTTTAACTGGCATCTAACTGGCATATGAATCTTTTTTGATAAGTACAATTGCTCACATACATGTGGCTTCGCGCGATTGAAACGCATCGCTCTCGGTCGTTAGAGTGATCGGGTTCACCAGGACTCCACTTGAGATACAAACAACGTTTTCCGGAGACTGCAGACACAAAGTCACCGATTTTTGTGCGATCGTTGATGCCCAGGAAGTATTTCTTCGAACTATCGAGCTTTTCTACGATTGCATCAAACTCCTGTTTATTTTTTATAGAGGCTAGGTGACCTCCCATTCGACGACAGCTGGCCTGAGCATCCAGCCAATTTAGCTCAACATCTTCTTCGATGTGAAAATATCTATCGCCTATCTTCTCAAATCCTGGCTGTAGGCATTTCTTATCCAAAGTAGATTGAACTTCATTTATGGCTGAGAGATAGCCATCCATTTGGGCCTTCATAGATTCCATTGTACTCTTGATCGCCTCAAGCTGCGACTTCGTTCTGTCCAGTTTCCCAGTAAGATCCCGATTTATGGTCTTCAAAGATTCCTGCATGGCTAACTGCTCTCGCTCTATCCTGTCCAGCTTATCATCCTTTGATAGCTGCGATGCCTTTATGTTGGAAACGTCTGCTTTTAAGGCATCCAGCTGGACACTCAACTGGTTCTGATCCTTGACGGTTTCGTTCGCTATGATTTCCGTACAAGTATTCCATTTGTCCTGGTGGACAGCAACATACTGCATAACTGGCCTCAGGGTCGAGAAGCAGTATCCGTTGCATTGAGCTTCCATGTCCTTTGGTTGACTTTCAATTGTAGCGGTTCCTGCCAAGGATCCATGGCTAACAAGAAGTACGTTCAGAATTACGGCTGACAATCTCAACATGATTTTATTTATAACGTTTAGGTGCGTTTTATATCACCATGTTAGTAGTACTACATAAATGGACTGAGTTTCCTGCTTTTATACGTTTCAATAGGCGCTTATCAATTATTTGATTGCTTTTTTTTTCTTCAGTCTTGTAATTCTATTTAAAAAACTTGATCCCAGATAGCCTTACTTATTGAGACGCAAAGAGATGTAAGTTAATTTCATTTTAACAAATATGTGTCAGTAAGAAATAGTTGCTATTCTATGTATTAAATGTTGTAAAATATTTAAATAATATTGAAATGAAGTAAAAGGAATTTAATTCTCTAAATATGAAATTAAAAAACGCTTTCTACATCACTCATACGCAGTGTTGCATATTGGGGCCACACTCAAGTGAATGTCAGAGCAAAAGAAAATGAAAAATGGAAGAGTGACAGTGCGCATGCACTCGATTCTGAGATGAAAAACAAATCAACATCCCTCCAGAGAGAGAGAGAGAGAACGGAGCATGAAAATTCCATCGGTGTTGGTTCGGTTTGTTCGGATTCCTTTTCAGTTTGTTAAATCGCCTCGAACGGTTCGGAACGCGCGCGCGAAGAGATCGGACGGCCAACTCCCCGGAAAGAAAGAAAAATAGTGGAAGGAGGCGCCCCCACAAGGCGAACGAGTGTAGTGTAGTAGTGAAATAGTCCTCGATTTAGTTTACCCCTTTTCCGCAATTTTCACCAAGCCCGAAACATTGGCTTTCCTGTGCTTTTCCCACTTTTCCTGCGACCAGACTCCCCAAAATCCCCAGTATCGGAACTATGTTTATGGGCAGAGCGCAACGAGGCCGCAGGATGAGAGAATAGGTGAGAATGGGTGAGAAATCGGAGAAGGCGGGACAGGGATATGGATATGAATATGGATGTGGATATGGTTTTCTTCCACGGCGAATGGCTATGGGGTATATGCACATGGGGGCAGATGGAGGAGTTCTCCTCAACATCAGCCTTTAAAGTCGATCCTGCGGTGGCGGACAATAAGGAAGTTTGTGATACACCAAAAACGGAAAAATCGATGCGTGCGCGACGACAACACACACGTGTATGTCCTGCTGTGTGTGTGTATATCAAGTATACGCCAAGTTAACCGAGGCAGGCAACTTCATACCACAACAAAAACACGCTACTTACAAAACACTCCTGACCTACTGTGTGTGCACCACCCCTTCCATTTCCATTTTCCCCCCCCCAGCTTTTCCCCACAGGAGGCAGTTAAGCCACCTTCTAACTACTTTACTTGCGTGTAATGTTCTTTTTGGGGGAAGGAAAGTCGGTTAAAAAAATATCGCAGGAGGGAAGAAAAATGCCGAAACCCATTTTAAATACTTCTGGTTGTGGCCAAAATTTGTGTGTTTTCTAGGGGAGCTTACAAGTTGGCCCCCGCTCATTAGAAGTGAATAAATAATGCGGCTAAATATATACGTACGTATATGTGCACCATATGTATGTATATACTCACACTTTAAAGCCATGAATATTAAGCTAGAGTTTGGCAATCCCGAAACGGCAGCAGAGTGTGTATAACATAATCATTAGCATTAATTGCAACTGAATTCCACCACTTTCCCGGACAGGAAAACTGCCCTCAGCGTGTGTTTGGCTTGTTTGTTTTGTTTATAAAGCCTCATGAAAATCGTGTGAGTTGTTTTGTATTTTTATGGCGCTGATTCGAAAATCGAGAATCCGAATTGAGGGGCAGCCGGCTGCGAGTAAACATCGAATGGACAATGATGGGAATCGACAACAGAAAAAGAACAGCCGGACAGACAGGGACAGGCGGACATTTGGACCAAAAAAGTCAGACGGACATGACGCTGTTGCTCACTTTGTGTACATGATGTGCACACAGCCTTGGCCAATACAATAGTGCCCTTTCCACATCTACATATATACACAGAGCCGGGAAATGGTCGCAGAAATCAAAGAGATTTGAAGTAACTCATAGAACTGTCAAAAAGTGTGCAAAGAATAGAATCTATCTATCTATTGTTATTTAGCTTTCTGAAAACATTATTATACTGCACTTTGGTTGTAAGGACATTTCCGGAGTTATATTCTTGGCCGCTGCTGTAGCGGAGAGTACCCAGTACCCAGATACATTTGTATCGGTGCGTGCGAGAGTGTAAACAATGCAGCGCCAAAACTAAATATTGTTTAAGAACAAATATTTGCCTTTTGTGCAAATCACGAAAGGCAATTTCATTATTCCGTAACGTTCAGCTCCTTTTATATTTTTTTTTTTATTATATACCAAAAGAATAGTATTTTTCGTGCCACTCACCTAAATTGATGACGCTATCGATGATACGGTTCAACTATATTTAGTCAGATCTCGGAAAAAGGTACAATAATCATCGGTGGGATGCGCTTCACGAGCTGCTAATGGGTCAATTCAATCGAAGCGAATATTATTGTCTATTTTCCAAATAAATGGCCTTAGACTGAGTGTTGGGTTTGTTGATTCTAAAAATTTATGCGGCGTAGAAGTACTCGCTAAATAAAGTGAATCCAGGCATTGAATCATCGGATGCATACATCAATTCAAAGAAGGCGTTACTTCAACCGATTCCATCCGGCACACTTTGATACATAACTGAATCATTTCGATTTGGAATAACTGATCTATGTTAATTATCTTTTGGATAAACAAATTGCCCGGTATTCTTCCATAATCCAAAGATGTGCGAAAGTTGGCCACGCATCTGAAATGATATGAAATATTTGAATTTCCCAATGATTTGTATACCCCAAATATTGATTTAGAATCAATAATTTGTATGCCATACTTTTCGAGGCGAGGTCAGGAGATTTGGTGTGGGTACTTTTGAAAATCTTCAGCGATTAATTATTATTACAAATTTTTAAAGTAGTAAGTGTAGAAATATTTCTCCAAAATGTATTACATTTTCCATGGACACCCTCTAAATTAGTTTTTCCTAAAAATAGTTGTGCGTGCGTATATAAAAGCAGTTTTGGATATGCAGCACATGTGTCTAGGCCATTAAACTCATAATTACGAACCATTAAATTGAAGGGATCCATACGTCGTCTCCTCAAAATGAATGTGTAATTACTTCACGAATGCCACGAAAACTTTCTATACTAAATATGCCTTCAACTAAAGTAAAAGAAGGAATTTAAAGTCCTAAACCTTTCTATTGCAGCGGCATGTTGTCCAACTCAGCCCCAACATAGTGAGTAGCTTGATTGCAAGGATCAATGGAGGTGTTCCTAACATCTGGCCAAATATTTTCCAGTGGTGGTCCGAGGTCCTGAGGCCTGATCCCCATTGGGTGCCGAAGAGTGGATCGAAGTGGTGCCTTGAAGGAGTGGTACGCATAACTGCATAAATCGTGGGCAAGGACAACGAAAAGCATTCAGGTTGGCTAGCGAAACCGCAGAACAATAAAGTTCCAAAAACAATAGAAAACATAAGCCCACACAAAACACACTCACCAAAGAAACATTAAGCCAAAACCACAAACAGAAGTTTTACTTTACCTATTACCTTATTTGTTTAATCTTAATTTAATTAACAAATTATACAAAAAGAAACCGTTCAGCCTCACACCGATTGGTTGGCTTTTGAGCTCCTCTTGATCCTGACAATGACTTATATACCTAAAAAAATGCAACACTATGCGCATGCAGCCATGAATCTGATCAACATGGACTCGGAGAACCGGGTGGTGCTCAATGTGGGTGGCATTAGGCACGAAACCTACAAGGCCACGCTGAAGAAGATTCCGGCTACGCGATTATCGCGATTGACAGAGGCGCTGGCCAACTATGATCCGATACTGAATGAGTACTTCTTTGATCGGCATCCGGGCGTCTTCGCGCAAGTGCTCAACTATTACAGGTGGGTGTCCTAGAATCAGATTGCTATATATTACTCACAATTCATAATCGAACAGAACTGGAAAGCTGCATTATCCCACGGATGTGTGTGGTCCGCTGTTTGAGGAGGAATTGGAGTTCTGGGGCCTAGACTCGAACCAAGTGGAGCCCTGCTGTTGGATGACCTACACACAGGTTAGTGCCATATTATATTTAAAAATTCATAAAATTAAACCCTATTTTATCACTTGCAGCATCGCGACACCCAGGAAACCCTAGCCGTACTCGATCGTCTCGATCTGGATACGGAAAAACCGTCCGAGGAGGAATTGGCACGCAAATTCGGCTTCGAGGAGGACTACTACAAAGGCACCATATCCTGGTGGCAGGAAATGAAGCCGCGCATTTGGTCCTTGTTCGATGAGCCCTACAGTTCCAATGCAGCCAAGGTAATGCATATCTATAGATGTTTTGCATTGCATTCTATATTTATCAAAGTCTTTCATCATTCCATGCAAAATTGCATTTGTCAGAGGAAACACTTTAATTCATTTTTCAATTAAGATATATGCATGCTGAACAATTTTCCGAATGAGTGAAAAATCCACTTTAAATGCATTCTAATAAGTAATTATACTATACTTACAAATACACAAACGGCTAGACATCTATTTTTATTACAAGTGAATGCATATCCAAGCATATAACCACATTAATCATCCCAACAAATCGCTATAGATACTAGATTTATTTAAATATATTATTTATACCAATTCTCGACTATCTTTTAGACTATTGGCGTGGTTTCGGTGTTCTTCATCTGCATTTCGATCCTGTCGTTCTGCCTGAAGACCCATCCCGATATGCGGGTACCCATCGTCCGGAACATTACAGTGAAAACTGCGAATGGAAGTAATGGCTGGTTCTTGGACAAAACGCAGACCAATGCGCACATAGCCTTCTTCTATATCGAATGCGTGTGCAATGCCTGGTTTACCTTTGAAATATTGGTAAGGGATCATAACTGTTTAGAAACTCCCAGTAAAGACCTTTAATAACTATCATATCCTTTTATCCAGGTGCGCTTTATCTCATCGCCGAACAAGTGGGAGTTCATCAAGTCATCTGTTAACATCATAGACTACATAGCGACGCTTAGTTTTTATATCGATCTAGTGCTTCAGCGGTTCGCATCGCACCTGGAGAACGCTGACATCCTCGAGTTCTTCTCGATCATCCGCATCATGCGTCTGTTCAAGCTGACGCGCCACTCGTCCGGACTGAAGATCCTGATCCAGACGTTCCGGGCCTCGGCCAAGGAGCTGACCCTGCTGGTGTTCTTCCTCGTCCTGGGCATCGTGATCTTCGCCAGCCTCGTCTACTACGCGGAGCGCATCCAGCCCAATCCGCACAACGACTTCAACAGCATACCGCTGGGCCTGTGGTGGGCCCTGGTCACCATGACTACCGTCGGCTACGGCGACATGGCCCCCAAAACCTACATCGGCATGTTCGTGGGCGCCCTCTGCGCCCTGGCCGGCGTACTAACCATCGCACTGCCAGTGCCCGTCATCGTCAGCAACTTCGCCATGTACTACTCGCACACGCAGGCCAGGGCCAAACTGCCAAAGAAGCGGAGACGAGTGCTTCCCGTCGAGCAGCCGCGCCAGCCCAGACTGCCAGGTGAGTATATCTACCTTCAGTTAGTCATACAGCATAAACAAAAGATGAGGAAATTTCAAACCAAACTCAGAATATCAAATCTATTCACTATTTTAAAGTTACCTCAAATACGTACGTATATTTTCTAGAAAATGCACAAGCATCCAACTTTCATTTGCTGATTTATTGAAATTACATTTACTATCCGAGACGTCCAAATATATCGTAAATTACGATTAATGCGAATATAATGCAAATAGAATCGTGTATAATAAATTAAGCATTGAGGCGTGTTTACAATATGGCGTAAATTAGTAGGAGAAATAGGGGAATAATACTATATATTCATTACTACTAGCTAGAAATTTGTGTACTAACTAATTGTACTAACTTATTGTATCTTCCAGGTGCCCCTGGTGGTGTCAGTGGCTGCGGCACCCCGGGCTCGGGTCCCCACTCCGGTCCCATGGGATCCGGCGGAACTGGACCACGTCGCATGAACAATAAAACAAAGGACCTGGTCAGCCCCAAGTCAGGTGAGTCTCTGAGTGTCCTTAAAGGAGTTACACCACACTGATTCCCGCAAACCAAGCAAAATGCAAGCCAAAGCTAAAGCCACCAACAAAGTACAAAATAAAAAGTAAAAAAGAAAAACCTATTGGAACCGAACTCAGCTTTAAAAAGGCACCGCCAAAATGTCTTCCACTAAAAGTACTGAGGACGAGCAAACCAGCTAATACAAACCAAACAAGTTCTTAACCAGTCTTTAAAAGCTCGCACAGCTGCACCCTCAGTTCAAAAGTAATCGAGTTCAATGGATTAACTTTGCAATACACAACCCAGTAATAAATACTCGTTATCCTTTGTGCCGTCTCGCAGTTTCTCCTGGCAAATGAATATGAATAGTAAAAGATATTAATTTAAGAGCCCAGTAAATGCTGCCACGAAATGCGAATCTTTGCCCATAACGAACCCTGATTTTGGGTGCGCTTCCCCTTTTGGCTAAACTATATCCATTATATAACATATCATTCGTCGTGTACGTGTATATATGTACTCTATGTAATTACCATGCATTTAAGGCTTCTTTATTCATACTCCAGTTTATCAATTTCAAGCTTAGCTTTAATTTCACGCAAATCATTCAAAGGAAATTTAATGGTGTATCTTGGAGCTTAAGTGGAAAATCGATGGGAATGTTAAGGAATAATTATTACTAGCCAAATATAAATTTCTACAAATATTGGTTACCTTTTCCTAATTATTTTAACATACTTATCGATCTACAAATTACTTGAACTCCAAGCGTAAAGCCAAAGATTCAAGTCATTTCCATATCATATATGTACTAAGCAGACCTTTACTTTTTCTTCATCCATCGAAGGCATACTTGTATATTCAAAGTCATCGCCCTTCAATCAGTTTGGGATGTACTTTATTCCATTGAGTCAGCAAAATACAAGAATATGTATCGCAATATATACTTTTTACCTTTCTTCAATGATTTTTATACCCAGATACGAGACTCTATTTTATATATGTACCTATTTCAACCATTGATTTTTGATATCTATGCTCCAACACACTTTCGTTTACTTTAATATAATTTCATTTTATTGATAAACGATCCAATCCAAACCCCAAAAATCTTGTGTAAATAGATGAATATACAACAATGATTGGCAAACCGCGCGATGGCAAAAAGAGCAGGCTGCTCTAAGCCAACAAACACAACAGCAACAACATGAACCACGATACGACAACAACCACAACAGAACCAGCTGAAGAACCCAAAAACCCCACATACCATTACTTCCAAGCTAGAACTTGCAATGCGAGATGATGATGATACTTTCTGTATAAGAATTTGGCAAACTGATCTATGAGTAAACGAAGGAAAAGTTGAGAGTAAACGAAAACGCAACCCAGGGACTGGATAAAGATCATATAGCGGATATAGACCAAATCGGATTGTGGTACGTGGATCTGGATGCCAAATAGCCATAGATATATGATTACTCGTATGGTTACTTTGAATATGGACGACGTCTGCTACTGATATCTACTGTTACTACTACCACTTCAAACTGCTATATAATCGTATATATAACTACAATATGTAATTTTCTACGTGTTTTCCTCTCTCTCTATTTCTCCACCTATCTTTACATAAGTTATATTATATACTCTCTATATATCGTGTACGTGTTGTTCTTCAGTTCTGGCTCGTTCGTTTCTTCGTTAGCAGTGTATAAGATACTATATACTATATTCAGATCTGTAAACGTATCCTCTCTCATTCTCTATGTGTGCGTGTGTAACCTTGTGACCTTTCGTTCTAGTCTAATTGCCCCGAATCAGAGATCCCCTAGCTATGTAATTGATCGAAAAACTTGGAATATACTTTGTATTATCTCGAACTCTTGTATTTCAGATATGGCCTTCAGTTTCGACTAAAACAGAAAACAGAACAGAACCAGAAAGATATTTTGTAATTTGATAAGCCAGCTCAAGACACAGTATAAAAAAAACCAGAAAAACTCGGCAACAAAATCGAAAAAAAATCGAAACAAAATCAAAACGAAACCTCAGTTATATACGAAATGTAAAGAAATAAGAAATCCCCGGTTCGTTCATCTATCATCTAACTATCAGCTAACCAAAACTCGGACTCTGCTGGGCGGGTGTGTGTTGGTTAAGAAACCTTTATTAACTACCCCTAACAACCTCCAACTTTCTTGCTCTCTTCCAACCCGAAAAATCCCCAACTAAAAGTGTCAAATAGTTGAAAAACTTGGAAACTAGTTCGTAGCAAGCAGAAACTCTAGAGTTTAGAGCCACCTTCACAAATCCGATTTCCCAGCATTTGATTCTACAAAGTTTTACCCCCCCACTCTCTGCCTGAGTCCAACTTATCCAACCGAGCGGAAATCTTTGCCGAACGTAGTTTGCAGATATTGTATCTAGCCTTATGTGTGTGTTTATTTGCCGAGCATGCTGCATGTGACCCGATTTTGACCTGAGTCTTGGAGTGTGATTAGTGTTTCCATAGTTGTGTGTGATGTTTGTAATCATGTTCGTGTTACACCCCTCCCAACAAAACCACCCCCCACCAACCCTCGTATATCGTAGTAACCAAGTGCACCCAGTAATATACCATCAGCAATTTTGAAAAAAATATAAAAAAAATAAGAAACAAAGTTGCCTCCCACCTGCCATATGAAAATCAAAGTTTACCAGATTTGGAAACTCCAGCTTGACTAACCGACTTAATGAAAATAATATTTATTTCTCTCTCTCTTTTTCTTTCTCTGTTTTTCTCTTACTCTTCCCGGACTTCCCACTGCTATATCTATCTATTGTTTCCGGCTATATAACTCCACCTACTCCACCTACTTCCTATCCACCCGAAACCGAAACTGATAATCCTTTCTGTGGCGGGGTTAAAACAAAAAGTTGCTCAACTTTTCGCAGGTCCGCTGGGCGCAAGCATTGTGGCCATGAGTCCCCGGACAATGCTGGATCTCAATCCTGCCCTGGCGATGGGCAAGCCTACGTTTCAGCCCCGTATACCCACCCCCTTGGCAGCCACGCCCCCTCCCCCGGTCAGTTCCGCTGGGGGGCTGACGGCATCTGGAATTGGAGCCACTTCAGCCACTGGAGCCACGAGTGCACCACAACCAGCAGCAGCACCACTACCCAGCATTGCGGTGTCCACCACAGCGAGTGTGGGCAAGGATTTGGGCATCTCGACCACCACCACCACGGCCCAGGAGACCAGCAAGAAGGCGTTCCTCTAAGGGAGCAGCCCAGCCAAGGACTCAGCCACCTGCTATTTATATTTATCCACGATCCCCATATCCCCCAATAAGCAATATCTTACATATTCGATGTCATACAGAGCCTTCGCATACGAATTCACTTATAACAAAGATGGTGTGTTTCAAAGTTAGCAAAAGGATCCTAACCTAGTCGTATCACTGACTTGACATCGTCTTTGTTTTCCTCATATCACTCACTGTGTTTCGCAAAGCCTCATATCGAAAATTATCGAATTGAATATCATATATTCACCAACGAGTCTACAATGGATCAGAATTAGCTGGAGATCAACCATAAATCAAATATCGATTGTGATGCTATATTATGAAAAGTATTCTTTGATTTCAGCAGAGGTTTAGGATATTACTCTATATAAGCATTTTGACTGTTATTATATATTAGTTGCTTACTTTTATATACCGAATCCTATGTATTATGTCACTCTGAAATGAAATGGCCAATATTAAAGCAATACTTTGGTTCAAGACCAGCTATACACTTAGCTAAAAATTACCTTTCTGTTTAATCCAGCAATAAAATATGTTCTTAACCTAATATATTCGTATTCTAATAGTGATCTATCCATCTCTGATACCTAGACTCGCAATTTGTGTTGACCATATCACGACATACCTATCAATATCGAACCTAAGCATAACATTAGCTAAATATAGATAATCCAATTGCTTGACGCCAACAATTTACCATCGAGAGTTAACCAAGACAGAGCGGAAACCATGTTTTTAACCATACAAAGTGTTTTTACCGATTGCAAGCTTGCTAACGATCCATTTTTCTATATAAGCCATAGATATTAAATCGACAAGCAGTGTATATAATCCTAAATGCTTTACAACTCGGTTTGCCAGTTCCTTATGCGTTGTGTAAAGACTCGACTGCCCCCATCAGTTCTCGTGGGGCAGGGGCAGTTCGGTTGAAAGCTTTAATTTTATATATTTACTATATAGAGGGGGACTCCAACTCAAACGCGGCTTGAGAAGCTTAATTAAACAGAAACCAATCAAAAAGGTACATCTACTTTTTTAAAATTCATTCGGGCCCAGCGCACGTGTTGACTTCAACTTTTTCCCGAACTAAAAATAGGAGAGGTGCTGATTTCTTCAGCGAAAGACGCCAAAGTTTTCCGGGGAAAAGTTGAAGCCGAAGAAAAACAAACGAAATTTTTCAACTGTTGGCACTTTTCGCTCATCACTCACTCACTTACATGCTGGGATTACTCGGTAAGCTGGGAGTAAAATCGCTTCTTATATTTTTCCAGACCGAAAAGTTGGCTCACATATCAACAAGCTAGGGAACCTTAAAGAAAATTTCGAATTTTCCGTCAGTTAAAATGCAAATTATTTCTATTAAATTTTGTTTGGTTCTCCGCAAGCAACGACTTCCCTGAGTAAATGCAAAACAAACAAAGAATCCAGAAGCGGCAGGGAATTCCTTACAGTTCCTTTCAGTTAACTTGAATTTGTTGAGAAAGTTTACAAATTGCTGTGGGGTTAAGTGGGTGGAGTTAGCCCAAAAACTCACTGGGCGGGTTAAAAAAATAAGCAAACAGGTTAGCAAATTGTTTTTCCCCAATTTTCCTTTGATTTCACTTGCGCAAGTCATTAGCTAATTCTCTTGTACATTTTGAATATACATATTTATACATATATCTCTCTCAGCAGTCATTTTGCCCACATAATTGTAAGAATAAACATGATAATTACTGAAAACAAACAGTGGAACAAAAAGAAGCGGAATAATGAGATGCAAAACTTAAGCAACATTAAGATCGAAGATGGGCAACAAATAAACGAAGTTTGGGTAACATTTGTTAAGTTTTTATAATGAACAAAGCATTAATAATAACTAAATTAATATTAAATATTGCAAGCTATAGGAAATGGATACAAACAATTGTTTATATCGTTTCGTTTTCTCGCTATGATTTCGAAACAGTTTTTTAATTGTATAGTTAAGCAAATTGTATACTATTTGAACTAAACAAAACAAATTGTTCTCTCAATAACTCTTGAACAAAGAAAATTAAGCTAATTATATATACATTTATTATTATATATATAATTGAAAAAATATATATATATGAATTTAAAAAAATAAAATGCAATAAAGAAATCTATTGAACACCAAGCACAACGAATTTACTCAAGTGGAAAATGTGTTTTAAGTTTAAAATCAGCAAAATATCATTTAATGTTTTAATTTTTTTAAATAATTTTAAGTCATCATAGCTTGCATACATGTATTTCTCCACCTTTGCACTTTATCACAGACTTTTAAATTTGTTGCCATGCTTTTTAAAATTCCACTCTGGCTGGCGCTTGCGAACCACTTTATTGCCAATTTCGGCATTTGTTTCGATTTCATTACCAAAATTTGCTATTGCAATAACAGCTCAGACACTCGGGCCAACAAAAGGCGAAACAAAAGAGAAGTAACGCTTTGGCCCCCGAGGGCCTGACCTTCAACACTTGGTGTAAAAGACCCATGTAGGCGAATAGCTCCAGCCAACCAAGTGCGAATCGGGTCTTGGTCTGCTCCATTCACCTCTTTTTTGGCCCTTGGCGATGGTCCAATAAAGCGCTTCATTAACCAGAGACTTTTCGGATGGGTTTTGGGGCTGGGATGGGGCTTAACATGGAGCTGCGCTGGACTGGGCTGGAGCACCCCAACGAAAAGAGCACAAATTCCAATGCCTAAACGGGGACGGGAGGAATTCCCTCATCCTAGGACCGTTGCTATTTCGGACTGGCCTCAATCAACAGTTGGTTCTAAAAGGGGGGATTTGGGGTGGTGCCTAAGCACTCGGATGGTTAGTGGTTTTATGGAAGAAGAGCAGAGATTTGGTCTCGAACGATTTTTTACTATTCGCCCACAAGCTGTCTGGGTGAACTAATAATCCATGAAATTTCAATTACAAGTCAAAAATTATATCCCCCTCGCGCTATCTTCATAGCAGCTCTCTCTTTCGAACTCTTATCTAGCCATCTCTCTCTCTCTATCTGTCTGCTTCTCTGGTGTAAGTTGTAATCACTGAGAGCTTTTTTGTTGTGCTGGAAAAACTCTGTTACTATATATTTTTTCCGACAATTTGCAGAGTTTTCCAGTTTCGTTGACGGAGGGCTTTCCTTTTCTTTTTCGGGAGGGGAGCGGGTCTGGAAAAGCTCTCTCCTTGTTGGGGGACTCTCTCCCAGTTTCTCTTTGGGGGCATCCCCGCAGAGACAAACGTGCTCTTCAGGCGAATTCCTCAGCTATTTGGCTATTTTGCATAGAGAGAGAGTGGTGCGGTTTTTGGGGGTGGTGCTGCTGGTGGTGCTGGAGGCGCGGGTGGCTCTGCCGGTCCGGTCTCTTTGGCTTTGGTTGTGGAACAGCGGATTCAGTTGAATTTCGACTGCCCGACAAGCCAGTCTCTCCGTCGCTTTTCTCGCCCGCTCGCGTCGGTCTTTTCTTTGTCCGCATCTCCGCATTTTCCCAGTATCTCGGTATCTCAGTGTCTCAGTGCCTCCAGTGCCGACAATTTTCGCCCGAAAAATTGTCAAAATAATACAGAAAAAAAAGCGCAAAATAAGGCAATACATGTAATAAATAAAAACCAGCCAAGAAAAGCCAACCGTGAAAATATAAATATAAATTCCTGGCGTCAACTGTCAGCGACAGCGGCATTTTCCAGCACAATGTTGTTTCTGTGCATTCGGCGATTTTAGGTTCGTTTTGGGTGCCGTTTTCCTACTTGCTCTGTTCCTATTGCCATTTTCCTATTTTGAATATTAAAAGCCAAGTGCGAGGACGGACGTCAATAGCAATGACGCTGACAGTTTTCACGACCCCCCGGCCGCTTTTCCCCGGGTTTTCCTTTGCCAGCGATTAAGACCAGTCAAAGTTGTTGGCCGTTGCCTGGCTACGTTTACAAGCCAAGAGTCGAGAGATGCCATGCATTATACATAAGCTCTAGTGAGAGGTTTGCACCGAGAAAAATGTTACCAAAAATTTGTCATCACTTTGACAGGTCTTTAACGCACGTCAATTGGCGTCAAATTAGCCATTTATGCAATGGTAGTAGAAAGTTGATTAGCCCGGGTAATATATATTGTAAGTCATTGCAATTTGTATCTATAACTTCACACCTACGAATTACATTCTCATCAGATTTTAAAGCATATCTCTTAACTGTTTTGTTTCGGTTTTAACTATTTTAACATACTTAACTGCAAGTAGATCTTGCTGTTAATTAGCTTCCTCAAAATCTCAGA
Organism: Drosophila sechellia; assembly: GCF_004382195.2. Classification (NCBI taxonomy): domain Eukaryota; kingdom Metazoa; phylum Arthropoda; class Insecta; order Diptera; family Drosophilidae; genus Drosophila; species Drosophila sechellia. The sequence goes on from NC_045949.1 coordinate 3,667,000, forward strand.
ACTTTTTTTAGAGTGTAGGGAGAAACATGAGAAAGGTGACCGAAGGGGGTGGGCATTGGCTAAAGTGGCGAAACCGAGCGAGAAAGGAGTAAAGTGCTAGTAGCTGCTGGTCTCCAACTAGATTAATCAGAGTTTCCATCCGTGGAAATTGGACACTTTTGCAGCACACTCGTTATATATTAATGACAATTTCCCTGACAAATATTGAATCGATTGTAATGGTTTCTGGCAATGGTAATTGTAACTCGATGCGGTTAGTTAAGGGGTATCTGAATAATTGCGGTGGGCTTTGGTTTACCGGTTGATCAGGCGGAAATGCGAAACAGGTCGTATTCGGATTAGATGGAATTGATTGAGATATGGCGCCGGTAGAAGGTGTGGAGGTAACATTTTATCTTCACTCAATTTATTCGCATTTTTATGAGAACAAGATATTTTTAGATTATTCTCACAGTAGACGGGAATGCAGCTGGGGTAGCAACTCCTGCTTGGCTCCTGAAATAGATTTAAAATTCAGCAATACGGTTGAATTATGTCTTAGGCACTGGAGAATGAAAAGTTGGCAGGTGCTTTAATTCAACTTTCTTTAGCAACTAATCCCAACTTTAACCGTCAAATGCATACACAATTTCCACACTTTCAGCGTTTTTCGCATCCTTATTTATTCATTATTGCGGCGGGGAAAATATAAAAAGAGCATATTTAACTTACATGAGCACTTTTTGCATTAAGGTTGGAATTTTACAGTGAATTAAAAATAGAAATTTATGGCACCGAGCACAGTTTATTTAAGGTTGATATAAAAGATTCAAAGTGCATTTTTGGGTATACCTCAATTTGTTCAATTGCTAGTAAATGAAACAATATGCAGAGAACAATGGCGATTGTTTCTTGTATTTTTCGATACAAGCTACGTGTTTTTAGAATCGAAGTTTTCAATTTTGGTCAGCAGGGAAGACCAAAAATCGTTGAATAGCTATAGATTTGCCGGCTTATTCAGAAAATTCGAAAAGAGAGTTAACATCAAAGTTTACCCAACGCGAAGAGTGACAACCTGACAATTACGCGAAAAACCCAACTAGAACCGCTGATACCAAATAAATGGTGAGGAAAACTTTGGCCCAGCCAGAGAGTGGCGGTGGAAAACCCGTCGGAGTTGCTTGAGTTTTCCGTGGCATACTTTCGGGCGAACACTCCCCGGGAGAGGGAAATGCGGTGAAAAGCGCTGGGAAAATTGCGGCCATGAATGAGGGAAAATCAAGGTATCCAACGGGTCGAGCCCAGCGTTTAGCGCGATTCTTTGGTTAATTTTTTATGCGATTACCCAGCAGGCAGCTGGCAGGCGGCAGCCTGTAATTGCATTTTTATATTGATGATATATTGATGCCATGCCAACTGGATGGACGTGTGCTCACTTCATTTATGAAATTTACATTTATTTCATTTAGTGACAGGCCACCTTTTCGGTTTTGATTAAAGCGATTCGCGGGTCACGATCCTGCCAGCCACCCAGTCAGTCAGCCAGAATTCATTTGCATAGTTTGATTTCGCGATTCGCTTTTGGCATTCCGATGCCGAATGTTGACACTAGCCGTCAGCTGGGAATACAGGCGAAAGGTGAGGTGTTTGTCGAAAATCAATTGAACGGTTAAGTGCCAGGACACTTCACGCGAATTTTCCGCGCTCTACACTTGCCAACACGTTGTTAAAAATAATTGCCACACTTCAAATTGTGCTATATTTTAAGCAAAAACATTACTTTTCTTATAAAAAAAAAGTTATTCAAAACGTGAATAAAATTTGAGAAAATATTATATATCAAAATGAGCAATGGGATTTAAGTAATAAAAATATTTAAATTTTTCAAAATCCTAAACTTTTATACACTTCGAACTCTTGTTTCTATTTTTCCGAGTGAGCATTCCATTTCCATTTACAAGAATAAATTTGTGTTGAAGGAGTCGTGAGAGAACGGAACTCGTCCTGTTTCGTCCCTTTTCCCTGCTGAACTCCGCACAAAATTTTCCACAACTCCCCGCCCGCAGACAAATGCATTATTTTTGCTTTTCCCTTTGTTTTTCACTCCACTCGAATAACAAGTTCATTTCGAGTCCTGTAAACATTGGATTCCATCACAACAAAATTCGTATATGTCAATCGAAAGTATTTCGTTTCATTCCGTCCTGCTGATTCGCTTCAAAAATTGTTTGAAACAATTTTGGGTTTCATTTTTTTTTGCTTTTTGAGATGAGCTTGTGTGGAGAAACCTTTTCCCGTTTGTTTACAATTGGCTTATCTCAGATTTGTCTATGGATTTCGATTACAGTGAAATGGATATTTTGTGAGGCTGCATCAACAGGACATGCCAATTATTTATTGATTAGATAGATATTAAGATTTATCTTTCGAAGGGGATGCCGCAAAAAAAGAAAAAACAAAAGGGACAAAAGCGTATCAATATCCATGGATTGACCTGTGAGCCCATTGTTGAAACATTGTTGTTTGAGACCCTTTCGAAAGTCATCGAGTTGAGCGCCCTGACCTTTTCGATTTGAAGCAATTTGCCAGTCGCGTCGCAGTGGCAGGAAAAAGTTTTTAATTAGATGGAAGTCGTCGGCATAAAGTGCGGATAATTTGCATATTTCTTGAAAATTCACGAAACATTGAATAAGACTCTCGGCTAATTTAGTGACTTTAAAAGTTTTAAATTGTTAACAGTATGCTAATGAAGACACAGCCCGGAGTTTCTCCTACAACTGTTGAACAATTTTCAGCTTTCAGCGGATTAACTTTAGATTTTTCTTCTTCAGCTTGATCATGATTCATTTAGAAGTTTGAAAATATCTTTTCACGCTGCATAATTCGGCGTTTTGCTATTGATCGATCCATTTAATGCAAATCCTCAAAGCTAATTAAACGAGACGGTTTTCTCATTATGGGTAATTTGCATACTTTAGAATAAATTAGATGAACAAGTGTTTTATCCAATTATGTTCTTTGGTACTTTGTGATTGTACATCAATAAGGCAGTGATGAGTCAATTTTTAGTTAGCACACTTTGTTTATTGCATTGTGAAATATAATACTTTGGATTTACAAGTTTTCTGAAAATTTCTCTTAATTTTTTAAGTAAGCTCATTCATTACAAGCAAACATGCACATATTTTCCGCTTGTCTTTCCGCCCAATTCTCTCAAAACTTTCTTTCTAAGCCGCCCCGAAAATGGGTCGAAAAAATTCTTTGGCTTTCCTCAAGAATAAATTCTCAACTTTACTTAAAGCGCTCAAAGGAGCGGATTCCCTGCAGTGTTTAAACCAATTAGTTTGAATAATTTGCCGGCGCTTGTATCATTTATAACCCGAAAACTTCTTAATCAAGCCGCACAAACCACACAAGGGTTTCCCTTGGTTTTCCCCGACTTCCATTTCCCATGGCTTTTCCAGCATTGCTTAATTGTCCCTCGGTGCGTTTTCTTCGCCCTGCGAAGCCTGTGCGCTTGTACTACCCTCCAGAATTTTGGGGTTTAATCCCAAGGAGACTTTTGGGGCTTGGGAATGCGAAGTGCATCTTATCTTAAGCACTAACCAAAACGCATTGACAGCCACTTGATGCAGCGTTTTATTTTCGGTTCCTTCGTTTTGGTCATGGCAGTTTATGGCTTGCAAATCCTTTGTGATTTAGTAGAGTGTCACCCCCTGGAAATCCCTCTCAGCTGTCACATAAACCGATTAAACTTTGAGCAGCTTATGCATTTTGTATCTGTCAGCTATCTCGTATCTGGCAAATGTGCAGCTCTAAGCAGGCATCGTCGCCACCAACTCCTCCATGAAACCCCCAAAATCAAACGTATATAAGCAAACACACGATGACCATAAATAGCAAATTGAAAGCACTATCGATAGCATCAAAATGTTTTGCTTTGCGACGAGATGTTTTTAGAAAAACTTGTTAAAACTTTAGAACCAAAAAAGTCAAGTTAAGTTAAGCTCAGTTGTAATGATAAATACCATAAGCATTATGGTATATTAATTATTGATGATGGTATTACTTTCGTTACACGGTAGAACCAGATTAAGTTTCAGCATTAATGGTCTATAGCTCAGTTTTCGATCTGCTCGAATGACACTTATTTTAGATTCTCCTGCTTAATGTTTTTGCAATTATCCTTGCCTTGATGACTCCTTTCGCTTGCTATTTTTGCAAAATTTCCTTCATCCGCCTCGCAGGACCGCAAATAAACATGGACAACTTTTCCCTGTGATTTGTTTATTATTTCTCGGTGCTCCTTGAAGCAACTCAACTCATCTCATTGCTTCTGTTCAAGGAGCAGAATAAAATTTAAAGCGTAATAATAAAATAATGGGTATTACACATTTATTGTGCAACTTGAAGAAGAGAACAAAAGCCGCGAAGAACAGAGAAGAAAGTGGAGCAGATGTAAGAATCTTCTAATGTTGGGGCTTAAATGGAACTTCAGTGTGGAAAAGCCTTTTTACTTAAATACACGAGTGCTTGTGCAAGGACAATGGCTTATCTTCTAATTGAAATTATTAATTTGAATGGCAAGAAAAAGCTTATCTTCGCGAAATTAAATTTAAATTTATTCAAATGCATTTCTTTCTTTGGTGGGAAGATATAATATTAATAATTTATATTTGTATTCATAGTATGCTGGAAGATCTAAGAAACTAACCTCATTAAGCACTTTTAAAAAATATTAAAATATATATTCTTGTAATTTTAAATATTATGTACATACATATGCTACCTTTATGATATGAAATAAATTTACTTGAAATTTGCTTTTATGACCAAAGAAGAAAACTTCGAAGTGCCATTTAAACTTTTTCACTTTGTCTACAACAAATTTCCCAGTTTATTTTTCCTTGAGCCTGGGTGCCACTCGCTTAATTTATTATTCAATTAAAGCGGCAAAAAGTAAACTTTAATCGCAGAGCAGTCATCAGCAAAATACCCCAAAAGACACAGAAACCCACACACAGGCAAAGGAACAAAATAATAAAAAGAAATATGGAAAATCGTGTGCCAAGAAAATTGCAGCAAGATTTTCGTGGCTTTTTTTATGCTGATTTTTGGTTTTCGTCTCTGATTTTTCGTTGTTCGTGCAAAAGTTTTTGCAGTTCCCCTTTTTTTTTTTAATCGATTAAAAGTGCATGTCAAACTGTGCGTGTGCTCGCATTTTTTTAATGGGCTGCTAAAAACAACAAAACTCCAGTGCGGAGGAAATAATAAAAATACAACAACAAGGATGAAAAATAAGCTCGGGCGCATTAACATGAAAATGTGCGATGAAACAGCAGCAGCAACAAACACTCCAACAACAACAACAAAGGGAAAAGCCCAAATGAAAAGCGAAAAAAATTTAAGTGCAGAAAACAAAAAAGAATGAAAATAACAGATGAGAAGAAAAGCGAAAAAATATGACAAAATTTACGAGCATCGCTCGTTCCTCATATTTGTACATACCAGACTCTCGCTATAAGCCTTGTAAACTTGTAGGCCCCCTTCCCCATGGAGATACTTTCAAAACGATGTTCGCCGGAATATTAGAAAAATTTTAAAATATGTGGAAATTGTATTAAAATTCACTAAGAATAAAAATAAATATTAATAATCCGAATATAAATTATTTTAACTTGAGAATGTAAAATGAAAATATATCGATTATGGCAAAATCTTTGCGTAAACTTAGTTATTGAACTTTTAAAAAACCTTATATGATTAAAATGTATATCAGTGTGAAAAAAACTTTTTATAAATGCCATCTGTGTTCTGTGTTGATATCTATTCGGTTCAAATTCTAATAAAACAATATCCGGTTACTATTTTTGTGACCGCGTCTGTGTGTACCCTGCTCCACTTCTGGCCACCAACTTTGGTGACGCTTCCTCGTGTGGCTTGTTTTTAGTGCTTTGGCACGTAATGGGGTCGTTCCACAAGCCCGTTCTTCTACCTTCTGCCTCCTGCCGACCACCACCGCCTTTCGGCCCACCGCACCCCGCCCCTTGCCAACAAACGCCTTTTGTGTGGCGCCCGTTGTTGTAGTTGTTGTTGTTGCCTGCATGCCGCCTGGTTTTCTTTGGGACTCCTCCAAAAACTCATCGCTTGCCACTTGTGTGCCATATGACGATGATGAGATGAGCGCCAAGTTGAGTTGAGTTTAACAGGGGCTGAGCTACGAGCCAAGCTTCCCAAAACTAACTGATATGGAAGGGCTGCATAAAGCACTTAGAAAAAAAATTGACACTTAAAGGTGAAAATAAGTTTAATTACATTTTGAAATTCCCCAAAAATCATTACTTTCCGCTTATACTTCGCCCCATTAAATTCCGTTAAAAGGATTCCAGCAAGATGATTTTATTTGGCCTATTTTACGATAAGTGTACTTATATTACTCCATAAAAGTTGATTACATTCCTAAACATGTTATGAGCAAAAAGTGATTTTTAGAATGCAAAAATATTTATGTTTTTCCCCAGACAGCCCAATAAAACGAGTAAGTTCAGTTTTAAACCAGATAAACAGTATTTTCTTCCTGTGCACTTTAGGTGCTAGAAACTTATGGCTCCTTTCCCTACTCCGCGCTAACTGTCCACACTTATCACTTGATGATGATGCCAACTCGGCGGAGTCAAGTTGGAACTCGCTTGGTTGGTTGGCTGGATGATTTGGTCCTGGGGTCTGGCGGTACTTGCCTCTGTTTGATGTGATCTGAAGGACCGATTAACGGCATTCAAGAGCCTCAGAACGAAGTCCTTTAGCCGAGTCCTTCGCCTCCTTCGACTCCCCCGCCCTTGTCTAACTGCTAACTGCTGCTGGCAGATTTGTGGAAACCACGAAAGCAAATTACGTTGACGACGAGCATCATTTTCCACTTTATTGAATTACCCCCAAAAAGCGGTAGATATGGGGGCAGGATGTGTGCTGGATTTTTCATTGGTCCTGGCCCTGTCCGCAGGACCAAGCCAGATAAACAGAATTTCAATTTAAAATAATTTTATATATTTTCCTTGGCAATTTCTCCGGTGGTTCTGCTGGCTTGGCATAATTTTTCGACTGTTTGCTTTTTTTTTCTCTTTTCTGGAGAGCAATGTCTTTACTTGGCCCCAGACGTAAAGAAGTTATCAGCATGGCGTTTATGTTTGTAGCTTTCCGGGGGGGGTGGAGTTTCCCCGAGGGGGGTGTTGGGTGGTGGTGGGCTGTTTATCCCCCTGCGAAACCGACTGTCAGTCAGCCAGTGAGTTTTCCCCGATGCCTTTCATTAGCCGAACGACTGTCAGTCGCTTTGTTTAACTTTTTGTTAGCCCCTTTAGCTGGGTGTCTGTTTGTTTTTTTGTCACAATTTTGATGAGCCCATCACCTACACAAAGCTGCCTGGTCTCTGGCATTTAAGGGCTTGCAGAGTTATATAAATACATATATATATATATGTATGAATATTATTCTATTTGCATATATACGTACATCATCATCATTGTTATGCGCGTTTGAGGCACTTTCGCCAGACACCCAACTTTCGAAGGACAGTGGAAACGATTTGGGGGTTTTGATTTGGACAGTTTGGCAAATGAAATGAGGAAACTTGGCTTATTCGATTTGCAGTATTAAAAAAAAAGTCCAAATTACACACAGATGTCTGAAATGAAGGAAGTTCGCCTATTATTATACCAAACTTAAATGGTATTACTTCTATCATTAAGGAATTTAATCTTTTAAACTAGTTCAATGCCCACTATTGCGGATTCTAGCAAACCACTTTGAGTAGTCCTTCTAAATGAAATTCTTGTAGCAAAAACCATTTAAACAAATACTCAGCTTTGTTGGAATTATAACTATTGCGGCGCATATTAACTTTCCGATAAATTGGAGCCACTGTGCCCTGTCAGCCGCATTTCTTTCCCAGTGGGCGCCATTCAAGCTGCGTGCTTAAAAGAGCATTGCCCGCCGGCATTATGTTTTGTGTCAGCACTAAAAGACGAGGGCGGCGGGAAAAAGTGGTGAAAGTGGGTGAAAGGGAGGCGGGGCTTGGGGAGTGCACGTACATTTGTGGGTTAGCAGGCCTTTCATCCTGGCTGCTGCTCCGCTTTCTGCCATCGCAATAAGTTGGCCATGTTGACTATGTCATTTGCTAATTTAGCACAAACTGTTTGAGTCTACTTGGCCCAGCCACACTGGTTCAACTTGCATTCGCCAAAAGGTCAACAAAGATTGGAGGGGACACATCTCGGACACACACATCGCCATCCTGATCCCCATCCTCATCCATTGCAAACGAACATTAATTAAGCAGGCCAACGATGGATGGCAAACAGCTAAAAGGATGTCAGACATGGGGCACAATGCTGGCCAGTCGTGTAATGACCACACAATTCCATTCATAATTTGCAAGGATGCATTGCTTTTTTGCGACCTCTTTTTTCCTTGCCCCCGTGCAGTACATTTGGTGCTTTTGTCACCTAGTATTTTTGGCACAAGCGAAATCAATTTGCAAAATTTTTAGCAAAATTCTCTCGACAAGATTGATGAGGTTTTGCGGATTGGGCGACTGGGGGTGCTGTTCCCATTTTCGTGGCTGCCATTGTGCCCGAGGCAGGAACGGAATCTGAAACTCGGTGGCAGCTCTATCAAGGCCCTAATGGCGAGATGTCTGGCTGGGATCCAGACTCCATGCTCCATGCTCCATGCCTCATGCTCCATTCTCCATACCATCGATGAGCTGACAGAGACTAACGCTTTCTCGTCACACACGTTGACACATTGTTAGTCAAACAAAAGATTTCGCATGCTAATTCGATTCTCCGGTCCAACACAAACACACATCTGGGCTAAGACCCCATTTTTTTATTATTCTTTTGCCACGAGCCTTTTATTTTAGGGAAGCCCAGAAGCCAATAATAAAAATGTTTATGTGGGTTTCCGGGCTCAGCCGCTGACGCTTTTCCATGCAGAGGGAAAATAACAAAAGAGTTTTCACATATCAGTTAATGTAAAGGAGGCGTGATAATAAATAAAAGCATTTAAAAGAAAATACTTTTAAAAAAATACTTTAAATACTTTAAAAATCACTGTAAAAAACGTGCTGTACATTGAACTAATGGAACATAATCATATTTCTGAATACTATTCTATTCATTTTATGAATTCAGCTGCCTCGACACTTGACACTAGATTTTTTTCCAGTGCAGTCTTAGCCTAAGCACTGATGTTGATAAACCCAGGCGCACGACACAGGAAATTTGTTGCGAATTCCCCTCCCCGCCTGCCGGAATGCCTTGTAATTTTCATTGTTTTTAGGCCGGGTCGAAACGAGATGAGACGATGCTTGACTTCCGCCGGGGATTCATCCCTTTTCCATTTTGCACGCGAGATGTACGGAAGGAAGTGTCGTTTTTCAGCTAAGAAGGGCTTAAATTTTTCCTTTATGATGCGGCCCACGCCTGCCAAAAGAAGCAGACAGAATTTCCGGATGGCCGCCGATTTTTGGTGTGGTTAATTTTTTGAGGTCTCAGCACGGTTAGCATTAAAAATGTATATCGGGAATAATATCAATTTTAATGTCTGGCTGACGCTGGCGGCAAACCTAATTATGCCCGTGATAGGATTTTTGAGTTGGGTTCACAGCTCGTCGGGCACTTCCACCTCCGATAAGGATGAACCTCGCCTAACCCGATTATTTACGAGGCACCCCTTCAAATTGGCTTATTGGGGACACTTTTTAATGCCATGTACGGTTCAATTCGTAATTTGGCTAAGAACATAAATCCATCAGTAAGCACTGCTGAGTTTTTCTTGGCCAAAAAATATGCGCAAACTTACAGGCGGCGCAAGAAGTGTTCGAGTTGAAAAGTTTTCGTTCCTTTTTTCGGGATGTCTGCAAACTAAATGAAAAAGTATTAATATATCCCTTTGCCGCTGGCTGCATTGCAAATGATTTTGCCCCAGGGAGTGCCGAAATTTCTTCGCATTTCGCATACCCACACAGCCACACAAAGAGGCACTTATATACATATACATATACGTATACAGATTGTATATCCCGAAAGGAGCCAACAAAAAGACATCAAAATTCGTACCCTTTTCTGGCAAGGCGGCCAAATAAAAGTTGTAAGTGCATATGGCAAAAGAAATGGAAAGAAAGTCGGGTCAGCGTGTTCTGGCAAACAATTTCGATACAGTTCACAAAGTCGTTTGTTCGAAACTTGTTTTGAATTGAAAATGGTGCTCTGACTGTCACACATATCTCAATATTGTTCGATGTGTGCAAAAGTTTGAATTGTTCGATCGGGAAAACAAGTGGTAAAAGTTAAGCATCTCTGTAAGGTAATTTGTAATGGATGTGAATAATAATTCTACCCTTCATGCCTAACTTATAAACGTACTTGATTTATATATGAGGATATAAATATGTCAGCTAATGGATGTTCCGGACCTTTTAGAAAGTTAAATGTGCTGTAAAAACGCTGAATTGCGAAATTGTTTTAAATCCACGTGTTGTGTGCTAGCCTTTTTACCTGAAACCATTGAGTTTATTTTAAATACTTAACTTTTATCCACCGCATAAGCTCTTGACGGGACGCCTGCTGTTTTGGCCACGAGCAGAAAACTGTAATTGGAACATGGCCACCACGAAGCCGGCTTCCTCTTATTATCTTCCCTTTTCGCTCGGCGCATTTTATATACTTCTATTTTTATTTAAGGGTGCTGATGCTGTTTATGGTCTTGCCACTGAATGTTGCTGATGCTGTTCGCATATTGTCGCGTGTTTATTACAATGCAAAGTGCAAAAAACGGGCAGAAAGAAGCAAACTAAAATGCGAAACCCGGAGGCAATATGATACCCATTATCTGCGGGTTGGGGGCGACAAACTCGAACCGCGCAGAAAAACGTTAGCTAAAAAGTTTAAATAAATTTTATGTGGCTGAGCCATCGCTGTTCTCCGCACTTTTCCCTTTATTTTTCGCCTCTTTGTTGCGGCTCGCTGATGTTGGCGCATATGTTTAATCAGCAAAGTAAACCGACCCCAGAATGACCCGGCATCCAGTTAAATCTCACCTTCTGGCCGCCCACTACGCCACGCCCCCTGCAAATAAAAGTTGGCATTTTTTTGACACAACCGCACAGACACACGGCGGCAGTTTTTGGTCTCAAGCGGGTGGTAACAGTGCGTTTCAGTAGTGTAACACCACCCCTGCAGAATCAGCATCAAAAATACTTTACTTAGGTGCCCAAAAGTTTCCATTTATTCGGATTTAATTAAATGAAACTAACAAATTAAATTCTGTATCGATTGAATCAACAACATTTTGAAACTAGATTTATGTTTTAATTATAATTAAATTTTAACTCACAAGAAACTTAATCAATTAAGTAATTCCTTAGAGGCAACCACAATTCAGTTTTAATCAATCAGCTTAGGCAGTAGTTACAACATATAATTAAATAAGCCACCAACGACTTTATTAAAACTTAATCCCCCAATCGGCTGCTGTCAGGTGTCATACACTTCCGAAACGGACTGCATAATTTTGACTGCAGCGTAAAGTTGGTAAAGTCAATGACCAGTTAAGTCAACACTTCGCCAGTCGAGGGCCAAAATGATGGTAGGTGAGTGGGTCCGTATTGAAATCGTTGCCATCATCGCACGGCACTCTTACATTTTAATATTGCATTTTAAAGAACATAAAATTGCTGACATGACCGAGTCATATTTGTGTCCATGCGCCACAAGGATATTTAAGGATTTTATTGCAACGCACCATCGCAGCAACAAAGGAAACCCCAAAAAGCTGTGAAAAACACCAACAACCCACAAAAGGAAAGAAAAATGGGAATCAAAAATTTTTTTTAAATTTTCTGTACAGGAAAAAATGGTTTGCTATTTTATAATAATGTATTGAGGTGAAAAAGAGTTTTAAAATGTATACCAACGAGAAAATAAGAATGATTAAAAGAGTTTGTCCGTCTTAAAAGGTAGTAAATTTAAAGGAGAATTATAAGCACCTACACCCCTTTTTTCCCAGTGTAACCAAGCAGCGTTACGGCGGATAGCATAGGATATCGTTATGTATAGCCTGTTTGCTCTTTGCTACAATGTTGTTAAATTTTATGTTTCCACAGGTAATAGTCGTAGCGTCATTCCAGGAAAACTTCACCACACACCGCCCACCTGCTGAGATCCTTTGGAGCGGGCTTTTGATTGATGTTGCTCTTTTTCCTCGACTTTCTTTTCTCGGGAAAAGCTTCCGCTTTTCCTACAATCAATTTAAATGCGCCTCTGTGCATTGTGAGGCGAAATGCGAGAATGCTCGTTGGCCAAATCGCTGGGTGTGCAGCCATAAAACTGGATAACTGGGCCATATGCTGCTGCGCAAAGTTTTCCCAATGCAAAATGATGCAAGTTTCCCTTTCGATGCTTTTGTTTTCCAACTCCCCCACGTTCACTTGTTTTCCTACAGATCATTTATCATTTTTATAGCTCCTCGATGGGACATTGGACTAATCTAAATGATACCATCGTTCCTTAATGGAGAAATAGTCAAACGATGAAGACATAAATCAATCAATTTTTTGTGTAAACCAGGGGCTTCTTGAATTTTCCAAGCGATGGAAAATTTCAGTCATTTCTGGATAAAGTCAACATTGGGATTTGTGTAGATCATGAATTTGTAGAGAAGCTAAACTTCAATTAATTCTATGTTCAAGTTGTACGAAAATTCTTGCAACATTCATAGCTGACACATTTGATGAAGGTGCTTTCAATCACGACTCTCCTGCTCAAGAAGGTAACTTTTGCGCCCTAATCAGGCTGACAAATTTGTGTCAGGAAATTATCTTGTCAAGAACTTTAAAGAGTTATAATTGAAACATGCATAAACTTTTCATTTTGTTGACATCCGAAGACTGAGTTAACCGAATTGGCGAAGTGTTGCACTTAAGTGAACATTATTGGCAAATATATATGCCAGTAATAAATTCACTACACATTTCGACATTTATTTTCCATATTGCATGACATTGATAAGGGTTCTCGATGTGCGAAGCTGACCAAATACTAATTTCGTTGCTATGCCCTACAAAAAGTGTATATTACTTTAGTCATCTGCTATTGAATGTAGCAAAAGCGAGTATTTTAAATATTTAACAACAGAAACTTAATGCACATTCCCCGGCGGGTAAACATTCATAAAAATTTAGAACATTTTTCCAGGTCAATGTGAACACATTGAGCTGCACGAATTCCTCGCTAAAAGGGACTCATTCTTTGAGCAATTTTCAGTTCATTTCCATTGAGGATATTAAATAATTTGAAAAGCGCAAATAAAATATGATGGAGCATAAATGTGTTATACGAAGTGCCGGTCGCAATTTGCCCTAATTCTTCTGCCACAATGACCGCAAAGTTTCACTTACCCAAGTTCTGTGAGTGCCACGCCCCCTGCCCCACACGGCCCACCCCGCCCACTCGACTAACATTGCTGGCAGGCAATTGAAATACACGCATTCGAAGTTGAACAACAAATTGAATTATGCATTGCATATGCTCCTTGTTTTGTGTGCTGGTGTAGAGTAAACAAATTGATTTTGATTTGATTTATTTATCGACTCCCGTTGGTTCGCTTCACTTCTGCTTTTTTCCGTTCTCACATCGTCTAATTCTATCTCTATATGGCTCTGTGACTGTTTTGGGATTTTAGAAAACTGAAAAAAAGTGCAACGTTTTGAAATCAAATACTGAAATAACTCTCTGTGGTTTAAATAATAAAAGTAGTTGAAATTATAGTTAATAAACGACCTATGATCTCTAAAACTTGTCCTTGAGTCCTTTTTATTCTTTTTACTTATTTGATAATGTAAACTATATCTTTTTTTCACAGTGCGGCAACAGAATTTTGCGCTTGGCTTGCAAACGTAGAGATGGCCCCAAATGGATTCGGTCAGACACTGGCGGCGGCAGCTGCCTAGAAATCCTGGAGAGCTCGAAACCGATACGGAAGCCCCGAAAACCGAAACCGAGACCCCAAACTCGAAAATAATGTGCTGCAGGAGTGGGCATTATTGAAGTTGACAACACTTCGTTGCAGCGAGTTAAGAGCACGAGTTAAAAGCATTTTTTCGGGGGGAGCCGGAGGAGTACAATGGTCATCCAGTGCACATGTGATTGCAACTGCAGTGATAGTAGAGATAACCGGAGCGTCATATCCTGCCTGCTGCCGGGTCGCAGTCAGCCATACAAGTTGGGCTCCTCGTTCAGTGGCGATGATATGGAGCAGAGGATACCGTACTACCGCCGCCTATCGAATACCTCATCGGCGCTCTATGGCAGCTGCCCCCAGTTGTTGCCCAGCAGCAGTAGCACCAACAACCGTCATTCCTGGCTGAGAATTCCCAAGAATCCGCAGGAGAATCCCGAAGAGAATCCCGTAGAGAATCCACGACAGTACTCGAGTCTGGTGAGGCCCAAACAACGCAGTCCGGTGCTGTGCAACAAATGTGCCCTGTGACGAAGATACAATCTCAGCTGTGAGCATCCCAAGCAACCTGCCGGGCATCCAGGAAGCGGGAACACCGCCCAAACCGCCCAAACGAAACCAGACAAGGATTCGACGAACCAGCGATATCTGTGCTACGAGTGTCGTTTCAATAATCAACCGCTGGCCTGGTGGGTCTCATGTCCACGGCTCTCCTATTTACCCGCTGAGCAAACGAAAATGCAGTCCACGGCCACGCCCACACGTCACTGCCATGGAGGCGTTGGCACCCAAACCACCAGCACACCACCCACCCTGCCCAGATTTCCGAGCAAACGGCATTGTGACAATTTCGGCAGCTATGCCACATTGCCCACCATTGAGCACCAGATGACCATGCCCATGATGCCCCACTGCAGTCGACACGGCGGTGGTGTTGGCGGGCTGGGTGGTGCAGTGGGTTCTGGCATGTCGGGTGTAATGCCCGCACCGCCGCCGCCTCGCTACGCGAACACCAATATAAATGGCTGCTGTTATATGTACAATCCCATGCCACCTGCCCATCAGAGCCACTATCAGCATGACCACCATCAGGCGCAGCACCACCCGGTAGCCCAGCATCAGCACCACCCCCACCAGTACGGCCCGCAATACTGCCTCTGCGATAATTGGTACCATCAGCCACCGCCGACGCAGCAACAGCAGCAGCTCCACCACCAACAACAAAGGGACAAGAACCTGATGGCCAACGGCGGCTGCTATTTTGGTAAGTACACTCATGCAAAATTCAAAAGAAAAGGCCATAAATTAGGTTCTAATTGAAAAAGAAAACCCACCACCTACTTTGCTGGGAAATTTATTTTCCCACTGCCAAGGGAGAAACTTTCAAAGGTCCTGCAGGTCTTTTAATACTTGAAATTGGTGCCAAAATACAGTTAATATTTTGTTTTTAATATTACCGGAGTAACACCCTAAGAATTGGCTCGAGTACCGCAGCAAACCAGACCATCATTTAATCAGCTTTCAATTGTTTTTCATCGCCCAGGCTACGAGGCGAATCATCACCCCAGCCTGCATGCCACGCCCCCACATCCCAGCCATATAACCGACGAGGAGGATTCGGCATTCCCCGGACTGGCCGATCGAGAGTTCCACCTGCTGCACCGGAACATTCCGGCACTGCGACGAACCGGAGTGGATACCACACGCATCAGACAGGTGAGCAGTGCCACAGAAAGTGTGCCCAGCAAATAGGACATGTCAAACAGTAATTGCCAACCTTTGTTCTGATATTCTTTGTACACTGAAAGAAACTAGATATAATTTATATAGCCTTATTATTGCGAACCTAAAAGATGTTTTAGTGTATGCTATAAAAATGAAAGGACTTATGGTTCTCTGGCTTAATTATTTGTTGCATACTTTAAAACAACTTTATAAGGACTCAGCAGTGATTTTAATATTATTTTACTTTTTGAATGCAGTTAATATACTTGATATATATATACGTATATATATATACTTAATATACCTGTATACGTTAATTTCCCTCTGTGCACTTGCAGTACTTTTATCCCGATGGCGGCTGGGGCTGGATCATCTGTGGAGTGTCCTTTCTGGTCCACATCCTGACCACCGGACTGCAGCTCAGCTACGGCCTTTTGTGGTTCTATGCCGTCCAGTATTTGCATAATACCAGTGGCATAGGTAAGTCATGGAAAAAAGGGGTTATTCGCTCGAATACGAATCCTTCGGCCCGTTCTTTAATGGGAATGTGTAATCATGGTCGTCGCAGTCCGTTGTTATCGCTCGGTCATTTTCTTGTTTTCCTGCACATTTGTGGTGCTTTCCATTTTCAAAACCCCCCCGTCGAGTAATCAAAATGTTTGTCACACTGTTTGGGCCAGAAATGCAAATGTTTGTGAATAATACATGTTTGTAGGCGTGGGCTTTTGCATAAATTTCATTTGCTCTTGACAGTGCGGACATCATTTAAGAGCAGTGTGAATATTGTCTATTGCCAAAAGTGTTCAGCACTCTAAAAGCCAACCATAAATCGTAAAAATAAAGTGTTAATACTATGCCAGTTGTGTGTGCATTGCTTTTGGCTATAAAACAATGCTATTTTCAAGTTAATTGGCTGCGTATCTTTATTTATAGAAGCGAAGATAAAATTTTGTTTTGAAAAAAAAAAATTAATTTTAAATTCATTGGGGAAATGATAATAAAAATCTTTAACAAACCAATTTCATTGCTTGAATGGCCAAATTAATATTCAAATAAAGTTATGTAAAGCAATCGCCTTGTCAATTCAATCGATTCAATTAAAGGGCGTTCTATTGATTTATGAACATTTCAGTCCCCTTTAATCGGCATCTTTAATTTGTTTAAAGCAAGGACCCCGCATATTTGTAGGGGCATTAACACCCACAACTTACCTTTCCACAACCTTTCCTTGTGACCTTCGTCAAGTTGACTCCGCCGCTTAAGAACATTATCACTCACGGGCTTAATTTCTCCTTACAGAACTGCTGGGCGCTTTGAGCTGGTCAGTTTCCATGGTGGCCACATCGTTTGTGGTGTCGCTGTGCCGTAAACGCTCCATCCGCCTGCTGTCCATCGTGGGTGGTCTGGTGATGCCCCTGGGCATATTGTTCACCTCATTTGCCACGGAATTTGGCCAGGTTGTTTTCAGTTATGGTGCGTATAGCCCGGGTATATGGTTTGTATATAAATAAATAACCTGCCAGATGCCAGCCTGACGGCACCGGAAGTCGCTTATCATTTGCACCCGCAAGCACTGAGAGAAAACCAGGTGCCTAAAAGTATGCAACATATTAGTCTAAACGATAAACGTTGCATTCTTTTAAACAGCCTTAAAAGTATCAATCTTTTTTACAGTAGATATAGAGTGGCTACTATTTTCTCTCCGTGTACTCAAAACACCATTCGAAACACTTCCGCAGGCATCGTCTTCGGAGTTGGGGTCGCCATGGTGCGGGAGGCATCAACCGTGATGCTGGGCAATTACTTTAAGCGCCGCCGTCAATTCGTCGAAATGGTGGCCATGTCCGGCGAGGGAGTTGGCATCGCTTTGTTCTCCGTCATTTTGAAGGAGGGCGTGGGCAAGGCGGGCTGGCGCCTGGGCCTCCAGATTGTCGCTGCTTTGACGGCACTCAGCTTTTTCATGGGCCTAATGTACCGACCCACCTCCCTCTATCATCCCCAGCGTCGGGCCATCCAGCATCTCAAAAATCAGCGCAAAAAGGTGGGAAATTGTGTGTTGTGCAAAGTTTCGGTTTTGATTTACCACCGCCCACCGCCCGTGGCCACAACCATTTTTCCATTTTCAGATGAGGGAGAAAAAGCCGATTCTCAGCCAGGATGTGGAGAGCACACCGAAGTACTTTTTTCTGGACATATCATCTCTGAAATCGGTGACTGTTAAAATTTTACTCATGACCTCCAGCGTGGCCTCCTTTGGCATTTATACACCCATGTTCCTAATGGTAAGTGCTTTTCCTAATTTCTCTAACTTATTGCATGCCAGGTTTCCATTAACTAATCTGAGAGGTTTTTAGGAGATGTTACCTCCTAAAAAATATTAACGTAATTTATAAATTTAAAGGTGCTCAAAATCTGTATTTTATTTTACAGGCACTCAATGCCGCCGAGCAGGGCTCTGATGTGCAAGAATTGGTTTTGTTGCAAACATTTCTGGGAATTTCCATGGCCCTGGGTGTGGTTATAGCTGGAGCTCTGCTGAGACGTTGTTTTGTGATCAGGCACTTTGTGATCAATACCAAGATTGTCACGCAGGTGGGTCAAGGGTTGTTAGCTGACACTGACTGAAAATCACTCGATAAAAACAATTTATTATGAGCAATTATGCTAATATTAAAGTTTAACCCTGCTCATACCAAACATTAATGTATTCCCCCAGCTGTTCCTATCAATTGTGGCCTTGGCTATCCTCTTTCTATCCTTCGTCATGGGCTACACGGGCCTGTGTATACTAAGCTGGTTGTATGGCATTGGTCTGGGCGGCTTTCAATACTCCCTAAAGATTTTGGCACTCGAACGCATCAAGCTGAAACATTTCTCCAAGGCCTGGGGTGAGTTCAGACTTTTTAAATATTTAAATTGCGGATTTGACTTTGGGCTCTTCTCCTTTGCAGGCTTCATTCGGGGGGTGGAGTCAGTTCCTGTGCTGATAAGCGTGCCACTTACCTCGTTTCTGAATGATTACTCCCTAAAATACGGAAGGGCGGGCTATTACATATGTTCGGCGGCGGCTGCCATCTCGGGAATTATAATATTTTTCATAAGCGAACCGCAGCAGCAGCATCAGCAACAGCAGAAGCAGTTGCACCATCATTATCAGCAGCGAAATGGTCATCTGGCGACTCCAACGCTAATGCGACACGCCTCCGCCCGCCAGCATCGCCCCCATTTGCCGATGGACTATGGATATGGGGAGTATCCCGCCCCCGATCTGCTCAGTCGGAGCTGCATTAGTCTCAATCAAATGGAGCCCTATCTGCAGACAAACTTCTGCCAGAGGCACATGTTGCAGCAGCAGCAACAACAGCAGCAGCAGCAGCAACATTCCCACCTGCAGCAGTTGGCCTGTCACAATCTAGATTTGCAGCAGCATCAGGTAATTTATCACTGGGAGAAACAATCGTTACATTTATCTTTCAGACATTTTAACTATATTTATAACTAAAACATTTTTTGAACCGTGCAGGGGCGTGGAGCCTACCAGTTGGGCCAGGGGAGCATTGGGGCCAAGATGGGCAAGCGACTGCAGCGGAGTCTGTCCTTCATCCAACAGCACAGCAACTGCTGCGATGGCCCAATGTACTGCAGCTGGCACAGCACCTACGAGCTGGGCTGTCACAAGAGCAACAAGTGAGTAGGATGGATGGAAAGGGACTTCTAATCATTCCGACGTGTGCAATGAACCGGCTTTCTTTATATGCAATTGAATGGCAAATCAAAGATCTGTGGGAAATTGTCTGCCAATTTTACAAGCTAAGTAGCTATTGACAGCTTACATCGAGTAAATTGTTAAAAGTCAAAGGGATTACAATTGAACAGGGAAAGTATTAAATTAAGAGCAGTGATGCACATTTGCAACAGGTAAATTGTGTGGAAATGCTTTGTTAATTCCCGAACAATAATTGTTTAATGTTATTTATCACAAGCTTTTACATTGCTAAAGCGAGAAGCCAATTTACGAGCGTTTATCGAAATTATCAGGGCTTAACATTTCACATTCTTAAATTTATTTGCTACATTAACGTGGTTTAATTGTTAGATTCATTTTATTTTCGTTATAACCAAAGAAAGTAATATTTTATGGTTAAATGGACTTTTCTAATAAGTGCTTAAGTGCAATTATAGGAGACTTCAATCAAGTTATCGATTCAAAATCGAAGTAGCCAAAACGAAAGCCAACATCTGAATTGAATCCAAAATCAATTAAAAGATTTCCCGTCGAACCAAACAATCAATGGCAATCAGGCTAGAAGCCCTAGGAAGACAATCAATTTGGCGGCGTCCTTCGTTGCTCATGCAGGCCGCAAATTTGCCATTTTGCCAATTTGCCACTTTGGCATTTGCGATGCCAGCCTGAGCTACTCGTACCAGTTTGCCGCACGCCGAAAACTGTGTTGACACTCCGCCTAAACCATGGAAATTGACTTGCCATTTTGCAGAAACCCGGGATCGGCGGACCGTCAGCCATTGATATGCACCTGCAGCAGTCCAAATAGGAATCCGGTCACCTATGGAACTCACGGACCAACCGGACCACCCGGACCACCTGGCCCACCCAGTTCCACCCGCAGCCGCAGTGTTCCAGAGGGTTTATCCACGATGTCGCAGCAGTGTAACTGTCGTCAGGGTCCTGCCACTTTTCCGGCACCCACGCGGGAGTTCATCTACGTGCCGCACGCCTATGCCTCCCTGCAAAGAACCCCCCATCGCCATAGCCAGGGTGCGGGTTCGGGGCAGGGAAACTCAGCATTGCGAAACAATCCACAATGCCGGCTGAAAAGATCCCAATCCCTGTGCCGACCCAATGCCGTTCAGTTCGTGGAGCAAATCACCACGTCCGTGTAGGAATATGGTATGTGGCAATAACACTGGGAGAAAAGTTTCGCCGGAAGCGGAGAATCGCTGGAGAAAACACTTGTCTTTGGAGAACTCTAGAAGCTAATGGTATCTTATGATTATATATTTCGGGTTTCCAACTATATCTCGAGTGGTTTGTAAACACCCAAAATGATGTCTATTAGTATGCTTTACAGAAAGGTTGTCGTATCTCCCAGGGAGTTCCGAGCTCAAAATATTACGAAGCATACTTTAGACCCACTTACAAATTGCAAATCGCAGACTTTTCCACATTTAAACTGTCGTTAGTGTATAAGATTCGGCAACATTTTCTTCGAGTGTGATCGAAGCCACAAGCATAAGGAAAATCGAAGATACCCCGTAGCAATTGGGTGCTATAAAACTTATATTTTGGTATTATGGTCCCACCCACACACACGGCTACGTGAACCGCATGCACAATTTGTCAGATCTCTTCTAGTCTTTTGTCGTAGCTCTATTAGAAATGTAAAGTTAAAAACACCAACCAACCGAATGAAGTCCCACAACACACAAACGAAGAAGGAAACTCGATGAATTTTTCCCAAAAAATCCACACACGCATGCATAAGCTAGTATGGAAATTTTACTCATTAGCATATTAATATATTATAGAGATTACGGACAGACGAAAAGCTTTATCTTTGTCTCAAGCAAAAAGTATTCAACTTGTGGCCAATACATAAATATTTACGAGATAATTCAATCGAGCAGAGAACAGACGCAATGAAAACGGAAACAAACAAACTTCTTGAATGGTCCATTTTATAAACGTGCATACAATTTAACCACCGAAAACCGATTACCGATATATACATACAAATAAAAGACAATGAACGCCGGCACATGAAGTCGATCCAATTAAACGACTCTTTTCCCAAAGGAAAACGCTGAGAGGTCCTCAGTGCCGAGTTTTCGTGTCGGCGAACTACTTTATTTTTCAATAACAATTATATATTGCATAATTAAGTGGCGTTTAACGGCGGACGACGGAATGAAAGCAAACAAACTGCCGATGGAAATGAAAATTACCTTCGCCTTATTTTCCAATCGAAATGAGGCATACGAAAATATAATTATTGCCAATATGATAGCCTTAATTTATTGGCCTGAACTTTATTTCTTAGGTGGTGAATATTTTGAAATGGATATCTGGTAGTTTTTCTGACCTGTAAATAAACAATAAAATATTTCCTTTTATTTTTACCTTTCAAGGTTAACATTTAGTTTTCGATTGGAAGCGAACTAAAGTAATACCCAATACAATTTAAAATATACGCCCTATAAATAACTGACAAGATAAAAGAAAAAATGCAAAGCCAATTTGTAAATCATTAGTAATTCATTCAAATAAAGATCTGCATTTTTAAAAGAGCCAGGTGCATTATCAGCTAAATAGCATCTCGTATTACAACCAATTAAAAACAAATAAAACATAAAAAAGGAAATCGTTAATTCGCCGAACAAAAGAAAAATGGCCAGTGGCAAATAAACAGAATAATTAAAATATTTGGAAAGCTTAAATAATAAATAAACAAGAGAGAACAACATAATAATACAGGAAAAATCATCAGCGTTCATAAAGCTAAAATTAAAATAGTCTAGTAAAGTGGCAATCGAAAAATAGACGAAACCGACAAGTTGCCAGACAAATTTAAACAATATGTTAAAGGAAAACAAAATGCAAATGTCTAACGAAGCGGAAGCCCAATTTATAAAAATTTACAAACGAATCGAATAAAAATACTTGTATTAAAGACCATAAAAGGAGCCAAACGAATTTTCCGCAACCCATTTTCTTTGTAAATAAATTTTCATTGCTTATCTTTATAATGCACGAACAAATGGACCTAAGTCAAGCCAACTGCCATGAATCGCAATAAAAAAAGAAAACGTTTGCATATGTTCAAACGAAGCTATACAATTTTTAAAGAAATTCTTTGCTCTTTCTCGGTCATTAAAATAAATTAGATATATCTTTCGAATCCAACTCCTTTTCGCCAATTGTGTTCAGCGAAAACGATACACTTAGCATTAAATGTTATTACACCCACAAGCATATCTATGTGCCAGAAAATAAAAAACCATAAACTATTTGCAATTTCGCCGGAATAACAAAGAGAACTAACCAACTTAAGGTACAACTTGTAGCTAAAACAATTTTTATCTGATGGAATTTATATACGTGAAATTTTTCAGAGAAACACCTAAGCGCAGAAACTCATATTTGTAACTCTTTATCATTAGTAGTTTAGTGTGATAAATGTTAATAAAGAATGCATAAACGATAACCCTGCCATTCAATTTCATTCAATTTGCGTCTTGCCGTTGAAAGGCCGAAAATCCAGAAATCGCCGAATGTCGGGTAAGTTGAGCGTTTTAACCCCAAAAGTGACAGGATTTGTGTTTGGCCACAATAAACTTTTCATTTATTACGTGCTAAAATTTAATAAACAGGTTCAACAGCGCCACAGTGTGAATGTCATATTTCATTTATTAATTAATGGCATTAACATAAAGCGTCAATTTGTGCGGCACGGGATACCGCCCATAAAAGAGGCAGCACTCTAAAGCCGAGGCGATTAAAAAGTTTACCCTAGCAAAAGTCAAGACCGACCCTTAAATGTTGCATATATTGTGGGCACATAACCCCGGGGTCCCCATTACGAAACGTGCCTAGACTGTAAACAGTCGTCCTGGGTAAATCGGCAGACACTCGGCACATATATGACGCATATATATAGCATATAGCATACAGCCCAGCGTCAATGACATGCTCAATTTTTCATGCATTATGCCGGGGCGTCGGACCACAGTGCGTATGCTTGATATTTGCCTCAATATCAGGCCGAAAGCACATTTAAGTCGCCGTAGCAGGAAAGCCTGAATATTTGCGTAGTAAGCACTGCGACGGCGAGAAACTTCACAGGGCCCATAAGACAATTTGCTGCTAGCTTACTTTCGTGCACTGAAACTAATTTTTGGTTAAATTCCACAAACAATTTAAATTTTATATTCGGAAATTTTCGTGAGAAGATAAATTTCTTGTTATGCATACACCATTCATTGATTTACATATTCTGAATGCTAAACGGTTTTTTTCGCTGTGTAGGCAAACTCATACATATGCACGTCCAGATACACACGCACACTAACATTTCGGCTGTGGAAATATAGGCTCGTACTGGGGATGATTTCGTTGGCTCTGGTAGTGTGGACTCTGAGCAAACACCGTGCAACGGAAACTATCGTCGTCTATATTGAGGAAATGGTTGAGGCTTTTCGGTCTGGGCATTTCGGGTTACATAACTGATTAAAGATTGGCCTAGCTTATGGGGATATACTCGTACAGATGCGGTGAGAGAGATTGGGCAAGGGCTAACCTCTCATGTCAACTTGTTGACTAAGCAAAGTCAGCCCCATATGAGTTATGATTTACTCAGCTCTTAAGCAGGAAAAACAATGATGAGGGGGAATTGGTATTCAACGCCTCTTTATGAAATGTTTGCAAACAAAAAAAAATAAGATAGCTCATCGTTACGAAGTAGCTATTCATCTATCAGTAGAAAATAATCTGTTATTATAACTATTTTAACGGTTAAGCAGCAAAATTCGGATAACATTTATTCCATACTATTCTTTGTTATCAGTTCTATTAAATCCACTATGTAGAAACACCAAAATGTAACTCAAGTTTTGTGGACAACTTTAAGACCTTAAGAAACCACAATGAGTTTCATTCTGGTGATTTCCCCTTCCGCTAAATGAATCTTCAAACGTTTTATATGTGTCCGAATGCCATAAAACAGACCTAAATTCGTGGCTTGCCGTAGCTGTTGTAATTTTGTTATGACCCCTGGTCTCCTAATTCCCACCCCGAAAGTATGCCATAGGAAATTTCAGAGTAATTTAGTTGAAATGCTGCAGTGGCAGCTTTGTTTGGCTTTGTTCTTTCATTTTGTGGCAGATATCTCAAGCAAATTAACCTAACTACTCCTAATGCCGGAGCCCAGCACTTCCCCACTCGCACACAAAAACCAATTAAATTCTTCCGCAAAGGCATGAAAGCTTCGTAGCTACGATTAAAGCTTTCCCGAAGATGATAAGATGGGTCTGCACCGGGAAAATGGTTAAAAGGTTTATACTTATGACAACCTTAATATTTTAAAAGGCTTAAGCCATTCGTATCTTTACTCAGACAATCAAGTTATGCACTCAATCATCGTCAATTAAGAGCCAGTTGCACTCTTCTTTACTGGCATCTTTTATCATTCCATCTTAGAATTTGTTAGTACTTATGTATGTTTCTTCTGGTTATATTAAAATATATCTAAATATATAATATATATAAATGTAAACGTTAATAAGTAAACGTTCATGTTGTCGAAGATTCCATGTAAAATCAAGTGAAACGAAAGTTGTGTTACCGTGTACATTTTGTTAGACATGTTTTTGCCTTAAAGCCAGACATGAAAGCCGTGTGAAGTCAACTTTTGTGGACGCCTCGAACGCGACCTAAGTGAAATTTAGCCCTTGGGTACGTGACGATGCTGCTGTTTCTTCAGTTGCTCGCATTTTTTTGTTTCGGTTTCTGCCACCGAAATAGCTGCATGAGGCACAGGGATGTGGCGATGGCGATGACGACGGCGATGGCATGTCCTGGCCGACTGTCTGCCTTGTTGACATACGTCCTGCTGGCTTTTTGTGGAGCTGCTTTGCGCAAACGCATGCTCCGCTGCTGCTGCCAACTTCCAGGCGTTTTCATTGTTGCGCTTTTGCAGTCGCAGAATCCGCCGAAAGCCAGAGGACCAGAAAATCCACTAGCCCACCACCCTCCCCACGCAGCAGATCCGAACATCTGTTTTATGTTTGCCTCGCTTCCAGCGTGGCTCTCTTAAAATTCCTGCGGAAAACTCTTGCTCTCTCGGTGCGTCGGAAAATGCGAATGCTGCCTGAGTTTCAGTTCCAGCATCAGCGCCGTCGAGTGTGGAGCGTGTTTTCGAGACCGGAAAATCCGTGAAAACTGTCGGGTTACTCAAGTCACGCAGCACACACACACACCCCAGCCGAAAAAAATTGAGAAAAACCCAGTGAAAAGCAGCCAACTCAGCGAAATTTAAGAACAATTAACGAGACTCCAGCGCAACTCCACGGAAAAACATTCACGAATTAAAAGGCAGCGGAAAAGCGCCAGCAAAAAGCGTTGAATTTGCGTTTTTCCTACGACTTTTCCATCGCTTTTTTGGCCAGCGCGAATATCGATTGCTGACTGCCTTGCATAAGTCCACGAAGATTAGTATACAAACGCAGTCGAAACCGTCTGGATAAGCGATTCAAATGACAACGAACAACAGGCCGTACTCGTAGTAATTAAGTTTTTTAATCATCCATATGGAAGTCATCATGGAGCAGCTAAAGTAAAGGATTTCAAAGCCTGGCCCAAACAATTGACACGAAAAAGGGAGGCTGCAAGAAGGATTTCCCTGGATATATATATATAGAATCTCCTGTGTGTGTGTGTGTGTGTTTGCCCCTGTTTCGCTTTTATTTTCTTTCCATTTTATTTCCTTTGTTGCTTGAAAATGGATATTGCCTTGCGTGGCACAAACAGAGCATCGTCAACATCAACGACTGGAACTGGTGAGTCCTTGGCATCCCCGGCTCAAAGGCACAAATTCACATCTTTTATTCCGCTGGCAAATGAAACAACGACCTTTTCATTTACAGGTCTGCATCATGCTGTGTCATTGGGCAACATTGAGGTCTCCACCAAGGTTCGTACTCATAAGTAGACCACCTCGCCAAAACGCCAAACACAAAACACCACAAAGTGTGCGGCGAGTAAAATTAATTTCTGTCAGGCGGAGGAGAGGCGCTGTCATAGCGAGTGATTGACACAATTATTTTGCTGCAAGTCTGGGGAGCGGGAAAGGACAACTCAGCAAGGTACATTAGCACAGCTCAGGAGACGGCAGCCAAAACTAGGATGGAAATTAGGGATTTGCCAGGATTAGCAAAGTATATAGGCAGGGAAGTGAAACAGTTATACAGATTCAGGTAAAATAGTTTGAACTTGAACTGCCAGCTATAAAGTTTCTTCGTTTATTTTTGTATACTGGGCGTATATGTAATATTATAATGAGACAAATAAAGTATACGACAGGGTGTCTAGGTTCAAACACCTAACCTTTTTCGTATTATATCTATCACATAGACCACCTACTCCAGCCACATGGATCGCAGCTACGACTCCGAGGATGAACACACTGGTCGCCGAAGACTTCGCCATACGCTGTCCACCGAGTTGCATCCTCACACTTCAGTTTACTCGCGCGGAGATATTCGGGAACAGGTGAAATATATATGATGCTCTTGGTATTATATTGCATGTATAACATAATTTTATTTCCTAGTACTGTCTCACAGATCGCCAGCTGCACAGCATAGAGCAGCGTCCTAGGCGGGAACGATTTTTTGGCTGCCTTTCGCGACGCGGTCAAACGCAATCGGGCAGTTTTTTGGGTGGCTGTGTGGGGCGGCGGGTGCCCTCCGATGAGAATTTGGCCGCCTATGCTCCATTTGAAAAATATCCACGGTGGGTGGAAAACTATTTCAGCAAAGATGTGGTAACTAAAGAGAATTTGTCTAATTTGCAGCTACCAGAACAGCTACACGGACACACACGAATTGGAAAGTTCCTATTTTCGCCGTCAACCGGCGTCGATTCTGAGCATTGGTAAATCTGGTGAAGCGGACCTGGGTAGACGCTACACCTGGATTGGTCAGCAGCAGGTGACCAACAACAATCCCGACTACCAATCGGACCACAGGTATGGACCGCCTGGCCAGGCGATCGAAAGTCGTTACAGAAACAGATAACCAAGAACCAAAAATAACCCTAATCAAAACCGTAAAATGCTATGCCAACTGTCGCACTATCTGTAGTCACTAACTCTCTGTCGCTCGCCAAATACCTCGACTTTCCCGATATCTATGTAAATATATATATATTTTTTTGTATATATATGTAAGTCGCTTGCAATGCTTGCCTGAACTTTCCTTTCGACTCATCCATTGCATAATGCCGCTTTTTGCCTCCAAGCTCTTCTCAAACCACTCGAAAAACCACTGATAAACCACCTACTAGAAATGCTGTATAAAAATACTTTTTCGTGTACTCTTTCGTTATTCATCCACCTGTCCTTCTCTCCTCAAAACCAAAAACGACTATAAAAATCAACCAAAATTTATCAATTGATATTGCCACAACCAAAACCCCACCAAATACTAAATGAAATGATCAAAATGTGTAAAGGGCAACTTGTTGTACAGCACCACTTGAATCCTTTTACCAGGATGTTTTGCTACGGAATTATTATGTCGAGCTTTGCGCTCCACCAAATCCTACACCACCAACATCACACACCAATCAAATCGCTAATCTAAATGTTTGGTATGTAAAGTGATCTAAAATCTAACAAAATACTTAAATAAGATATGTATGCAAAAATTTGCGAAAAACAAACTTTGATAAAAAAAAGTGCGCTAATTAAAAACTTTTATTTATGTTATGTGTCTGCACGTGACCGAAAAGCAAAAACAATCTAGTTAAAATAAAATGAATAAAATTTAAAGAAAATGCTTGAGTGTTGAAAATGCTAAAATATTGCCACGATTATTTGCTTAACATTCCACTAATGTGCTTACTCTACAGCTCGTATCACTGCCCCACATACGCCACAATGCCAACCACACACCATCAGCACCACCACCAACAACAGGGCGGAAATGTCAGGTAAGTCCTTGGGATAATCCCCTCGATAAATCGTCTTTCAACAACTCCTCTGTGCAGAACCAAACACGTGAGCTTTGCCAGGTCGCACACACTCACAAGTTTCGACAATGTGAATGCCGGATTCCGATCCTCAGGCCGTTTGAAAACGGCCCGAAGCCAGGAGAGATTAATTGGGGGCAAGAAGCCCATTATTGCCACGGGCTCCATGTACGAAACACTCCAGCCCCCGCTCCAAGCCCAACAGCAACCGCAACAGATGCAGCCGCAACAGAGCTCCACCCTGCCAAAAACCTGGCTGCCACCACCAGTTCAACTGCAGCCATGCCAGCACCACCATGCCCCGATTCACCTGCACCAGCCCATTCCAGGTGAGGATTTAGCCACCCAATTGCCAGCACGCCCAGGTACGATGAGAGAAGCCCCTATCAGATTAAGACTACCCAATGCAGCCGAAGGTTAGGCACTTTAGGCTCTCAAAACAAAAGAAGTTTACTCCCATATGTATTTTTCAAATAATCTTTGCCATTACTTTGTATTTATCGTAATCACTTATTGAATTTCAGACAACATGGTCGGACTGATCATTCCGCAACCCCTGCCCTTGGCTCTTCCACTGCCCAGTCCCGAAGTTCTCATCGTCGAGAAGAAGTTCCGCAACGCCATGAAAACGCAGGCCACTCAAACAGATGCAGCAGCCCGTCGCCAGGGGCAAATTGGCTACAATACCCAGGTCCTGGCTTTGAGTCCCCGGCCACCACATCGCATCAAGGTGGTTTCCCAGGGGGCTCAAACGAACGGCCTGCAGAATGGCAAAAAACTAACGAAAAGCCTCTCCGAAATACCCAATGGCAAGGATGGCACCTCCTCCCATCATTATCAACAGGGGTTAGTTGCTTTCGAGCACCACATACACTTTGTTGTTGAATTTTTCTGAATTTAACGTTCGTTTCCATCCGCAGTTCCATATACCCGCATGAGATGATCTACCGCACTCAGTCGCAGGATGTGACCCCTTTGCAGACCCTTTCGGATGCCCAAAACAACATCATGTACTACAAACCGCCGCCACCATTGCTGGATGCCCACAGTTACGGACTGGGAATGGAGCACCTGAGCCGGACACGTCCTTCGCCATCCGAGCAAAGTGTGGAATATGTGAATGTGAATGCTGCCGCAGTGGCTCTGAATGAAAGTTTCGACTACGAGAGCAACAGTTTGCCTCGACGAGCGTGTACCTCGCATACGGATTTCTATTCGAATAGTTTGCCTAGAAGGCATATCACGGAGAGCTCCGAACTAATGACCGATAGTGTTCCCTTGGACTTTAGCCAATCGCATTTATTGCCACCACCAAGTGAGTACTGCAAGAACGACGACGAGGATGTGGAGGAGTACTACGACGAGGAGGAAGATCATCCCCATGAAACGGAGAGCTATAGCTCAGAGGTCTGCATGGAGCACGCGGCCCAACATCGCCGGATGTCCATGCTGCCTCAGATGATAGACTCTCCATTTCGTCGCGATGATCTGAGGCGCCAATCCATGCCGGTTTATGGCCAAACAGAGAAGCTCATCGATGGCTTCGGTCCAAGGAGCTCTTTTCGAAGGCGCGACAAGGTCAGCTGTTTTCCGGATGAGCCGCCAGCCGTACAAGAAGCTCGGGATGAGCAGGAGATATTTATTGATTTTAAGCCGCACATTTCGCCCAAGCCGAGCCCTAAGCTCCAGCTGAAGCACCGTAAGCAGCACAAGGCGGAGATCGCCATGAAAAAGATGCAACAGCAGCGGATGGCACAGGCGGCAGCTCTGACCCTGCCCAAGCCCAAGTCACAGCCAGTCGAAGTTGAGGTGAGAAAAGTTGAACTTGAACCCAGCGATGAGGAGGAGGACGAAGACGAGGTTTCCGAGCCCGAAGAGGAGGATGACGGCGAGGAGATCGATGAAGATGAGCAGAAACTAGAGGCAGATCTGCAGGAGGATGAGGAACCGCTGTACGAGAACATAACGCCCTGTGGCTGCCGGGTGGTTCCTCAGCCAGATGTGGAGAATATCCAGGACAAACGCTCGCAATTCCGCAAGCGATCTGTAAGCTTGGATGATGACTACGAGGACAAGGCATCTGAAACTCCCACACTAACTGGCCTGAGACTCCCATCAACTCCGGCCAGTCCTTGCCGCGATGAGCTGCTGGCCAATGTCTCAACTTATCCTTCCTCAGACTCGCTGGCCAATGACAATACCCGCGATCATTCCGATGGCATATGGAATGAGTCGCAGGTTACTGTCTTGACAGCTGAACAGAGGGATATATCCGATGGCTCCTACAGTTCCAACTTACTGTTGACTCCATCCTCGAAAAGGAAGAACCTACTGCTGCAGCATCAGCAGAGAAGCTCGGTGGACACCGATGCCCTGGATTTTGAGGAACAAGTGGGTTTATGATATTCTCATAGTGGATCTTATTTCTATAATGTCGTCTTTAGAGTCCCACCTATGGCCTACAAACACTGCCGAAGATCATCAAGACCCCCACACCAACCACATCGAGGCCCACATCCACCCAACCAATGATGCCACCACCAGCCATCGCCGTAACTCCATCTACAAATCAGATTCTGGACAGCTGCATAAGTTCACCGCTGCCCAAGAGGAGCATGGTCCCCAGGGGATCGGTTCCGGACGCCCGACAGCTCATGTTCACTGGTGGAACCGCCAAACAAAGGTTACTATGGTATTTCTATCGATAAGCTCTTATATGCAGTATCTGCCCAAAAGTATGCATTGGATATGATACGATTGCACTGACTTGGGGAAGAGTAATCCCTAAAGTTCACCTAAAGATTAAACCTATTTAATATATCTATTACTCCTTGGCAGACACTCGGATGCCTCGTTCCTGCCCATGGGCGCCACGGACTATGCGAGGAGTGCAGATATATCGGAGTGCAGTACGAATACAGATGAGTATGCCACCTGCACGGACACCTCGAAACGCACACCAGGTATTAAGACACCGCCGACCACCACCAGTTCATCGTCGACCACACAAGTGCCAGGTTTGGGCCCCCCCGATCCGATACGTACTCGTACCCGTACTCGTGCTGTGTGTGTTCGTGTTCCTGTCTGTGTGTAGAACTCGTACCAAAGCGCATAATCCAAGTCTTGATCCATGAATGAGTGTTAAGAAATCAAAACGAATTGTGTTCGTGGCCACCACTCCACCGACATTGCTCCAAAAAACCACTGCCACTTTCACCTCCTCCTTGCTTATCGCCATAGTGTTAAACTCGTACCGCCTATAGCTAATAGACCGTAGAATTCATCAACCTCATCTCAACTTTGTCTGCCTCTCTCTCTCTCTCGCCTCCCTAGTTAAATGTTGTTGATGCCTGATCAAATGCCTTGCCCGCAATGCTTTAGCTGTGCCTAATACCCTTCCTCAATGATCCCTACTAACTAAGGTGTAAATGCCTTTTTTGTTTGACAGTGTCCACCCAGAGCTCGCAGTTGGAAAAGACGCACGCCGGCAGTTCCTTCGAAAGCGCCAGTTCCCTCTACTCCATGCGGGAGGATCTCCTCCAGCACGACGAGAAGGAGCGGGATAAGCAGGCCCCTCTTACCAAGGCTCAACTAAAATCGCCCATTGGCTCAGTGGCAGAGCTGACCAGGAAATCGCCATCGCACTCCATCAGTAGTACCACCTCTTCAGGAAGCTGTCCCGTCTCGGGAGCGGCCATCAAATCTCCTGCCAAGGAAAGTCTGCCCCAAACGGTGACCAGTTCGGGAACGTCCCAGATGAAAGTCAGCTCAGCAGAATGCATACAGCCTGGAGTTAAGCCCAAGCCGGATTCCATATCGGAGGATGAGCGCAGCGAAGTGCGGTACTCCTCATCCGGTTATTACGAGAGTCCCCACGAGGAGGATGAAGAAAAGCAGGGCACAAGGAGCAAGGCCCGCCGACTGCGACAGGAAGACGAAAGGAAAAGGCGCAAGACTAGCATGAAGCTGGACATTGAAAAGGAGAACATGCGTGCCCTAACCAGTCCCATTAAAAAGCCCGCAGGATCCAGCAAGATCACATCGCCAGAGCAATCGATTTCTGGAACCATGGACAATGGCAGCAGTCCCAGCAAAATGAAACGCTTCCGTCCCAAGATACGCAGGCAGTTGAGAAAAAGTTCACGGGAAGATGTCCTGGCGGCGGCAGCGGTACGCAGGAGTCGTGCCACGCCCACTATTTTCGGCCTGAGCAGCGGCAGTGGAGACACAGAGTTGCTACTAGATGCCAGCATGTCAACAGGCGCCGTGGCAGGAACCACCACCACTGCCGTGACATCCGTATCAGCGCCATCGTCCGCATCTAAGTTACCAACATCGGAATCCTCAGTGACCACACAACCTGAGGCAGTGGTGGCTCCATTGCCGGCGAAGAAACCACATAGTTGCGCAACGCCCACATCCTTGCTGTCACCCAAACTGCCCACAACTAGCGGCACCCAATCGAAGTCCACATCGGACGCCTTTCAGCTCAAGGCCAAGTCCATCGAGTCCTTGCGCTCTGTGTCGCCAGGTTCCGATTCCGTGTTCTACAGCGAAGCCGATGGCAATGCGGCCAGTGGCGAACAGAGTCATTGCCACCATTGCGGCAAGGAGATGGAGGGCAAGCAGCAGAGCAACACCATCAGCGAACTGGCTGGTGACTCGGTCGAGTCGATACCCTACATCGAGCAGGACATCGTCAAGCCTCCCTCGGACTTCGCCGACTCGCCGGTAACCACCAAGACCACACAGCGGTTGTACAAAAAGATGGACAAGCGGTTCCGTTCCGAGGAGCGCTATCATGGAGAAAGGGGCAGGCACTACAAAACCAGGCAGGAGAATATTAGGGCAAAGGTGGGTCTCTGCTCTTTACGATAAAGATATCTATGAATGCTAAGAAAAAACCTTTATCAATTAATTTATAAAACCACTGTAATCAATCATGAATTGAAAATTTCAATGAACATTTTATTGCAGAGCGAGGAGCGTGGACGCATTCCCAGTCTTCCCAATACCCCAGTCCTTCGTCCTGCCGGCTCCAGTCCTTGTGTCCTGCCCGATACGGAACAGAGTCAGCACATTATCTATAAGGGACACTACGACGCAGGACGCTATACACGACTGACCGACGATGACTTGTGGACTCAACTGGACCATCAGTGTTTTGGTAAGTAAAAATAGGATTAATAATCGATAAATAAACAAGGTAAATGGGAAGTGTAAATTACATTTTCCAAAACTAATAGCATTCGATACAGTTGACGAGGAAAGTGTTTCTACTCAGGGCTTATAGACGCATTTCAAAGGAAAAGCTTAGATATAGAACATAGTCAAGGAATGAAAATTGATCTTTTTATCCTCTCACTCGCATTGCGTCTTCTGAATGTCTTGGCCCTTAAGGATCGTAAGCATTAGGTGTCTATAACGTGTTCTTAGCTATAATTATTATTTTTTAGCCATTTGCGGTCTGTTGCCTAGGGTGAATAGATGCATAGCGGGAAAGGATTCTCTGGTATTGTATGGTTATAGTGAATCCCGAAATATTTGTTACAAAATCAAGAATCCCTGTCAAACCTTAATCAGAAGATTTGCGACCAAAGATATCTGCAAGAAGTTGTGCGAGAAGGAGCTGGCAAAAGAATGAACATGTTTTGTTATTAACATAATCACAAACTGTATGAACGGTAATAAAATCTTCAAGAGTAAATACAAGAATATTCTTTCTCTACAGATCGTTCCAGGGAGCGCAGAGCTTCCACTGAGTCGGAGAAGGGCTTCCATGCCAAGTACCAAGTGATCCTACATCGCCTCGTCCAGCGACGCTGCACATTGGAGATGTACCACCGCCAGAAGCACAACAGTTTCCGTAAGTCTAATGCCCCCCATTTGGAGCACCCTGTTCGGACACCCAAACAAGATTCTAATTTTGGCACAACGTGCTTTTGAATGAGAAATAGAGAGAGAGAGAGAGAGAGAGAGATTGGGGGAAAAGCGCCAAGTGGGAGAACTTTAGAGATAATGAATGGCGTGGCGCTCCGAATTTTCATGACCGGCACTTGGCATACATAGATAGACAGACCAAAAAAAAAAAAAAACCCATAGTTTTTTGGCTCTATTATCGAAAATAGTTGAGGTGCGTGCTTTGTTGTGTGCCGACCATAAAAAATCCGCAACGCTTCCCGTTCGGTACTTCGGTTTGGGCCAAATGTAAAGAAATAAGTGCGAAAAGTTTTCGGAATATTTTTGTGCTGTTTACACAATACTCAGGCCAAATGATTGGTTAGTAAACAGTGCAAAATCAAACGTTGCCGTTGAACGTTTTTTGCTTACGTATTTTTTTTAGTTTTTGTATTATTTTTATTTTCCCCTTTTTGCATATTACCAAACAGAATTAATAGCGTCCAATTCCACGCCGGATTCGATTAGAAGAAAGTTGGAGGAGGTCTTGAAACTGATGCTCTTGGTCTGGGCACGCGAAAGTTATGTGATAACCAAACTGAGCAACGGTACACATGGTAAATGATGTCCGGACGAAATCCGGAAATAAAATAACACAAATCACTTTAACCTCTCTGTAAAATCCCAAATAAGAAGACTTTACTCGTTGAGTTTTTGTAAGAAACTGATTTTATTTGGAAATATCTTCGGTTTAACTAGGTGACATGAGAATCGCATCTTAAAGTAAATGGCCTACGCAGAGGCCTAAGTAAATAGTCCCCGCCTTATCGAGGTCCCACGCTCGGGCACATCTGCCTATCTTGAGCGGCGAGGACCTTATCTGTGGTCTCCCACTAAGGGACTATTTTAGGAGGCGGGGAACGATCTCAAGTGACTGACTCATGTAGTGTGCACTTAAATTACATGTTTTTGAGCAATGCACCCATGTCGCTTTAGATAACAAAATCCTAAATATAATTTATCGCTCTCGATTCATTTACATAAGATATGAACGGAGCCCAAAATTGTAAGTCTTTAAATATATTCGTGTTCATGTGTGAACATTCTGCCAAAGGGCCAGCAAAGCTGAGATGTACATTAGTATATTAGTTGCATTTATAACAGTAGTGGACTGTATTTATTTGATATATGTTCATTTATTTTGCAACTAAGATTTCAATGGGCCTAGTTTTTCTGGCTTTTAATTTTATTGGATTACAATTATGGTTTATATTATTTTTAATTCAACAATTTGTACTCAATTAACTTATTTTAAACATTTTGCTTTTTCTATGTAGAAGTACATTTTCTATTAAACAACGATATAGTGGACTGTATATTTTTATTTGTTATATTATTTTATTGTTTATTTACTATTGATATTTATAGTACTGGCAACGGACCTGCAAAGGTTATTGCTTGCATTCTTTGTTGCACAGCACATTTCCGTATGAAATATATTATTAATACTATCATTAGTATTAAAGCAATAATTAATCCAGCATGTCCGGAAATATGATGGAAATGTAAATCTTTCAATTTTTGATGGTTCTCTTTCATAAATTTAATTTCATTATTCAATCGTTCAAATTCCTCAGTATGATTTAATATTGATAGTTTCAGCGGATCCCAAATAATCTTCGGCACTTCACTAACTTCTCCTATATAAGGTGTTGATAATAATTCTTCACTTTCGGACTGAATGTTATGGTGGGCAACTAGAATTTTATCGTCGGTTCTTGCCGTACAATATGGCGCAATGCTTAAAACTCCTTGCTGAGGCAAATCAAACAATTCAATTTGAGAGCCAGTACATTGCAGACGGACTTTTGAATTCGCAGGAACCTTAAACAACCAACTACTTTTCTTTTCTAACTCTACCCAGTAACTTTTAGAGAATGATTCCGATCTTGGACATTCCCGATGTCGCTCTAGTTCGTCTTTTTGGCTCTTGGTCAGCCTCATTTTTGTCAACAGACTTTATTCCTTCCAAGGGACAAATTTTAGTAATGGGTCTAGTGATATATCCTTCCTGCATCTTTACTTTAGCCACTCGGACCTTATCATCATTCCCCTTATGCACCTTTTCCACCTTTCCTAAAGGCCATCTTGCAGGATGACAATTCTCATCCTTTAATAAAACTATTTGCCCTTCTTCTATATTAGGAATTTCCTTTTTCCATTTATTCCTTTGCTGGAGCGTATGCAAATATTCACTTTTCCACTTAACCCAGAAATCTTTCTTCATTTTTTGGATAAGTCTCCACCTATCCAAATTTCCGATTTTTTCATCTTCCATTGGTTCGACTATTTCTAAAGGTGGTCTTCCAATTAAAAAATGACCTGGTGTTAAAACTTCTTGTTGGTCCTTCTCACTAACTATAGTGTATAATGGCCTTGAATTTAAGCATGCTTCTATTTGACATAAAAGAGTTGACATTTCTTCGTAAGTCAAAATAGTGTCGCCGATTATACGCTTTAAATGGTATTTCATTGACTTAACTCCAGCTTCCCAAATACCTCCGAAGTGAGGTCCTGCCGGGGGAATAAAATGCCAATCAATCCTGTCCTTTTCAAGCTGCGCTGCAATCGTTATATTTTCTTGTATTGCATTAAATAACTCTTGATCTAATTTTCTTGCAGCTCCTACAAAATTTGTTCCGTTGTCTGAATAGATATTGGAACATTTTCCCCGTCTAGCAATAAATCTTCTGAGTGCTGCTAAAAATGCGTCTGAAGTTAGATCGCTTACCATTTCTAAGTGTATGGCTTTGGTGGCCATGCAAACGAATACAGCAACGTATCCTTTAAATGTTTTTTGGCCACGATTTTTTGAACATTTAACATAATAAGGACCTGCGTAATCTATTCCAGTATTAAGAAACGGGAATGTCATCGTCACTCTATATTTTGGCAAGTTACCCATTATTTGCTGAGCTGTATTTTGTTTATACCTTGCACACGTTACACATTCTCTTAAATACTTTTTCAACGAATTTTTCAACCCGAAAATCCAATACTTTCTTTGGATATAGTTTCGCATTAGGTTTATCCCTCCATGCAATGTTTCCTTATGAGCATTTTTTATTAATAAGCTTGTTAGGTGGCATTTTTCTAAAATGATTGGATGTTTAACATTAAATTCTGCATTGGAATTTTGCAATCTTCCTCCAACTCTTAGAACCCCATCCTTGTCCAAAAATGGATTCAATGACAATATTTTATTATTTGTCTTGATTTCCTTTTTGATTTTAAGGCACTTTATCTCTTGCCTAAACTGGTATTCTTGTTGTTTCTTAATAACAACTGTTTCCGCTATTCTTATCTCCTTTACTGAAATAATTGATGAATAGGCTTTATTTCTTGTTTTCATCTGCACGAATCTATTTATGTATGCTATTATACGTATAAGTTTTTCTATACTGGAATACCTTTCTATTAATTCGTAAATAGGATCATCTATTTTGTCATTTAATACCGTATTTATTAAGACAGGTTCTTCTACAGACTGCTGCCGGGGCCAAAATTCTTTTGGGTCTGCTAGCCATTTCGGACCTTTCCACCAAAAATCACAGTTGATCAACTGGTTAGAATCCACTCCCCTGGATGCTAAATCTGCTGGATTATCCTCTGACTTAACATGATTCCATTCAGTATTTTTTAATTTCCGAATGTCATCCGTTCTTCTTTTTATAAATTTGATCTTACTTTGACCACTGTTAATCCATGCTAAGGTAATCGTGGAATCACTCCAAGCATAGATCTCCATTATATTGTCAATTGATCCTTTTAGTCTTTGGATTAATTCACTAAGCAGGTGAGCTGCACACAGCTCGAGTTTGGGAATTGTCTTCCTATTTTTTATAGGGTTGACTCTACTTTTGCTAGCTATTATATTAACATGAGGTCCTACTTTAGCATAGACTACTGCAGCATATGCTTTTTCGGAGGCGTCCGCAAATCCGTGAATCTGAATGACTGAAGAACTGTTTGAATTAATCCACCTTGGGATTCGAATATTCTCTAACAATAATAAATTTTCTTTATATTTTTCCCAATAATTTTTATCTTCTATGGATAATTCCTGATCCCATTCACTTTTATTTATCCAAAGTTTTTGAATAAAAAGTTTTCCTGAAACCGTGACTGGTGCCAACCATCCTAACGGATCAAATATTTTTGCTAGCGTTGATAACACAACGCGCTTATTTATATTTTTTGATTCATCATTACAATTTACGCTGAACTTAAATAAATCATTTTGAGGTTCCCATTTTAGTCCTAAAGTTTTAACACATTCATTTTCGATAATATTGAGAACCTTATTGTCCCCTGTGTCCTCCACAGTGGTTAATATTTTGGAATTGTTGGAAATCCATTTCCTTAAGTTGAATCCAACTTTCTGCAATTCATGGAGAATTAATGTTATTAATTTATTAGCTTCTTCTACCGAATCAGCTCCAGTCATTAGGTCATCCATATAGAAATCATTCCTAATTATTGCACTAATAACTTGGTTTTTACATTTATCTGCAATATCTACCAGAACCCTGGTAGCCAAATATGGTGCAGATGCAGTTCCGTAAGTGACTGTGGTTAATTTATATGTTTTAATTTTTTCTTTTGGAGAATTTCTCCATAAAATATATTGATATTTTTGATCATCATTATCTATTTTAATTTGTCGGTACATCTTTTCAATGTCTGCCGAAACAACAAATTCCCATTTTCTCCATTTAATAATAATGTCAAAAATATCTTTTTGAACTCGTGGCCCAACCCACATTATGTCGTTCAAACTTTTGTTATTCGTAGTTTTTGCTGAAGCATCAAAAACTACTCTCAATTTGGTCGTAAGGCTTGAATCTCTAATCACTGCCTGGTGCGGTAAAAAATATTTGCCTTCATCACTCACTTCAATCATGTGTCCTAAATCCATGTATTCATTCATGAATTTAGTGTAGTCAACCTTAAGTTTTTCATTTCTTTTTAGTTTTTTCTCCAGATTCATGTAACGAGCTATCGCTTGTTTCTTTGAATCTCCTAAGGTGACATCCTCCTTGAATGGAATTGACACAATGTATCGCCCATCTGAATCTTTTTTTGTCGTTTTGATAAATTTATTTTCACAGATTTCAGACTCGATATCATCTTTTTCTTCTTCTTCCACTTCCCAGTAGCGATCTAACTCTTTTATTTCTATTGTTGTGGCTACAATGGTTTCTTTTCCTTTGGATTTTTTACATCCAGAAACTATCCACCCGAAATCAGTTTTTTGCCCAAGGAGACCGTCTATTTTTATAACTCCATTTTGCAGAATGTGAGTATATACGTCTGCTCCAATGATTAGATCAATGCGACCCGGTTTATTAAAATCGGGGTCGGCTAATCTAAAGTTCTTCCATTTTTTCTGATCAACATTAATCGTGTTGACTGGAAGTGCCTTCATAAGTTTTGGGAGAATAATTGCTTCAATTTCTAAATTTTTCGGAGAATTTCTTATCGAAATAACCGCTTTGTGCTTGGAGATGCACGTTCCTGTGGAAGATACTCCACTTATTTCAGTATGAGACCGAAATTTTTTCAATTTTAGAATCTGTGCAGACTCTTCTGAAATAATTGTGCTTTGAGCGCCACTATCAATCAATGCTCTTAATTGTTCAAAGCCTCCATACCTCGACTTTACTTGAATCAAGGCCGTGGCCAACAAGGCTTGACCTGTTGTTCTACACGTATTCACTTTTTCTGGATTATGACCTGCAAAGTGAAGTAACGTGTGGTGAGGTTTACGACAAGTCGAACAAAGCTGCTCGCTTATACATTTTTTACCAAACGGATGCCTCAGACATCTTAGGCAAATCCCATTTTTTCTTACCCAGTCAGACCGTTCTGCTGGATTCATTATTTTAAATTTATGGCATTGAATTAAATAATGCCCTGGTAGTTTGCAATATGCACAATTGTCACTATAATTTTTATTCTTGTTATTATTAATCATTTTCTTTACAGGTTTTACTTCCTGTGAGAATGATGATATAGAATTGAGCCTTTGCTCTAAAAAGTCCATGACATCAGAAAGTGCCTGTATTTCTTTTGTCTTTTTAACATGGCTTTCATATAAATTGAGTGATTCTTTATTGAATTTCCGAAGAATTATGTGAGCGAAAATTGCATCCACATCTTCTGGTAATTGTGCCTTTAATTTTATAATATAAATTGACTCGTTAATCGTGTCAATAAATGTCTTTATTTGCTTATTGGATTCTAAATTTAAATTTGGCATATCCATAAGCCTATTCATAT
This sequence comes from Drosophila sechellia, assembly GCF_004382195.2. Taxonomy (NCBI): domain Eukaryota; kingdom Metazoa; phylum Arthropoda; class Insecta; order Diptera; family Drosophilidae; genus Drosophila; species Drosophila sechellia. Next base: position 3,707,723 of record NC_045949.1, read on the forward strand.
GATCTGAGAATATGTTTCTTTTATTCTCATATCGCTTGGTCAAAAACTCCCAAGTGGCTTCATAATTTTCTCCAGAGCCGAGCAGTAAATGAGTAACCACATTTCTGGCTTCTCCTTTTAATGCTGACTTTAGATAATTAAATTTGAGAGAAGGACTGAGATCCTCTCTCACATGTATGAGCTCTGTAAAGAGTTCATTAAAAAGATCCCATTCTTTGGAATCACCAAGGAAAGTGGGAATCTGTATTTTAGGCAGGGTTGGTAACTCCTCCGCCTTAACAACCGTCGACATTTCAGCTTTATTTATTGTGCCACTGAGTCGACTATTAATGGCTGTAAGAATATTTTGTTTGTCAAATTCAAGTTCGCTAATTTCTTCTTCGAATAGCGAGCTCTCAAAATGACTATTCACCTGTTCAATCAGGTTATCTATTTTATGCCATAAAAATTCAATTTTATTTTTCCTTATTTTAAGGAAATCTGGACTACTGTCTATTAGTTTAGACGTATCTTCTAGATATACTCGAAATTGGCCAACATTATTTCGAAATGCCTGCTCTACTTTTAAAGCGTTGTTTTGTGCTATACCCTCTTTTTCAGGGTGACCACACATTTCAAGGTTTAATGTAGGGGGAGGGTTTGATTTAGGGACAGTGTTTGATTTAGGGAAAGTGTTTTCTACCGACTCGCCCTTAATTTTTTCATTTTTATTTTTAATTTTTTCTAACACCATCATTATTAAATCATACTGCTTCGCGTTAAAATATTCATGATCGACAACGCCGATCTTTAACAAATTGCTATGATTAGCAATGAAACATTTTTGAAGCTCATTTAATTTTAGAATTTCTACATCTGTTAATGTTGGTTTTACTTCCAACTTTCTAATTTCCAAAATAATTTCGGACTGCTTCTTAAGGAATTGAATAGTCTTTTCTGACATCATTTTGAAAATTTTTTGTAATTTCTTAATATATATAGTACGTGTATATGTATTTTATATGTATTTATATATATATGTGTGTTTGGATAAACAGAAAATTCTTGTTTTGACTTAGCTGATGTCGTTGTTGTTGCTGCTGCTGTTGCTGCTGTTGTTGCTGCTGTTGCTACTGCTGTTGCTGCTTCTGCTGCTGCTGTTGTTGCTGCTTCTGCTGCTGGTAGAGGCTCCTTTGATGTTTAAAGATGATTTTTTTTTTTTTTTTTTTTGGCACGTTTTATTATTTTTGTAGTCCAGTCAGATTTTTTTGTTTTTTAGCCATTTATTTCGGCATTTATGCTCTTTTGGCATATACACTGCACTCTATTTATGAGCTGATTTAATGCTATTAGAGCATTTATAAGGCACTGTTTTCAGGCACTTTTTATTTAATTTATGCTCTTATGGCATATACACTGCACTCTATTTATGAGCTGATTTAATGCTATTAGAGCATTTATAAGGCACTTTTGTTATGCACTTTTTAATTTCACAATTGCTGATGTATGGCCTCAAGCACGCCTTACCACAATTTATAATGGTACACAAAGCAACCTTTAGCTATAGACTATAAGGTGCTTGTTTTAAAACATAAAAGATTCTTTTGTATCTTTTTGCTTTTTATATTTATACTCTGTTCCTTACCTTTGGTAGGGGGAAACAAGAGTCACTTATTTTTGCTACCTTTAGCTGTAAGATGCTTAAAGGAGCTGGCCTTTCTCTGAGTTCCTTACCTTTGGTAGGGGGAAACTGCAGAGTCGATTAAAGGCTCGATTGACCAAATGTAAAATCCCAAATAAGAAGACTTTACTCGTTGAGTTTTTGTAAGAAACTGATTTTATTTGGAAATATCTTCGGTTTAACTAGGTGACATGAGAATCGCATCTTAAAGTAAATGGCCTACGCAGAGGCCTAAGTAAATAGTCCCCGCCTTATCGAGGTCCCACGCTCGGGCACATCTGCCTATCTTGAGCGGCGAGGACCTTATCTGTGGTCTCCCACTAAGGGACTATTTTAGGAGGCGGGGAACGATCTCAAGTGACTGACTCATGTAGTGTGCACTTAAATTACATGTTTTTGAGCAATGCACCCATGTCGCTTTAGATAACAAAATCCTAAATATAATTTATCGCTCTCGATTCATTTACATAAGATATGAACGGAGCCCAAAATTGTAAGTCTTTAAATATATTCGTGTTCATGTGTGAACACTCTCACTCTCTCTCATTCTCTAAAAATAATCATCCATGCACTAGAAGAAAAATTGTCCGATTATTAGTATAGTCAGATACTGAATAATAGGATACCAAATCTTCAGAAGCATTATAATTAAATTATTAATAATATTATTAAAAGCATTCTCTATTTAATCATATTTAAACTTTGTACATAGGCGTGGACAAAACCGTGGTGGTCAAGAGCGATTCCGGCGAATTCGGTTTCCGTATTCACGGTTCCAAGCCCGTTGTAGTGGCCGCCATCGAACCGGAGACTCCGGCGGAGAGCTCTGGCTTGGAGGTGGGCGACATCATCATATCCGTGAATGGCGTCCAAGTGCTGGACAAACACCACACCGAGGTGGTCAAGATCGCACACGATGGCTGCGAGAAGCTGGAACTTCAGGTGGCCCGGACCATTGGGGTGCTAATGCACGAGCAACTGGAGCCGCCAAGTCAGCCCATATTTAGTGGATACCTGTGGCGGCAGAGTGGACAGGCCAAGGGAGCGCCCAATACCAAGAAATGGGTGCGTCGTTGGTTCTCCCTGCGACCCGATAATTGTCTGTATTACTACAAAACTGAAGATGTGAGTATAGATTTTGTTATGAAAAAAGCAATGCATTTTCTAAAATGATTTCCAAATTTCGCAGGACTCTCAGCCCGTTGGCGCCATGATTATGGCCAAGCATACCGTGGACCTGTGTCCTGTGGATGTGGGCAAACCCTTTGCCTTCAAAGTGGATGCCGGCGAGGGTATTCCCATGTACGTGGCTGCCGATTCCGATGAGATGGCGAACAGGTGGCTCCAGCTGCTTAGACAAGCGGCCTCCCAGGACAACCAGTGGCTGGACAAGAGGTTGGGGGACATTGATCTCTGAGACGGCGGTTTAACTGATCCATTCTCTCACATCACTTCCCTCACAGTGCGCGGTGCTTGTACCAGAGTCCCAGCAACATTCAGCGGCCCGACTGCTTCGGCTACTTACTCAAATTGGGCTCAAGGTGGTGCGGTTGGTCGAAACGCTATTGCGTTCTTAAGGATGCCTGCCTCTATTTTTACCAAGATGCAAATAGCAAGAGTGCATTCGGTGAGTCAACTCAAACAATGAGGCCGGCAAGAAAGCAGGTGACTGACTGACTACTGGCCAGCAATTAATGCCATTTCTCTATTTAGGCATGGCCTGCTTGCACGGCTACAAAGTGGCCTCGATGTCCGCCAATGCATCCGGCAAGAAGAACTCGTTCGAGATAGTGCCACCAGAGACGAAATTGCGTCACTATTTCTTCTGCACCGAAAGCGAAATGGATAAGAAGCGGTACGTTATATCGCACAAATTCATAATAATAAGTTATATTTGTACCTTATTCCGCCAACAGCTGGATATCCGCACTGGAGTACTCCATTGACCGCTGGATAAAGTCCGGGTAACTAAGGTTAAAAACACGCTCCAGATCGGCTCTGAGCAGACGACTCAAGCGTCGCAGTTTTAGCTACTTCATGGATTAGAGGGGACGACTTGACTTGTTCGACACTAGTACGGGTACTACCAACAACACTTAGAACTTAAGCCAAGCAAACCAATTAGTTTTAGGCATAGGCGATTGCATAGTCCAAGGAATTTAGTCGGTCATTCAAATCGGGTTTAAAACTATTTTGAACAAGGCGTACATACACAAATATATACACATATAGAGGAATACGATAGGACATTTTTGGTGTGTATTCTTGTTATATAGCTTACAACAAATGGCATATATACATACATATATATATATACAAAACTTATGTTTAGTGAGGTTGTCTTGTCACTTATATACATAGAATATATTTAGCCACAAAACAAATGAGAGAAATGAATGAAATGAATACAGCAGACCAAATTGATTGTCTAATGTATATAGAATTCGGCTAGGCTAAATCCAAATTCAAATTGAAATGATTAGGTATTCAATGGCTTAAATCCAGGCAAAGGCAAGGCAATGCAAACGTTTTTTAGATAAATGTCTATTTACAGAAAGGGTAATAAAATAGTACGAAAATAGCTCAAGCGAGACCAAAATTCAGATTTATCAGAGTGTAACAGTTCGAAAAGTCGTTATCAAAGTCGGAGAAGATTTTCCCATTTTCCATTGCTGCTTCCATCGCATTAAGCACAACATCTTGTGAATAATAAATAACAACGGTTTTCGTCCTTATTGGAAACGATTATTAGTTAGACGCGATTACGATATAGGCCAGGATTAGTTAGCTTTTTGATATGTTGGATTTTTTTAGGATACACATTCATTCACAAGCATACACACACACATCAACGTTCATAGTAGGTCAAACAATAATATAATAGCGATTAATTCGAAATCCAGTAGTTACTTTGTCATATAAAGATATGATCTTTAAAATGCTGATTTCCTGTTTTTTTGGGTCAGTGTTCAAATACCGAGATTGAGTGAGGATGCAAAAATTTTGAAGCTTCTTTTCGTTTTTATTAATACGGTAGCGAATATATATATAAATATATATTTTATATATTTTAAATAGAGATTTCCAATTCGGCGAGGCGTAAAAAATTAGATAATAAATGTATGCATTATGATGATTATATGATATACATAAGAGTCAGCCATTTTATGTTGTTACTCATCGAGTGGAAAACGAGACAGCAAAAACAAAACACAAGAAAGGAAAAAGAAAACTAAATAAGAGCTTTAATTATTAAATAAAGAATATACCAAGAACAAATGACATATGTGCCTCTTGCTGACAGCCCGGGGGCATTGAAATGCATCTAAACATCATTAATTTGGCTCAACGATCCGATTCCCATTCGAATCCGATTCGGATTCGGATTCGGTCCAGGCCCAGCCCAAAAGTATCAAACACACCAGCTACCTGCTGGGGCCAACGAAGCATTTCGAATGCGATCAATGAACCTGTTGCTTTTGGCCCTCTAGCTACAAACTACCAGCTGAACTCCGAGTTGGCCACATGTTTTACACAAATTTCAAGTAATTTATTTTAAAATCGTAAAGCGATGCAAAATATGCAAGGAGGGAAGCCACTTCAAACGACGGGCACTTAGAAAAATCACGGCTATCTTTTAGATCGCATTACCTTGTATATCTATTTAAGATGTACATCTACATATATATTAAGCAAAAAGAGCAAGGTAAGTTTTAGATATTAGATATCATTTGTCATATTATTCATATTACAATTTTAATTTGATGTATGATCGTTTCTCCAATCTTGAATACAATTATCTTTTATTTTATTTTATTGTTATTTTTATGTGTTGAACATTATTTTCTGAGTGCAGCAAGAGCAACAGTTGTTGATGGGGGAAGTCGACGACTAGCATAACAATTCGCTCGCCCTATGAGGCAGCTACCGTTTTTCCGTCTTCTCTCTTCTACCACTTATTTCTGGTCTTCTGGCTGCCGCTTTGTATCTCCATTTCCACTTACTTACCGTTTTTGCAGTGGCAGCAGCCACAATTTAGTTCCACTGTGCAGCACCTTAATTACATGGCTCCGGCTCTCTTTTGTTGGGTACTTTTCGGGTTTTCCTTTTCGGCATCTCCGAATCATTACGATCATGATCACCGTCGTGGCCGAAACGTAACTCCCTCTACTTTTGGACCCTCGCTGATTTTTGGTCTTTTTGTTACCGTCTTTTCTTTTACCACTTGACCGCATTGATGCTGCATTGCGAGCAGAGGTTGCCAGATTGTTAGGATAGAAATTATATAGTCGGTTATAATAATACCTATTTACACAGCCTAGCTAGAATCAATCATTTACCTATGCTTAAATTTTTTTCCAAATTCCGTTGCTCGCCTTCATTTATAAGGAATAATTACCATTAATAAAAGTCAGTCTGGCGATAAGATGGTTTCTAGCCTTATATTGTTTTACGACCTATTTCCATAACTGAATTGTATAACTCGGCTGCCGATTAATCATCAGTGTATATTGAAATACGTATAAAGAAATATTTTTCCATAGAGCTCTTAACTAATTATTCCAAATTAATATTTACTTATCAGTAGAATATTGAAACTTGTCATAATAGATAAAGTCGTGTGAGTAATGCATTTTATTTCACCCAAACTTTCCACTTGGCAACCCCTTCTTTGAAGAAACCTTATCACCTTGCCTCCCTAAAAATGCTTTCTGATTAGTCATTCCCCTAAATGAAACCGCAACAAAAGCCGAAGAACAAAATACACCCCCACTAAAAAGGCATAACAATAAACAGGGAACTACCAGAGTTACACCCTCCTCCTCCTTTTCGGGGGAAGCCACCATAACGATCCATGGGCAGCGGCAGCGACGGCAATCTGGCAACACCCGGGCCAATTGTACCCTACCCTCTCGACCGGGCCCAAAAAAGCAGTCGGTGGTAGTCGGTAGTCGGTCGGTAAACAGGTAGCGCTCTAACTGACAATAACTCGTCGTACGAATGCACGTTCCACGCTCCGCCAGTGCCAGTCTCCATATAAGTCCGTCCACAGGCCCATCCGTCCATTTAGCAGCGTGCGACTGGCGGCCGGTTGTGTTTTGGGTTGAGTTCGGCTTAATTCCTCTCCTCCACTGAAAGAAATTTCGTACTATTTTTAAACTGAATATAAGTAACTAGCTAATTCAGAAGAATATGTGAAGGCATCCATTCTTTATCTAGTATATTTAAACACTTATAGATTTATACTGTTGCTATTTTCAGATAATTTTGACGATTAATATTCGGTATTAGAATATTAGATTCAGATATTAAAGAAAATTACAACTTTTTCCACAGTGCACTAAGCTGGTTTTAGTGCCCCTGCTCTCTACTCGTCGCTTGTCTCTTTCTACATATTTCTCAGCCTGCTTCTCTCGATTCTCTCTTTTTCCATTCGGGCTCTGTTGCTTGGGTTCGTGGCTCAGTCTTCGAGAGTTGATCGTGGCCAACACACCTGCGCGCGGATCGCTGGTTATTGCTGTTGGAAAAGTGAACTGCATTGTGAGTGCCTCTCGCTCTATATCTATCTGTATCTTTCGCCGATGTATCTTATTGAGCGGGCCCAGAGCGCTAGTGTGTGTGTGAGTGAACTTGTTGCATCGCCAGTTGCCTCGAGAAAAGCGCTATTCAACTGCAACTGACTCTGTGTGTGGGAAGAGTTTGGGACTACTTGAGGAGCGAATTGGTAGCTGCACTGGCTTCAGCTCCTATTTCAAACAAAATGTAGAAAAACACATTTCAGCTGCCGTGTATCTCTCGTTCGGTTTTCAGTTCGTTGAGGTTGAGGTTTCGGTTCGGGTTTTTCTTCGTTCGGTTTTCATATCTGTGAGATACAAATACATCGTGTGCTTGTGCGCGAGTTGTACGTGGATTTTGGAAGGAAAAAAACTACGTGGTTTGTGGTAGCTGACTGCCGTTGATGCTGCTGCTGCTCCCGTAACCGCCCCCCTGCCGCCCCCTCAGTCCCACCCCCTGGGGCGATCGTGCCGTGATTTGAATCTCAAAATTGTCCCTTAGTGTGCGTGCTTTTTAAATACGAGAGTGATTCGGTGAAATACTTGTTTAATTAAAATCAAACCTGAAAAGATAACAAAAAATTTCCGACAGATATCTTGAAAATGTTAATAAAATTATTTTCTTTTAAATTCACAGAATCTTATTAACAGAAGTTTTCAAACAAATACAACAAGAAAAAACAACATACAATTCAAGTGCCACTTAAATTATATAAATTACTACTTTATAAACCAAAAACAATGCCAAGCATTTCAGAGCTTACAAACTGACAAAAAACCAGCAGAAACATATTGAAAAAACTACTTGGATACTTGAGGACGCAAAGATAAAGCCCAAAGAGCCTGGGGCTTTCTTCTGCTTAACCCACAGGTAAGATTCCGCCGAGAACAGGCCCTGCCCTCCCAGATGAGCACAAAAATTCCACACCACTTATTTTTACTTGTTTTATTTTTTGTTGTTTTTTTTTTTTGTGGCGTAGGGCTAGCTAATTACTTTTATTATTTTTTTATTTTGGTATTTTTTGCGTTGGCCAAAAAGGCAGCGAGTACAAAAATATAACGAGTACGCAGGCAGAGAAGGAGAGAGAAAGAGAGCAGATATATCTCAAAACCTGCTCCACAAACAGAAAGAGACGGGGCGAGAAACGCGAAAGAGAGCGCAACAACGTTGGCGGTTGGTGGACTGTCGACCGACAAGCGGCTTCCACTACAACTGCATGTGCCACTGTCATTGCCACTGAACTCAGTGTGGTGCCGCACAGTCCACGGTGGAGTACGTCCCCCATACCCCACCATCCTGAACCACCCGCTTGCCCCATTGTTGTTGCTGTGGCGCTCAGTTCGAGTTGGACGGTTCGAGCCGGACTCGAAAAACCTTCGCTTGGAATTCTGGGGGTCTCTTATGTGTGCTCTCGGTAAGGGTACTTCGATTGAAAATGGTATAGAACATTTTTATAATATTATTTAAAAATATTAATCAGTGGTAATAACGTTACATTTCTACCAATCTTTCCTATTGCAAAATTTTTTAGCATCTCGTTAGGTTTTAAAAACATATTTTAAAGCGAGATCAATATTAGGAAATTTAGTTTACAAACTTCTCATTTATTCTAGTATTTTCTTCAACAAGTCTAGAGTCTACTCTAGTTTGATCTATCTATCGTATTTTTGACTTATTTTGCCAAGGGTATTTAAGGGTTCGGTTTTAAAGATCGGGATTTTTCGCATGTTTCTTCCATTTCTGTTTCTTTTCTTTGTAAACCAGTTCACTTGTAGCCAGTGCCAGTGGCCAGTGGTCGCTCTCGCCGTCTTTTTCGCTCCTTCTCGGCTTGGAATCCGGTTTTTTGGTTTTCTGTTTTCGGTTTTCGGTCGTGGTCGCGGTCTTAACTTGGCTCGATTCAGATTCGGAGCTCGGCTGGGGCTTTAATTGTCCAGAACGTGTGGCCAAAGAGGAAACGCAATTGCCGCAAGCTTCTGTTGGGTTCAGATACCGATTCGGATTCGGATTCAGCCTCAACCTCAGACCATCATCATCATCGTCATCTACATCTCTTGATTTCTTTTAAATGCTTTACTTTTTCCTTCATTTTTAAGCTTTTTTTGTAAAACGCCTCCCGCGCTCTCACAGTTTGCGTTTTGTATTTTTTTGTATTTTTTGGTTGCGGTTCTATAAAGTTATTGGCTTTTGTTTCGCCTCAGTGGAGATCTATTTTGGATGTTCATTGTCTTGCTTTATGGGCCATTTGGTTTTGTGTCCAAAAAGAGTTTTAGCATAAGAAAGGGAGTACCATAAAAGTTTATTGCGCTTTACCTCTTTGGGTGGGTTTTCCTCTCCATCTTGGGTCACCAACTATTATTTTTCGGTTGCACCAGCAGCGGGGGAAAATGTTGTTAATTGCCCTGTGGCAGGAAAATCGAAATTAATTCAAATCGTGACAAAATAGTTGAAGAATTTAGATTTACCATAAAGCCGCAGAACAATGGCTCGTTAGCGATCGCCATATTCGGTTTTTAAATTGAAATGTCTATATGGACACGCCTCGTTTTGGCACGTGTGTATAATTCACCTGATAGACCAGTTCATTTATTGCTGTTCTGGAACGGGGAACTCATCAATTTTAATGGGGAAATTAGATGTTGTCTAGGGAATATGAATTTTTGATTCTATCGCCGAAATCAGACAGCGGAAAGGTGATTATAGGTTTACATATTAAATTTTGGACTGGGTTCCAAAATATATGGAAGAAAAAGATATATATGTAAGTAATTTGATTTGTGTGCAATTAGCATAATCCAATTGCATTTGGATTAATAAATCATAGTCTTAGTGCTTCTACACTTATTAGCATAAACTCTTCCAATAAATAAGAATGGACCCATTGAAATTATAACACAATAGATTGCCTGGAAAAGTAGCAATCCCACTAACAAAAGATCTTAAGAGCTCTATTCAAGGGTGAAATTTTTGAATGGATTTAGTTCAATATGACAAGGGAATTTATACGTAGATCGGCTTAGCATTCAAAGTGGATTACTTCAAGAGGGATTAGAAAGAGTCAAATTTAAGCCGAAATAATTCAATTTTAGGAACTAACTGTATGAACTTCTGCTAATCCCAAGGAGGTTTCAATTCAATTTTGTAAAATATATTTATATCGGCTGGTTATCTGCTACCCATTTATCATTTAATAATAATCCCTTGGCGATATTCTGCACACTCCGCGTGCTCCATGCTTTAATCATAACAAATCTTTGGTCGTAACTTGAAAGCATTTTCAATTTATGCTAACGACATTATCAATCCTGCTGCAGCTGCATTCCCGAATCCATAAAACTTCATTAGCAGTTGTTCGTTTCCAGATTTCCCCGCGAAATTAGCAAAGCTTTTTAAATTAATGGCCAGCACACACAGGAACGTTGGGCGGAGGGATGAGGTGCGGGGTTCTGGCCAGCACTCCAAATGTGTAAATCTCATGGATATTAATCAAGAAAATTATAGACAAGGCAGCGCAGGAAGATCGCCTGCCTACCTTGGAAGCAAAAAAAAAAAGGAAAAACAACAACCCAACTTGCTTTCCACCGAGGGCAATGATTATGCTAGATTTTTAATAGCTTTGACTATAATCTCAGATGCTGCTTGGGTCCGAAAGGGTTTTCAGATTAACGCATGTGAAGTGCAGGTCTCTTCGCTTCTTTTTTTTTACTCGGTTCTCCTCTTCGACTATAATTATAAGTCTGCGGCGGCTTTTCCTCCTCTCCTTCGCTGTCTTGATTATTAGCTACCTTCACACAAGCATATGCACACACTCCGAGGAAGAAAAAGTATCCCGAAGGGATTAAAACACAGCCTGGCCAAGAGCATTCCGCACTGCACAGCGGATCTCGGCGACCCTTTTTCCATTCCTTCACCCGTAATACCCATACCCATACCCATTCTCCTCATCCAGGGAACTCCTCCCACCACTCAACTTTTCTTCGTCGTCATCTTCTGTTTGTTGTTGTTGGCCGGTGTTTTGTAAGCAAACTGAAGTGCATATGGGGGCCCGGTAAGCACTCGGCCCAGAAGATAAGGTCCGAAAAGGAGGTTTACTGATAGACAACGGGTGTACCTCGGCCTCAAAATTGTGGGAGGTATTTCTAGCTAACGGTCCTATTTCAAAATCCATTGCTAAGAATCTTTATGAGTTGGAAAACAGTTAAGCTCCGGTTAGTGGGTAACATGGGATTTATCAGACTTTAAGTAATATTTTTTTTTTAATTATTTTTTTCAGTAATTAAGAAACATTCTATTTCCTTTAAATACATAGATCTTTCTAAGATATTAAGGATTATGGCTTGGCCGGGAAAACCTGATATACCCCTTTCAACGCATAATCACTGGGCAGTAAGACGCATGGATATTTCCAGCCATCGTAGGCCATCATCAGAGGGACAAACTCGCCTCCTCAGCTCTCTGCGTTTTCTATACAAATACTAAATCCGTTTGCCCAGTGTGTGTCTGTGTGTTTGTATATTTTTCTGTTTTTTTTTATCAACTGAAACCTTTTCTGGGCCCTGGGTTTCTGCTGGCCTCAGTTGTTTACACACAAAAACCCAGCAAACGAACCGATCCCGGACCCAGAAATCCAAGGAAAAGAAGCAAGACGGCTCAAAAAGAAGAGGAGGGAAAAAAGTGGCAGCCAAATTGCTCCTCGATATCTTTTATTTTCCTCCCAGCAGTAGTTGGTCTTCTGGGTCTTTTTATTATATGTACGATACAGAGAGAGAAACGAGTTCAATGGTAGCTTGCAATTAAGCATAAAAAAGGAAACTTACAAAAAGTCAGAGCAAATTATTATTTTTACTTGTCTAATACTACCCAGAACTATTAAAATTATATTATATAAATAATATGGAGTGCACAATAATTTTTCCAGTGCAGCTTCAGACGCACACATATTGGAAACTTTAAGCCTTTGGCTTCATTTGCTGGGCAACCGTTTGCGCAAACGTATCTGTGGATCGTACGAGTATCTTTGTATCTCCGCATCTGTATCTGTATCTGTGCGCACAACTCTCTCTCAATATTTCTACGGCAGTCTACGTGCCGTCGCTTTTGCTGATGATGTCCATTATTTACATGAATTTTATTTGTTTTTCTTATTTGGCTTGACGTTTTCAAAAGTGCCGATGTTTCAAAAAAGATAATGAACGCTGAATTGTACATTGTATGTGCACAGGGTGTGGGGTGAAACGTGGGTCCAAAGCAGTCATAAATGCAAAAGTGTGGAAACAATCCCTAGAAAAAGTACTGAGATCGAAAAAAAAAATATATAAATACCGAAAACGGGTTACGCTTTAGTTTTTTTTTCGAGGCTACCAGAAATACGTGAGCCCAAATTGGAGTGGGATTATCGGGATCGTAATCGAATGAGGCATTGGCGGGGCCATCGCTCATCTACAGCGAAGGTTCCCTAAGTTGGGGGATTTATTAGATCAGATAAGTTCTTTATTGAATCCAATATAGATAGACTGCGACAGATTATCAGTAAGGGCAGGAGAACTCGCATGGGTGAGATTGTGTGCTGCTACCATCAAAAGGTATCGAACTGAAAGAATTATCCAATTACTATCTAATAAACGTGGGGCTTAGTTTGGCATGTGCTAGTCATATAAGGGAAAACCTAAACGATTCGATATGGTTTTCGTAAGCATTTCTAGTGCAAATAATACAATTAGATCATCTATTTGCCTAATATCTTAACTGCGTGCTCCGTTGTCTACCAAAGACTCCCTGATATGGAGCACGATAAGACCTACCCACATCTAACAGCTATTTGAATTAATATACCTCATCCACTTGAACTATACGTGGTCCGTAGAGTCTTCCCCCATAACAATGGTACACTCATGATCAAGTCATGATTTCAGCTACTTTATAGAGCTAATCTGACAGCGCACTCTCCAGCCAGACAATGCCAAAATAATTTCCATAGATAAGACCCCCACAATGACTAGTCATCCGTACGGAAAGAACGGTATCTTCAACAATGGGCGCCTATCCAAAATCTTGGCCAAGCTCATTTTTAACCAACTATGACGATCACTTCGCTTGTTGTTAGCCGAATGTTAATGTTGGTCTTAATGACGTTGCAGCATTTTGCATTAAAATCAACCCAGACAGCGAGAACGATTCTAGCAAAATGATAAGCAAAACTGTCATTGCACCGACAGCTGGGTTATTTTTAAAGCTTTTTTTTCAACTGGTTGTACATTTAAATGAGGATAGTGCACCGAAAGAAAAGGATGGCTCACTGAGGAAAGTTTGTTATATGGGGCTCTTTTTGAGCCACAAATTCATTGCTTAAAGCATATTGCTATAAATTCTATTAATTTTATAACAAATATTACTTCTATATTTTGGAATATCTTAAACGATAGATCATAAAATATATTGGTGCCATTTTTTGCTGTGCAAGGCGTTGGGAAGATGGCAGCCAGAAGTGTTTGCAAGATGGGGCCACAAACTTTATGGTCCGGCCATCATTGTGATCATTATTATGTGCATTATTTTGTTATTATCGTGATGATCACGTTCCGGGTCCCGATCCCCTGCCCCTGCCTCTGCCACTGCCCCTTCTTCTTTCGAGGCACTCAGAAGTCGAGGCTCCTGTTGCGTAAATCCAGTAAGCAGTCGGTCGAGTTCGGTTCGAGTCATTTACCAAAACCGACGGCAACTTGGCTGCCTGCCTCTGTATCTGTATCTTTGTATCTGTATCTGAGTGTGCCAGGGTATCTGCCGATATGCCATATATCACAGGCACATATATAATATAACTGGGCGAGAGTGTGTGTGTGTGTGTGTTTATATCGTTACTACTGTGCTGCTTACTCAGTCTCAGAGGTTCGGAGGCAGGTTTTTTTAGACGCACAATCTTATCTAACCTGCGCACTGGAAGCAACCGATCGCGGTGCCAAACTGCGACTCGTTTTCAGTTTAGTTTCACTCGCCGTCGTCGGCAGACCGCCGCTGATAATAATAAACCAACAATAATAATAAAATTCCTATGGAAAAAAAACAGCAACAACCCCATAGACGAGGGCCATAATGTGATAAACTGGTTAGTTACCCTGTGAAAATATACGTACTGTGATACCAAAACGTTCTCAGAATCGTATGGGTAATTTTCGAGAAAATTATTTTTTCATTTTATTTTTTTGTGTCTAGTAAATCACGTTCACGTGGATAAATTCTAAAAGATTTGCTTTAAAGTGATAATCTTGGGCTATTTGCAAGTTAATTGCCATTAAAGCTGTTTAATTCTGTGATAAGAAGTGCAAAAAGCAAATTTGAAGAAATTCATATCTAAAAGTGAGTTACAACCGCTTGCGATAAAAAGAGTAATTATTCTATAGTATATAATGTTCTTTACCAAACCAAGATCATGAATATTTCAATTACAAGAAAACTTCCCACAGAGAAAAAATAATAAAGTATATATTTTAAACCAGTTTGCGTGAGTTTTTAACATACCCTGTACTACCCTAGCAGCAATAAAAAATACAACGTGGAAATATCTGTTTATTGCACTCGGTTCGCAATTAAGATAAGCCTCGAAAAAACGAGAGCCCAATTAACCCAGCACAATCGTGTACTAATTGTTATTTACCACCACCCTTATTTTATTTTCGGCTCTTTCTGTTCTATCCCTATCTCCGCCAGTTCCAACGGAATGTGAAGAGCCCCTCCAATATAATGCCCACGGAAAGCTCATCCAGCGAGATCTCCGGCGGAGGAGGCGGTGCGATACCCATGCTGCGACCTTCCCGGATGGATCAGTTCATGAACTCGATGGCGGCGGCAGCGGCGGCGGTGGGTGGTGGCGGTCTTCCTGGTGCGGCGGATAGGAACGGCGGATCCGGAGGATCGGATGGTGGCTCCCAGAATGGCAACGGCGATTCGCGCAACTCATCGGCCAGCCGGATCTCGGCGTATGAAACACAGCTGGCCTATCAGCAGCATTTGGCCGGACTGCATGGTCCGCCGCCACCGCCACCACCATCGCACCACCGCGAGATCTCTGCCTTTGTGCCCGTTCTGCCCACCGGAAAGGTGCGTCCGGGTAGTAATTCCAATTACGAAATCATTGCCATGATGGCGGACAAGCGGAAGGAGTTGGCCTTAAGGGAGGCGGCTGCGGCGGCGGCAATGCTGGGCCGAGGTCCTGGAGGACCCGGCGGTCCTGGTGTGCCACCGCCCGGGGTGTTGTATGGACCAGCTGGCGTGCCACCTCCGCCATATCTCACCGGACCGGGTCCTTCACCCACGGGAGCCGGCAGTTTTCCATTTCCGCCAGGAGCCGCCGCCGCAGCTCTATTTCCACCTGGCCTGGGTCCTGGAATGCATGCAGGACTCGATAGGCGTCTGCTACGCGCTCCTGGCCGGGCTTCCCGGCCCAAAAAGCAGTTCATCTGCAAGTTCTGCAACCGACAGTTCACCAAGTCGTACAATCTGCTCATCCACGAGCGGACACACACGGACGAGCGGCCCTATTCCTGTGATATCTGCGGCAAGGCGTTCCGGCGACAGGATCACCTGAGGGATCACAGGTGAGTCGAGGTTCGGGTACATGAAATCACAAAAGGGGGCAGTGTCTGCTCGGGTAATTGCCATCAGGCCTGCAGTTATTCTTGGTGCTCAAAGTGTGAACGAATGGCGAATAATGGAATACCCTGTAAAGTCAAAGGATAATTAGATCAATTTAATTTATTTATTTATACACACATTCCTGAACAGGTGTGACAAAAATCTCGGCCAAAAGGGAAGGGCGAACACAACTCGTAGATGGACTTTTATTGATTTCAGATATATCAGACAATCGCTTCAAAAGACCCCTTTTACCATAAGGAATTTTCCAGGAAATGTTCAGACTTTACGACGAATTTTCCTACCTCAACTCAAATAAGTTTCCCCATAAAGCGGACCCAAAATCAGAGCTCCTCTGACGGCCAGTAAAACTCCAACTTGGCCGCAGGGTACAACACAAAGTTAATTAACTCTGTTGGTTTTCCTTTGGGGCTCCTCCACCAGCATTAAAATTGAGGGATGGCCAAGGGGTTGGGGGCCATATATCGGGTCTGTGTATCCCGGTGCCGATCCGATGCCCATGCCGATGCCAGGCAGCAGGTCTCCAGCATCCCGGCTTCAATGTGTCGGCCTGTCCGAGCGTTCTGTCTTTTGATCGTTCGGTATCGGTCCATTTGTCGTTTGTTTGCTTTGCCGCGGGGCTAATTCTTCTTAACTTTTTTTTATTTTTTACCAGAAACGCGCGGAGCATGGGAGAAGAATCTCGGGGCTTCGGAGGCAGAACCTGTTTTGGGTTTTTATACATTTTTTTTCCACCAGCAGCTGCTGCCTCCGATGCGATGCTGAATCTGTGGCTCCGTCGAAGATGGGGACTTTAACTTTTAACTGTGGCTGCTGCTATCCAACAACAAGTGGACGCCATTGCCAAGATGGCCGCCATAAACATAAAAAATTAATGCAGCCAGATGGCATGCACGGAAGTTAAATACCCTATCAGTTAAGAGAATGAAAAACCTTAGAGAATTGGGTTTATGGTTAGAACAAATCCGGGTTAAGTTTTATGTTAAAAAAGGGAATGATAGGTATAATATGCTATAGTATTATATTATTTATTTTATTGTCTGCTCTGGTCAGCTATATCCTTAGTTAGGGTAGGGTATTGGAAAGCTGTATATCAGTGAGCTTTATCGTTTCAAGTTAAGGCTGCATTTGAGCAGAGATAACTGTCAACCTGGGCTACCAATTGCAGCTACCAGAAAAACGCCCACGCCATAACAATAAAGTCTAATTGTTTCTCCGCTTGTATTCGCCCAGGTATATTCACTCCAAGGAGAAACCCTTCAAATGCACGGAATGCGGCAAAGGCTTTTGCCAATCGAGGACATTGGCTGTCCACAAGATCCTGCACATGGAGGAATCGCCCCACAAGTGCCCCGTTTGCAGTCGATCATTCAATCAGCGTTCCAACCTGAAGACCCATCTGCTCACCCACACGGATCACAAGCCTTACGAGTGCTCGTCGTGCGGCAAAGTTTTCCGCCGGAACTGCGACCTACGACGCCATGCCTTGACCCATGCAGTGGGTGAGGTCAACTCCGGGGACTATGTGGATGTGGGCGAAGAGGATGAGGCCAGGAATTTGAGTGGCGACGAGGAGGATTCGCTGCTGGAAGTGGACTCGCCTCGCCAGTCGCCAGTTCACAACTTGGGCGAGTCTGGAGGATCGGGTGAGAAATCGGAGTCCGAAAGAATGAGACTCAAGCGCAAGGCAGCCATCGATCAGGAGGAAAGCGAAGAGGAGTTCGATGACTTCGACGAGGAAGAGGAACTGCAGGATCTGCCAAGAGTACACGATTTGCCCAGAGAAGAGGACGATGACTTTGATCCCGAGGACGAGGAGCAGGTAGAGGTGGCACTGGTGGCGCGTTTCCAGGCGAGTAAGGCTGCCGCCACATCGCAATCATCCTCGTCAGTGGGCGCCAAACCGGAACGCCAGGGAGTGACCCACTGCCATCATGAGGGTGGTGAAACCTACACAATGCGCCCACATGGCGAGAAACATCAGGAGGAGCCCGGAAACTCTGGCATTACCAGCCTACCAGTTCCACCTTCGTTTGTGCGATATCCTGTACCACCTGGGGCAGCTGGACCACCGCCTGCACCACCTGGAGCTCCTCCACCGACCCACCAGCATCCAGGACATCCACACTTACTCCCAGCCAACGGGGATCCCTATTTGCCCATTCTGCACGTTAGACGCGACTTGCACCACAAGAGCTTGAACCTTTCGAAGGCTGGTGTTCCACCACCACCACATACACCACCTACTATAATAACCCAGCCGGAGTCGGGTAAACCACCCAATCAACCTTTGCATTCACCGCATGAAGCTATGCCGAGTTTCCTGGGATCGATACCCATGCGAAAGAGGATTCTTCCGGCACCGAGCTTGGACTTGATGGATCCGCACCACCATCCTGGATTGGGTCAAAGGACCTTCGTGGACAGTCCCAGCATATATGCACTGAATATGTCGCGACATCCGCCCAGACAACTCCTGGGAAAACCACCGAGTACGGAAACTAGTGGATCCACCACCGAAAAGGGACCACCAGTGGCAGCACCGCCCATAGCACCACCGCCTGCACCACCAAGGAGAACAGGGTTCAGCATTGAGGACATAATGAGACGTTAGAAGTAAACTGAGAAAGCACTAGTAAACTATCCATAAATGGAGGTCAATTCGGAATAGAAAAACCACACAATTTGGGAAACTATTTATCAAAGCTCTTAAGAATTTGAAATATCAAAAAGTAGTATTCCTAATATAAATACATACATCTCGTTTGTTGTTCTGGTATTTCATTTAGAAGGTCTTTTGCACCGATCTTTCTACAACTGATCAGATGAAAATCTTAACCTTTATTACGACAAACAGTTATTGTTCCCAATGGTCAATCGACGGTTTTCCGTTTTGGACCCACAAGAACATTAAAATAAATTTAGATCTACAGTTTAATACTTTTTAGTACAATGTCTAGGCAAGGCAATAAACCTAAACTAAGTAATAAAAACAGTTACACCCCTAAGCGATAATTGTAAGCGAAACAAACTCCGTTGTTGCATTTTATAGAGCTCTTATGCGTTAGGAACTTAGCCTAAATCTACCCATTTAAATGTTTAAGCCTTTAGTACGAGAGTCTATCGATTAGTTTTTAATGTGTGGCCCAACACTAAGTGTTGCTGTTTGCTGAGTGAATTCCAATTTTTTATTTATGTTTCCTTATCCGGTAAGCTAATCTTAATGAGTAAACAAAATCGTAAATCGATTTTGCTGTAGGGAAAAAAATGGTTGAAAGTAAAAGTTAGTGTAAAGCAGAGCATAAACAAAATCCAACTACAAGCAACATTCCAGTTGAACCTTATGTAATTAGGCTTAAGTTTTAAGAGTTTTGCAGTAGTTCATGTAAGCAACCCATAGAATTCCATGGTCTTCCTTCAATTTTAAATGATTTTATTCAAACCATAGCGAGTTAGTTGATTTCAAATAAAGTATGCATTAATAATGAAAAACTGTAATTTGTTTGGGTGGGAAGTGAACATCCTTGAAGTATGATCGAAAAAAATCGACTTTATCTGACCAAGAATCCCAAGGGTCCGCCTCAAATCCACTTTATTTTAGTTAAGTTCAGTTGAAATGAAGTTAGCTAATATCGGAGAGATCGATGTCCAGATTTTTTGCCGCTTGATTGAAAGGAAGGGATCTGCGTAGAGTTATAAAAATCCACTGACTCACTCGCATGAAGCCATCAATCACAGACGGCGGTAATAATACTTCAGGCACGTTTCGAGGCCCCGGCCCCCAAGCCCCTCCTAGACACGACAGTTTGCGGTTTGTGGCAACGCCTTTAACATTGACTCAAATCGACGAAAAATCGGTGGATGGGGCTCAAATCAAAGTACACCACTCGAACACGTAGAAAGTTCAATTAAAATGCCACGCAAATTGTCATCACCGCCAGTTGGAGTTGCCCGGCTTTCTGGAATTTCCTCATTGGGCGGATTGGGCGCCCATTTTTTACCCCCACCGATGACATCAATTTCTGGTTAAACTATAAAATAATTCGCGCAAAGCCGAAGAGTTTCTCCGCCAGATGATATCATTTGGGTCCAGGAAAGCACGTGATTTGTTTGCCAAACTGTGCGTGAGAATGCTCTTTTAATGCCCTTATCTGCATTAAAAGTTTATGAACTTCATGGAGCACGCAGATTTTTAATATTTTTAATAAAAGAGCCAGGGCTTTGTTGTTTTTTTTTTTTTTTTCAAAAATGTTTCGGATATTGATGTTTTGAATAACAATTTTCAATCGTAGAACTCCTTCAAAGCCTATCACCCTCAACTGATTATCAACCCTATCAAAAAAGTAAACCTACAAGCATAATAATAATATTCTTGTTGGTAATATAAAGCATAATGGAGGAATTGTCTACTGAAGAGCAGGACCTGATCAAGAATATCTATAGAGTACTGGACAAGGATAACGAAGGTGCCATCACATCGAAGGAATTGGCACAGGTAATCCGAGCATTAGGTCGACAGCCCAACGAAGCGGAGGTTCAGTCCTTGATAAACGAGGTGGACTCTGATGGAAACGGATCCATTGCGAAGGAGGAGTTTTGCAATGTGATTCTGCGCAAGATGCACGATACAAATAAGGAGGAGGAGCTGCGCGATGCATTTCGCGTTTTTGATAAGGAGAACAATGGGTATATCTCTACTACCGAGTTGAGGGCTGTCTTCATGGCACTTGGTGAGAAATTGGAAGACGACGAGCTGGAAGAGATGATACGAGAGTACGATTTGGATCAGGATAATCACATCAATTTCGAGGAGTTCACCAACATGATGACCACCCGTTAAAAAACCACCCTTCAACAACGCACACGTTTTCCAAATTACAATCATACTGCAGTTGAAGAAATAGTTTATGGCTTATTGTTAAATTATTTTATTTCAAAGACATTTGAATTTTTCGAACTCGAATAATAAATGCGCCCAAGACTTCGCACTTCGACTGACTAGGGGGCGCTGTTTTAGATCATGTTTTTAGTACCAACTTTCGGCGCGATATCATCTAGCGCCACTGTGACAGTCTTTCGAGATTTTGTAGTTCACGATCTCGACGTGATAATGACGGCGCCTCGAAAAGTTAGTACATAAAAATAGCACGTGGCGCCAGTGAGGCCACGCTGTTTCCTTTTTATCCTTTCACTCCTTACTTTTATATTTATTAGGATTCGTGGGACTTGAAATACTTTAATATTTTAAGTCTTACAACGCTCAATAGAAATTCGTATTTAAAATAAAATTTAAAAAATCATAGTTTCTCCAGAAGTCCTTGAAATCTTCGAAGAAAGTGTAGTATTGGGAACTAGAAAGAAACTGGAAGATTCTAACAATAAAGTAAAAAGAGGATAGAACTTTTGGGCTTGAATCTCAAAGCTTATATACACATAAATGCATATGAAATACGCTTAAATATTGTTTCTTAATAATTTAAACTTAGTTTTGCAAATAATTATAGCTTTAAGCCAGTTATTTATACCCATTTGCGTGTGACTTTCTGCACGAAATAGTGTGCAGCTCGAACCCGAAGCTTTGGCCACTGCATGGGCCACATTTAGCATTTCGGCCAAGGCAACTGAGATGTTTCAGAGACAGTTGCGCTACTCACCCGCTCCAAAAGCCGAAAGCTTCGAGTCTTTGGGGCCAGATGGGTTTACCTGGCCACTTTGAATGACGGCTCCTCTCTTGTGAACTCAGTGCGCTCTGTGTCGCTCATCGTTCAGTTTATTCAGTTTTTCAGCTTTGCGGCGGCACTCAGTTCGGTTCAGAAGGTGTTCGCTGTTGGACGTGTGCGCTTGATCGGGGAAAAACAACGCTTGGCCGCAGTAACTTATTGATCTCAACGGTGCTTTGTTGTTTCTTCTCTTGGCTGTCACGTATACGTACAGTCGGTTCTTCAGAGTGTGAGTGATCGCTGGCTGACCGCGCCTTAAATGCAATAAGCGTCGCTTCCGAAAAGCTAAAAAGTCGTAATTCAAACGCCGCATATAATAGCTCAAGATATAAAACCGCATATCTGTGATAAAATAGTGTCTAAATTGATAGTTTTCAAGAAAACCCCAAGTGAAAAGCCAAAGCTTTTGGCCAAAAAGTGAGGTTGTGTTGGTGGCACTACCAAAAAAAGTATTACCAAACACACCAATACTGTGAAACGCCGAGTGGAGTACACAAAGAAAACATACAAGACGCGCATTAAATGACGGCTTAAAAGTAATAGGATTCTGGAGCAAAAGAATCCTAAAAATAGGTGGTCTATGTGCAAATTCAATGACATTTAATTCAATGGAAAACGAAGTTAAAATTCTTCCAAAAAAAGATTTGTGATACAAGATTTGTTGAAATACTTTAGAGGATCTAAGAATATTTTACCACTTTTAAGGTGTCCAATAAGATTTTTTAGATTTCTCTATATAGAGTTCTGACTGGAAAGAAAATCAGCGGAGTATAAAGATTGATTCGAAAATTCTGTTAGCTGTTGCTCTGTTTCTTACCATTTCTGCACGCTTTCTTGGCAACAACTAATTGCCCCATCTACGGCAGTTTTTAGTTTTATTTTTCCTTTTTTTTTCGCGTTGGTTTGTGGCCAATAAACTGCAACTGCAACTTTTAAGTTGATGCGTTCAGCGAGCCGCAACGTTGGTTGCACTTGTTTAATGCCGCTTTGCTCCCTTTTATCCCCTCACCGTAGACAGGTTGTCCCCTACACACTAGTTCCTCTCGGAGTTCCTCTGTTACTTCCGTTCCGCATTAGTCATTCGACTGGCAATTGAATATAGAAGCCGATGACGCGTTGCCATTCTGGTTACAACAGGTTGGCTATAAAAACGTGAAAAAAGGCAAATTAAAAGAACATTTTCGCATACGTAAGAGGAAGTGGGGCATTATCAATCATTTGGTGTAGATAAGGAAAGTCCAAACAAAGACTACAGACATTCCCGGTGCATTATAAAATCCCATAGATAACAATTAATAACAAAGCAACAGGTTTTTAAGACTGAAGGAAACAGGATATTTTTTTTTTCAAAATACGTGTGTATTTTTTAGTATCAATGGTTATGGGAATGCAAGCTTCCTAGTCAAGCTTATTAGCGTATAGCATCATCGTGAGAGATACTCGTATAAGTAACAGTTTACGTGTGTGGGTAGTCTTAGTCATGCAACGATCATTGAAGCCGGCAAGTGACTAACAAATTCTACATGTTTGGGTACATCATAACAAATTGGTCACTAACGAGACCTCAAATGAGCATAAAATTGTTTAGGCAATTGGCATTATTCTAACAACATTAGTTCATAGGGTTGTTGAACTCTTCGGTAGAACGGAAACTAAATTAAATTGCTGTAAAATTGGCCGAAAAACAGCTGCACAGCGGGAAATCCCTTTCACGGCACAAAACCATTCAGAGAAAGCTAAATAAAACTAGAACACGGCTGGGGTATTGAATTTCACAGATTTAGAATGTACTCAGATTAAAAACTAGCCTTTTGAACAATATTTTACTTATTTTCAACATAACTTATTTTAGCGAATAATCTTTTTGCAGTCAACTTATTCTCACTCTTATCTAATCATTTAATGCAATAAATTAGAGCGAAACTTTTTCAAGAACTTGAACTGTAACAGAATGAAATAATTTTGCTGTGTATCGAGGTTAATGCCATTTTAGTGATAGGCCCACTTTTAGTGCGTTCACTTAACTTATGAGGCGCAGAATGCCAAAGCGCAAACCAAACCGAACTAAAGTTAATAAACCCATTAAGCGGCAGACAATAAACTTTTGAATGCACTTCAAATGCAGTCACGGCAACCACAAAAACAACATTCAACGTTGCAGTTGAGTCACATCCATCGACCGTCATATACCAGATACAAGATACAATCCACACACGCACCGTTGCCCCTGCTTCCTCCCCCCCTATCCACAAAAACCCCGCCCCATAAAGCTGCTTTGCATATTCGATAAATTTAAAATGTTGGATATCAAGAATGTTGGGGGTGCACAGAAGAAAACGCTTTTTAGGTTCTGAGACTCTATTATGAACAGCATTTTTTGAATGCTTATAATTACAATTAAGGAGAACCAACTTCATATGATATTATTTATAAAAATAAGTTACGTTGTCAGGTTTTTAATGATCCTCAGTTAGTATAATTTCTCGCAGTGCAAAGTGAGGGTGGGGGAAAGTTTTGGTAAAGTCTACAAGTCGAAAGTGGAAATGCTTTCTTCTTTCTTCTTACTACGCACACGTAACCGAAGGAAAATAAAAGAAAACTTGGTGAAAAACACGAACTTGCGGTGCGTGCGTCGCTCTCACTCCCTCTCTCGCTCTCTCTCTCTCTCTCGCTCTCTCTTGTGGCATGAATGAAGTGCCTCCACATTTACAGTTATTTTACTAAAGTGGGGGAATTCCAACAACAACTCCCCAATATTTAACATATTGTTGTTTGCTTGTCTCATTTCTTTTGTTATTGTTGTTCATCGGCAGCTCTCTTTTCCGCAGCCGTTCTTTGAATCACTCTATCTCGCTCTGTCTGTGGGTAATGCAATGGTACTAAACCCGCTCGGTTTTTCAGTCGTTGCTAACGGTTCTTTGCGTACGGACGTGTTTTTATAGGAAAATTGGAAAAAGTCAAAACAGAAAAATCTAAAAACTGATATGTATGTGTATGTGTGTGCGTTGTGGTAGAAGTTCTGTTGTTGTTTTCTGACTCGTTTTTTGGGCCCGTTCTCTTGTTGGCTTATCACAAAGTTTTGTTAACAATGAAGCCAACCAAAATTCTCATGTTTCTATTGGGAAATCTCGAGATATTCGAGATTTGGGTGTTGAAAAAGCAACAATAGATGATAAATAACAGAAAAGTGCATTGAAAACAATTAAAACTGTTGAAAGGGTTTACCCCTTTTTTCCAAAATAAGGCCAACAAGTGAAACTACAACACTGTCTAAAAAATAAAGCTAAAAAATGAAATAAAAGTGTTTTTAAGACGTTAAAAATATTAAAAAATACATCCCAATTCTTTCAAGTGATAAGAAAATGTGCTCTTTAAACAAAACTTCTTTAGTTCATATTCTTTTGTAAAATACATGTAACGCGAAAGCCTCAAAATTTTTAACCAAACATAAAATTATTAATATTTAAATTAATTAAACCTTTATCTCCAAGCAGCTGTTAAATAATCACGAAACTGCCATGGCGAATGTGTAATAAAAACCGTTAGTGAAGTAATTAATTGAAAGCAGAAATAAACCAAATTTAACGACAACGAAAAGTGATACAAAAGCAATGCACAAATGAAGCTGCAACGTCATAAAACCAACAGCCAGCGAAAAAGTAAACGCCACAGGGATCCAAAATGGGCCAGCATATGTTTATGGATGGTCGTAACGCTAGCTTTTTCGACCCACTTGGCTTGGAGCCAAGAAAGTCGGCAAACGGAGGACTCCAAAGAGGTGGAACTGCTGCAGGATAATGACATCGAGTTCGCCAGTCTCGATGGCGCCACGCAACTTTTGCCAGCAACCCGACATTCCGGCGCAGACGTCACCGTGGCGCCACAAGGTTCCACCCCATCGATGACGTCATCTTCGTCGTACACCGAGCTGCAAGGCGGCGAAATCCTCAGCGACCGAATCCTGCGGCGCAGCGAGAGTCCTTACT
Organism: Drosophila sechellia; assembly: GCF_004382195.2. Lineage (NCBI taxonomy): Eukaryota > Metazoa > Arthropoda > Insecta > Diptera > Drosophilidae > Drosophila > Drosophila sechellia. The sequence continues at coordinate 3,733,291 of NC_045949.1, forward strand.
TGGCACGCGACGATATCGAGGTCCTTCGTGGAGCCCGTTTGACCATCGAACCGGGTGTTACAATCGAATTCGCCCCCACCAAAGGACTTAAAATCAACGGCGTCCTGCAGGCGGTGGTAAGTCCGGAAAATCCTAATGGGGAAAATTCATTGTGGCACATTCGGAAAAGCTGGCAGTAACTTGAGCATGATTGACGGGGAGAAACCCTAGAAACTTAACTTAGGAAATCCTATTAAATGCACCAATTTGTACATGAAATGTAGATAACCAAATATGCCCTCTATGTCCTTTTAGTAAGTTGAGCCTGATTGACTAAGGGTGAAACTCAATTAGAGGGTATGAAATAAGCTTAGGAAATAGCACTAATAATAGCCCTAATGAAATCATATTATTATGATGAGCTTGGGAAACGGCAAACAATATTCGTAATTAAATCTCTCATTGCAATAATGATAAGCACAAATTATAGCCAGTTTTTAATGCGACAACTAAAACAATTAAAAAAAAATAATTATTTGAAATCCATTAAGGCAAATAGTTCGATTAATATAGAGTAATTTCGTGGTCTGAAGTCATTTTTCGGCCTACACCTGTTGGATATTTGCGAATGATGAAGCGGCACCTGTTGCTATCAGCCGTCAAGGGTGCCCTATGAGTAATCTTACTAACTGATAAGCTCCACACAAAAGCTTCGTACCGAAGTTTCCTCATTGTTGACTTTATAGCAAAGATAAGATTACAATTGTTTGATTTACACATCGTTGAGAAGGGGAGATAACGCATTTCATATGGAATGCACATCCACATGGATGCCATAATACAGTATGTGGTAGGTTAGGACCTGCTCCATCTTTAACCCCATAATTGGGTCAGCCAAGTTCAGTTGACTTCCTCTCAATTATGACGCGCACTTTACATGTTCCGCTCTGTTCTTAGCTTTTGTAGTCACTTAATCAGCGGTCAGGGGGTCACCGAGGGTTAATTAGATTTAAGTGAATGTCGGAGTGGCATAATTGACAATACCACAGACCGAAAGGGAAATGATTAAATTAGCTTTGTCAAACTCTTAAGCCAGTTCTAAGCTCTCGAAATTTTACACACTTATTTTGGAATATGCAAAACATAAGTTAGTCATGGTCTCACCGGGTTAAGAGTTCACACCGCCTTGCTGTTAATTAAATAAAACTGCTTTGCGGCAGTGGGCGACTCTTCGTTTGGAGATCTCCGTTGCATAGGTGTTAATTGATGCCCCAATTGCCTCGAAAATAACAAATACTATGTATTTTTCATGTCGATTTTCATTGGAAAACGAAGGCCAAGTGGCGAGAAGATATCATAATTGAAAACAAATATAATTGCATGCTACGTGAGGAAAACAAAGTTGAAGTGAAATTCAACCATAAGAAACGCAGAAATCGTAATTAAGAAATATTTTCTTTTTGGAATCTATATTCCCTTGGATGTTAATGAACCGCTTTGTGAATTCGAATACTAGAATATTTGATTATACCTTTTAGGGCACACCAACCTCTAGAATTGTGTTGAGATCCCAGAGCAACACTGCCAACTACAAGCTGGAGCTGCCCGATGACCAAGAGAAGGGCATTAGACTAGTGGATGGACCCACTCCAGTGGAGGGCAGACTGCAGCTTTTCCACAAGGGTGCATGGCGATCGGTTTGCTCCAATTCCAGAAAGTGAGTAAAGCTAAATGCCGAGAATCACTCTCTTATTTATTTTATATTTTTCTTGAACAGTTGGACATTGGCGGATTATGGAGTGGCTTGTAAGCAGCTGGGCTACAGAGGCGGCAGATTCTGGAATTGGGTGGAGCGAACGCCAGGATATTATCCCCGTCTCCTGTACGAGCAGCCCAGGTGCAAAGGTGGCGAAGGAAGTCTTCAGGATTGCGCTTGGACCTCCCGACAAATGGGAGCTGGTGCGTGTGATTATCACAACGATCTGGGAATCCAATGTCTGCCGGTCCATTCCGAAACATTGGGCCATTGGCGAGGCATATACTTCGATAATGCGCCATCCACAAAGGCTCTGGGCAGGGATAATATCGTTTATGCGGCCCAATCGGAGTCACGTCTGAAATATGTGGACATCATAAGGGCAGGAAGTGGCAAAGGATTCAGTGCCAAGTCGGCGGTGGAAGTCCAGGGATTACCGCCACAAATGGAGCACGTGGTGATCAGTCACTCGGCCTACACGGGATTCAATAGCACACGTCCCTGGGCAGGATTCCAGCTACAAAATGTCACCGTGAGGAAATGCAATGGCATTGGAGTCTTCGTCAACTCGAGTCAAGGCGCAGTGCAATTGGATGGATGCTCCATCGTGGATAACGCTGCAGATGGTATCAAATATGTGGGACACGATTTGAGGGGTACGGAAAGGAAGGATCGTGCCAGCATATATGACTTTTGCACTCTGCCCACAACGTCGGGGCAAACGTATCCCATTTCGCTGTCCTTCACGCAGAAATATTATTCAGGATCCAGCAAGGAGTGTGGCAAGTACTTCTTCACACGACCAGGATATCTACTCACCCTCCATTTCGAAAACTTTGTCCTGATGCAAAACGAAACTGCCACAGTGGAAATTTACGATGGAGCCTCGACAAACGATCGTCTGCTGTTCGAATGGAAGGCCAGGAATTTTACGAGGCCCCAAAGTGTCACCTCAACGAGGGAGAAAATGTTTGTGAGGATACGAGCGGATGCCAGGCAGGAGCTAAATGGTTTCTTCCGGATGACGTCCGGCGACTCGGTGGCCTATGATCTTAAGGTATCACAATCCACGGTGGAGGATAATGGAGGTCGTGGTGTTGCCATCGACAATATAAGATCCAAGCTGCATGTGCACAGTAGCTCCGTTTCCGGAAACGGCCATGTGGCAGGAGTCCATGTGACGAGTGGAGCTGGAGACGTGAACATAACCAGCTCCAACATAAGCTTTAACAATGGCGCTGGCGTTAACATCACCTATTACGGTGGCAATCGAAACATCTCCAGATCGGCCTTGACTGCCAACAAGGGATATGGCGTAGCCACTTGGCTGAATCACACATCGGACGCAAATCGAATGGAGTACATACCCTTTAACCAAACCAGCGTGGTGGAGTACTCGCAAATCGGCGGTAACCTGGAGACTGGAGTTTTCCACGGCAACTTCTGTCGTCCCATTTGGGTGAACATCACGGGAAACAGCTTCAACGGTAGTCAACAAAATGATATATTCATTGAATCCTGCTACCAAGCCACTGCCAATGGACGACCCAACATGCAACTTCAGCTAGGACATAATCAGTTTAAATACTCCCAAGCGAACTCCATATATCTGAGCCCAGCTTTGAATCTTCAGGGACGCATCGAATACAATATGTTCCGCTTTGGTTCCTATGGTTGTCTGTTCATCAACAACGACTACATATATCCGGAGTTTAATTATTTCCCGGTCAAGCTGATCATACAGAGTAACTACTTCATGAGAAACAGCGGAGTCCATGTGGTTTCCCTGGGCCTATCGCCCTACAGCAGAGCTGAAGTACAGTATATACTCTTCACGAGGAACTTTGTGAGAGGAAACAATATTACGGAGGCTTTTGGTCCACTAATCGCAGGCTCTGAAGGCAGTGATGGTGCTGGCCGACTAAATCCGCGATCCCGAGTGGCAGCGCCCGTTGTCGTGGGATCAAGTAATGTTGACATATTCCGGAACATCCTGCACAATCTGGATTCCATGTATGAAATTGGCTCACAACTCACTGATCAAAGTAAGATCATCAACGCCACTTGCAATTGGCTGGGTCACACGGATGAGAACAAGATATACGCTCGTCTCTTCCATCGGAACGATCGCTATAATTTGGCAAAAATAAACTATCTACCATACCTGTTGCACAGCTCCAATCCAGGTTCCACTGCCATGATTACGGTTTCCACTGTGGTTCCCCGATTTTTCCACGAGGGAAGCGACGTCATTGGTGGCGAAGTCGATGGTCAGGATATGGTTCCAGCTGGTACATATACCGTAACCAAGGACATCAATATCAGACCTGGTGGTAAGCTCATACTCCAACCCGGTACCACTCTCAAATTCGAACCCAGTGTGGGAATGATGGTGGCTGGAAAACTGGAAGCCAGAGGACGCAGACCCGATGATATACTCTTCACTTTGAAGCGGGAAACAATTATGGGCGAAGCAAATGACACGGAAACCATCGATTTGGATAGCGAAACCGAGGCCATAGATATGGAAACGGAAGTAATACCAGCGGATGGTGTACCCCGAGTCCCAGTTCGCTTGGTCGGAGGAGCGGGTGCCAATGAGGGAAGACTTCAGGTTTACCTAAAAGGACGATGGGGCACAGTATGTGATTATGGCTGGAATGTCCTGAATGCAGCTCTGGTTTGCCACCAATTGGGCTACTCCCTGAACCCCCAGGATTGGAGACTACTTCGCTCGCAGTTACCGAATGCTGGCACTTCCGAGGACATTTTGATGGCCAATGTCAGGTGTACACTCCAGGATCGAGACGTGACCAAATGCCGGGCTGAGTACGAGTTCGAAAACACCTGTAGCCATGAGAACGATGTGGGTCTCAGGTGCTATGAGGGTGCCTGGGCTGGAGTTCGTTTTAGTATGTTGGCCGAAAGGGCGGATCTTCAGTATCTAACTGTGGAAAAGGCCGGACTTTTCGATTATACCACCAATGCCTTTAAGCCCGCTGTTCAGATGGATCATGCGCGTCACAACCTGGAAAACGTAAGAATCGTGAACAATCTGCAAGACGGTTTGGGTATTATATACGCCGACATATATGCTGGCAAGTCAGTGAATAACATCAAAAACTCGGAGTTCTCTGGCAATAAGGGAAGTGGCATTAGTCTAAAACAACTGGACTTCAGGGTCTCAGGATCCATTATCAAGGACAACAAGGGCAGTGGTGTTTCTCATGATGCCGTGATATCAGCATTGGATCAAAAGGAAATCGGGGGATGGTTTAACATGGCCACAGATTTCAATTCCTTCGATACAGATTACGATCCTTACCTCTTGCCCCACGAAATAAGCAATATCGACTTGGGAACCTTCGAACACAAGTACATAAGAACTGAAGAGCTACTGGGACAAAATATCAATCGCAAAATAGTGGTTCAATGTCCGGCAGGCTATGTCATCGGAATACAGCTCTTGAATCCCATACACAATCTGTCCACAGAGAGCATAAACATCCTGAATGCCAGGACAGAGAATATAAGAAGTGATCTGTGGCAAGTGAAGCGAGACTTAAACGTATTCCCAGTAACCAGCAGCAGTTATGGCATTATAATCTACTACGAAAGCGGCTTGCAAGCCTTGGGAGGAGCTGTTTTGATGCTGAGCACAGTCACAGCTCCAGTGCAAAACATAAGGAATCGCATTGTCAGCGGTGCTGTGCCCACTCTAACCATTCGATCAACGAAGATACAAAAGAATTTGAGGGGTATTACGGGCATCTACTACAATCGCTACATAGGCGACAATGGGGAGTATTATTTGAGGAAAGCCAACGAATCAATTAAGCTCATCAACTCTGAGCTCAGCTACAATGAACGAGAAGCTATACTTATAAGGTCACCATTCTGGGATGTGATATCGAGTAACTTATCAGAGGTTACCCTTCATGTCAATGGTTCGCTAATCACTCAAAATGGACTTGGAATACGACAAATGTCGAAGGATCTGCGTTCATCGAACAACCTCTTCCATTACGTCATACAGGATACTACATTCGAGCAGAATACTCATGGAGGTTTTCAGGTAATATTGAAAATGATGTATTTTCTTTTCAATGTAGCTAAGCTTTCTTTTCCTTTCATTTTCAGGTGTCTTTGCCATACGTGTGGCAATACAACGAAAACTTCACCCATTCGATTTATTTCGGCAACAGCACCTGGCAAAGAAATCGCGACTTCCGCATTTCCGTTTCCGGTCACTATACAGTCTTCAATATAACCTCCAATGTCTTTAGAGAGAATATCTGCCCTGGAGCTCTGATATCTCTAGATGGAATGGAAAAGCGACTTCGTTTCGACAACAATCGTTTTGAGTCAAATAACGCCAAGTTTGTGCTGCTTTTCAAGGCGGATTCCCTCAGTGAAATCATTGGACAAGTACCAGCCAGCATCGAATTTAACAGCTTCAAAGGAAATAACATTGTTACCATGACGGCAAACTACAGGAATCATTACATGAAAGTGGCCAGAAGGATACGGAAACAACACAAAATACCCACCGCAGTGATTCGACTGGATGGTGTCCAGAATGTGCGACTATATCGCAATCTGATAGCCGAAAATGAAATGGACTATAATTTGGTGGCCGGTGTGAGATCGGCCAGATTGAATAACTACTTTGAGGCAAGCGAGAACTGGTGGGGCACCAAGGATACCGCTTTCATAGAGGCTAAGATTTTCGACTTTGACAACTGGAACGACCATGCGGATGTCATATATCAGCCATTCCTGATCGAAGACAGCTACGATGCCAGTGTTTCTGTGGTTGTACCCTTCAATCAAGATCAAGAGATAGATTTGAGCACCTATAGAGGTGGTAGAGTGTATAAGGACTTGTTATTGACGAAACAGAGTACCCCCTACTATATATCCTCTGATATCACGGTTATGCCCGGCAAAACGTTGACTATAAACCATGGCGTCACAATGGAATTCGAACCGAACGTGGGAATATTGGTTTTGGGTACACTAGTGGCTATTGGATACAGGGAATCACCTATCGTAATGAGGCCCTTTAGAAATGCCACCAGGGAATCTCTGATCGATGTTCAACCCAAGAAACGGGCTCTGGAGGATATGAGTGCTCCGCTCACCGAATTCGATTCCATAAGACTGTGCACCAGTGCCAACAACTGCACAGGAGATGCCGACGGATTGTTCGGATTGAATGAGGGCTTTTTGGAGTACTTCAATCACACCACTCTTCAGTGGGTGCCTATTTGTGACAGCAGATTCACGGAGCGGAATGCTCAAGTTGTTTGTCGCGAACTGGGCTATGATCCTCTGAATGTTTACTATGGTCATGATCGCAGGATAGAGTTCCACACGAACTCACTGACGCGAATTTGGTCATGGGTGCAACCATTGGAGTGTCGAGGTGACGAGGAGAGAATGGAGGATTGTGCGGAGCGATTGAATGGTCAACTTTATGGACATCGCCACGAATGCCGTTGGGACGATGTATTCGTCTTTGTCAGCTGCAATGGCATTGCTGACGATGAAGTTTATTGGGGTGGCATAAGATTCGCCAACTCCAAGTTCGAGGAAATCCAATATGAACATCGTTTGCACAACACTAGGTCACATGCGCGGTTGCCATTGAGGGACAGTCAGTTGGAGTTCGTCAGGATCGAACAGGCAGGCATACTGCATAATCACAAAGCCGCTGCCATTCAAGCCATTCACAAGAACCCATCCATAACCTCGGTGAGCATAGAAAACTCGGCTAATCATGGCATAAACATGATTGCACCCAGTGGTAAACTGAATTTGAATCACCTGAACATTAACAATACTTTGGGAACCGGAATCAGCATTGTATCGCTGAGTGGAGAGGGCCGCGATAGCGATGAATCTAGTTTTACGCCCTTGAAGAAGTTGGATCTTCCATATAAGCTCTTCTCGCTGGTGGACATTTGCGATCCCCAAAAGGTGCTGACCATCGAAGAACGCATGCTGATCTACTACAAATATGATAACAATCCAGTGAACTGTGTGAAGATCTTCACCTCCGCTTTTCGAGCTAAGCCAATCGGCTTCAGATTGCTACAATCCAATTTGTTCAATCACTCCAAGTTGTATGGCAGAACCGATTTTATCAAGTTGTACGACGGTGATATCTACAATGTGACTGCCACCTATTTGGGTAAAATCGAATCCGATACGGATAATCAAAGATCGTTCTTCAAGACCAAGGGTCCAACGATGAGTCTCCAGTTGGTGGCTAGTGGTGCTCCCGAAACACATGGTTTTATCGCCGAGGTCGTCACTGTGCCCATTTCCACTTTGGGTCAATGTAAGCTACTTGAGTGATCCCAAATACATATTTTTTTTAATCGTGAATTACTCTACAGATCGCGATGCCTTGCACAATATCACAGATACTCATATCTCAGGTGCGATCAAAGGGGCGGTTACCTACTCTTCCGCCGGTGAGGTCACGCCCACCTTGACCTTAATTGGCAATAGGATAGAAAAGAATTGCCGACAATTGTATGGCAATTTCTCCACCTGCGCTTCAGCTCTGAATTTGGATGTGCAGAACATGAATTCGTTGTATTTTATGGTAAGGTCTATAAGAAACATAACTATCCCCCATTCAAAGACTAAATATTTCGTAATCTCTTGCTCAGAACAACCTGGTAACAGAAAATCAAGGTGGTCTCCGGATTAGAGCTGATTCCCGTGGTTCAGCCACCTCACTTCGAGGCTTTGTTCATCACAATCTCTTCATGAGGAATCGGAATCGGCCAGCTCTGTACGTCGAAGGCAGACAATCCTCGCCGTATCAAGAAGTGGAGCTTTATCGCAACTACTTTGCCCAGAATATGGCTGGCTATGAGGATGTGATAAGATTGTGCCAAGTGGTATCCAACTTTAGCTATAACTATGTGCACAGCAATGTGGGAGGAAGAATCATGGAGGTTTCTGGCTTCGAAAAGGTTCGATTGCAGATCTATCAGACAACGGCTCACAATGGTTTCTACAGGTGGGTCACAATCTTGGACTAACCTCTGTGCTCATTATTAAAATATCATTTTTAGGAATTTTGCCACCAACTGGATGACCAGGGCAACAATTGTCGCCGGAACAGCGGGCCAGCAATATGTGGATAATATTTTCGAGAACCACGAAAACGACTATGAGCTGCTCACAGTCAACAATTCCATGTAATTACTTTTATTTTCGTTTAAAATACTAAATGAAAATATTCTACATTTTTTTAACTTTATGATTATAATTTGTAAACTGTTCCAATTTGTCTGTGCCTATTCTACTAGTCTTTCAATGGAAATCTAATTTCTAATTTAATTTTTTCCATTTTCTACAATTTTCCTACCTGTAGTTTGAGTTTTGACTATGAAAACAGGTAAGATAAATATAACTATTTTGTAAAGTGGCCATTAATATTAAATTTCCTTATCTAGGACCTTTGAAACCTGGAGCTCCAAGATCGACGCTCGTCACAATTATTGGAGCTATAATAATAGCATCTCCGTTCAGTCTCGTATTAGAGATAAGTCAGGTGAGCAAGGACTTACCATAAATCCATAGATTAAATACAACTCTATAGCTTTCTGTAATTTCCAACAGATGATCCTATGCTACTGGAGGTCTTAGCCGTGCCCTTCCAAATGAACAATGAGACAATACTGGACGGTAAATGTCCTCCAGGTTGGGCACTGGTCCATGACACCTGCTTCATCTACGTGGGAGCTCCCATGACTTTCCACGAAGCTCGAGACTTCTGTCGCTCGGAGAACTCCACAATGCCCTTCCTACGCACCGATAAGACTACGCTATGGAAGTACTTGCAGAGCCAGATGCGACACCTGAAATATCCGGATAAGGTTTGGATTCAGGACTATAATCACATAGATCGCTGCACGAGCTTTGTGTTTGGGGAAATCGAAATCGAGGATTGCAGCAAGGAGCGCGGTTTCATTTGCGAATCGGATCCCAGGGTAAAAAAAACTTAAGAAATAATAGAATATTGGTTAGTAACTGTCTTCTTTCAGGTTATCATTGATCCCCTATCCTGGCGAGCGGACATCTTTGCCATCAGTATTATCTCAGCCTTTGTCCTTGCCATTATATTGCTGATCCTGGTGGCCTTCTGTTGGTTCGCTAAATCAAAACATCGGCACACCCAACGACTCCAGAGAAGAAACAGCATTCGCCAAAGTCTGCGCAGCTTGAACAGCATCGATCCACAGGGATCCCTTCGCAGAAGACCCAATTATGTATGATTTGCTTTTGATTTTATTCTGAATTAATTTTTATTTGATTGTTTTCCTTATTTTTTATCAATTTTATGTTTACCATTTTGGTTCTTCGCTAATCAGAATATGTCCAGCAATGGAACATTGTCCAAGGGTCAGGACTACAAGCAGATGGTGGCCAATGGTTCCATAGATTCCATGGACAAAAGTGTGTTAAGCTCGGAAGCTGGTAGCTTTGAGGGCTACGAACAGAAGCCCCACTACAATGAGTATGTGAATCAGAATGCCCTGAGACCAGCACAGCCTGCCCAGGATCATCAGAGTCACAAGGTGGCCACCATTTCCAAGGCGAGTGGCCATAGGGCGAGAGCCGCTGCAGCTGCTGCTGCGGCCTTGGAGCCCGACGCCTTTGAGTTAAGCTACCGGAACGAAGGATTCCGGGATAACTCCACCTACGGTGGCAACACCCGAGCCAATTCCATTAGTACCAGTGTGGCAGAGGACACGCCCATCATACATCACACAGATCAGGAGATAGATGAGGGTGGTTCCGATTACTATGGAAATGCGAGTACCTTGCCACTTCGAACCGAGGGAGGCACTCCGGCTGGAAGGCGTGGCCAACCCGGCTTGGCCTTTCTCAGCGAACTCAAACAGAACCTGCCCGAGTACCAAAGAAGCTCGCACAGCAGTTTCATGCCCCACCGAAGCAGCGGCGACTCCCTGCCCTTTGATCAAAAGCTAGATCAATTTAACTACTCCACAGAGTCCTCACTGTACCGCCCAGCGCCTGCGGTACCCAGTAGTCAGCAGGCAATACCGGCGGACATGCGACGTCCGGACTCGTATTATACTGCCGTCAGGAGTAGCAAAGCTCCAGTATCACATTACCGGACACCGAGGCCACTGGCCCAGCCACCGGCCGCACCAAATGTGGCGCCCTCGGGTGGACCGGCGCAACGGCGTCCCAAGACGGTTTACCAAACCGCATCCGAGGAGTCGTCCCCAACGACACCGTCACCACTGACCAATCAGTACCACCGCTCCAAGTCGGAGGCTCTACTCGAAACAGATTTCGATGGAGACGGAGGATCGGGTGGTCTGCAGCCACTGCAAACAAACGGACGAAGTCACAGTCAGCCCCTGGAAACGGCCATGTGAAGTGCCGTCATCAAATCCATACTCTAATTTAACACTCACTTTACACATTAACCCTTTACGGAACTGACTAAATACTAGGACAAATTTGTATTTTATTTATAGAGTAAGAGTTGCTACTTGAATTAGTATTTGTTTGTAAGCCTAGCGTTTTGGATGAAACAGAACACTTTGATTTTTCTTTTCTTTTGCAATTATTTTTGTCAGTTTCGTTTAGGATAACAACCACCACAGCTTCTTAGCTTTTAGTTTGCCCTTAAAAGTTATAGTATACTTTTTAAAATCGAGATTACGATTGAGAGAGACCAAGAGAGACGAACACGCCCGCCCGTTGTTTTTTTTTTTTGTGGTAAACTTAAATCATTCCATCCATTAACTTTAAGTCTACCATTTACTATTGCCGAAACGAATTAGTTTTAAGTTGTTGTACATACACAGAAAAATAAAATTAAATTAAAAAAGAAACCATTAAAATCGGGTTGTTTTTCTTAAAAAAAAAAACACTTGGAAGCAATTTAATCACTGATTCTATAAACTTGTATTATTGCCTCGATCCGTAAAAATTTAGCTAATACACGGACCAATTAGTAACGGTTCGAGTCTTCGATAAATGTAAAACACAGAACTGTAGAAACAATTTTACCTGATAACAGTTATCTGCCATCTCTTATTAAAATAATTTATAATTTATTTACACCTTACTTATTGCACTCTCTTAATTGCATTTCTCCTGTTAAGTAGCAACCAACAGCAATATAATTAAAAGTTATTAAATTTCGATCATATTGGATTCAAAGTGACGTGTCTCAATTTGGATTTGGCATTGTGAACTTAATAGTTTTTTCTTAAAGAATGTTCATTGGGTAAGCTCTTTATGCAAGGCACGCGCAAAAAAAGAAAACTGTTGTTGCTGGAGAGTGTTGCCAGCTCTGAGCGACAATTTCTATAGAAATGGAAAAAGCTAAATAGTATTCGTATTCTGATATATCTAACATAGTATCTAGATGTCAAAATATTCATATCTAATAATATGAGCTGTTTACAAATACATAAATTTCCTAAAAAGCAATAGTAATGGAAACGGTTGACAATAATTATTAGGAATTTCATTAGCTTCGTCTTAATGCTAGAAAAAGCCCAAGTTGGCAACACTGCTGGCACAGAGCACGCGTGCTCGCTCTTCGTTTCTTTTTGAGCGGTTGTTTAGTTGGTCAACTCTCCAAAGAACGCGTCGCGTGCTGTTTAATTTCTGTAGTAAGCGCCATTCATCGTTTTTCACTCGCCGCCGTTGGTCCGTTTTTCCGCTGGTTTTCCTGCAATTCCACAACCGAAAAAATCAAATAAATTTTATTCCCTAATAAAATACACAATTTTGTTATCAAACAAAAGGAAAACCAACATCTATAGAGGGAGACGGAGATACGCGAGAGAGAGCGAGCGAATCAAGTAAGTTTTCGACTAACGGTGACTGTGGCAATGTGTGTACGTGCGTGTGTGTGAGGTGAGAGAAAGAGGGTCCTGCTGAAGTTGCAAGTGCTAAATTTAGAACTCAAGCTGAAGGCTGCACCACAACCACCTCCCCTCCACCCACCACCCACCTACGTCAGACGCTCTCTCCAGTAAACGAAACAGAGACAGAGAGAGAGAGAAAAAACACCTTTGCAGTGTGTGTGTGGTATGAATGGAACAAAAGTACTTGGTCTTGCGGAGGAGCGAGACAGCTGATGTGTGCAAGTGTGTGTGGCACGTAGACTCGTAGTAAAATTTTCCGCGTAAAATTGAAAGCAAATTGAAAAGCTCACGAGGGAGTTTGCAAATAGTGGCAAAACTTAAAAGGAAGTAATACAAAATAATAACTTATAAAACATGTGTGTGCACAAAGCGAAAATCGTATTTACATTATGAAACAAGAGTAAGAAATTATACTTTGGTTTAAATTTTGTATCCTTTTTTAACAGTTATGGCTAATAATTTATTGTGGTTTTCACACGTACATTGTATTAATTAAAACAAATTAAACAAATGTGGAATAAAAAGTTACACGACGCTTGTAAGAAACAATAAATTGAGAAAACTGCTTCGAGCAGCCGAAAAATCAGTTCGTGCGTAGTTTTCCATGTCATGTTTTCCCCATGTTTTCCACATTCGGTGGCGAAAAGCGAGCTACAAACAATTTCCCATATCATCGTTGCAACTTTTTTTCCGTATTTCTTCACCTCCCCTTCGTTTTCTTCTCTTCCCCTACTCGCCTCTTCTTTTTGATGCCACACGTTACTACTCATAGACATGAATATATAGGCATATAGGCATTGGAATAGGAACCTGCCCGCTCCAGCTGCTTCTTCTTTCGTCTATAAGTACCAAGGTGCGCGACAAAATTGTATGTTAAATTGTATGGAATGTTATCTGAGAAATCAGATTGCATTTCTAAACGTTCCGTTGTCAGCTGATCTTGATCTTAGAGATTGCAGTTGTCAAACCAAACTTAAGGTAGTGCAAAGTAACAAGTCATAATAACTTAATGCTATTTAAACTTGAAGGGCCCTTACACTTTTGTTCGCAACCTTGTCCACCGATGTTGGAGGCACGAGTTGAGCGCGCATGTACAAAAGCAAGCAGCGATACGTCAGTCCCCCTGCCCCCGCTGTATTCCATGGGCGCCCACACGGGCATCATCGCATCCACATCCAAAGTGTAGTAAGTGCACTTTGTGAGGTTGGCCAGGGTTGCCAGGCAAGCGCGATTTGCGCACTTGTTGGGTGGGAACGGGCAAGGAATTCAATGAATGGGAAAACAAGCTGCACACAAAAGAAAATCACCCGAAAGAAATTTTCAGGGAATGTTAATTTCGCGCAGTTAATTACTACACGCCGATTATCCACAATCAATTATAGTGCGCAACTTTTGCAATTAAACAAGTCTTACATTGTTGTGTAATAAGATAGGGCGTCGAATGCAGTTTAAAGTTTATTTAAATATGTAGTTGTTTTATGTTACAATTTAATTTACTGTTCTGTTATTTGATTGAAAAGTTCTGGGGCCGGAGAAACATTCTCGAATCTTTATTATTTCCTTAAAAATTTATCAAATATACGTTATGACATTTATTTATTTTAACAACTTCTATTCTGATTATTTTTGGTATAAAAAAAGATTTAAGTTTCCCAAATAAAATAAAATTTAATTTAATTATGCTGCTGAAGTAAATTTAATTGGATTTTCCAGCGTGCGTCTGGTAACCCTGAAATTGCAAGAGAATCGTGGGTTGCACGAAGTGGAGAATTGGCTTATGGCAAGGGGAATGCGGGTCTCTCTCCAGCGCCAGCGCAGAGATTTTGATTTTCAGAGACTTGGAGACACATTGCCACATTGTGGTCGCAATGGCTTTTCAGTTGAAGCGCAACGTTAGCCGGTGACGGGCGGTGGGCTGTAGCGAATATACCCGATATATACCCGATACACACAGTAACACCGTAGTAACCAGCAAAGTCAGCAGGCGTAGGCGGATCCAAAACAGTTGCACAACTGCATTTCGCCAGGAAATTCGAAAAACGCTGAAGAGCAGAACTTAAGTTAATGCCGCGGAATGTTTTTAAACCAATTTCAATGGGTTAAAAGTCATCAAAAAGCAAAGCTTAACCCTTTGGAGGTGCGGTGTGCCTGTTTATTATTTTTTTTTTGCGGATTTCACGTCGTCTGGTTACTGTTCCCGTAGCCGTGCCAAAAAAATCGATAATTCCGTGCTGTATAAGTTACGGCGAAAGGTGCGCGGATATTCCGTTCGGGATTTGAGTTCGGTTCGGGTGAATTGAGGACCACAGCCAAGTGTGCGCGTAAGAGAGTGTGTGGAGCAAGAGATTTGCAAATCACAATAAACCACTCGAAGTTGCAAATTCAAAGCTCAGAATGGAGTTTTCTGCACGAAAAATATAATAGTTTGTGATCAGTCCAGACATCGGAATATTTGGAAAATATGCTATAAAACTCGGAATACAACTTCTTTAAACCAGGAAACCGAAGAGAGAGAGCAGGAACTCTAACTCTCTCGCCGCTACCGTTACTCGTTGACTACGCATTTACAACCGAAGAGAGTGCGAGAGAACGTAAACGTGATTGAAATTTTTGCACAAAAGGGATGCACGACGAAGCAGCTCGTAAAAATAACAAACAAAAATACATGCGGAGGCGTATAAATAGAAACGGCGTGTAAAGCGCAACGGCACAAAAGTCAGTAGTATGTAGTAATAGTAGCGCGAACAGAAGGCGAAGGAGAAGCACAAGCACAAGCAGAAGCAGAAGGAGGAGAGGAATAGCGAATTCGACGTCGACTGCGGCGCCGACTGCGACTGCGGCGTCGTAGTAAGTTTTCTGCACTGTGTGTGTGCGCTGCGTGGGTGCATCGTTGTCGTTGTGTGCGTGTGGCATGCGAAGTGAATAACAGCCAAAGCAGAAAATCATGATAAAGTTTGTCAGACAGAAAAATCGCGAAAATACACTGAGGGAATCGAAAAATTTTATGCGTAAAAAGGTGCGATGTATAAATATGTAGTTTTAAGGACTTTTTTAACTTAGTTAAGATACACTAAAGAAAAAGTAGTATTTTTTTTTTTTTGTATAAAGTGCGAATCTCCCGGTTGTAAAAAATTATTCTTTAAAGTTCATTTTATGTGAATAATAATTAATTAATAAAATGTATTTATTCTTCCGCAGCGTGAATCGAATGACTCTGGCACCGAATCTGATGGTGAACTCCTCGATGTGGAAAACCAACGTCACTTAGACGTGGATATGGAAACTAGTAAGTGATTAACAGCACATCCAGATCTTAAGATACTTTTAAAGTCTACATACTATATCGGATATCCTAACTTTTTGGCTTTGTTATCCTGTCAGGTGTTGCTGGCCAAAAACCAATAGCTTCTGCAATGATGTGTCACCAGCAGACGTCGTCATCCTGCGCCCATCTCATGTACGACCAGCACAGTTCCGAGGAGGAGTTGGAGGTGATCAACGGGCCGTCCTCGCAGGCGGGTCAGCATCCCGGAACGGCGGCCACAGGCTCATCGTGCGCCTCCCGGATCTCGAATCGCGGATGCACCTCCTCGCTGGACACGGAGGCGCCCTACGAGGAGCGGGCCACCACCTCCAACTCGAAGCGTTCTAGCTCCACGTTGATGGTGGAGAACCGCAAGCGATCGCTGGCCCACAGCTCCGACGATGAGGTGGGTTCCGGTCAAACAGTATCGAAATCATTTAATCCAATCTGTGATTGTAATCCGAAACAGTTGCGCAACTCGCTGGAGCCGATATTGACGCCCGTGAATTTTCGCACATCGCCGCCATTGGAGGCATTCAAGCCAAATCGTAGCCATATGATGTTCCGCTCCACAACGCCACTGATATTATCGGAGGCCCGATGTGGCATCGAAAATATTAAATTATGTGATAATAGTGTAAACGAGGAGAATGGTGACAACGGTGGTGGCGGTGGCGTGGCCAATAGCAGTAAGTGCGCCAAGATTGGTGCAGGTAATGCCAGCGGAA